>NW_028238472.1:13583556-14833556 GCF_041429995.1 Eschscholzia californica | reverse complement strand
ATACACATCTATATAATAAAACAGAAAGGAAAACGATGATTGGGATATAATATTTTTTTAATAAAAGATATTGTCCAGAAGCCCTTTTCAAAATTTAAAAGATAATCCTTTTTAGAAAAAAAATAATAATGTCTTTAGAAAAAAATAACTAATTTAAGAAAAAGGAAACAAAAGATATTTCAAAGGTTAAAAAAAGAAATTAAAATATCTTTCAATAAAATAATAACTAATTTAAGAAAAGGAAACAAAAGAAATTAATGACAAAAATTAGGGTATCCAGAATGTAGCAATAATAAATACGGAAAGTCGATGACATGTTTGAAGAAAAAAAAGAAAATAATACCAAAAAATTAAGGTATCCAGAATATAGCAATAATAATACCAAAAATCGGTGACATGTTTGAGGAGAGCGCCTAAAACGATACTATGGGGCGACTCTAGAAGCACTAGATTAAAATTTCGTTACATTTGATTAATACAACTGCAAGGCACGTATATATATATATATATATATATATATATATATATATATATTTACTATACGGTACCATCTTGGGACGAACTTGCGGGTTGTGTTAGTCGTCTTCATCTATCCTTCAATAAAGATTTCTTGTTCTAACAATTGGTACCAGAGCCTTGTTGAGATTGAACGAAGAAGAAGATGGGATCGAGAAGTGGTACGGTCAAATCAGGGAAATATGAGATAGAGAAGTTCAATGGGAAAAACGATTTTTCTTATTGGCGGATGCAGATGAAGAATCTGTTAATCTCGCAGAAATTACACAAGACGTTGACGGGAAAGAAACCAGGAGATATGTCAGATGAGGATTGGGAGGAGTTAGATCTCGAAGCACGGGCTACCATTATGTTGTGTCTTGAGAGGGACGTGGCGTTCCTAGTAGACGAAGAAACAACGGCGGCGGGTGTGTGGTTAAAATTAGAAAACAGTTTCATGACGAAAACTTTAACGAATCGGGTCTACTTAAAATCCAAATTATTCACATGTAGAATGGAAGAGGGTTCTTCTATTCAGGAATATGTGAATAGGTTTGACAGGATTATCTCAGATTTGAAGGATATTGATGTTAAGGTTGAGGATGAGGACCAAGCCCTCATATTGTTACTTTCATTACCTAAATCCTATGAGAACCTTGTTCAAACTTTGATGCTTGTTGGTGATAGTCTAACCATGGAAGAGACGAGAAATTCGCTATTAGCGGATGACCTTCGTAAGGTTGCTACTAGCAGTATGGCGTCGGGTGGAGTAGACAAGGAACAAGCACAAGGGTTGTTTGTAACGAGGGGGAGGAGTAATGAAAGGGGAAAGGGAAAGGGCGGGAAATCTAGATCCAAATCTAGAGGCTCTTTCAAGAAAACGTGCTTTAGTTGTGGTGAGCTTGGCCACTTTAAAGCGGCTTGTCCAAAGAGAAAGTTGAAGCAAAAGAACGAAGGCTACAAGGAGAAACAAGAGATGCAAGAGGCGGGATATGTGTCAGAAGAGGCGGACGAATGTTTCTCGGTGACAGAGGAGTCTGAGAAGATCTTCGATAAGTGGATGCTTGATTCAGGGGCGTCACACCATATGTGCCCAAATAGGGAGTTGTTTACTACCTATAGGAGTATAGATGGTGGTACAGTTATACTGGGTGATGATAGTATATGTAAAACTGTGGGACTCGGAACAATACGGATCAAGATGCACGATGGAGTGGTGAGAACATTGACGGACGTAAGACACATACCCGATTTGCGGAAAAATCTAATTTCCCTTGGTGTGTTGGAGCGGAACGGCTGTAAGATAATTATAGAGAATGGCTCCATAAAAGTCGTTAAGGGTTCTTTGGTGGTAATGAGAGGTACTCGTTACGGAAATTTATACAAACTTTTGGGGACAACAATTACGGGAGATGTAGCAGTAGGAATCAGTGGAAGGGATCCAACGGCTAGTACGAGGCTTTGGCATATGCGCCTTGGGCATATGTCAGAAAAAGGTCTATCTCTGATGTGCGGGAAAGACTTGTTGAAGGACATGAAGAAGCCTTGCATGGAGTTTTGTGAGCATTGTGTGTTCGGGAAGGCACACAGGGTGACGTTCTCTACGAGCAAGCACAGGAGCAAAGAGGTGTTAGACTACGTACACACCGATGTCTGGGGACCGGCAAAGTTACCTTCCAAGGGTGGTTCCAGGTATTTTGTTACATTCGTTGATGATCATTCGAGATTTGTCTGGCTTTATTTTCTGAAGCATAAGAATGAGGTATTCAACACATTCCTGGTGTGGAAAGCAATGGTTGAGAACAAAACTGGTCGAAAGCTGAAGACGTTAAGGTCGGATAATGGGACCGAGTACACGGATGGGGCATTCAAGGAGTTTTGTAATCAGGAAGGCATTGTGAGGCACTGGACAGTAGTAAACACACCTCAGCAGAATGGAGTCGCAGAGAGATTGAACCGTACACTACTTGAGAAGGCTAGATGTATGCGCTCCAATTCGGGATTAGGCGTAGAATGGTGGGCAGAATCTGTTGCTACAGCTTGTTATATTGTGAACAGGTCTCCACATTCTTCTTTAGATGGCGGCATACCTTACGAGGTGTGGTCAGGTGAACATGCAGATTACGGGAGACTTAAGGTTTTCGGTTGTACGGCCTATTACCATGTTAAAGGTAACAAACTTGACAATAGAGCAAAGAAGGCAATTTTCTTAGGATATGCTACAGGAGTCAAGGGTTATCGGCTATGGTGTACGGAAGACAAGAAGTTTGTAATCAGCAGAGATGTGGTGTTTGATGAGTCATCTATTGTAGCTATGGCGAAAGCTACGGTGCCTAGTTGTGGTGATGTTGGGTCTACTAAAGCTCAAGTAGTGGAAGTAGAAGCCGAAGACCAACGGGTTTCTAGGAATCATGATCAGGTGGAGCATCAGGATAATACTCAGGATGAGAAAATTGATGAACCCGATCATGAGGAGGTTCAAGGGGAAGGTACACAAGTTTTACAACAACAACAACAGGATGTTTCGGTACACACTAGGCCGAAACGGTTATATAAGCCGGTACAGAGGTTAGGGTCAGACAAACCTCTTAGGCATTATGGGCAGGCAAATCTTGTTGAATATGCACTCTCGGTGGAAGACGACGAGCCGGTCACCTTCAAACAAGCTGTTACCGCGGAGGATAGAGAGAGTTGGTTGGTTGCTATGCAAGAAGAGATGGAGTCTCTTCACAAGAACAAGACATGGGAGGTTGTCCCATTGCCCGAAGGTAAGTCTGTTATTGGTTGTAAATGGGTGTACAAGAAGAAAGAGGATTCTTCCGAGATCAAAGGTACAAGGTATAAGGCAAGACTAGTGGCCAAGGGTTATGCACAGAAAGAAGGGGTCGACTACAATGAGATTTTCTCACAAGTCGTGAAACATACTTCTATTCGGGTGTTATTGAGTATTGTTGCTCATAGTGATCTTGAGCTGGAACAACTCGATGTTAAAACCGCCTTCTTGCACGGGGATTTGGAAGAAGAAATTTATATGGCTCAACCTGAGGGATACAAGGTTGAGGGCAAAGAAAATCAAGTATGTCGTTTGAGGAAATCTCTTTACGGATTGAAACAATCCCCTCGCCAATGGTACAAACGATTTGATTTTTTCATGCTAAAGCATGGTTTTCGCAGAAGTGACTATGATTGTTGTGTATACATCAAGAAGCTTCGCGAAGGTGACTTTATTTATCTCCTTTTGTATGTGGATGACATGCTTATTGCTTCTCGAAGCATGGTGGAGATAAATAAGTTGAAATCTCAACTCAGTCAAGAGTTTGAGATGAAAGACATGGGCGCTGCAAAGAAGATACTGGGAATGGAGATTAAGAGAGAGCGGTCAAGTAAGAAACTGTACTTGAATCAGAAAGGTTACATCGAACGAGTAGTTTCTCGGTTCGGGATGCAGAATGCGAAGGCGGTGTCAACACCTTTGGCACCACACTTCAGGCTCTCGGGAAAACAATCTCCCACTACTATGGTGGAGAAGGATCATATGGATCGTGTACCGTATGCTAGTGCAGTTGGCAGTTTGATGTACGCTATGGTGTGTACTCGTCCGGATATTTCACAAGCGGTCAGTGTGGTTAGTAGGTTTATGGCAAACCCGGGGAAGACACATTGGAAAGCTGTGAAGTGGGTCTTGAGGTACTTGAAGGGTACCGTTGATACGGGTTTGTGCTTTGGTGGAGACACATGTCAGGTAAGCGGTTATGTTGACTCGGATTATGCTGGCGATCTAGATAGAAGACGATCTACTACTGGTTATGTATTTAGGGTACATGGTGCTCCAGTTAGTTGGCGATCGATGTTACAATCTACAGTTGCGTTATCTACTACGGAGGCCGAGTATATGGCTATGGCCGAGGGTGTGAAGGAAGCATTGTGGTTGTGGGGTCTTCTGGATGATCTAGGGATTAAGCAGGAGTGCGTGGATGTATGGTGTGATAGTCAAAGTGCGATCCACTTGGCGAAGAATCAGGTCCATCATGCTCGTACTAAGCATATCGATGTCAGGTATCACTTTGTACGAGATGTCATAGAGGAAGGTGATGTTTCTCTCATGAAGGTACACACAGATGAGAATCCCGCGGACATGTTGACTAAAGTGGTGACATGTAGCAAGTTTCGGCATTGCCTGGAATTGCTACAAATCGGCTCGTGTTAAGTTGCCCGAAAGGGCGTAATGGCGACAAGGTTTTCTTTATGTGAAGGGTTGGTAGAACTACGGTAGGCTTGATCCTGTAAAAGGGTACGTAGGCAGCCATGGTCATATGGCGCAGTCGGATGAAGTTACAAGAAGCAGATATATCTTACAAGGAGTATCCTAGTGTTCGTCCAAAATTTGAAGAGTATCAAATTGTGTACGAGGTGGAGAATTGTGAGAGGCGGTTTACCAATACCCAAATTTAGAAACCAAAGTAGGCGGTTTCATTCCAAGGCAGTTTGGTTTCTAAATTGGCATCAATTGTGAGGCGGTTTAGCAACCCAATTGAGAGGCGGTTTGGATTCCTAAATTGGGTTGGGTTTCTTAAATTGAACCGGCTTATAATAATATAAATAGGGGGTTGATCAACACCACAACACACCAACACAAGCAACAACAACTCTTCTTTAGAGAGAGCTAAAGAGAGAGAGCAAGAGTGAGAGAAATTTTTCATAGTTTTTTGAGCGGTGTTAAATTTCTCGGTCGTCGAAGATTTAGTATAGAAGGTTATTACTATACGGTACCATCTTGGGACGAACTTGCGGGTTGTGTTAGTCGTCTTCATCTATCCTTCAATAAAGATTTCTTGTTCTAACAATATTGCTCTTTTAGAGAAACAAAGAAATGTTTCAGGATGCAAACCAGAGGCTCTGAAGCCCAAAATAGCAACAACGATTGTTTTAAACGAAGCCTACTTGAGGGCATCTTCTTTGGATAATAACAACAACGAAAATGTATTTTGATTATGAGGAGCACCAAGAGAAAGAGGTTGAGTGATTAAATCCCAGAGAACAACAACCCTTCATCTCAGAATTACGGAAAACATCAAAATCGAATGTTGTGAAGACTAATGTTGATGGTAAATCAGGGAGCAACAACATGTATAGCAAGAAACCACCAAGGAGAAGAATTAGCTTGTGAAACAAAATTTTTTCTAGCATACACATCCATGGAATCAGAGTGTAGATCGATACTACTTAGGTTAGAGTTAGCAATTCATTTAAGCGTAACAGGTTGTGAAACTGAAGGTGATGCAAAACGGTGTAACAAGTATGTTCGACACATTTGAACCACTCTCCTTGGAAAGTCAGAGCATTAATTGGCGAGATCCATGGTACGAAGAAGAAATTTGAATTTACCATGCATCTTCAAATTTTTACCTAGAGAACGCAACAGTGCAGCCCATTCTTTGACAAATTATACTTTGTAAGCAAACTACGGATGGGACCTACTCCACCTAATTGTATTAAGGATGTTATCGAGAGAACAATGTAAGCAAATTACGGATGGGACCTACACCGCCTAATTGTATTAAGGATGTTATCCAAAAAGATAATCATCTGATGTTGAATTCTATTGAATGAATAAAAATGCGAAAGGCAATTTCATCAAAATAAAAATAACTGTCTTTTGTTACTTCCATATTCTAAGCCTAACATCGAAAACCTAAAACATAGTGACAGGTAGGCAGCATGACTGTGGCTGAAAATTTGAAAGCTCAATGCCAAATTTTGGCCGCGGCTTTGAGGAATAAAGAAAAATCTCTGGGGCATAAAGACTTAGCCAATCAAAGTTGACTTAGAGGACATATTTATTTGTTAGTCCAAAAATAAATCTGATTTCTTTTTAGCCCTTATTCTTCATCTCCCCACCTTTACCCATATATTCTCTCTTTCTTTTATTCTCATTCCAAAAGCCTGTAAGCTTTCTTAAGCAACCCATTTCTTCTCTTAGAGAATGTAAGCAACCTATTTCTTCTCTTACAAATGTTACTTCACGAAATCTGATTTCTTTTTAGCCCTTATTCTTCATCTCCCCACCTTTACCCATATATTCTCTCTTTCTTTTATTCTCATTCCAAAAGCCTGTAAGCTTTCTTAAGCAACCCATTTCTTCACTTAGAGAATGTAAGCAACCTATTTCTTCTCGTACAAATGTTACTTCACGATTAACCTTGTTTTAAATCCTCTTCACTTCAACTCTTCCTCTACCCATTATCTCTCTCTAAGCTTTCTCTCTCTAAAGATAATAACCCGAATGTAATACCCTATAACACAACTGGTTATTTTAGTGAGAGAAATGATGAAAGAGGGAGAAAGGAGTATAGATCATGCTTGTGTTGTTAGTAGTTTATTTGTGTAAGATTACAATTTATAAGAAAGGAAAGATTATGTCATATTGGAGTATTGATTTTGTTTTAAAAGTGAAGAAAGAACAGAAGTAAATTGATGAAAACCCTAAATTTACCCAACCACCACTTAGGCAATTCTCTTTACTAACAAAATGGAAACAAAACTCTACGTTCTTGTTGTCTATTACTTTCTTAATTTCTCATATTCTCTCTCCACATTAACTAAATTCATTCTAGATTCTACAGAAACATTAGGGTTTTTAGAGAACGAAAGAGGAAGAGACAATTGGTAAGGTTAAATATGTGGTAGTAAGTGATAGTGGAGATGATCGATCATCCATCACTATTTTTTCACCACCACCATAAGTTTGAGAAAGATGGCAAAAAGAGACAGAGGAGAGAAAATAAAATGGTAGCGGTGGGTGGAAATTATGGCGGTGATGGTCGGAATGTGTGGATGAAGGTGAGGTGAAGATGAAGATTAAGGGTTAGAAAACAATTTGATATAATTTAGGGTTAAAAAATAAATATGCCCCGTAAGTCAATCTTGATTGACTAAGTCTTTATGCCCCGGAGATTTTTCTTTATTCCCCAAAGCCGGGGCACAAATTTTAGTTGCGCACTTTGTATGAGCCCATGTAAGAATTTAAATGCAAAATAACAAAAAAGTTCAAAAGTAATTCGACTATGAAAAGATAATAAAACGTTTATTAATCCCATACTGTATTTTGAAGGTGAAGCGACAATTGCTTCAAAGAAAAACTTCTCACTGTAGTCTTAAAGAGAAATAATAACTTACAAATGATATAAAGGTTGAAATATTAATAAATCATAGACTTAGTTGAATAACTTTTGACTCTAATGTCTAAAAATATGGGAAGTAAGTGGTTGTATATCTACTCCTAAATCAATAAGGTGGCCAATACGCGGACAACCGTTTTTCTTATATGGACAACTATCTTCGGGCCCGATGCGAGTCAACTATGCTTGACTTAGTTGACTTTGATTTAATAAGGGGACAACTCCATAAAGTCTTAAATACTAATAATTAGTAACTTGTGGACTACTAACAAAAATAATCGTTAAAGATTGGAAACCTAAACTGTCTTCTTCTTCTTCATGGAGTAATCTTTGAAACAATGTCTTGTCTTTTGGTTCATAATTGTAGAGAGAAGAATTTAATCCATCAATATCTATGGAAGTAGATCTGAGTAGTTCATATATAGTAATTGCAAACTTCTTCTCGATTTTTCAATCTTTAATGGATAATTTTGAAGTAATCTGAGTAGTTCATGTTGGATTAAAAGAGTATCTCTAAAACATTTCTTCTGTTTTGCCCTATATAGGACTTGGGGTTGTAAGAGTATTTCTGTTTTATATGTTTTCAGTTGAGTGAAAATAAGCTTTTAAAAGCTATATCTTATCAAACCCTAGATGCAGGGAATGGGTTAGAATTGATTTGAAAATGAGATGTTATAAAAGGTAGATTTGGGGAAGAAAATGACGATTTATTAATTGAAGCTTGTCAAATGCTTTCTTTGATCCTTCCACTGGTTCATATAGAATGACAGTTCAAGTGCTTAATCATCATTACCACCCACCTTTTCTTCTTGATCCATGTCAACAGTGAGTTTATGAATCCATTCCACATCACAGTCACACTTATGAATCTCCAAAATTGTTATTGAGGAGAGAGTTAGATAGATTTAGATAGGTATATAGATAGTTTCTCTCTCCAAAAATTTGTTGGTAATGAAGAAGAAGTAGAAGAAGAAAAAAAATTTAAGGTTTATGGAAGAAAAGAGTGAGGACTTAAAATAAGAGATCTAATTTTTGGAGGACAT
The DNA here is from genome assembly GCF_041429995.1 of Eschscholzia californica. NCBI lineage: Eukaryota > Viridiplantae > Streptophyta > Magnoliopsida > Ranunculales > Papaveraceae > Eschscholzia > Eschscholzia californica. The sequence goes on along the minus strand of NW_028238472.1, from coordinate 14,824,840 downwards.
TAGCGAAAAATAATGGAGGTATGTCCCCTTAAAAACCATTGTCCATATAAGACTTTTAAGTTCTCTAATTGTCCACATAAAATAGTTGTCCATATAGAAAAATTGGTTGTCCACGTATTGGCCACCATCAATAAAGACAAGAAGCCCTAAATAAAACATATGAAATATAAAATAAGTCTGAAAGTGTATTTTTTTGGTGGGCCGCAAGCCTCATGCTATTTATTTTCCCCCAATAATGTCATTTTATAGTATACTTGACTCATTAGTAAACTAAAAGTTTCTTAGGGTTGAGTTGATCAAGGTATTATTTCCAATAATTATAAGAGAGAAAATTTATTGAACAAGGAAATACTATAGGTGCAGCAGTAGGCACAACAAGTCCTTCAACTATTACATACCATGAGCTCCAAGGCATTGAGGCAGGACTTAAATTGGCTAACGCCCTTCATTTAAGTCGGGTGCAACTCAATACTGACTCGATAACAGTCAAGTCTTTCTTTACCACACATGGCCCTAAACCACCGTGGCATTGTTGGAACATTTGGAGAAGAATTTTGCGCCTCACTACGGGATTACAAGAACTGGAGGTCGAACACATATATCGAGAGTCGAATAGAGCTGCAGATATGTTAGCTAATTGGAACACGACAAACACATATGAAGAACTCCACCAGACGAGTTTCACCGAGGAGTTACACGATATCCTTCGTGAGGATAAAGAAGGAAAATTGTATTTAAGAATTAAGTAGTCTCTTTTATTCTTATTTAATTGGGTCTGAGCCCTCTCTCAGTGTACCGTTTCAAAAAAAAAAAAAAAAAACAGGTGGTATCTATCTAATAGCAAATAACAAAATTTCCTTCCCTCTTCTACCTTCTTACACCCTCATGAAAGTACGATTCTAGTGTTTGCTTTGTATCTCTTATTTTCAAAATCCACATCAACATATTCATCATTAAGGTACGTCCCTCTTAAGATCTTTTAAGTTTTTATTGTTTGTAGATGGATTGTTTGAATTTTTAATGGTTTTGTTGTTCTTCTTGTTAAATGATCCTACAAAATGTTGAATGTTTTTCTATGATTTTGTTGATTCTAACATCATACTTAAATAAATTATGTCAACGTACTTATATAGAACAGTTGTACAATATTTTGAAACTTTTCTAAATGTTTTATATTTTAATAGCACAATTAAGTAGAACATATTTTTTTTATTTACTTAGATTATGTAAACAAAATTTTTAATATCTATTTATCATTGTGTTAATGCTAGAAAAATTATCATTGAAAATTTTGTGTACTTATTCTAAGTAAATCAGAAAATATGTTCCACGTAATGCTAGAAAATATTTCACCATATTGTACAATTGGCCTAAATAAATATCTAAATATGTTTTACGTAAGTATGATGTTGGAATCAACAAAGTGCTAGGATAACATTCAACATCTTGTACAGATTATTTAACAAAAAGTACAACAAAACCATTAAAAAATTCCAATAATACATCTACAAACCGGAAAAACTTCAAATATCTTAAGGTGGACATACGTTAATGATGAATAAGTTGATGTCAATTTTGGAAATATATAGAGTTACAAAGCAAACACTAAAATCCTACTATAGAGAGTATAGAAAACTTCGTTATTTGCTATTAGGGAGATATGGGCGATTGGTTTTGGTAACAATAAATTTTGACAATAAATTTTCTCTTATAATTTTTTGAAAAAATATCTTGATGAACTCAACCCTAAACAACCTTTCCTTTACTAGTGAATTGAACTACATTTATAAAAGTGCATTACTGGGAGAAAATAAATGGCTTGAGGTTTGAGACCCGCAAAAAAGTACATTTTTAGATTTATTTTTCATTTCATGTTTTATTATATGCTTATAGCCTTTATTGATTTAGGAGTTTATATGTGACTAATTACCTCTTATTTTTGGACTTGGGTGGACTCAAGACTCAAACATCAAAAATGTTATTCCCAAAAACATTACAACAATATTAAAAGCACATAGACAATTTAGGTGAAATCTACATATTGCCATTACATAATGTAATAATACCACTACCATTCATTCATTTTAAGAGAATATCATTTATTGCATTCACAGTATTAAGAATTCAAGGGTAAAATTCTTACATTTTCTATTTCTGATGGTGTTTCCTCCACGAAATCAACTATCTTCTTGCCTTCGGATTAGGCGCCACCTCTTTTGCAATTTTTTATCCTTTCACTCGGGGGTTCAATAAAAACACCAAGTTAAGCCTTCCCGACGAGTCTGTTTGCTAACAAAATAAAATAAAATATATAACATTAAGATGGTAAAAGTGATAAAAACATAAAAACGGGTTACAAAGATATTAAAAAATTCTAATAATTTTTTTCAAATGTTAACTGCTATTACTAGGTTTTTTAACAAACATTACATGTACACCATACCCATCTTCTCTGGGTTTCCTTTTCTTTATCGGAGATTCGACCATACGCCCGTGTTTTGGTGGTAAAGTCCTTTCTGTAGGACTTATCCACACCGCGGGTGTAGCACCCCAAATCTCAAATCTCAAGCTAACCGCCTTGAAATCGAAGATTTGAGACCTTCAAACTGGATCCATGAGCAACTCCTACCATGAGTGTCCAATCATTACCTGAAAAACAAAATAGCTGGGTTACAACCCAACTGCAGTAGTTTCCACAAACCTAAGTCTCGGGCAGGCAAGCTCAATCCCCAATCAAGGAAGCATTGCATTCATATTCATTATTGACATTATCTAAAATTTAATGGTGACAACTAACATAGTACAACGAGATTTACCACACGCTTGTAGAAACTAATAATTTATCTTCTTGATTATTAGGCTTTCAATGTTCTCGTATTCTAATCCAATATTAACTCTCATAATACAACAATCTTTCTCCTTTTCAATAGATATAAAAAGATCATACTTTTAACTAAGATAGACCTTTATAGAACCCAAACTTGACATGGAAGTCGACGAAACATTATGCCAAAAGAGATAATCATCAAACCCTCGTCGAATAAGAGTGTGGTCCACAAGGTTACCCTTATGTTAGCACCGGCCCCTTACGCTTCATACCTAGGTCGTACCTCCGTACGCCTTCACCATGCGATCCCGTCAGTCATCGCAATAAATATCCGGTAGAGAGGGTCGAACCAACCACAAAACTCATACAACCCTCCACCAACTCTATCACATCACACACACATAATAACATCACACCACAACATAAGTTGAATGAGAGTGTGGACCACAAGACTATCTTTGTGTTAGCGCAGATCCCATACGCTCCATACCTAGGTCGTACCTCCGTATGCCTTCACCATGCGAATCCGTCGGTCACCGCAATAAATATCTGGTAGAGAGGGTCGAACCAACCACAAAAACTCATACAATCCTCCACCAACTCCATCACATCACACACACATAATAACATCACACCACAAAAATTGACTCTTATAAAGAATTACAAACAAGATCACCAAACAATTCAAGCCAACAACACATGACAAGTAAAAAGAGATGATGCTCATAACAAATCCTCATGTGGATTGCAACCTCAAACAAATAAATAAGAATAATACTTAACAAATATGACTCACCAATATAAGGTACCATCTACCTAGGAGGTACATTGCTTAAAGAATAGAAACCATGTGAATTATCTCAATAAATTCGTTCATTGGAGATTGTCTTGACACCTTACACAAAAAAACTCTCATAACTCCTCACTCGGGACTCCGATCAATGCACTGTTTGAAGCATTAGAAAGCAGACAAACAGACCTTTCCAACTATATAAGATACACACCGAGATTAATCATCTATCAATACCAGATTCAATTTTAATCTAGACCGAAATATTATCCTCTATAGATGTTTTATGGAATTCAAGATAGAACTAATTCTAAACTATTCAATCATTCTTTATAGAACTTATGTGATTAACAATACTAAACCTATCATGAAATAAATTGACAGAGCCTACAAAAGAATTAAGAGATAGGAAATCTACCTCTTTTCGTCTTAGATGGCTTCAAGACTACAATCATGCCTCTTTCTCTCTCTAGAGAACTCCATCTATACTTCTTTTCTTCTTTGTTCATTCCTTCCTTCACTAGGAGTGACTTGTTGAAGATTAAGAATATATACCAACTATAACATAAACAATCCATAGATTCATTCAATTTATTCATCAAAATGTTCTCCAAAGAATACCATTTCTCTTTCTCTCTCCAAGTTTTGTTCTAGATCTACAAAAAAGAGCTCTAGACCCCTTTTATATAATTAACTCAAGCAACCCTATTTTTCCTTCTAACCCACTTCTATTTTATGATACTCAAGTCCACACTTACTCTACATGTTAAGCCCAATCCAAATTGACCTAGAGTTTTGTTATTTCCACTTAATTTGATATGTATATAAAAAAATAGGGGTGTTACAGCGGGTGTGTCCGCGGCACCATCCTTCGCAGCACTGCAAGATCCACCATATACGATCCTTTTGATCGAAAGCTTTAACCCAACCATTTTATCAAAATCTGCAATATGCTAGCCAACATACAAAAATAGTGTTTTAATCATGCTATATTCTATAACTATAAACCTAAAAGTAACATTGAATCTTAGTTGTGTTGTAACCAATTATTAGTTTTTATTAGAATCTACAAAATGCTATATAAAAAACTTGGAAGTGGTATTAAATTTGATATATTTTGGAACTAAAAGCCAAATGAAATTGTTTTTTTTTTTGGAAGTGCCAAATGAAATTGTTAAGTTTTAGTGCTTAAAAAGAATAACAGACCTATGAGGGGTCAAATTTGACCAAATTTAGGATTTTACCAAACAACGTATTGTTTCCAATATGATAAATTTGGGATCTAAAACCTAATGTTAAAATTCCAAGTTTGGTTTAAATTACATCGAATCAAAACTACATTAACCATGAAAATTAAAATCACATACCACATTGCATCAAAACTACATTGAACCAAATATACAATGAATCAAAATTTTAAGAGACCCATCAAAACTATAATATGAAAACCTAGAGAGAATAATCAAAACGATGATATGAAACCCTAGATTAAATGGAGATACTTAGATTACAGAGAGATACTGAGAAGTTTCTACTCAAAAAAGAAATTAGAGAGAAGAAAGAGGGTACCTAGATTAGAGAGAGAGAGAGAGAGAGACAAAGCTTCTTCTACAGCTTCTGCTAAGATTTCTTGAGAGATACTGAGAAGTTTCTGGCCTACACACAGTTCCGCCCCTGGTCAAATGTGTCAAATCTCAGTTAAAATTCTCATTTCTAAGTGACAAAATAGAAAATTTCAGTTTTTTGTGTCTCCAATGCAAGCCTCTAAATTTGTTTTGCTTACTTATATTATATGACAGTGTTATTCTATGCAATTTGAGATAACTCTAGAAGACACTCTAAAAATAGAATATCTAAGACATCTCTATTTAACTATTTAATTGAGATTCTAATTTCTATGTATCAACATAAAGATCTTTTAATTTTTTTGTATCTAATGCTAATCTCTAAAGTTATTTTGTTTACTTATGTGACATGATAATTTTTGCAAAAAAAAGTTAGTTATTTTGAAAATATAATGAAAACTTGATTTCAATTGGTTTAAATTTTATAAAATAATGAGTTAGACAATTAGAATTAGAGATATCTCAAGAAAACACTTTATTTGTAAGGCGTCATTTTAGATATTTTTATTCTAACTACACGGTCACAATATCTTAGAGATTCAGATTGAGTTTTGGTTTGGTGGTTGTTTTTGAAAAAAAAAAAAAAATTAAACTATATATTGAACTTCGATTAAAAATTTAAAATTATGTGACATTCAAAATTTCTAAGATGGAGTAATCTACTTGAAATGGTTCTATGAACTCACACAATTATGGATGCAAACAAAAGAGTAGTTTAATATACAATCGTACCAAAGCGGCCCACCCATTTGTCTTTAAATTGTCTTTCTATGTCCCACGTCTCTCTATTGTTCTTCAGAATTTATGACCTCAAAACCCTAAAATCCAAAGTCAATAAGTGGGGAAGATGAGCATCCTTGTTAAGGAGTACATACATTACTACCCTACTACTCAAAAAAGAAAAAGAAAAATATGTGGTTGACAACGTGTCATTCCCAATGAAAGAAAGCAAAGATTGAGAAAGTAGAGAGAGAGAGAGAAAGTTAGGGTAGCAGCAGCAGCATCAGAGATCACAGAGCTGTGGCGGCAGAGGTGGGGGAGAGGAGTGAGAAAGGGACGTTTGCATGGAGAGGTGATTAATTTTCACTCTCATTCATCAGTTGTTTTCTCAGTTGGTAGCTAGGGTTTTGTTGTTTGGGTGTGAGAGTGAAACTGTAGATAGATAGATACATAGATAGACCCTTTAGCCCCATTCTAGTTTCTTTCTCTCTCTCTATGATCTTGTAACTTGTGGATAATAAACCAAACTACAAACATAACCTCTTCTTCCGCCTCCTTAGGGTTAGGGTTATTTAATCAACTATTACTTTTATGTTAAAAGCTTTTACTTTTATCGATTTGACTACACACAATCTCTCTCTCTCTCTCTCTCTCTACTTATATGTTAGTCAGTATAGACAGAGATCTCCATTACCTTTATATTTCATCTCTGATTTCTTGGATTTTCTGTTTATTTAACTTTTGTTAGCTAATATCTTGTTTGGCTTTATCTACTACCATTAATAGCTAGGGTTTCTTTCTGAGGCTCTGGTTTCTGTTCTTGAAAAGTAACTCACCTTCTTTATGTCTCAATGTATTCATTTTTATCTTACAATAAAGTTTAAAAATCCATAATGTCCATCCATTTGCATGGAAACAAAAACTTTTGTTCATACCCCAAAATTGCTTTACTTTTGATCTCAAGATTTTGGTTAACAGTAACAAGTTGGTATTTATTTGGACACTCTCTGTAACAATAAGAAATTTGGACACTAGCTAGTTACATATTTGTTCATGCTGTTGCATCATTTTAGTGTAAGACTTGTTCTTCTTTAAATGCCGTAGTGGCTGTTGAGTTTAGCTCTGATACCATTTGAAGTTTGTCGTCATTCAACTCAACCCTTATAAAATTTGTAGTTATTCCACTCGAAACTTATACTCTTGTTTCGAGTGGAATAACTAAAACTTATACTCTTGTTTCGAGTGATAGTGAGTGCTGAGTGGAGAATATTTAGAAATTATACTCTTGTTTACAAAGATGGAGCTAGGAATTGAGGTACGCCCGTTCGGTCTAAAGGTTGAACCTAAAACTAACTTTTTTGTATCAAAAGTGTATGATTTTTTCTTTCTATCTTTAATACAGTGTCTACTGAATCAGAAATGGTATGAACTTGTCCCTATGAATAATAGGATGTAAAACAAACAAAGTTGCATATTAGATTAAGTTGTTTTTTAATTTTGTCCATATTTAAAGCTATTTGATGGAACAATTACAAGCCTGTGATCTAAAATGCAAAATTTGGGATGTTATAAGCTAATTTTGTCCATTTCAGAAAAGGTAATATAGCATTTGTGTTTCGAACGGGAGACTTAATGGTGGAAATCAATTTAGTAAATACTCCAACCAAAAATTTTTGACGAAAGGCTTTTGACACTAATACACACTGATAATAATGGTAATAATAATCAGATTCGGGAAATAATTGACTAAAGATTTTGGATGAGATTGGACTTGATTCTTTCCAATATATTGTATATACTATTTCCTACCTTATGTATTTTCTTTCCTCTCTTATGTATTTTCTTTCCTCTCTTGTGTATAGCTATCTATGTCAATTACATATTTATGTAAACTATTAACAATATAAATATACAAGGGAGGTTAATGGTTTTCCTCACACAAAACCTATTCATATTCTTTTATGGTATCCAGAGCCATTCTCTAACGAGTTCGATCCTTGTTATTTTTTCCGGTTGTCTCCAACCGAGATCATTATTCTATTGTCCGGTTCATCTTTACCGAGGTCTTCTTCTTTTCAAGAGCTATTTTTTTTTTCCGATTTCATATCGAGGTTAAAATCTTCAAAAGGTTTTACTATTAAGTTTGTTTGCTATGGAATCTTCACCCGGTTCTTCTATTTCAAGTGCTATTTTATCTCCCTCGGCACCAACTATGATATCTTATCCGCATCTTAGCTCTATGATCAACTTAAAACTTGATTCAAAAAATTTTTTTGCTATGGCGTCCTCAGATTTTATCTTTATTGGAAAGTCAACATCTGGTTCATCATCTTGATAATACGGTGATGGTTCGCCTCTCACCATTCGACATAAAGGTTCCCTTTCTCTTCCCACTCCTCATGGTGTCCTCACCTTACCTGACTCACTTCATGTTCCTTCTCTTACTAAGAATTTATTATCTATAGGAAAACTTGTGGATGATCTTCATTGTTTTGTTCTATTTTCACAACATGGTTTTGTTATCTTTCAGGAGAAAGGAAGGATTCTGGGCACCGGCAGTAGGCGAGGAAATTTGTTTGTCTTGGATGAAGCTCATTCCTCATTTTTTAGTTCTACTTCAGTCTCAGTCAAAGCACCACTTGCTATATGGCATAGTCGACTTGGTCACGTGTCTTCTAGGGTATTAGATATTTTAATTAAGGATAATTTAATTCAGTCTGTTTCCAAGAATTCTATGTCTTCTACTTGTATTTCTTGTAATATGAGTAAAAGTCATAGACTTCCATTTACTTTGAATAATAAACGAGCTTCTTCTCCTCTTGCTCTTGTGCACATTGATTTATGGGGTCCTTCTCCTGTTCCTAATTCTAATGGTTTTAAATATTATGTGCTTTTTGTTGATGATTACAGTCGATTTTCTTGGTTTTATCCACTTTGTGCTAAATCTGAATTTTTTCAAGTCTTTGTAAAATTTAAATCTCTTGTCGAAAATCAATTGGACTCTAAAATTAAGACTCTTCAATTAGATGGAGGAGGTGAATTTCACAATACTCAATTTTTAAATTTTCTAGGTGAAAATGGCATTGACAGACGTATTTCTTGTCCGTATACACCTGCTCAAAGTGCTCGTGTAGAGCGTAAACATCGTCATGTAACTGAAACTGGACTGAGTCTTTTATTTCATAGTGGGTTACCTGCTGTTTATTGGGTTGAAGCTTTTCAAACAGCAAATTTTCTCATTAATCGAATGCCTACGACAGTGCTCCAGGATGCTTCTCCCTTCTCCACTTTATACGGTAAGCCACCTTCCTATTCCATGTTGCGTTCGTTTGGATGTCTTTGTTTCCCTTATTTGCGACCTTATGCTTCTAACAAACTTTCACCTCGGAGCTTCCCATGTGTGTTTATCGGTTACAGTCAATTTCATAAGGGTTTCAAATGCTTAGATCCTACCACCAAGAAGGTATTTATCTCTCGTCATGTTATTTTTGATGAAGCTATTTACCCGTTTAAAACGTCTGATTTTGTGTCTTCATCTGATGATCTAGTGAGTTTTCTTGATACTCGTCCCTTAATGTCTGTCTCGTCTTCCACTACTACCCCTAGCATTGAAGCCAATCCCATTCCGGTGGATGATTCTGCCTCAAAGGCACCTTTAATTACCACAATTCGTCTAGATGATACCCCTGTCAGTTCATTCGTGACCCCTATTCCTGCACCTACTGGGGAGGTGCCTTAAGTCTCGACTGAGGGCCCCTCCGCAGCTCCTTCTACTACACCACCGGAATCTTCTCCTACCACTCCTCTAGTATCGGGCCCTCGTTCTTTGGCAGGTATTACTCCGGTTCCCATGCGTTCTCTGACGGATTCGATTACGGGAGGGGTTGCTCCGACGGTTTCATTAGATTCTAGCTCGGAGTGTGGTCCTCAAGGTTACAGGTTGATGGACTCAATCATGCGTGATGCTCTACTAGTTGACACGACTCCATCTCAGGTATATTCTCGGTACCCTATTTCTCCCCGTGATTCTGATATTTTTGGTTCTTCTGGTTCCAGCTTTTATGCTGCCTTATCTGCTATCACGGAACCGCGAGGATATCGCATGGCTATTAAATCAATACATTGGCAACGTGCAATGGAAGAAGAAATGGAAGCTCTTATGAAACAACGTACTTGGTCTTTGGTGCCCCCTGACCCCTCTATGAACATTGTTGGTTCTAAATGGGTTTTTCGCACTAAGCTCAAACCTGACAGCACTATTGACAGATATAAAGCCCGTTTGGTTGCCCAAGGTTTTACTCAGAAACCTGGACTTGATTTTGATGAGACTTTCAGCCCTGTGGTCAAACCTACAACTATTCGGATTATTTTATCTATTGCAGTTTCTCGTGGATGGTCCATTCTTCAGTTAGATGTGAAGAATGCCTTTCTTCATGGGGATCTAACTGAGGAGGTTTACATGGCCCAACCTCCTGGCTATGTTGATACTTCCCATCCATCGTATGTTTGTCGTCTTCACAAGGCTCTCTATGGTTTGAAGCAGGCTCCTCGGGCATGGTATGACAAATTTAGCTCTTACCTACTCCGTATTGGTTTTCGTGTTAGTAAGTCTGATACCACTCTTTTTATTCGTACGACTCAAGTGGGTATGATTTATTTGTTGCTTTATGTTGATGATATTATACTCACGGGAGCTGATTCCTCCACCATTGATACTATTATTTCTCAACTATCTTTTGAGTTTGATATGAAGAATATGGGTTCTCTACATTATTTTCTGGGTATTGAAGCAACTTCGAATAAGGATGGTCTTTGACTTACTCAATCTAAATATGCATTAGACATCCTTAAAATTTTAAATTTAGAGGGTGTCAAACCAGCTTCTACGCCTATGACTACAGGCATTCAGTTGTCAGGACAGGGTGTTGCTTTTTCAGATCCTACTCTATATCGTAAGGTGGTGGGTTCTCTTCAGTATCTTACGTTAACTCGTCCAGATTTAGCCTATGCAGTCAATGTGGCGTGCCAGTTTATGCACGCTCCCACAGTTGACCACTTTCAAGCTGTTAAACGCATATTGCTTTATGTTAAGGGGACGATTCACATGGGTTTACAGTTGTTTGCGGACTCTGCCTCTAATTCTCTTCATGCTTACTCTGATGCTAACTGGGCAGGTTGCCCTGATACACGTCGTTCTACATCTGGGTTCTCCATTTTTCTTGGTCGGAATCTTCTCACCTGGAGTGCTCGTAAGCAGCCTACGGTTTCTCGTTCCAGCACCGAAGCTGAATATCGGGCTCTTGCCTCCACTACTGCTGACTTAACTTGGATTGGTTATATTCTTCAGGAATTGGGTATTCGCCTATCTACTCCTATTAGTATATATTGTGACAATAAAAGTGCCATCCTCATGACTGCCAACCCAGTGTTTCATGGTCGTTCTAAGCACATTGCTTTGGACTACCACTTTGTTCGGGAAAAGGTGGCAGCCGGATCAGTGAAGATTCAGTTTGTCCCATCTCATGATCAGCTCGCTGATATTTTGACGAAAAGCTTATCTCATTTCCGGTTCTTGGAGCTTTGTCCCAAATTGAACCTTCGCGTCTCCTCGAAGATCAATTTGCGGGAGGGTAATAATGGTAATAATAATCAGATTCGGGAAATAATTGACTAAAGATTTTGGATGAGATTGGACTTGATTCTTTCCAATATATTGTATATACTATTTCCTACCTTATGTATTTTCTTTCCTCTCTTATGTATTTTCTTTCCTCTCTTGTGTATAGCTATCTATGTCAATTACATATTTATGTAAACTATTAACAATATAAATATACAAGGGAGGTTAATGGTTTTCCTCACACAAAACCTATTCATATTCTTTTAACTGAAAGATAAAGTAGGGGCACAAACACTTACCTTCAGAGTTGTTGTACAACCTTAACAAAATAATATTTGTCGCTGCTGCAACTCTTTATAAATTTTCTACATCCCAAGAAAAAAGTTTCTGTAAGAAATAATTGTGGCTTGCAACAAAAAGAAAAAGAAATAGTTGCGGCAAAAAAACTATTTTCTTTTCTCTTGATAAAGGTATTAGGTATTAAATTGAAGTTTGTTAATATGCGAAGCAAACAATTTCTAAAGATTTGGGAGTATAACAAACTAAGCCGAAGAAGGCGGAGTTTGAACCTCAGACATCGTCCATGCCCAAAGCCACCAACTCGGTGGATTGATGGGGCTGCAATCCCGGACATTCCACCTGTACGTCTTTGTGTATAGGATTTTTCGAACTTAACATGTACTTTTGTTTTTCTTTGTTTAACGTAGAGCATGCGTCTCTTTTAACTTATTTTGTGTGGATGCCATAATATTTGTGGTCATCCAACTCAAAATCAATTTGTTCTTTTTAATTGAAGAACTCGTGCAATTAATGGATTTGGTTACGAGGGAGAACGCACAAACTCTTCGTCGTGGAGGCAAATTTTAATAAACCAATATGTACAAATAAATAATATGCATGTAGGTTAAGTATATAGACACACAATGTCAGAGAAGAGATCTTAATTTCAAATAACCAACAAACAAGGTATTACCATCCTTAAATCTATCATATTAAAACAGGTCAGTCGGTTATCCAGGGGATAAGTCTGGCCGTCCATTTTATTTTAGAGATTTGGTTGGGAACACATTCGACGGATGATATAAAATCTTTTTTATGTAAATAGACTAAAAAAAGAAGGGTACCTATGTAAATGGTGGGAGATCTAAATAACTAACCCACTCTCCCGTATCTTCCTAATTTCTCTCTCAACCACCTAACTATTTCACTTAAAATTGAAATTAAATTTCCCAATGTTTTTATCAAATCTTTTTTCTCTCCTCCTCAAAGGCGTTAGCCAAGAGGGATCTTCCCCGTCCGTAGGACGGGGAGGAAACTTAGTATGAATAAAGGTGAAAGAAGGAATAAATAAAATAAAAATATGGTGTGACATCTAGTCGGCCTAAATAATAAGTCAATTCAATCAAACCGTGTAAAGTTTGTAGTTATTCCACTCGAAACATAGTGATCGTGAGTGCCGAGTGGAGAATATTTAGAAATTATACTCTCGGTTACAAAGACGGAGCTAGGAATTGAGGTACGCTAGTTCGGTCTAAAGGTTAAACCTAAAACTAACTTTTTTGTATCAAAAGTGTAAGATTTTTTTCTTTCAATCTTTAATACAAAGTCTACTGAATCATAATAGTATAAACTTGTCCCTAGGAATAATAGGATGTAAAACAAACAAAGTTGTATATTAGATTAAGTTGTTTTTGAATTTTGTCCATATTTGAAGCTATTTGTGATGGAACAATTACAAGCGTGTGGTCTAAAGTCCAAAATTTGGGATATTATAAGCTAATTTTGTTCATTTTAGAAAGGGTAATATAGCATTTGTATTTCCAACTGGAGAATTAAATGGTGGAAACCAATTTAGTAACGAGTCCAACCAAAAGTTGTTGAGAAAAGACTTTTGACACCAATATACACTGAAAGATAAAGTAGGGGCACAAAAACTGATCTTCAGAGTTGTCGTTGTACAACCTTAACAAAATAACATTTGTCGCTGCTGCAACTCTTTATAATTTTTTTATAAAACTTTTTCTCTCTCTCTCCATAACTGCTTGTCCAAATCCAGAGACCTTCCAGGGATAATTTTTGCTTCTCTGGCGAAGGGTCTTCCCTTCGCCGGATTCCTTTCTTCGTTTCTAATAAAGATCAGTTTCTTTGTTGGTCTTTAGAGCCTGTTTTGTTGATCTTTAGAATCTTTTTTTTTCGTTCGATTTCAAGATCGAGTGTTTGGTCATGGGAAACCATTGGGAGTTTCTTCAACAACTTACAACTCTCTCCACCGATGTACCAGAACCAGTCACAGCCCAATGATCATCCCAAGAAGTTCAATCCATAAACTATAGACGATGTGGTTCTTTGGTATTCTTCATAACATTTTGTAGTAGAAGACTCAAGTTGCTGCAATTAATGGAAGAAACCACTGACAATGCTAAACAAGAACTCATAATGGGCAAGGTACAACCACAATACAAAGTGGAGTTCGTACTATTCCATTCAGGGAGGCGGGGGCTCGATTTACAACCCAGCTTATGGTTGAAGAAGAAGAGGCGCAGACCGGAATCTACCTGTCGGGTTGACGACGAGAAGAGAAGAAGGTGGAACAAGCAGTTATATAACCACCCACAATCGGGTATGGTGTCTGCATTAGAATAGCAGCCCACTAGTTGGACTAGGCAGCTCTAGAGGCACCCCAAGTGGGTTTAACTTGACTTGTTAGACTGTTTGGTTGGGTCTTTGTATTTCAACTTCATGATGTAATTCTCATTAGCCTTTTGACCTATAAATGAAGTTTGATTCCAAAAAAGAAAAAAAAACTCTTTATGTTGTAAATTATCAGTCTATTTGCTTCAATGTGTATCGATATTTGCATGCAACTTAATGAAATTAAAGGAAGAGAAAGAGATAGAGGTATTTAAATATACTAAAACAAAAAGAGATGAACTTGAACCAAACTTTATTTGAAGTATTCCATTCAAATTTTCCATATCACAACATTACAACATTATACCTATTTATAGGGTGGATGGAGTTGTACAATGGTGACACATATCACTTGCATGATGTGTTGTCACCACCAATATGACACTTCGCATATGGAGGTGTAGAACGGTGACACATAACCCCATGAGTTTTCACTTGCATGATGTGTTGCCACTACCAAGATGACACATTGCATATGAAGCTCCCATGTAATGACACCACATATAGGTGGTTATATGAAAGTAGTGGGCATCCATAGTATTTGTTTGGTAAGAGAAAGGTAATCTTAAAAGCACCCAAGACATATGCTTATACCAATAATTTTATGGGCATTCACATCCCTTATGACACCCCCCTTTGGATGACCAACTTGAAATAATTACCTCATTAAAACCTTGTCAGAAAATCCAGTGGGACAAAATCTGATGAAGGAAAAAGAGTACAAAGGATAGATCGAGTGACGACGAATACGCAAAATACTGCCTCGTTAAAACCTTGTCAGAAAAATCCATTGGGACAAAAACTGGACGAAGGAAAAAGAGTACAAAGCATAGATAGCGATACATGAACCTGCACATAATAATAGACTCCCCTTGATGAATATCATATTCTTGGACCGATGTAGTCTTACATCATCAGATTATTCAAGCGCCGCATTCCGATGTCATCTACTAATTTTCTGAACGTTGTAGTAGGCAGAGACTTGGTGAACAAGTCAACATAATTCTCACACGATTGTATCTTCTGGATATATCAATCTCATTATTCTTCTGGAGATGATATGAGTAAAACAACTTAGGGGATATGTGCTTAGTCCTATCGCCTTTGATGTATCCTTCTTTGATCTGAGCGATGCAAGCCGAATTATCTTCGTGAATGACTGTGGGAGATTTTGTGATTGAATCAAGACCACTTGAGCTTCTAATGTGTTCAATAATGGATCTAAGCCATACACATTCTCTTGTTGCTTCATGGAGAGCAATAATTTCAGCATGGTTAGATGGGGTAGCGGACATACTTTGTTTACTAGATCGTCATGAGAAAGTTGTACCTCCGTTTGTGAATACATAACCTGTCTGAGAAATCCCTTTGTGCGGATCAGAAATATAATCGGCATCTGTGTATCCCTTTACTTGAGAATCACCGGATAAGTTCTTGAATAAAACAATCCCATGTCAGTTGTTCCTCTCAGATATCTTAGAATTTGCTTTACTCCAACTCAATGCCTCTTAGTTGGTGCGGAGCTATATCTGGCCAATAGATTTACTGCGAAGCATTGTCCGATCTAGTGCATTGAGCTAAGTATGATAACGCACCAATAGCACTCAGATACGGTACTTCTGGATCAAGGAGTGTTTCGTCTTCTTCTTTAGGTCGAAATGGATCTTTCAGAGCATCGAGAGACCTAACAACCATGGGAGTACTAAGCGGATAATAATTCACCATGTTAAAGTGCTTCAGGACTTTTTCACTGTATAATGCTTCTTTCAATTTGTAAGCCCAGACATAATTTTGTTTTCCCGAGATCTTTCATCTCGAATTCTTTCTTCAAATATTCTGCTGCTTTAGAGAGCTCTTCTGGAGTTCCTATAAGGTTGACATCATCAACATATACTGCAAGAATAGCGAATCCAACATC
The DNA here is from genome assembly GCF_041429995.1 of Eschscholzia californica. Lineage (NCBI taxonomy): Eukaryota > Viridiplantae > Streptophyta > Magnoliopsida > Ranunculales > Papaveraceae > Eschscholzia > Eschscholzia californica. Next base: position 14,808,649 of record NW_028238472.1, on the reverse strand, counting down.
TCCTTTCTTGATAAATAAACATGGGCAAATGAGATCATTTACATAACCTATTTTGATCAGATATTCACTAAGACGATTGTACCACATTCGTCCAGCTTGTTTCAATCCATATAAAGCTCGATTAAGCTTCAGTGAATACATGGTACGTGGGTGGCCTCCAGGCAATTTAAATCCTTCAGGGACTTTCATATAAATGTCAGTATCTAATTTTTCATATAGATACGCAGTTACCACGTCCATTAAATTCATCTCGAGTTCTTCTAGAACTGCTAAACTGATCAAATATTGAAAGGTTATTCCATCCATAACTGGAGAGTATGTTTCTTCATAATCGATCCCTGGTTTCTGCAGGAAACCTTGTGCCACAAGTCTTGCTTTATAGCGAACAACTTTATTATTCTCATTTCGTTTTCTAACGAATACCCATTTGAAACCTACAGGGTTTACATCATTGAATGTCCGGACTACAGGTTGAAAAACGTTACGTTTTGACAGTGAATTCAACTTTGTCTGGATTGCTTCTTTCCATTTTACCCAATCAGTCCTTTTTTGACATTCCTCAACAGAATGTGGTTCATAATCATCATTTCCAGTGATAATATCAGTGGCTACTGAAAGCGCAAATATATCATCGATGATTATGTTATCTTGATTCATCACTTTACCATTACAAGCATAATTTATAGATATCTCTTCATTTGGAGATAACTCATGTTCTTCAAGAGCTTTTGCCTCTTCTGGGCTTCACCCACTTCTAGGGTTGTATTTGTCGTCTTTTCTGGAAAATTACTTGCTTGTGGTTGGTTTTTTCTCTTCCGGGGAATTATATCTTTAGAACCAATTGGTCGTCCACGTTTCAGACGTGTTTTGGACGATTCATTTGCTGCAATATTTTTATCTTGTCCTCCAGAGACATCTATCCTTGCTGGAACATTTGCAGCAGGTATATGTGATTTTGTCACTCTCGCTGCGTCATTAAATGCGTCATGCATTTTATTAGCAATCTCTTGTAGATGTATTATCCTTTGTACTTCAACTTCAGATTGATTAGTACGAGGATCAAAATGAGACAAATTTGGTGTAACCCAAGACAGTTCCCTTTTGGTAACATTTGCTTCAGGAAAATTTACTTCCCCTAATGGCGGGAAAACTGTCTCATCAAAGTGACAATCGACGAAGCGCGTAGTGAAAGTCTCACCCGTCAGGGGTTCGAGATATCGAATAATAGATGGTGTATTAAAGTCAATATATATTCCTAATCGGCGTTGAAGCCCAAACTTTGTGCGTTGTGGGGCTGTAATAGAAACATATACAACACATCCAAAAATAGGCAAATGAGATATGTTTGGCTGTTGGGCTTGAACATATTGCAAATGTGAGAATTGAATATTCGAAGTGGGGCGTAACCTTATCAAAGTTGCAGTATGAAGAACTGCAGGTCCCCATGCACTAACCGGTAATTTAGTCCTCATCAACATTGGTCTCGCAATCAGTTGAATATGTTTTATGAATGATTCAGCTAGACCATCCTGAGTATGAACATGAGCTACAGGATGTTCAACATTAATTTCAACTGAGAGACAATAGGAATCAAAAGTACTCGATGTAAATTCTCCTGCTCCATCTAAACGAATCGACTTAATCAGATAATCAGGAAAGTGCCCTCGTAAAAGAATTATCTGAGCTAATAACTTTGCAAACGCCTGATTCCGTGTCTAGAGCAGATTTACATTAGACCATCTAGTTGATGCATCGATTAATACCATAAAATATTTAAATGGTCCACACTGCGGGTGTATAGGGTCACATATATCACTTTGAATCCTTTCCAAAATTTGGGAGATTCGATATGTACTTTCGTCAAGGATGGGCGAGTAATAAACTTTCCCAATGAGAAACCAGTGCAAGTAAAATCCCTATCTATCAGAAACCTCTGGTTCCGAAGAGGGTGTCCTTGGGAGTTTTGTATTATTTTATTCATCATGGTAGATCCTGGGCGTCCCAGTCGATCATGCCAAATTTTATAAGTATTTGGATCGTGCAACTTCAGGTTGACAAAGACATATGATTCAACTGTTTTAATCTCTGTAAGATATAACCTAGAAGAAAGAGGTTCAAGTCTTTCTAGAACACGCTTCTGGCATGATATACTTGAGGTGATATATAAATGTTCTTTATTATTCTCAGACCCAGTCTCGACGTGATACCCATTCAGACGAATGTCTTTGAAACTCAACAGATTCTTCAGGGATCTGGTCGAGTACAAAGCATCTTCAATAATTATTTTTGTACCACGGGGCAATATTATAGTAGCTCTTCCGGAGCCTTCTATAAGGCTTGATGAGCCACCGATTGTAATCGCATTTGCTTCACATAATTTTAAGGTCGAAAAATATTTTGTATTTCGAAGTATCGAATTTGTGGTCCCACTGTCTGCTAGACAGCTATCTTCATCGAATTTAGATATGTTTCTTCTGGAATCCATACCTTTCATAATATAATATAAGATTCAAACCGCAACTATTTATATTTATAACATAAACAAAACTATTACAGGTACATATAATATACTATCTAATATCTAACAGACAAAAGTTATTTTACATTATAATATAGTAGTATAATAGTTAGAAAAGTTAGTACACTAAATATTAAACATATCATCAGTTTGATTTTCTCCTTCAGGGAGATAATCTCCAACACACAATGGTGGATCAAGTTTCATGTGGTTCATCTCTAGTGCAGCTTTAGATTTAAGAGATGCTTGGTATAGATACACCAAATGTCTCGCCGTACGACAGGTATGGGACCCATGACCTTCCATACCACAATGGTAACAAGCTTCTTCACGAGCTTTGGGAGGGGTATAATTTTTACCCTTTACTTTATTAGGCTTTCTCGCTGCATAATTCTTTGAACTTTCTCCCTTTCCCCACTTCCGGTGGTAAGGGGTTTGCTTGTTTCTCTCTCATTTGTTCGTGCGGGATCCACGTTGGTGGTTTCTTCCGGAACCACGTTTCCCTTTGTAATTTTGTTTCCTACCATGATCATTTGACAATATCGCATGTGCTTTAGGCACAGGTACGGACTCAGTGGGTCGAGATTCATGGTTATGCAATAACAACTGGTTATTCTGTTCATTGACCAAAAGACAAGTCAGTAATTGGGAGAATTTAGAGATACGTCGCTCTCAGTATTGTGACTGCAGGACAATATCCGAGGCATGGAACGTACTCAATGTCTTATCTATCATCTCTTCATCAGTGATAATATCACCTCTCACTTTTAGTCTTGAAACAATTTTACAAAGGATGGAATTATAAGTAGAAATTGAAGAAAAATCTTGCAGTCGAAGATTTATAAAATCATTTCGAGCTTTTGGAAGTATGACCATCTTCAGGTGATCATATCTATCTTTTAGGATACTCCATAAAGTCAAGGGATCTTCCACATACAAATATTCTGACTTCAGGTCATCATGTATGTGACGTCTCAAAAAGCTTAAAGCATGTGCCCGTAAGATTTCATCTGCATTATTCCCTTCAACAATAGTGTTCAGGAGATTTTTGTATTTTAGAGTCAGTTTAGCTTCGACTGCCCATTCCATGTAATTCTTACCTGTTATATCTAGTGTTGCAAATTCAAGTCTAGCAAGGTTAGACATTATGAAATATGAATGAAAATATTATACCTTTCACCAGACGGAGTGGCGGCTTAGTTTATTCGATATTTCACCGATGTTGACTTCGGCAACGAAGCAGAGTAACGACTTCTTTCAGTTGGCTAGAGACTCGTGCTGATAACGTGTTGTAAATTGTCGGTCTATTTGCCTCAATGTGTATCGATATTTGCATGCAACTTAATGGAATTAAAGGAAGAGAAAGAGATAGAGGTATTTAGATATACTAAAACAAAAAGAGATGAACTTGAACCAAACTTTATTTGAGGTATTCCGTTCAAATTTTCCATATCACAACATTACAACATTATACCTATTTATAGGGTGGATGGATTTGTACAATGGTGACACATATCACTTGCATGATGTGTTGTCACCACCAATATGACACTTTGCATATGGAGGTGTAGAATGGTGACACATAACCCCATGAGTTGTCACTTGCATGATGTGTTGTCACTACCAAGATGATACATTGCATATGGAGCTCCCATGTAATGACACCACATATAGGTGGTTATATGAAAATGGTGGGCATCCATAGTATTTGTTTGGTAAGAGAAAGGTAATCTTAAAAGCACCCAAGACATATGCTTATACCAATAATTTTATGGACATCCATATCCCTTATAACTCTTTATAAATTTTCCCCCAAGAAAAAGTTTTCATAAGAAATAGTTGTGGCTTGCAACAAAAAAATAAATAAATAGTTGTGGCAAAAGAACTGATAAAAAATAAGGTATTTGGTATTAAATTGAAGTTTGTTAATATGCAAAGCAAACACTTTCTAAAGACTTAGAAGTAAAACAAACTAAGACGAAGAAGGCAGAGTTTGAACTTCAAACATCGTCCAAGCCCAAAGTCACCAACTCGTGACTCCGTGGGTTTATGCGGGTTGCAATCCCGGACATTCCACCTGTACCTCTTTGGGCATGGGTTTGTCTGAGCTTAACATGTACTTTTGTTTTTCTTTGTGTAACATAGCGCATGCGTCTCTTTTAATTTATTTCGTGTGGCTACAGATTTGATGTCACATAAAATTTGTGGTCATCCAACTCAAAATTAATTAGTTCTTTTTAATTGAAGAACTCGTGCAGAGGGAGGACCCAAAAACTCTTGGTTGTGGAGGCAAATTTTAGTAAACTAATATATACCAAATTTAATTGTAAATATTATGCATCTTGGATAAGTATATAGAAACAAAATGTCAGAGAAGAGATCTTAATTTTAAATAACCAATAAACAAGGTATTACCGTCCTTAAATATGAATAAAGGGGTAAAATAGAATGACAATATGGTGTGATATCTAGTCGACCTAAATAATAAGTCAATTCAATCAAATTAAAACTCACAAATCCACGAACCGTTTGCGATGATATGACGAAGTCTATCCCACGAGAATTCGTCGAAATTGAATCTAAATCAAAATTTGCTATTATACTAAGAAATATCTGAAAACAAAATAAAATTGTACAGAAAATATTATATTGTGAATCTAGGATATCAGAATTCACCCACTAACAATCGTACTTGAATCTAATATCAAATTTAATTTATTATTCCTCTCTTGATAACTCAAAAATTGGTAGAAATCAATCTCTAATTTCGGAAGATAAAACAATAAAGAATATTCATGATGAACAAATCTATAACCCACTTCACTTAAAATATCATACAACTCGGATCCGAAGTTTGTTAGTGTCTTAGCCTAATCGAAGTACGATTAATTTGAAACATTAAAGTACATTAAGTGCAACAAGTCGTCAAATGCCCAGTTAACGAGTTGTGTTTCGTGTAAATTTGCAGTTAATATTCTCACAAAATTCACATATTTCAAAACTACAACAGGGTCCAAACTATTTAGAGTTTAATAACCAAATTAGAACTAGTTTATCCAACATCAAACTTTACCGAACTAATAGATAAAGATCAAAGTTCGAGACATTGTTCAGATATTATAAACTTCTCAGTGGTAATCTAGACTCACGATCACTGTTTCAGTTCAGAGAAAGCAAAACCTCTATCCCCTTATTTATACATTTCGCCTCGATTTCAACCTCACAATCATACGCTCAGAAAAACAAAAGTCAATTAAAATGATTCACTTGTTTGTATGAGCATGTGTACGGAATATGACTCGACACATTATTTAAGGACAAAAATTTCAGAGGTACAATTTCATGAAAGGATTACGACCACTTTACTACGAATGGGGAAGTTCCTCATCTTCTCACCTGATCAACTATCCAATAGTACCATCCTAAAGGTAATAATAGTCATGATGGTGAAGTGATACTTTGGTACCTCATCTTTTCTTTACTTATTTATTTTCCTCTCAGAATTCTTGATATAAATTAAGTTGGTATGGTGGCATGATATGTTTCCATTTACTATGGTACTACCAATCAAGTATCTCAGACTGCAAGAATGAGATTATTCGCATTCTTGATGACATCCTCAGTGGTTGGAGAACTCAAACTGACGAGATCAAATGAGTTTTTTTAAAACTTACGAAGTTGAGTAGCTATTCATTCTACTTGGAGTTTGGGCAGAAGAGATCACTCGAAGAACAATGACAAACTCAGATGTCTCACTAGATTAAGTCTCCACTAACCATTAGTCTTGTTCTCTTAGTAGTCCTAACTCTTCACTTATATATATTGTAATCGTATGGCTAATGAACAAACACCCTTAGACTTGGAAATTGTGAAAGGAAAATTAGGACAATGATATATAATAAACTAGGATATGAAACTATTAACAAGCTAAAATGTTCTAAGCTAGACTCACATATTTCTATCCATACTTTTTTTGAAATTTGAATCCTCTTACATCTTGAAATAAGGGACAAATTTTTGCTCCCACGTCCCCAAATTTCACTCAAAAACTATATAGGCGCACTTTGCTAGGATTGTCCGGTCCGAGAAAGCAAGTAAACTCTCAGGCTAGTTCGAGACCAAGGCCTGGCTTAGGCTCTAGACTGATTCGAGTCAAAGACTTTTTGGAATTTTCAGATTTGAGAGGACCGATCACTGTTTACAAGTCACTTGAAATCAACCTAAAACCGATGATAAACACTTTTCAAGTATTAAACCACTTCAAAAACTTTTCGAACACTATTTCGAATAAGAAATCGAAATATTTTGAAGTCTTTCTTTAGACTCCTTTTCCAATGTACGAACTATATTTGACATCCATAAAAAAACTCAAAGAAATCTTAAAGTTTTGATAAAGATTTTAAAAAAATATCGAAATGAAAATGGAAAAAGAATCAAGGAGTTATCGGGGCACTTACAGACAAACAGGCGAAAAGGTGGTGTGTCTATAGAGTGGGGTGACAATAATATGGCACCTATAGAGGCACCCTCAGTTCTAACATTGTTTTTCAAGTGGAAAACTTGAGTTTGAAAATTACTATATCTCATGAGCTTGATTGAGGGGGTGTGGTCGCACTTGGGCCCCTCAAGCCCCACGATTTACCCAAAGAGCTAGGACCTTAAACAGGGCCGTGCTTGGGCCCGTGCAGGCAGGGCGGCCGCACAGGGCCCCCCGCCGATAAGGGCCCATTTGCAATAATATCCTTATAGCTATTGTTTAAAAAATATAGATACAAGAACTTATATTAAGCATCTCTTAGCCGGGCTGGTTGGAAGTGGCTAAATCTACCCATTTGGCGGGGGTTCGAAACCCACTGCTTGCAAATTAATTTTGCTTTTTAGCCGGTTTTGTAATTAATGTTGATGGTACAATGCTAATTGACTCTTTATTTTTTCTACTTGGTTACACTTCTTTTTATCATTTTGTTGCGTGTTTGGGTTCGTTTTTTGAAGTATTTTTAGAAATAGATATCTAAAATTCGTAAAAAAAACTCGAAAGTATGTATGTGAAAATCATGATACAAAAATGCCACATCCAAAAACCCACTTTTAGATTCTATAATATATCTTGTACAAAGAAAGAATATATTTTAACAAAGAAATTATACTTTATTCAAATTTTGTTTGTTATAAAAGGCCCAGAAACAAATTTCGCACGGGGCCCTTAAACTCTCAGGCACGGCCCTGACCTTAAATACCAACTTCAAAGTTATGAGAGTCTAAATAATTTAACAACTCTCTCCACTTTGTTAAGGAGTGAGTAGGGGGACGGATTCGTGCTTAACTAAATATTGGTAAGCTTTGACTAACCAAGAAATCAATAGATTAACCTAGACCGCACGTGTCAAAACCATAAGTGACATGTAGCTTAGTTGGTAAACATTATGTACAATAGGCTTGAGGTAGGTTATAAGTTCAATTCTCTTCCTCGGTCAATTTTTTGTTTAATTTTTCTACACTGTGATCTCAACCTACTAGTATCAATAACAAGTAATAGTTTAGGGTAATCAATTAGATCAGGGGTGGTCGGAGCCTAACAACCAAAGCAATCGCTTTGGACCCCAACGTAATTAAGTGTCTCATTATTCGAATTTTGTGTTTCACTTCCGAAATAATAATTATATTTTAAACATATTGATAACATAATTTAAAATGTAGCTTAGTAGTTTTAGGAGTTTCGATCTCTTACAAGAGGTCAACTGTACAAATTCTCCTCTAAACACCATTAGAAATTTTATTTATTTTTTGGGTCCGTAGGTATATGGCCCAAAATAATGTTCAAAAAGGGTTTAGGGTCCAATCTTCCAAAAAAATGGATTTTTAGTCCTTTTGCTCTTTGGACTAAAAACCCTTAATATATATTACATAATTCCTTCCATGTCCCAGTCGTTTTTCACGGGATTTTTATGTGTGGGCCGCACAAAAATTTCAAACGGTTTAATGTACCTTGATTTTAGGATAAATTTAGGAAAAAACGGTTAGATTCTCACGAAAATTTCTCTCTCTTCTATAATCTGTTTAGAAACAAAATCCAAACTTTCCCAAATAAATTTTCTCTCTCTTCTTTACAGATTTAATATGGAGATTTATTAGAAAGAAATGGATAGAAACAAATCATAATTTCTCTCTCCTCTAAACAGATTTGGAAATCAAATTTTCTCTCTCCTATTATCCGAATCAATCTAGAATCAATTTAGCGTGATTTGGGGGTTAATATACAAAACATATATATCACTTTCTCTCACTTAACTTTCAGTTTTGGAAATAGTATATTTTTCTGGGAACATTAAAGCAGCATTTGTCTTCGTTTTTACTCATACATAAATACACATCGAATACAAATTATGAAACAAATACGTAAATTATGTATTATTTATGACGAGAAAACCATCAATAGTCAAGTATACAACGTAAGTTATCAAATGTATTTGGTTCTTGTTCAGTAAATTACACATACTTTCTATTACATTACACATAATTTCTTTTACATTACACATCGTTTACATTCTGTTACAAAAAAATCACTATATTGTCGAAGAGCATATGTAGTCTTCAGCAGGACAAACAACATTTACACTATATTGTCGAAGAGCATATCCAAATGATTTTGCACCACCAGGAAACAAATGACCAACTTCAGTAGGAAATTCCATAAGTAACAACAAAACTACAAAAAGAAAACATATACATTTGTTAACAAAGCATATAATTTACTAGAAACGACATGTATAATGGAATAAATTATGCATACTGTTTGTTAAACTTCATAATGTGTTAGGGACAAACATAACGTTAGTTCGAATCACAAGGTCACTGTTATGTGAAAAAATATGTATAATGTGCAATAAATTACATATAATTTTTGGAACATTTATTGTACTATAAACGGCAACTGTTTTGGAGAAAAAGTACGCGTAATGTTGAATAAATTATATTTAATTTATGCAGATTTATAAGATGTTTTTTATATTATTTATAAAGTATGTATAATTTGTAACAAAATACATATATTTTACATTCTGTTATAAAAACATCGTACAAAAGACGTCTGCGCTATGTATGTGTTATGTTCAGTAAACCTCATGTAATGTCGTGTAAATTATATATCGTTTACATTCTGTTACAACCAAATCGTACTAGATCTACTCTGGATAAAAAATGATATGTAATTTAATGTAAACGATCCGTAATTTATGTTAAATTATATATCGTTTGCATTCAGTTATAACAAATCGTACGAGATCTTCTCTGCATAAAAAATTGTACGGAAACCTTGATGAAGATTTGAAGAAATGATCTAAAAATCTGTAACCTAAAACTACTAAAAAGTAACAAAATACATAGATACAAACACTTCTTAATCGCATTATCTTCAGTAAAGACAGATTTAACATTAACATAATAAAATCGGTTATGAATCTTGGAGAGAGAAAATACTGAATAATGATGAAGATTTGATTAGATGATACAGAGAGAAATTCGATTATAATGAAATTCACGAACAAAGTTAAAGATGAAGATGAAAAACATTAAACAGAAAAGAAGAAATCAAAACCTTTAACATTACTTGAAAAGCAATATTAAATCTGATTGAGAATCTGTTCCAATGGAACGAAAAATGACTTCTGTAATGTGTCTTACCTGATAAACAATGAAGAAGATGATTTCAGCTGCTCTAATAAAGAAGAAACAAGATTTCTGAGATTAATGGATGATTATCAAACGATTCTGATTTAGAGAGAGAGAAAATAAGCAGGTTTCGGTTACTGAAGATAATGAAGATCACGGTTGCTTTGTTTATAAACGTGATTGGAGAGAGAAAGGTGGGAGATAAAAATGGAAAAAGATATTTTGAGTTTTAGAATGTAAATCAGATTTTATATATAAAGAAGGTTAGTATAGGTATTATAAATTAATATGTATTCTAGGGATTTGTGTTCTCTCTAGATGACACCAAATGGACTAGATATCCATTTGTATTATTTTGTTGGTTTTGAAACCCTTTATAGGATTAGAGAGGACTAAATGTCCTATTAGGACCCGTTTTTTGGGCTATAAGCCCAAAAATTCTTATTTTTTCTCATAGAACCCTAAAATTTTAACTGGCTCTTGGGTCTCCCATCTGTTTGGCCTGCCCTAAAGAGTATGAACTTAGATACGGTCTCTGAAGTCGTACATATGTAGGCGCCAGTCACATAGCTATAACAACAATTTTAGTGTTGGTATAGCGAGGTCCCTAGTCAGATCGGATTTTTTTTGTTGAAACCCTAGTCAGATAGGATTTGATGTTTGAATATGAGATATAAAAAAGCTCTAATTTGTTTTTGTACTCAAATCATAAGCTTATTAGTTCCATTTCTATACAAAGCTACCAATATAACAACAAAGATGAAAATGAGTTACAAACATTACAAGACAATTTTCCAAAAGTTATTTTGATGATTGTGATACAGATCTACTATAATATCTTTGTTTGTTATATATATTTAAAAATGTAAATTAATTGGGTTACAATAAGTTCCAACCCAAATAGTAAAATTAGGTTTTAAATGTCTCAAACAATAGGAGTGTTGTAAATTAAGGATTTTTCAGAAAGATTCATGCAAAAAAATTTGATTTTCTCTAGAAGAGAGCACTAGAACAATAAGAATAACCCAGTTTGGTTGGATAGTATGCTTTTTCCTACACACAGGAAATCTAATCCTTGGTTGATGATTAATAGTAATTCTAGGGTTTCCACCTACATTATTTGTAATTTCATTAACTTTGCAGCAGATATGATCAAAACCCATTTCATGAATTTTATCTTAATTCATCTCTCCCCACAACTTTTTTGTAGTTTCATGAACTTTGAATTGTTCAGCGTGTCTCGAACCCTTGACCTCTAGGATGGAAGACTATACCTCTTACCACTCCAACCAAGGGTTGTTGACTCTCCCCACAACTTGTCATCTCCTCAAACGCCATCTTCCGTGCAAATTTTCTTTATGAAAACCCAGAACTTATCTTATCTATCCAAATGTTCAATCTAACCAAATCTCATTTGATTTCAATCAAAATCAAATGCTCAAGCTAATGCTGGTTCTGTTGTTCTCCTTCAGTATTCTGAAGAATAATTTTATTGAAACTAACATATTTTTTCGAAGAACTCGTGAGCAATACAAATCCGAACATCATCCATCGATACATTTCATACATGAAACAAGACACTATATATAAGAACATAAAGTTTGTAACTGAAAACCAGCTAATTCATTACACTAGGTTGTTGTACCTCGAAAGAAATCAACTCGATGTAATCAAAATTCTTGACAAAGGACTATAATCGATGTTTCGTTCTGGTTTTGTTAACGATCTTTGCCTCTACTTCGAAAGCCAGTAGATAATAAGGAACAGTGTGCAAGCTGCAATAACGGCAGATAGAATGAGGGTGTCCCTAGACTTCTTTCTTCTTATAGCACCTGCAAAAAATCAAATGGTATTTATAGGACATTTTTATTTTTCGGAATAAAAAGGACTAGGAAGATGCTATTTTGAGTTGAAATAGTATTTCAAAAAAAAACATGCAGTAATGGAATTGGTATTATTGATAACAAACCAAGAAGGCCACGAATAACGGGAAATTTGTCGCTGAGTTGCTTGACTTTCCCTTGAACATCTCCTAGCAAAGTTCGTTGAGATCCCAAAACCGATCTTGTTGTTTGAGCTTGACTTATAACTTCATCAATCTGCAAAAGGTGGTTTGAATGTTGAGGTGGCTAACTATATAGAACTGAAGTGTTGCAACAAAAGAAAAACTATATAGAACTTAAGTGAAACCCAAAACAAAAGCAGACAAGTTTATAATAAAAAATGTTGATCAAACAAGAGAAATACATAATTTTTTTCAACTTTAAAATACACATTTCAGCGTGATGCCTACAAGATACTAACAAGTGCAAACATGTAATGATGTATCAATTTTTCACGATTATAATTTATTAACATCGAGATACTTAGAACTTAGAAGTAATGTGAACTCAAATTCAAACCGTTATCCAACATGAAAGAGTTCCAGTAATGATTGGACCATAGCAAATTTATGCAAGTTTCTTTTACTGCTGGAATCCAAAGGATAAAACAGTAAGCCCCAGAGCCAATATTTGAGGAATCCAGATTTTGATTTATAGTACTTAGAAGTTTAACTGATGCACTTTGAAGGTATGAGTACCATAATTTGCCCAAGAAGAGGGAATCATACCCTCTGCTGTTATTTTTCAAAAGAAACTTAATGGAGGGAGACTGCTACTTAGGGTTAAATACATTTGAAGACTAAGATATATTAAACCTTGACCACCATGTGGCCAATGCTAAAATGTCGCTGCCGTGCTAAGAAGAAATAAAACATTTCCAAACCCATAGTGAGAATATGCCTTGACCACATCAAGTGTCACTTCATGCATCAAATCCGAGGGACGAAAAAGGGAAACAGCTTAGTCGGAAATGCTTTTCTTTTTCATTTTGGCACAGAATGGTTGGAGTTGGGCCGGATTTGGTGCAAGTCCATATCATGAAAATCTCTGTATTTGTTGGATGCCGTTAAGTGTGCATTGATGGTTGCACTTGTAGATGATACATGGTCAGTCTTGAGATGCATGCATTGCTCGCTAGGGAGAAGGTTGGAGGGTGAGTAGTGGACTCAACAGCCACCAACAGGATGAGACTCCATCTTTCAATACCATAATCTTTGTCAATTTCCTCAGTCTTAATTTCTAAATTTTGTGCAACTGACATTATTCATAATTTCATTTCATCTAAAACTTTTAAATGTTTTCTGCCTATTGCTAGGTTAGGCAATTCCATTCTCTACAATAAACCTTCAGAATGCAAACTAACTAAAATACTTCTTGTTATACGTTTAAGTAGTGTTATATATGTAACATTTGTACTAAAACATGTCTCGCTCATTACAAAGACGACAGAAAACAGATGCTCATGAGAGTCATGACAACTGACCGTATGAGGATGCTTCCAGATATGTCAATTTAGAGTTAATATGATTGGTTGGATTTAACAGATAGTGGCTATCTCGAAAAGGTTGCTAATACATTACAAAATTTACCAATAAAAACTGAAACACCCCAAGCACTCTCATAGTTATACAGAAATGAAATGTTCCACGACAAATCATTATGAAATGCCGATGCTAGACTAAGAAAACAAAAAAAGAAATGGACAGGATCATACTTGAGATATGCTTCCATGTATTGCAGATCTCTCTCGTAGTACTTGTATTCTTGGTGACATACTGCCAGAGGCCTAAATGGTGAATAATAAGATAAAAAAAACAGTATTAGCTAAGAACAGACAACAGGGTACTGATAATTTGAATTCATCAGTGAAGTTTAGCTCACCTTGTACTCAGTGATGTCATCCCTCACAGAACTGAGAAGTTCAGCATGCTCCTTCATGGAATTTATGTTACCCTTGATTCGCTTGAACTCCTAAAAGATGTCTCGGTTTTAGTTCAATAAGGAGACATATATTGACAATATAAGGTTTGTCTAAACGGTGTCTGTATATGCATAATTTGTGAAATTATTACCTTGTTGTAGTGTTTCAAGGGACTGAACTAAGATTCTCAAAGGAAATATACATACACAAAAGCAGATAGTGTGGAGTATGACAATCGAAAGAGAGTTAAACCCTCCGTTTAAATCCGAGCAATTAAATTGACTTTTCTTTACTTCGTCTTAATGGAGGCTTCTCCTCTTAGCATGCTATCTGTCTGGGCGACACACTTCCTATTGACTCAATCTGGAACCCTAGATTTAGTTCTACATTTGTAGGATTGCTTGAGTGAGATTTTCGTTTCTAGTGCAGCTTGCGACTTCCTACTCGTATCCTAGACATGTTTCAGAAGTTCAAAAGATTAGGAAACAAAGGGTGAACCTGCATTACTCTCACAACTTACTAACACGCATACTCGTTTTTCCTTCTTTTTTTTGCAGTGACAAATACACTCACGTGCTCTTGTTTGATGCTAGTATACTCTTCTTAGATACTCTCAGTCACTTCAGTGAGTAAAAGATGAGATTTTGTATGTAAATATTTTGTGTGGTTGGGCATAATCGTGTTACGACCAATGGAACAACTAACATGGTTTGATGGTTACTCAATTCTAGTAATAGCCTTGTCGCCTACTCTTGTTAGACAGTCACAATTACAGTGATGCAGATATAATGTGAGATTATATATACAGTGGTCCTAATATAATCGTGTTAGGACAACAAATATAACTACCATGGGTTAAAATTCAATTTCAAGTTTTTAAAACATTGCACTTTAGTGGGTTAAAATTCAATTTCAAGGGATTGTAAACCTGAGTAAACTCATGAAGTATGTCCCTGTGCCTAGCTAGCTTCTGGGTAACTGAATTAGTAGGCATTGCAGAAGCAGCACAATGACTCATGGCATCATTTGTATCTAACAGCTTCTCAAGCAATGATTGAATCTCCATCTCCATTGATTTCCATGATCTCCCAGAAGAAACAGTTGGTGAACCATTATCTGCATAACCTAATCCACATTTTTGTTTTTTCAAGTTTTGGCCATTTTAAGAAACTTGATGCAGAAAATATTTTGTGTAATACCCTAAAGAAAAACTAGACCTCTGATTAAAAAAAAAACCAATGAAAGCATATCAAACGATCAGGTCAAGCTTGAAAAAGCAAATACATGCCACAATCCACACATTTTCAGGTACACGATTATTATCTCGACATGTTTGGAAAGGGAAACTGATAATTGGTCAATCCGAACAAAAGTGTCGCTCACATTCCGTAAACAAATTAAAATGTAACAACTAACTAAGATCTAGAGTAATAAAGTAGTTAAGAGTTGTCCACAGAGTGACAAGAGACGTGGAAGTCCGAAAATCCAAAGAGAGGTACGATGGGGTGGTCGGGCGGACTCAAAACGATAATTTATCAGATAGGAAACCTAAATTCCCAACAGTTTCGCGCAAAAAAAAAACACATTTTTGGCATTAATGTGATGTGAGAATAGTCCCACATGGGAAAGATGATTTAGTAAGCAAGAGAATAATGTTTATGCCCTCTTTACTAATTGCCACAAACTTAACCGTACGAACGTCTACTTACTCTCAGCATTGGCAAACTTTTTGCCCTTGTTTGATTTATGTTACCAATTTCCACATCCACACACTGGATTAACTCGCGAAGATAGTACGCTTTTCACTTTTTATAAACCCCCACACTAAATTTAATAACTCATTCTAAACTATTATACAAAACTGTGTTCAAATTATTGTTTTCACCCTACAAACTTAAGATCCCCAATTTAGAAAACCCGTAGAAACTTAAAATTAAGAACATGAACAATACCAAATTTGATAAAAAATGCAGTTATGTCTAAAAAGAAACCCTATATAGGGTAATCAAAACTAGAGAGAGAGAGGGAGAGGAAGAGGAAGAACCTCCTTGGGTGAATCTAGCGCCAAGCTTAGCATAAGAAGATAGCTTAACATCAAGATCTCCTTCGATCTTTCTTGCTTCCTTTCTTAATTCTTCCCAACCAGATTCCTGCAACTCCAGATTTGGATCCATCATTTGAAGTGTAGATGTCATATTGATTAATTTATGTTATACAAGTTGATGATTCCTTCATTATAATTGGAATTCAACACGATTTTAAAATCATCCACTACAAGGACGAGAATCGAACTCCCCTCTCTCTCTCTATAGATCGATTTCACCTTTGGATCAGTTGAGCGTTTTAGTGAGAAATAAAATGTCTTTCCTAAGAAACTGTTTTACTGATTCGGCCTTGGCCAGTTTAAGCAGAGCCCGGCCCCGTCTCGTGCTTAGACGGGCTAGGTTGACTTTGGCTTGGACCAGGCCCCGGCTGAGATTTCAGCTTGCCTCGCCTCAAAGGCCGACCGACCAGACTGAGAGCCTATTAGACGGGCTGGCCCACCAAAAAGTTAAATTTGGAAATGGGAAGTGGACAAAGGCCACCGCTTTGGGGAAAGCAAAAAAAAAATCCGGGGAAGACGGTGGAAAACAAAAAAACACGATCCAAACGCATCTTATCTCCCAACTCTCTCTTCTCCGGCCAACTTTCTCTCAGGCCACCAGCAACCGGGCGACGGTCTCTCTCCTCTCTCTATCTCTCTCTCCTTTCTCTTCTCCTTCCCTTATCTCTCCCTTCTCTGCATCTCTCTTCTTCATCTCTCTCTCTAAGTTCCGACGAAGGGAATGGTCCCTTCACCAGAACCCTTCGCTTGGAAAACCAGACGAAGGAAGAATTCCAGATCCAGACGAGGGTTCCGGCGAAGGGGATTCTCCTTTGCCGGAATTTTGATTAAAAAAAGAGGAAAGAGAGAGAAAATAGAGGAAAGAGAGGGAGATGGATGACCGGAGTTGTTGTCGCCGGAGTTGATGTTGGTAAGAAGGAAGATGGTGGAAGAAGACATAAGAAGTGGGTAGTGTTTGGAGGAAACAAAAAAAATTGTTTCCGCCCAAAACTTATTGCCCCGGAAACTTTGCTTCTTTCCCCAAAATACTGGCCAAGGTCCATGGTTAATAAGGGAGTGATCGGTATAACTAAAAGCCTAAAAGCGGAAAAAAACTCTTCTCTCAACCATTGACGGAAACCCTAACATCTCTCTCTCTCTCTAAGTTTCTTAAACAAACCGATTCAGATCTAGTTGTTTTTCTCGGGGGAAGGGTCCTCCCTTCGCCGGAACCATTTTATGATTTTTGTTTTGCCTCTCTCTCTTTTACAGTTAAACTGTTTGTGGTGGTGCGATTCGATCACGACAAGAGCTGGTAGTGGTGGAGTAGATCGGATCTACTGGTTCCTCTCTGACTTTAGTCGTGGTGGTGGTGATGTGTTTGGGTTGTATGGCGAGATTTGGTGGTGGTGGGGGTTTAGTGGTGGTGTTTTGTGATGATGATGGTATGATGGTGGTGATGGAGAAGTGGTGGTGGGATGTTGATGATGAAGCGACTGGATATCTGTGGTGTATGTGGTGGTGGTATTGTGGTGTTTTGTAATGGTGGTGTGGTGGTGGAGTGGATACTGTGGTGGTGTTTAATGATAGTGGTGGTGGTGGTGTGGTGGTGGCAAAAAGGGTGGTGGTTTAGGGTGGTGGGGATGGTGGTTTGGTGTGTTTGTGATGGTGGTGTGGTGGCGGCGTGGATTCTCGCAATGTTGGCGGTTTTTCTATGGTGACTATGGTCTTTCCGGTGACAGCGGTGATTTCTGAGGACGGAGGTAGTTTCCCGGAGGTGAAAGCGGTTTTCCGGTGACGACTACGGTGGTTCTTTTAGTATTAGTACTGTTATTTTGACCTTTAGGGTCTTTTAATTCGTGATCTTTAGGATCCTTTTATCTTTCTTCTTTCTTTTTCGTCAGAGTCTTGTCAATTTCTCTTAACTCATGAGGTACTTTACATTCGAAGTTTTGAGAATTTACTTATGTAACTCTTATGTCGCTGAACCGAGAGGAATAATCAATTATCCATGTAAATCGGTGATTTAATCACTTATGGAATGAATATGGTTAAAAAAAAAAAGGAGTGACCGAAGCCAGAAAAAATATGAATAAATAGAAATAGAGTGTACATCGAAAAAGTTATGTTCAGACTGGCACAAAAGTACGACATTAGCAAACTTTTGTTTCAGAAAAAATTTGCCTATTCTAGTACATAAAAAATTGTATGTAACATTTTTCCCTTTGTATATCACTTAATGTACCGTGTATAAAGAAATATTTTTCCGATGCACAATACATTTTCATATATCCCTCACGTCATCTGGTATATTACACAGTGAATCCAATGCACAATTCCTTTTAAAATGTCCTTTACATAATCTGGTGTTGTGCTTTGACATAAACCATGTGACATAACTCGTGTGCACCTAGTATAAATCTATATGCAATTGATGTAGATAATCTTTTCTACACACGAGAAGTGAAATTATCACATCTGAACCTGATGTTGTCGAAAAGTGGTTTTCCGAGTATATCCTGAAAATTGATTCTTGTAACTCTACTCACTATCTTTCTTCACTAAATTTGATCTGGGATGGGGAGGAAACCTACAAAAAAACACTTTAACGCTCAAGTCATTCAAGTGTTGCAAGTTAAGAAGTACTTAAGTGAGTGTGAAAGAATCTTCACCCTTTAAAGCAAACTTAATATGCTTATATAGGTTTAGAGGGACTTAGCAAAGCACCGGTAGAGATAATCGGTGGTAGAGCACCGGCTTGATGAGAGGCACGTGTTATGGTTAATAGAAGATAATATCTTGTTGAGCGTGTATCTTCGAACAATGTTAAATCTTCTGAAAATAACGATTTATGGGTGTCATCTGGCCTTTCGCGTAACTGTCGTTCTGTCTAGGCAGGGCAAAGCTCAAGGTGTTAAGCTGACTTCTGCAGACCTCCTTACTTTGTCTCTTTACCAGTGCATGGCTCAGGGGCAGTGCTGACACAGGTCCACCTTTTTTGCTTACTTCTGGGCAATGCAAGGTTCAACGTGTTTAGGAGACTCGTATCGACCTCCCAACGATTTCTCTGGTTAGAGTTGGACTTTTGTGGTAAAGCTTTGTCCAGTCTGGCTCTTTGATGGCGCTATTAGGGGTTTGCTCGTGCGCATCTGAACTTCGGCACATGTAGTTCAGGTCAATATGTTGACTTCTTAACTAGTCAAAGCTAACTAATGTTTGGCTCAACCCCCCACTCCTTAGCAAAATGAAAGATGCAAAGGAGTAGAAGAACTTCTAACGCCACCTGTCAGGGTTAGTCACATAACCGCTATCTATTAACAAGAAATTAAATTTATTAAAGATAATAAGTATACCTTTGCCAGAGTTGCGAGTCATGCTCTAACTTAACATTTGGTTCTTTATTCACATGGCAAGGTTGTTGTGATAAGGATTGTCGAAGGTCATGACTGCCTAGCTTGTTTCTCCTTTTCGATTTCTTTGTCTTTCACTTAACAATGCAAGTGCGAACACAGTTGCAGTTAGTAAGTTGAGAGGTTTCCTCCCTACTCTTCCTTTGAATGATGAATTGTTTCGTGTACGTTGTTGTTGTCATATTTTAATTAAACTTAGTTGTTCAAGATGATCTAAAGGTAAAATCAATTTAAGGGAATGCTACAACATATAAAAGGTAATGTGGAGTTTATATTTGTATCTGGGACTGGATATGTGCAGTTTAAGACCCTTTCTCAATCAAAATGTGTAAATCCAAAAAGAAAATTACAATTGGATGTAAAACATGGATGGAATTCTACCTATCTAATGTTAAAAGATGCATTGACATACAAAAATGTTATAAACTCATTCTTGTCTTATAGAGCATGTCCTCATGACATAACTGATATGGATTGGTTGTATGTTGAAATGTTGTGTAATTGTTTGTGTCATTTCTATGACGCCACTATCTTTTTTCAGTTATGTATGTGATTGCAAATCATGGTCTTGAATATTTAGTTCAAGTTGGAACTGTTTTTAGTGAATATCGTGATAATCCACTTTTTTCTAAGATTATTGTTGTAATGGGGTCGAAGTTTGTAAAATATTGAGGCGGTACACCATTATTGTTTTAAATTGCTTGCATTATGGATCCTACAATTAAATCAGAACTTGAATTTATCCTTTGCTGAACTTGAGGCATGTTTTTTGCCTTCGCCCAATATATTACTTGTTTTGTTTCTCAAAGTGTAACTGCTAACGGAAGATGGAAGACTCGTTTAATGAATACAATGTTGTTTTAGACTGGTGAGTGATTTGGGGGAAATAAGAACATTTTCTTGGGAGACTTCGGCAAAAATTGGTCAATATATTATAAGCAATAAATTTGTGTTGACCATTTCTTCTCCATTCCGGTAAGGGTCGCCGGCAAACTGCCATTATCGACGACCTTTATTTTTTTTAATCTCTCTCTCTCTCTCTCTTTCAACTCTCCTCTTTTGACCACCAACCCTGTTCACCACCACCATCATTTGCCTCTCTTCTACGTCCCCTCTCTCTTGCTCACTCACGGTGTTTTCCTCTCTCTCTGTGTCGCCCTTTCTCTCTTCCCTCCCTAAAGAGGGTTTCCTCGAGGTTGCAGACTTCGTGGCTGACCCTTTCACAAAATGTTTTGTGGTCGACCGGTCACGAGATGTTTGATTTGCATCTCGTGGGTGTTCTTACCATGAAGCATTTCGTGGAAGCGCCAACCCCAAGAGGTTTATGGTTGGTCGGCCAAGAAACCCTCGAGGAGGGTTTCACCGAGGTCTGGTTCCGGCAAAGGGATAACTTCCCTTCGCCAAAATTGTGTATGAGAGAGAGGGGGATAGAGAGAGAGAGAGAGAGAGAGAGAGACGGTGAAAGAGATGGAGAGGTTGTGAAAGGGAGACTGTGAAAGAGGAACTGTGAGTGAGAGAATTGAGAGGGAGATAGGGGAGACAGGGAGAGATAGACTGTGTGAGATAAAGAGATAGACTGTGTGAGATAAAGAGATAGACAGTGAGAGACGGGGTAAGAGGGGAGGAAGAAAAAAGAAAAGAAAAATCGTGGCCGAAGTTGCTGGTCGGAGTTGACGAAGAAGAAGAAGAAATTTTTTGTTTCCCTTAAAAATTTGTTTCCAAGGAAAATCTTCGAAATCTCACATTTTTCCTTTAAAAATTTCCACCCCAGAAAATATTTTTATTTCCCTAAATCACCCACCTTTAGATTTTTTTCGTGCAAATACTACAAGTTTACCTGATAACTTTAATTTGGTGTTCACCTTAGGTAGTAATTCTTCAGAACCAAGTAGTACTTCTTCTAGTCGTTTTCAGTTTGGCAAAATCTTGACCTTCGTTGCAAGGATCTCGGTCTTATTGGTTCTGCACTTGGAAAAATTGTTCGTTTTTTTATACTGAACTTGATCTTTTGGTCGATAATGTTGAGAAGTTCGATGTTTTGGGATGGTGGAAAAAATGAAAAACGAATTCCTACATTGTCTGCAATTGGTTAGATGGTGTCTGTTTCAACTATTGCCCTTGAATCCCCATTTTCTTTGACCAAAAGAGTTCTTGGTGATCATAAGAGTAGCCTTACTCCTGATATGTTAGAGTTCGTTTTTTTCTTGAAAGATCTTCGGAAGGCTCAATTTTAAAGACCTTGTTCTTGAAATTGATCCTTAAATGATGACTTAACTCCTATTGAAGAGGTTGTGGGTTCAATGGGTGCTCCCAACCTACGCCTCATTCGACATAATTTCCCACAGGGTTGTCAATTTTTAACATAATATGTCTAAGTGGTCTATCTTCTCTACCATCTAAGTTTTAATATATTTTTTCCTAATTATTTTTTCATGTTTTCTCAAATTTTTGCAGTTTTTTGTGGGATAGTTATGATGTGTTGTTCTTCTGGTATTATGAAAAAAAACCAAGAATCTGATCTTCCTGTTTTTTTTTTAATAAAACAGGGATACACTTTAGAGTGTCTTTCTGAAATAGATTCAGAGATAATTTTATTTCTAAAAAAAAAATTAATATTATATCTCAAACAGATTAAATGGAAAACAATATTATTTAAAAACAGGGATTAAATAAAAGATTAGAGAGAGAAAGCCGAGTCGAGTTGTCTCTTTCCTTAAGACAGTGAACACCCTGGTATTAGTACTAAAACCAGTAAGGTGTTTGTCTCCCAGGATACAACGGTTGTACCTTTCAGTATGACGACTAAGAGTACTTCGTTTTCTGAAAGCGTGCGAACTTAGAACAAGTAGTAAGAACGACAGATGAATCTCTTTCTTAAACTCTAAATGCTATGTAACTGTGAATGCTAAAATTTTCGTGTTTTGTTTGCTGGATTCTGTTTGGTATTTATAGAAGTATTGGTGACACTTCAGACAGGTGCCTTAGAAAAGAATGGATGCTTCCCAACAGTCATATTTGTCTGTTGGTTTTCGGGTGCCATGTTAACCGTCAGATCTTAACGGATCTATTAAGATCTCGCGCATTGAACATCCACCGTTAGATCATCAACGGATCTATCTTAAAGAGCGCCAAATATCCTGACCGTCAGATCATATCTATGTACGTGCGAAGTGCAAAGTGCGTGCGGGCGCCTCAAATGCGCCCTAAACGCCCATTCGCCCACGCCGCGCGTGCGCGGTTTGCGTGGTGCAAACCACGTGAGTCACCTTTCTATTCTAAAGAACATACCATAAATATATGGAAGGTTCTATAAAAGGAAATAAACCATTTCCTCTTTCATAAATGTGGTACTAACTCAAAATCCCGGTTTTGAGTTAATGGTACCCATACCAAACGAATTTTGTAATAACTCACTCATACGGAATCGGATTTGGACAAAATTTGAGTCTAAATTCAAGAGCTCGACGAGACGAATCCAACGAGACGTCTTGCTCGAGATTCTAACGAATATAGGTACATCAAATTAGTCAAAAACCGGTCCAGCTACTTTTGAGCTCAGTACCGATTCCAACATGATGTTCATATTGTACTTTTTATATTGAACTAATGCTCTGTACAAACACCATTTTTTGTGAATTCAAAGTTTTGAAGTCTTTCAGATGAACTTCTTCACCATATGATATACTTAAAAGTTTGAAGATTGGAACAATGTTATTTTTGTGTTTTATATTTTTTTGTGGATGTTTGGCCATGCAAGTTTCATTATCGGGTCATGTTATCACTTTGAAGTCATGTCTAAACTTTTAAGACCAAATGATAACTCTCTATGTACTTTAATTGGTTAAGGCTTAAAGACACCCTTTTGTAATTTTTGTTTGTTTGTCTTCATATTGGATGGAAATATGGGTTGTTTCGTTTTCAGACTCCTAATTTGTGATTATCTTCCTTTTTGGCACCTTGTCTTTTGCAAATTTAAAAGTGACCCCCTTTTCTTTAACAACGTCAAGTTGTCGTTAAAGTCAATATTTATCTTCTAAAATTTCCCTTGTGTGTGGCAACGTCCATTATTACTCCTCACTTTCGAAGTTCTCAAATCCACCAATCGAGTAATCATGATTTATCATTTTCAAGAAATATAACCCCCAAGAAATACAATCCTATTCCAAAATACATCCTTACCTCATATTCTTCATCCATTATAACCGTTGCTATTAGATATCAAATTATATATTCCATAATATTCAAACAAACAGTTAGTTTGAGCAATCAAAATGGATAGATCAAACAACCTAGAGAGAGGGGAGTACTTGGCTTCCAACAGCGACGACAGAAGGAAGAACTTCCCATTAGAGTAGGTAAAGCATTATCGCCACCATAATCACCAAGAGCAGTTCAAGCTCTCTAAATTATGTTCACAAGACGGGTTAAACTCTCCTTAATTGTTGTCATCTTTTTATAATCTAACCTTGAAATTCCGGTTTGGTAGCGGAGAAGAATTAGAGAGCTAGAGAAAGAGTAATAATTCTACTAATTGAAATTTTTGAAAAGTTGTACTTCTGGAATCACCATCAAGTAATTAGTATTTGAATTTTGTGCGATATGGAATCAGAAGGTTGTGGAAGTACTGATACTATAAAATCGGATAGAAGCTGACATCTCTATTTCAGTTATTTTTTATGTTTATGTTTGACTCTTTTTAGTAGACTTGTCGGTTGGATTCCTAAATCTTCACATGCGTCGCAAATTCAACTCTAAATGATTGTGATTATCCTCTCTAGATGGATAAAGGAGGTCAATCGTCCTCATGTGCCTTCATCTGACCGTTGTGCGAAATTTGGCTTACTATGTCAAGGTTCAAAAAGCAACGTATTTTTTTTTTTGTTAAGAGAAAAAGCAACGTATTTAGAAATATCAAAAGATTCAAAAAGCCAAGGGTTTGATTTTGACAACTTCAAGAATGAATAATGATGTCACCAGACACGCTAACACACAGAAGGACAATTTTGGAAGAGAAATAATGACCCCAGTAATAGTTGTATTGAGTTAAGACTAAGGGGGTCAATTTCTAAAATTTACAAAAAAATAAGGGACCAAAAAATAAGTTGGTCACAAGTTAGAGGATCAAAAAAGAAATACCCCTAGAAGTTTTCTATATAGCATCTACGAAAACAAAGTTTTTATCTAATTTATCTTTGAAATTATAATGTTAGATTTTTGTACCCGTTACCCGACCTGCCCGAAATTATGAGAGTTTGTTGCAATCAGGTGCCATGACGAGTTTAAGCAAGATATTTCTACTCATGTCCGGCCGAGCCCACTCGTAAAATCTAGTGGTTTGTACATTTTGTTACTCGGAATGGCTGACCCAAGGTTTAAGGTATCCACGGGTATCCAAGTCCAACCTGTTTTCATCCCCTAATATTAGTACTCTAAGTATATAATCCGATAGTTTAGAGTTACTACGTTGCTGTTTGGAATCACATTCAGTCATTATAGAAGTTTAACAAGGTATAAGTCTAGATCATTTATAATCTAACATACATTAAATCTATGATGTTATTTAATGGTTTTACCATTCAAATCTAGTTTTGAAATTCATGGACTATAAAAACTTTCGACAAGACAGCCCTACTTGATTTGTAGCACAAGAAAGAAAAAAACCAAGCCCCCTAGCAAAGCCCCTTGATGCCCCTTATAGATCTTCACTTTCTCTCACCTTATCCTCACTTTCTCTCTCTAGCTTAATCTCCTCCTTCACTCGGCTGCAGCAAGTCTAGGAAAGGAGAAGAAAAGAATAGTGAAATTAGGGTGGGGGACTTCAGAAAGAGTTTTACTATTCTTCCCCTATATAAGGTGGGGTGGGTATTACACATATGGTATAAATAAAGTATTGGCTTTGTTGGGTCTTATTATAACGTCTAAGGGTCTTACTATAGCCATTAGGGCATTGTTGTGACTTTCAAAGGTCATTAACATGATCATGGCATTTCTGAAAATTATCAAAACAAAAAAAAATATCAAAACAGACTGGAATAGAAAAATGGCTCCCTACACCTTATCCTTATGTGAAAATTAATGTAGATGCATCTTATACTTCCGTTGACACTAACATTGGTATAAGTCTTATCGTACACAACGCAGAGTCGAATTTTATGGCAGCTAAAGTTACTACAGCTAGGGCACGAACCAGTGAAGAAAGTGAGGCATTGGCAATCCTTCATGGCATTGAATGGGCAGAGGTACATCATCATAATACAATAATTATAGAAAGTGATAACATCAATCTCATTCAGCACCTAAATAACTCAAGGCATCAAATCCAGTGGCAATCAATGGTACACATCAAAAAAATCAAAGACATCGGTAACAGGCTCGGAAGCGTGAAACTCAACCACATCAAAGAGAAATCTAAACTCTCTAGCAGATAAGCTAGCCAAATAGGCTCGAAAGAAAGATCGATCCAAGACTTGGAAGAATGTCCCGTATTTTCTAGTTAATAAATATTGTAATCGACAGTGTAAAAGTACTCTAGTTATTTAATGTTATTCACTGTTTAACAAAAAAAAAAGTATTTGTATTTATGACAGTAAAGGCTACTTCAATCATCATGATGTCGACCCCGTACAGTATTTCGGGCAGGTGTTTTTAGCATCGCCAAATTTTATTTTGTACTCAATGATGTAATCAAAGTCATGTAAAATGTTTGAATTTATTTCATTATTAATGAATGCAAGTTTTCTTCTAAATAAATCTACAAATTTAAGTAAATAATACTGATTAGAATATATAACATAGTTGAAGTGAACGTAGTTTAAATAAGGATATAACATAATTTTTATAAAAATTTACATTCATATTCTTGTACGCACTAAACACCAAGTTAGGAATCTGTCGGAATCTAATTTATGTTCATCAACCAAAATAATATGATTCATGAGAACAAGAACGACAGTGAGGATATGTAGCCACACTGGGACCCCTTTACCAAGGGGCCTCACTTCAGACAGAGCTAAAGGTAACCTTCTACAATATGTCGTTCTTAATACCAAAAGGGTATATAGTGCAATTGGTGATACACTTAAGCTTACCCTAGTCATCATTTTGAATCCCCGTCACACCGTGAATATATTTATTATTTAAGTTATTGAATTTTAGCTTCTATAGGCGCCGCGTGGCATTTAAATTTTATTGGTTTCGTGCCTCGTATACAAAATAGAAAAAATCCAGTTATGGAAACACTAAAAGCCATTCCCGTCTCTAATTTCTAGTTTCTACCTCTAGTCTCTGTAGGTGCCCCAAAATATAAAATCTATTTTAACGATTTCATGACTTTTATAGACATTTTAAAGGCCACTCTAGTGGCCATTTCTAGTTTATACCTCTAGTTTTCTCTTTCTCTTTCTCTTATATGTGCCCAAAATATAAAACATATATAAAATTACAATTTGCAAACAATGAGTTAATTTGTTAACTTAGAGTCTTAGACTTATATAATGATAATGAGGTATAGTTTAATATTTTTAATGGAGTTAGTTATGTAATCAATGCGACATTAGAGCTTTACCTTTTGCATAAATATATATTATTCACGATAGTTTACACAAAAATCTTCAAAAAAGTTATTTAGTTATTCATCTACTCCTTATGACATGTACTTTTTTTAGTTTTCAGATCATCATAAAAAGGGTCATGGATGAAATTCACACCGAACCTCCAAAAATTCGATCACACCACTGCACAAGAATCACGTTATGGGAATGTCATCTCATTCCAACGAGTTGACACAATGCCTAAGAGTGTTTTTCGTGGAAATTAACTACGATCTACGATAGTCATTACAATGACATTGATACATCAAAGATGTTATAAGCACGATAACTGACTAATTCAAACTTTAACAAAAATAAGCCTATAGCCCAAATAAATTACGGCCTAAACTCCAACAACATTATTTATACCTTAATAACTCAAGTTCAATAAACCTTGCAATCCACCTCTTCCAATAATCGAACTTTTTTTTTTGGGAACAAATAACTTCATATAAAGTCAATGGCTAAAGAGTCAGGTACACAGAAGTTATAAGAGGATGAAAACCAAAGATACAATTACATAGAACTTGAAGGTAATTGAACTCTGTAGGCCAAAGCTGATTGAGCAAGATCGTGGGCTTCAGTATTCACCTCGCGTGGGACAAAGTGGAGTCCCAAGAGGGAAATTTGCCAGCCCAATGCGAGCTTCTAGAAGATGGGGTTTAATATCGAACTTGAAGATTTTGGAATCTATATCAACATTATGCCCCAGTTGGGTTGCGACATTTTTTTTTTTGAAGGAAAGGCCCAATGGAGTCGGGACAGATTGTGCACAAGCCCTTTCGCACGGTGTAAACGCCAGAGACCTTGTTCAAACGCCACGTCGCAGTTTCGTGCCGTCCACGGAACTCGAAAATAGAGAAAGAGAGAGAGTTCTAGAAAAATCAAAATACAAGGGCATATTAGACATAACCATAACGAAAGAGTTACTTATAAATAGGGAGCCTCTTCCCTTCGTCGAACTTGTCGGAGAAGAAACCCTAGAAAAGCTTGGAAACGCGAAGGTCCCTCTTCCGGGGACGAAGAATTTGAAAACCCTAACTTTCTCTAGATTTCTGAAAAAGATGGCATCATTTGAAGAAGCTCCACCAGGCAATGCAAAGGCTGGAGAGAAGATCTTCAAGACGAAATGTGCTCAGTGTCATACCGTTGAGAAAGGAGCCGGTCACAAACAAGGTTTTCTATTCATCTCTTCGTCTAATCCGTTTATTGCTATCTTTTTTTATCAGTTTGTATAGTTTAGATTTGATTCATTATCGGTTTAATCCATTGAGTAATTGTAAGATTTATCTTGTTCTAGTTTTTCCTGTTTGATTCCTGTATTGTCATGTTGACTAGCCGATTATTATCTGTTTGATAATACCTTAATTTCTAGCTCTTTAAGTAACAAGAATTCATTATGAGTAATATGGAGTATTACCAGAAAATAATGCTTATAGATCAATATAGAAAACGGTTTTAAAACAGAGCAGAAATCGGTTTAAAGACAATAAGAGAAAATCAGAGCAATGAAACTGAAGTGGGACAGCACCATTTCTCTCCAGCCGCACCAATGAAGTAGATCCACAACTTCGAAGCCTCCCAAGAGTAATTACATTGGGATGGCATTGATACATCATGAACATAATATGTAATACATCATGAATTTGGATGATCTCTATAACCGCCATATTAAAACATCTTGGGTCCTAAATGACATACAAAGACCCTTAGCCCCTATTTTAGGGGCCTGAAAGCCCATCTATTCCTAGATCAAATTCATTTTTAAAATGTTATGGTGAGGGTGATTAAATTTATAATGTTATATTTGCTTTTTGTTTGTTCTTTCCTATTTCTTTGTATAGGAATCCTTCCTTTGAGATTTTCTAGCTAACTCTACTGAAATTTGCAGGACCCAATCTGAATGGTCTTTTCGGACGGCAATCTGGAACAACTGGCGGTTACTCCTACTCCACTGCCAACAAGAACATGGCTGTGGTTTGGGAGGAGAAAACGTTGTACGATTACTTGCTCAACCCCAAGAAGGTAATATTCATACTTCTAAAATAATAAGTATTATTATTTGAGTTATTTAGAATAGTCTTTAGCAAAATAAGCAGAATTTTGATGTTAATTTTCTATATTTGTTTTCAATTTCTCTTCTGCCTAAATCTAGTATAGGGTAGGTGTTGTATCTGGGTAGGCTTTTCTGTTATAATAGTGAACCCAATTCATGCTCGTTGCCTTCTCACTATGTGACATGCCTGCTGTTGAGGTTTATCGTGAATACGTTTATCGTGAATACCGAAACTGAAATGCATGATTCATGCATTCTTGTTGTTCTCATATAAATGTATCGATATGGTAAAATGACATGAATAAATTCATTTGATATCTGACGTAGGAAAATGACATGAATAAATTCATTGAAAACACAATTAAACGCGAATGAGTGTTTTCGCTCAGCCTAGTTCAGTTTGGCAATAGACCTAGTCAATTTTCAGATCATAACATAGACGGATAGTACGAGTCGATTCATGTTTCTTATCCGTATGTGGTTGATATGGAGCCTGTGTCTCTTTTAAATGTTTAGGTCGTAATCGTTGTCTGGAGTTTCTCTGACAATGTGGTTCTTATGTTGTAAATGCAGTATATACCAGGGACAAAGATGGTTTTCCCAGGACTAAAGAAACCACAAGATCGAGCAGACCTCATTGCTTATCTCAAGGAATCAACTGCTTAGTTCTAATATTTCTGTTCTTGATTTTGTCATTGTACATTTTATAAGGTGAGATATTTTTTGGAAATAAAACTTTTTCTTATCGAAAAGGTGGACCAAGAGTACTCGGGGTTGTAAGGATGATTTGATTTACATCATTACTCGGTTCAGTACTCAAGTTGATTCCAATCTGATGTCTGTTCTTGATTGCGATTGGTTGTTTCCTCCTTTTTGTTTTTGTTTTTGACACGATTGAACCAGAGCACAGAAGTCTCTATACCTAAACATCAATTGTTTTGTGAGAATGAAAAAATCTAGCAAGAGAGAAAAAAAGTATAACTGTTGGTCTTGCATAGGTTGGGTCTTGATTTGATTGGTAGTGGGAATGTATTAGCTTCAAATAATTTGGTTATGGCTTTGTTGAATTATGAGCTTTTAACTTTTGGGGAAGGTTATCAATTGAGTTTTAGGGTTTAGTTTTTTTGGGTCTTCTAGGGCAAGCTTACTGGTAGGACTGTCATGTATAGCTGTTTATTTGATTGAATTTCTTGGATCTTTGGTTAAACAATTTGAGTTCAATATGGCTAGTTTTTTTTTTGTTGAAGGAGTTTAATATGGTTAGTTGGGTTAATATGGCAGAATGGTAGGGTATGCGGATGTAATTTGACTTGGTGGCCTAAGAGAAGTAGGTAAACTTCTTCGTATAAGAGCATCTCCAATGAGACACTCTAACAAAAACTCTAAAGTCAAATGTCAAATAAAGATTTTTTTTTTTAAGTGTCAATATTAGAGACGCTCTAAATTTTTGGTATTCAATGAAGATTTCTAAAATCTCTTTACTTAATAAACATGTCACTCTTAAGTGAAACAGGGGAATAGTTGAAAAGAAAAGGTGTTTTTAAAGTGGCACTTAGATGTCACTCTTAAGTTGATTAGGGGAAAAATAGTTGAAAAGAAAAGGTGTTTTCAAAGTGGCACTTAGGTCATCTCCAGTGGGACACTAACAAAAACTCTAAAGTTTAGTTGTCAAGTGTCAAATTTTCTTTTTTAAGTGTCAATTTAGAGACCCTCTAAATTTTTTCGGTCTTTAATAGAGATCTCTAAGAAATCTCTACTTAATACTCAAATTGGATAAGGAAGAAGTAGTTGAAAAGAAAAAGTTTCTATTGGTTTAAATTTTAAAACTACACTTGGAGAGTCTCAAAGAGACACTCTAGTTTTAGAATTTCCTCTCTAGACACTATATTAAATGTGTCCACCTCACGATAGAGTGTCTAACAAATTGTCCCATTGGAGATGTTTTTTTAACAAAAATTCTAATGCGACACTTTAAGTGTTAGAGATTGATTCTCCCATTAGAGATGCTCCTAGAGCATCTCCGATGCTACACTCAACTTGAAAAACTCAATTTGAGTTTTTGTTAACAATAAATGCTACACTCTACAATGCTAAACTCAACTAGAATCTCAATATGATGTGGCAACAATAAATGTTGAGATACTCAAAACAGAACTCAATAATTGAGTCTTGTTTTAAGTATCTCAACATTTATTGTTGTATCTCAATTGGTCCACATCGCCATTTTATGCATTAAAACTAGGTATGACCCGTGCCTACGGCATGGATATTGGTTAGAAAATGGTAAACGAATTTCTGAGTATAACTGGAGTTCGAGAAAGCAAGAACAACACAGGTTTTTTCCACCATTCGAATATCAAATTCTTCAGAAAATATAACATGGGTTCCTCGGAGAAGGGACTTAAGTTCTCCAGCAGAAACCCGACTTCTAAATCCTCAGAAGAAAACGAAGTATTTAGTGCAGACCATTTTCACATTATCCAGTACAGCGTTTTCCTCGTCAGTTCGCAACTTGAGTTGGTATAATGTGAGATTTTGTATGTACGTGCTATGTGAACCGGGCTGAAATCGTCTTAAACCACCCTACACCACTTCAGGTTATAATATCTTGAGGGGTAATGCAAAAGGTTGATTGAAAAAAAAAGATACAAAAATGTAGTGTAGGCCTTGTACTCCTTTTCCTCGTTATGTGGCCATTGTATCCTGACATTGGTACAATTATCAAGTACCCCACGTTTGTGCCTTTGTTAGATGGAAAAAGTAGATAGAAAAACTACTCAGGCAATTAGGGAGGGGAAAAAACGTATAGTTCGTACTTGTGTATCTAACGACAGTTTCAGTTACTTGGACAATGATGGTATCCAAGTTCAAGACTTAGGTTGTGTTTGTTTTTTTTTTAGTGTCTGAATCTGAATTAGCTGAATCTGAAATGTTTGAACTGAATTAGTTGAATCTGAAATGACGGAATTATTTTACTAGTTAGATGTTTGTTTTTCAAATCTGAAAATTAAAGTCTGAATGAAAACTTTGACATTTATACCCACACCCATTTTGTAACCCAAAAAACCCTAACATTTCAAATGTCTCTTTCTCTTTCCTGGAATCTCTCTCCCCCCATCTTGCTGCTCCTGCCTACTAAGAAATTCCTCTCTCTCTCCATACAACCGAAGTTCACACAAACCCTAGCAAGACAACTCTCTCTTCCCCATCTTGCTGCTGGTATGGGCCTAATTCCTCTCTCTCTCTTTCTCTCTCTACAAACCGAAGTTCCCAGCAAACCCTCACCAAATCTGGCGAGGATTTGGAGCAAGATGACCTCGCCAGATCATAGATCTTCCAGTCGTGGTGGTTGTTTGTGTTATGGTGGTCGTCTGGTGTGTGTATGTGGTGTCGTTCTTGTGGTTTAGGGGTGGTGGTTGTTTGGTTTGTAATGTGGCTTGCGGTGGCGGCGCTCTAGTTTATAGTGGTGGCTGCTAGTTTTTGGTGGTGGCCGTCTAGTTTATGGTGGTTGTCTTTGGTGGTGATTTTGTGGTAATGATGGTGGTGGTCTGTGGTGGTTTTGTGGTAATGGTGGTGGTGGTTATGGGATATGGTGGTGGTTGTGGTGGTTGTGGTGGTTGTGGTGCTGGCGGTGATGGTTGTGGTGGTGAGGATGGGTGGTGCACTGGTGGTTGAGACATGATTTTTCTAAATAATAGGGGTACTAGCGTCAATTTACACATTTCAGAAATTAGGCTCTTGTTTCAGACTTGTTTTGAAGTCTGAAATAAGTGGGTTCTTTTTCAGCCCATTCAGACAATGACAAAATTCAGCTGAGTTTTCAGATTTACCTAAATTTAAAAACAAACATCTGAAATCTGAATTGGGTCTCAATTTAGATTTCAGATCTGAAAAAAATTGAAAACAAACAGCACCTTAGAAGAATTCCTCCTTCATTCTGAATGTTGAAATAAACAGAAGCCAAATATGTGCAAGTAAGCAATTGGTAATCAGAATATCGTATTTTTTAGAGAAAGCTATCAAAGCTAAATTGATGTCATATTGTGGTATGATGAATGTTCTTGAACAACATACACGTGGGCATTTACATAAAAACCTGAAAGGAAAAAAACTGAAGGATCAAAGATTGATAATGTAAACAAAGATGGAAGTTTCAAGTTCCAACCGAAGGTCGAATATAATTTCCAATTGACTACTTCATAAGTGGTAAGATTCAAACTACATTAATACCTAGACTAACCAAGTTGCCAAAATAGATTTACATATGGAAAATTTGTTGGAAAAAATGACGTTTAAATTGAAATTGTAGGTGGAAAATAATCGATGAATAAAATCACGTTGATCACTAGACTTCAAAGCTCGAGAATCTCGATTCTTTTAGACAGTAATTCGCCCCCTTCTGGTACGAAACCGCAAGTACACAACGGGTCATGAATTAAGCCTTCAGAATACGATGAAGCCTTTCAACAACTGTTTGGTTCTAAGTATGTACGCTTTGACCAAGACCAAAAACACTCTGTATTATTAAACTGATAATGCCAAAGAAAACCGACTTCGAACTCATCCAAAAACTTGTATAAATAAAATACCAAGAGACCACCTTCGCGGTTAATAAAATGGAAAAATGAGAACAAGACATACAGAGAGAAAACTCGTTGGATTTTTTTTTTTGTCTACTGTTAAGTGGCACTTATGCCACTTATTTATAGTTTCTCACTGGATACCATCTAATGGGTGCATCCCTACATATAGGATATGCCCATGGATGAATGGATGTATCCATCCAATACCAACAATGTACCCATTCGGTACTTTGAAAAATATCCAACATTCCCCCACCATTTTTCAAACATTTAAAATATATATAAAAAACAAAGTATCGGAAATGGAAACAAAAGAAATTAGAAGAAACAATTTTGGAATAAACGACGATTTTGGCATTATTGTAGAAACTTATACATAAATGATAGGTATCTTATGGATTTGAACCTTCACTTAGTGCACACAACTCAAAGCTTTATCAGAATGCTATGATGAACGTATCTTGAACCAAGAATCCTTAAATGATAAAACCGGAGTCATCGCACATACTCGTTTCGGAGGACAGATTATTTATACTCCGCACGTTGATGGCCATGTGCAATATCCCTTTCATGAGTCTTCTTCATAAAACGGTCTTATTTTCTTAGGAAACGGCCTAATTTCCACACTCACTTAGGTAAGTCCACATGAGGTGTTTCCGCGAGGCACCACTTAAAACTTGGACTTATTAAGAATTTTCATTCATCCTTTGTCTTGCAGAAAAAATCAATACTAGCTTAGAAATGGGAGATTATAAAATGCTAGTATTCCATAATCGCGAAAGCTTTAACTTGTTAGTACCCATTGAACTCTGTCTATCTATTTCAAGACATAAGTTGGGCTCCCGTTAAAGGCGATCAACCTTCATTCACAGACCTTAGCCCATTTCTTTTTCTTTAGAGATAAGTTCTCTAGATACCTCTGAAAACATTAGAGAATATTTGTCTAGATGACAACAACATTAGAAAATATTCTCTAGATACAAAATTGACTTAATACAGTCAACCATAACTTTACATGAACAACAATTGACGGCACCCGTTTTGGCCAAAACATTTTATGAGTAATACTTTCTCAACCGTCTACTATTTGTATCATGTAGCTTACGCAAAATAATTCGTCACTGAGCTTCTTTCTAGTGCACATGACTGGAGAAATCAAATAAGCCAATTTTAGTGAAATTAAATCACCACTTGTTTCTTGAATGCTCAAGACAACAACATCTCACAACATGAGGATTTATGTATGGACCCCAAAATGAATCCACCAACTTGTGTAATTGTATTCTCTTAATACAATTGGATATTCTTTTAAACCAAAAAATATCATGTCAATTGATAAATAAATAGTCCAAAAGAACTATAATTGTACTCTTACTCAATACAATTTCCATTCATTATATTCTTCACTCAAGAATATGATTATTCATTTCTTAGGGTTTTAATTCTAAGATCACCATTAACTTTTTCATCATGTCAAAGACTCAAAGTTAGAAGTTATCATTCATTTCTTCCACGAAATGCATTATAATTCGACGAACATTATTAACCACTTGTTAAATATCTTATGATACAAAATAATGTTCGTTATTTCGTAACAATGAATTTCTCAAATGCAGATCATCTTCTAAATCTTAATTAGAAGGTTTCACATGTTCATAGATAACAAAATGATGTACTCATAACATGAAGTAATATACTTTTGTCTCTCTAAATTGAACAAATATAACTCACACATGAGATATACCTCGTGTACCAAAAGATCATATTTCACTCTCTCGTAAATGGATCAAGTGCACTTCCATCTAACACAAAGAACAATGTGACCAAAGTCACTTTTTTCTAAGACTCATAAATACCTCTTCAAGTGGGTAATCACTTGGATTCCAAAACCAAATAATTCTCACGAACTATAAAATGGACCAACACTAATGTTAAGGGTCTCATGGTAACCAAAAATCACAACCAACCTTAACAATGTATTATGGCTATAAGATATTCTAACATAGCATGACTAGTAAAAGATATCAAAATCTACGTCATTTTATCACATAAAATCATGCATCAAATTTAACTGAAATACTTACAGGTGTTTCGCTTATTTTATTCACTTAGTTCGCGTGATCATATGGAGAGATGTTATTGAAATAACTTTCATTTCAACTATAGAATTTACTGTCTAAAAATTGTTGGAAAAAATGGCGTTTAAGTTGAAATGGAAGGTGGAAAATAATCGATGAATAAAATCACGTTGATCACTAGACTTCAAAGCTCGAGAATCTCGATTCTTTTAGACAGTAATTCGCCCAATTATGGTATGAAACCACGGGTACACAACAGGTCAGGAATTATGCCTTCAGGATACGATGAAGCCCTTCAACAACTGTTTGGTTCAAAGTATGTACGCTTTGACCAAGACCAAGAACACTCTGTATTACTACACTGATAATGCCAAAACAAAAAACGACTTCGCACTCATCCAAAAACTTGTATAAATAAAATACCAAGAGACCACCTTCACGGTAATAAAATGGAAAAATGAGAACAAGACATAGAGAGAGAAAACTCGTTGGATTTTTTTTTGTTTACTGTTAAGTGGCACTTATGCCACTTATTTATAGTTTCTCACTTGATACCATCTAATGGGTGCATCCCTACATATAGGATATGCCCATGGATGAATGGATGTATCCATCTAATACCAACAATGGAAATTGTACCCATTCGGTACTTTGAAAAATATCCAACAATATTTTCATTTCAATGTTTGTAGAGAGAGGAATATTGACCCTTATTTATTTTCATTTCTGTAGAGTTTGAGTAATTACACGACGTTACTTTAGAACGTTCATCATCGTAACAGTTTTCTCTGTCTCCAAAGCATCGTTCTTTTATTATTCACTTATATCGACCTAAGGTGAGATTTGACACTACGGCGATCATATACCAAATATAACCCATACCAAATAAGAAAAGAACACAAGTGATTAACATAATAAGTACTGACTTTCCAATCTCCCAATATCTCTTTCAAATTATGATACTTATTGTTCATGACTCATTTTAATAATTCTTAACGTTCTATTGATATCCGAACACTCGTAGATCATACAAGCGCAGTACAAAAAGGAAAAATACAAACAAAAAAGAAGACATTACATAAACATCGACTAAGTTTTAAAGTTTTCATTGAAACCTAAACTATTGACTGTTACTAAATCACTGAGACACTGACTGCAATCAAGAAAAACCTAAAACAAGTTTTAAGGTTTCATCATAGCTTTTAAGTTTTAAAGTTTTATTCGAAGATTTGTAGTTTTCATCAGCGAAAATAGGTTTTACCTGTGACTTGAATTTCTTCCTCTGGTACCCATGACAACAGGTGTTGGTTCAATGCTTCCATATTTCTGGAAAATCGACAACCTTTATTAGTGCCTACCATGTTCAAATATTAAGAATTAAAATTGAGAAAGACATACCAACCTCTACGGCTTCTAAACTCAAGCTTCTCCATGAGATATTGCAAAAGTAATGACAAACAGTAAATCCTAAATGAAAACTCAAGCTTAAAATGATAAATAAGTCTTCATAACTGAACTATTAGATGTGGCAATTTCTAGGTAAGAAGTTATAAGTTCTAACTACTGTAGAAAAATTATTCACTGAGTGAAATACATCTGAAGTCCACTATTAACTCTCAAATACAACACAAAATTAACAAAGAGTGAATGATAATAAAGATTAGTTTGCAAAATCAAGTAAAAAGTCGGTAATACCTAAAACTTTGATGATTGCTAATTGACTCCACCAGATTCCGACATGCCAATGACTCCAAAATTATTCTGCTGCACAATAAATGATGATATTGTGAATGATAATAAAGATTACTTTGCAAAATCAAGTAAGGAGTTGCTAATACCCAAAACTTTGATGATTGTTGAATGACACAACCAGATTCCGACATGCCAATGACTCCAAATATATTCTTCTGCACAATAAATGATGACACAGTGAATGGGTAATGAAAACCACAGACTAACTAAATGAAAAAGGGTTTCCGATATTCGTCTTCTACAACCTACGAGAAACCATCTTTTTTTTAACAAATGAGAGAAGTCCTAAATTGGAATAGTTGATTCACCATAAGTATCATTTACGGTGTTTTTATGGAACCACGTTCGCGAAGAACGAAAAAAAGTTTGATAATCGAAAATTGCGTGGGGGATTGGCCAAAGTGGCGTCCGACTCTAGGCAGGAGTTTGAGATTAGCAAGAGTAAAAGCTTTAGGCGCAACTTCAAGCTTAGCAAGAGTAAAAGCTTTTTGGGAGGGTTTGTAGAGTCTTCATGTCCCAACTGGAATCGCGCCTACGCAAGAAAAGTAATAGAATTAATGAATAGGATTTGAGTTATCACATATGAACATATGGCAAAAAGTTTTCTCCATGATGAAGATGACATGAAAGTTCATTGCTACCATAGGAGTGTGCCTGGTATCTGCAAAACGTAGGACATTTCCTGTAGAGAATCCTACAAGATGAAAATGAGCATATAAATAAGTTACACATCAGGGTAGGCTCTGCAATGAAATGAAAACTACAATTAGATCTAAGATTCAAGTGATCCGTTTACATACGTACATAGAAAGATACAGAGAAAGATTACAAGAAACATAGTGATCCGTTTACATACAAACATTTATATAATACAGTTGCTTCTTTACATTGTAATCTATCCTGAAAATCTGTCCACAAATGAGAGATAACCCATTAATCCTTATTCAAAACTTAACCATCAAACGATTTAAATCTTTGTAGATAAGTTATTCACAAAGTTGTATTACAAATTTATGTAGAGATAACCATTAAACGATATAAAAGCAACAAAATTCAGAAAGGCGTTGGTGATTTTACAAATTTCATAATGGATCTGGTTTGTAAATGGTTTTTGTGTTCAAATATAGTTTGGGGTATGATAAATTTGAACTTCAATTCTGAAACTTGTAGATTAATGAAAGTAAATAAAACCAGATACATGATTAATGTCCAAATTTTTAGCTTAATCAAAATAAAATAACAACAGAGATTTACCTGAATTAGGGTTTTATACCTTGTCATCGCAAATATCCGAATCCTATCCAGAATTTGTGAGAGAGATTGCAACCTAAGTGTCAAGAATTTTGGGAAGATGTCAACTTACAGTAATCTGAACAACTGGAAGAAAAATTGAGGAAGATGAGTGATTTTTCCCAAAATGAAATCTCATTTTATTGCTATAATTCCCCCACTTGTACAAACTTTTATTCTCTCTTGTAGAAAAAATCTCGGCTGTAAAAAAATTTCTCCCTGTAATGAATTTAATCGGAAAATAAATAGAACTGAAATCGAAAAAAGAAAGATGCCTCTAGTCTGTGAGAGGAACCCTAGGCGGGGCGATAAAGTAGGCAACCGAGGGACTGATTGAACGAGA
This sequence comes from Eschscholzia californica, assembly GCF_041429995.1. NCBI lineage: Eukaryota > Viridiplantae > Streptophyta > Magnoliopsida > Ranunculales > Papaveraceae > Eschscholzia > Eschscholzia californica. The sequence continues at coordinate 14,769,475 of NW_028238472.1, read as the reverse complement.
TGAAGAGGGGGGAATGGTTGGAACGAAGAGAGAATACAGACAAATTGAGTCGGGAGTTGAAGAGAGGAAAAACTAAACGATCGTTGAAGTAGTTGAAAGGGCGAGAGAGAAAAGAAACTGACATGGTGTTCTATCCTAATAAGCAATTAGCATGAAAGACATTTATTTTTATTTTGTCCTAGCCAGCTGCATTAATCTTATTAAAATTTCTTTAACATGTTTCATTTAATAGTTACTCAAATAGTCACAATCTCCCACTTTAAGAAAATTTTACAAATGCTTTTAATAAATGTTATAGATATACATGAAAAGTTTTTCGTCATATTTCCGGATCGTCGAGATGTGTGCGAAATTAATTTCATTTCAAGGTATAACATATTAAATCTTGAAAATCAAATTAATTTCAAATTTAATTTTCAAGATTTATAAATATCTATCTCAAGTTTGTACTATAAAACTTTATAATAATTACAAATAAAATTAGCTAACAAAAATATTTAAATAAACATAAATTTTTTTAAAAAAAATTATAATAAATAGAAAAATAATTTCTTTTTAAAGAAACTTAAGTATAAATATAAAAATTAATAAAACGTTTTGAATAAATAAAAAATAAGTAAGAAAACTCTTCTACTATTAATAGTTAAAAGTTGTTATAAATAATCTTCAAAAAAATTTGTTGTATATAAATTTACAACATTTAATAAGGGTATTTTAATAAATTTTATAAATATATTTCAAACACTTGTTATGTTTTTGAAAGACTTTAGTTTATATAAAAAAGTTAATAAGATATGATGACGGAAGGCATTTCACATATGGATGGATGGTGTGAAAATGCATGGTTATACAACAGCTATAAAACAGTCAACAAACGTAAGTTTATAACTATAATCCATTTTTTATAATAATTTAAATAACTTATAATTTGTAAATAACAATTTATTTTTAAAGATATGGATGGTGTGAAAAAGTTATGTAATGAGTTTTTCGTGCTCATAGAAACATCCTCAAAAACAGAATACTTAATTTCTCGATTTGTTAAGTAAAGTAATTTCAATACTATGAAAACCATTTTATAAAGCACAACGTTATTACTTCGACATCTGCTTTTTTATAGTGACAGAAAGTTTATAGTATGAAAATTTTATTAATGGTCTTAATAAAGTAAAAGTGAAGTTAACGCTATCTCTAAATTAAAAGAACAACAATCCAACTAAATAAAAACAAATTTGAAAAATATATTTATAAGATCTACTAAAAACGTTTATATTATAAAACTTTTTAATAATAAAAAAAAAATTAAAAGAAATACAAATAGGTAAGAAAAATATGTAAATAAACATAAAAAGGTTTCGAAATCTTTATCATAAATGGAAAATTAATATTAACGCTTGAAATAAACTTTTTAATAATAAAAATTTTAAAAAAATTGAAATAAATAGAAATAGGTAAGACAAATATGTAAATAAAAATAAAAAGGTTCAAAAAACTTTATGATAAATGAAAAAAATAAGTACAAACTTAAAATATATATGTACAAGATTTACTAAAAACATTTATAATAAAAAAACTTTTTAATAATAAAAATAAACAAAACATTAAAATTAATACAAATAAGTAAGAAAAATATGTAAATAAACATCAAAAGGTTTAAAAAACTTTATCCTCAATGGAAAATTAATATAAACGTTTGAAATAAACTTTTCAATAATTAAAAATTAATTTAAAATATTGAAATAAATAAAAATAGGTAAGAAAAGAATGTCAATAAACATAAAAAGGTTCAAAAAACTTTATCATAAATGAAAAAATAATTTACGTTAAAAAAACTTCTTAAGTGTTGCAGTAAATGTTAATAAGCTTTGTTCATATGTTTTATCTCCGATTTTGTTGTTTTCTTAGGTGTGTACTTGCGAGGTGTAGCATGATTAAGATGTTTTGCGGCACAACATGATCTATATTCTAACATAGTCAAACCCCTAAAAGTCGTTTCTTATTGATTCATTTTTATCTTACAAATGTAAAGGTGAAGCAAGATTGGTGTCTGTACGAATTAACGACCGATAATAAAGAAGAAAAAGGAACAAAAAACAAACATTGACCAGGGTCGGTCCTGAGATTTCGGAGGCCCGAAGCAAGTTTTAAAAATGTGGCCTACACGTCTTTTACAAGAAAAAAATTGTATGTCAAAACCTTTCAAGTTTTCCTTTCAAATAATGTGAGGTTTAAACATGGCACTTTTGTTCATAACTTGTAGTCTAAATCGAACGATCTGATTGAGTTACTCGGAAAATCCTCAGTTTCAGGAAAAGCCCTAGTATGTCCTTAGTTGATCTCTCAATAAAGTGGTTCAGCGAGTTCGGAACTCAGTTTGAGTCAGTAACTCGTTCAGTTTTCTTTTCTTTTAACCGAAAAAAAGTACTAAAAATAATTCTCCGATAAAAGAACCGAAGGAAATTTCAACCATTTTTTTGTGTGTGCTTACAATGATAGTGTTGATTGTGGTGTTGAGGTTTAGTAATAGCGGTGTAGTGGATGTAGGGTGGTAGAGGTTTAGTAAAGGTGGTGGTGGTAGTGGAGGTTTAGTAATCGTGGTGGTGGTAGAAGTATCAACTAAAATAATTAAAAAAAACGTACAATTTAATGATGGTAGTTGTGATGTTGAAGTTTAGTAATGGTGATTGCAGTGGAGGAACAATGATAGAGGTTTTAATAATTTCGGTAGTTGTAGTTGCGGTTTGGTAATCATGGTGGTAGTCAGGGCCGGCCCCAGCCCAAAGCTACCAAAGCGGTGGTTTTGGGCCTCCAATTTCATAGGGCCTCATGACAAAGTGTTTAAGTTATATTACTGCTTCTGTTCCAATTTCAACATAGAACTGTAGTTGGCAAACTGGTCTATATCCTTGTTTACAACCTAAGTGACCAGGGTTCGAGTCCTCATAAGTTAATGTTTTTAACAATCTTTTTTTTTAAGAGGATAAAAAAAAACTTACGTTGAGGCCCCAAAATTGGAAATGGCTTTGGGCCCATAAGTGATCGGGCCGGCCCTGGTGGTAGTTGAGGTTTAGTAATCGTGGTGGTGCTAAGTAATTTAAAAGAAATTAACAAAAAAATAGCACTCTAACAGAGGCGGACCAGGCCCAAAGCAGCTGCTTTTGGCCCCATTTAGTGAAGGGCCCTAAAATTCAATTTATTTGAAGGCACCCTCTCGAAAAAAGAAATTAATAAGAAGACATCGGTTTAGACTGACAGTGAACCCAAGCCCAAACAAGATTTTCACTTGAGGAGTGTCACTGACCCACCCTATCTCCCTAAGCAATTGATAAAAGGAAACCTACTTACCTATACTTAATTTCTCATTTTATTTTAGGATTAATTCCATTTTGGCCCCCTAAAGATGACCAACTGATCAAATTGACTCCCTAAAGATGACTAGCTTCTAATTTGGCCCCCTTTTTCGTTTTTCCGTCCTTTGCTCTGTTAGAAGTCAGTGAGCTGGCATTTTCTTGCCACATTTATCCCTCCCGCATCTACCCATATCTTTAATGTCAAGACTAAAATCTTTATGGTCTCAAGAATAATTATGATGGTCAAATCAAGTTAATTTTCAATTTTCAAAAGTCACATCAACTCATTTTTATCTTCCTTCCTTCCCTTCAACCACTCAACATAAAACCCCTCAAAATCTCCATTAAAATCACCATAAACCTTAATAGTGAATAACACCTCCATGGAACTTAGTTTGGGTAATTTTTTTTTAGGCAAACTCCATCTACACTCATCAAAGCCATGGTTGGAGGTAATCATCTCCACCGGTTCATCTTTATCTTCATTTCTATCAAATGTTCGATCAAACATTTCAGGTAGCAAAAGTTTAGTTAAAAGCTAAAAGAAAAAAAATTGATTTAACACACAATCAAACAGATGGTGATTAATTGATAGAAATTGGTTATAAAATTTCTCGTTTCGGGAGAATAAATGGATTAATGGAGGTGGAGGCTATTATGAGATTAATGGACTATCTTCAAAACTAAAAAATTGTGTGCTCTAAAAATCAGTAAATTTAATCAAATCAAATGAACTTAAGAGAGGTAACATTGTTGATGAACTTCAAGGTTTGGTGCAAAAAATTTGCTTGTTGCAAATACCCAAGTCATTGTTTGTAAAATACTGATAACATCAAACCAATATCTTTTCTGTTTTTTCCTTCAATAGTCCACATGAAGATGGTGATGGTGAGAGAAAGAGAGACATATAAAGGTAGAGAGAGCTATGACCTGAATTATAGTTGATAAAAAATAGAGTTTAATGATGATAGTTTGAAAATTTATAAAATAGATTGTTTAATTTTGGGGGAGTGGCAAATGTTTCACATCTAGCATTTAATGCTAGGTAAAGCATGGCACAAACAAGATACGGGTAAGGGTATTTGTGGTAAGAAAATTCCAGCTCACTAACATGTAACGGAGTAAAAGACGGAAAAACGAAAAGGGAGGTTAATTTGGAAGTTGGTCACCTTTAGGGGGCCATTTTGGTGAGTTGGTCATCTTTAGGGGGCCAAAATAAAATTAACCCTTTATTTTATTCACCTAAACCTAACCATATTTAATTAATTTCTATTTGTCTCTCTCTCACTTTTTTACGATGTTCTCTCTTCTTTCTTGTATTTTTTCTTTCTCTCCCGTCTAACACAGCCACATCCCACATGTATGTTTCACTTCTATGCCGAATTTTATTGTCTTGTGCTCTCTCTCTTCCAGTCCTTCTCTCTTTCACTTACATTTTTTTCTATTCTTTCTTCATTATATTTTTTAATATCACTTTTTATCCAACAAATATCTAAGATAATTGTTGTCACTGATTTGTTTTTTTTAATATTTATATGATATTGAATCTAAATAATTGAACTATTTTATGAGACAATGGTTATTTGTTCGATTTAATTTTTCTATTTTTCGTATAGGTTTTGGCGTTGTACTTAAATTATTCAAAGATATTTAGTGTAGCAATGAAACGTACATATGAATCAAAACATGCTAAGAGAAAAATATTTGAATCCTATCCAGAATTTGGAAGGGTATTATGACATTTACTTGAAAATAGGGGGCCAAATTTGAATTTATGAAAAATAGGGGGTCAAGAAGGAAGCTGGTCATAAAGTAGGGGGCCGAAAAGGAAATAACTCTATGATAAATTTGAACTTCAGTTCTGAAACTTGAAGATTAATGAAAGTAAATAAAACCAGATATATCATTAATGCCCAAATTTTCTTAATCAAAATAAAATAACAACAGAGATTTATCTGAATTAGGGTTTTATACCTTGTCATCATAAATATCCAAATCCTATCCAGAATTTGTGAGAGAGATTGCAACCTAAATTTCAAGAGTTTTGGGTAGATGTCAACTTACAGTAATCTGAACAACTAGAAAAAAAAAAATTTGGGAAGATGATTGATTCTTCCCAAAATGAAATCGCATCTTGTTGATATAATTCCACCTGTACAAACTTTTATTCTCTCTTCGTAGAAAAAATATTGATTGCTTAATCAAAATAAAGTAACAACCGAGATCTACCTGAAGGGATTGCAATCTATCCAGAACTTGTGAGAGAGATTGCAACCTAAATGTCAAGAATTTTGGGAAGATGTCAACTTACAGTAATCTGAACAACTGGAAGAAAAATTTGAGGAAGATGAGTGATTTTTCCCAAAAATGAAATCTCATCTTGTTGCTATGATTCCCCCACTTGTACAAACTTTTATTCTCTTTTTGTAGAAAAAATCTCGGTTTTAAAAAAATTTCTCCCTGTAAAGAATTTTATCCGAAAAGATATAGAACTAAAATCGGAAAAGGAAGATGCGATAAAGTAGGCGACCGAGGGACTGATTAAACTAAATGAAGAGAGGGGAAATGGTTGGAACGAAGAGATAATACAGAGGACAAATTGAGTCGGGAGTTGAAGAGAGGAAGGACTAAACGATTGTTGAAGTAGTTGAAAGGGCGAGAGAGAAAAGAAACTGACATGGTGTTTTATCCTAATAAGCAAAGAAGGACATTTATTTTGTCCTAGTCAGCTGCATTAATTTTATCCTATTCAGAACTAACAAATCATGTTTTGTTATATAGATGATGAACAAGAGTAAATCTAAACTAAAAGTTGAGTTTTTTGACTGTTGCATTAGAGAAGTATTTTGAATTGAGTATCTCAATTGTGCCACCTATGAAAGGGAATCTCAATTCATCCTTGACACGTTGGATTAGTTGCAATTCATCCTTGACACGTTAGATTAGTTGAGGAGGAGGAGGAGGAGGAGAGCTGATAGAGGAGGAGGAAAGCTGATAGAGGAGGAGGAGGAAAGCTGATAGAGGAGGAGGAGGAGGAAAGCTGATAGAGGAGGAGGAGGAGGAAAGCTGATAGAGGAGGAGGAGGAAAGCTGATAGAGGAGGAGGAGGAGGAAAGCTGATAGAGGCGGACATACTGATATAAAACATAAAGCTTTCAAACAGAAAGACTTGCCTGAAACTGGAAAAACAGTCCTGTTCTGATCAGACGAAGAAATGGACTTCCGTCGATGGGAAGTCCATTGAAGATGGAGATTGACATGGAAATAGATAAAAAGAGAAAGATTAGAAAAGCCAAAGAAAATTACTGATTAAAAAGGGGCTCACTTGGGAATTAAGTTATTGATAAACTTAATGCAAACAATCAATCTACAGGTTTGCCAAGAACATGAGGCTGAAAATACACAGATTTCAAACAACCTCTAAAAGAAAAATTAGAAGTATGGGTCTTCTCATATAAGAACTACAAAAATTCTTCACCTAAATAACCAGTCAAATATAGCAAACCACTAAAACAAAAAACCTCCAATATCTAAAATTCTCTTGATAGAGAATTTTGACGATCTCAAGGACTTGACAACTCAACTGCAACAACTATACTTACGCCCTAATTCCATTTCCAAAACAAGTCAAAACTTAAGAACATTAGATATCGATTATGAGAGGTGAACTTGGGAGAGGTTATCTCTCATTCCCAACCTGCAGCTGGAGGAGGAACAAACCCATCAGCAACAGCTTGAAACTCAACTGGTGGTGCAGCTGCTGGTTCCCATGAGTCAACAGGTACAGATACTGCAATTGCGGAACAAAGAATTAGTCGGATAAATGATGAAAGAACAGAAAAACGCCTACTTGTATCATATATGCTAAGATCATAGCTGAAGATCTAGTACAAATGTAATGTAACAAATGAACTACTGGTTTTCAACAAAAAAAAAATGTCCTGAGGGAAAAAAACGCCAATAAATTCATTTATCGAGATGTTCATTCAAAAAACAAAATGGAACTTGAGAAAAACTGATATTACATTCTCATGTCCATAAAGTAAAGATTGTAACGTCAAAGATTGATACTAACAAAAAAAATGTGTGAAGGTTGCAACAAGCATGCATAGAAGTAGGATATTCAGATCAAGGGAAAACCCTTACTGTGGTGACTATCAAGAAAACTGCAGTTCATTTATTTTCCAAAGAAATCTTGTTAATATAAGAACTACTTTTTCAACAAAGGAAATACAGAGGAAAGAATTATTTCTATTGCAGGGTTGAAGGAGTTGTGGTTTTCCATAAATAAGCACCACGGATATATTAAATGCATCTTAAAGAAATTTAAATAAAAGAAGTCAGTTAGAAAACAACGTGGATCTGCAGCCCACTCGGTACCAGGAACAGCTGGAATGGCTGGGGCAGCCACATCAGAAGTCCACTGGGCATCAGCACCCCATTGATCACCTCCAGTGCCGATCGCATTGGCTGAGTAATCTGTGACTCCGAATTCAAGGGCAGGGGCACCCTCTTCTTCAGACTCTTTTGCTTCCTCGGGTTCTCTGTAGAAGAATAGATCCACCTGCACATGGCAAAAATTGATTTAGAACCTTCGGCCGGCAGTAAATATGGAAAGTAATTATTTTCGAAAGACTGCCCCTAAACCCTATTCTTGCAGAACCATCATTGCTTGCCTTAGCTATAAATTATAGATGCAACCTCAAGAAAGATCCAAGTAAAGGGAAGTGGCATGCCAACAATATATTATTTAAGACTTATCTGCTGATAGCCTATTGGCCTGAATTGGATGTTAAACAAATTTATATGGTATAAGAGCCAGACACACAAACATGACAGACACAATTACAACACAAACTTTATCACCCCAACAAAAAAGATACACGATAGGATTTGAAAATACAACATAAGACGGGGCATGTGAGAACAGTCCAAAATGAATCAAGGGAAGTCTTATGACCAACAGTATACGATATAATATCAAGGACCTCTCCACTCAGTAGTCCTTACCAATTGGTTTCGAGTTGGATATCTACAAATTTAGTGCAATTAAAGATCGGGTTATAAAGTTTGAGATTTTACCATAACATCCCATTTGTGTCCAGGAAGAATGGTTGAACGCATTTGAAGAACCATCCTTGCCAACAACCAGAACAAACAACCTATGCTGTGTTTTCCCTTGTTATTTGCCGGAATTCCAATATCAACATATCTCATAGGTGAATCTGTATCACAGAACGCAATTGTAGGAATATTACCCAGGGCAGCTTCCTTGATTGGCTGCACATAGAATTCAAGAATAGTCATTAAAAAGTAAATTTTGAATGTTTCTGGCAAAATCGAGAAATTGGAAGTCGAATATTACAACACTAGGGTTTCATACCTGGTGATCAGTTCTTGGATCAGTGAGAATGAGAAGACGTGGCTCACTGAACGATGTCTGGAGCTGATTTGTAAAGGTTCCAGGAGTGTGTCGTCCAGCAATTGGGTGAGCACCAATGTATTGAGCAAACTTGAGAACTGCTCTCTGACCATATGGTCTTGCTGACTGAACAATAATATCTTGAGGGTTTTCAATAGCAACAATAACCCTAGCAGCCATCTGAAGCTTCTCCCAAGTTTTTCCAAGGTTTATGATATAGATTCCTGATCACCAAGATTGACCATTTCCGGATCAGTAATAAGATAAAGACAAGTAATCCTAAATAGATAGAACAATTACAAAACCGTGAAACCCTAGAAACACTATCACTCTATCAGTGTTTTACCTACGTGCAATTCTCAACAGAGAAATATCCACAAAGCGAAAAATTATTAATATCTTGTAAAGATAGAGAGATTACCGTCTGTTCGTCTCTTGAAGACGTAACGTTCCATCTGAAAATCGCAATTTTTAGTCCCAAGATGAACATCAGCTGCTAACATCATTTGTATATCTGCCTCTTTTTGAGACAATTCTTTAGCGGTAGCCATGGCTGATTGATCAGGTTTCTGAATCCTGAACTTGTCTCTCTGATGAAAATTAAACCCAGATTCTTCTCCTTTTTTTTCGTATCGTCTCTTGTGGTGTTACTGAAATCAGGAATTTATGAAGATGAACGCATTTCATGAGAAAAACCCTAGGGTTGCTAATGGACTAGGTAATTTGATGGGCTCTGAAGGAAGGCCCATGTTACCAACACTTTAGGCTTGAATATTTGCTCAGTGGACCCAACTCAGAATATGAGGAAGGGAAATTTACAAAACCCGAGCCACACTGCCACAAATTACCCACCATAGAGTGGGAGCTGATAGTGAAACTGTTCGGCCTGGCTTTACAGAATGATGGCCAATATATAGACAAACAAAAATTTGACCTGGGCAAAATTATCTTGTTGATGCAAGTTTAGATGACTCCAGTTCAACAAAAAAAAAAAAAAAAAAGTTTAGTTGACTTATTTTATTTTTATTTAATTAGAGCACACAAGTATAAAAATTCAAATATTAAATAAGAATTAATTTAAGATTCATAAAACAAATACAATAGAATAAAAAAAACAACTAACTACCATGAATTAATTTAAGATTGTAAATAGTTTCATCACAAAAACCTTGTAATATAACGCGGGAATAACGGTTTTTTGGTGTTTTTTATTTTACATTTACTGGTAGTGGTTATATTTTGGGTATGTCCGGTATGAGGTTTTTTGGTAGTTTTCATTCATTAGACACTTTTCATGTAAATGTACATTTGGTTTTTATTTTCTTTGTTATGTAAAAGTAGGTCTCGTCTGATATGAAAGGCCTAACTCAATTCGATCTGAAATCAAATGTAGTCATTGAGTAGTTAAACATCAAAGATCACATGAAAAGAAAGGTTTTAGATCTGTCTCGAATAAGTTTCGATTTTGAATTGGATTTCAGATTTTGTGTGAGGAAATCTTTTATCGTAGAGTAATGAAGCATCCAACCACAAGACTACAAAGATCTTATTGAAAAAACACAAATTAATCCATAATCTAAAAATAAAGATAAATCAACTTAGAAAATGTATTAACAAAACATTGAATATAAATTTTAGTGATTTTAGAAAGATGGAATCTAGAAAAGTAAAGCACCATACATAGACTGAAAGAGACCCATAGAAAAGTAAAAAACATCCATGAATTTCTAAGTATGAATTGGTGATATTGATGAAGTAAAACATTAATGTTGTTTTTTGTATATTTGATTTTCTTATTTGAGAGGAATAAATCAGATTTTACGAAATAAATTCGTAGTGACATACAATTTTGTGGCAAAGTTTCAAACTTTTTACTATATTTAATTCACAAACATCATCTTATGGAGAATGGATCCATAACTTTAAGAGCTAAATTTTCCTGATCTGAGTGGATTCTTTTGGAGGGTATGACACTCTTACTTACGCATCCCCAAATTATCCGAAGTAATTGACAAAACTCTTTCTAATTTTGTAGATTTTCGAGTAAAGAGAGTTGGTTGCTGGGGAAAAATTGTGAAGTGAAATATCTTTATCCTAGTTAAAATATCAGGAAAAATAAAAACAACGTAGACGAAGGGTTTGCTTCGGTGTACTAGGAGTGGTACATAGGCAAGTCACAAAGTGGAAAATCAAGTCCAACAAGTGCGACTCAGCAAACTCGACAATTTTTCATTCGCTTTTTGATTTGGTCAAAGTTAGGCAATTTTGGTTCAGCAAAACTCATCCCATCGTTTTTGTTGTTGACAGGTTATTTATGACGAGAAGACAAAACTTCTCCCATTGTGGTCCCCAAAATCATGAAACCGAAACTTGTTCATCTTTAACCAAAACAAGCCGAGGTGATGCATTGGGGTCCTCTTTTTGTGTGGAAAACGGTTAAAGGTTCTCGTGAGGCGACTATACTTTGGCAAAGATAAGAGATAAAGAAGGTAGGTGATCTTCTTTTAGGCAATTCGCAGAGGATACGATCAATATACTCCTTCCAGACCAAGGGAATGGCCATATGTCAGTGTTCGACTTGTTGGACGTTGTCAAATCTACATAGTCATACGTGCGTGATTTGATAATAGTTATACAAGCTCAGTCGATCATCTCAACTGTTAAGGTACTACATATGTATATATCTGACACATTTGCTTATGTACAATTCTAGTCTTTTTTTTTTTTTTTTGAGTAAAACCTTACTAATCAAACAGTATGTTACATTGGACAGACCCAAAGGAAAAATAAATACCAATACAGTTAACTTTGGAGTCTAAACATAACATAGTTAACAACAGAAGGTACTAAACCGTAATCTTTAATCTTGAGGGGGGTAAACCGAAAGCGCCAGTAAATGCACGTCCTCATTCTGGATTCTCGGACAATAACTAAGAGACAGCTGTTGTCTATTCACCCGCACTCTTAAACCGTCGATCTCTATTATAAGTCTCCACGGCGGATCGATCTCTGCCGTTGAAATTAGGTCTATCAATACCCTACAATCTCCTTCAAGTATAAAGTCTTGCAACCCTAATTCTTGTGCAAGCTCCAAGCCACATTCGAAACCCTTCATTTCAGCATGAAGAGCCGAACTTGGATCCAAGCTCCATTTTTTCGTTCCAATCGTCGTCCCTTCATAGTTTCTAGCTAAGGCCGCACATGATGCTTGATTCCCTCTATAAGATCCATCAAAGTTGACTTTGTATTTTCCCATCGGAGGAGGAAACCAATTGTGTATCTGCAAGACAGAGTTAGTAGTGGAAGGAGTATTCAGGTCAGTAACATACCTTAGATTTTCTTTGGCCGACCACCAACATCTATTCAAATCAGCTGATTCATTTCTAAAATGGCGATTATTTCGAGTTTTCCACCACTCCCACATAAGATACGTAAGCTTAAACCAATTTTCTCTACCATTATGTTTTTGTTCCAATAATGTATTCAATGTTCTCACTGGATCTTCATGTATATGATGTAGGTGTTGGAGACCTGCTATTTGAATAAGTTCCTTGTATTTCGAACATTGGGCAAAGAGATGTACAGAGGTTTCTTGTTCATTATCACTGCACATAAGGCACACCTGAGGTATGTATTGAACTCTTCTGCCTATGTTGTTTAGGGTTGGTAAACCCTCATGAATTATTCTCCATATGAAGAGCTGAATTTTCGGATTCATCTCTGGTATGTTCCAAAACCTCTTCCACTGAAATGTTTGAACTTGAGTAGACATAATTGGCATATTCCTTATCTCAGTATAATAAGATTTTGGGGAAAATTTTCCATTGTCTTTCGGACACCAAATGAGAGTATCTCTTTGAACACCATTGCCAATAGCTGTATTTCTAATAGCATTTATAGACTCTGTTGTAAAATACCTTTCAATTAATTCTATATTCCATTGTCCCGTGTCCTGGATAATCAAATCAGAGACCAAACAGATATTAGTAGGCAGATTAAGAACTAAAATTGGGACATTATCGATTAAATTAGGGACCCAAGGGTCCGCTATAATATTAATCGATCTGCCATCACCTGTTAACCAAATAACATTCTTTCTCATTGTGATTTTAGAATTATTGATGGCCTTCCAAAAAGGTGAAGACCTCTGAGTTGAATTTGATAACCAGAAGTTAGTTCCTTGAAGATACTTAGCCTCTAATAACTTTACCCATATTGCTTGTGGAGATGTAAGAATTCTCCATGTTATTTTGGCTATCAAAGATTGATTAACTTCTCTGATTGATCTTATACCCAGCCCTCCTTTATGCTTGGCAGTGGTAATAATCTCCCAATTTGTGAAATGAATTTTCCTTTCTTGTTGATTGTGCTCCCACCAGAATTTTCTTTCAATTCTTTCCAATTTATCAACTACTTGAATAGGTAACAATTGATAACTACATGGGTAGGTACAAAATGACCCTAGAATAGCTTTAATTAGAACTGTTTTTCCCGCTTGTGAAATAAACTTCTGTTTCCATCCTGCTAGAGCACTCTCAAATTTTTCAATCAACCATTTATGACTCTGTACTTTGTTTCCTGGTTTGAGTATTAATGCCCCCAGATATTTTTCTCGATCGTTCATGAGAGGAGCTTGGAGTCTAGTGGTAAATTGGTGCCTTATTACTTCTGGTACACCTCGGCTGAAATATAATGAAGACTTGGAGTAGTTTACCTGCTGTCCTGAAAAGCTTGCATATTCATTCATTATATGTATTATAGCGTTTAAATTATCAATATTTGCTTTCCCGAAAATAATCAGGTCATCAGCAAAGAGTAAATGTGTAATACTCGGACTGGACTGATTAATTTTGTAGCCTGTAAACACTATTTGATTTTCGTAATGATTAATCAGGAGAGAGAGAGATTGGGAGGATAGAATGAAGAGATAGGGTGAAAGAGGGCAACCCTATCTCAGGCCTCTAGAGGCCGTAAAATTACCTACCCTCTTCCCATTAATCTGGATATTAAAGGTAGCAGTCGAAATACAAGACATAATAAGACTCAGAATGAGGCCATTAAAACCCGAGGCCTTAAGAACAAGTTCAAGGTAAGACCAGCTTACTCTATCGTAGGCTTTCGCCATGTCCATTTTCAATGAAAAAATCCCTTTTTTAGCTCTAGAGTTATGCATAGAATGTAAAAGTTCTTTGGTAATTATGATGTTGTCCATGACCTGTCGATTTGGAACAAAAGCATTGTGGGTCCATTCTATGTTGTTTTCTAGAAAAGGTCGGATACGATTGGCGATTAATTTAGTGATGAACTTATAAACAGAATTGCATAAGGAGATCGGCCGGAATTGAGAGGCCATACTCGGATTTCTAATTTTTGGAATCAAGGCTATAGTAGTATTATTAAGAGAAGGATGGATACTACCTGATCGAAACGCCTCCTGAATATAATGTATAAGTTCGGGTCCAATAATCTCCCAGTTATGTTGAAAGAAAAAGCAAGGGAGACCGTCTGGTCCTGGACTCTTAATTGACCCTATTTCCATAACTACTGCCTTGATTTCATCAGACGAAGGGACCCTAGAGATGTTGGCCATCTGTTCCGTCGAGAAAACCTTGTATGCATTGATGATTTCGGTCGGAGGTTGGGAAACCTGTTCCTCTTCAAATAAGTTCTGAAAATAATCAATCAATTCACTTGATATTTCCTCTTCGTTCCTGGATATTTGACCATTTGAAAGAGTAAGTTGATGGATCTGATTTTTCTGTCTCCTAGTAGACATTGCAACATGGAAAGCCCTTGTGTTTCTATCCCCGTTTTTAACCCATTTCGTCCTTGTTCTTTGCTCCGCTTTAGTACATTGAATATTTTCCAAGTAAATGATTTCTTTTTGAATTGTGCTCTCAATGTTGAGTAAGTTTTCATTTGGAGTTAGCTTTTGAATGTCCAACAATCGATTTCTCAGAAAAGTTAGTCTGTTTTTAATAAGTCCAAATGCTTTTTTACTCCATCTTCGTAATGAATCTTTTACCTTTTGAATTTTTTCAAGAAAAGGGCCTGTTTCTGCTTCCCAATTTGCTTGAAAGTTAGTCGAGTATTGTTCATGTTTTGTCCAGAAAGTCTCAAATTTCGCAATAGTTTGAAGTGGTTGACCTTGGACTTTTAATTTCAAGAGAATCGAGGCATGATCACTGTTGTAACACGGTAAGTGAAATACTCCAGCCTCCGGAAAGTTCGTTAGCCATGTTGCATCACATAATACTTTGTCCAATCTTTCTTTCGTAAGATGGTGCAAAGCCTTTCTGTTAGTCCATGTAAAAGCGGGTCCGTTGAATCCCAAGTCCAGTAGATGAGCGTCTCGAACAAATCTCTGAAAAGAATTTAAAAAAGGAATGTTAGGAGAGCCACCCTACTTATCTGCTGGGTCGGCTATGGCATTCAGGTCTCCAATGCAACAATATGGGGTATTAATATTTTCTATTTTCGTTTGCAATTGGTCCCAAAATTGTTGTCTATCCTGAATTCTAGGTGGCCCATAAATACAAAATAGGTTCCAATTATTCAAACCATGAGGGTAATCTATAGTAATATGGATAAGATTGGGAAAATGAGAGATAACATTAACATCAAGAGAATTACACCAGTGAATGATTAACCCTCCACTTCTACCTACAGAAGGTACATAAAAAAACTTAGGTAAATTATTATTAATAAAACAAGATAACGGATTATAAGTAGATATTTTAGTTTCTGAAAGAAAAACCAGAGATGGTTTTGTCGCTCCTAGGAACTGATTTAGAGTGGATTTTGTCGGAGTGTTCCCTAGTCCCCGACAATTCCACGCTAGGAAATTCACTGCTTCTCCGGCATTTGGGTTGCCGGTACCCTTTCTTCAGTCTCCATCGGTGTTTAAAGTCGAATTGTTCTCTTATAATGTTTCTTTGCTCTATCCTCAATCAGATTAGTATCATCACCCCGAACCTTGACAGTAGGTATAGTAATATTCTGAGTGGTCCCCCGTTCCTGTTCTTCGATGATAAGACTGGATGTACCAATCGCCTTAATCCCTGAATAAGTTTGAACTTTGCTTTTTTTTGTCTGACAAAGTGCTGATAACATATCACCAAAGTTAGAGTTGTAGAGAAATCTTAATTTGCCTATTATTGTTTCCCCTTCAGGTTTCAGAAATTATCCGGGGTAAAAGAACCCATCTCCCGGGGTAAGGAACGAATACTAAAAGGCACTCTAAAATTCTCATTAAACCTCGGTGTCATGGCTTTAGTGAGGAGTCTGGTCTGTTCGTCAGAGAGATTATGTTTCATCAAATCTCCAAACGCAAGAGTAGTGGGACAGAACTTAATAGTATGTCCCAAAAAACCACAAAAAGTACAGAATCGGGATAATTTTTCAACCCTAAGTTCAATTAAAATTAGTTTAGTAGCAGATAATTTCAGATAAACATTCGGGCGGAGAGCTTTAGTAATATCAAGTTCGATACGAACTCGCCCAAAGGTGCTCCATTTGAATGAGTCCTCCACTGTAGCCGGCTGAAAATTCCCGATGACCCCTGCCAAACGATTGACTGTCTCACTGTTTAGACTACCCAAAGGGATACCGTGCATTTGGACCCAGAACCAAACGTGTTCAAACATGTGATCTGCCGGAGAGATATCAGGGTTGCAACGTTGGAGAACAATAAGTTCATCCTGGATCACCCAAGGGGTACTTTCCAGCGCGATATCTAATTCAGTCGCCGTTGTAAATTTGATTAAGAACAGATTATCTTTAATTTCAGTAAGATTAAACTTGTTAGGACCGTGTAACACCCTTCCCAAACGCATCATCGCTTGAATTATTTCTATTTTCTTCGAACTTTGAAACCAGATAACACCATTCCTAATAAGATTAGTTGAATCTGACTCCAGATCCTCTCCCTCGACAGTAATTGGTTGATATTCATCTGTAGTTAGTGCGGCAAATTTCTGAATAAAAGCACTATCTGTTGAATCCATAATAAAAGAGTAGCAAACTAATAATCACAATAACTAAATCTCAAACTAAAGTCTCCTGAAGAGCGACTAAGAAGAATTTCCGACTTAAAGCCTGAATCCGAGCAAGCAGTTATGATACTTTTTTAGCCAGGAGATCTAGGAACCGACGGAACCGTCAATAACCGCCCATGATCTCCTCAAATAACCGTAAAAATCTTCCCTGCTAACCGAATTTGCAACGACCAGGAGGTGGCGCCACTAGGATTTAAAATATCTCCGCGACTCTTTTGGTTCTTTTTGAAGGTTCATACTTGGGTTCTTTGTGGTTGCTGTTCCATGGTATGCTGGAGCTATCATTCTAATGTGTTCTCGAGTAGATCACAGAGAGAAGGCAGGATATGTTGCGTGCACCATTACCGTAAGTTTTCCTATGAGTATTTCTACTCTTTTGAATATGAGTTGGGAGCTGTTGAAAATTATATATATTTAAAAAAGTAGACAGTAAAATAATTTTTGACTTTAATTAGTTCATTGAGTTTAGTTTATGTAAGACACAATAAAAATACTTTTCTCACTCTTTGCTAATACACAAACTCACAAGTAAAAAGTAAATGGGTTATTTTCAAATAGCCCCCAACTTTGTGACTAGTTTCCTGCCTAGCTCCCTACTTTGTCAAAAATACTCAGATGACTCCCATTTTCAGATTTCGTTATAACATCGTTAACTAGTCATCACCTCTCTCTCATCCAACTCATCGCCTCTCTCTGCCACCTCATCATCTCGCCACCTCATCATCTCGCCACCTCATCATCTTCACCGGCGAAGATCGCCGACCAGCCAATTTTCCGACCGCGACCTTGAAACGTAATTTTTTTTTTTAACTCTTCTCTCTTTCTCTTGGCGACCAGCCAATTTTCCGACCGCGACCTTGAAACGTAATTTTTTTTTTTAACTCTTCTCTCTTTCTCTAAAAAAAATTGTAACTCTCTCAGAGAGAGAGAATAGTTTAAAAAAATGAATCTTTTTTTTTTATGTTTGAAGGTCGCCAGTGAAGATGATGAGGTGGCAGAGAGAGGTGATGAGTTGGATGAGAGAGAGGCGATGAGTTGGATGAGAGAGGGGTGATGACTAGTTAACGGTGTTATAATGGAATTTGAAAAAGGGGGTCATCTGAGTATTTTTGATAAAGTAGAGGGCTAGGCAGGAAACCTGTCACAAAGTTGGGGGCAATTTGGAAAATAACCCAAAGTAAAAACTAGTCGATATAGGTGGATGATTTTGCGTCCAATATAATATTGTATTAAAAAAATTTATTAGTTTCAATTACAATTTATTCTTCGGTAAAATTTCTCCCTCAATTCAATAGTGTGAAACCTATAATTCGCGAAAAAATAGAAAGGCAGAACAAAACACAACATTTTATATTCCGTTTTTCTTTTCAATTTTAAATTCTTGAGCAAAACAGTGTGTTCGGTTTTCTATTTTCTTAAATTTTTCTGTAAGAAATTGATCAAGGGATATGCATTGAATTCTCATTGTACAAAGGAATCGGTTGTTAATAGCCTTGAAGAGAACAACAATGTCTGCGACTCAGTCCAAACCAACTTTCGTTTCACTGACCAAATAACTCTGAACTATATATGTATATCCGAGTTATGTTTACATGCCTTTGGTATGCCAACCACGAAAGAAGGCGAAGTAGACTTCACTTCAACCTTTGTGATCTATCTGTCGGTGAACCACAATGACACGAATTTGAAATCGACAACAAT
Organism: Eschscholzia californica; assembly: GCF_041429995.1. NCBI lineage: Eukaryota > Viridiplantae > Streptophyta > Magnoliopsida > Ranunculales > Papaveraceae > Eschscholzia > Eschscholzia californica. Next base: position 14,750,946 of record NW_028238472.1, on the reverse strand, counting down.
TTGGGATACAAATCCTTTGGTTTAAGACCCGTAACAATAGCAGATTCCATGGGAGATGCCTATAGTTATCTCAAAATCACCTTGTAGTTCTTAAACTCACAGGCCTCAAATCATCTCCACGTTCCGAGAACCAATAGCTATGGCGCTTGAGAAACCCAAAGCAAGATAGCTCGGCAAAATTTGGTTCTAGTACTTATCACGCTGTCGAAACTAGTCACGTACATTATTCAAGCTTTAGAATATCGTAGTCTGTAAAAATAGGATTCATTTTTATCCAATGGTGATGGTTGGGTCAATAACAAAAATTTTGATCCTATGTTTTATTACAATTTAGAGCGAAATAGATTGAAGAATTTTGGAAACTACATATTTTTGTTGTTGCAAAAAGCCAAAAACTACATATTTTTCTTAATTATGTGTTAAACCCCAATGTGGGGGTTGGAGTAAGGTGTCCCAATAAGTAGTTGAGTGATCTCATAAAAAAAAAGTAGTTGAGTGATCTAGTCACGCTTTTAAGAGTTGTGTGCCGTCCTATTCATTCTCTATGCTTTAAGAGGTAATTTCTAGAAAGGTCAAAATAATATTGAAAATGAGTAGAAAAGCACAAAACATTTGAAAATTATTATTCAGGTAAAAAAGTGTGCAAATACTAAAATACCCTTTTTTGTCATTTTGTGTAACTAATTTCTTTTATTTTTCATTAAACTTTAAATCGATATAACTTTTGTTTGAGATGTCGGATTTCTATAAAAATTATATATTTAGAAATGATTTTTCATTAGCTTTCTAACAAGATCCACTTTCAATACTTTTTTTCAAAAAAAAAAATACCCAGAAAAAACGGCGTTTTTTTCCTTTACGTTTTTCTGCAAACGTGTTTGCAACAATCTGTTATGCAAACGTGTTTGCAACAATCTGTTATGCAAACGTGTTTGCAACAATCTGTTAAGCAAACGTGTTTGCAACAATCTGTTATGCAAACGTGTTTGCAACAATCTGTTATGCAAACGTGTTTGCAACAATCTGTTATGCAAACGAGTTTGCAACAATCTGTTTTGCAAACAAGTTATGCAAACACTTGTTTGCAACTATCTGTTCTGCAAACATGTGTTTGCATAATGTAAACTGTAAATATGTGTTTGCATAATATGGATTGAAATTGAAAGATCACATAATTTAAAGAGAAAATAACTATTTAAAGTGTAGAATACTATCAAATTAAACAAAGATGGTAATATAAACCCTAATACAACACAAAAACTACTACCCACCAATGACAAGAAATCAACAAAATTATATACTAATAAAGCTACCAAACTCACACACATAACCATAATCCATCTCAACCACAAATAGTATCTTCCATCACAAAACATTCTTTCACAAACTTCATAAACTGGGTTTTTTATAATCACATAGTCATTATGGAAGGCAAAGCCTCTTAATAGCCACAAGAGTATTGAACACCCATGCTTGCTTACTGTAATCATAGACTTTCAACAAGTTTTTGTCTTGGTGATTGAGATAAGATTGGAACAAGCTCTAAGTAGCTGAAATTATCGGCTTTAGATATTCCTACAGGCCTTTGCTCGAAGTATAGATCAGAAAAAGGGGTATGAATCTCTCTTAGTAATTTCATCAAACATCTCATATGTAGCGTGACTAAGTAGCTGAAATTATCGGCTTTAGATATTCCTACAGGCCTTTGCTCGAAGTATAGATCAGAAAAAGGGGTATGAATCTCTCTTAGTAATTTCATCAAACATCTCATATGTAGCTCTTCTGATTAATCACCTCAGTTACCAAGAACATCTCTTATCCGACAAACACATAATCATGTTGTCTGAATTCCTTAATAACAAATAATCCCTTTTCATTTTTAGTATTCTTCAATCTTTAAACAAAGCTAATTCTAGCAATAAAGATTCAGACTGATATTATAATTGAGAGTGACAATTCAAAGTACCTGTACTCTTTGTTACTAACTCCATAAGGGGCAACTTCCATCTGCAACATAGATTGGTTGTTACTTCCAGAACAAAGAACTTGATGATTACCCATTAATGGGTTCTGAAAGTTCTCATTTCCTCCACCTCCTCCTCCACCACCACTACCACCACCGACAGTGACGGCGGCAAACCATGACTGAGAAATTCTTTACTCCTCCGTCAGACAGAGAGCACGAGAGATGAAATAAGAATAAATCTTACTGTTGCTTTGATCGGGAAGATGTTGGTGGAGAAGAAACCATGGCAGCTTGGTCGTATGTGGATGAATTTCGTGATCCGAGTTATCATCAATCGAGATAGGAGTTTAGTTGAAGATGAATCGTGAAGAAGATGAATCGGGAAGAAGATGAAGAATGAAAAAAAACCTAAAATCTTATGAGAGTTTTTAGAGAGAATATGAGTTTAGTTGGTAAGGGTATTTCAGGAAGATTTTTAAAAAAAAATGACCTGATTGATAATTTTGTATATTATTTTCAACCTTTTGCATCATTATCCAAAATATTTTGGTAATCTTTAGTTAATAAGAAAAGTTACATGCTTTTTTGGTTATTACTAATAATATTCTGACCTAAATAATCATTTACTAATGCTTTAAATGCGATTTCAATGGGTGTGTTGTAATTGGTACCATATTCTTTTGCCGAATTTAGACATGTCGCATAAGTGGCTGAACATATTCACCATGTTCTTAATTTTGTGGCCCAAGAGCGTCCCTGTGGGAACAAATGTTATCACTGCCAACTGTTTCATGAGTAGTGCAGAGTGTGAATGGTATTATTTCTTTGTATTAGGCCACGGCTTCAAAAACTAAAAAAAAATTCGGGGAATGAATATTGACTCAAGGGCATATATTTTTTTATCCAAAAATTGACTTGATCACACTGTCCCCTAATCTTCATCTTCTTACTCTAGTTTTCTTATTTTTTTTCCTTCTTCTCTCTCTCTCTCTCTCTCGATTCCTCATTGTCTATCTCTTCTTATCTCTCTTTATTGCTCTGACTATTTATGTATCTCGATCTCTCATTGTTTCTCATTCGATCTCTCATTGTTTTACTCCCTCTCTTACACAGACACCGCTTCGACAAAGAAAAGTGTTCCCTTCGTCACAACCCTCCTCGAGGATTTTGTGGCCACGAAACATTTTGTACCCACGAAACATTTTGTGGCCATGACCGTTTCGTGCCCACAAACTCTGGGTTTTCCTTATAGAGGTCTATACAGACCGAAAGAGAGAGGGAGAGAGACTGCGAGAAAGATAGATAAAGACCGCGAGAGAAATATGTCTAAAACGAGAGAAATAATGAGTGATCAACAATAAAAGAGATAGAGAGAGAGAGGGGGGGGCAACATTGAGTTAGAGAGGAGAAGAGATGACAATGTCGATCGACATGGTGGTGGTCGGAATGGTGGTGGCGGAAAATTGTTGTGGTGGTGATAAGGAAGATGAAGATTAGGGGACAATGTTTGATCAAGTGAATTTTTGGACGAAAATAAAATATTCACCCGAGAATATACAAAAAACTTAGATTCCCTAGAGAATTTATTCCCCAGAAATTAGGCGTGTGCAAAAATAGGCCAAAACTAATCAAACCAAATCGGTCAGGTCGGTTTTCAAACTGAACCAAATAACGAGTGGTTTGGTACAGTTGTGGATTTCCAAAAACCAACTGATTTGGTTCGGTAAGTGGATGTAATTTTTAGGAATTATTGAAACCAAAGCGAACCAGTCAAATTCAATTATTATATACATAATTTTTTTAAAAAAATATACCTATCATATCTCTATAATTTCATACAAATACATAATCTTTCATCAAATTCTTGTCAGAAACACAAATAACTACTATCCACACAAAACAACAACACTACTGCAATATAATGTTACTAGCTAGTATTAGATTAAAACAATCCATGTATGAATGTTACTAGCTACTATATAGTGTATAGGTTGGTGGCTTGCACATGCCTTAAATGTTTTAAATGTTTTTCGACGTATTATGTTAGTTTGATTGTTTCTTCAGGTTTTTAAAAAGTGTTGTCTTGATTTTATACGTCAATGTATGAAGAGAGTAACTCGATTCGTCGATTTTCATGGAAAACAAATTGTGTTCTATAGATGGTTTAGTATCCAATAGTATCCAAACCACTCATTGACGGGTTGATTGGTAACTGTCTAACTGAGCCAAACAATGAGCGGTTTGTAACTGTCCGAGAAATCCCTAATCAAACCATGAGCGGTATACTTCAACTATCAGTGAATCTAAATCAAGAAACTAAAGATTCTCACCTCAAGACAGGATCTAAGCGGTTGAGCCCCTAAGTGACACATACAAGCTAATTAACCTCTCCTCCCTGTCAAAGAATATCTCTAACCTAAAACTAAAGAAAGAGAAAACAACAGGAAGCTACTTTATTCTCCCTTTTCTCTATTTATCATCTACAATTAGAAAAACCACCCCCTTCATCTTTCCATATCGTCATGGAAGAACCAGGGGATTTACAGGACTGGGAATTACTAGACAATTCCGATACTGAATTTCCAAATTCGCCCAAAACACCCAATTACTCGAACGAATTTGTTGATGTTGAAGGAGATGCAGAAGGTATAATTAGGTCTGATTACTTCTCTTTAGATTCTGAACAGAGTTATGGTAGAATAGTTGTAGATTCTGATGATCACTGTAGCGAGAAAAGTTCTGTTCAATCGGGTAATCCTAGTTGGGTTGATCCATCTTCTGATGATGTCTTAAGTAAAGTGGGTTTTCAAGGAATTACTTTCCCGCAGAAGAAATCTAGTGAAATTTTGTCTGATTCTGCTAGTGATGAGTCAGTTTCGAGGAGATTTGAGGATTTGGTAGAGAATCGGGAGTTAGGGTTTACAGATGGTTGTAAAAGAGAAGTGGGTTTTGAAGGAATTGAAGAAAATGTTAATGATTGTGGTGAATCCTGGTCTGATTCTGGTGATGTGATTGAAAAATTACCTGCAAAATTACAGTGTAATGAAGGAGAGGGTGACCAGGGTTTTGATAATGGCATGAAGATTGAAAATGATTTAGGGTTTTCTTCTGAATCCAGTATGGCTATGGAAGGTGCAGATGGAGAAGGTGGGAAGAACTCTGCTGAGTTTGTTGAAGCAGGAGGAAGTGAAGTTGTAGATGGAATTGGAAATGTTCCTGAGGAATCAGTGAATTCAGTTGAAAGAGAGAAAAGAGGGATCATTTGGTGGAAACTTCCATTTGAGGTTTTGAAATTTTGTGTTTTTAGGGTTAGTCCAGTTTGGTCTATATCTGTTGCTGCTGCTTTACTAGGGTTTGTCATTTTAAAGAGGAGATTGCATAAGATGAAGCAGAAGAGCCAGAGTTTTGCTCTTAAGATCACCCTTGATGACAAGGTCAGTTCTACTAAAACCTTGAGTTGTTTTTGTTCTTATTATGATAATTAAGTGTTAGAATTACTCAGTTCTGATCTTCTATTTGAAACCCTAGTTTTAAATTATCGAATTATGCTCAAAATTCATTATATCATTTAGATTCCATGATAATAGTTTTAACTGCAATAGGGAGAGAGCTGCTATCTGACTACCTAAGGAAGACTTGTTCTCCTTGTCTGAATCTGACTCATCTTTATCCGAATCGCCTGATTCGGTTGGATCCAAACCAAAAGGCCCGAAATGGACTCGAGTCAGATTTCAGATCTGACCTAGAAAAAACTACCTTGATCATTTAAAACCAGCTTGATGAGTGTTATAAGTTCTTGCATTTTACTGTCTATTATAATCTCTTTTGGATAAACATTTTCGTCTACAAAGGCTCCAACTGTGGATAGATAAAGTTCATTGCCTGAGGCATTTCGCTTTCGTAATAGTATTTGCTTAAGTTTGAAGTTTGTTGTCATCGGTACAACGAGCGGTAATGGTAGTATTTTATAATGTTTTCAATTTGAACGGAAAAAATCTAGAATCAATGGGACATTTTAATCAGAAGCACAAATTTGTACCTGTGAGGTGAGTTGTGTGACTGTCAGAAAGGTTTGGTGATTGTGCTGGACCATGCGGAGAAAAACATAAGCTGGACAGAACCTAAATTTGAAAGATGGATTAAGGCCAATTGATTGATTTGTGGTTGAACTTCTGTTTTGGTTTGCTCGAGAGCCTAGTCAAGTTGGATTTGGTTAAGTACTGTAATTTTCTAAACGAGTCGGGTTTCTTTTAGATTCATTCTAATGAATCGACTCTTTAAAAATAAGCGGGTTGATTGAAATATTACTCAACTCAGGACTAGTTTGAGTAGAACATTAGGTGTGAGTTGATGATTCCTTTAGAGGAAGAAGGAAAAATTGAAGAAACAAAATAATAGATAAGTAGAAAGAGGAGCTAGAAGAATGAACGTCGATAAGATCAGATCTTGAACTCATTCTTCTCTCTATTTTTCTTTCGATCACGATTACTTCTTGCCTCGTTACATCCCTTTCAATACTAGTCTTATATTGTCCTCGATTTTGGCCACTAGAGTACAAGACTTTTCCTCGCCATGGGTTCTGCTGTAGACTCTACCCCAAACCTCTTTGAAAACAACGTGTTATCTTATATAACCGAAGTACAAACTTGCAGATCACTTTGGTCTTCCTTAAATGTGCTTGTTCTCTTTGGATTTCCTTAAATTAACAAAACCTTGAATTCATGTTAGTCTTACCCTGATGTTTTGTGGTGGGATGCTAAACTTGCAGAAAGTATCTCAGTTCACGACCCGTGTGGCTCGTCTGAATGAAGCATTTTCGGTTGTGAAGCGGGTCCCGAGGATTCGTCCTTCTTTATCGGCTGGTATGGTGACTCCGTGGCCCGTGACGAGCTTGAGATGAGACCATCTAGTGTTTCTGCTAGATAAATTAATCATGGTGAACATGTGAAGACTGAATAGAGATGTTTGAGCTCCAAATCAGTTGATAGTTTTCTTATGACTTTCTCACTCTATATAATATGTATGAGTTTGTTGTTAACTAGCTTTGTCTTTGTTGATACTTAAATCTGTGTGAAGCTTTGTATTGTAGACTTGTATTTAAGTAAATATATGCATACAAAATTGTCCTTGTTTTCCTTTTCCTTTTGAGTATTTAATGGGTTTTTTTTTGTTTTGTTGAATAGTATTTAATGGGTTTTAGAAAACAACAATTACAACAAATACTAGGTTATCTTTTTTCATTTTTTTGTGGGTACTGCTATGGGTATGGGAAAATAAGAAAATTTGTGTAAAATTTTGAGTGAATTTTCTTTTGCATCCTTTTTTTTCGTTCTCCAACCCTACCGCCATTCCTTCTCCATGTTGGTAAGACTGTTGATAAGCTGCCATAGTCGACGATTTTTTTTGTTTCAAATCTCTCTTTTCCCTGTGAACACCACCACCAGACAATCGAGCAGTAAATCATCACGCTCGATTGAATGAGATGTCAGTGTTTGTTCCCGATGTAATCCGGTCTCCTAAAGTACGAGAAGAAATAGATCAAATAAAAATATATAGAGAGATCAAAGCAAGAAGAAAACTTCTTTAGTCTCTCGCAAAGGTTTTGTTCGCCACACTGATCACACGTTCTAGTCTGTTCGTTTGGAGATCATAAAAATACTTTGCGAAAAGGAAGAGGAGACAACATGAAAAGAAACACAAGAGGCGAACAAAAAAGAGACTGAAAGGGGTTCAGAGAGAACATGAGGAAACTTCTTAAGACGGTTGAAAGAAAAGGATGAAAGCCACCTCCAGTCCATGTGCTCGTTAATTAATACATATTTCACTCTTAAATTTAATTGGAAACATCTAATTAATACATTATTTCACTCTTAAATTTAGGTAAATGCGAGTTGTACAAATAATTTTTGACAAAATTCTAAAAGAACGGTCCAGATAAAAGTCAAACTTTGAAAAAATGTGATCAACTTTTATCTTTTAATGAAAATGGGTTATTCAGTCTCGAGAATTTTGTCAAAATTTTTGTACATATAGCACTCCCCGTTTATTTAACCCCAAAGATGTTTCCCCATCACTGCATAGTGTTCCATTGGAAAAATTTTTTTTACATAAAATCTAACAAATCAAGAGAAAACCCCCAACTTAGAGAACAAGTCTCCCTCTTCTCCCTTCCTTCTCCCGTCTGGACTCACTTTAAACCCTTTCCAGCAAGAACGTCCACCTCCGGTTTTCACCGGCGAGGAGCACTGACAGAAGGTAGCTACTTCCTTCTCCTCTCTCTCTCTCTCATCTCGACTCCCACATTGTTAGTAAAGCTTGGTCTTGCTAAATACTATCAGATTGGTTACGGGAAATTTGAAATAATTGCAGAGTTTCGATCAGTTACATAGATAGGAGTGATTTTTTTATGATTTTATCCAATTGTTAATGGTATCTAGTTCAAACTCAAACTAATCAATTTTTTCCTGGTTTTATTTGTTTCTAGGTCTAAAAGTTACTAGATCAAATATGGTTCAACAATCTACAATGGATCTTCCTTCAAAAGTAGGGTTTAACTTTGATTTATGTGTTAGAAACGAAATGCTCTTAAAGAAAGGTGTTCATCCACCTTCTTATCGTAAGACTGGAACTACAATCGTAGGTCTGGTTTTCAAGGTAAGTTTTTTTTTGTTCGTTAATTTTTGTTTACCTTTTGGATCGGGTTTGAATTGGATCTCTCTGAGCTAATGTTTGTATTATGAACTAATAACCTACAACTTTTTGAATCATACTTGCGTCATCTTCATGTGCTAGAAATCAATGTTTCTATCAATGGTTTACGAAAAGGTTAGGTTTGTTTTTGTAAGTTGAAGTGATGAATTATGAACTTACTTTTCATAGATATGAAAAGATGACACTTATTGATGGCTCCAGATTAATATATGTGTAGCGGAATAAGTTAGATTAGTGGATTTACCTTCTTCGGTTTTGTGATTGTTTCTCGTCGGTTTAATGAATGACGGGTGTTTCTTGGGTCAGTTAGGGCTCTTGGTTGAGAGTCTGACTCTTGAGACTAGGGGAAGAAAAGTTAGACAAGTAGTTTCTTGGGTGTGTGATGATGCATAAGCTGCCGTGGTGGAACACATTGTGTAATTAGATTTCAAGTAGGAATTTGTGCATAGTAAGTTCAAAATTTGGATGTCATTATAGGGAAATATTGATAAAGTGGAGAAGAAAAAAGATATATAATGGGTTATTGAATGGTTATTCTTAGGGAGTGAAGAGTAACCATTCAGACCTGTTCGTACCTTCTATTACAGAACACTAACATTGGAATTTGTGCCTACAAATTACCCGTATAGGGTTATTACAAAAGATTAATACAACTGATTCATATATGGATCACCTATACTACAAAAGAACGAGCTTCCACTGTTCCACAAATATAACCTGAAGGTACTATGTAACTTAAAGAAAGAACAAATGACATACTGCTAGCAGAATCATGTTAATACCATAAAGGTCCGACACTGTCATGCATTTCGTTGTGTTTTCCACAACCGGAACTAGGCTCAATCCCATGAATAGATAGTATCTATGTTTAAAAAAGTGTTTCCATGTTCTTACACCTAAATGCAGTTTTGTTTGACAATGTGTGGTGGTGCCTCGAGGTGGTAAAGAGGTGTAGCTTCAATTTCATATATGTTGATGTAGTAATAGTATTTTTATTCTATTAATAGTATATTTTCTTGAGTTTGTTTATAGGACTCCAGAAAATTAGTTTCCTAATAGTATAAAGTTAAAGGATATGATTGTCACTTCTACCCTTTTAACTATATCTACAAGTTAAAGAAAACATAGGAAGTCACAATAAAACCTATGCGTAATTCCTGATGCGGTACACCTATACTTCGACTCTTGGCGTCTGTACCGCTGCGCATCTTATGTGCCTATTTAGACATTGTCTTAGTATGTAAAACATTTGTCTAGTGTTACTCTTTGATGATGCTTAAAGTATATAAAGATGTTATGCATTTAAGCCTTAAAGACAAGTATTCTTAGTAAAATTTTAGCTGTACTTATTAAGTCTTGTCCTGATAAGGTTGTGCAATGCTGGGCACTAATCATGTGTATATGATGATAAATAGCTCATCATTTGACTGTGTTCTTGAAGTTTCAATTATTTATGCCCATGGTTTCTGAACTTTTTTCCCTCAGGATGGTGTTATTCTTGGGGCAGATACGAGGGCTACTGAAGGTCCCATTGTCTGCGATAAAAATTGTGAGAAAATTCACTACATGGCTCCAAACATTTATTGTTGTGGAGCAGGAACTGCTGCTGATACGGAGGCGGTGACAGGTACTCCCTCTCTCTCTAATGTTGTTCCAGGTCCTCACCATGTGGCAGCAACTACATTGAAAGAAAATGCGCTATCTGGTTCCAAGCTATTCATGTTTAGTATGAAAAACAATATTTTCTTTTTAGCTATGACCTTCTAAAAAATGCTTCTTTTTCAGACATGGTCAGCTCCCAACTCGAGTTACACCGACATGCAACTGGCCGTGAGTCAAGGGTTGTAACAGCTCTTACGCTTCTAAAGTCTCACCTTTTCAAGTAAGTTTTAATGTTTACTGGGTTTTTGACCGACGATCTTGACAAAGTATTTAAGCAAAAACATGGATAACACTGAACATTTGAAATTTTTAACTCTTGTCCAGATACCAAGGTCATGTAAGTGCTGCTTTGGTGCTTGGAGGAGTTGATGTAACTGGACCTCATTTGCATACTGTGAGTTAAACTACTTAAAACAAATATTGAGAAGTCAATTTGTTCGAATATTTTATTTATCGAACATGTTAGGTATTCTGAGCTAAATCGTCTCATCCTTCTGTGTAGATCTATCCTCATGGTTCCACTGATACTCTTCCATATGCGACAATGGGTTCTGGTTCATTGGCTGCTATGGCAATGTTCGAATCAAAGTACAAGGAAGGCCTAACAGTAAGTTGGCTAGATGCTATTTGGTTATGCACTTGTCTAAACTCTAGATGACTGCATTCGCTGCTAATTCTGACTTTACACTATCTCTCACTTATTACCACATGGTCGATAGCTATCTTTCTTTTTCTTTCTGCATCCTTACTGTTTGACATGCACAAGATCTTAAATAGTCTTTCTTAACAAGTACAGTGAAGTACTCACGATTAGTCTTTGGTTTGCAAAGAAAATTAGAAATTTGGTTTTTCGTACTTCCTTATAGAATGACCTCTATTAGTTTGGAGTCCGATGCTTTTTTACTGTTGTCTTGCAGAGGGAAGAAGGTATTAAACTTGTAAGTGAGGCTATCTGCTCAGGTATCTTCAATGATCTCGGAAGTGGTAGCAACGTTGATGTCTGTGTGATAACCAAGGTATGTCTGTCGGTCTCCTACTCAATGAAAACTTGACTTGGCACACAGTCATCTGATTAATGCTTGCTATTTCAGGGAGGGAAGGAGTACCTGAGGAATCACCTCTCTCCAAACCCTCGTACTTACACAAGTTCGAAGGGATACTCCTTTACTAAGGGTCAGACTGGTTAGTAACTTATCACCACAATATCTGTCGCTTCTTGTTTTTTCATTTCAAAATAGAAGTAGTGACTTCTGTTGTTTTTCTAGTTTACTTGATTTGTGCGCGTATTGAGTAGTGGAGTTGATTTAATTATCTATTCAACTTAAAAATGGTTCTACTCAAATCTCATATATGATGTGGTCCATTCTATTTGAGACTGAAATCTTGAAGTCCTTTGAGTGGACTATCCCCACAGCTCAGTAGAACTTTAGGGATTGAGGGTCAAGGACAGCCTATTCATAGGTTTAAGATTTCAAACTACATGACCTAAGTTTTATAAGGGTTAGTTCGTCTAATTGGGTTTTGATTTTATGTTTGCAGAGGTTCTCTCAACTACGGTAAAGCTGTTGAAAGAGAGAGAGGTTGTGGTTGAAGGAGGCGACGCTATGGAAGAGTGAATCTTGCCTTCTTCATATGAGCAGTCGTTTGATAAGCGTGGAATTGGGATTTAATGTTTAGGGGGACTATGAAATAGTTATAAATACTCTATTCACGATTCCAATATTTGCAAAAGATAATCTCAGGATAAATATTTTTCTGTTTGGTTGATTGCTTCATTATCGGAATCATCTAAATTATATTTTCATCTATTTCGCAGTAGCTGAATCTTGAGATCCACTGGTGCCCTAGTCTTTTGTTCAGGTCCTCAAATTTTATTTTATCATTCTTTTTGAATTGTTCAGTGTGTGCCTAGGCACCTTTGACCTCTAAGGTTCGGGGCACTAGTGGATCTATCGGCAGCTGAATCAAGTGTGAAAAATCGATTTCTAAATGTCCTCTTTTCTATTTGACTATTTAGAGACACTCTATTTCAAAACCATCTCCAATGCAACATTCAAGAAAAACTCTAAAAACCTATATTTTAGTTTAAAACTAATAGATTTGTTTATGTGGCACTTAGAGAAACTCAAGAGGACACTCTAAATTTAGAGTATCCTCTTAAGGATCTCTAAAATAAATCTTGACACATCACTTTAGAGATTCATGTTGAGTTTTGTATTGGAGATGGATTTTAAAGAAAAACTCTAAAAAATCCTATGTGGCACTCTAAGATTTAGAGTTTGAGTGTTGCATTGGAGATGCCATAATATCCTTTACCCCACTTTCTAAATTCTGAATAATTTAACCTAAACTAATACCTTTTACCCCGATTCACTTGTAAGTTCTACATAAAAGACCAGAATCCGAACTTTCAAACTTTGTTTTTGTTCTTTCTTCAACTTCAAAATTCAAGACAAAAAGTCATTGTATTTTCTCGTCTTCAAAATTAAAGAAAAACTCTAAAAAATCTTATGTGGCACTCTAAGATTTAGAGTTTGAGTGTTGCATTGGAGATGCTATAATATCCTTTACCCCACTTTCTAAATTCTGAATAATTTAACCTAAACTAATACCTTTTACCCCGATTCACTTGTAAGTTCTACATAAAAGACTAGAATCCGAACTTTCAATCTTGGTTTTTCTTCTTTCAAAAATAGATTCATACAATTTCATTAATATGAAGAGATTTTTGGTTTTCTGTGTAATTTGCATAAGTTAAATTCCAAAGATGATGGTCATTTGAGAAGTTCATAAGCGTCTTGAAGTTTTCTAAAATTTTCTTGAGTATAAAATTTTAAAAAGAAATTATAAATTTTGACCAATTTCTCGGAGTACAAAATTTTAAAAAAAACAACACTTTTTCTTCTTTTCTATCTCCTACCACCAACACCAAATCCGACCACCACCTCTATTTATCCTTCTTATCTCTATCCTCAATCCCCTCTCTCTTTTTGAATTTGTCAGCAGGTTAAAGGGCTCGACCCAAAACAAAGAAAAACAAATGATCAACGTTTGTACATTCTATCGTATATGTAAGTCATATGTAGGAAATGATCCCACTAGCTTTGTTATTATTAGGTTGAGAGGTATTTGTGGGTTGACGAGGGTTGCAACCCGGGTCAGCCCACTAATAGTTTCAAGGAACCCTACTTTGCCACTAAGAAGGGAACCCTCTGGAATAGTGGGCCGGTTGCCACTATTTCCACACCTCACCTCACTATTTTTGAATGAGAAATTGAAATAAAGAATTTCATCTTAAGCTAATGCAAATAATTGTTTTCTTAGCCGTGCAAATTAAACACAATTTATATGAAGTTTTATTCACACTAAAACATGTTTTCGAAAAAAATTCTTTATTTTAATTTTTCTATATCAATTTTAACAAAGTTTTATTATTATGGATATATTTGGACCACGACACTTCCAACAACGACAATTATTTAGTGTCTTCCTTGAATTAGTCTTATTTTAGTTAGGGTCGTGATTTAGTTGGATCATGACACTTCCAACAACTACATTCACTTTCCAATAGGACCGACATTCAAATTTTTTGAATTTATCTAATTTTCAATTTAATATTATATATATATGTATATATATTCTCTTCGAAAACAAATTTCATCTTAAGCTGATGCAAATAAATGTTTTCTTAGCCGTGCAAATTAAACACAATTTATATGAAGTTTTGTTTACACAAAAACACGTTTTCGAAAAAATTCTATATTTCAATTTCTCTATATCAATTTTAAGAAAGCTTTATATGGATAGATTTGGATCACGACACTTCCAACAACGACAATTATTTAATGTCTTTCTTGAATTAGTCTTATTTTGGTTAGGGTCGTGATTTAGTTGGATCTTGACACTTCCAACAACGACATTCACTTTCCAATAACTAGACATTCAATTATTTTGTTTTTATCTAATTTTCAATTTAATATTATATATATGTATATATATATTCTCTTCGAAAACAAATTTCATCTTAAGCTGATGCAAATAAATGTTTTCTTAGCCGTGCAAATTAAACACAATTTATATGAAGTTTTGTTTACACAAAAACACGTTTTCGAAAAAATTCTATATTTCAATTTCTCTATATCAATTTTAAGAAAGCTTTATATGGATAGATTTGGATCACGACACTTCCAACAACGACAATTATTTAATGTCTTTCTTGAATTAGTCTTATTTTGGTTAGGGTCGTGATTTAGTTGGATCTTGACACTTCCAACAACGACATTCACTTTCCAATAACTAGACATTCAATTATTTTGTTTTTATCTAATTTTCAATTTAATATATGTTAAGTAATCCGCAAGAAAAACTAGTCTCTCCAACCATGTCAGTGTCGCTACGGCAGGGAAGAAAAAGGAAGTTTCCCTCGATCAGTTTATTTATAACTTCTAACTCCTAATCTTTTATCTCTAAACTGTGGGTCTTATACTAATTTTTAGAGAGAGAAACCAATTGAAGTTCAAATTAAACATGGAGATATTAAAGTTGTGACATGTTAGTCAGCTCAAATATTCTATCTGAACTACTAATTAACAAATGATATCCACATTGTTCACAAACATTTAGTTTGGCCAAAACTCCCTAAGAAATTATAACTTCGGTTAAAAAGGATTCATCAAAGTTTTTTAGGCTTCACCTCCCTGATGGCAATTATGTAATTTTCAATTTCAGTAAAAAGACCAACCTAACTCTAGTCTAAGAAAATACCTTGCAAACACCTTGCACTGACTTGCAAACACTTTGCACTGCCTTGCAAAGCCTTGCAAACACCTTGCAGAGTCTTGCAAACACCTTGCATGGGTTTTGCAAACACCTTGCATGGGTTTTGCAAACACCTTGCATGGGTTTTGCAAACACCTTGGATAACCTTACAAACAAATTGCAGAGCCTTGCGAACACCTTGCAGAGCCTTGCAAAAACTTTGCAGAGGCTTGCGAACACCTTGCATGACTTTTGCAAATACCTTGCACAACCTTGCGAACACCTTCCAAAGCCTTGCAAACACCTTGCAGAGCCTTGCAAACACCTTGCAATGCCATGCAAATGATTTGCAAATTCGTTTTTGAATTGATTTAACATGAAATTTGTTACAAATTATTATATTTTGTCTAATAGAATGTTGTATCGAAAACTAGCTAAAACCCCTACAAATTCATAATAGTCATTTTATAAGCTCTAGCACCATCGTCTTACATTTCTTCGAAAAATCTTCAAAGCTTTCATGAAATTCTCAATTTGAACATAAATACCAATCATGAATGTTCAAGAAAAAATATTTCTCACATGCATTTCATGTAACAACTTTATAGCTATTTCAACCAACCTAAGTCTTGTATAACCAACTAAAGTTGCATTCCAAGCAACAACATCTCTTTCAAGCATTTATCAAACACATTGCTTGCATCAACTATACTTTCACAACTTCCATATAAATCCAACAAATAAGTTTGAACATAAACATCAAAACTAACAAATTGTCATTCATAACTCAATGAAAATAAAGCCATGAAGAAGTTGGATTATACCTTGAAACACTATCAAATTCTCCTTCCATTGAAAGTATATAAAACTTTCTCTCTCTAGAATTTAGAACCGAAAACTAAATCAAACCCCTTAAAAGCCTCTTCAAACAACAAGCAAATAGATTAAATCACCAAAACCTAAAAACATCAGCCTATCTTATAGCCAAAATCGATTCAAATCCCAGAAATTCTAATCGGCATCTACAATCCAACTCGGTTCGTTCATGGGAAAAACTCAAATTCCTGATTTATTAGTTAGATTATTACTAGGTAGTTGTAATTTAATGAAGGGTATTTTTGACTCTTAAAAAGTTGGTGCCTTTAAAAATGTCCTTCAAACCTATTTTTACAACTTACTTGGAGCCTATCTAGTTAAAAAGATGGGTTGTCTTTTTAACAAAAAAAATAAAAATAAAAATAAATAAATACATTTCTTACATGTACTAATTGAAATGGGTGAACCGATTGAACGCAGGAAAACGTGAGGACTTTTCTCGGTCTTTCTGTCAATAATTTTTTTTTTGAATAATTTGATTAAAAAACAAAAACAAGAGAACCCTAAAAAACGTAAGCAAACAAACAAAGCGCACAAGGTCACAACATCAAAACACCTCCGCTCCCAATTTTCTGTCAATAATTTTTTTTTTTTTTGTTGAAAATTTTCTGTCAATAATTGAAATCATAAAAATCTGATGTCTATATATACTACTTCTTCCTAAATTAAAATTTGGGGCAAAGAAAAAGAAAAAGATGCTGACTTTGAGATATATTGCCCTCTTCCTGTTTTTGTTTATGGGGTTGTCCCAATCATCATCGGCCTCCATTGAAAAGAAGAAAACTTACATAGTTCAAATGGCGAAATCCGAAATGTCAGAGAAATTCACTCAACATTCACACTGGTATGTATCGTCACTCAAATCGGTATCAGAATCGGCTGAAATGATTCATAAAGAAGAAGGATCATTGTTTCCCGAGTGTAACTCACTGAGTAACGTTATAATCGATCCTATTGCAACAAATTGGAAAGGAGATTGTGAAATTTCAAAGAAATTCAATTCTTCAAGTTGTAATAAAAAGCTAATCGGTGCCCGATTCTTCTCTAGACGATATGAAGCTACTCTTGGACCGATGGAGTCAAAGGAATCGAGATCGCCTACAGATGATGAGGAACACGGAACTCATACTTCAACTACAGCTCCTGGAATGGCATCTCGTGCTAGAATCTCGGCTTACAAAGTTTGTTGCCTCGGTGGTTATTATAGTGCTGATATTTTAGCAGCGTTGGACAAAGCCGTTGACGATGGTGTTCACATTGATAGTGTAGCTATCGGAATTTTTACCCCCATGGAACAAGGAATCCTTGTTTCTTGGTCCGCCGGAAACTCTGGTCCATCTTCAGACAGTCTCTCCAACGTCGCACCACCATGGATAACTACAGTTGGTGCCGGAACCCTATATCGTGATTTTCCGGCGTACGTTAGTCTCGGTAACGGGAAAAATTTCTCAGGTGTGTCGATTTATCAGGGGAAACCATTGCCGGAGAAGGCAATATCGTCTGTTTACGCTGGTCACATCAGTACATCAACGAACGGAAATTTCTGTATGACGGGAAGTTTATCATCGGAAAAAGTCGCTGGGAAAATCGTTCTATGTGACCGTGGTATTAACGATAGGGTTCAGAAGGGTTTAGTAGTGAAAGATGCTGGTGGTGTCGGAATGATTTTGGCCAACACCGCCGCTAACGGCGAAAATCTTATAGCCGATGCTCATCTTTTGCCGGTGAGCGGTGTGACTGAGAAAACTGGTGATATAATCAAATCTTATCTTTTCTCAGATCCTAATCCAACGGCCACTATTCTTTTCCCGGGTACAATTACGCCTCAGATACTTAATCCCGATATAATCGCACCAGGTGTCAACATCTTAGCGGGTTGGTCAGGTGAGGTCAGACCAACAGGATTAGCCGTAGATACAAGAAGACTAGAATTCAACATAATGTCAGGTACGTCGATGTGGTGCCCGCACGTGACTGGTTTGGCCACTTTACTGAAGGCAGCCCGTGCATGGTGGAGCATCGCAGCAATTCGGTCAGCTGTGAAAACCACAACCCATGTTAATTACAGATCTGGTCAAAGTGTTTTAGACACAGCAACTGGTAAGCCATCAACACCGTTGGATCATGGTTCTGGACACGGAAATTTTTCTATGACCGAATCACCGGAAAACGTCGTTGGGAAAATCAACCGTCCAAAAGTTTGGCAACGCTTTGCCAAAAATTTGAAAAATTTTACGACGGTTCTGCAATATCTAGCGACAATTTTGCAACATCTTGCGACGGTTTTGCAACACCTTGCGATAGTTTCACAGTATCTTCCGACATTTTTGCAACACCACGCTACAATTTTGCAACACC
Organism: Eschscholzia californica; assembly: GCF_041429995.1. NCBI lineage: Eukaryota > Viridiplantae > Streptophyta > Magnoliopsida > Ranunculales > Papaveraceae > Eschscholzia > Eschscholzia californica. The sequence continues at coordinate 14,732,615 of NW_028238472.1, read as the reverse complement.
ACGCTACAATTTTACAACACCGTGCGAAAACTTTGCAACACCTTGCAACGTTTTGTGACACTTTACAACAATTTTGCGAAAAATATTTCATTTCTAACTAAACAAAATACAAATATTTGAGTTTTTTACACAAAGAAAATACAAATTTTCGTTATATTTTTTTGTTAACAAAAATTAAAGGATTTTAACAGAAACAATGTAAGTCGTGCCCCTTATGGCTGCCTAAAGTGGAAATAATAGTGACTCTGTGGTTGAATATACTTGGACTTTAACTAATGTGGGCACCCCAAAAGTGTCCCTAATTTCAGCATCGGGTCGATTAAGATATCGGTTGAACCTGGATAGTTGGGTTTCAGTAAAGCAAATGAGAAGCTAAGTTACATTTTCACTTTTATGGCTAGTTTGATGTCGTCTCGGACGAATGAGTTCGGCCGGTTGGAATGGTCAGATGGGAAGCACGCCGCTGGAAGTTCAATTGTTGTTAGTTGGTCTTGAAATTTGATGTTTGCTTTTACTTTTCAATGTGAGTGGGTTGTAACTTTTATTTCATCGGTTTTTAACCATTGCAAATTGTTGATTTAGTTGTTGAATTGTGAAGTAAGTGCACTACAAAAATGTGGGGAAGTATTTATCTAGATGTCTGATTTAATGGAATGCAATTTGTGAACGATGTCTGATTTTGCCTTAAATTGATGTCTAGATGACTGATTTGATGAATTAGTGAAAAATTGTCCTAACTATATGTTACTGTCATTTTTTTTGACTTTTTTATCGTTTTAGATTTATTTATTTTTTAGTTGTAAGCGTGCTTCGAACTCTTAACCTCTTCGGTTACTGGTACTTTTGTTGACTTTTTTATCGTTTTAAGTTAATTTATTTTTTAGTTGCAAGCGTGCTTCGAACTCTTAACCTCTGAGGTTACTTTCATTGGTTATTTGGTTCCAAATTAATCTAGAGCTAGTGAATTTGGGTTACTGGTTAGAGTTTTTTTTTTGAGTTAATTCCTATATGGCCCCCTACTTTGTGACCAGCTTCCTTAATGGCCCCCTTTTTTTCGTAAATTCAAATATGACCCCCTATTTTCAGGTAAATGTCATTACTACCATTCCTAATTCTAAATTTAAAACATTAAAACAAAATTATTTCCACCTCACCCCTCTCTCCCTCCACATCACCTCACCCTTCTCTCTCTCTCTCTCTCCAACTCACCTCTCTCTCTCTCTCTCCAACTCACCCCTTTCTTCTCCGGTGAGGTGGCCGGCCGGAAAATTTTCCGGCCGGCCACCTTCAAAATTTAAAAAAAAAAAAATTCTCTCTCCTCTCTCTCTAATTATTTTTTTTTTTTAATCTCTCACCTCTCTCTCTATCTAAAACTCCGGCGAAGGGGGTTTCCCTTCGCCGGAGGATCTGTTCACGAACAGATCCTCCGGCGAAGAGAAACCCCCTTCGCCGGAGTTTTAGAGAGAGAGAGAGAGAGGTGAGAGATTAAAAAAAAAATTAGAGAGAGAGAGGAGAGAGATTTTTTTTTTTTTTAAATTTGAAGGTGGCCGGCCGGAAAATTTTCCGACCGGCCACCTCACCGGAGAAGAGAGAGGTGAGTTGGAGAGAGAGAGAGAGAGGTGAGTTGGAGAGAGAGAGGTGAATTGGAGAGAGAGAGAGAGAGAAGGGTGAGATGAAGTGGAGGGAGAGAGGGGTGAGGTGGAAATAATTTTGTTTTAATGTTTTAAATTTAGAATTAGGAAGGGTAGTAATGACATTTACCTGAAAATAGGGGGTCATATTTGAATTTACGAAAAAAAGGAGGCCATAAAGGAAGCTGGTCACAAAGTACGGGGCCATATAGGAATTAACTCTTTTTTTTTGATGAAGTAAACATAGCATAACTAAAAACAAGTACAAAGGTTTAACGTACATCCGTAACAAAATAAGGAATAACATTCCATATTCTCCTATGACCATTTTTCATACCCCATTTAGCTAGATCGTCAGCCTGAGAGTTGCATTCCCGATTAACAAATGTGAATATTATTTCTTCAAATTTATCCTTGAACTCTTCACCTTATTCCGTTCTAAAGCTCATTTGATATTGAATAGTATGGCTATGCTTTCACCTTCTTCCGCATTCTGACAATGTACTGAGTCTGCCGCTGCTATAATAAAAGCAGAGTGTTCATCTCTAATGATACAACCGATGCCGGCTGGTTCTGTGCTTTTGGAGAAGGATGCGTCAACATTAAGTTTTAGAAATAGTGCCGAAGGAGGTCTCCACATTTTTTGCTTAGTTTTTTCCCTGCATACATTAGAGATAATAGATTCAATCTTAATAGGCGTAATCGATGTGGTATATATCCTGTCAATGATTTGTCTCGGATTTTGTTTTGTTGTGTTGAAGCAGTTTTCACATCTAGCTTTCCATATAAACCATAGAATTTTGGCATATAGTAATCCAAGTTCTTCATCTAGGTTTTTCCATTGATAGATCCATTGTTTTGTCGATTCTATCTGATCTGTTTTTACCTGAAAATGAAACCAAATCGCTTTCGCGAAGTTGCAGTGCAGCATAACATGATCTAATGTCTCGTTTTCAATACAGTTAATACAAGAGAATTGGTTACCAATGTATTTTCCTATTTTTTCCTTTACTGGTAGCCCATTAGTACAGCATTTCCATAGAAATAGTTTAACGCGCGGTATAGTGTTCATATTCCATATAAAAACCAGTCAGTTTGATCCTGCATAAGGTTAGTACTTCTGATTCTCAAAAAATTATACATAGATTTAATCGAAAAGTTACCTGATTTTGTAAGCGTCCATCTGGGAATGTCCTCTAGATTGCTTTGGATGTTGATGCTAAGGATTGAGTTGCAGATATCATTGTTAAAGCAACTTTGAATCTTATTAGTATTCCAATTATTATTATCCATAAGTTGCGAAACCCATTTAAGGTTAGACTCGGTATGATTCGTGATAGGAGGAGGGTGATCTTGTATCCAGCAGTCCTGCCAAATATCGATATTGTCTCCTTTGTTGACGTCCCAGAATATAAGGTTATGCATCTGACTGAACTGTTTATTTAAGGATTTCCAAATCCAAGAGTGGTTAGCTTTGGGAGATGTGGGTTTATGCGACTTAGGAAAATATTTCCCTTTAAAAAGTTTGACCCAAACTGCATTAGGTTTGTTGATTATACACCAGTTAATCTTGTTCAGGAAAGCCTGGTTGTCAAGAAGGGGGAGACGAATGCCTAGTCCACCGAATTTACGGGGCTTGCAAATTGTGGACCAGTTGAGAGTATTGAATGTTTTGGATTTTCCCCACCAGAAAGTCCTTTGAATGGACTCAATGTTGTTGCATATGCCTTTAGGAATGGCAAAGTCAATTATTAGAGCAATTACTAATAGTGTTTACTTTAAAACACATTTAGTTCACAAATTCATATATCACTAGATATTGCCCATATTCTATTCATTTTGTATTTAGCAAGTAGAAAGGTATAGAATACTTTTTACCATGACTTGAAGTTCATACGCTACTTTCAAGTTCAACATTCGAAATTATTTCATTTAATTCTTGTTTTATGTCTATTTATGTTTGCTTTCTTCAATCAACAATAATTCATTGTAAATTACAAACACACACAAGTATTGATAGATCATAAAGCCAAGGATCATGTTTGAAAAAAAACCACCACGATAAGCAATCTAGCACCAAAATGTTGGGCAAATGCCTTTACAAGGTTTCCAATTGAATCACCTACACAAGGCAATGCCAAATGTATACACATGTGTCAAAGTTTGGTTATAGAGGGGCATAAGAAAAACCTCATAAACAAAAATTCTAAAATGTAGTAAAATACCCAAGATGCACAATGAAACAATTGAAGTACAACAACAATCAAAGTACTCACATGAAACAGAGATGTGGAACCCAAAATTTCATATGGCTCATTCAATGTGATTCCTCCGTTAACACCGAGTTGTTTCAAGCAAGTTACAAGGGTGGAAACCAAAGTTGCACCTAACAATGTAAACGGAAGAAGGGTGCATCGGTAACTAACTTTGAAAATGACTGGAGAGAATTTTCTCTCATTTAAAAAAAAAAAGAAAAACATTCTATTTGTAGAGATTATAAATGATCAAAACATCTCGGTCTCATTGATCGTGAAAATCTCATTCAACCTGTTATAGCAAAACAAAATAATAAATCAATTAAAAACCAGGTCATAAGATAAATAGTGGTAACTAATGGCTTGCCCGCTCAATACGTGATATTATGAAATAGTTACGACTTCAGTGGATAGTAGATGGTTCTACTTTGACTATGGCATCCCTCGAGCAAACCTGAGACTCAAACTATGTGAATGTAGTTAAGTAGCAAACCAAGGGCCATAGTTTTGAAAAAGCATATCACTATATCATCTAAACCTAACCATTTGTACTTATAATATGTATAATTTTCACACACAAAAAATATTACTTTAGTTTGCAAATCGAACCAGTAGATACACATTCATCAACCTGTTAAGTCACCATTTAGCCAGTACATAATAAAGGTTTAAAGAATTAAAGGTTTAAAAGCTGATTTTCCCTCATATGATTGTTAGGTTGGATGCATTCATCATAAGAGTGATCCCATGAAAAAGAATAAAATCATTCAAAACGGTTAATAGGTAACAATACTCAAGATCGAAATTTTGGGGCCGCATATTTAATATCATAATGACATAGGTGAGAAGCTAGTTGGCCTTTCGGTATCCCATCCTATATAATTATAGTCATGTAACGCTCAAACATACTTGACCCCTCACATTTAGTCTTCATTATGTGATGTACATCACCAATTCAATTTTTTTCCCCGCAAAATTACATTATTAATCCAATGCTTATACTTTCAATCCAAGCTAATAAACTACAGGCGATAAATTTTCTGACGCAGCGGAAAACTAATAAAAAAAGTCTTAGATCTTCGTCTAAAGACTATAGAACCGAAATTGATAACAAGAATACTAAAATACTGAATTTTATTGATGAAGGAATGACTGAAACAACTTCTAAGCCCTCTTTATATAGACCTAGGGTTTCCTAATCTTGGTCAAACTCCAATAGCAACTCCTAATAAAATAAAATACTAGAATAGTAGTAATCATAAACTGATAACAATTCCAAAAATAGAAATAAAACTAGTAAAAGTCCGTTTTGAGGCCCTAAACGATGGAATTTGCCCCTCAAAGTGGGCCCGTAGTTGACGAAGCGACGGCGAATGACCAGAACGCAATTTCGCACCATCCCTCAAAATTTCGTCCAATTCTGACACCCGTAGCTTCGGTTTTGGCAGTTTTAGTCTGTCACCTTTGAATTTGACCGCTTCTATTTCATCCATTGTATTTCTCGGCCAATTCCTCTACATCAGTCTCCTCCACTTGAAAAGAACTCGACCTCGAGTTATGGTTAAGATAAAGTGGAACATCTGGGTAGAAGGTATAGCTATCAGCAACATTGAAGGTATTTAAAATTCCCATGTCTTCTGGAAGATCCTCCACATAAGCATTGTCATTGATTTTCTTCAGAATCTTGAATGGACCATACTTCTTAGGTTTCAACTTATTATACGTGCCCGCGGGAACACGTTCTTTTCGTAGGAAGATCATCACTTCCTCACCCTCTTCATATACCTTCTTCCGACGATGTCTATCGACAGCTGCTTTGTTCTTGGCACTAGTCTCTATTTCAAAACCATCTTAGAGGTCAAAGGTTCTAAATGAGTCGGTTGAACCTCTAAAATCCATCTTAGAGGTCAAAGGCCCGAAATAGACTCGAGTCAGATTTCAGATCTGACCTAGAAAAAACTACCTTGATCATTTAAAACCAGCTTGATGAGTGTTATAAGTTCTTGCATTTTACTGGCTATTATAATCTCTTTTAGATAAACATTTTCGTCTACGTAGGCTCCATATTTTAAATTTAGGTTCTGTCCAGCTTATGTTTTTCTCCGCCTGGTCCAACACAATCACCAAACCTTTCTGACAGAGTCGCACAACTCACCTCACCGGTACAAATTTGTGCTTGTGATTAAAATGTCCTATTGATTCTAGATTTTCCGTTCAAATTGAAAACATTATAAAATATACCATTACCACTCGTTAAACCAATGACCAAATACTCCAAACTTAAACAAATACTATTACGAAAGAGAAATGCCTCAGCCGATGAACTTTATCTATCCACAGTTGGAGCCTACGTAGACGAAAATGTTTATCTAAAAGAGATTATAATAGCCAGTAAAATGCAAGAACTTATTACACTCATCAAGCTGGTTTTAAATGATCAAGGTAGTTTTCATCTATTTCGCAGTAGCTGAATCTTGAGATCCACTAGTGCCCTAGTCTTTTGTTCAGGTCCTCAAATTTTATTTTATCATTCTTTTTGAATTGTTCAGTGTGTGCCTCGAACCTTTGACCTCTAAGGTGGAAGATTATACCTCTTACCACTCCAACTAAGGATTGTTGTCTATCTTATCCTCGTAGCGCCTGAGCCTAAACACAGCTAGCTATGATAGATTGTAATTGGTTTCTTATCTACACATCTCAAGAATATAAAAACTCAAAGCGAGATCTCTGATGTTAACTCCACATTAAACCCTCTAAAAAGTGGATGGGTAAAATTGTGCATGTACTACTTCAGACAGTACTATATTAGTTTCAATCACTGCATTTTTAGGGAGAAAAAAACATGCCAAAAAGAACCCTTAAACTCATCGTTACATTCAGTCACCATACTAACAATTTTGAATAAACACAATTCGAATTACTGCAAGGATTCTCTAATTTTATAACTGATTTTTGGTGATTTTGGCGATGAAATATGACATTCAGAGATAACAATCAGAAGGTTACCCCAGCCAAGATGTCTTTAGACAACTGAGATTTCCTCTGGGTTGATGTACCTCCGACTGGTTTTGTTTGCGGGAATTGGCGAATAACCTTTGGTTCTGGTATCTCAGACTTGAGACCCAGTATTCAGGTCTGAATCTTTTTTCTGCTTCTACAAATATTAAGTGTAGAATTGAAATCTTTCAAAAAAAATCTGGAGATATATATAAATACAGTATCAATATGCAAGAGAATTAGTAAAATTGGATATAACATGTTATCAAAATAGCATTAAAACCAAATAACAAAATCGGAAATTAATTGAGCAATAAAACAGTAGATCAAATAATCAACTTATCTTTTTTGTAGAACTTAATTGAACAGTAAGTGAACCAATCTAAGATAATGAACCTGCACGTAGACAGTAGAACAGTAATGGTGGAACAGAGGCACGAGTTAGACTCCCTGTCCTGAAGACTTTAAACGCCCCTGCTACCGTCGTATCTAGTACTATTGCTTTTGCAGTATGTGAGCGCAACCCCTAGGATTCAACTATTCCTTATCAGAGATTGAAGAAGCATACTTCAATTCTGATCTTGACAGAACTATAACAGAGAGAAGAGTAAAAGCTGAGAGAGAGATAGAAGACGATATGTTTTTCTGTGTATTTTTCCTTCTGGGAGTTTTCCCTATTTATAAAGTGAGAACCTGATCAGAGGACTTTAGGTCGTCCTGATCCAACAGTGGATAATAACTAGCCAGTACATACGTACTTGGGATGTTTCCACTGGCCAGAGGACTTTAGGTCGTCCTCCGGAGAGCACTATTGTAACCCCAAGGGGCCGCACCCCTTACACCCAACTTTCTCTATATAAACACAAACTAGTTTTTTTCTTTGAAAGATGTGGGACAAAACACTTTAGTTTGAAGCTTCTGGTAGGCCTAAAAATAGGTCTATTCCCGCAAGTATACGGGGTCAAGTTATAGTATGTGAGTAAATCGAGAATCGTCCCAAGGGATAGGTAGGCACTTCGGATATTGACGGCGAGTTTAGCCCAATAATCAAGATGTCAATATCTAACTTAGACTAAAACACACACACACCCCACTCATAAATTTGATTTGATTTGCAAGAAATAAGAAAACAAATAAAACTACTAAACTATCTAAGTGAGAGGTAAGAGGATATCTAAGGTTATAAAATCCACCGCATAATTTCACTTTATAAACAAGCACTTAATTACTTAAATCTCTTTTGTATTTACTCGGGATCCAATATAATGAACTATTTGGATTCCGGATCATGTTCTAGATAAAACAATTTTATAATCACTAATTCTAATTGTCTTCCTTATAAAGATTCGGATCACTTAACTATTATTCATCATCTAAAAAGCATACTCCATCTAACAACTTAACGAAAGTATGAAATATCTAATTATGAGGCATGAGTAATGGAAAGAAAATCCAATCCATATAGGTAAACAATCAATAGACATTAAAGCACATCAAAGGATTTAATTAATCAAGACAAGTATTACAAAGATCCAAAATGGGTTTCATCTACAACCTTAGATTGCTAAATTAACTATACATGGAATCTAGAAATAACATTCATTGACATTGTAAAATAAATGAATATACTAAGAAACTAATGGAAAGAAATAACCAAGAATGTCCAATTCCATATCCCCATGTATCTCCATTTTATCCAAGATTTGCTCCATTTATGCTCAAGAATTTTACTCCAAGAAATCCAAGTAATAGCTATTTTATTGCCACCCAAATAAGAGAAAGAAAGAGAAGGAAGAATTTAGATCTAGAAAGAAGTTGGAAAGAAAAGATGAAGAGGGTAAAGATGATAGAAGAATATGGAAGGAAGAAGAAGAAGACTATTAATGGAAGAAAAATAGTGGTAGAGAAGAAGTAGTAGTAGAGAAAGAGATGGTAAAATAATGGATAAAGTGGATTTAGTAGTAGAGAAGAGAGAAAGAAATAGGTAAGAGGGGATTGAAAGAGGAGAAGGAGATATAGAGAAGAGGGATTAGAGAAGGAGTATGGGAATAGAGAAGAAGGGAGATTGAGAGGGTTTGCAAGTCTAGGTTTTAATGGAGGAGAAAGGTGCTATTTATAGATGGGTTAGGGTTTTGGTTGGGTTAAATGGTAAAAGGAATTAAAAGGAAGGGTTACTTTTGGAATTTAATGGGTTAAAAGGACAAAACCAGGTGGCTAGGGCTTTAAGGTGGGAATTCGGGTGATTTGGTGTACCCGGTTATAAGATAATAGGGTGAGATGATTCAGTAGCCGTCGGATGGAAAAGAACGCGGGATCTGGAGGGTCGGGAGAGTGACACGTAATCGGATGCATCCAATTAAGCTGCTACGGGCAACATGGGAATGGAATAAAGGACGGGACTTACGGAAGCCGTCGGATCTGGGACACGCGGAAGGGAGCGGCTAAGATTAAAACGTTGCTTCCGGGTGCACGGAGTTAAGTTGCAACGGGCTACACAGAAGCATCAATTGAGAAGGACGCTCAGCAACCGTCGATCTGGGACACGCGGAGAAGAACGATCAAGATTAAAACGTTAAAGTGGGGCTACCGGGTTAAGTTGCTGCGCGCTCCACCGGATCAGGCCTATAGGGTCCATTTCGTTGCTTAGCGGAAACACGGGATTTAGATGCACCAGCCTCCATAGCGCGCCACGTGTTCCTTGGTGTACCTCGCGCCAAATCTGTGCCCGACACTGTCCCGAGTGTTGACCAAATGTGCACCAAATGTTGACTGACTTTGACTTTGCATATTTCACTCATCCGAACTCCGATTTGACTTCCGTTTTCTCCTACGGACTCGTCTCGACCTCTACTTTTCAACCACGCACTGACCTTGGCCAAATTACCAGAATTTCCTTGACTCAAAATGACCAAAATATCCTTCATGCACCTTTTCCTCGTTTTTAACCGTTTTTCACACCTAACTCTCCAAAAGACACCTAATCAAGAAAACCAACCATTTTATTATAATAAAGACTCGAAACGAACTAACTCGACTAAATTAAACGACTCAGATGGGACATTTTCATGACCCATCAGCTTTCATTTCTATTTTAGTAAATAGGATGAAAAGGTTTTTAACTTTATTCCACAAGTGTTGTTAGTACGACATTGTATTTTGTTTGTTTGTGGATCAAAAGAGTTCCCACCAAAATTTCTCTCCAAAAAGGTAAGCTCACTTTAGCTCATTTTATTTCAAAATAAAAACTAAATGTCATATTTTATTCAAATACAACTAACAATTCCCCACATGAATAAAATTAGAAGAGCTGGATAGAAGAGAAGAGTATAAGGCATTGTGTATCAGCAAAGGTGTCGTTATGACTTGAACCGTTGCTTGTGATGATTCGTTGGGACTACTAGTCGTTTAGTGAACATGATGTTCTTGAACTGAACTTCTGTTTTGTAGATTCTATCAACAAATCTCACACACAAGTCCTCTAATTTCTGCCAAGATCATTCGGTCGTGCTTGTTATCGGCCATGAGCATATCCTAGTATTCATGAGTGCTCTAGAGAATAGCCCAGTTCTCATAGGAAGCGACCCTACTTCTACACTAATATAGGTGAGTCCATCAAGGGTGTCCTGTTCCACCCCACTTGGTATACCCAAGCTATAGATCTCATCCCCCACATTGAACAGGTACACTCTCTTTCCCATAGGGATGGGTAGGAGTTTTCTCCTCTGAGTGTTCATAATCTATCATCTACAACTTAGTTGTCCAATTGAACCAAGGTCACGGGATCTCCAATTCCAGGGATGGGTGTCCGTCATAGATAGGGGTGGGAAAAAGATCCGGAAGACCGCTATCCGACCCGTTCGACCGAGATAAAAAGTGTCCATGGACACCCGATGGTCATAACGGTCAGTGTCCGACCGGCCCGAAAGAATTGGCGGACGGTCACGGTCAAAATTTTATGTCGAAGGACCGACCGCTGACCGACCGGTACGAGTGACCGAATAGGTTGGCCGACTAAACTGTCCTCATTTTTAGAAGTTGACCGTTGAATTTTATAGACATATAAATATATGATGTTCGTTGGCTATAGTCATATAGTCCTCTGGAAGACCAAACATTAGTGAATGGCTTAATTATATCTTGTCGAATGATGATCAACTGTGTTTTTTCTTTTTTATATTTACTTTTGATTTCTTGGCTAAACATCTTCATTTGTAAGTAATTTTGTTTGTGGTAATAAAAATAAAGTTCTGAATAAGTAAATTTATTGGAAAGTCCGGACCGAGACCGTCCGGTGTCCGACTGGACCGGTAAAATAAACGGTCTTGGACGGTCAATGGACAAAGAATTCTTGAGAGTGACCGTCCGAGTCCGCCCGAGTAAATAGGTGGTCACCAACAGTTTATGTCCGAGTCGACCGGTTCGATGAAGTTAGAGTCCGATACCGACCGGTCCGGACCGATTCCCACCCCTAGTCGTAGATGATTTACTCTGGTATGGGCTTTAACCCCATCCCCCTCGACGTTACATTTACAACATCTCTCGATAATCCTTTCGTCAAAGAATCTGCCAAGTTTTCCTTAGATCTCACAAAATCTATAAAAAATTACTCCATTAGCCAACAATTGCTTAATCGAGTTATGCCTCCGGCGAATATGTCTAGACTTTTCATTGTAGATGTTGTTTTTAGCTTTAGCTATTGCAGGCGTGGAATCACAGTGAATCAGAATTGAAGGCATTGGTTTAGGCAAATTGGAATATCATCCAAACAACTTCTTATCCATTCAACTTCTTCAACGGCTTTATCAAGTGCGATGAATTCTGATTCCATAGTTGATCAAGTGATGCAAGTTTGCTCCGATGACCCAAGCAACTGCAGCTCTTGCTAGAATAATAAAAAAAAAACACTCGTGGATTTATCCTGGAGTGATGTAAACTGTGTGATAGTGTATATTTAAGGTATCTCAGTACCTTAATTAGTGCATCCCAATGGGTGTGCACAGGATTACATGTGTATCTGCTAAGTCTACTTACCGCGTAAGCAATGTCTGGCCTCATGCAGTTCATTACGTACATGAGACTTCCTATCACCTTAGAGTACTCAAGTTGGGATACTGCCTCACCCTTGTTTTTCTTTAAGACTAAAGAATGGTCAAAGGGTACTCTCACAGGTGAGGAGTCAAATTAGTTAAATTTCCTGAGTACAGATCTCGATATAGTGTGTTTGACTCAAGGTAATCCCTTCAGGGTTTCTGATGACTTTATCCCTAGGATGACATCTGCTTGCCCTAGGTCCTTCATTTCAAAGTTTTTAATTAGGAGTTCCTTAGTTTGGTTTATTATTTCTAAAGAAGTGCCTAAAATTAACATGTCATCTACATATAGACATATAATCACATAACACCTATTTACACATTTAGTGTACACACATTTATCTGACTCATTAATCTTGAAACTATTTTCTAATACTATTTGATCAAACTTTTCATGCCATTGTTTCGATGCTTGTTTAAGACCATATAGGGATTTTATGAGTTTGCAGACTCTGTTCTCTAGCCCCTTGATCGCAACCCCCTCAGGTTGATCCATGTTGATTTCTTCTTCTAGTTCACCATTTAGAAATGCAGTTTTTACATCCATTTGATGTATCTCTAGGTTGTAGATTGTTGCAATTGCAATTAGGATTATAATCGAAGTGATCCCTTTGACAGGAGAGTAAGTGTCAAAAAAGTCACGTCCTTCTTTCTGTCTGAACCCTTTAGTTACTAACCTAGTTTTGTATTTTTCTACTGTGCCATCAGGTTTTCGTTCCCTTTTAAAAATCCATTTGCTTCTTATAGTTTTAGAACCTGGAGGTAAATCAACGAGTTTTCAAGTGTTGTTTTGTGTTATGAGTCCATCTCACTTACTACAGCTTCCTTCTAGGATACACGAGTGACTCGTGTATGCACGTGAAAGATCGAGAAGACGAGACCCAACGATCAAGAAGAATTCAAGATATGTGAAGATCTATGAAGATCCATAACATTAACTTTCTTATATTTAGAATATCTCTTGTAACTACCTAATGGTAATATTAGATAGATTTTAAATTATTTCCTAGTTTAATTAGGAGAAACTAGAAAACCCTAAACCCTAAACCCTAAACCCTAAGTTATCTATAAATAGAATAGGGTTCTAGGGATTAAATCATCGAGTTATGTCTGACTAATGTTATTGATGAACCCCACAATTGTATGTGGTGATTATTAATGAAGAAATTATTCTCCGTGGACTGGATGTAGGTCATGATTATTCGACCGAACCACGTTATATTATCGTGTCAATTACTTTATGTTCATATATCCAATTGGCTAATCATGATTTTAATATGGTATCAGAGCGGCTACATACTTTATTCCTCACAATTGTGGTGATTCAGTAAAAAAATTGAATAGTGATCGAATGATTTAGTCCCTAAAACCCTCTCTTATTTATAGAGAAATTAGGTTAAGGTTCCCTAGTTTCTCCTAACTAAAGTAAGAAACAATATAAAATCTGTCTGATATTATTATTTGATAGTTACAAGAATATCCTAATAAGAAAATATATCATAAATATCTTTTAATATCTTGGACTCATCTTGATCGTCGGATCTCTTCATCTCGATGGGTCTCATATCTCAATATCCCCCCACAAGTAGGAGCACGTAAATCTGGGAGTGTCCGACATGGAGAGAAAAAAACAAATGTCTTATTCGTCTTCTTACAACTCTCAGATTTTAGTAGCTTGATGAAGATGAATGAAGGATGATTAGGTTACAACGATTACATAAAAAATCATCCAAAATAACGGAAGCATAATACTTTTTTTAATGAAAATATGAACGATTAACCTGCTCATGACGCCATGTTAAAATCACGATTAATTGATAATCGGACAAATGAACATAAAGTAATTAAAACGATAATATAACGTAGTTCGCTCGGATAATCATGACCTACATCTACGGAGAATAATTTATTTATTAATAATCACCACATACAATTGTGGGGTTGATCGATTACATTGGTCAGACATAACTCGATGATTTAATCCCTAGAACCCTTCTTATTTATAGAAAACTTAGTGTTTCCTAGTTTCTCATAACTAAAGTAGGAAAGGATATAAAATCTATCTAATATTACGATTAGATAGTTACAAGAGATATTCTAAATATAAGAAAGTTAATATTATGGATCTTCATATATCTTCACATATCTTGAATACTTCTTGATCATCGGATCTAGTCTTCTCGATCTGTCACGTATATACACATGTCATACACGTATCCTATTACATCCCACCCCCCCCCCCCCCCCCCAAGTTGGAGCACGAAAATAAGTGTCCGACTTGGAGAGAAAAAATTTTGTTGATTTTTCTTATATGAGAAGATGGCATTGTAAAACCAATGTGAAAAAATGTCGACAATAGAAAAGTTGTGACGATTAGTACCAACAACAGAAGAATTGTCATATAAACAGTGTCAAGCATTAACTTGATGAGTGACAACAAAATAAAATTGTTGTGTTTAAAATTGACAAGAAATGACATCGGTGAGAATGCCTACTAGCACCGGTTAGCAAGATAAATGGGGACGATGATTTGCCGTCTTCCACAGTGAGAAATGCTAAGAGGGTCTTCTCTGCCATGAAGACAAAAGGCAGTAGTCTTTATTAGGGTTGGTCCTTTTTAATTTGGGTGGGTCGAGGAATCGGGTCTTGGGTGAACCTGGTTTCTAAGTCAACTAATAAACACAATCGTAAGTGAGTTGGGTTGTCGGGTTTAGGATGAACCCCGTTTCTAAGTCAATGAAATAAAGACCAAATCTAACTAGAAAAGTCAGATTCGAAAAAATTTGATGGAGTCTTTGGATATGATCTATATATTGAATTCGATTTAGTTATAAAGCAACCGTCCAATCTAACTTAGACAAGTCTAATTCAAAAGTTGAAAGAAAAAAAATCTGAAAATATGGAAAGATGTAGACTGACCTTTGAGTGTAGATGAAGAAATAAAATAAAACATGAAGTCCTTGGTGCTTGTTTGGTGAGTAGAACTAGAGATCCCATAAATTAAGGTCTTCTTCAATACGATGATGAAGGCAGATGAAACTTTCGATAGAAATCTTAGAATTTTTTTCATGTGATTGAAAAGTAAAGTCACATCGAAATAAAATCATTGGAAATAGCGGAAGCAAAAAAATCGATGAAGCTAGATGGATAAACCTGCTCATGATACCATGTCAAAATCATGGTTAATTGATAATCGGACACATAAACATAAAGTAATTGACACGATAATATAACGTGGTTCGGTCGGATAATCATGACATACATCTACGGAGAATCATTTCTTTATTAATAATCACCACATACAATTGTGGGGTTGATCGGTTACATTGGTCAGACATAACTTGATGATTTAATCCCTAGAATCCTCTCCTATTTATAGATAACTTAGGGTTTAGGGTTTCCTAGTTTCTCCTAACTAAACTAGGAAATAATATAAAATCTATCTAATTTTGTCATTAGATAATTACAAGAGATATTCTAAATATAAGAAAGTTAATATTATGGATCTTCATATATCTTCACATATCCTGAATTCTTCTTGATCATCGGAACTTGTCTTCTCGATCTCTTACGTGCATACACGTGTCACACATGTATCCAATTAACATATCTCTTTGATTTTATCATTTGATAAAGGTTATCGATGTTCTTCATCCTAGCAGACGTAATGTATCTAAGGTAAATATCCAACTTCAAAAAGATTTTCTACTTCATCTATTTTCTTTTACTGGTATGGATTTGATCATTCTGACTTTCCCAACTATTTTGATTTTAATAAAGGCGGAGCTTAAGGAGAAGCTAGGAAAGATGTAAAAAGCGAAAGATCTGAATTCAATTTTTGTGCTCAAGTTTAGGACTCATTTTGGTGGTGAAAAATCTATTGATTTTGGTTTGATTTATGATTTTGTTGATAATGCGAAGTTATATGAACCTAAGTACCGTCTTATTGGGGTAAAAAATTGAGCTTTTTTTTCTATACTAGTTCTAATCACTATTGCAATTTTGGATATCACAAAGGCATTCATAATTATAATACCCCAATGATATTTTATATCGGTCATCTGATCACACTTTGTGAAATGTAGTTAGATATTGCTTGTCTGTGTGCTAAATTGGATGCCATGGGCCACCAAAAAAACGAAGTCCTTCACGTCGAGGAGTTAAGAAGTATAATGTGATTTCTACTATAAATTATTTTGTGGTTTATTATCCTGAAAAGAACTGCATAATGGCAGAGAAAGTTGAAAATTGTTGTTTTATGTTGTATACTTGCATATGATACAGTATCCCTTGAAAGAAAGAAGGTATTGGATTCATTTACTGCATCCAGAGCTTTCACTTTTAGCCATTTTATAGTGGCTTTCATGTCTTCTCTAATCTTTTTTTTTTTTAGTTAAACCAGAATTTTATTCATAAGTTGGAAATCAATCCAGAACATTACATGGTTGAGATTCTTAACTCCTCTCGGTACAACATGAGAGTTACATAAGTAAAGTACAACACATAACTTCCAAACGTAAAGTACCTCATGAAGGGAAAGGAGAAACAAAACAAAAACTAAATGAAAATACGCTAAAGGTCATAAAATTTTATTGTACTAAAACATAAGTAGAAATTATAAACCGGGTAGAGAAATGGAGATCGTGCGAGTCTGTCAAACTGAATTTTGTTAAAAAAATCACGAACTCTTCTTTCTTGCAGTTGGAAACAGTTGGATCGTGGACTATAGATTGACCATTTTTTCATAGTTGTTTAAACAAGGAATCGTCGATCTTCATCAATGGACGAATCGTGGTGCCTTATTCAAGGAACGAAATTTCGGGCAGTCCAAAAGTGAAAACGTTTCGGTTTATGTGAAAATTTTACAAATCTGCAAAAATGTTAGTTTCCTTATTAACGTCTCTTTAGTATGAAATGTTACTATCTTAGAGGCCTAATATGCATTGGAGTAGTTAAGTTAGGGGCTAAATTGAATTATTCACCTCTTATTACCCTAAAACACTTAGGTCGGGAACTAATCTTCGATAAAATAGTTAGTTTAGGGGGTAAATTGAATTGTTGTTAACCTATTCTGTTAGGTTTAGGACTATATTCACTTAAGAAATTAGTAAAAAAGATGATCTTAAAGAAATACAAAAATATCAGGTTCTGAAGGCGCCCCTCAAAATCATTACTGGCACCCCTACAAGGCATTGGGACAGTGAATGAAGGGGTGTTGGATAACCTTTTTAAGGGTGTGTTTAGCCTTATTATTTTGATAAACCCAAAACCCTAATCCTTTTCTTCTTTAGTCGCGCCTGTCTCTCTCTTCTCCTTCTTCACGAAGAAACCCTAATCCTTTTCTTCTTCTTCTTCACCTTAATTCCACCCTTCAAATCTGAAACTCTAAGCTATGAAGAAGAAATCAAGAAGAAAACGATGAAGAATGCGAAATTTCGAATGATTTCGACTGAAATTGTGCACGAAATCTTTGTAAGTGATGTTTCGCTTCCCTAATCTGGAAAACCGACATATTTCGACCGAAATATGTCGATTTTTCATTCCTTGTGCCTTACTATTCATGAAGAACTACCAAATCGTCGATCTTTATTAATGGGCGAAACATCAGTCTCCATCAATGAACGGATCACCTTAAGAAACCACCACCTTTACCCACTTCCTCTTCCCTCAATGACAATTGAAAATGGTTAGTCTGATGATGATTTGTTGATTTTGGTGAATCTGATCTTCTACCCGTACCAACATTTTCATCTCATTCCTACAGTTATACCACTCTGATATACTCCAAAACCGGTAGAAGGAAAGGAATAGAGATTCCGGCAAAGGGACAACCCTTTTCATCTATTACCATCCCAGATGAAGGGTTGTCCCTTTGCCGGAATCTCTATTCCTTTCCTTCTACCAGTGTGTTGTTTTCGTTTCTTGCCCTAATTTAACATCTATTAATCTTCCTGCATAGCCCCCTAATTTATCGAAAATACTCAGATGACCCCTTTTTTCTGTTACCGTCAAATGTTCGTTAACTCTCACTCCTCCATCTCATCACCTCTCTCTGCCACGCCATCCCTCTCGCCACCTCATTATCTTCTCCGATAAGGTCCACGACCGACCAAAATTTCCGGTGACCGGCAGACGACCTTCATACTAAAAAAAGTACATATATATATTTCCCTCTCCTCCTATCATTTTCTCTCTCATCCTCTCTCTTCTCATTATCTCCTTCTTTCTCTTTCTCTACGTAGCCCCCTACTTTATCGAAAATACTTAGATGACCCCCTTTTTCTGTTACCGTCAAATGCCCGTTAACTCTCACTCCTCCATCTCATCACCTCTCTCTACCACGTCATCCCTCTCACCACCTCATGACCTTCTCCGATAAGTTCGTCGGCCCGACGACCTTCATACTAAAACAATATACATATTTCTTTCTCTTCTTCTTTCTCCTCATCTCCTTTTCTCTCTCTTCTCACTCTCTCTCTATTCTGGTCCCCCTTCGCTGATCAGAATAGAGAGAGACAGTGTGAAGAGACGGTGAGAAGAGAGAGGAAATGAGAGGAGGAAAGAGAAAAAGAGATGAAAAAGAAGAGAGAGAAAGAAATTATGTATTTTTTCAAGTATGAAGGTTGCCGAAAATTTTGGTCGGTTGGCGACCTTATCAGAGAAGATGATGAGGTGGCGAGAGGGATGACGTTGCAGAGAGAGGTGATGAGATCGAGGAGAGAGAGTTAACGGACATTTGACGGGAACGGAAAAAGAGGGTCATCTGGGTATTTTCGATAAAGTATGGGGCTACGCGAGAAGCTGGTCATAAAGTAGGGGGCCATTTGGAAAATAGGCATTTTTTTTTTTTTTTAAATGAACAAGAAAGAACTAGAGAGGGAAAGAGCCGTAACTTCAAGTTTTGAACTTCTCAACCTAGAGGAATCCGAGAGAGAGATCAAACCGTGAATTGATTAGAGGTCTTCGTCAGTTCTCCTTCTCAGATTCCCTGACATCATCATCTCTATCTAATGCTTATATAAATTGAAGATTCAAACTTCAAAGTGAAACCTAGGGTTCTTCATAAACAAAATCAGGTAATCAACTAATCAAGAGATTCAGGCTTGGTTATCCACTGTCTAGGTAAGTAAGGTAAGTAATTTTCATTTTTCCCTAATAAATGTGTACAATTTGTTCTTATACTTGTTTATTTGTTCTTATACTTGTCAATTTGGTCATTTTGCCCACAATCAAGATCCTAAGAAGAACTAGTAAAGAACCACTCAATTGTTAACGTAGTATCATAAATAGGTGAAAAAGGCAAGAAATCTAAGTTAGGTATTTACCATAAACATCAGTAGCTACCAGGATTCCTCTCTTGGAATTCAAAGAACCAATAATATAGGAAATGAGACCACCAAATTCTTCAATATTTCCTGTTCCAGAGTAATTATTTGAACCCGGATTTGATACTACAGAAGTGTCAATCCTGGTTGTGAATTCATGGGGATTGATTACTAGGTTGTGTGATTTAGTTGGATGCTCTAATAGTCTGTATTGGCTGCTCCAATTTCAGCCATTTTGAGTTGAATTTGTCGGGTATAAGGTTTAAATATTGATTCGCTAATCTTAAACTAAGATAAAGATGCATGGGGATATCGACAGATGTTCGAAATTACCACGAATGATTTTCGCATTCTTAATACGTGTGTTCTTACTTTTCATTTTTCGAAATGGTCTACGATTAAACTCTAATTTAGGTAATTGCATAGTGACAATAATGATGCAAAACTTTATTTTGACACTAAAAATTGTTTTTACATGTTACCTTCGGCGATTATATATTTACCGTAAGAAGAAATTTGGTTATAGAAAGTTTAGGCTAGTCTTGTATAGTTTCAGATCCTGGCTCCGCCCTTGCCGGTATGGGATACACTAACATGTGAGAATCGGATACACGGAGGAGTAGACCTCTTCGGTACTTTTGGACTACTTTACTTAATAACTTAAACTTTTAGTGATACATATATAATAGATCCACCTACAACCAAACATTCCATTTCATAGCTTAAAATCTTAACCAGTTGAATAAAAAACCTTGTAGTTAACTACCTTATTAGTGGAGCTTATAGGTTTTTCGAAAGAAATAGAGTTAACAAAAAATGAAGAATCCGGTATGCCAAATTTAGGGTACTGGATCGCGAACCCGCCCAAGAAGGTTACAGAGACTTGGGGTACGTGGTACGCAAGGGTTTTTTTAGTATTTGGTAATGTTGATTTGGATGTTGTTTTCTCTTAGGCCAAATATGGCACACCAGAATGAAATGCGATTTCTGGTAATCGCATTCCAAAATGATGTTTGGTGCCCGGGAATGCAATAGGAATCACGTTCCAAGGAGGACTGTTATTCCTCTGAAGGAGTTCCAACCCTAGGGAGTTGGTGCATTCACGATTCCCTTTTCCTAGGAATCACATTACGAGACCACCTATTCCTGATAATCACATTCACTTCCAGCTCGTCAAATATTGCCTTAGTAGATTACATATTCAAGTAAAGTTATACATCTTATCTTTTGCTCAATTTTTTAGCTGAAACTTACTTTGAGATCTGCGTACATAAAAGCGTCCGACTAGGTCAGTTTAAACAAGGGGTATCCAGTTCTTACGATTTTGTCCTAATGTTGTCTGATTGTGCTGTTACTTATCCATGAAAGGCTAGACATTATCTGAAATGGATGAAGAGACAGAGATCGAAGTGGAACAAGAGAACATTATTGAATATGATGACAATGATGACGATGATGATGATGTTGAAGAAGTAATTCTAGGTTTTGTTGAGAAGCCAAAAAACATCAATTCCCTTCTCCCTCAATTATTTCCTAGCAAGGCTGGAGGCACACCTGTATGTTGTAAAGACTATCTTTTTTGAATTGCAGGTTGGTGGTGAATTTTTTTTCTCTGAAGTTTTCTTCTATAAATGTAGGCTTGGATGGATCCTGTAAATCTTCCTACAGGAAAATCCCGTACCTGCGACATTTGCGGTGAGCCTCTGCAATTCTTGCTTCAGGTATCTATGATCGTGATAAGTTTGAGCTGTGTTTTTCCTTGTCAATGATTTCTTAGTGGTTGAAGTCCTTATGCATAGAGTGATAGAGACATGTGAAAGAAGAAAAACACTTTTAAGTTCAACTTTTTTTATAGGTTAATGGGATTATGGTAATTGATTACTAGGTTTACGCTCCAATCTCTGGGAAGGAATCCACATTTCACCGTACGTTGTTTGTGTTCATGTGCCCATCAATGGCTTGTCTGCTCCAAGATCAACATCAACAATGGAAACGCCGGCCTGAATGTCCATCTCGAAGGTATTATTAGGAAAGATATATCATTTCTGTGTTCAGTGCCTCTTTTCTATTTTAAATTTAAACATTTTTATAACACAAATGGTTTCTACAGTGTGAAGGTTTTTCGCTGCCAGCTACCTCAGATAAATACTTATTACCAGCCTGAGGCTCAAAAAGTTGACAAGATGAATAAATCGTCCGCAGTTGGAGGTAGGTAGTAACCTTACTTTTGTAACTTATGATACTCGAGTCTGAAGGTTGTGTTTGGTAACTGGTTTGGAACCTGTAATTGGTATTCTGAAACTAGGAGACACTTCAACATTTTGGCCTATATTCTCATCACATTTTAACATACAAAACATGTTTGTGGTTCAAAATTGGTTTGGCTTGTAAGAATACTAGGTTTCCACCATCTGAAATTCTTTCCTGCAAATTAACAACTTCAATAATTTCAGTGGAGAAAAATATGTGTGCGGGTAAGGGGAAGTGATTTATGTAGTTTAGAGATATTGTAACTGATTTCCTCTCCACTAATTTCTTTTCTTTCCACGATCTCCTCCCATAATTGTTGGGTATCTAGTAAATGCCTACAATAGCCTTGCAGTTAATTTGTTAGAAGCTTACATATCTGATAATATCTTATACAAATGAGGGTATAAAAGTCCAGTAGTAGTTTCAAGAAGTTAGAAATTAATTGTTGACACTAATACCCTTCCCTTTTGAGTCGATTTACATAAAAAAAGGATTTATACCAGCAGTCGTATGTGATCTTTATGAAACTCCAATAAAAATGGATGGCGAGACTTATACCTCATGTAACCGACTGAATTGTTTTATTATAATAGATTGGAAACATATATAAGTCAACTAACATTTGAAAACACCTGATATGAGTTCGTCTATTTGTTTGGAGATCAGGCTACTTTTAGGATTCTAATTTGTTGCCGGAGAAGACACCCAAACTCTGTTTCCCTTTTCTGAGGATTTTCATATCCTTTGGTTCCAAAAAATGAAGCATATCTGAATTACGTACAAACGGTACTTGATTTATGATAAACTCATTGTTTTCCACTTTCCAAGTAATTATCTAATAAAATGAAGTGGAAGTCTAATATGAAGGACGAAACTTCTTATCTCCTTCAAATACGCAATTGCTTAGGTTATTTCATGACTGTTAATTAGTGTCTGTGTATAGCTGCACTCTGTTCGTGGTGTGGTACTTGGAAAGGAGACAAGATTTGCAGTAGTTGTCAAAGTGCACGCTACTGCTCTGAAAAACACCAGGTAGTGAGAGTTAGGATTTTCATTGTTTTAGTTCTTTGAAGCTTAACACGATATGAAGTTATTGATTTTTGTCATTTAGGCTAAGCATTGGCATTCAGGGCATAAACTTGCTTGTCAACGTATAAGCATGTCTTGTCCATCTTCTGATTCTAGCTCCACTAATGCAACAATCACATCAACAGAAAAAAAATCAGGTTGGTTGATTTACTCTTAAAGATGATGAAGATTTTCATTTTTCTTCCAGTAAGAACAAAATTAATATCACACCTAAGAGATGTGGCTAGCATGCTCATCAATCAAGATCATCCAGATTGTTATTTACCATTCTATATTTTAAGGTTAAAACTGCGCTAGCACACCACACTAGATTAAACAACTCAATCTTTAGCAATTGAAAACAGGAAGGAATATATTGCAGAGATATCAAATATGTAAAATCGGATATTCATGATACACAAGGGTAATAGCACCTAAGACCTAAATAGCCATAAAAACAGTAATATGATGTGGCTAACGTTGTTTGCCCATCCTTCATATCTACACCAATCTTTACCTTTATTCTGATTATGCAAACCAGAGTAACTTCTTGATATTTTGGGAATAAGGCCTTCAGTTGAAGGTTGAGGAGTTTTGACCACTAAAAATAATCCATTAACTAGTGCCATAACAATTGTACAGGCAAGGTCCATGTGTCTGGCTTTTAAGGTTCCCTCTTTTCCTTTTTCTCGAGCAGGTGCTTGCACTACTCTATGGCCAGAGTTTGAGATAATAAATAAGGATGAAGTGGATTTTGATACAGAGTCATCTGATGACGATTTTTCAAACTCATTGGTTGTCAAGGAGCAAACGGATGAGACGTACAAGACATTGATGGCTGACTTTGAGGTAACAACTGGCTCAGCGTCTCGTACTGCTACCGTTGTTAAAGTTCTTTCTTCTTAAATATTTTTAGCCTCATTAAATCCTGTAAACAGGGAGATGAGGATAAAAGGAGCTGGACTTCTTTTCACACTCGCATTGCTAAGGCTCCTGAGCAAGTGCTAAGGTAACTTGTTTATGTATATCATAAATATACATTTGCATTTGCATTTTTCTCTCCACTTATGCAGCTTAGGTAGAATTTTTTTTTTCTTATTAGATAGAACACAAGAGCACGCAAATCTGAAGTGAAGTTAGATGAAAGAGAGAACAATGAGAGAGAAAATAGCAGTCATAGAGGAAATAAAGAAAAATTTCTGGAGTAAGTTAGATGGATGATACTACTGCAAAACCCATCAAATTATAAGTACACTAACTTAAAGTTGAACCCTATTAAGTGGTTTATTGTTAGAAATTTCAAAACCACCTTTTTAGTGAATTTTCCATTTGTCTAGTAGGTTAAGCGTTCGTTCAGGGTGTTAAACATGTTGCACGCCTATGTAACATAAACTGTGGTATGTTTTGTTAGTGAGTGAAATAGCAAAGATATGATCACAACTATTAATCTATATGCTAAAATTCTATGGTTTCTGTGGAAAGCCAGATGTGAGAACTGCTTTACGACGAATAAACAAAATCCATTACAGATGATAGAGAGGATTACCAATACCACGACTACTCCACTCAGAACTGAGTCTAGTATTACCACTAAATGTAAGGAAAAAACGAATATCCAAACATGGAGACCTCCATCGACACCGTATATAAAGATCAATGTAGATGCTTCCTTTGTTAGTTTAAATGAACAGGCTGGAATCGGTTACATTATACGAGATGCAGAGGCTAACTATATAATAGCGGTAGCAGATATTGTTCGAGGGCAACATGCGGAAGAATGTGAAAGCTTAGCGGTATTATGTAGTCTCCTAGGTGCTATGCAACTTCAACTACCTTATGTGCATTTAGAAAGTGATAATCAGGCAATAATCTTAGCTCTCAATGGCAATGGAGGAAGTCTTCACTGGCAATCACAAAGAATCATCCAACAGATCAAAGACATCAAGGACAAATTTACAGGAATTATATTCACCCATGTGTCTAGAAATTGTAATACCTATGCAGATGCATTAGCTAAATGGGGTCGTACCCACGGTCATAAGAAAACTTGGAATGATGTCTCTTCTTTTATTTCTGAATTTTAGTCGGTTTGTAATAGACTCTTTATTTAATGGTATTACTCTTCATCAAAAAAAAAAAAAAACTTCGCACAAATATGTTTATTTCGTTTAGTTATTATTTCTTTTATTCTTATAATTTTGCTTAACTTTTTAATCAACCATTGTTACATTATAAGTTGTTAACCTAGAGTAGTAATTCACAATCCTAACACGACAAGTTTACAAAAATGTTACTTTCTGAATCTCATTGTCTTAAGTGTCTGGAGTATCTGATACTCGCCATGTCTTAAAATTTTGTAGATGCGTACGCCCTAAGGCTAGCATCAAGGCAATTTGTTCTGTTTTGGCCTCTAGGTGTACACATTAGTACAGACAGAAACAAAACGTACAAGCATCGATTATGTTTATGCAACATAAAAAGTAACAACATCTGTATTCCTTGTTTGATAAAGGGCAGTGCTTTTGGGCATCGACCTTTGGTGGTGAATTAGAGCGGACTTTAATGGCTTAGAGGGTAACTTAAGTTTGAGTCAGAATATCAGTAAGTTTGTATTTTACCCCCTAATCTTCATCTTCACCACCACCTCCGACCACCACAACTAGCGACACCCACTACCGGCCACAACCATCAATTTCTTTTCTCTATCTCACACTCTTCATCTCTTTTTCTATAATATGGTATCATCTTTTTGTCTAAAAGAATTGGTGTATGCCTTGTATGTATCAAGGCGGCACTTTGCTTTTCGGAGCAAACCTCTGAGGCGAAAAAACAATTTGTTAAACATAGGATACTTGTATCAGAGTATAATGACTTGAGCACTGAAATGTCTATAGCTATATCAGTGTAATGCATAAGATGTTAACCTTTACTACCAAATCTCTTGTTATTAAATACAACTCATTCGATCACCTCAAAACTTTGCCAAACGGGTACTCCATTATTCTGCCACAACTTCAGCACCTCGAAAATGATCTTGCCACTCATCTTTTTCTGTTGACATTTTATTTTCTTGTAGAAGCATTACCCACATATCATATGATCCCCATGTTATCACAGGTATTCTCGAGATGCAAAGGCAAAACCGGTATGGCCCATGTCAGTTGGTCGCCCATCTAAAGCAGACATACCCAGATGCAACTACTGCAATGGCCCTCTATGTTTCGAAATGCAGGTTAGGATTACCTTTCTTTGTAATCATACAGTCAACTGGTAATTAGAAACTGTCATTAGATAATGAAATAACAGTCATTTGTTGCTGTAACTTTCACCTGTCATTTTTCATTCGTTTAATCCTTGTAACAACCAAAAAGAGTTTTTTCTATTGCCTATAATATCACACTTTTGTGCGATTAACATTCTTCGATTTGTATTTTGTGAGTATTTACAGATCTTGCCGCAGCTTCTCTATTACTTTGGCGTGGAAAATGAAATAGATTCTCTTGATTGGGCAACTATAACTATCTACACATGTGAAGACTCTTGCGAGTCAAAGATCCCATATAAAGAGGAATTTGCTTGGGTTCAGCTTTCTTCTCCATCTGGTGCGGCACCATGATTGTCTGGTAGAAACAATTATGGGCTCTTCCTTGTCTGTAAGGGGTTCTCTAAAGATATTCTGCGGAGCTTAGTTTGTCGCTGAGTTTGTGCTGTAGTTTTGCTGGAGTTCCATTTTATTTTCCGGGATGGTACGTCAGTAAGAATATACATGTTAATGGTTCAACCCCACAATTTTGTTCTTTCATTATTTTTTTTTCTTCAATCTATTTCTCAGTTTGAGTGTTTGCTTTATGTTTTTCTTCATTTGTTCTATGCTTGCAAACCAATATTTAAGGGAGACTTATATGGATTTCGCCATCTTGAGTTAAATAAGAGGGCAATTCATGTACTTTGGATTTTGATGAAGAAGGAAGAAGAGAGAGAAAAAATAAAAAAGTTTTTTTTTTCATAAGGTTGAAGGTGGCCTGATAAATGGCTAGTCAGCCGGAGAAGATGATGAGGTGGCGAAATAGGTGAACTGGAGGAGCGAGGTGATAAAATGATAGAGAAAGTAAGGGATGAGGTGGAGTTTATGTTTTTAAAAAAATTGGAATTAATTCTATTTTGTCCTGTAAGGATAGTTTTAGAAAAAGTTGAATACTTTTTAGCCCTTGGGGGCCAAAACGGAATTAACCCTAATATAATGTCCAATGTCGTTATATTTATGAAGGTGGGGCTTTGGGCCATAAAGAAAAATGTCCTCGACATAAAGACTTATCAAAATTGACTTAAGTTATATTTATTTTTAGTCTAAAAATTTACTGAGTTGTATTTTGCCATCTAATCTTCATCTCCCTCTCGCCTCCACCACCATTCTGACTACCTAACACCATTACTACCGCTTTTCTCTCTCTTTCTTTCCATCTCCTCTCTGGTATCTTTTTCGTTTTATTTCTCAACGTTCCCCTCTTCTTCTCTCAAACCGTGTCTCTCTATCTTTGAAGCTCCGATTTAAGCAAAAAGGGTTATTATGAATAACCAAACGGATTAAGCAATAGATCCAACAGTAATAAATATGACGGTATGAGTTAAAGATCATGTGGTGCCTGTTTTCAAATGCCAAAGTTCGAAGATCAGTTTGTTGCAAAGAGAATAGATTACGACGATACCACCGTTTTTTGAATTTTCGCCGAGCAAGATTACGACAGTACCACCGTTCTTGATATCTCCTTCGCAATATCTTTCCCTCTCTTATATTTAGTTTTTTATTTTATTTTTAGGAGAACTGAGATGATGATTGAATTATCCGTTCCATATTGAGAAATTGATTTGTCCTTCACTGTGTAGATGATGAAGACAGAGAAAATGAACGGTAAAGAAATCACGATGGACATCCTTTCTTGAAGCCTAAAATAAGTCGGGAGAGAGAGAGAGAGAGAGAGAGAGAGAGAGAGAGAGAGAGAGAGAGAGAGAGAGAGAGAGAGAGAGAGAGAGAGAGAGAGAGAGAGAGAGGGGAAGAGAGAAAAGAAATGAGGAGATGAATATTAAGGGGCAAATTTTAATCAAATGAATATTTTGGGTTAAAAAATAAATATGTCTCCAGAGTCAATCTTAATTGACTAAGTCTGTATTTTCGGGGACTTTTCTTTATGCTCCAAAGTTGTGGCCTTTATAAATACTTTTTCTTTACCTATAGTTGGGCTAAAGCAATTGACCTTGTGTTTTCTAGCCATATCATGGCATGGAACCAAAGGCCACAAGCGTAGACGGGAGCGACTTGCAATGGCATGGGCCTAAGGAGGGATGGACACTCTTAAACACATGATAGGGCTTATGACGACTTAACATCCTGAGGATATGGTGGGTTACAGGACGGAAACGGTGACACGATTAAAGCTGGAGGTGTGACTGACTGAACCTCCTGTGCTTGTGCTGCACACAGACTCCAGCAAGTTAGGTTATGACTCCAACTAGCAGTAAAATAGGGGTGTAGTTAAATGGTACGCATTGTGACTAAATCCTTTGTGACTTGTGCATTACTTTCCAGCAACAGGAAGACTCCCCTGTGGCAAAGAGAAGATATGTATAGAAATTCGTATGTCATGGAAACAACTAGAGGATTGTAAGATATTTAATGTTTACGGAAAAGCTAATCAGACGACATATTTTTAACCGAGATGAAGTCACCCTAGAGCAGTACAATAATGACACTAGCGACAACTTAGTTGAGTTAAAGAAGATGATGGCAGGAGAAAAATTCAACTTACTGCGTGACATTCTGAGAGTTTTATGTGTGGTGTACTCTATTTATTTGTTTTCGTTCTTTGTTACTTCTATTGTCTTCAGTTGAGGTTTCTTCATTCGCAAATTCAAGTATAACTATTGTTATTTCTCCGTTTGCAAATCCAAATATAACTATTCTTCTTTTACTGTTATAAATAATTAAATATTGTAACGGATTTTTTTTTGAAATAACGGTAACGACCGTCTTCCTACCGTTTCTCAAACATTGTCAAGGAGTTAAAGTAGGGCTGGGAAAACGGTCCGGGAACCCGGGATCCGGCCCGTTCGGCCCGGACCGTATGGAACCGCAGACCGACATGTACTCGAGTCGGGCTTACCAGGCCCGAGAGAATCGGGCTAATAGGTCGGGACTCGGACAGGCCCACAATTTCGAGTCCCGGCCCGTTTGGTCCTTCCGACGGACGTCCGCGAGAACCCGCTCGATACACGTGCCCGCGAAAGCGTCCGATACCCGGCTACCCAATCCGCTCGGCTACCCTACTCGCTACCCAGCTTAAGATCCACATGCAAAATTTAATCCAACGGTTGAGATTGGGCGCCCCTTCAAATCATATCTCAGCCGTTGGATTAAGGGTAGGGGTGGGAATTGGGCGGGTACGGGTGTCCATGGGCACTTGAAGCATCGGGTCGTGCGGGTCGGGCACGAAATTTCAATGGCTATTAGGGTAAGCGGGTTAATCGGGCGGGAAATTTTGAAATTCGCCTTGCCCATTACCCGTCCAAGCCCATTAAGAAGCTCGGGTAATTCGGGTATGGGTGGGCGAGTAGGGTAAGCTCATTACTTGAAAATATTCACTTTTTCATTTCCTTTTATAAAGTCTCCAAACACCTTTCCTAATTCTAAAGAGGCAATTAGGGATTAAAATTAGACATTATTTGTGTTGTTTTTTGTTAGAAATTTAATCTCACATTAATAACTAATGAAGAATTTTCATGGTATATAATATAAATTTATCCCTCTCCTGGCGCCTTCAAAGCCAAACACTACTTCAGTAACCTATCAGGAATTCTCTTGGGGTCATTGCAAAACAATGCATTGGTTAGTATGGTTGCACTTAAATATATTGTTTACCATCTTAACTAGGCCTAGCAACATGAAATGTTGAGCTTCATCAACCCAAAAAGTTGATGTAATTTGGTTGGTTATCATTGGGCGACGTTAAGTGGGTGCGGGCATGGGCGGGTGCGCGGGTAGAGGTTTTAACCCAAGTCCGTCCACCAAAACTTGGCGGGCTGGGCGGGTTATACCCGAGACGGGCATGGGCGTCCATGGTCCTCGTAGGGCTCGGGTGCCCGTGGATGGGTGCGGGCTCATGGCAAAATTCCCACCCCTAATTAAGGGTACCACAGCTATAAAAGACCATTCTCTAAACGAGAACCCTAACCCTAAATCTCTTTCCGCCTCTCTCTCTCTCCACGCCTCTCTCTCTCTCCACGCCTCTCTCTTTTTCCCGCCTCTTTTTTTCTCTCTAAACAGAGAACCCTAACCCTAAACCATAACCATTACTCAATTATAATTACTCCAGGTTGGTTACTACTTACTGCCTCTCATTACTCCATTATAATTACCCTAACCCTAACCATTTGTGGCTTATTTTTACGATCAAATCTACTGTCTACACCTCTCTGATCTCTACATGTTGGTTGAAGATAAGATGTTATGTTCGTAATGGGTATACGTCGATGATGTAACGATCAAATGACGCGGTTAAGCCTTTAAACTCATCTTAGAGAATTAAATAAATGATGTTATTGATTTTATTTTCTGATTTTATATTGTAGTTTGTATTTTATTGCAAAGGTTGTATATAGATCTCGACTCTCTCAAGTCAGATCTGTTTGATCAGACAGATCTAAACCTTTGATCTGTCTGATCAAATAGATCAGAGAGTTCTATTTCTGTAATTAGATGATGTTTTCATGTACTTTTTTTTACGTTGTCTTGAATCTTGATGTAATATGTATGATGTACAGAAAAAATAGTGGAATTCTTTTTTTGTTTATTTTTGAAACACATGATCTTCAACTTTAATCTTGGCAAAATAAAAAAAAAAAAAACCTAAATATGAAATTGGGTACTTTAATTAAAAATATAATTATAAATGAAATGGTTTCCCTAAAAAATTATAAATTAAATAGTTGGTTATTATTTTTTTTTCTCAAAATAACCCGAGCCCGTCTGACCCATGGCCGTTGAAGTCCGCTCGGGCAGGCGGACTCGGGCGAGCTACGGGCAGTGAATATGAGGAATTTGTGCGACCCGATCCGCCCGGCTACTAGTAGCGGACTAGAGATTCTGGTGCCCAATCCGCACGAGTCCAACTATATTATGCCCGAGCCCGTCCGATTCCCACCCCTAAGTTAAAGTGTTAAACTGTTAAAGAAAGGGTACGGTTGGTATGGCTTTTAGCCATCTCTCGTTTTCACCCTTGTGCTATATTCGTTGAAAACGAGGGTTTGTTGTATAGGGGGATAATAGGGTCTTCTTAACATCCCTGCGCACGTTAGGGTTCTCCAGCCACAAAAAAGTTCTTTCCAGTTTTCTCTTATTTTTCCATCTCCACCCCATGGATCCCCTCAGGTAATCTCTTTCACTCTCTGTCTGTCTCTCATTTGATTTTTCTTTTATGGGGAGTGTACCAATTTGTGAAACCCTAGTTGAAATATTAGGTTTTCTTTTTTTTTTTTTGCTTTTCTTGTAAAACGGAAGTAATGAAATAATTGTAGATTTTAGAAGTGAGAAGGAAGGATTTCGTTGATGATGACCAATTCTTGATTTTTTCCCATGAAGATCAAATTATTGTCCTAATTTCAAGAATGGCTATTTGGGTTTATTAGATAACTGGTAGAAACACCAAGGTTTTATTTGTCTTTGGATTTTTTTTTCTTTCTTTCATCACTTTTTTATGCCCAATTTGAAGAAAATTGATTTTCCCAATAGTATGAAGCAACTAGTTTATTGCAAATCAAATGTCATTTGGGTTTGGGTGCTTGGAAATAATAAAATATCAGTACAATGTAGTTGCTTGTTTAGTCATCTTTTACCAGCATTTGGTATCTTATAAAAGAAATTAAGCTTGGTTCCTTCTGTTTGAACTTGTACTTTGATTCAGCTTGATTAGGTTTGTTCTATATGCTTCAAAATGTTTTCTAAACAGCTTTGGTTATTCAAACCCTTGATATTGAAATTTGAATACTAAATGAGTACTTGGTTGCTAATGGTAAACTTTCGATTAACGATTAAAATGGCCAAGAAGATTTTTGGAAATCTGAAGTTTTCAAATTTTGAAGTACAAGAAACTATATTAAGCGGGTAATCCTTTCCTTTCTTGAGGTGCCAACCTGGTTGGGAAATTTGGGATGGTATGTACTTATGTGTAGCATAATGAAGTTATCCGACCTTTTTACCTTTCTCTCAAGAAAAATGTAGAACCCTTTTCTTCTCGAACTTTGTCTGCGTAAACTAGTTTCTTTCTTGACCAGTACCTTATCTACAAATGTGACAATCATGAAGTTTTGGACTGAACAAAGAATGAGCTAGTTCTGAGCATTTTTTTTACTATGAAGTTTAGGGGACCTGATTCATCTCTGTGTGGATTATTAGTTCTGGTCTCCCTGAGGTGTCAAATGTTGATGAGTTGAATGCTGATTTTCGCTGAGGATAATCTATCATCAAACTATGGCTATTCTGAAATTTCTGATGCTAATGTTTTTCTTTCTCACTCTTCTTATGAATCAATTCGACAAGGAGAGATGCTGAAGTGTGGGGAAACACTTTTTCCATAGTTTGCATTACTGCATTAGGAAGTAACAACGTATTTTAAAACCGCCTTGAGGCGTAACAACGTATTTTAAAACCTTGGTCTAACTTCTTTCCTTTTGATCAATGCAGGATATATAGAACATGACCAAGAAGTTAGCTTGATTATGGAGACTTATGATGAGTATTCAGACACCCAAAGATCTTTATCTTTGGATGATACAAGCAGTGCCGAGGAATCACCCCATGAGACCAGACTAATAGAGTCGTCTGATGATTTATGTCCCTATATTAGCCAAAGATTCGTTACCCATGATGCTGCATACGAATTTTACAGTGAATTTGCAAAGAGATGTGGTTTCTCGATTAGGCGTCATCGAACAGAAGGAAAGGACGGGGTTGGTAAAGGACTGACGAGAAGATATTTTGTTTGCCACCGAGCTGGTAATACCCCCATGAAGGCATCAAACGAGAGTAAACCTCAAAGAAATCGCAAGTCATCAAGGTGTGGATGCCAAGCTTACTTGCGGATCAGCAAAACCGTTGATTTAGGAGTACCAGAATGGCGAGTAACAGGTTTCTCCAATTATCACAACCATGAGTTACTAGAACCGAACCAGGTCCGTTTCTTACCTGCTTACAGGACAATATCGGACTCCGACAAAAACAGGATCTTCATGTTTGCCAAGACTGGCATCTCTGTGCAGCAAATGATGAGGCTCATGGAGCTTGAGAAGTGTGTTGAGCCTGGATACTTGCCGTTCACCGAAAAAGATGTGAGAAACCTGCTTCAAGCATTAAAGAAAGTGGAACAGGAAGATGATAGTGTTGATATTCTAAGAATGTGTAAGAACATCAAGGATAAAGATCCAAATTTCAGGTATGAGAAAAATTTCTGCTGACCCATTTCTCTCTCCTGCTTCTTGGTTTCTAAGTTCTGTAGAATTCTCTTGTTTGTGGGTTCTCTGGTAGTAGATTTTGTCTAATAACCTGAAAATATAATTTAGGTATGAATACACACTTGATGTGAACGAGAGGTTAGAGAACATTGCATGGTCATATGCTTCGTCAATTCAGTCGTACAATACTTTTGGTGATGCAGTAGTGTTTGATACTACACATCGATTGACCTCCTTTGATATGCCACTTGGTATTTGGGTTGGCATGAACAACTATGGCACACCTTGCTTCTTCGCCTGTGTACTCCTCCGAGAAGAAAATACTCGATCCTTCTCTTGGGCCTTGAAGGTAAATTGAGATTTGAGAACATTTCTGCAGAACTATGGTGGTTTATCATCCTAATATCTCTCTGTTTCTCATCTTGGTGTTTCTTTGTGTTAATTATGGTAGGCGTTTTTAGGGTTCATGAATGGGAAGGCTCCACAGACAATCTTGACCGACCAAAATATGTCACTGAAAGAAGCAATAGCTATTGAAATGCCAAGAACTAAACATGCTCTCTGCATTTGGTTCATAGTAGCAAAGTTCCCGTCATGGTTTAATGCTGTTTTGGGGGAAAGGTATAATGAATGGAAAGCTGAGTTCTATAGGCTATATCATTTGGAGAGGCTCGAGGATTTCGAGCTAGGATGGGGGAACATGATTAACTCCTTCGGTTTACACACCAATAGACACATCTCAAGTCTGTTTGCCTTAAGGATGCATTGGGCGTTACCGTACTTGAGAAGCCATTTCCTTGCAGGGATGACTACAACTGGCCCATCAAAGTCGATAAATGCTTTCATTCAACGATTCCTGAGTGCACAAACCCGGCTGGCACACTTCGTGGAGCAAGTATTACTCTTTTCTCTATTACTTTTTTAATCACACTTTTTGCTATTATGATCTCATCATGACCCCCACAAAATGCATTCCACTCCGCAACCCCCCAATACCTGAAGTGCGCAAAGTTGAAACATTATGTAGTAAATATGTCGCCTTTTGACATGGTTAAAACTTCTTTGTTTCTTCCCTTCCTATTTAGGAATAGTAGTAAAAAAATGTGATCTTAATAGACTATGAAAATAGATAATATTCATTCTGAACCAGATAGGCTTTAGGATTAATGATAAACTTGGATTCTCTCTTGTGCTTTACTGAGCTAGTGAGCTTAGGTAAACTTTGGTTTGCCTTATCTTTTACCTAGTTTCTCCATTCAACTTCTTGTAAAGAATGACAATCCATTTTTCTCTCTACCCATTTTATATATTTCGAGAACAACTCTAGTGATTGCTTTTCGTAAGTCTAAGTTTATTTATTTTTTTAATTTACCAATTCCTTGTAGAGAAAGATGGTTTATTTCTTTTTTCCACACATATTACGAAAACTATTTATTTTCTTTTTTACTGTTCGACTAATCCATTCCCGAAGATTTATCATCATCTCTAATTTTTATTTGCATTAAAAAGGCTGCTGTTGCAATTGACTTCAAAGATCAAGCAGGAGAACAACAAATTATGCAGCAGAATCTTCAAAACATTTGTCTAAAGACCGGGGCACCAATGGAATCCCATGCAGCATCAGTTCTCACTCCTTACGCTTTTTGTAAGCTGCAAGAAGAAATTGTGTTGGCTTCACACTACGCATCGTTTATGTTGGAAGAAGGATATTTTCTCGTGAGACATCATGCAGAAATGGAGGGAGGCCATAAAGTTATCTGGATTTCTCAAGATAGTATTATAAGTTGCAGCTGCCGTCAATTTGAATTTTCGGGTATTCTTTGCAGGTACGTAAACCATTCTGTCGATATATCGTTTCTAGTTCACTTACCCAAGACTGGAATTTAAACATCAAGTTGGTTTGAGTTCCATTTCTCAAATAGTTGGAACCAAAACAAGAAGTACTAGTTCCAATTCTCGTCTACACCAAGATTTGGATTTTCAATTATCGAATATTGAATTTCTTTTTAGTCGTAAAAATGGCATATTTCCCGGTCTCTGAGTACTTGGAACCAAGGAATGAAACTTCGGTTTCGGTGGAAATTTCGGCCGGTCCAAAAGTGGAAACGTTTCGTGGAAACGTTTCGCTCTGTGTGGAAATCTTGCAAATCTGTCGAAATTTTATTATCTTTATTAAAGTTTGTTTAGCATGAAAGGTTGGTATCTTGGAGGCCTAACATGCAATAAAATAGAAGTTAGAGGGCTAATATCACTTATTCACCCCTAATAACCCAGAAATAGTTAGTTTAGGGGGTAAATGTTCTTAAATTTTAACCATTCTGTTAATTGGAGGGGTTATATTCATATCAGAATTTTTTCAGGGGTTAAATAATAATTAGTATAAAATTTCTAAAGCACCCGTACAAAGTCTTACTGGCACCCTCGAAGGCTTAGGGACAGTGAGAAAGTGGGTGCCAATAACAGTTTCTAGAGGGGCTTTTAGACTTATAAATTTAAAACCCTAATCCTTTTCTTCTTCAGCAGCCGTAACCCTTCTCCTTCTTCCCCATCTGAAACCCTAATCCAGTTTTCTTCTTCTTCACCTCTAAAATCACCTTAAAATATGAAATCATAGAAATCAAGAAGATAAGAAGAAGAAATCAAGAGCATACGATGAAGAAAACAAGAAAAAAACGATGAATTAACCAGGTTTTTCTTTAATCTTTCAAAATCTCTGAACTATTTTGAAATTTCCATAGATTTCGGTCGAAATCTCGATTTTTTTGGACGAAATCTTACACGAAAATCATGTATGTGTGTTTTTACTTCGGTTGGTTGAAAAACCGAAATATTTCGGTCATGTCGACCGAAATTTTTCGAAATTTCATTCCTTGCTTGGAACTAGAATCAGTTACTACTTATGCTGTAGGCTGTTGGGCAGTGAATTGAAAAATGCTGAGTTCGATATTGTTGACATGGTTAAAGTCTTAAGGAATAACACACCATGCCTGCCCAATTGGGGACAGAAATAGTCTTAAATGATGAACAATAATGCTAGATTGTCTCAATTTTTATTCATATACTAATTCACAGGTCATTTGACCATTACTTTTACTGTTGTCGAGATCTGGCGATACACATCATTCAATAATGTAATACTGAATAGTCCGATGAGCTTGTGTTAGATCATGTGTCTAGAGACATTTGTTTCCAATCAGCATTTCTCCAAATTTGTAGAACCAGAACGAGGGATAATCAGTTTCGTTTAAACATAGTTCTTGGATAAATAAATACTAATCCACATTTGCATTTGCAGGCATGCTCTTCGAGTTCTTTCAGCAATGAATTGCTTTCAGATTCCAGAACAGTATTTACCACTACGTTGGCGTCGAATAAACACTACACCAGGTAAGCAACTCCAAATTACTTCGAGCGATCATTCTGAACAAGTTCAAGTCCTGCAGTCAATGGTATCAACTCTTATGACTGAATCAGCCAAGTCGAAGGAACGTTTAGATATTGCAACCGAGCAGATTTCCATACTTATATCTCAGATAAAGGAGAAACCCACCATCAAAACAAGGTATGACTGATGAAAACATGTTTTTGTTTTCAAACCTTTTTCACACCGCAAATACAACCGGTTTTCTGATTTTTGTTGTTGTGCTTGGAATTAGCGGGTAGGTTTCGGTAATGGAATAGAATGTTAGTTTTGCATGTACATGACACAGTAAACGTGCTTTCTTGATCTGTTTATGTTTATTAGTAGATAATGTTATTCGAAGGTAGTTTCACTTGCAAAGGTATCGGTCCTATAAGGTGATTATATATCTCCCCGTTTGATGTTTTTGTGGATGATATCGATAATGACAAATTATTGATCAGCGTTGTCCAGCCTAAACAAGGAATGAAATTTTGATTTTTATGGAAATTTTGGACGTCCCAAATTTGAAATATTTCTGTTAGTGTGGAAATTTTACAAATATGTCTAAATAGTAGAAATGTGATGCAACTATATATTACCAAGGTTATTAAACCATAATATGAAGTATAAAAAAGATATCATCGTCACTCTAACAATAGCTGATGAAAGTAGAAATGGAAATTACTTGCACTCCGTTGGTATAAGGGCAAATATGAAAATTTAACGGTTCATTAGCCAAATTTATTAGTTGGAGGGGTATGTGTAAATTGTAATTACACCGTTGTGTCGAAAAAAAGGGAGCAAATTGAAATATCAGTTTTTGGAGGGAGTGAATTAAAATGTTAAATAGGGTTTCGAACGAGACATTGAGTCTTCACGTCCTAATCTATCGCTTCTCTCTAGGTTAGCAAAATGGGTGCAAAAACCCCCCAAAGAACCTTGCCAATGTTCATGGGGTTCTCTATGATGTTGAAGAAATCAACCCAAATGGAAAAGAAATCTGAGCACAAATAAAAATAAAGTGTAGAGAAAATGAAGCAGAAATGAAGATGGAAGTTCAATGTTTTGATTTCCAGGTCTGATTTTATACATTTCTCCATTTGAACACTACAAAATTTTTTTATTGACGTTCCTTTCTTACATTTAATTTTGTTTTCCAAATGGCCCCCAACTTTGTGACCAGCTTCCTTCCTGGCCCCCTACTTTAGCAATAATTCCCGTATGGCCTATTTTTCCATTATCTTTAACTTTCCGTTACTCTCTCTCTCCTCTATCTCATTTTCTCTCTCTGCCACATCATTTCAGCACGCCACATCATCGTCTTCACCGGCGACCTTCAAACTTTTTTCCTCTCTCTCTCTAAAAAAAATTCCCATATGGCCCCTGATCTAGTCTGTTCGTGATGAACAGACTTCCGGCGAAGGGAAACCCCCTTCGCCGGAGTTTAGAGAGAGAGAGGAGAGTTAGTTAAAAAAAAAAAAATTTTGAGAGAGAGAATAGGAAAAAAAATGTTTGAAGGTCGCCGGTCGGACCCCTGTCGGTGAAGACGATAATGTCGCGTGCTGAAATGATATGGCAGAGAGAGAAAATGAGATAGAGGAGAGAGAGAGTAACGGAAAGTTAAAGATAATGGAAAAATAGGCCATACGGGAATTATTACTAAAGTAGGGGGTCAGGAAGGAAGCTGGTCACAAAGTTGGGGCCATTTGGGAAATAACCCTTTATATTATTTAAATTTGTTTCTTTTCATCTTATTTCGAAACTTTTTTTTTTTGATGAGAAATCTTATTTCGAAACTTCACACTTATTTTGAGACTAGTATTCTCGTCATGCTTTTATTCCTTTTCGTTTGCTCTTTTGGTCGATTCTTCTCTTCCCCACGTTCCTTATCTATTGGGCATCTCACTTGGTTGGTGACAAAAAAAAATGTCGCATCTCTTTTTGGTCCCCTCGAAATTTCAATTTTTGTTGGAGCCAAATTATCATGAAAACACTTAGTAAGTTACTTTCGTGGACCTAATATGAGAATTCAGATACTTTCGTGGACCTAATATGAGAATTCAGAATATTTCGGATGTCTCCATCAGCATGTTTCGATTTTTTATTCCTTGGCTGAAACATTTCGTACCATGTCAGATCACAAAGTATAAATATCCATCTTGCATAGTATTTGTCACGTTCAGAGCATCACTTTAATCTTAATTATTAAGTGGTGATGGAAACAACTAAGCAGTTACAGCCTTACCAAGATGAGCCCTAGAAAAATAAGCACATGAAGTTGACCTAAGAAACTGCATTATAACTAGTGAACATCCAAACTGAAATCAATAAAAAATTCAACTAATCTCTATAAGTTAATCAAGATCTAACCCAAAACCAAAAAATGGGTCTAAGAAAAAAAAATGAAAATGAAAATCAAGTAATCACATCTGGAATGAGATCTTACTTCTCTGTCACTGTTTTTTCAGCCCTAGAAGAGAGACTATATCACTATAAGAAACCCCTCCACCCCTCTCTCCTCATCTAACCTAAAATCCACCAGTTTTAAGACTAACCCACAATATTCTCATCAGAGGTTACTGAAAATCTCACCCTAAGCCACAAGAACAAATATAAAAAAATAAAATGAGAAGACATTAACTCAAATGTATAAGAATATGAATTTAAAATTTCATTACTGTTGATGTAAGGTTCAATAGAGGCTCAAGTGCACTTGGAGCAAACTTCCTAGCGAAGAGATAACAAACCGATGTCTTCTCTGAGTTATACAAACATAATGTCCCGTTATTCCTTATTGATTCTATAAACTCTTCCGTAATATCAGACTCTCCATAGGTTGCCGGGTGAGGTCCGCCTCTCGACCAATCTACCCAAGTAACGCTACGATTTGAGTTCGAGTTCTGAAAAAACATGTTAAGATAAGTGGGTATATAGTGTTCATCAGGGTAACATGAAGGCTTACAGTATTTACTAAAGAGGGTGTAGTATTTGGTGTCAGAGATTATATAAATAGCCAAGAAACGATTCAATTCGAACCACTGAGACCCTTTTCGCCATTGGCTGAGCGTGATTTCTGGATTCATATATCTACTATATCGACCACGTCCGTATCGGCTTGGATCATCATAGGAATCAACAAAGCTATGTGCAGAGTCGGTTAGGTATTGGTAAACAGTTGGAAAATCGTAGACTGGAATGCAACTTTCAGAAAGTAGAACAAATCGCTCATTTGAAAAGTCGAGCAGTGCGTTGGCTAGAAGACGCCTCTCAGCGTCTGCTAGTGTTATTCCTCCCCATTGAACATCCTGAAGAAAAAAGGAGACATTGGACCAAGAAGAGAGCGTCAGTGAACATATTCACAATGGAAAAAAGAAATTTAGAGGAAAAGCAGTACCCAATAGGCCAATACTTCAGTACATAATAACTTAATAGTAGATTTTGTAAGTACATCTAAACTTGAAAATATGAGATAAGTGAGAAGACAAAGACCTTCCAAACGTGAAAAAATGAGAAACATTCTATTCTAAAGAAGTGGACAAAACCTGACCTATGACCATGTCACCCTTTTACTAATTCTCATAACTTTCAGGATCGACTCCCCCCAAGCTCCTGGCCCCTACACAGCGGAACCCACCGGGAGGGTACTCGGGAGGGGTGGAGAGAGCATATGAAGGGTTGCTGCACCAAAGGTGAGAAATCTTTCGATTTTCAATCTATAGAATGCCGACTTGATTTCTTATATCCTTCTAAATGTCTTTGAGTTTGAACTTATCACTTTAAGGGCATAAAGTAGACATTCATGCGTACATTCTATCATATCTCAATCAATGGAAATCCTTATGAAGTATTGTACCAAATCAATGGTTAACCATCCTATGAGAGCTCCACATACCATTCCTTTTTACTTCTGTTTGGTTGAGTAGGTTGTGTACTTGTATTTACAGATAGATCTACAGTAAGAATGTTTAACGAGTAAAAAGTCTTTACCCATACAGGACATTTCTTTGATATTAATGCATTTTATGAAGATTCAAGTTCATCACTCATGTTTTACGCACAAACACAATCTAGAAGCGGCCTCATCGATAATGAAAGAAACTGAAAATATGATTAAAGAATGTGAGAACTTTCCCAATGACAAGAGTTATGGTGTGTCAAGTCAATTCAAGTATCCGGAAAATAAGAAAACTAAAGACAGTAAATCAAGATTTTATAATTCGAGAAGCTTCTAGTAAAACTAAACTATTATCAAAAGATATGGAGAAAGAAATAAGAAAAATAGTAAAGAACGGGGAAGAGATCATACCCGACTTGGGATTTGGCGTTCATAGAAAGCAGAGTCCTCAGACACATTGAGTTCGTACCCTGGAACTGTATGAACATAAATCGAAAAAAACCTCTCATGACCTTTGAAAAACCTATCCCACAATGGCGAAAATGGCAGCGGTCCACGAGTTAAAAACATGAAAGCCACTTTCGGAACTCTTTTATAAGGATAGTTTTCTTTCTTTGGGTGCATTGAAGCTCTCCAAAAGAGCTCTTCATCTGTCATACTATGACTTAAATTACCTAATTTATCAAAACTTCTAAATTTCGGGCAATTCAAACAGTTCACCATTTCACGAATCGGACTTTGATTTCTAGGGAAAAAACCAGTTTGTGAAGTAATATATCGATTAAGATGTGAACTGGCTGTTAACCCTAGAACTGCCCCAGCAACAAATATAAGTAAATACGAAACAACCTTCACAAGTCTAAATGGTGAATCCATTTCTCAAGTAAATAACTTGATATTCGATAAATCTCTTCTTCGTCTGCCCTAATTAGAATAACTGGATTTATATCATTCCCAATCAGGCATTAGCTATCTCTAAATCCAATCCCTAACTTTCATAAATTTTCAACTCACAATGCTATTCTCAATCAAAATCTGAATTAGATTAATACCCAGAATCAGAAATCCTATAAGCTATTACCAAATCCAACTGATTTCAAATACTTCAAATCCTATTAAAAACTGGCAAGAACATTAGATGAAACTCAACCAAAAAGTAGAACTTACTTTACTAAAGAATCTTTTTTACTTTTTGTCTATTGATCCAGGAAAAACAATTCAACCCATGACCCATTATAACTTATGTAATTCAGATGTTAACCCAGAAACTAATGAACTATTAGGGATCCATTAACCATCAATCTGAGAGAATAAAAGGAAGAAGTGAATTTTGAACAGATAACCTTGACGTTTCTATGATTTTCTGGTTCAGATTATCTCTCAGAACTGAAAGATGAATTGTTTGTTTGAGAGAAAGGGTGGTGGGTTTTAGAAATATACCTTAAAAAGTCGGCGGTGAGTTAAGAGAAGATTTTCCGACCGATTCAGTTGGACTGATATTGATGTTTCTGGTAAAATAGGAATCTGTATGAGATAAAGAAGAGGAAATAAAAGCCTAATACTCTAAGCGGTTTTTGAAGGGGCTGATTGCTTTTTGCCCCTCGTAAAGATGGACTGTTTCCAAGATGACCCCTTTTTTAAATTTTGGGTTGCTCGATTTTAACTAGTATTTTTTTCACATGGATCCCAAGAGTAATTATATTCAATATGGTACCTAGACTAGTGGACTATAAGAGTCATTACATTTAATATGATACGATTACATCATGAATAAATACGTAAATTGAATGAGTCCAATAACTACTATAAAAGAAAAAGTTAGGACTCTAAATGCCATGAAACGATCCTTAAAGTCATCTTAGGGGCATGAAAGACATTTCCCGACTTTATTTATATTCTTTAACAAAAGTCAATAAGTGATTGATTTAACCTCCACCTTAAATCCACCTTGTGACCTCCGAATTCATAGAGTAGATGAACAACTAGTTGGATAAGCAGTTGGATCCACTACAAAAAAAACGCTCAATAGGGACATACATTTTTACGTCTGTCCCTAATATTTTAAAGATAGGGACAATTTTTTACTATTTGTCCCCATTAATATTACAATAGGGACAATTTTGAGCACAACTAGAAAAATGGCGCAAAATTTCGGCCACATAAAAAAATGGCCCAAAAAAACTCTTCCCTCGTTTTTTTCCCCCCAAAAAAAATTCCTTTTTATTTTTTTTTCTTTTTCTTTCCTTTTTCTCTCTCTTCGTTTCTCCTCACCACCACCACGTACAGAGAAGAGAGGAACCGAGTTCTTCAGCGAAGAAAGGAGATTTCTCCTGCTTTTACACTTAATTATAGGGTTTGGTTTCTTTGTTCGATCTCTTCTTCAATCTCTCTCTTTTGGGCGTGGGTTGTTTCTTTTCTTCCACTTCTAGGGTTTGCACAGGTATGTGTTCCTCCTCTTCTTCTTCTTCTTCTTCTTCTAGGGTTTGCTCATACTAGCTGATTACAGGAACTTATTTAGGCCGAAAATATTACCCATTTCAAACTTCAACCCATTACTACAGTAGCTTTCTCTCTTGTCTTCTGTACCAATTTATAAAGGATCATTCATTGTTGATTGATTAGAGCCATAAGACACATAATTTTGTATTGGAATAAAATTATCCATCAAATTAATAGGTAGAATCACATTATCTTCCCACAAATTTGATTGTGAATTTTGGCAGATGGTAGAAAAGTTTATAAGATTTGATTGAAATTGTTCTACATTTGGGTTTACAAATTGGCTAGGAGCATTTGAAAAAGGAGTAGTGGTGGTGCAAGCTTGTAGTTCTTGAACTTGGTTGGACTTAAACTGGAATTGGTTTTCGATTTGATTAGAATTGAAAAGCAAAGTTTCTTGAAGAGTTGGGATAATAACATCGGGGTTTTGATCACATTGAGATGAAAAGAGAGTGGTAGCTAAATTTAGAAGCTCTGGTTGGTTAACCCCAAGCAACCTTGAAACATTGAATTGAGATGAATTTAGAAGTGAAGAGATATCTAAAAGATCGAAACGGGGACTATGTGATACTGGGTCTATTCCCATACGAAGTAATCTTTTTCTAATATTGGTATTCCAGTAGTTCTTAA
Organism: Eschscholzia californica; assembly: GCF_041429995.1. Taxonomy (NCBI): domain Eukaryota; kingdom Viridiplantae; phylum Streptophyta; class Magnoliopsida; order Ranunculales; family Papaveraceae; genus Eschscholzia; species Eschscholzia californica. Next base: position 14,689,072 of record NW_028238472.1, on the reverse strand, counting down.
TTTCGTTATCAGTTCTTCCAGGTAATCGAGCAGCGATAGCAGACCATCTGAAATTAGGGCAAAAAAGAACAAGTTCAAAGTTAAATTATGAAGATATGCTATAAACTTAGAATATATAGTCTATATTAGTGGAAACTAGTCTTACTTGTGGTATCAAAGTACCAAACCTATTAAACTAGCTAGCTAGGGTTTAATGAAGTTATGGGTTTCTTTCAAAAACGAAAAATAAGTCATGGGTTATGTGTATAGATAGATAGAAATAAGTATACCAGCATTTTTGGTAGGGTTCTCCAACTACCATGACCATGTTTCTGAATATAAAGTGAGAACTAAAATAGGCATATGAGTGAACCATTTATCAATTAGGTAATTAGTATAGTACATATACTTACTTTTTCAGAAAACAATCTGTCTACTTGTACTAAAACAAAACTTTCATTTCGTATATGTTGTTCTGTTTGATATCTATAATTATAATCATAAAAATAAGATTGTGTTGAGAAACCAAAATATATGGGGCATGAAACTTAACCTCAACATGTCATTTAAGTATGTGGTTCCATTATACATCTGGTTAGACAATGACATTGTCCACTCAACTTGTTCTAGTGACTTTGACTGGTAATGCTATTTATGCCACAATTTCACGTCCCACTTTATCACAACTTTATAATCGCAACAATGTAAATCTTATGGAACAGGGCAAGGGGATGGTGTTGCGTCGCAGCAAGCCAATGGGCTGCAGCTGCTGCTGCATCGCAGCAAGCCAATGGGCTGCAGCTGCTGCTGCGTCGCAGCAAGCCAATGGGCTGCAGCTGCTGCTGCGTCGCAGCATGCCAATAGGCTGCAGCTGCTGCTGCGTCGCAGCATGCCAATAGGCTGCAGCTGCTGCTGCGTCGCCGTACGTTTCGGTGTTATCTTTTACTGAATTAGACCATTGTTCTAGAACTAATGCGGTATTGATCTTGACACCTAATATGAAACATTATTATGTAAAAGAACTCCAAATACCCATGAGAGTATGCTCGTTAGATTGCAAGAACAGTAAACACGAACTTATTATGAAGCTACCGCTTTTAAGAAGATTTTGTGTGTGAATGTTTGCTCTTTTAACAATTTTATAGAAGTTTTAATATGTTTGTATTATTTGCCGTGTCTTAATTTAGAAAAAGGGAATAAACTAATAGCTTTCGCTGTCTTTTGTTTTTTGTCCATGACATAGGGATTGGATGGAGCTCTACTGGGATGGTGTTAGAGTAGTTTATGTGAATATGTTATCTTCCTACAACGTGAGAAGCAAGATGGAGGATGAAGTTAGGGTAGTTTATTTTTAATAGAATTTTATCTTCCTATGGAAGAGGTATTACTTTATTCTCTTATTTTGGTTTGACCTTTTTTCTCGTCCAGACTTGTGAATATGTTCAGGGGACTTCTCAAAACATGTTTGATGTGAATATGTGATTTATTAAATATTGGTTCTAGTAAAATTTTCCCTCTTGTATACACTAACTATTGTATGGGAAACTCCTAGTCACATTTGTAGGGACGAATATTAACTATATTACGTACATGAAGTAGAAAATTGCCGCCAATCTTATAGGGATGGATATTGTCTGTCCCAAATGCAAACGAGAGGCAATTCCCGCCAAATTTTTAGGGACATATACTAATTGTCCCAAATACTAAAAAGAGGAAATTCCCGTCAAACTTTTAGGGACAGATATTGATTGTCCCAAATGCTAAGGAGGAGAAATTCCCGCCACAATTTTTAGGGACAGATATTAATTGTCCCAAATGCTAACAAGAGGAAATTCCCGCCAAATTTTTAGGGACAGATATATGTCGTCCTTAATAATCGTCGATACAGGGACAGATACAAACCGTCCCAAAAATAACTTTGGGACAGATGCTATCCGTCCCCATATCTGTCCCAAATAGTATTTGGGACGCCGCTTTTGGGGACAGATGAAAACCGTCCCCAATACTCTATTAGGGACGGTTTTCCTATGTTTGGGACGGTTTTTGGCCGTCCCTAATGGACCTTTTTTTTGTAGTGATCACCTTAATCCTTTCTTTGCCTCATTTACATCTTTATAATGGAAGGATAAGCCGTTAGAGTAGAGTGCATCTATAGGCAAACCCAAGCTCGCTCTTGGTCTATTTATCTCTCTGTACTTTTTCTTTTTTACTTTTCTTCATTGACACACCCGAGCAGTCCTTGACTTCTTCCATTTCGTTTTTTTTGTCTAAAATTTTCATCAAAAGCCATATAGACTCCTTATTGTTCTTTTGATGTTTATCATCTATGGTCCATTAATTGAAAAAAAAAGAAATTAAACATGAGATTAGAAAGATCTCTACTCTTATTAGAAATTGTTTTTAAAATTCTTATTTTTTGAAGGTTAATTCTGTTTTGACCCCCAATTTGTGACCAACTCATCGTTTTGGCTCCCATAGTGTACAGTAGTTCGATTTTATCTTTCATCCTATGTTTCAAAGTTTTTTGAAGTCATTAAACCCTTAAAAAGTATTTGTCATCCGTTTGAGATTAATATCGAGTGATTTGTAAGTAGGAATTGATTCCCTCAAATTTTAACCAGTACTATTGGTCTCAAACTCTACCGTCCTAGAAAAGGGAGTCTATGGAGTCAAATAGGTGTGACGGTAGTCAATCTCTCTTGAAGTGCACCAAAAATAATTTGTGGGCGGGAAAATGAGAGATGTACCATCTTGTTGACCAACTCAGATAACAAAAGGAGTAAAATGGTAATTTTGAACTAATAAAATTACCAGTTTACCCCTTGTCTTATTTGAGTTGGTCAACAAGATGGTACACCTAGATGGTAAGTCTATCAGGCTCGGGACGTGCTTACAAGACACAGAAAACATCTGATCAATGCAAGACTCGATGAATATCTACGGTCTTGAAATAGGTACGATAAAATCGGTACAATATCCTCTCAAAGGAGGACCCAAAAAAAAAAAACATTCACTCCTTTCCGAGATTCAGACGTTTCAAAAAAAAAAAAAAAAAAAAAAAAAAAGAAAATGGTTTTATCCATTTCCCAGGAAAAAAGTATCACCAATCATTCCAGATTAACCTCTCTCATTTTCCCCCCTAAATTCCCCCAAGATTTTTCTTCTTCTGATCCATTAAACCTTCCTCCCCTTTCCTTCCTTCATCTCCTCTCTCTCTCTCTAACTTAATCACTGCTTCTGCATTTCTTGAGAGAGATAGAGAGAGAGAGAGAGAGTTTTTTAGAGAAGAATTTTTTTTTCGTAATTTTTCGGTTTTGTTCAGAGAGTTTTTTAGTTCGATTTTAGGGCAAAATGGGAGTAGAGGTTCTTGCGGTCTCTCTTCCTTCACCAGCTTCTCAATGTAAGCTTTCTTTACTCTGTTTCTTTCTCTAAAACACTCAAATACTCTAATTCTTACTTAATTAGCTATTCTATTGGATTTATATTTCTACTTTGATACATTTGGATTATCTGCCATGAATATTGATATTTCTGATTCTTAAAAATGAGTGAGTCTGATGTAATTAATTCTTCTAAGTTACTCTAAACAGAGTGGAGTCATCAGAGTTGTACCAAGCAACCTGTAATAGTGGTAAAAGAATGAAATCTAGGTTTAGATGACACTCACCATCTCAGCCCTTAAACTCTCACCAACTTCCCAAGTGTATTTCAAATTATATCACTAGCAAAACTCTATCTACTCAGATAGAGAATAGTGTTGATTTTCCCAAATTCTATGAACCATCTCATGTTTTCATGTCCCAACGATGAAGACGTTCCATGTTAACGAATCCTATACCGTTCTTGCATACGACATACTGAATTTCCCATTCTCCTTTAGGCACTTTCAATAGTATACTCCGAATTTGGCATTCTGAAGTTTTCAAGCTTAGTCAACCCAAAAATTTAATTAATAGGATCGGCTAGTTGAGTAGTTGACTAGAATAGATTATATTTAACCAGTTAACCTGATTAAGATTTTTAAGTTTTATGAAGATGGAGTTGTTTAGTGTAACTAATTTATCATGATTTAAGTAGGGGTTCGTAAAGGTACATACCCCTAGTGTACCACATAACTGATCTCACTGATATCCATATGATGTTATTTAGGTAGGAGGGCTAATATAAAAGCTGCATTTTTTTTATATTGAATTTTTATTAACTTGTTGACATCAAGATGTTCTTATTTTTGGTGTATAATTTATTGATTAAAACAATTGGTAGGGGAGAGATTATCATCCTCAGATCAGGCTAGTACAAGAGGTGTGATAGAGATGGGAAGCACAGAAATAAGACCTGTGAAACTCACCTGTCAAGCGTCTCCTTCAATCAGGTATATATTTGTTGTTAGGGGCTTCGGATGTTATTTAGTTTCGTCATGTAAGTAAAACCTAGAGAGATTATATATAGTGATCATGCAATGGTTTTAACTTGATTTAATATTGTTTATGTGTTTATGTTAAAATTTCGAAATCTGAAACGTGTTATTGAAGATATAAAATTGGCCAGGAAGGATTAACACAAGAACCTACTGGAAGAGTTTCTTCTTTCATCAAATCAAGTTAACTGTTATTTAACCATTTGCCGTCTTTTTACTGTTCCGCTTTCTCTTTTTTTTTTTGTTCATTTTCTATGGATATGATTTACTTTTATTAGGAATAATAATCATCGTTTCTATAATGTCCCTCTTCTATTTCTTTGTGCGATTTCTAAGCTAACACATATTTGTATGATCCAGTTCTCTGTTATTTAAACATAGCAAGTAGAAGATAAGTTTTTGGACCAGAACAATATTTTGATGTTAAATAAGTACCATATTTTGTACTGACAGAAACAATTTAATTGATCAATTAGTGTTTTTTTCATTTTTCATCTCATATAACTAGTATTATCTTGTGATTTTTAGGCTGTTACGGCATCCTATGTGCACAACTCAAAGATTGCATAATTATTGTGGGGTTCAAACGGAAGCTTGTGTTAAAACATGTTTTCCCAAAACTCGTGGAGTTGCCAGAAATCCCGCAGGGCTACAAGCACCATATTTAGTTTCAAAGCAACAACCAAAAAGGAATTCTCTGACCGTGAAGGCATTAGTTACCTCAGCATCTCAAGATGTATCTACAGATTTTCTTATTGGTGAGGATAAGATAGGGGTTTTGTTGCTGAATCTTGGAGGCCCAGAGACTCTTGACGATGTGCAGCCTTTCTTGTTTAATCTTTTTGCTGACCCGGTAAATAGACTTCTCATTGCCAATGAATATTTTAATCTCATTGAATTTTCTCGTTTTCATTTGTCACTGTCAAATGGGATTTCAAACAGCTAGAACTTGCATTTATTGTCGGGCCGGTTTTTTTTAGTTTACTCTTGTTTAGAGTTTTAGATAAATGATGTTGTTAATTTTGTTACCCTACTACTCCAATTGATTTCAATGTAATTTGGATTTTTTAGGATTTTAGCCATGTGGCTTGGCAGATACTAACAGTTAATTAAGCTTCAGGCTATCTTTTTTGGGGCCAATAATTTTTTTTCCTTTCCTGTGATACAGCCTAAAACATATTCATTTTGTCACTGTCTTTATTTCTAGTGGTAGTTACGTTTCTTCCATTATTGAGTTGTGCCTACATTGAAATGAAATCCTTTCTCTGTCCTGATTCTCTTGATTACGAAATTGAGTGAAGTGACACGTTCGTTCTCATTTGCAAATTAACAATGTACTAAGAGCTCAATTTCGTGCAAATTAATAGTGAAGAATCTACAATGTTACAACTTAAAATGTTCGAAATCTACTTGACCTTTATCTGCATCTTTGTAAATCGACTCAACTTTCAATATGCTTTAGTACGGTACTACTATTAATGTATATTTCTTCATGGATGACAGGATATTATACGTCTACCAAGACTGTTCCGTTTTCTTCAAGGTCCCTTGGCACAATTCATATCTGTTCTTAGGGCACCCAAGAGCAAAGAAGGTTATGCTTCCATTGGTGGTGGTTCACCTCTTCGCCGGATAACTGATGAGCAAGTATGTAGCATATGCACTCTAGTTGCTGCGGATTATTTGCAGTTTTCATTCATTAGGAACCATGTAAACGAATGCACCTGTCTAGTGTTAAACACCCACCCTGCTTCACCTTCTATATTTACGAATTTAATTCAACAAAACTCTCTTTGTATGTATAAAGATAAGAAATAGAGTAGAACTTTAGCTGTAGCTGATCATAAGTAAATTCCACCTAGCATATCCTAGCTTTCAATGATTAAACAATGCATATTGATGTTCATTGGTGATTTGACATATTGTTTGTGTGTATCAACAAATAAACCACCCATACCTTATCTCCATTATTCTTTCAGTGAGTGTCATTGTATAAGGTATAAACGAAATACCTCGTATTTAAGAAAGGTTTGCATGGCCAGGAATCATCTTTAATAAGCTTTTTCTTTTGGTATCAATAATCAAATGCTTTTAGGACTTCTATGCTTGTTAAATAATCTGATGTGACAATTCTTTATCTTGCTTAGGCCGAAGAGTTGATGAAATCACTTGGCGAAAAGAATGTCCCTGCGAAGGTGTACGTGGGAATGCGTTACTGGCATCCTTTCACTGAGGAAGCTATTGAGCAGGTATCCGGTTTTCCGAATGTCAGTTCCGAATATGCTAATATTTGGGATTCTGCTTCTCGAACTTTATTTCCTCCATGGTTTCAAAACACTTCCTTGGTTTCTAACTAATACAGTTTTGACCCTTACTATCCAAAAATTGTACCTGATAGTATCTGGTCAAGCTCCATTTACAAAATCACGCGATTGGAATTAAGGGTGTTAGTCTACATTTCCTTGTTTATGCAGATTAAAAGAGATCGAATAACAAAGCTTGTAGTGCTTCCTCTTTATCCACAATTTTCAATATCAACAAGTGGTTCAAGCCTTAGGCTATTGGAGAGCATATTCAGGTAAATATATAACCATTTAGTGTTATAATATACAGATTGGGATCATTAAATTTACCACCAAAATCAAATTTTATCTGAATATATGTTATGGATCTCCAGGGAGGATGAGTATTTGGTAAACATGCAACACACAGTTATTCCTTCCTGGTACCAGCGTGAAGGATACATTAAGGCCATGACTAATTTGATTGAACAGGAGCTTAAAAAGTTTGACTGCCCTGAGGAGGTAGGAAATTGTACTCAATTTTATTAGTATAATCCAACTTGAGAGTGGATAACAGGTGAACATGGTAAACGTTACCATTCATGCATTTTTTTGACTTTTTTAGTATAATCCAATTTGAGAGTGGATAACAGGTGATGATATTTTTTAGTGCTCATGGGGTGCCACTTGCTTATGTGGAAGAAGCTGGTGATCCTTACAAAGCTGAGATGGAAGAGTGTGTGGATTTGATAATGGAAGAACTAGAAAATCGGAAAATATCTAATGCATATACTCTTGCTTATCAGGTAGTGTTTTTAATCTGTGATTCGTAGAATTTGAGAATTCATAATTGTAACTGCAGACTGTTTTATACTTTGACTTGATGACGGGCACTCTTTCTAACCACAGATGAAACGTTACCTTTTTCCCTATAAGTTTGAATATGTGGTCCGAGGGAGTGTCCAATTGTATAGTCGAACTTTAAGCAACTTATACTAGCTCAGATGAAGAGTCGAAGGGTAAGTTTTGTAGCGCCATATAGGAAAGGAAGTCTCTGTTGTTAATGATTTAAGGAAATTGTTTCTCGCTCCTTGATGTAGCCGGCACATCTAACGGTGCCCTTTTGGGCCCTTTAACCTTATATTAGCAGTATTAGTGTTATTAGTAGGCAATCAAGATCTTTTAGGAGTTTCTATTAATGGGGTTCCTTGAAATCTAAGTTTCATTATATTTAGTAGTTAGATTCAGAATAGGCGTATGCTTCCTTTTAGTTGTGTTGAGATTTAGAGTTAAAGAAGTGATGAAAAGTTGAACTACTTTCATTCATGATGTTCTAACTTGTTTCTTACAAGAAGAATACCCTAGATTAATGGTAACATTCCATATAGACTATATTATATATATATTTAAACAAGTCATTACTCTAGCCCCCCCCCCCTAAGCTGGAGAGTAGATATTCGAAACTCCAAGCTTGTTAGATATACTTTCTAATTGACTCTTACTCTTAGGAAGAGCCTTAGCGAAGTATCTGCAAGTTGATTAGAAGAAGAAACAAAAGGGGTGCATCTCTTTAGTTTGGAGTTTGGAGTTTGGACGGAATGAAGTGACAATCTACTTCTATGTGCTTAGTACGCTAATGAAAGACAGGATTACTTGCAATATGAATAGCAGCTTGGTTATCACAATAAAGAGGAGTTGCGCTTGAAGAAGAGTAGCCAAGTTCTTCCAGAAAGGATCTCAGCCATACAAGCTCACATGTGGTATGTGTCATTGCACGATACTCTGCTTCGGCACTAGATCGAGCAACAACAGATTGCTTTTTACTCTTCCAAGCAACTAGGTTACCTCCAACAAAAGTGCAATACCCTGTTGTGGAGCGTCTATCAGATAGAGATCCCGCCCAATCTGCGTCCGTGTACCCTACAATGTTCAAGTGTCCATTAGGACGATACAATAAACCACGACCAGGTGCCCCCTTAAGATATTTGAGTATCCGAATCACTGCCTCTAGATGATGACCACGAGGGGTAGCTATGAATTGGCTAACAATACTCACAGCATAAGATATATCATGTTGCGTGATAGTCAGATAGATAAGTTTCCCAAGGTTTTGAAGCTGATCCTAGACCTTTATATCGCAGAAAACCTTATTGTGGCTCTTCTTATCAGAATATGTCTGAACCCTGGTCTGAAGAAATTGATAAACCTTCAAACCATACTTCTTTAAGAACTGAGCAGAATAAGGTTTCCTCTAACCCATACAAAAAAAATAATAATAATATGAAGTCTTTAGGTGTTTAAAGATGGGGCATACCTCTAACAGCTGTGCTCTTAGGAAGAAACCTTATTTGTTGGAAAAGAATGATAGAGAAGGCGAAGAAGATGATCGTGCCGAACCCATTGTCACCAACCCAGATTTGGGTGGCAGAGTGGTACTTGTCACTCGTAAGATGTTTTTGCTCGTCGTGACGACCCCAGTCGGAAAAATCTATTCGTCACGCGAGGGAATATCCTCAACAAAGTATTCGTAATCGTCATTGATAGTGGATGTGTAGGAAATTTGGTTTCTTCGGCTTTGGTCAAACATTTGGGTCTCCCCACAGAACCTCATCCTCAATCATACAGGCGACATGGATAAAGAGTGGTGCAACTACCTGCATGGACCGTGTTTGTAAGGTCCCTCTCTCCACCGGCATGGAATATCACTTGCGATGTCACTGTCATAGACACTCCTCATCTTATTTTAGGACATCCATGGTAATAAGACATGAATGTATCTACCATGGTCGTGCCAACAGTTATGAGTTGGGTTGGAATAATCAGCACATGTCTGTTTTCACCTCTCCAAGATGGTTGCGGCGAGTTAGACACTCTTGTTCAAACGGTCTGGGACAAACCGCTAACCGTGCTCTTTTGGGTCCCTTAAACTTATTTTATTAGTATTAGTATTATTAGTAGGTAATCAAGATCCTTTAGGAGTTTCTATTTTATGGGTTTCCTTGTAATCCAAGTTTCATTGTATTTGGTAGTTAGATTCAGATTGGGGGGAGTATGTTTTCTTTTATTGTTAAACTCTTTGGATATAGCCTTAGTTGCATACATTCATTCAATAATCAATTAAAAAGACCCTTGATTGCCAATTTATCTTCTTTATTATAATGTTTTCTTCAATTTCTAGTTCTATAATTTCGATAGTTAGCTTTATTGTTCCTTCCGCTGCGTGCTTTATCACTCCTATGATATCTAACTAATTCCCATCGGATAACGTACCAAAACTACTTTAAGAGAAAGAACAATGACCATCAAAGATAACAAGTTCAAACGGTATATGATATTCAAGACTAGCAAATACACTTTATAAGGCATTCATAATTTGTGCCTATCTATTTCTTGATTTTTAGCACATACTCATGTTAGTATGTCATGTTATTATAAATCCCATCCATTTCGCACTCTACTTCAATGATTGAACTTCAACCTAGGAAGATCCTTCAAATGATTCTACTATCTGACTTAAAACTGAAGAGGTAATTGTGATCACAAAATCGTCCCTACGCTTCAAAGTTGGACCTTGGAGGACATTATTAGTTACATTTTCTCAAATAAATTCCATCATTGTTTGTCTCTGGAAAAACTGTAATTTGTATTTCGTCATATATCCATTACCTAATCAGGGATGATCTTTGTATTTCATTTCTAGTTGTTTCCCTTTTTAAGCCATTCTCATAGTAAAACCTTTTTTTGCTTCGGTATTTGCAGAGCAGAGTTGGACCTGTTGAATGGTTGAAACCCTATACTGATGACACAATTATCGAGCTGGGTCAGAAGGGTACAAAAAGTCTTCTTGCTGTTCCAATTAGGTAGTTATTTCCGACTCCCTATTCCATTCTCATAGTGTTTTCCATTGTTGTGAGGATGGGGGAATTAGGCCATTTATTTGGTTATCGAGCATGTATCCTTTTCTACTTCTTTCACTTGTGCTTTGGGAATAGGTTAGCAAAGTCTTAGGCTTATCAATAATATATTTGGTACCTGATTTGCAGCTTTGTCAGCGAGCACATTGAAACGCTCGAAGAGATTGATGTCGAATACAGGGAGTTAGCTTTAAAATCTGGGATAAAAAAATGGGGCCGTGTTCCTGCTCTAGGGTGTGAACCAACTTTCATTTCGGACCTTGCAGATGCTGTTATTGAAAGTCTCCCTTATGTTGGGGCAATGGCAGTCTCAAATCTTGAAGCTCGTCAGGTAATTCCCACTTTTCACAATTTTCTGAACTAACAATTGACCTCAAACGAGAAATGCCTTAGGACATATATATCACAATCCTCGTAGGACTCAGAGATGAGACGGTAATCGTATGCAGATCCAAATGGGTCTCACGATGAGAAGAGTATTCTGTAAAAATCCTCGAAAAGTTTGTCCAGCTTCAACTTCGAGTATTTTGTTAGTGCTCCACGAGGTGACTCCAACTTTTGATGCCACATTTTCATGGATGAACAAAACCAACAGATTTGATTCGTTGTTCTGAGTCGCGTTCTCCTACAAATTGACAGAAAACGACTTTCCAGGAAACTGTGAGATACAGACTATATATGCAAAACTTCTAAAGGCCTGCGTTCGAAAATGTAAGCCAGGGAAACGACCTGACTACTCACAGACGAGACTTAATTTTGCAGTCTTCTTTGTAAACTGAACCAGCCACACTGTAAAAATCTGTCATTTTACTGTACATTCCCATCCGTAATTATTATAATAGTTGTTGAAGCTAAAAAACTTAAAATAATCACTACTAACTTGTTTAAATCTATGAAGTTACTGACGTACGAGCTTTATTGCAGTCGCTCGTTCCACTCGGTAGTGTGGAAGAACTATTAGCAGCATACGACTCGCAGCGGAGGGAGCTACCACCACCAGTTACAATGTGGGAATGGGGATGGACAAAAAGCGCAGAAACTTGGAATGGCAGAGCTGCAATGCTTGCAGTGCTTGTGCTATTGGTTCTCGAAGTCACTACCGGAGAGGGTTTTTTACACCAATGGGGTATTCTACCTTTGTTTCACTAAATTTTCCTTCACCTGCAATTCTGAATAAACGAAGCTGTGAGTATCGACAATTCTTATTTTATTTCCGCTACTACATGTTATTTAATACTTATACACGTTATTTAGTACCTATAATTTGTTACATGCCACTATATTACATTGTTGGTTATGAATCGATCTTTAAAGGTTGTGTATTTGAATCCACGTTAAATTTTTATTTTCGTTATTTTTTGCTAGACTATATAATTCGTTTTCTTAAGAATGATTCTCACTTGAACATGATAATGAAGGACCGAAATCAGATTATTAAACAAAAACTGGTATAATCATGGTTGTTGCTTCCTGAACATGAATGGGTTGTCAATGAAAGTAAAACAATCAGTGATCAATCAGAATAGGTAAACGTAAATCTCAATCCCATCTGATAATGAAATCTAGACTTCCAGGTACATGTACAAACCCTAATGTAACTCTGTCTATATATATTTATTATCAAAGATCAATAAAATACATTTTTGTAATCCTAATATTCTTGTTACGAGTGATTGCAACTTCGATGATTTCACTGTGTGAATACAGTTTCACATAGAGTAATTTTACTGTGTGAATACAGTTTCACATAGACAAAGAGTACTCCGATAACTAGATTTGACTTGACATCTGGCTCGAGGACTGAATTCATAGTCATTTTGAAATATGTCTTTGTTTGATTTGTGATGTCTGACTCATTCGAATAACAAAACGGCCTTGATTTTGCATCCATTTGAGTAAGACAACACAAATATCTCCTATTTCTAGCCAATTAGTTTCCAGTTAGATAACTAAAAGCTTAATATCATACATAAAGAAGAAGAAAATAATAGGTATAGTGTCCACTTCTGGAATGAACCAGATATTTAACCACGTCTGGAATGAATGAGATATTTAAGCAGAAAAATCGTTTCCTTTGTCCATTCATTCATGGCCACCAAATTGGCACATTGGTGTTGCTTTCATTAAACAAAAAAAGCACATGCTTGTTGCTTTCGGTCCAAAAAAAATATTTTGCCCGAGTTTTATCATATACGATGATTTGATTTTAGTTCATATTTAATCAATGAATCTTGTTGTTATTCTACTTTTTTTTTGTTGTTATTATATTTGAGATTGTCATCCTCACATTTGGTATTTCTTTTTTGTTGCAAACATTTGGCATAACCTAGTGTACTTTTTTATTTATTTTGGATGTGAAGAGTATGATAGTTGATCATATTATGTGTAGGTTTTAGTTCTAATATTATGTTAGTTAGTCCACCACTCTTTGGTGCAACGGTTGGACACCCCCTCTTAAGCCCATGAAGTCGTGGGATCGAATATCGCTGGAAGCAGTTAGCCATCAAGACTTATTTCATCTAATTTAGGTAATATATGAAGTAAATAATATAATAAATTTGTCGGGCTTTAGGCCTCTTTCAACATGGTTTAAATTAGGCGGTTATCGTGCTCACCACATCTTCATGATGTATCAATGCCTTGTAACGACTAACGTAGATCGTAGTCGATTTCTCAAAAAAAAAAAAAGAATACTATGTCGGTTACATTTTTGGTCATTTAACTCGGACACGAATAGATAATGATTCTTAGGTAGTAAGAGCATCTCCAATGCAAAACTCAATCTTAGAAACTTAAAGTGCCACATAGGATTTTCTAAGTTTTTCTTGAAAAATCATCTCCAATGCAAAACTCAATTAGGATCTCAAGGATGATGTGTCGAGGGTGGAATAGAGATATCTCAAGAGGACACTCTAGAAATATAGTGTCCTCTTGAGATATCTCTAATTGTCCAACTCATCAATATCTAAACTTCAACCAATAGAAATCAAGTATTTGTATGTTTCCAAAATAACTAATTATTTTTTGGGTTATTTCTCTTATGGCCCCCAACTTTGTGACCAGCTTCCCGCCTGGCCCCCTACTTTACGAGAAATACCCATATGGCCCCCTTCCGTTAATACACCGTCACTCTCTCTTCTCCATCATGTTTTCTCTCTCTGCCAACTCACGCCACATCATCTGTTACGCAACCTCATCACCTTCTCCGACAGAGGTTGTCGGCCGGCCAAATTTTCGGCCGGCGACCTTCAATTTTTTTTTTTATTCTCTCTCTCTCTAAAATAAATTTTTTATTTTTTTTATTTTCTCTCACATCTCTCTCTCTCTCTAAACTCCGGCGAAGGGGGTTTCCCTTCGCCGGAGTAGAGAGAGAGAGAGAGAGATGTGAGAGGAAATTAAAAAAAAAAAAATTTTAGAGAGAGAGAATAAAAAAAATTTGAAGGTTGCCGGCCGGAAATTTGGCCGGCCGGCGACCTCTGCGGGAGAAGGTGATGAGGTGGCGTAACAGATGATGTGGCGTGAGTTGGCAGAGAGAGAAAACATGATGGAGGAGAGAGAGTGACAGTGTTATAACGGAAGGGGGCCATATGGGTATTTCTCGTAAAGTAGGGTGTCAGGCGGAAAGCTGGTCACAAAGTTGGGGGCCATTAGGGAAATAACCCTTATTTTTTTACAAAAATAACCATGCCATATAAGTAAAAAAAGCAAGTTTAGAGTTTTTCATTGGAGACATACAAGAATTGAGGAACTCTATTTTCGTCACGTATAAGTGAGAATCTTAATTGAAATTCGACAAATAGGACGAATAGAGATTTTTTTGAGTTTTGCATTGGAGGTGCTCTAAACCACATTTTTACCATGTGGAAATGAATACTCTCAAATTTCTTTTCCGAACCTAATAGGTTGATCGGCATGGCTTGAGCTTTGGCCTGAGCATCATCCATCTATAAGACTGTCTGACTTACTATGATCATCTATCTACACGTTGATTTGAGATTTGCCAGGCCAAGTTTGAGGTCAGTCGAATCAGTGTTGGCCTTGCAATTTAGGGGTGCCATGTGAGGTGTGCCTTGCTGGATTGACCACTAGCAATCCATTGACAACACTAGTGCTCTAGTATGATAAAAAAACGTAAATAGGGGACAATTATATATATTATCTTTTAATTTTAATTACTTTAAAAAAAATGATTTTTACTCCCACATTAATAATTAAAATACATTACTAATTAAACTTTTACTTCAATAATCAAACGATCTAAAACACATTACTAGTAATCTAATGACCAAAATCTATTCATTGTCATCGTTAGATCTCATGTTCAACAAGATTTGCCTTCAACTGGGTATGAATTTTCTTGCTTTTAACTCGACCAAGACGATCAATCAATTAGTCTGGTAAAGTTTCTCCGCGATATATCGGATCCGTTTCACATCCCTTAATATTTGGTCATTCGTCTTCAATAATCATGTTATGCTATGATACACACCTTTATGATATCACTTATTGTTTTTACATCCCACCAACGTGACGGTCCCTGAATAATTTTCCAACGAGCTTGCAGTACACCAAAAGCTCGTTCAACATCTTTTCGAATCGACTCTTGTCTTTTGGCAAAATATGCTTCTTTCAGGCCTTATGGATTAGAAATAATTTTGACTAAGGTACCTTACTGAGGGTATATCCCATCAACAAGATAACACATATCATATTGTGTGCCATTAACTACAGAATTAACCGGGAGACTCTCACCCATTAACAGTTTATCAAAAATCGGTGAACGTTTAAGAACATTAATGTCTTTGCAGGATCCAGACATCCCAAAAGATGCATGTCATATATGGATATCTGAAGATGCAACCGCTTCTAGGATGACAGTTGGGCTTTAACATGGTTCGTGTAGGTTCCATGCCATGCAACAGGGAATTTATTCCATTCCCACTGCGTACAATCAATACTCCCCTAGCATTCCAGGAAATTCTTGTGATTCATCAAGTGCGAGGAGTCTAGATATATCTGACTCAATCGGATCCCTCAAGTATCTAGAGCTAAAGACATGGATGACTTCTATTACAGATTTTCTTAAAGAGTCAGTGTCGGTAGACTTACCAATCTGATAATATTCATCTTGTGAATCGGTCAGACCTCCATATGCAAGCATCCTCATTACATATGTAATTTTTTTGATGAGGTGACAGTCTCTTTTGCCTAATGCATCAATTCTTTCCGTGAATTTGGGGTTGTATTCCCCAACCGCGTTGAGAATACGCAGAAATAAACCACGATTCATCCTGTAGCTCGAACGAAACATTGCATCATCATAAGTTCGAGTTTCATGACCGAGTTATCTACTACAAGTTATCGTTTGTTGACCCGAAACAAAATCAACATGACGATATTGTTTTTGTGTTACTTTCATTTTCATTTCTTCTAACATTTTACGATCATCATCATCCCCTTTTCGAACCAATTCGCCTTCTTCAAACATCACTTTCAATAAAGTAAAATCATTATCCATTATGAAGAAAGATGGAAGGTATAAAAGTAATAGATGGAAGCTGTAAAAGAAGAATATGAAGTTTGATGACTTTGTAGAGAAAGATAACAGATAATGAAAAAGGTGGCCAATACGTGGACAAACAAAATTCTTATATGGACAACTGAAATTGGGTGTACAAACAATCGATGAAGGGACAAATGAAATTCATATATGGACAACCGATTAATAAGCCTCCTTAGGTAGAACTTTTTTCTTCTTGTTAGTAATCGCATATGCAGTTTTCAGAATCCCCCTTTCATGAAAATCATGAATATTAACTAGAGGATGAAGACAAAATAAAAAAGAAAAATACTATCTGTTACTCCTCTTCTCTTCATCCTACAACAAGAAACTTAGTGAAGACGTTGTGATTGAAGAGTTGGGAATAGATAACTTTTGGAAATCTGTTTTTGATCGATTAGCCGACATGCCGAGACAATTGATCACGAAGTTTATTGTCTCTTTAGAGAGAAAAAGAAAAGAGGGAGAGAAGAAGCCAAGTTTAGAATAAGAGAAAGATAAAAAAAAACGATGCCAGAGCCCAGAAGTAGGAAACATAATGATTTATGTAAGATGTTATATCAGTTGAGAATAATGATCTATAACTCAATGATCAACCATTTGTTTTACAGTAAATTCTTAGAGAGAGAAACAAGGAAGGATGAAGTCAAAGATTTAGATGATGAATGGGAGAATTATTTTTACACCCATTATTGTTGTCCACATAAGACTTGTGTTTGTCCATATATTGGCTACCAAATATTTAATATGGTTGTTGGATGGGTAGAAAAAGAGAGAAATTCAAAATGCACATTTCAAGTCTCAAGAGAGAGGCTAGGATTGGAGATGAGCTGAGCTGAAAATTTTAGATTGAAAAAATAATTTTTGTGTCTAAGTCAAGCTGGGGTTGGAGTTGTTAGAGCAACTCCAGGTCGTGAGTTAGTCTCCTTGGACCGTAGGGTCTTGTTATAGCCTTTAAAGGGTTAAACATCTCCGCTATGTCACTATTTATGCTCATTAATCATCATGTCGTATTTTTCTTTTGCAATATGGTGATTATATTTTGTTTTGTATTTTTTTTTTGACAAATTTTATTTTGTATTTCCGTGATGTATTCAAAATCAAAGTAAAAAGTTGAGAAATAAACTTTCCTATTTCAAATTTGTGGCTAAATACAAATGTATCTAGCCACAGTTGGGACTTGATACATACTCATTTATGGATCTATCTTTTACTACATTAACATTCGAGCTATGACTGGCCCGTCGGGCCTCAGAGGTGTGGTCGAATAACGTTAGTGTTACTTTGTAGAGGAATCACGAATTGACACCTGTTTGGTGGAAAATTATATTGGGAAAGTTGGTGGATCGAAAAAACTTTTCTCACCTCTCTCGTTTTTCGTCCCTAATTAAATTACTCATTTGCCATCCAACTAAACCCTAATTTAAAAGTTAAAATCTCTCTCTCTCACACCCATCTCCCCAATTCAAGCTCTCTCTGTCTCTCTCTCCTTCAACCGGCTACAGTGAACCAGGTAATTTTCTCTCTTTCTCTCTCTAATCTTCCTTCTTCAAATCTTTCATTCAATCTTACTGATTTTTTCACCATTTTCTTTTTGTTTTCTGATATCACCATCAACTTCATCAGTTCATTGGACATGCTTGATCTTTGATTTCTCTTGATATTGAAGGAATTAGGGAATCTGGGTAAACTTACAAATCTCATTTTGAAGGTCATTTAATCTGATTCGATCATGTCAAGTATTGCTCAACTCCGATTCTCTCCATTTTCGAACACCCCAAACAGTAATTTCGCCGGAAACCGTCATTTCTCAGAGCAATCTCCATTAATTCGTCGATTTCAATCTCATAATCCGATTTCGTTAATCGCATCTTCTCCTACTCCCCAAAACCTATCATTTTCCCTTTTCCAACCCAGAGATCTAAATCAGAAGTTTACGATCAAGGCAGATCTAGTTGATACTGGTGGTTATGGAGGTAATGGTAGTAGCAACGATGGTGGCTCAGGTGGAAAAGGAGGAGATGGGAATAGCGGTGGAGGTGATGGTGGTGGCAATGGAGATTCCGAGGATCGATCATCATCATCATCATCATCTGATGGTCTTGGAATTCTAGGGCTTTTCTTGAATGGGTGGAGATCAAGAGTTTCAGCTGATCCCCAATTCCCATTTAAGGTTTTAATGGAAGAAATAGTTGGTGTAAGTGCTTGTGTTCTTGGAGATATGGCTTCTAGACCT
Source organism: Eschscholzia californica (assembly GCF_041429995.1). NCBI lineage: Eukaryota > Viridiplantae > Streptophyta > Magnoliopsida > Ranunculales > Papaveraceae > Eschscholzia > Eschscholzia californica. Next base: position 14,670,684 of record NW_028238472.1, on the reverse strand, counting down.
AATTTTGGTCTTAACGAACTAGATTTTGTCTTCTCAACACTAGTAGTTGGATCAATTATGAACTTTGTTCTAATGTATTTGTTAGCTCCAACAATGGGTTCATCTTCTTCAACTCTTCCTGCAATTTTCTCAAGTTGCCCTAAAAGTCACATGTTTGAACCAGGTATGTATAGTATAATGGATAGATGTGGGACTTTTATTTATAAAGGAATTGGGTTTGCTGTTGTTGGATTTGCTGCTGGTTTAGTTGGTACTGCAATTTCAAATGGTTTGATCTTAATGAGGAAGAAGATGGATCCTAATTTTGAAACACCAAATAAACCTCCACCCACAATTTTGAATGCTTTAACTTGGGCAACTCATATGGGTTTAAGTAGTAATTTCAGATATCAAACCCTAAATGGGATTGAATATTTGTTAGCTAAGGGTTTACCTCCATTACCATTTAAAGCTTCTGTTGTGATTTTGAGATGTTTGAATAATGTTCTTGGAGGAGTTTCTTTTGTTACTTTGGCTAGATTGACTGGTTCACAAAAGGTAGATGAAGATAAGCCTCTTATTACTCAAGAAACAAGATTAGTTGATGAGAAGGAGAAGTTAATAGAGACCCATGAAGATTATCAGAGTAATGATCCTACTTCTTTTAAGTGATTTCATTTTTAGGGTTCATACTTTTCTTGCTCTTCTTTTAGGAAAAAGTTTTCTTTTTTGTGTGTTGTTTGGGTAGTAGACAATAAAATTTTAGGTTTGGGTGTTTTTGATTTAGTGTTCTAGTTGTAGTTTGAATGATAGTCAAGTTATTTCCATGAATAAATGGGTATTTTTATCATGATTTTACTTTAGATATTTTGTTGGATCTTTTGATGTCTTGTTTTTTGTTTTAGATTCTAGTGCCTATTCAAACCTAGGTCCCATATGATTGAACACCATCTTGGAATACTATAAGTTTCTTGGTTCTTGATTATAATGTCCAAACCCAAGTACATGCTCTTGCAACAAAAAAAAGAAAAGTACATGCATACCTTAAGCTGCCAAATTCCTATTCTCTTTCCCTATGATGTCATCAAACCCCACCTTTTATTCTCATGTGTTGTATTTTGTTGTGATCTTACGAATCGATCCTAACTTGGTGGGGAAAGAGAGAGACCTAAATAAGCAACTCATATCATGGTGGGAGAGAGAGACAGACCTAAACAAGTAGTTGGACTCTGTAGCCTATACACTGGTACTGCCTGTTTGTAGTAAGGGTGGGGTTTTGCCCAAACCTCGACCTTGAACACCCCGGTCTGATGGGCTAACGAGCTGTCCTGCCCCACCCGTCCTTTAGCCTGCATAAAGTTGATGGATGGGGCTAGTTGAAAAAAACTTTAGCTGCCAACAACTGGTAGTCTAGTTGGTTAGTGCATCTATTCCGCAATGCGGAGGTCCTAGGTTCGATCCCATGAAAGTGTAAATCCAGGAATATAAAACTTGAGTATAAATAAAATAGTTTCTGTAGGCTTTAGGCCATTTAGTTCGTCGGGCTTGAATCGATGTATCAATGCCTTTGTAAAGGCAATCATAGTCCATATTCAAAAAAAAGAAAGAAAAAAAGAACCTTTACTCGTATCAGAAACCCGCATATTAGGCTCGACCCCCTACTTGTCTTCAAGCCCCATTCATAGACTCGTCTACAGGCACTCTCATGTGTGATTTTTGGTACTAAGTTTATTCACTCATAGATCTAACAGTAAGGAAAGCAATGCCTTCAATCTTGATCTTAGATCCAAGGTGGGGGGGTTGTGGACGCCTATATTTATCCCCACTTTCTTCACCATGGGTGTCACACACTCGCACCTAGTTCCGTGGGTTCATCTTCTTAAGCCGTTTTCATCCTTCCTCATTCAACCAATTTAGTCCACAAGAACCCTAGGTCTTCTGTTCTTCCATGAGAGAGAGAGATGAAATAATAGAGAAAGATGGAGTCTGAGAGGGTTGAAGAAAACTCTAAAGAAGGAAGACACTAAAAGAGTAAGGGGTGATATGATCAATTTCACTTTGTAGTATTCTTTGTTTTTTCGTTTTTTTCTCTTTCACTTTCATGATTCATTTTGATAGGAAACTTGTTGAGCCAAATAATGATCAGGATTGACCAGCAAAGAAGTCAACAAGATAGACCGCCACACGTGCCAGCGTCCACACGCACACGAGCAAGCTCTCGATAGAAGAACAAGAGAGACGGTCCCAATAGAGCTCTACTATCTGAGTCCAACTCACCCGAGAGATTATTGGGAGGTTGGTACAAGCTTCCTAAACACCTTGAACCTTGCACTAGTCTAGAGGCATGCGAGATGACGGACCCGAACTAGCTCTGCCCTTGAGCTTTGCTTTGATTGAAGTGGCAGTCTGGCAGAGTGGGGAGGCAAGTAGTCCCTCCTCTGAGCTCAAGTCTTACCAGAGAAGCAAAGTAAGAAGGTCTATAGAAGCCAATTCGACATCATGAGCTTTGCTCCGTCTAAGAGGGTGGCAGTAGCGTGGAGGGCTAGATAGTGTTAAAGATCCAGTTGTCATACACAAACCGTTATTGTCCCGAAATTTGGTCAAAAGATACACACATGGTTAATGATTATTCTACTAACGACTATGTCATGCGACTTCATTGAGTCGGTGTCTTACCACCGCATCATTTTAATCGATGCCTAACCCACCAGCCACTCAACCTATATGACAATATCAAGTTTGCCCTAAAGGGGAACTACTCTTTCATTTCACTGGATTACTTCTTTAAACTTAATGCTACACTAAATAACTAAGGAAGCTGGCTCACCACACACATATGTATATCATCACAGGAGAAGATAAGAGCATCTCCAATGCAACACTCAATCTTAGAAACTCCGAGTGCCATGTAGGACTTTAAAGTTTTTTCTTAAAAATCATCTCCAATGCAACCAGGGACGGATCTACATGCAGGCCAAAGGGGGCCATGGCCCCCCTTGACTTGCCGTAAATTGTTTTAGAAATGCTGATTGCTTTCTGATTTATCGCATAAATAAAGTTCGAGTCATACACATAACATATATGTAGCATGGGTGAGATGGTAGAGGTCCGAGTTTTGGACGTGAGAGACCTGGGTTCGAGCACTGGTAGACTTAGATTTTTTACTTTTTTTTTTTTGGTTCGGTCCCCCTTGACTACTACTCCTAGTTCCGTCCCTGAATGCAACACTCTATTTAGATCTCTAAGATGACGTGTCGAGAGTGGAATAGAGGTATTTGAGATGTTTCTAATTGTCCAACTCATTAATATTTGATTTTCAACCAATAGAAATCAAGTCTTCTATTTTTTCTAAAATAACTAATTAAAGATCTCTATTAACGATCTCTATTAAAGATCTCTATTAACGTCACATAGGAGTGAGAATCTCAATTAAAACTTGACACATATGATGAATCGAGATTTTTTTGAGTTTTGCATTGGAGATGCTCTAATTAGCGGAGTTTCAACTATGGTTTTCATAATGGAAGTGGAGTGTTAAGAGTGACAGAAGACTAAGAGTAAAAAGGAGGGGAGCATATAAACACACCCTTTAACACACCCTTTGTTGGGACCAACCAGACAACAATGGAAAATCATTATCCAAAATTCCACATAAAAGTGACTCTGATAAATGAGTGTGGACTACGAGGACAATGGTAGATGGAATCATGTCAATAATATGGTTTGAAAACTCAATGGTTATAATGTTTTTTGCAACTTGGGGCAGCCCAACTCCCACCAAAGTCGTTTAACTTTAATGTGTCACATCAATTAGCTCACCCACTTACACATGACCACCCGCTTGAGTGGTCAAGGTGCCACCTTCTTTTAGATGGGTTTCCTACCCTAAAATATTTGTTAAGGTTATTTCCTAAATGACCTCTAATTTTGTGATCAGCTTCCTGGCACCCTTACTTTAACAATAATTCTCGTATGCCCCTTCACCTTCAAAATTCTTTTGCTCTCTCTCTCTCTAAGGTTGTGTTTGATATCAGCGAAACAATTTCATGGAAATACAAGAGTTCCATGGAAAGTCTTCCACAGAATTTACTCCGTGGAAATAAGAGTTCTTTCGTTTGGTAGTCATTTATTATTTCGTGGAATTACGAACTTTGTTATTTGGTTGACAACTAACTTCTAGGAATATAATATTCAATTAAGAGTTTTTATTTACTTTTTATGTAGTCTAAATGATATTTTTTACTTTTGCGAAAATTAAATTTTTACCCTTATGTTTTCAAAATTATATTTTTACCCCTATCTTGAAAATTATTTAAAAATGTGTCACTTTACTAATTTAAGGGTAAAAATGTCATTTTGATATTATACGAGGGTAAAAATATCATTTTGACGACATAAGGGTAAAATGTCATTTTGACATTATAAAATGTAAGAATGTAATTTTGGCTATAAAGATCCAAAATGTCATTTTGACAACTTTGTAAACATGTCATTTAGTAAGAAGGACAAAAACGTCATTTGCCAATGTATAAGTAAAAAATTATTTTGCTAAATTTTATGGGCAAAAATATCATTTTGAACATATATGGAGATAAATATTAGGTTTCAAGTATCCGAATATATTGAAATATTTTTATTTTGATTTTTTACTTTCTACGGAAACTAATTCCGAGGGGGGAGCAAGGAATTAAAAGTGGACTATTTCATGGAATTAGATTCCCTAGGGAATGAAAACCATGGAATTACACTTCATATCAAACGGTGGAAATACCTATTTTCATGGAAATTCTTTTGTTTCCATGGAAATGGGAGATATCAAACACACCCTAAAAAAAAAAAAAAAAATTCTTTCCTCTCTCTCTAGTTCAAACTTTTTTTTTCTCTTTCTCTAATTTTTTTTTTCTTTCATCTCTCTCTTTCTAGAACAGATCTAGAGAGAGAGGAAAGAAAAAAAAATTTTAGGGAGAGAGAGAACAAAAAAGTTTAAAGGTCGCCGGTCAGAAATTTGGCCGGCCGGCGACCCCTGCTGGTGAAGACGATGATGTGGCGTGCTGAAATGATGTGGCGGAGAGAGAAAATGATATGGAGGAGAGAGAGTAACGAAAAGTTAAAGATAACGGAAAAAGGTGCCCATACGAGAATTATTGCTAAAGTAGGGGACCAGGTAGGAAGCTGGTCTCAAAGTTGGGGGCCATTTGGAAAATAACCCATTTTGTTAAAACGAACAAACATAAGTACTATATGGTGACTTTGGGGCGCCAATATAATTTTGTTTACAGAGGGATAGACATACGTATTGACTGATAAATTTGGAATATAAATTAATTTTGACTTAACTGAGTTGATAAAGTAACCTTCTATCTATAAGGTAAATTTTCACTAAGAGCATCTCCAATGGGACACTCAATCTCTAACACTTAGAGTGCCACATAGACTTTTTGGAGTTTTTGTTAAAAAATCATCTCCAATGGAACACTCTATTAGACACTCTAATATGAGGTGGACACATTTATTGTAGAGTGTCTAGAGAGAGAAACTCTAAAATGAGAGTGTCTACTTGAGACACTCTAAGTGTTACTTTTAAATTTCAACCAATAAAAAATCTTGCTTTTCAACTACTTTTTATCAATTGAATTGAAGAAGGACATGTGTATTAAGTATAGACACTTTAGAGATCTCCATTGGAGACCAACAAAAATTAGAGTGTCTCTATATTGACATTTTGGAAAGAGAATCTCTATTGGCCCTTGACAACTAGGACTTTTAGAGTGTTTGTTAGAGTGTCCCATTGGAGATGCTCTAATTATGAAAATTCTTTTATTTTCATGGAAATAGGTGATATCAAGGAATCAAAGACAGTAATGTTACTTTCTGCCTTTGTTGCTACTAACCTTTAGATCATGTTTGGCGCGCGGGAATCACGTAGGAATAGAATGTGATTTTCGGGAATCACAATCCTAACTACCGTTTTGGTTTGGGAGAATGTAATTCTTTGTTTGTGATTCCCACTCCCGACAATAATTTGGTTTAATATTCATAAACAAAATTATCTTAAATAAAATATTAGAATGACTAATATTAAAATTGTCCTTCACATTATATTTTCACTTAAATAAAATAAAAATCTAAAGTTTCAGCCGCCAGCATAACAACTCTCTCGTTCTAATATAACTCTGTCTCCCTATCTTTAGTTTTTAATTCTCTCTCGTTCTTCGTTCATTCAAATCGAGTGCATAATGTTTAAAAAGATTTTTTGGGTGAGACCTTTATTTATTTTAAACAAATATTTAAATACAACTTGAATTGGTTTATTGTGTTATTATTTGGGTTCATGGGTATAAGGCCCAAAATAATGGTTAAAAAAGGTTTAGGGTCCAGTCTTCTCAAAAAATGGGTTTTTAGTCCTTTTGCACTTTGGACCTAAAAACCCTTACTATATATACTCAAATCCCGTCCATATCCCCGTACAGATTTTCCACTATTTTTAAATTGGGCCTGGACTAAAGTGCAAACAACATTTTTGTAGCGTGATTTATGGTATTAAATAAGAAATAACGAATATTTCCAAATCAATTTTCTCTCTCTTCTTTACAGATTTGGAAACCATATAAAATCTCCCTCTTTCCGAATCAAATCAAGGACCAGTTTTTTCTGGGATCAATTTAGCGTGATTTGGGGGTTAATATACAGAAAGTATATATCACTTTCTCTCACTTAACTTTCAGATTTGGGAAAAGTATATTTTCTGGGATCAATTTAGCGTGATTTGGGAGTCAGTATACAAAACGTATATATTACTTTCTCTCACTTAACTTTCAGATTTGGAAAGAGTATATTTTTCTGGGATCAATTTAGCGTGATTTGGGGGTTAATATACATAACTTATATATCACTTTCTCTCATTTAATTTTCTTTTTACTTATACATAACCAAACATCCCTTACAAATTATGAAACATGTTCATAAATTATGTATAATTTACGAACATTACAACAACATTTGTTTTCGTTTTTACTCATACATAACCACACATTAAATACAAATTATGAAACAAGTTCGTAAATTATGTGTTATTTATGACGAGGAAACCATCATTTGTCATGTATACTATGTAATTTATTCCAATGGTTCACATTATTTATACTAGAACTTAACGTTTTTTACATAGGCACACTACAGTATCTTCTCAACTATCTGAGTCATTCAACAAACAACAGTTACACGGTTTAAATCATTCTTGACGAACTTGAAATCATGTCCTGTGTTTATACTATACTGTTGAAGGACGAATCGAAATGCTTTAGTTTTATCTTCTTCCCTACTTTGGATGATTCCGAAGAAATTTCCATCAGTAACAGCTAAACTACAAAATAAAAATGTAAATAATTGTCAACAATACGTATCATTTATGAAAAACTACAATGTAAAATGTTATAAAGTATATGTACTGTTTATAAATTTTATAGTACTGTTTAGTAAAGTACTGCTTCAAATGTGTAAAGCGCAATAAAGTACATATAATTGTTTGAACAATACAGATTGTTTACATTCTGTTACAATAACACTGTACAAAATCTTCTCTGGTTCAAATGTGTCATGTTCAATAAATTACACATAATTTCTTTTAAATTACACATCGTTTACATTCGGTTACAAAAAAACGTGTAATGTTCAATAAATTACACATAATTTCTTTTAAATTACACATTGTTTACATTCTGTTACAATAAAAAAATTATTTCCCAAATAGCCCCTAACTTCGTGACCAGTTTCCTGCCTAGCCCCCTACTTTATCAAAAATACCTAGATGACCCCCTTTTTGAGTTACCGTTATAACTCCGTTAACCAGTCATTATTTCTCTGTCATCCATCTCATAACCTCTCTTTGCCACCTTATTTTCTCGCGATCTCATCGTCTTCACCGACGAAGGTCGTCGGCCGGCGACCTTCAAACATAAAAAAAAAATTCCCTCTCTCTCTAATTTTTTTTTTGTTTTTCTTCCCTCCCCTCTCTTTTTAAACACTCCGGCGAAGGGAGAACCCTTCGTCGGAGTTCAAGAACATACCTAGATCTGGTCTGTTCGTGAAGAACATACCAGATCTGGGTATGTTCTTCACGAACAGACCTTTCATGGTCGCGGCTCAAAACCCCACCTTTCATGGTCGCGGCCCAGACCTTTCAGATCTGGCTAAATTTGGTTTTCTTTGGGTTAAAACAATTGAAGGTATAAATGTCAAAATTCTAATTTAGATTTAATTATGGAGATTTAGAAAACAAACATTAAAATTGAAGAGAATTCAGACATTTCAGGTTCAACCAATTCAATTCAACTAATTTAGATTCAGACACTCTTAAAAAAACAAACACCACCTAACAATGTTAAATGACACTTTATTGCCTTCCCATAGTTAGGGTAAATGACGGATTAGAGCATTCTTCACTCAGAAGTATGGGCAAACCCATTTGTTGCCTACGAGTATAGCCAAATTCTAGCCATTCTAGCGTTCTACTAGAGGTTTATGAGTATCTCTTGTGTTTTCTAGTATCGCCTCTCTAACGGGACTAAAAAACGTTTAAATTTTTTAGTCTCATGAACACTGACGTCAAATTTAGCGCGTCACTGCTCATCCTGCGAATTGCTGGTTTGGTGAATTCTTAATTTTATTTGTTTTATCTCTTTCGATTTTCGGTTTAACGTTTGGTATAATTTTCATGAATTATTTTCGTGTTCGGTTTTTATATCAATTAAGTTGAAACTAATTTTTCATTATGTTAAGAATAAACATTTACAAACTAATGAGAAGATTAAATTAGTTTGTCAGAGATTAGAGAGTTAGTTATGGGTACAAAGAAAAGAGTTTGATAATGTTAAAGTAGTCCAATGTAGGGGTTCGAGGTTTCAAAATTAAGGATCTTCAAACTGACAAAGAGCTTGTCACTAGTCCATGTGAGGATGGTTTATAGACATTTCAACTTCAATCCAATACATCTTCTTTGCAAGGTTCAACTTTCTTTTCTATTTTAACTCATGACTGGCATTCTAGGATAGGTCATCCAACTTTCGGAACCATGCATGAAGCATATCATTTAGGCAAATAATCTTCCTTTTACATATTTTCTCCCTTTTATTTGTAATTCTTGTCAAATGGTTAAGAGTCATTCTCTATCTCATAAATCTTGTGTTGCTTCTGTAACTTCTTCTTAAGAATTAATAGATTTTGATGTTTGAGGCCCCTTTCCATATTCTTCTTTCAATGGTTAAAAGTATTATGTTACATTTTTAGACACATATACCAGATATACATAGATTTTTTCCATTACTCAAAAGTTTGATGTTTTCGCCACCTTTATGTTGGGTGGTCTTGGGCCTCTCTTACCCCAAAAGCTAGCTCAAGAGGTAAGGCTCCTCCCGCACTTATTAACACACCCCTTGCCCCTTCCACAACCAATGTGGGTTTAACCTAACACTTTCTTCTCTAATGTCATGTAGAAAACATATTCTCTCTCAAAATTAAATGTGCTTAATCTGACTGGGTAGTTGAATTTCAAAATGCCTTCAAATACCTTGAAGCAAATGACATTGGCCACCGAGTTTCATGTCCTCATGACCGTGCTCGAAATAGAGTGGTGGAAAGAAAACATAGGCACATGCCTAGCTTTGTTAGCACATGCTAATTTACCACTGATTTTTTGGGATTTTTTTTTGAGACTGCAGTATATCTCATTAATAGACTTCCAACTCCCGTTCTTAATAATTATTCACCTCTTGAAACTTGTTTCACACCAAGCCTGATTATGGCTACCTCAAAATATTTGGTTGTGGCGGCCATCCTTGTCTCAGGCCTTATAATAAGCATAAGTTTGACTTTCGAAGCTCCTGGCAAATTTTTCTTGGCTATAGTCCCAACCATAAAGGGTATATATGTTTAAACCCCAAAGACTTCAGATCGTTATCTCTTCAAATGTTGTTTTTGATGAGTCCTTATTTCCTTTTATTTCTCTTTCTACACCTTCCTGTTGTTTCTTGTTCTTCTTCATTTCATCTTTCTCCTCTTCCTTTTTCATCTATTTTTCATGCACTTTTAAATGTATCTCCTCCCACTTCTTCTCCTCATCCTTCTCTTACCCCTTATCCTCATACTCCTATTCTTTCTTTTATTTTTATCTTCAGTATTCATCCTATGATCACCAGAGTAAAAGATGACACTAGAAAACCCAAAGTTCACACTGTTTACCTTCAAGACACGTTTTTCTGATCTAACTCTCACTACCTATCTTCAAGCATTTAAGGATTCCAAGTGGAGATCAACAATGTCAAAAGATATTAATGCTCTTATTCAAAATGGAACTTGGGTTCTTACTCCTTCTACTCTAACCATGAGTGTTATTGGGTGCAAATGGATTGTTTGAATAAAAAAAATGCAGATGGTGTTAGGTTATGATGTCTTTTAGTGTTACTAACGGAATCACGGACATTAGTTCCGCTCTAATGTTTAACACTAGTATTTCCCAAGATCTCATGCATAAGCTAATAATTAACTAAGAGTTTAGAGATTACCTTAATCGCTAAATTTTTCCTTGAACCTTTCCAATCGAATGCGAAGACCAAAAGCTGCAATTGTTGTTCCTCTACTCAAGACAATCGAATAATCAATTTGATCTCCCACCTTGATGCTTGCTAGAACTCCAATGGTGGTTTTATGAAGAACACATATTCTTTTGACTAGTTAGATAGCTTGGGAATAATCTTTCTTTCTTTCTCTACTTGATGTTGTAGAGTTAGAAAGCTTCTAGAGAAATTCCACACCTTATTCAAGTTCCTAAGAGACATTATATAGAACCCTAAGTTAGACTCCAACCCTAATTAGGTTTCCTAAAAGTCCCTTTTGAATAAGATTTAGGAAATACTCAAAAATAGAAACTCGTTTCTATTTTCTGAACTTCCTAAGTTTTGGCCGGCCATACCATGCCCTATTGGACAGATCTGGCCGACCCCATTAGGGTAAACGGCCATCCAAGGTCGGCCCATTTCCGGCCCCCAAAACTCCTCTTTTATGCCCCGACCCAAATCCCCTTTATTCGGGTCTTTTGTGCTATCTTTGCCTAAACTTCTTTTAGACTTTTGGGACATATTTATGGGTCTTATCCTTCTATATATGTCTCATCCCACTAGTCATATCATCCGATCAAATCGTCATTCTTTGGTGTTACCTGATGTAGGATCTGGTTGAATTTAGCTCCGAATTACTTAGTAATTCGACGATCGTAGTTGGTTGCTAGCAAAACATTACGATCCCTAAATTGTCCAGACTTGATGATCTTCTTCATCAATTGTCTTATTCGACAAATTTCTCGCATTGCATATTTGGTCGAAGGATATCTCCTTCAGATGGGTCTATTTCTAGATATAAGGTAAGGTTAGTTACTAAAAACTTTAATCAAATTGAAGGACCAAACTATGAGAAAACTTTCAGTCATGTATTTAAGCCAATTACAATTAGGATTATTTTATCTTTAGTTTTTTCCAAAGGTAAATTCTTAGGCAGCTAAATATCAAAAATGTTTTTTCTCAATGACATTTTTCCATAAAAAGTTTACATGAGCCAGCCGCCTGACTTCATTGATCTAGATAAGCCACAACATGTTTTTCTCTATACTTTCAAGAAAGATCTAAAAGCTTGGTTTGAAAGACAGAGCACCTTTCTTCTTAGCCAGGAATTTTTAGCTTCCGAAATAGACACATAATTGTTCTTTCATATTTCTCCAACAAGTGTTTATCCTCGTCTATGTAGATGACATTATAATTACAGGTAGCAACCCCTCTTTAATTTGTTCAAGCAACCATTACCACTTTTTTTCAAATGAGTTAGTTATTTCTGGTCTTGGTTATCTCAATTACTTTCTTGCTATTGAAGTCTTGCCTTCATCAGATGGTCTTCTTCTCTATCAGAAAACAATATAGTACAAATCTTGTGCTTAAAACTAAGATGAATGAGGCAAAATCAGTGTCCACACCTATGGGTACCAATTTGCGTCTGAATAAGGATGTAGGGTGAACTATTGAGTAAATAAGAATTTCAATTATATCGTAGTACGTTGGAAACACTTCAGTATGCTACAATTACACAACCACACACATCCTTTCTTGTGAATTAAGTAAGTCAATTTCTTCAATTACCTACTTAAGATCAGTAGTGTGCAACTAAAAGGATTTTGAGATATCTCATGAATACCATTGATCATACTTTTCAAATGCAGAGGTCCTTTTTCTCTCTTATTGGTTCCTCTGAAAATGATCTTCAAGCATTCTCTAATGTCTATTAAGTAGGGTGTCCAGATATATGATAGAAAGTCTTGTAGCACCCAGATCTCCGAGTCAGAGAATTAAATGAGTTAAAGCGTTGTGCAGAGCTAGTAGTTTGTTTTGGGTTTTGGCTTTGAATACCTGTTTCGTTGAACTTGGGCACTCATCGGGTAGATATCGAGAAACTAGGAATATTGACTGGTCATTGGTGAGGTTCCGATGTTATTGTAACTTTATTAGAAGATCAATAGAATGACAGTGGGCGAAGGGTGTCAGTCGTTCATTCATTTGTAGTATTTTCTCGAATAAAAGAATATCTTTTTATATAGTAGAAAAATGTTTTATATGTTGGAAGTCAATCCCACATTGGTGGTGAGACGGAGTGTGGTGCTCCTCTTAAAAGGTTAAACACCCTTCCCTAGTGAGGCCTTTTAAAACTGTGAGACCCAGGTGTGCCAAAGTGGACAATATCACTAGCAGGCCAGAAGGCTGGTCCGCACCATCCTATAACACGTTATGAGCACGATTCGCTCTACTGTGATGTGGTCTTGAGAGGGTGTGTTGTAAAGCAATCCCACATTGGTGGTGAGACGGAGTGTGGTGCTCCCCTTACGAGGTTAAGCACCCTGCCTAGTGAGGCCTTTTAAAACCGTGAGGCCCAGGTGTGCCAAAGCGGACAGTATCACTAGCAACCCAGAAGGCAAGTCCGCACCATCCTATAACACGTTTCAGCACGATTCGCTCCACTGTGGTGTGGTCTTGGGATGGTGTGTTGTAAAGCAATTCCACATTGGTGGTGAGACGGAGTGTGGTGCTACTCTTAAGAGGTTAAGCACCATTTCCTAGTGAGGCCTTCTAAAATTGTGAGGCCCAGGTGTGCCAAAGCGGACAATATCACTAGCAGCCCAGAAGGCTGGTCCGCACCATCCTATAACACGTTATCAACACGTTAAAAGGCCTCACTAGGGAAGGGTGCTTAACCTCTTAAGAGGAGCACCACACTCCGTCTCATCACCAATGTGGAATTTGCTTACAACACACCCTCCCAAGACCACATCATAGTAGAGCGAATCGTGCTGATAACGTGATATAGGATGGTGCAGACCAGTCTTCTGTGCTTCTAGTCATACTGTCCGCTTTGGCACACCTCGGCCTCATGGGTTTAAAAGGTCTCACTAGGGAAGGGTGCTTAACCTCTTAAGAGGAGCACCACACTCCGTCTCACCACCAATGTGGGATTGTTTTACATTACACCCTCCCAAGACCACATCACTGTAGAACGAATCGTGCTGATAACGTGTTATAGGATGGTGCGGACTAGCCTTCTGGGCGGCTAGTGATACTGCTCGCTTCGGCACACTTGGGCCTCACGGTTTTAAAATGCCTCACTAAGGAAGGGTACTTAACCTCTTAAGAGGAGCACCACACTCCGTCTCACCACCAATGTGAGATTGCTTTACAACTTTATATCAGTTATCATATTCTTTTTTTATAGAAAACATACATTATAATTTAAAATGGGCTTTTGATATTTAAAAAAAATACAAATATACAACTAATTTATTAGTTTATATTATTACAAAAGGGAATTTGAAAAGTCAAGATTGATTCAACGACAACAATTGGTGGCATTGCATGCAAGTTGACGTGGGACTTAATTGGATTGTATTACTATTTTAATAGTTTAAACCCAACACAAACCCCACTCTTTACCCTTTCAAAATCATTCCGTGATATGCCTTTAGGCTTTAATAACTCATCAAACTGCATGTAACCAAGAACAAGAGGTGGTTTAGCCGTGCAGGGATCCGAAACTTTGATGGTCGATTAATTAGCGGATTATGGTCGGAATTCAATAAAATTTCTTTCAGTAATCCTATTGGATTCGTTCTACATATCTAGCAGGTAAGAATTTTCTATTTCGTCTGAATTTAGTGGCTGTTTGATAGTTATTTCGAAGACTATATAGTTGAATCAGGTTTTCTTGTGTGTTTATGATTTAAGGTGGTTATTCTTTAGTTTCTTCGAATGATTTATGTTCAGGAACATATTTAGGATATTATAGGCTATTTCGGGGTGTCCATATTTAGACAGGTTGCTGTCGAATTATTTTACGGCTCAAATTTCATGTTTGGACTAATTTTGGAAATGAATTGGAATAGAGATGGTTAAATCGAACTTTTTTATATTTCACTTGAATGAAGAGTTTCACTTATAGATTTACGTTATGGAGTTTATTATATCATTTGACTGCTTTGGGGATGCTGGAGTGTAAAATAGAGTTTATGGGAAGTTCGTAGGTTGATTTGTATACATTTCAGTTATTCGGTGGAATGTATCAGTGAGATGCATAGTGTCGAAAGGACATTCTTAGTATAGTTTCATTCATTTTATGCATTCTTGCTTTGTAAGAAGACTCTTGACGGTTATATAACTGTCAAATGACCATTTTGCCCTTTTATATTCAGTAGGACTAATGCACTACAGTAGGGAGTTCGATGAGATATGGAGCTTAGTTAGGAGCACCACTGGAGGCGCAAGAAGAAGTAGGATCCTATGAATCTTACTTGGAGCACGGGTATTCCCCTTCTCACCACTTTATATATATATATATATATATATTATTTTCTTTTTATCGTTCTTTAGTTCAAATTATGGCATGATATGATATGATGTGAATGTATGTAGTGCGCTCTCTGTTATGGATGTTTATCTTTTCAAAATAAATTGGGTTTTCTGAAAAGTAATCGCATGGTGGCGGAATCGCTTGAGTTGTGTGATCGTTTTGTGTCAATTGTAAACACGTTGTGGTAGAATCGCTTGAGCTGCGTGTATAACATGGTTGTTTTTAGACGGACATTGGTTGGTCCCCTTGTTTATTTTTATGTTATAGAACAACAATGATTTATGTCAAGGGTTACACTCAGTGCGTGCGCAACCGTGTGGTAACGACCATTCTAGTTTACCCGGAATGGGATCCGGAGAGGATGGGAGTTGGAGTATTCCGACCCTTGGAGTGATTAGGAGATGGACCCAATGTCATGCTTGTTTATTTATTCTGCTAAGCTACTGGTGTGTGTGGTTTGAAATATGTTGTGATTGATACTTACAATGTTTTCACCGAAATGAAAGAGGGCGTCTACCTGAATTTTCTTAATAGGAAAATACTTAATCCCTGAAAGTGGACACATGTAAAAGCTTGGCTTTAAACAGGGTTTACCCTACCTTGAGACATAAGAATTTTCTTTTCCTCTGGCTTTAAATAGGTGCATGTATATGTTTGGGTATTCTTCGAATGGTTAATGAATTATCTTGCAAGGAAGCGTCAGATCTGACCGGAGATAGGACGCACCTCAAGACGAGATAATTGTATCGTCGTCAGTATATGGCTCTGCTACACGACGATGCTCTTATAGTCGTCTGGGTTAGTCATGACATATTATAAGTTATCAGTGTTTGGGTGGGATTTACTATTCGATGCGTATTGAGATCACAAACTAGCCCGATGGGAGATGATGTCGAAGGAAGAGTTACAGAAGCTCATATCGAGGTATTACGTGGATCCATGTGTACACTGCAGTAGTCAAACGTTCGATAAGGCACCGCCTGCCTACACACTAACAAAGGCCGAACGGTTCTTCCTAGCCGAATAGTAGGTGACCCCAACTGAGGGCGTATTCAGTCGTGATCTTGGTAAGCTAGAAGAATTGTCTTGCTATATTGCCTTGATTTGTGTGCATAATGATATCTTTATATATATGTAACACTTATAACTATTGAATATTAATTATTCTATGTGTGTGGTTCGAGTGAGATATCTAGGTATCCTACTAAGCTGACCTTCGGGTTATCTCATTCCTATTTGTTTTTGTTCAGTTGCAGGTACCAAGGCCGACCCTAACATTTGCGAGGCCCAAAGCCGTTTGTAAATTTGGGGCCCCTAATAGGTCCTTGTAATGCTTTATAAAAAAACAAAAGAAAAATGCAGGGGACTCGAATCTGGGTAAGTTGCGACGCAAACAACTGTGTGGACCAACCCACTAGCATCTCTCTTGTGTTAACTGATGTAAGGAAACAAGTAAATAATTGATAAAAATTTATGGAGAAGCCCTTCAAAATTGGGGGCCCTAAGCCACCGCTTTGGTGGCTTTGGGCCAGGCCGCCCTTGGCAAGTACTGGTGGTCAGGAGTGACATGGTTTACTTCGTTGACTCACATTATGTAAGAATATAATCTCTATTATATTTTCAACTTACAATTTTATCACAACGTCAATATCATATATGTATCATCTAGAATAGTTAGGATCGTTCTCTCACTTATTTGTGATTATACACATGTAAATAGTATGCACACTATCACAATGATGATGTTATTTATATATTGAAGGTAATGAAAACAGGTATGAATGTTAGACAGGTTTTTCAGGTTTGATGAGTTCAATTGACAGAGTAGACTGTGTCAAAATTTCTTATCTTTCATTTTATGAAAACTATTTTGGTTACTTAGTTAATGAGAAGAGTAAGTTAAGTTTGTTAGATATTATAGTTTATTAGAGATTAATTAGTTAGAGAGTTAGTTATGGTTGTTATGAAAGAGTTTGTTACTGTTAGAAGTTAGTTATAACAAATTCTCTCTCTACAAGACTACAACCTTTTTATATGTAATCTCAATTAATAATATACATTCACTGATGAGAGATTTACAATTTTCTCTCTTCTTCTTCATTTCAAACATCTTACTAACTTACTGCATGTATAAACTATTAAAATGATAGAATGGAAATTCAATATTCCAATTCATTAGGCTTAAACAATAATATTCAAAATAAACTACTATATATAAATTTATTTGAGTCTATGACCGAATTTTAGTCCTAATGACTCTAATAACTTTAACCAACCTCAAGGCCGGCCCAAGTATATCGGAGGCCCCAAGCGAAATTAAAAATTTGGACCCCATACAATAGATATTAGAAAAAAATTAATAAAATTTACAAAAAATGAGTGAGAGATCCAAATTTTGGGGGGTAAATGAGAACCCAATCCATTTTTGGCCAAAAATGTGAAGCAGGTCCAAATGTCAGAAAACAGTACTATTTCCTGATTTTATTTTATTTTCCCCCCTTCTTGCCCTTGGACGGGATATTTTCCAGTTTTCTAACACTCTGACGCGAGTCAGCGAATTAATTAGTTTCCCGTACATGACGTCACAACAGGAAGACATTCAGATTTTTCGAAATTTCAAAAATGGCGCCATTTTTGACGAAATTTCGGCCATTTTTTTTGGATACCGCCCATTGTATTCTGTTTCAATTCCTTCTTTGTTCCTATTTATACATCCAAAAATCTTCTTCATCATTCTTATTTTGCTTCACATTTTATCTTCTCCATCTTTCTCAATCTCTAAAAACATCTAAGTTTCCAGTTCTTTCTCTCTTTAAAAGTTTTATGGTCTTATTTATCTCCTTCATCTCTTTCAATCGATTTATTTATTTCTTCATCACTTTCAATCTCTAAAAACATCAAAGTTTTCAGTTATTTCTCTCTGTAAGTTTTATGTTCTTATTTATCTTCTTCATCTCTTTCAATCGATTTATTTATTTCTTCATCTCTATCTTTTTTTTAATTTATTTTGTTTCCAGATCTTTCCATATTTATACATCCAAGATCTTCTTCATCATTTTCATTTTGTTTCACATTTTGGAAATATTTGGTTTAAAGTTGACCAGTACATCCAAGATCTTCTTCATCATTCTTATTTTGTTTCACGTTTTTGAAAGATTTTTTTACAAAAAAAAACAAATTAGTTTAAAGTTGACCAGTACACAGAATAATTTCCGGTACACAAGAAAATTTCCACTACAAAAATGTCTAGTACAGAACCAAATTTCCAGTAAACAAAACAATTTCCAGTACACAAGAAAATTCCCCAGTATAAAAATGTCTAGTACATAACCAGATTCCCAGTAAACTGAACAATTTCCGGTACACAAGACAATTTTCAGAAAACAAGAAAATTTTCCAGTACAAAAATGTCTAGTACATAACCAAATTTCCAGTAAACAAAACAGTTTCTAGTACACAAGAAAATTTCCTAGTATAAAAATGTCTATTACATAACCAGATTCCCAGTAAACTGAACAATTTCCGGTGCACAAGACAATTTCCAGAAAACAAGAAAATTTCCCAGTACAAAAATGTCTAGTGCATAACCAAATTCCAAGGACACAGAATATATGAAAACAAGTCAATGGAAAACTATCAAAAATGAGGAAAAATTAATTTTAAAGATATAAGAAATAAATCTGGAAAAAAAAGGAAATTTGTTGAGATTGGAGAGAGAAATTTGTTGAGATTAGAGAGAGAAATATGTGTGGGAGAAAATAAAAAAAGAAATAAATATGAAAAAAAAACGAAAATGGCAAGTTGGTAATTTTGTAATGGCAATTCTGTAATTTTGTGGGAAAGTACAAGGTTTGATGTCAGTGCGTCAGACTATTTTTCAAAAAATTTCGTGTTTTCCGAAAATTTTTCGGTGGCAATGTTGTAAATATGTGGGGAGTACACTGTCTGACAGCCTGGTGTGTCAGCTAGTTTTTCAGAAATTTTTGCTTTTCTGAGAAACTTTTTGATGGCAATTTCGTAAATTTCGAAAAGAATAAGGACTTTCCGGACATTTCATCTCTTGGTCTGACGCATTGGACCTGCTTTACAATTTTGTCCAAGTTTGGGTTGGGCTCTTATTTTGGGCCCAATTTTGGATCTTTCATCCATTCCCTCTAAAATTTAAACCATGCAAAGGGTAGGAATCAAACCCTGAACCTTTAATCCAAGATCTAAACTCTTTACCACTAAGCTAAACCTTAAATTATGTTTGAAATTGATTTAAAGTATAATTAGTTTTTCGAAAGTTACATACGAGATAGAAAACATGAGGCCCTGAATTAATTGGGCCCAAAGCGACCGTTTTGGTGGCTTTGGTCATAGCGACCCTTGAACAACCTATAGGTGGATATGGAGATGAGTATGGAGATAGCTACACCTACATGTGTGGGTGCGAAGGTGGTTATGGATAACATAGTAGTTTCAATTGGTAGTTTTTCTTTTGGAAAATTCTTTAGAGTGCATGATTGGGATGGTCTAATGTGGCTACAGCCTACATTAGTGACATTGCAAGAGCCGTTTCACTTAAAATAGAAAAATCTCCTGATTTTGTAACCCCTACCAAAATTTTATCTTACCCACCTAACCAATAATTGAGACAATATTATCAACAATGAAAACAAGTATTGATTGAAAACAATAGTGATCTAAAACAAGCTCAAATTGACCAAGAACGAATCGTCCACCACTACTTAGCCAGAGATAGTCTATTGAGAGAGACCGAGAGAATCAAATCGGTCGATATTACTTTTCTCCAATTTCGCTTTACTTTTTTCGGTTGCTCGATCATTTTCAACTGAAAATGACTAGTGAAAATGTAAGGAAGCCAACTCCATCACGTAAGAAAAAAATGTTACAAGTACATTTGTAGCATTTCCCTTTCAACATAAAAAAAAGAAGTCCTCAAAAAATCTATCTGTTCAACTTTCAACTCAATTGAAATTCTAGAGAGAGAGAGAGATAATGAAGCAATCATCATCAACCTCCCCAGAGCTTCCATTAAAGACCAAAATAATGATTGCTTACGAATCCGCCGTTGTCGATGCTTCAACTCGTCCTAATGGCACCATTAATAGACCTCTCTTAAGCATCTTCAACTTTTTCTTACATAATCCTGCTAATAAAAAACCTAAGAAAGGTGTGAAAACCCTAGATATCATTGTTGACCCAACTAAAAACCTCTTCTTCCGTCTCTTCATCCCTACTATTAAGAAAACCTCCTCCTCCTCCTCCGGCACCGCTGCATCTCCCACTCTCCCTGTAATTATCTACTTCCACGGTGGTGGGTTCTCATTTTGGTCTCCTAGTTTCTTCATTTACGATAAGTTCTGTCGTCGATTAGCTCGGAAACTTAACGCGGTTGTCGTTTCCGTCGGTTACCGTCTCTCACCGGAAAATAAGTGTCCGGCACATTATGAAGACGGATTACAAACTTTACTTTTTCTTGACGGGAAAAAGTTCGAAGGTTTTCCGGTGAACGCTGATATATCAAAATGTTTTATCGCCGGAGATAGTGCCGGAGGTAACCTGGCTCATTTTGTGGCTGTCAAAGCCGCTGAAACCGAATTTCAAGAATTGAAGGTTATCGGACTGATACCAATTCAACCGTTTTTTGGTGGAGAAAAGAGGTCGGATTCAGAAATCCGACTCCGTAAAGTTCCTGTTGTTTCAATAAAACGGACTGATTGGGTATGGAAAGCGTTTTTACCTGAAGGGGCTAATCGAGATAATTACGCGGTTAACGTTTTTGGTCCGAATTCAACCGATATATCGGGATTGGAAAAGTTTCCCGCTACATTGATTGTTATTGGAGGGTTTGATCCGTTACAAGATTGGCAAAAACAGTATTATGAAGGTTTGAAGAAATTTGGGAAAGAAGTTTATTTAGTTGAATACCCAAAAGCTATTCATTTATTTTATGGGTTTCCTGAATTGCCTGAATCTTCAATGCTTATAGATGAGATGAAGAATTTTATTGAAAAACAAGTGATTGGCCATTGAAGGATATAAATCCATAGGAAACTCCAATCACATTTTTTTTTGGAGTCACTAAATTTTTTGGAATCTCTAGTGCAATCGATGAACTTCGAACTCTAATTTAGTTTGTTTTGTACGCGTGTAATATAATGTGTAGAATTTTAATTCTTAATCTATAAAATTATTGTTCATTTTAAAGTTGCAAGTTAGATTCAGTTATCTGAATAGAAAATTATAACTACTACGAAATTTTAAAACAAATAAAAACAGAATCCAGAAAACTATTTTATCATTTGCTACAATTGCATTCTCCACGCTCGTGTAAATAACTGTTTACGAGTACAATATCATCAAGTTGACTGTAAAGTTTGACGCTGACCGTTGGTTTTGCTTTTAAGAAAAATCAACAAACATTTCTTCAGCCTTCATTGGCTAGATTAATTTTTTTTTTTTCTTTTGATGAGATATTGGCTAGATCAATTTGAAAATTCATATTTAACATATAAAGAAAACTACTATATTATCATTACAATCATTGTGTCGAGGGACCAGTGAATAAAAATATTAAACTAGATTGAAAAGAATGGAAAAAAGTTTAGATGAGAAGCTGAGAAGGGGTAAAAAACAAATGGGGGATCCACCCAATAAGTACTGGTTCGAGCCCCAAACTAGCGTTGCGGCCTAATGGCTACATTGGCAGAAGCTCCTAAGAGCATCTCCAGTGCAACACTCAACTTGAAAAATTCAATTTGACACATAAGATTGTTTGAGTTTTTAACAAAAAAACATTCTCCAATGCAACACTCAACTAAAATCTCAATATGATGTGGCAACAATAAATATTGAGATACTTGTTGAGTTTTCTTTTGAGTATCTCAACATTTATTGTTGTTCGTCAATTGGTCCACATCATCATTTTATATATTAAAATAAGAAACAAGAGTAAAACTAAAATAAATGTTGAGTTTTTTTTAGTGTTGCATTATAGAAGTATTTTGAATTGAGGATCTCAATTGTGCCAACTATGAAAGAGAATCTCAATTCATACTTGATACATTACATTAATTGAGTTATTGTTGAGTGTTACATTGGAGATGCTCTAACCTCTGGAAAAGCCCATCACCAAGACTCCCGTACTGGGCAAATTCAAAAAATTGGGAGCCTAGCTACCAACTATAAAGGAAATAAGTAATTATCCTCATTTTCTCCTTCCTCGTCACTTTTCTTTCACTTCTCTTTGCCAATTTTTTTCTTTTTTTATCATCATTTTCACGTCACTTTCTTAATTTATTTTAGAGTAGAGTTACTGATAATACTACTTAACATCTCTATGATAAAGAGTGGGGGACTGGTGATGAGATGAATGTTGGTCCTTCACCAATAAATAACTCCAAAGATTGACTTGCGACACATGTTAGATTTCCACATGACATATGTACGAACCTTTGATAGGACCGACAGAGTGTGAAAACGAAAGACTTCTGCCACTTGAACCCTGAAAAGGAAGGTCGACCCGAGTCTCCTAGGCACCTAGAATTTTGTCACGACTTAAAGACAACCAGAAGGGTGAATCCAAGTAAGCTCTTTCACCTGAGTCTGGAACTAAAACCAAATAAGTTCTTTCACCTGAGCCTGGAACGAGAGGTCTGCAGAAGTAAGTTCGACACCTTAATATTAACCTTCAATATCAGTAGACACAGTCATACAACCATGACCACAAAGATTCTATAAACAACTCCACCATGTGGCCTTCATAAAGTCAGTCTATAACCACCCCAAAATCACAAAAATGATTGACCATGGCCACGAAAATATATATAAGCGGTTTGCCCCAAAAGAAGGATCTAATTATTAACTTTTGACATTTCTTTACTCTAAATCTGGGCGCTAAACTAAATTGAGTATCAGAGTGTGTGTGCAGGTATCCCCTCCATCAAGTTATCATCACAGAGAACATGATGGAACCAAAGGTAACAAGAATAACTTTTGTAGAGATGACCGTCAAGCCACTTTTCGACATCATCAACTACCCTCTCACTTTAACACCTCCAATTCACACCAGTCGAAGATATGCCCCAGTGGCATGTTAACATTGTTAAAACACCATTATTGAATGTAATTAATAGATTCATTTGTATAAAGTTATTCATTAATTAATTAGCTCCATCAAAACATTTAGTAATAGAATCAAATAACACCCACCATACCTCACCATACCTTATACAGTTGAGTGGAAGTAATCAATTCATCCGAAAACAATAACTTTAAATGTCATTTAAGACCATCAACAACCAACCCAAAGAGGCTTTCTCAATTTTTCATAAAGTGAGTTAGTTGAAGAAAATATTGATACCTTACACTTCTAGAATAAAAGAAAAGTTAGATTGTTCTAACCCATGCTTTACTTTTTTTCCCTCAAAATGAACATTAGGTACATCAAAATAGCATGGAAACATCATGGAATCGAATACTTACGAAAAAGTTAGGAAAGATGGACAACTCCCTCAAAACTACAATTACAATTCTACAAACTTAGGCCATACAAACTTTATACCATCTTGACATGAAGTTGCAGTGTTTGTATTGAATAATATGATGGGAAAACACATATGTACGATTTACCTTTCTCATCGAACTAGATTGTCTATTTCTTTATAGGACTGGTTTTTTTTGTTGAAACTTCTATAGGACTAGTTGGGAAGGCAACTCTATTTAAATATGATTCCTCATGCTTGTCTCAAGTGGTGTCTTTTTTCTATTATTTGAATTCAACTTTTCTGAATTAAATATGAGCCAAAATCAACCTAAATCAGTTATTTAGATGAACCAGAACCACATATCGTACAAAAAAAAAATCTGAAAGGCTTGAGTTAATTCAGAATTGGAATCAAATTTCAGGTCTGAGTTCGAGGGAAAAAAATTCTATCCGCTAGTCCGATATTTCTGATTTGCAGTTTCGTTTAAACATGAAATACATTTTAGATCTCGTATCTCGAGTGTATTAGTAAGAAAAATGGATTAGACATTTGAAATGTAATACAAGTAGTGAAGAACCATCCGTCATAACTTGAATTGAAAAGTTCATTATTTTCTAAGATGTGTTTGTTTTCCTATGAGTTCGATCTAAATCGACACAAAGACTTTAGTGTACAACAAATTTTCACCAAATGCTAAAATAATCAACAATATAGAAAAATAAAACTTAACATATTTCTTAGTAATATAATGAAAATATACAGTACAATAAACATATAGAAAGATTATATGAATAAGATCATTTGGTACTAATCTCTTACAAAGTAGTCATAAATTATTAAGACCAGGCATCACCTCATCTTACCCCATAAATGTTCAATCAAGCATCTTGCAACTTAGAGTGAACTTCTTTATATGTGATTTTCTTGTGTGGAGATAAAAATGTTCAGTTGCGTCTTCCAATATCTACATTAGGAGGAGGTGTTTCAGATAAATTTGCAACACCCATAGAATCTTTACTATCGTCCTCTGTAATCATGTTATGCTTTGTAATACAAGCACATAATATATCATGGATTACCTTTTTAGAAGGAGTTGTCCCTTAATAATGGCACACCGGGATTAGAGAACTTCAAATGCTCGTTTGACATCTTTTTGACATGCTCTTTTTGCACCCCTCAAAATATATGTATATTTTTTATCTTGACGTTTTGAGATAGTTTGAACAAGAGCTGATTATTTACGCTGTATACCATCCGCAAATTTGTGACCAACTCACCATTTTGGCCCCCATAAGTGTCTGGCAGTTCGATTTGGCCCCCAAAAACTAAAAAAATTTCAACTTTTTCCAGAAACACCCTTGAGGGCCAAAATGGAATTAATTCTAATTTTTTTTTGAAAACACAAGGCCGCTTCACCTCCTCTTATTTCCTCCACCTCATCAGTTTATTACATCTCACATCCATGCCATATGCCCATCTCATCATAATGTCTCCGACCGACCAATTTTTTCGGCGACCTTGAAACATAAAAAAAACAAATTTCTCTCATCTTCTTTTCTCTCTCTCTTATTTTTCTTTTCTTTCCTCTCAATCTCTCTCTAAGTTCCCCTTCGCCAGCAGAAATTCCGACGAAGAGGACAACTCCGATCGAAGGGTTTCCAGATCAGAAACCCTTCGTCCATGACGATTTCCGGTCTGGAAACCCTCATTTTCATGAAGGACTTCCAGATCGTGAAGACGGAGGGTTTCCATATCGGAAAACCTTCATTCACGAAGAGGGTTTTCGATCCACGAAGAGGGTTTCCAGATCGTAAACCCTTCGTGAATGAAGGGTTTCTAGGCTGGAAACCCCCATAGACGAAGGGTTTCGACCTGGAAAACCTTCGGTCAGAGTTGTCCCCTTCGCCGGGATTTCTACCGGCAAAGGGGAACTCGAAGAGAGGAATTGAGAGGAAAGATAGATAAAGGAAGACGAGTGAGAAAAAAAAGTTTTTGTTTTTGTTTTTATGTTTGAAGGTCGCCGGAAAATTGGTCGGTCGGCAACTTTCATCGGAGAAGATGATGAGATGGGCATATGACATGGATGTGAGATGTAATTAACTGATGAGGTGGAGGAAATAAGAGGAGGTGAGGTGGCCTTGTGTTTTCAAAAGAAATGTAGGATTAATTCCATTTTTTGCCCCCAAGGGTGTTTCCGAAAAAACTTGAAACTTTTTTGGCCTTTGGGGGCCAAATCAAACTACCGGACACTTATGGTCCAAAACGGAATTAACCCATTTTAAATTCATTTTTCTTGTATATTATGTTGTACCAGAAGAGTTTTACTCTACATTAAATTTCCAAATAAGTGAGATGATTATATCACATTAATGTCATTAAAGGATAAACGAAGACAATGCTAAAAAGATGGTTAAATCTTCACTTAAAATGATGAAAGCTTTCAGATGCTAACAAGGGAGGAAACACAAAAAATAAAATGAAAGGTATGCGAAAAAAGATAAAGAATCTTAGGTGCGTACTCGAGATATGTTGATAAAATCTGAGAATGACTCAACAAATTAAAGCACAATTGCTTAAAACAAAAAACGTAACTTGTGAAGAATAGCGTTAATAGTATAACGGATCCAAACAAGCATGAATGTTTTATAAGAACAATTCAGGGAATCATAGAAAAAACTAATGCAATTGTGGATCGTTATCTAATTTTAATCATAGTGATTTCAATATATTTACCCAACATGGAAGTGAGTACAAAAGTAGATACGAATGGGAAGACTTACCTAAATACTAGTAATATGTATTAAAATGGTTGGGATATTTAGAGTTAGGCGGTTAAAAAAAAGTACCATCATTAGTATTTGGGTTAAGAGTTTGTCCATTATAAGGTCTGGGTCACACACTAACCGTTGACCCAATTGACTAGAGACGGTTGTTACAACCGTTAGTTTGTGACCCAAATACTAATGTCGGTACTTTTTCGTTGACCCTAATACTAACTTTACCTTTTAAGCATTGGAACATGGGCGTCTTAAGGGAAATTGGTGAAAGATGTTTGGGTTTCAGAGGTGTACACTTTTCGATGGAAAACTTATCAGATTTGAGAACTTGTCAGACATAGAGCGGGGCCTAGTCCTAAGCTAGCTCTTCCACCATCGTTAGCACTATGAAAGACATGAACACTGATCGACGAACCGTCAGTAGAGAGTCATGGACACCGACGACCTACCCTTGGTAAAAAGACAAGTTGTGTTAGCATAAGTCACTCCAATGGATCTACTGATGAGCTTAGACCCCTGCAATGTATTAAAGAAATAGTCGTAAGAACTCATCCGGTGAGATTCCCAGAGGGAAACTGTATCGAACGCTCAGGAAAAAGATTAAGTTCATGTGATATTTATGAAAAATATATTGAGGAGTATTGAGAGTTCCACGATAAGAAAGACGAGTGCCATGAGAACAAAGAGAAAGTGATCTAGAGAATTTGTAGGGAAAATAATCTTATATTTTGAGGCACTGGTACAACAATTTTTGCATCAGAGAGACGCAACTTTTTAAGGACGCACATTAAGTGTAAATAAAGCACATTTATGTTTTTGAATAACATTGTAGTTTTGCTAGATTGATCAATATACTTTTATTTAGACATTACAATTTACTTCTGAGATATTTAGTGTTTTGGTCAACGTAAAGTACCGACATTAGCGTTTGGGTCACAGTCTGATGGTTCTTAACCACTGGCTCTAGTCAACTGGGTCAACGGTTAGTTTGTGACCCAGACCCTATAACGTTATAGAACTCTTGACTCAAACGCTAATCTCGGGACTTTTCTTTGACCCTAACATTAAAATTTAAATATCCCAAAATGGTTTATTGAAGAGTTATATCGTAATTTAGTAGATGAAGATCAAGAGAAATAGGAATACTTAAAAAAACTTTTATTTATACTGTATAAAAATCTCTTTTGACTTAAAAGCCTTAAAGAGGATAATTAGAATTCAAGTAAAGAAGAGAGAAAAGATACATCAATATACGTATGGTATGAGTGCATTCATAGTGAGGAAGAGAGGATGTTTAAAGTATGTACTCATAAGCCACTTACACCACCCAATACTCTTGCACCTAAACCTACCCATGCATAAACCATCCAAAACTCTTGCCACCTAAACCCTCTCATGCAAAACCTTCATCCCAAAGGCTATGCTACCATTGGCAGAAAATAACTCTCAAGGCACCCATATACTAACCCTATGGGCAACCAATACATATATACTTCCGCTTGGATGACCATTAGTTAAAATAATTACCTCATTAAAACCTTGTCAGAAAAACCTAGTGAGAAAAAATCTGATGAAGGAAAAAGAGTGCAGTAGAAGAGGTTCTGAGTCGTGTTGGATATGCAAAATGCTGCCTCGTTAAAACCTTACCAGAAAAACCCATTGGGACAAAAATTGGACGAAGGAAAAAAGAGTACAGAGCGTAGATATCCAGTATTAGTGACGCGAAAATCCTCACATGATAATATTCTACCCCTGATGAATATCATATCGTGGACCATTATAGATTTACCTCAACAGATTATTTGAGCATTTCATTCTGATGCCTTGTACTAATTTTCTGAACGTTGTAGCAAGTAAAGACTTGGTAAACAAGTCAGCATAAGTCTCACATGAATGTATCTACCGAATATCAATTTCTCTATTATTCTGTAGATGGTGCGAGAAAAATAATTTGAGTGAAATGTGTTTCGTTTTGTCACCTTTAATATATCCTTCCTTACTTTGAGCAATGCAAACCGCATTGTCTTCATAAATAATGGTAGGTGACTTTGTGATTCCAGAAATATCACATAAAATTCTAATAAAGTTGTAGCTTCATGAAAATCAATAATCTGTGAGTGGTTGGAAGATGTAGAGGGCATACTTTGTTCAGTTGGTCTCTAAGAGAAAGTT
Organism: Eschscholzia californica; assembly: GCF_041429995.1. Lineage (NCBI taxonomy): Eukaryota > Viridiplantae > Streptophyta > Magnoliopsida > Ranunculales > Papaveraceae > Eschscholzia > Eschscholzia californica. The sequence continues at coordinate 14,642,333 of NW_028238472.1, read as the reverse complement.
GTACAGTCACTAGTAAAAACATAACCTGTAAAACTTCTTTATGTGGGTCAGAGATATCCTGCATCGGTGTATCCTATTATTTGTGAACCATCGGATGAATAAAATAATCCCATGTCAGTAGTTCCAGAAAACATCGCAGAATATGCTTTATTCTCATCTAATGTCGCTTTATTGGTGTCGAACTGAACCTGGCTAATAAATTTACTGCAAAAGAAATGGCAGGTCTAGTATATTGAGCCAAATATAATAAAACATTGATTGCACTTAAATATGGTACTTCAGGACCAAGGAGTGTTTCATTATCTTCCTTAGGATGATAAGGATCTTTTATAATATCTAAAGATCTGACAGCCATTGAAGTACTAAGAGGGTATGCATATCCATGTGAGATCTTTTCAAAACTGTTGCCGTATATAAATTTTGATGGACTGGTATGCCACTTGCACTTTTCTCATGCAAAATTTTATTTGTCCAAGGTCTTTCATCTCAAATTCTTTCTTCAAATATTATGCAGCTTTTGAGACATCTTTAACTGTCCCAATTAGATTTATATCATCAACGTACATTGCAGTCATAGCGAATCCACTATATGATTTCTTAATGAACACACATGGACAGATAAGATCATTTACATATCCTTCCTGAATCATAGAAAAATCAGCATCTAGATTGCCATACAGATACAGCCTAACGACATCTAATAGATGCATATCAAGTTCTTCTTGAACTGCCAGACTGATTAAATATCTAAATATAATTGTATCCAGAGAAGGATAATATGTTTCTTCATAATCTATACTAGATTTTCGTAGAAAACCTTGTGCCACAAGTCGTGCTCTATAGAGAACGATTTCATTATTTTCATTATGTTTTCTTACAAAAACTCATTTGAACCCAACTGGATTTACATCTTTAGGTGCGAGGACCACTGGTTTAAAAATACTACACTTATTGAGTGAATGTAGTTCTGCCTGAATTGGGTATTTTAATTTTGACCAATCGGGTCTTTGTCGACATTCCTCAATAAAGCGTGTTACATAATCATCACTTTCTTTCAAAATTAAGATTGTTACCGCAAAAGAAAATACCTCATCGATAATTGTTTTATTTCGATCCTACACTTCTCTCGAACATTCATAACTTATAGAGATTTCTTCATTGTTAGGTATCTCTGTCTTATCAAGGGTTTCACCCTCTTCAAGGGGTATTCGTTCAGAAAGTGTGGCATTGGAAGTATTGGCAGTAATATATAAATATACAATCCAAAAGAGAACGTCGATATATTATCTAGATCATGCTTCTTGCAAGAATCATAGGAAGTAATATATAAATATTCTTCATTGTTTTCATCTCTATTCTCAATTTGATAACCGCCATGTCGACGAATGTCTTTAAAACTTAATAAATTTTTCAAAGACTTGGTTGAAAACAATGCGTTGTCAATGGTTATTTTTGTACCATGTTTTAATATATAGTAGCTCTACTAGAGCCCTCAATGATACTAGATAAGTCGACGATTGTTCTCGCATTAGCCTTGTATAGCCTCAAGGTCTCGAAATACTTATTGCTTCGAAAGATAGAGTTAGTAGTTCCGCTATCAACCACACATATATCTTTATCATCTTTCGATATTTTATTTCTGCAATCCATACCTTGTGTATACAAAAATAAGACATAAGATAATTAAAACATATTTATATTATATGAACATGATAATATTACATTATTGTAAAAATATAACACTATTCTGGCAAACATTAAATTTGACCAAACACTTTGTCAAATTCTTTATTAAGTAGTTTGTCAAATTCATCAGAAGATATATGATCGAAGCGACCATCGTATATATCTCGTTAATCTTCTGTGCCACAGTCCTTTGGAATTTCAGGATTACTGTCGTAATCAACGGAAAATAACTCGGTCTCTGATTCAGTTGATGTATTACCTCATTAACTAGATAATCAGACACATCCAATCTAGTGTTATAGGAGGGGCCACCTATCTCCATCTGGTTCATTTCTGTATTGGTCGTTGATTTCTTCAACGACACTTGATAAAGATCTACCAGATGTTTTGCAGTTTTACAAGTCATTTGTCAATGACCTGTCATACCGCATCTATAACATGACTTATTTCGCATTTCAGGTGGTTAATTTATTATTTCCCCTTTTTCATTACCTCATCGACTAGATTGTTGAGATCTAGTATTCGAGTTATTGTAATTTCCATGTTGGTCACAGTCGTAACCACGACCACATCCACCAGAGTGGTAGTCACCATCTATGTTATTCCAATTTTGATTGTTACCACAACCACGTCTTCCAAAATGGTAGTCACCCTCTCTGATATTTAATTGATGATCGTGGCCACGACCCTTAGAGTGGTAGCCACCATCTCTGGTATTTAATTGGTGATCGTTGCCACCAGGGTCTAGGCCACCAAGGGGCATGTGGGGGCACGTGCCCCCACAAGCTCCATGGAGACCTCCCTTTAACATCACTCCAAAGTCCACTATTAAAAGAAAATCCTATTCTGATGTATACCCACCACCATCAATATTAAGTATAGTTCATGTCCATTAAAAAATCGTCTTGAGACCATTTAACTCTGATCCAGTTCTTCATATGTGAAACTATATTACACGTATGTCTTTCATAATTTAATTTCTTTGTAAACTTAATTTGTTACGTAACACACTTTCCATAATTATCTACTCTCTAAAGTTTGGTCCTTCTTTCTTTTTGCATTACAATACGTATTTTGTTACCTTAAATACTTAACTCTATTATTTATAAATGAAAGTGCGTGAAACATGTTAATGTTAAAAGAGTGATCGTGGATAGTCAGTCGTCTGAAAAATCAAACAAGACAAAAATCTTATTATATGGACTTTAATATTGATATACTCTTAAAATGTTGATCAAATGTAAATTGATAGTATACTCTTAAAATGTTGATCAAATGTAAATTTTGTCCATTAGAAAGTATGTATCAATTTTCCTTCCCTTGTCTTCATATTTTCATTTGAAAATGTGTAATTCTTTTTTTTCTCAAAATTTTTAATCAAACTACCTTAAAAATGTAATTCAGAACGTAATGAAATTTACATATGTATTTTATATGATCATTCAAATAATGTGAAACAAAAATATGTTAATTCGAAGAAATTTCGTCCAAAATAATTGTTTTCCAGATATGATGAACTATTCTGTAGGACCAATTTTTTTTCTATTGAGTCGATTCAGAAGGCATTCGATACAGTAAAATAAAACACGATGAAAAAAAAAATGGTGTTTGATTTATTTATGATATGTTAATTTTTTTTATAGTTAAAAGTGACCCTACAAAAGAAATTTTCTGGCCTCGCCACTGGTTGCCATGGCTCTTAAAGTGGTGGCCACCACCTCTGTTATTTCTACTGTGATCGTTGCCACGATCACCTCTCCCAGAACCGTTACCACCGTCTTTAGTATTTTTATCGTGATTTTTACAACAACCACATAATTTGACCGAATGTTAGGAAATTGTTATTATAATACTAATTAGGGTTATTTCCCAAATAGCCCCCAACTTTGTGACCGGTTTCCTGCCTAGCCCCCTACTTTGTCAAAAATGCCCAGATGGTCCCCTTTTTTAGTTACCGTTATAACACCGTTAACCAGTCATCAATTCTCTATCCTCCATCTCATCACCTCTCTCTGCCACCTCATATTCTCGCCACCTCATCGTCTTCACCGGCGAAGGTCGTCGTCTTGAAAATTGGCCGGTCGGCGACCTTCGCGGTTGAAGACGATGAGGTGGCGAGAATATGAGATGACAGAGAGAGATGATGAGATGGAGGAGAGAAAATTGATGACTGGTTAACGGTGTTATAACGATAACTCAAAAAGAGGGTCATCTGGGTATTTTTGACAAAGTAGGGGGTTAGGCAGGAATTTGGTCACAAAGTTCGGGGCTATTTGGGAAATAACCCTACTAATTAATTAAAGAGACTGTGGAGAAAATATAAAATAAATTAGATAAAGTACTACAAACCAAACCTTATTAATTTAATTCTTCCTTTATTTGGATTCATGATATTACAAGATACGTGAATTTTTTATAGTTTTCTTGAGAAAGCTACATACTCGATATTGGTTAGATTTGACATATGAAAATTAATAACAAACTTACTTTGATAATCAGATAGCCTTCAAGACAGCTTCTCGTCTATAATTATCGTGCTAATAACGTTTCGTAATTCAGCAGATTAAGATGAAGGAAAATGGAAATAATTAAAGAACTTTTATTTATATTGTATAAAAATCTTTTTTAACTTAAAAGTCTTAAAGAGGGTAATTAGGAGGCAAGTAAATAAGAGAGAAAAGATACATCAATATACGCATGATTATGTACTCATAAACCACCTAAACCGCCCAATACCCTTGTACCTAAACCCACATGATTATGTACTCATAAACCACCTAAACCGCCCAATACCCTTGTACCTAAACCCACACATGCATAAACCATCCAAAACTCTTGCCACCTAAACCTGTTGGGGTCCCTCATAATAAAAGGACTCCTAGTTGGAATAAGATTTCCCTTATTCCTTGTTTGGAGAAAAGTTGGAATAAGATTTCCCTTATTCCTTGTTTGGAGAAAAATAGAAACTTCTATTTTTTCAAGCTTAAAAGGAATTCCTATTTCTATTGGTAAACCTCCCTATTTATCATTATAAAAGGGAATGAAAGGGAAGAGATTATTCACAACAACTTTCAGAGCAAAGAGAAGTCAGAGAAAGAGAGATTTCTGAAGTGGTTCTTTCAAGAGAGATTGAAAGAGAAGAATATTGGTTTGAAGAAAAGAAGATAATTAATCTTGTGAAGCGATTTATTTTGTGGTTATCTTCTTCAACCTTTAGTAATCTAGGATTTGTTCAAATCCTAAGGAGTAAGAGATTTCTTTTTCTTTGTTTCTTTGTTCAGTTTATCCACCATAGTCTTGGTGAAGAGTTGTTATTCAAGAGTGTTTCTACACATCTTGAAGAATTGGTTAATCCTTTATTTGTTTATGGAAGAATTATTATCCAAGAGTGTTTCTACAAATCTTGAACAATTGGTTTATCCACCATAGGTTTGGTGAAGAATTGTGTAACCCATTATTATTATTATAGTGGAAGATTTCTGGACTAGGTCCCGTGGTTTTTTACCTTCTATCTTGGAGGGGTTTTTTGTCACGTTAAATAATCTTGGTGTCTCTACTTTTACTTTCGCATCGTTTATCTTCATATTCCTGAACAAGTCAATTAGGCTATTTTTCCTAACAAGTGGTATCAGAGCTAGGGTTAGATTTATTGTTCAAAAATATGGAAGTGAATACTAATCGCATGATTAGTTTAGATAGAGAAAACTATTTGATGTGGAAAGCAAAAATGGAAGATTTGTTATACTGCAAAGACCTAGCTACACCCATTGAAAATGACGGTACGAAACCGATGAAGATGGATGAAGATGACTGGAAGGTATTAGATCGAAAGGTTGTTGGATTTATTTGACAATGAGTAGAACCCAGTGTTTTTCATCATGTATCGACGGAGACTTTCGCTTTTAGTCTATGGAGGAAATTAGAAGAATTATATAATCAGAAGACAGCTGCAAAAAAGGCTTACTTGTTCAGAAAGCTAGGAAAATTACAATATAAAGAAGGAACCTCAATTGCTCAACACTTGAATTAATGAGATGAAAAGTCTAGTAAATCAGCTTTGTGCAATGAAGTTAGTTTTGGATGATGAGTTGCAGGACTTACTTCTTCTAAATTCTTTACCAGATAGTTGGGAGACATTAGTGGTGTCTCTTAGCAATTCTGTTCCTGATGGCATAATGCGTATGAATCACGTAACAGGTAGTTTGTTGAATGAAGAAACAAGAAGGAAATCATCGTCAGACGAGTCTCATTCAGAGGCACTTGTTACAGAAAGACGGGGGAGAGGTAAATGTAGAAAACCTCATAACCGTGATAAGTCAAGGGAGAGATCAAAACAAAAGAAAGAAGTTAGATGTTTTGGTTGTGGAAAAATGGGTCATTACAAGAGTGATTGCAAGAAACCAAAGAAGGAAAATAAAAAGGATGATGAAAAACAAGATAATGTTGCGGCAGTTGCATCAGGTGATGACATTATCTTACTCTCATGTTGTGGAGACACTTGCTTAAGTATGACTGAGTCAGAACCAAAAACAACATGGTTGGTTGACTCAGGTGCTTCGTATCATGCTATTTCATGTAAGGATTTCTTTAACTCTTACAGAACTGGTCACCTTGGCAAAGTCAGGATGGGAAACTTAGGTTTCTCAAAAATCGTAGGAATTGGAGAAGTGAAAATTGAGACGAGCACGTGGAGTACATTGATTATTAAGAATGTAAGACATATACCAGATCTTCAATATAACCTAATCTCTACAAGAGTATTAGATGATGAAGGGTGTCACAGTCACTTTGGTGATGGAAAGTTGAAACTCACAAAAGGGTCAATGGTGATAGCAAGGGGGAAGAAGTGTTGTACTTTATACATGACTCAAGTAAAACTGTGTAAAGAAGAATTAAATGCAGCTAAAAAATATTCTTCCACTAATCTTTGGCATAGAAGACTCAGGCATATGAGCGAGAAGGGACTTCAAATCCTTGCTAAACGACAAGACTTACCGAACATGAAAGGTATAAATATAAACACTTGCTCATATTGTTTAGCAGGAAAGCAACACAGAGTTTCCTTTCAAAGGAATGCATTTGAAAGAAAATCAAGTGTTTTGGAGCTTGTTTATTCTGACGTTTGTGGACCTTTGAAGGTCAAAACACTTAGTGGTGCTTTATATTTTGTTACGTTTATAGATGATGCTTCCAGGAAAGTTTGGGCATATGCCATAAAGACCAAAGATCAGGTACTTACAGTTTTCAAGAATTTGCACAACATGGTAGAACGGGAGACAGGAAAATCATTGAAGTGCATTCGCACTGACAATGGAGGAGAATACATCGGGTCATTTGAAGAGTATTGCAAAACCCATGATATTCGACATACAAACAGTTCACAAAACTTCACAACAAAATGGTTTAGTAAAACGCATGAAGCACACTATTGTGGAGATGATCAGATGTATGCTCTCAGAAGCTAAGTTGGCTAAAAGCTTCTGGGGTGAAGCAATGCGTACTCCATGTTATCTGATTAATTTATTACCTTCAGCACCATTAGTTGGAGATGTAGCTGAGAGAGTGTGGGCTGGGAAAGAAGTCAGTTATGGACACCTAAGGGTGTTTGGTTGCAGGGCTTTCGTGCATATACCTAAAGATCAAAGAGCAAAGCTTGATGATAAAGCCAAGCAATGCATCTTTTTAGGGTATGTAGATGAGAAATTTGGATACAGATTATGGGATCCAGTCGACAAGAAGATTATTAGAAGTAGAGATGTGGTCTTTCTTGAAGATCAAACTATTGAGGACTTCGGGAAAGTTGAGAAGCATGAGAATCATAGTAATGATCTCATTGATCTAGATCCACATATCTCTTCTAAGGTTATGCATGATAATGCAGGTGAAGAACAAAATCATGAAGATGAAGCTCATGAAGATGTTCCTATGGGTGATGATGTTGAGCAAGGAATGGAAGTTCAACATGAACCACCAGCTGAATTGAGAAGATCGATTAGAGAGAGAGCACCATCTACCAAGTATCCTCCACACAAGTATGTGATGTTACAGATAGTGGAAAACCACAGTGTTATGAAGAAACCCTAGATGATGAACACAAGAAGGAGTAGTTGAAAGCTATGCAAGATGAGATTGAATCGTTGCATAAGAACAACACTTTTAAGTTGGTTGAAAAACCTAAGAATAAGAAAATTCTTAACAATAAGTGGGTTTTCAAAGTCAAAACCGAAGAAAGAAATTCACAACCACGGTACAAGGCACGCATAGTGGTGAAAGGATTTGGGCAAAAGAAGGGTATTGATTTTGATGAGATTTTCTCCCCGGTGGTGAAGATGTCCTCTATACGGTTAGTATTGGGATTGGCTGCAAGTATGAACCTAGAAATTGAGCAACTAAATGTCAAGACCACTTTCCTTCATGGTGACTTGGAGGAAGATGTGTATATGTAACAACCAACAGGGTTTGAAGTTAAAGGTAAGGAACACTTGGTTTGTAAGTTAGAGAAGAGTTTATATGGGCTAAAACAAGCACCAAGACAGTGGTACAAAAAGTTTGAATCATTCATGAAGGATCAAGGGTATCACAAGACGACTTCAGATCATTGTGTTTTCGTTCATAAATTTCCTGATGGAGATTTGATTATACTTCTGCTTTATGTTGATGATATGTTGATTGTTGGTCAGGATGCTAATAAAATTAGCAGGTTAAAGAAGGAACTAAACAAGTATTTCGATATGAAAGACTTGGGTCTAGCAAAACAAATTATTGGCATGCATATCTCTCATGATAGAAAAGCTGGAAAACTTTGGCTATCACAAGAAAGATACATTCAGAAGGTTCTAGAAAGGTTCAATATGGACAAGACAAAACCAGTGAGTTCTCCATTACCCAGTCACTTCAAGTTGACTCATGATCAGTGTCCATCAACTAGAAGTGAGAAAGAAGAAATGGAGAAAATTCCTTATGCTTCAGCTGTAGGAAGCTTGATGTATGCAATGGTGTGTACGAGACCGGACATTGCATTTGCAGTTGGAGCAGTAAGCAGATTTCTTGCCAATCCAGGCAAAGAGCATTGGTTAGCAATGAAGTGGATTCTGAAGTATCTTAGAGGTACGTCTAAAGCTCGTATATGTTTCGGTAATGATAAGCTAGTATTAATCGGTTACACAGATGCAGACATGGCAGGAGATGTAGACTCCAAAAGGTCCACATCAGGCTACCTATTTACACTTTCAGGGGGAGCAGTGTCATGGCAATCTAAATTACAAAAGTGTGTAGCTTTATCTACTACAGAGGCAGAATATATTGCCATTACAGAATGTTGCAAGGAGATGTTATGGATGAAGAGGTTGTTAGAAGAACTTGGTATGAAACAGGATAATTATGTTATTCATTGCGACAGTCAAAGTGTCATCCACCTTAGTAAGAATTCTATCCAAGCATATAAATGTGAGATACCAGTGGATCCAAGATGTTCTTAAAGACAAGGTGTTGAAGATCGAGAAAATCCATACTGACGACAATGGTTCAGATATGATGACAAAACCATTACCCAAAGGCAAACATGAGCTATGTAGCAGTGTTGCAGGTTTGGGGATGGTAGGTCCCTCTTCATAAGTCGGAAGGGGGAGTTTGTTGGGGTCCCTCCTTATAATAAAAGGACTCCTAGTTGGAATACAATTTCCCTTATTCCTTGTTTGGTGAAAAAATAGAAACTTCTATTTTTTCAAGCCTAAAAAGGAATTCCTATTTCTATTGGTAAACCTCCCTATTTATCATTATAAAAAGAAATGAAAGGGATGAGATTATTCCCAACAACTTTCATAACAAAGAGAAGTCAGAGAAAGAGAGATTTCTAAAGTGGTTCTTTCAAGAGAGATTGAAGTAGAAGAATATTGGTTTGAAGAATATTAGTTTGTGGTTATCTTCTTCAACCTTTAGTAATCTATGATTTGTTCAAATCCTAAGGAGTAAGAGATTTCTTTTTCTTTGTTTCTTTGTTCAGTTTATCCACCATAGTCTTGGTGAAGAGTTGTTATTCAAGAGTGTTTCTACACATCTTGAAGAATTGGTTAATCCTTTATTTGTTTAGGGAAGAATTATTATCCAAGAGTGTTTCTACAAATCTTGAACAATTGGTTTATCCACCATAGGTTTGGTGAAGAATTGTGTAACCCATTATTATTATTATAGTGGAAGATTTCTGGGCTAGGTCCCATGGTTTTTTTACCTTCTATCTTGGAGGGATTTTTTGCCACGTTAAATAATCTTGGTGTCTCTATTTTTACTTTCACATCGTTTATCTTCATATTCCTGAACAAGTCAATTAGGTTATTTTTCCTAACAAAACCCACCCATGCATAAACCATCCAAAACCCTTGCCAACTAAACCTTCCTATGCAAAACCTTCATCCCAAAAGCTATGCTACTATTGGTAGAAAATAACTCTCAAGACACCCATATACTAACTCTATGGGCAACCAATACATATAATAAGTTAAAAATTATTAAATAATGAAATACTATGTTTCGGTGAAACTTTAGCAAAATAGGTTGGAGTGAACATAAATAAAAAAACGGGAATTTGGCCAAAACTCCCTAAGAAATGATGACTTTGGTTAAAAAAGATTCATCAAAAGCTTCGCTTCCGTGTGACAATTATGTAATTTTTTATTTCAGTGCAAAGACCAACTTAACCGTAGCCCAAGAAATTAAAATCAAACAAGAGTCAGGAAATTACACTTTCTCTCTCTCCAAACCCACGATTTCCTTTTTCTCTCACTAAAACCACCGACGATTCAATCCTTTCTCTCTTACGATTTCAATCCTTTCTATCATCTAAGGTTTGTAACATTAGTGGCTTTAGCATTTCTTCTGTTGATTTTAGCTAGGGTTTATCTTAACTTCCTGATTATTAGAAATTGAGTTTATTATTCCCAGTTTTATTAGCTAATATTAATGTGGATGTTTTGTTCATAGTTTGTTCATTACCTACTGTTAATGTGGATGTTTTGTTCATTAACTACTATTAATGTGGATGTTTTGTTCATAGATGATTTAGAAACAATTTTTGAACTAAATATAACATTTTAGCTATTGTTTATAGATGTTTTGTTCTATTCAACATCGATGTTGATTTTAGCTATTGTTAATGTGAATTAGCCTAATTTTTGTTGTATTTAGGTCTATAAGCTCTATTTTATAATGTTATTTAGGCCTCTTCCAAGGCTTTTGTTTAGGTTTTGCTGAAATCAGGTCGTTTAAATTATGCACAAGATCTGCTCGACGAAATGCTTGCAAACACCTTGCACTGTCTTGCAAACACCTTGCACTGCCTTGCAACTCAGTTGTAAAATATTTTTTTAATTGATTTGCATTAGCTAAATGACTTGTCTTTTCTTTCGCAGAGTTGATTGGATGTTGTATTTATGCCTATTCATTTTGAATATTACAAAAGGCGAGGATATTCGAGAAATTGAGGTTGAACCACAATAGATGAGAAAACGTAGCGGAAAGATAGTTGTTTAAGTGATTTCAAATGATAAATAATGTTGCTATAAGTCGAAAAAGACGTTTGAATTTATTTTTTGCTGTGAATATTTTGATAAATGAATGAATGTGTTTGTGAATATTTTGATGAATGAATGTGATATGGAAAGTGATTTCCTTTATGATTGTTTGTTCTCATATATGTTAATTATTAATGATGTAGTAGCTTGTAAACGCCTTTCTGTACCTTGCAAACACCTTGTAGTGCCTTGCAACTCAGTTATAAAATATTTTTTGAATTGATCTCCATTAGCTTAATGGCTTGTCTTTTTCTTCGCAGAGTTTATTGTGCGTTGTATTTATGCCTATTCATTATTAATATTACAAAAGGCAAGGATATTCAACAACTTGAGGTTGAACCACAATAAATGAGAAAACTTAGAGGAAAGATAGTTGCTCAAGTGGTTTCAAATGATAAATAATGTTGCTTTAAGTCGAAAAAGACGTTTGAATTTATTTTTTGCTGTGAATATTTTGATAAATGAATGAATGTGTTTGTGAATACTTTGATGAATGAATATGATATGAAAAGTGATTTCCTTTATGATAGTTTGTCCTTATATATGTTAGTGATTCACTACCTATTACCTTGCAAACACCTTGCAGAGTCTTGAAATAACCTTGCAGAGTCTTGCAATACACTTGCAGTGTTTTGCAAATTGCTTGCAGTGCCTTACAAAAGTTTTTTCAAATTGTTTTTTCAATTGATTTGATAGGGCTGCAAGAACAATTACATAATGCTTAGATGTTTCTCTTAATCTTGTAAATACATTTTAAATTTCAAACACTGAAAGTTACATTTTTTTTATTTTATTAATTTCTTTAAAAATTTCAACAAATAAAATGAGGGATCCGCTCCCGAACCCCAATAAAAAGAAGGTCAACAACATTTACCAAATAAATTTCAAGTTCCTAAAGTTACATTTTGGATTCTATTATTGCTTTGAATACTTCTTGCAGTGCATTACAAACACCTTGCAGTGCCTTGGAAATATCTTGTAGCGCTTTGTAAACACCTTTCAGTGCCTTGCAATGAGTCTGCAGTGCCTTGCAAATAACTTGCAAAGCCTTGCAGTAACCTTGCAAACACCATGTAGTGTCTTGCAAATGGTTAGCAAATTAGTTTTCGAATTGATTTGACATGAAATTTGTTACAAATTATAATATTTTGTCTATTTTACCAAAAAAACTAGTTAAACCCCCTAGAAATTCAAAATAGTAATTTTATAAGCTCTAGCACCATCTTTTTACATTTCTTCGAAAAACTTCCAAAGCTTTGACGAAATTCTCAACTTGAACATAACCACCTATCATGATTGTCCATGAAGAAATATTTCTCACAGGCATTTCATGTTTATAACTATTTCAACCAACCCAATCTTGTATAACCAACTAACATTGCATTCCAAGCAACAACATATATTTCAAGAATTTTATCAAACGCATTCCTTGAATCAACTATACTTCTACAACTCCATATAAATTTAACAAATAAGTTTTAACATAAACATCAAAACTAACAAACCATCATAACTAACATAGCAAAAAATTTACTTCAGCCTAAAGATTCAAAAATCAGAAATTGCAACTTTCTCTCTCTAAGAATCTTCACCAAAAACTAACTCAAAACCCTCCAAATCATCTTCAAACAACAAGTAAAGGGATTAAATCACCAAAACCAAAAATAGATCAATCTATGTTATAGCAAAAATCGACTTCAAACCCTAGAGATTCAGCTCGGCGACGCTAATTTCCCTCGCTCGTCTATTTCAGTCGTTAGAACAACTTCCTGATTTATTATAAATTGGGTTTCTTGGTATTTTTAATCGGAGAAAAGGTACTTTTATCCTTCAAGAACAATAAAACTTATTTGGGGCCTAGCTTGTTAAAAAGACTAGGTTTCCGCCGCGTACTGCGGACGCGACAGATCCCTCTTGGCTAACGACGGAGATGACATTTAAATCAAAACCCTCTGTAGACGGAAAAACAGAGAACAATCAGTAATAAAGATAATATCGATTTTGGAAAGAAAATAAAGAAGATAAGGGAGAAGAAATAGGAAAGGGGTATTAACTAACTCATAAATAAAAGTTGTAAATCCTGATAGAAAATCGTGGGTGTGGAGAGAAATACGTGGGTAGTAGTTATTGTATGGATATCCTAACCGATTTTGGTCGATTTACACTAATACCCTTCTATTTTGATTTAATTTACATGAAGAAGATTTTATACCAGTCATCGGATGTGATTTCCGTCAAACTCCCAATAAAAATAGACGGACAGACTTATCCCAATCGGCTGAGTTCTTTTAATATATAGGATATGTTGTCTTTTTAACCAAAAAAACAGAAAATTGGGCGAATAAAAAAGACAAATGCTAAACAAAGCTGCATAATTACTCCACAAGCTAGAGTTGGTTTATTTGTTTTATTTAAATCTTAAATTGTTAAATACAATTATGTTTTAACTCTAAAAAATCATTTACTAGACACAACATTTTCTTTTGTTAAATTGTTAAAGAAAAATAAAATTTGTTTTATTGGTGTTATCTAGCAAATATTATATTGAGAATCTAAAAAAAACACCACTCCAAATTGAACCCAAAAAATAATATATAAAATACATATAAAATTTCTTTTTAAAAAAGATTACTAATTTGACTCTAATACAATCTATTTTATAATCTTTTTAAAAAGGATTACTAATTTGACTCTAACCCACTTTATTTTAGATTTTTCTTTTTTTAAGATTACTAATTTGACTTGAATGCACTCTATTTTTTTTTTCTATATAACCTTAACATTGCACAAAAACTACTATAAGAAAATCATGAAAGAAACTTGTTGGATTAGACACAACTATGTCTAACCGTTGTTTGTAATAAAATTGGGGTGGCGTATAGTAGCATCCATAAGAAAAAAAATTGACTATTTTTTCTTTTTGATATTTACCAAGCAACGGTTGGGGATGGCTCTCCAATTTTTTTTTCTTTTTTTTTTTTTTTTTTTTTTTTTGAAAGAGATGGCTCTCTAATTGGAGTAGAAAAAAAAAAACCATCACTTTAAACTTGTTGAAACCCCTTGCCTACAAATAACAAAGGAGTGAGCCTCCTACCACTTACAAAAGAAACACAAAAGAAAAGGCTGACTTTTTTAGAGAGAGAGAGAAACAAAATATGTCTACCTCACCAATTCTTCCATGGAAGACGAAGATATCTCTCTCTCTAGCCTCTACTTTCACAGACATTACTCGTCGTACTAACGGCACCGTCAACCGCCGTCTCTTAAACCTCTTCCATATCACCACCAAAATCCCCTCCGAACCAATTCCCGGTCTAAAAATCACAGACATCACCATCGACCCCGCTCGTAACCTCTGGTTTCGTCTTTTCACTCCGACTAACGTCGCCGCCGGAAGTTCTCTCCCCGTCTTTATTTTCTTCCACGGCGGAGGATTCGCTTTTCTCTCTCCTGATTCAAAAGGTTACGATAATGTTTGCCGCCGATTCGCTCTTCAACTTTCCGTCATTGTCGTCTCTGTGAATTATCGTCACTCACCGGAATCCAAATTTCCTGCTCAATACGACGACGGATTTGATACTCTGAAATTCTTAGACGAGAAAAAATTTCAAGATTTTCCGGCGAATGCAGATCTATCAAAGTGCTTTCTCGCCGGTGATAGTGCCGGTGGAAATATAGCTCATCATGTAGCAATCCGAGCATCAAAATCCGTTTTTCAAGAACTGAAAGTTATCGGATTGATTGAAATCCAACCGTTTTTCGGTGGAGAAGAAAGAACCGATTCAGAGATTCGATTAAAAAACGCTCCATTAGTATCAGTTGATCGAACAGATTGGCTTTGGAAAGCGTTTTTACCAGAAGGATTTGATCGAGATCATGAAGCAGTTAACGTTTTTGGTCCAAAATCGAGTGATATATCGGGATTAACGTTATTTCCGAATACGTTACTTTTTATTGGGGGATTTGATCCGTTACAAGATTGGCAGAGAAAATATTATGAAGGATTGAAGAGAAGTGGGAAAGAAGTTAATCTTGTTGAGTATCCCAATGCAATTCATGCTTTTTATGTTTTTCCTGAATTACCAGAGTCTTCTCTTTTGTTTAGAGAAGTGATGGATTTCATTAAAAAACAATCAAGTAAATGATTATAAAGAAAAAAGTTAATGGGGATAAGTTATTTGTGGTTAGAATTATTTGTGGTTAGAAATTGAAGGGGTCTATTTTGTTTTATGGTTGGCCAGTGCACTAGAGTGGTATTATTGATACAACATTATTATAATATTTATTTATGGAACAAAATTTAATTTATACTATTTTGATTATTTTCAAGAAATTTTGCAATTCAAAAACATTAAGATATAGCAGAAGTGAAAAGATTCAGATAAAATTATGTTGTAAAACTGTTGTAATTTTTTTAAGAATTCGACTAACGTGAGTTAGTTGTTAGGAGGCATTGATACATCATGAAGATGTGAGAAGCACGATAACCGTCTAATTTAAAGCATGAAAGAAAGAGGCTTAAAGCCTAACAACATAAAAGTGGCCTAAAACCCGACAAGTTTATTACATTATTTATTTTATTTATAGCTTAAATTACATGGATTGAATCTTGATGACAAACTGCTTCCAGCGAGACTCGATCTCGCGATCTCGTGGACTTAAGAAGGGTGTCCAACCAATGCACTAAAGACTGGTGGACAAAACTGTTGTAAATTTAGTTGTATGAATAGTTTTTTGTCGTGACCTACACACATTTCAAAGAATAAAATTTATTGTCGCACTCCGATTGTGATTTTGTTAATTTCATAATATTGTATTTCTTTACAGAAATAAGCATGGTACCATCAACCACCACACCATTTGCCAACCTCCTCGATCCTTTTTATGTCTCTTACATCTCTCTAATTCCGGTGATGGAAATCTTCTCTTTTTTTTTATGTCTCTTACATCTCTCTAATTCCGGTGATGGAAATCTTCTCTCTTTTTCCTCGTTCATCCAGGGCCGCCCCTACCACTTATGGGGCCCAAACTACCATATGGACTCGAACCATGATCAGTTCAGTTGTAATCAAGCATATGTACCAATCTTCCAACTACACTTTTGTGCTAAATACTGAACGAAAGTAATAAAATAAACTTATATATTTCATCAAGAGGCCCTATAAAATTGGAGGCCCAAAGCCACCGCTAGGGCCGACCCTGCATTCATCTTCGACTTTTTTTTCTCATTTGTATCTTCATCGATTCAAAATCCTTCTTTTTTTTCTCATTCATCTTCGGCTTTCTTCTCATTTATCTATCGTATCGAAATCCTTCTCTTTTTTGTCATTCATCTTCGGCTTTCTTCTCATTTATATCTCCATCGTATCAGATCCTTTTCTTTTTCTATTTCTTTCTCATTCATCTTTGACTTTCTCCTCATTTGTATCTCCATCGAACCGAAATGCTTCTATTTCTTTCATTAAATTTTATCGTTTATATATGAACTGATGTAGATTGTTGCGGAAGCGAAATAACATTGGAATCCATTACTAAAACTAAAGAAGAGACAAGAAATAACTAATGATAAACTAAAATAATTGTAAAGAAAGAAGATGCAATCAAGGGGTTTGTTTATAATTCAATTCAATGTCTTACAAGATAAACTGGACTTCTCTTATATAGAGATTATGCTTTCCTAATTAGACTCAAAGTGGGAAATAAGATAACTACTAATATTACTTTCCTTGATTGCTAATATTCCTAAACATAGAAACCCTAAATAATAAAATAGGAAACTTATAATAATAGAACTTCTAGGCCGTTGGGCCTATATTGGAATAGCCGTGAGGCCCATAGGTGGATGGCCCCCATCATACTCCCCCTCCGTGGAACAACTTGCCCCCAAGTTGGTGTCTTCATAAATTGGTTCGTCCGGAAAAAATGGATAAATATCGGAAACATTAAAAGTGTTGGAAATATTGAAATCCGATGGAAGATCAATCACGAACGCATTATCATTGATTTTGTGGAGAATCTTGAATGGACCAAATTTCTTTTGGCCTAACTTCTTGAAAGTACCCACGGGAGTACGTTGCTTCGAAATATAAATCATGACCAAATCACCTTCTTTGAAATCTTTATGAACACGATGACGGTCGGCGGACGCCTTGTAGGACGAATTGGCCATAGAAATATTATGACGAACCTCATTATGTAAAGAGAGGATATGATAAGCGAAGGTGTCGGCCAGTAGGTCGAACTCGGCAATAGAAGGAAGAGGGACGAGGTCGACTACATGGTTCGGCCGAGAGGTATATACTATCTCGAATGGTGTCTTCCTCGTACTACGGTTAACGGTGCTATTATAAACGAACTCTGCATGAGGAATAGCGGTTTCCCAATTGACACTCCTATCTTTGATAATACAACGAAGTAGGTTACCAAGAGAACGGTTGACAACTTCCGTTTGTCCGTCACTTTGAGGGTGACATGTACTACTGAAATTAAGCTTAGTATTTAGTCTCTTCCACAAAAAGCGCCAAAAGTGGCTTTGAAATTTCACATCTCGATCAGAGACTATACTTTTAGGTAACCCGTGAAGACGAACAATCTCCCAAAAGAATAAATTAGCAATATTAGAAGCATTGTCAGTTTTCTTGCATGGAATAAAGTGAGCCATCTTGCTAAAACGGTCAACGACGACCATAATTGAGTCTCGTCCTTTCTGAGAACGGGGAAGACCAAGAACAAAACCCATAGATAAATCCTTCCAAATAGTTCCCGGAGTTGGTAATGGTAAGTAAAGGCCTGAATTTTGTGTTTTGCCTTTACTTGATTGACAAACATAGCAACGCTCTACAATACGGGAGACATCTCTTTTGAGCTTAGGCCAATAAAATCTTTCGGAAACTAACATGAACGTTTTGTCACGTCCTACGTGGCCCTCGTTGTGTAATTCTCGAATAATATGTTCCCGAAGAGAAGAGATAGGAGTACATAACTGATTACCACGAAATAAATAACCGGAAGAGATAAAGAACTCACCTGAAGAACGATTTTGACTGCATGAATCCCAAATTGTACCAAAATCGGGGTCATCTTTATATTGGTCGGGTAAGATCTCAAAACCCGGAACGTGAACGGTCATGGTGGTTAACAGACTAGCTCTCCGACTAAGGGCGTCGGCCACGGTGTTAGAAGACCCGGATTTATGCTTGATAACGAAGTTAAATCGTTGAATAAACGAAATCCATCTCATATGCATAGGGTCCGCGGTTCTTTGATCGTTAAGTGTTTGTAACGCTTTATGGTCCGTATATAGGACAAACTCGACCCCGAGGAGAAAACGTTGCCAATGACGTAGTGCTCGGTAGAGGGCATAAAATTCGGATTCATAGACCGTCCACTTTCGTCTTGCGTCCCATAATTTTTCACTCATAAATTCAATAGGTCTTTTATGTTGAGATAGTACTGCTCCAATACCTAAGCCTGAAGCGTCACATTCCACTTCAAAAAGTTTGGGGAAATCTGGGAATGCCAAAACTGGAGCTGAACATAATCGTTGTTTAATTGTAGAGAAACTCTCATCCTGTTGGGGTCCCCATAAAAACTTACCCTTTTTTAAGCAATCAGTAAGTGGTGCCATAACTGTACTGAAATCCCGTATAAAACGTCTGTAAAAAGAGGCCAAACCATTGAAACTACAAACTTCGGAAGGTGAGGATGGAATAGGCCACTCAGAAATAGCTCGGACTTTGGCGGGATCAACTTTCATACCGCTTTTACTGATAATGAATCCCAAAAAATAAACTTCATCCAAGAAGAAAAAACTTTTGGGAATATTCATGAATAGTGAGTTTTGTCTCATAACCTCAAAAACTGCTCGAATATGATCTAAGTGATCGTTTCTTGATTTACTAAAGATGAGGATATCATCGAAGTAAACGACTACAAACTTGTTCAAAAAAGGTTTAAGAATTTGATTCATGAAACGCATAAAAGTACTAGGAGCGTTAGAGAGGCCAAAAGGCATTACTAACCATTCATAAAGTCCTTCCTTTGTTTTGAAAGCTGTCTTCCATTCATCTCCTTCTCGAATCCTTATTTGGTGATAACCTGCTTTTAGATCAATTTTGGAAAAAATTGTAGCCCCTGTTAGGTGATCAAGCATGTCTTCTAAACGAGGGATTGGGAAACCATACTTAATGGTAATTTTGTTGATAGCTCTACTGTCAACACACATACGCCATGTACCGTCTTTCTTTGGAACCAAAAGTGTCGAAACCGCACATGGACTAAGGCTTTCCCGAATAAAGCCCTTAGATAATAAATCTTCTACTTGTTCCTAGAGTAACTTATGTTCCTGAGGACTCATCTTGTGGTGAGGTAAATTCGGAAAATTAGCTCTCGGTATAAGATCAATTTGGTGTTGAATATCCCGTAAAGGTGGAAGAGAAGGTGGTGTGATGGACGGTATAAGATCTTGGAATTCGTCAAGAAGGGGTTTAACGGATGGGTGTGGTGGTCGGTCGGTGGATGAAGTATCTTTGTTTGCTAGCAAGAAGCCGCGAAGTAGGGCTGTTGGTGGTGCGGTTTCGGTAGGGATAGGCGTCGGTGGTTGCTGTTTTGGCTGTTGTGGTGTTACGGTGGTGGTGGGTTTCGGTTGTTGTTGGTGGTGGTGATCGGTGATGTTTGACCCGTGGTGAAGCTGGTTCGGGGTGATGGTGTAGTCTCGGTGTGGTGTAGTGGATGGGAGTTGTGGTGTTACGGTGGTGGTGGGTTTCGGTTGTTGTTGTTGGTGGTGATCGGTGATAGGTTTGTTGGCTTGCCATGATGGTTCCGTGGTGGAAGTGTGAACCGAGAGGTCGGTTTTCTCCGTTAACGGTAATAGTTTAAGGGTACGGTTAGACCAAGAGTTGCCCGACAATAATATGTGGCGTCGACGTCAAAAATCCATGGTCTTCCGAAAATAAGATGACAATTATCCATATCGACGACGTCACAACAAATTGAATCACGATAATAAGAGCCAATGGAGAACGGGAATGTGCATTGGGTTATTACCGATAATTCCTTTTGATTAGAAATCCAACCAACTTTGTAAGGATTTGGGTGTTCAGTTGTAGGTAGTTGAAGAGCATTAACAAGTCGTTGAGAAATCATGTTCTCTTCACTACCATTATCGATGATGAAATCGCAGACTTTCTTGTTTATTGTAAGTCTTGATTTGAACACCTTATTCCTTTCTGGATGATTTGTTGGAAAAAAAAATTCAGGATTTTTAAGGCTCATGATACCAGCTGATGTAGATTGTTGCGGAAGCGAAACAACATTGGAATCCATTACTAAAACTAAAGAAGAGACAAGAAATAACTAATGATAAACTAAAATAATTGTAAAGAAAGAAGATGCAATCAAGGGGTTTGTTTATAATTCAATTCAATGTCTTACAAGATAAACTGGACTTCTCTTATATAGAGATTATGCTTTCCTAATTAGACTCAAAGTGGGAAATAAGATAACTACTAATATTACTTTCCTTGATTGCTAATATTCCTAAACATAGAAACCCTAAATAATAAAATAAGAAACTTATAATAATATAACTTCTAGGCCGTTGGCCCTATAGTTGGAATAGCCGTGAGGCCTATAGGTGGATGGCCGCCATCATGAACGATAAAAAATTTGTACAGGGAAGGAAATTATTAGCCCCACTCCAAGTCAAACATATGTGATCAATTTGACCTAATAGGGACAACCAATATAAGAGACTTTTTTTTTTGGAAAATTGAGTACATTATTTATCCCCTAATAATCGCAATTCCAATAACCCCGAGGATTCCACCACCTCTGGGGATCGAACCAGGACCTTCAAGGACATTTAAAGTATATGTTAACACTTTAAACCACTTGGGCAACCAAGTATTGACCCAATATAAGAGATTTCATACTATATTTTCTCTCTCTGCTGACTTAACGTTGTGGCCTTCATATTCGTTTAACGTCCCATTTATCTCCTAAGACTATAGTTTCGTTACAAAAGTATAAATAGTAAAAAATAAATTATATAAAAGAAACAAATAAATATATCTTTTTACCATTTGTTCTAAAGCTTAATAAGAGCGTGTCTTTTCTCGCCTACTCACTAGAGACTTGTCGTCAGCGATCGACCTATGACTTGTTATATTAAAAAAAGATTCTCTCTTACTCCTATCTCCTCCACCAACCACCATCATCATCGTTTCTCTTTTTGTGTATTTGTTTCTCTTTTTATTAATTTCTTCTCTTTTTTGACTCTAAAAATCCCAAATTACGGTTTCTTCAATTCCCTCCCGTGATTAGGCTTCTTCACTGAAGAGACCTAATTTATGTTTCTTAGAGAGACAGTGTAGAGAGTGAAAGAGGGGAAGCACACAATAAAGAGAGCGATGGGGAGACAGGAATGGTCGTTGCGACGATGATGGTGGTAGTTGTCAGCGAAAAAGGGAGAATTTGTTTTCCTTAACTAGTTGTCAGCTAATAACCGATTTGTTCTCGTCGAGACTGGTTTTCAGTCATAGAAAGGGGAAAGGGACATGAAGATAATACTGTAGATAAAAAAAAAGATGGAAAGAGAAAGAAAAAATTGATTGTTGAGTTTGCTTAGGGAAATTACGGCTTTGGGGGCCAACTTTGAATGTTTGACAAATGGAGGGACCAAAATTTCCAGTTGGTCACAAATTAGGGGTCAACGGGAAATTAACCCCAAAAAATTGGTCAAATCTCCCCCATCTTTTCTTTGGTTAAAAGGATTCATCAAAATTTTTTTTGCATCAACTCCTTATTGAATTTGAGAATTTTATAGAGAATCCCAATATTGTTAAACGCAATATGGTTTTCACACAGGACTTCGTCAAAACAAGTTGACTAAGTATGGTTAGAGGCGATGTCCATTCCCTTCCTTCTCCGACAAAAAGTTCGTCGAACGACAACTTTTCGGCAGACAACCTTCAACTTACAATTTTTTTCTTTATCTTCTTTTCCTTTCCACCTCTTTTCCCCTTCGCCGAAATCTGGTTATCTAGTGTTCGTAACCCTAGATGAAAAATTCCTTGGCGGAAAGTATCACACGCATTAGAAAACTTATACCTTCCAGTTGTTGGGTTGTGGTGTTTTCTGGTATTCTAAGCGGAATCTCAGACATCTTATGTCTAAAACTAGTATGGTCTCAAGATCATTATGCATAAGCTAATAATTAACTAAGAGTTTAGGATTACCTTAACCGCTAGTTTTCCCTCGAACCTTTCCAATCGAATGCGAAGACCAAGAGCCCCACGTGTTGTTCCTCTACTCAAGACACCCGAATGGTCAACTTGATCTCCCTCCTTGTATCTAGCTATAACTCCAATGGTGGTTTGATATGAAGAACACCTTCTTCTTTATAACTAGTTAGATAGTTTGGGAATTAGCTCACTTTCTCTCTCTACTTGATGTTGTAGAGTAAGAAAGCTTCTTGAGAAATTCCACACCTTATTCATGTCCCTAAGAGACCTTATATAGAACCCAAAGTTAGAGTCTCACCCTAATTAGGAGTTTCTGAAAATCCCTTTTGAATAAGATTAAGGAAATAATCCGAACATGTAGCCGTCCAAACCATGCCCAAAAGGGAAGATCTTACCGGCCCCATTAGGAGAACTGGCCAGCCAAGGCCGGCCCCAATCCGGGCCCAAAAACTTCACTTTTTGCCCCCGGCCCAAATCCCTTCTTTCGGGCCTTTTGTGTTATCTTTGCCTAAACTTCTTTTAGGCCTATGAGACATGTTTATGGGACTCTCCCATGATTATATGTCTCATCCCACTAGTCATATCATCTGATCAAATAGACATTCTTATGTGTAACTTGATGTAGGATCCGGTCGAAGTTAACCGCGAATTACTTCGTAATTCGACGGTCGTAGTTGGTTTCTAGTTAAACACTATGACCCCTAAATCGTCCGGACTTGATGATCTTCTTCATCAATTGTCCTATCCCACAAATTGCTCGCATTGCATCTTTGGTCGAAGGACATCTTCTTCAGACTCCCACTTATACTTAGAACAAGTGCAATGCTCGATTCCTGTGTCAATTTCTATCCCATCTGATACGTCACATCTTTCAGACTTTTTTGATACCGAGTACAACTGTCAAAGACAAATGATTAACTTTTAATCCATTTGAGCGCGGTCACGCATTTTCAGTTGCTACTCATCAAACGGCCTTGAGATACGTTTTCTTAATGTAATTAGGATGACACAATCCATTCTTGTGCTCCTACTCAGCTTCATGTCTTTCCCAGTATTCGCTTTTATAACCTCCTTTTACGGCGCACGCCTTGTAACGACTAACGTAGATCGTAGTCGATTTCTCAAAAAAAAAATACTCATACTTCGATGTCCAAAACCTCTACCACGACAGAGAGATTGAAGGTTACAACTTGTCCACGACAATTAGAAATATTTTAAATATATCTTTGCCACAAACAATTTGAATGTTTTCTCTTTTTCTGTGCGGATTTTATTGTTCTACGTACGTAAGCAAATCTGATGCAAATAATGTATCAAACAAATAGAGATTGAACCACATTACATGTCGAAACTTAGAGTGAATGTGGTTGCTCAAGTGATTTCAGATGCTACACATTGTTGCTCTAGATCAGTTAGGTTGGAAGCATTGCTAGATCAAATTGTTTTGAGATAAATGTTAATCTGAAATAGAATTATAATTTTAGACTGCAATTTTGTGTTTTGTTGTGAATGAATGACTAATTTGAAATGATATGTATACATTTAGATGAATGTTTGGATGAAGGTTGGTAAAATATGATATATGCACTTGGATGCATGTTTATGTACTCAATAGGTATGCCAGGAAGTGGTTGAAAAGTGTTGTTTGCAATTAGTTTGCAATAGGTTTGCAGTGGACTGCAGTAAAGTTGCAATAGAGAATGATGTTGCAATAGACTACTATCTATGAGGTTGCCATAGACTGGAGTGAGTAATACATTTTTGTCTTGATTGCGAAGGATTGCAAATTGGTTTTCAGTTGGGTTGCAGAAGGTTTAAATGTTTTGGAGAAGGGTTGCAGCGGTTTGCAGAACAAGTGATATGGTTTACGAATAAGTCGCAATGGTTGGCGAATAAGTTGTAATGGTTTGTAATAGGATTGCAGTGGTTAGCAATAGGTTGCAATGGTTTGACTGATGACGTAATATTCTTTTGAGTTCTGAAGAATTCACATATGTATTCAAGTCGGTTCTTCAGAGCTGGTTTGTAATGTTCTACAAGAGCAGCATCATGTGAGCATATTAATCAACTACTTAGACATCTCAGTTACTAGGTAACAACAACGATATGAATAAAGAAATAAAACTAAAAACAAAATTGATGTCTCAGATTCCAATTAAAACTAAGGATTTAGAAAATATAATGTTGCTAGTATCTACCGAGCATGGTAATGGTGGTCGTCTGTGGTTGAAAGGTGATCGGAAGTTGTGGTGGCAGTAGAGGTGAGGTGAATATGAAGATTAAGATTACGGGCTAAAATACAATCATAATTATTTTGAGTCTGAAAATAAGAATGCCACCCTATGTATTATTTTGGATACGAAAACGTCCCATTTACAAGTTTACGGAGTTGAAGAAAAGCCTTAGAAGTTTAAGAATTATATCTTTATGTATAGTACATCTTCAACGATGGGTCCCTTGTAATCAAGTTGTGTTTGAGATTTCACATTTTCTCTCTTTAAAAAATTTGAGTAGGAAACAAGATGAAGATGTTTGTTTTTTTTTTGTTGAACTAATGAGGATGTTTGTTAGGGTTCGGAAGTAGTTTATGGACAGAAATAGGAGTGATAAAGTCTAAAGGGTACTAGAGTTGAATTCTCCAATGATATTTTTCAAATTTTTAGGGTTCGTTTGATTGGCGGGAAAATATTTGGGTAAGAAAACCGATCTCTTACTCACTAGAGAGAAAATATATTTCTTACTCTAGGATCAAATTTAAGAAGGCCGCGGCTTTGGGGCATAAAAAATAACCTCCGGAGAATAAATTCTCTAAGGAATCCATGTTTTTCTGTACGTTCTCGGGAGAATATTATTTTTTTAACCTAAAATTTACTTGATCAAACATTGCCCCATAATCTTCATCTTCTCTATCGCTATCACCACCACAACTTTCCACTACCACCATTTTGACTACCATTTCCTCCTCTTCTTTCTCCTTTCTTCTCCTCTCTCACTTACTCTTACCCTCTCTCTTGGTCTCTCCCTCTCTCTCTCACTATCTCTCTCTATTGCTCTCCATATCTCTCGGTCTCTCACTGTTTCCCTCTCAATCTTTCATTTTTTCTTGATCGATCTCTCATTGTTTTTTTCTCTCTCACACACAGACACTGTTCCGGCGAATGAAGTGTTTCCTTCGCCAGAACCAGACCTCGAGGAGGGTTTTTGGCGAAACGCCGAAACCCTTCCAGTATTTCGTGAACACAAAACGTTTTGTGGCCTAACAATTTCGTGGCTGCAAAACATTTCGTGTCTGCAAAACATTTCGTGGCTACAAAATGTTCGTGGCCACGAATTCTATGATCTCCACATAGAGTTCTATACATACTGCAAGAGAGAGAGGACGAGATAAAGGCTACGAGAAAGAAAGATAAAGACTGCGAGAGAAAAAAAATTAATCTACAGAGAGATATGTCTACAACGAGAGAGACGAGAGTGATCTACAATGAAAGAGAGATCTAGAGTGAGAGTGACAAAGAAATAGTCAATGAGAGTAAAAGAGATGGTGAGAGGGAGAGAGAGGACGAGAGAGAAGATGAAGATTAGGGGGCAATGTTTGATTAAGTCAGTTTTTGGATTAAAGGAAGAATATGCCCTCTAAATTAATTTTTATTGACAACTTCTTTATTCCCCGAAGAATTTTCTTTATTCCCCAAAGCGCCTTTAAGAAATCCTTCCCCACCTGTAAACAGGCATACAGCACAGGTGGCCTTAAAACTTGGGTGTTGAGTTTAGCAAAGACCTAGTTCAAGTGACTGGACCAAGACAATACCTAAGACGACTTGAAAGATGAGCCAAGTAAAACTGGGGGTCCTTGTAATTTTGCTAGTCTGGAGAACCAATTTCACTTGACTTTGATCAAGTGGGATGGATGGGAGTTGTCTGTGGATAACCTATCTCAACTAAATTATGAGCAAGACTTCAATGCTGCACAAAAGCTTGAAGCAAGATCATAGGTGCAAATAAGATTTTCAAATAAGATCGACACCGCCTGATATGGTTGCACTTGTTTCCTCCTACACGAAACCCCCAAACCTGGGGCATTTTGTGTCATGATCGAGGTTCAAATCATCATCTGACCAGAAATACTTCCCAGTCTTCCCATCTAGATTACTCCAATAACACCAATATAACAGTATAAAACCCATTCAATGAAAACAAAGTAACAAAGTAAAACCTTGAGGATTATCAGTAACTATTGAACCCATTTAACATAAATTCAAGTTTAATATGATGTTTCCGCATCCAAAAAACTAAAACCATTATAGCATCATATAAGCTCTGTCATTGTTTGCCAGTCAAACTTCTGGCAGTATACCTCTCCTCAGTAATTGTTCTTCACCTGTTTTTAAAAAAGACCTAAGTTCAAACTTCCCCTAACCGAACAAGAGAGAGAGAGAGAGAGAGAGAGAGAGAGAGAGAGAGAGAGAGAGAGAGAGAGAGAGTAATGGTGACAGACGAAGTAAGGCAGTTGTTTGGTC
The DNA here is from genome assembly GCF_041429995.1 of Eschscholzia californica. NCBI lineage: Eukaryota > Viridiplantae > Streptophyta > Magnoliopsida > Ranunculales > Papaveraceae > Eschscholzia > Eschscholzia californica. Next base: position 14,615,321 of record NW_028238472.1, on the reverse strand, counting down.
ACCCTCCCCTCTGCATGTCTTACTTCAAAGAAGCAGTGCTGGTGTTCTCCTCAGAAGATTCTGGGCTGTACTTTTTCATGAGTTCTGTCAATAATGCATCAAACTCTTTCTCAAGTTCAACTTCTTCCTCCATGTGCCTCTTTTTCATCTCAACTCTTTGGTCGTTGTGGAGTTTAACCAACTTTTCTCTCTCCGCCACGAACTCTTCTATGCCCTTCGACTGCGAATCAATGAACGCATCAATCTCTTTTTTCCTGAATAGAGCAAGAGACAAGGATTAGTTGGTTCTGGTAAAACTGAAAATTATGTGAACATTAGTTCCAAGAGTCACAAGTTCAAGTTCTTATAGAGGAATCCTATATGGACAGGATTAAGCACTCTTACTTGATCTTTTTTTCCTCGTTACTTCGGGACTCCACATTTGACTGCTTCTTTCTCTCGCGTTCTTCCTGAAGGCTTTTGTCAAAAGCTATTTCCTTCTCTTCCAACTGCTCATGAATCTTATGCACCTGATCCTTGTAAAATTGCTCTAGATGGTCCATCTGTAAGATTTATCCATCATTTGAATTTAGCTAAAACTATTAAAGCTAAAATTTAGTGACTGAAGTTACAAGGACCTAACAGGGATTTGCATTACAGAGGATGAGCCCGTTACACTACGAGCCCGACAATTTTGGTTGGCTTGGACACACAATGGGCATAAATTTTGTAAAAGTACCCATGAGATTCTACCAGGTAGCCCTAACAGAGAAACATATTTAGAGCCCACCCAGCCCAATTCCCACCTCTAAGCCCAAGACATATTTGTTGACTTAGCAAGAGCTTAACCAACATTCCTATGTACTAAAATTCATTGACTTATCCAAAACTAGACAAGAGCTAGTAAGAGCATAACCCAACATAGCAAGTACTAAACTTCAGGAGCATATAAAAAGTAGATAAAAGCTGGTAATTGTTGCTTTTAGTGTTACCTCTTCCTTGTATTCTTTGTGCTGCAACTTAGTTCTCTCTTTCACAATTTGGTTCTCTTTCATGGTCTTCCGCAATTTCGCAGTCATCACATCGAAGGACTCTTCAAGAAACTTTGAATGTCTTTGCTCTTTCACAACCTTATTCTTAAGATAAGTCAGTAGCTGGTTGTCTTCGCTCATTTGTTTCATAGGGCCCGCAACCATCTCTTTATATGATCTCATTTCAAACTTCAGCTTTGACTTACCTAATTAAGTACATGGAGAGTCAGAATAATTGTGAGATTTATCTCACTAAGAGCTCAAATCAGACAAAGACCTGTTTCTAATTGATCAAACATCAGAGATATTCAATGATGTAGAGATATTTGGATGACGAACGGACATGAATTTGACTCGCTAAATAACATTAATATGGCCTGAAAATATCGATGTTTTTCTCGTTCATGTATTATATATTTCTGTAAACTACTAAACTCTTCGCCTAGGACTTTCTTTTAAAAAATGTGCTCATAAAAACAAAAAGAAGTTGGTAACAAAACCGTGTGAATGTTGGTTGAACTCGTCCATGTCCTCTTTGCGAGCCAGATAACCATACAACTGTCGTTCTCCACCTGGGTAGAATAAAACCCTACGACGGTCCCAGGCATCTCTGTCTCTCCCTTCTTCGACAAAGTGATTGTGGAGGGCCTCGGCTTCTACATATCCTGTTGGCCCGGCCTCAAATATGAGGAGACTTATCCCCCTGTGCCCTTTTGGACCATAAGAATGTCGAGCCTTTTCTACTTGATATGATTTGAAGTAGTCGACAAGTTCTTGATTCCCCATGCCTAGCCACTGAAAATGCCATCCAACAGACAGTGATTATGAGATAGATAGAAGTAGGAAGAGAAAAAATACAAGAAACAATAAATTTGGAAAATGTAATAAAATAATTCTAATACTCTATGCATCTGCAGAAAGATATTCTAAGACCCCATCAGTTTTAACATGTCTTGGTCGTATCACATAGCAGAGCTTAACTGGAACTGGATTCTATTAAAAAAATATGAAAGATTGTACCTTGTCATCGTCATCCAGTTTGAGTTGAGTGTTCCTAACCATGACCATCGGAGGCCAAACAATTTCTTTGTCAGGAACCTCACTTTGTAAACCTCTCCATAGCCCATACGCTTCGCCTGATTGTATGACAGAGGTTCCCCTCCTATGCAGCTCCTCATCCAAGAGTTCTGCAAACTCTCGATGAAGCTTGACTCGTTTCGATCCTTTGGTTTTCGCGTGAGCCATCAGTGGCTGCAAGCCACGATACCAGTCGATGGCTCCTGGTCCATTTTGGCAAGCAGGACAGTGCCATTGCCTTGAGGGTGCATTCAAATCTTCAATACTCAACTCATCTAATTTCTCAAAAAAAACTTTAAGCATTTTGTTCTTCTTACGAGTATTATGGCTTTTCTGACTTTCATCTGACTCGAACCCATCACTTATATCGTCGTCTTCGTCATCGTCCAATATGTCATCGTCATCATCATCATCAACAACAGTACCGTTTTGGGCTGAATCGTCCCCATCAGACAAATAGTTTAGTTGTTTGTCATCTGAAGCTTTGGGTTGGGTAGAACGATTTATGGTGTTCCACTTCCATCCATTTTGCAGAGGAGGAGGAATAACAGGTAGTGGTGGTGGTGGTGCCATATAAGTGTTCTCCCAACCCCTAGTTGTAGGTTGAACCTTGTTTCCTCTTCCAACTGACTTGTTAGGTTCACCACCCCTTCCTTGCCAGGCACCTCCTGGTGAATTCTTTCCAGGAGCCCAGGATTTAGGAGCAGAACTCTGAACGGAGGAGCCCCACTGTTTTTGTCCACTTGTTCCACCTCTATTTTTGCCTTTTGATACTACGTCCTGCCAATTATCATCATCATTTGCAGGATCTATGCTTAAATCTGCCACATTAGCATGCAGCTGGCTAACTTCATGGCTGTTGTTACCAAAGCCAGGACCTCTAGACGATTGTCCATACTGAGGACCCACACTTTTCCCTTTTGATGGTGCATTAGCACCTGGGATGAATGGTCGTGGGCCCCCTCTGTTTCGATTCATTTTGATACTACTGTCTCCCTGCATTATAATAAAAAATCAACTCAGTGTCAATCTTTACCTGAACTAAACTACTTGAAACATCACACGCACACTTATATATATATATATATAAGAGGTTTGGTCACTACAATCAATATAATATGAATGCTCTTAACACTATAAACACTATGAATCCGTTCACATAATTTACACCTTTGTATTACCAAAATAACATAATCGCTAAGAGACTGCCTCAATATGTCCTTATTGCAATGACAGTTTGACTTTGATATCATTTTCTATGCTAAAAAGTCTTTCCACGATTTAGTAGAGGACATTGAACAATAGTATCACCGTTTCTAATCATATTTCTCAGAACAATAGATAGAGGACACATAAATCATCCTAATGGTCTCAATGCATACAGCCATATATATGTTTTGTTTTGAAACCTTGGATGAATATATTCGGAAAAAAACATATGAACTAGGGTCCTCTAAAGCAGAAAATGCCTCATTACTGGCTTCGACTAGCCATAGAAGGAGGAAACCCTCATGAAGTAAAAGAAAATGGTGCCATTTTCTCTGCTATATATGTTTGTGGGTAATGTAAGATGAAACATAAACATAGAATATAGACAAACAAGAGCAAGTAAAAGAAACCCTTTCTTTACTGAGAATTTGTAAAAGAAACCCTTTCTTTACTTTCAAATACAAACGGCCGAAACTAACAGCAATAAAGGAGTAAAAAATCAGAACCCTCACAGATAAAACCCTTTCTTTCAAGGAACATATGACCCAAAAACGACGAAAAGAAATCTAAGCAAAAATAATTTGATGATAGATTAAAACAGTAATTGCCATGATTTCATTTTTAAAGTTGAAATTACAAGAAGAATGATGATCTTATCTGATAACCTTTATCTTTGATGAGAAAGGGAATGCAATCAAAACCCTTGTTCCAAAATAATTGCAGGAGTGCGAAAAAAGATTTTCTAAGAGAGAACCAAAAATCATTAAAATAGAAAGCAAACAAAAAAAGATAATGCACAAGGAACGCTTGAGAAACATCAACAAACTCCAAGAAACAGAAGTATACTGAGAGAAAGAAATAAGAAGAAGAAAATACCTCCATCAACAAAGAACTCTAACCAAGAATCAACAAACAATTTCAAGCCCTAAAATGAACCAAAAGATAAAAAGAAAAATTGTAAACAAAATAACATAAATGGTAAACGAGCATTACCAGAAAACTGCAGTAAGAGAAATCAAAAGTTTCTTCCGACGATCGTCACCTGAAAATTGAAAGAAAATCCTGGTTAAGAATCAGTCAAAAATGTGAATCAAAAACCTAAAAAAGTTTGAACAATTTTGGTTTCAAGAAAGAGAAACAGAAAAAGAGGGTTATTGAAGAGAGTAGTCGTACTCTAGTACCAAAAGAGTGGAGAGACTGGAGAATAAGAAAAACAGACTGAGGTCCTTTCTTTTAGTTTATAATAAGACACTGCGGACTTCAAATCACTATTAAATCTGGTTTTGTAAATTCAATATAAATGGAATAAAAACAATGAGAAAATTAAAAATACAAGAAATATATTGTGGGGGCAATGCCAAGTTGGCAAAAAGATCTTGCCTTGGTTGATGATGTGGCACATTTCTTTCTTTATAAAGTTCAAAACCAATGACAAGAAAAGGAGGTCGACCACGTACCGGAAGCTGATGTGGCCAGTATAGATTGGCCGAAGAATTTTGAAAAATATACTGACCAATCTAGGTTTACCGCGTCAGCTTTGGCCACGTGATCGATAGGTCTACTTTTTGGATCAAATTTCACTACGGAACGATACGACATCCCTGTAGATTTAGTGTTGAAGCTTCTTGTTTAAGGTGACGAGAAAATGTTCAATTTAAAAAAAAATCTTTTATTTTAATGCAATGATATCGAATCGACCCATTTACTTTCTCGAACAACTCGTGAACAATTTTAGGTAGTTTATTTGCCCAATAGCTAGAGTGCACTATTACCTTCTTTGTCAATCTTTTCTTACTTATTTGTATCACGTCGAACAACTATTTCAACGGTAACCCCTCACTAGCTTAATGAGCCCGACAATCTAGGTGGAGAGCGATATCGTTTGGTTTTACTGTATTAGTTCTTTCTTTCACTTTTGGTTCTTCTTACCTGATATTATCCTGGCCAATCTGGTTGTCAAAACAGACAATATCACTATTACCTTCACTGACTTATTAAGTTCAGTCATCCAACTGGAGAGCAATATAAACGGTTCAATGCTTTATTACCTTATTTACTGCATTTTGTTTCTTTTTACCTAATTCATCACGACCAACCACTATCTGTTTCATTTGTAACTGACATTGGCTCAATGAGTTCAACCATCCAACTGGAGACACGATATTTTTCAGTTTCAATATTTCATTACCTTCTTTCTTGTTTTTTATTCCTTTTATAAAACTTTAATCGCGACCAACCATGTGTCCATAGTGACCTTTGCTAGCTCAATAAATTCAGACAACGGGCAGGAAAGCAATATCGTCGGTCTTAATGCTTTACTACCCTCTAAAGTAACTTTTCTTTCTTTTTACCTAAATTTATCACGACCAACCAATATTTTAGTCGTAACCCTCGTTTGACTCGAGAAGTTCAACCACCCAAATGGAGAGCAATATCTTTCGGTCCAATGTCTTATTATCTTCTTCGTTCCGTTTACATATAGTTTATCATGACCAACCAACACTTCGTCAGGGAAATTGATAAGGTGAGGAATTTGGGGTATAAAGAAAAAAATTTAGGACATAAGTACTTAGTCAGTCAAGATTGACTGAGGGAGCAAATTTATTATTAATTGGGTCTAAAAATTTACTTATTTGAACATTGTCCCCTAATCTTCATCTTCTCATCACCTGCAGTAACATTTTTCTTTACCACCGCCACCATTTCCGACCACCGACCACCACTGCAACATCTTCTTTCTCATCTGGTCTTTTTCCTTCTTTTTATCTCTCCTACTTGGTCTCCCTTTCTCTATCTCTCTCTCACACTGATATCTATCTATCTCCATCTCTCACTGTTACTCTCTCTCTCTTAGGGTATCTCTCTATCTCTCGGCATCTATCTATCTCTCCCACACACCCTCTCTCTCTCTCTCTCTCATTGTTACACTTTCTCTCTCGGTCTCTCATAGTTTTGTCCCCCTTCGCCTGAGACGACGGGAACCTCAAGGAGAAGACGCCTTCCTTAAGGGTTTCGTGGCAGGCTAGCCAAAAAATAGAAGTTTTGCTCCGACAAAGGGACTACTTCCCTTCGACAAAGAGAGATAGAGATTGTGAGACACTATGAAAGAAAGAAACCGTAAGCGAGAGTGAGACAATAAGAGAGAGGGAGGGAGAGAGACCATAAGAAAGAGAGACCATAAGAAAGAGAGACCATAAGAAAGAGAGTGAGTTGAGAGAGAGAGAGAGAGAGAGAGAGAGAGAGAGTGAGCATGAAGAGAGAATGAGAGAGAAAAACATGAAAAGATGGAGATTAGGGGGAGAAAACAAAGAATCCAATTTTTGGACTTACAAATAATATGCCCCCTAAGTCAATCTTAATTGACTATGTCTTTATGTCCCAAAGCCACGACCATTGAAATCGCAATCAGAACCAGAAAAGATCAGCTAGAAGTAAAAATTTAGTACTTTCAACAAAAAAAAAAAGTAAAAATTTAGTAACAACAAGAGGATGATTGAAAAGAAGGGATATGAGAAAAGATAGGAATTCAGTTAGTGCATAGAAAGAAAATAACTCAAAGAAGAAGGTTAGAAAATTATCAAAAACAGATGAAAACGGAGCAAAGGCGGCTAGCCCAATAAGGCCGCAAACTCAATGTTAGTTCTCAGTTGGGATACTCGAGGTGTGGGGAATACCCGGACTATCCAGACGTTGAATTCCATTGCTCTGGGCAATCAAGCCATCCATTGTTTTTTCGTCTCAAACAAAGTTATCACAAACTTCCTTGAAAAAATGGATTAAGAAACTATGGTACAAGAATCATCATTTTGTGCCTTCAGTTGGACTAAGTGGTGGGTTATGGCTCATATGGGAAGACAATCTACAGGTGGATGTTGTTAGTTCATCTCAAAATCACATACACGGCAAAATCAATGCAACAGGGAATAATCGATCATGGAGCTTATCTGAAGTATACGGACCGCCTATGATTCATCATTCATGAAAGAGAAAATTCTGGAATTTTTTGCGAGCATTTCATACGCACATTTCTGAACCGTGGTGTGCCATGGGTGAATTTGATGCAATTCAATCAAGCAGGGAGAAGTGGGGAGGCAATGGTGTAAACATTGAGCTCATATTTGTTCTTCTAAGAAGTTCTTAGATTATCAAATTATTCTCATGAAAAGCTCAAATTCTTATGTGGATTGTAAAATATTTCTCTGGATAGGATTTTTTTTCGTCAACTTGTACTTAAAATAACAGTTTCATATGCTGCTCTGGTGCATGAAAAATCTAGTGTTCATTAACTTCTCGAAATCAATTATTTGTATTGAGTCAAAACAACAAGATACATGTGAGAATCATGATAGGAAAACGTATCATATTCACTAAAAAGTTGTTTTTAAGTGATTGAAGATACAGATACATACTTAAAAAGTTACTGTCAAGTAACATTAGGGCTTGGGCTAATTAGCTTATTCAACACATGCATTTCATTTAGTTCAAAACCCTAAACAAAAGACCAAGAGATAAATATGTCAAAACAATCCAGTACCTAGTTTAGTTTAGTTGTACAATATTGGAAATGAGCATACATACCCATGATGAGTCCTTACAAATCTAGTTATGCATATCTAGAGTTATTACAGTCCATAATCTCCATACCACTTAAAGTTACATATAAATGCAATGTATCAAAGCTAAGAGAGAGAGAGAGAGAGAGAGAGAGAGAGTTGATACTTAATATAATAAACTTGATGCCAACCATGGTTGGAGATGGATTAAGTGAAGATGAACTTTGAGAAGCCCAATGGGTTACCATCCATTGGGGTAGAAAGAGAAAGAAAGGTTATAGTGGAGCTCCAAAGCCAATAATGGAACCCATCTAACCTTAGAGAGAGAGAGAGAGAGAGAGAGAGAGAGATATTATCCTAGGGTTAATTGAGCTCCATAACCACTAATGGAGCTTTAACTAAGCTGTGTTAGAGGAGGTGGAAAGCTAAATATGAAAAATATAGCCCCTCCTATGAACTAAACTCTATGTTAACATTGTGCTAAAACTCCCAAAAGTCTAGCATCAAAGATGAATGTACATAAAAAATTCAAAAACAATGAGTGATTGGGTGATTCTTCCCTTTTCCTAAGGGAAGGTGGGTTTTGTGAGTGATTAAAAGAGATTAGGTTTTGAAAATTAAAATCAGGTTTTGGTAAATTAAACAATCCAAAAAAAGGACACATGGGTCACAAAGCTTTTGGTCATTCAAATCACCTAACTAGCTTAAAAATCTAGGATTTTTTGTTACTTGTTAGGGTTTATCCCATGCCCTACATGAGGTTAGTGAACTAGTTACCATCCAATTAGGGCACATTACATGCCTAAAGATGGGGTGAATTAGTAAAAATTAAAAACAACAACAAAAATCACTAAGGGCATCCCATGCCTTCTACCATGCACTTCTCTACCTTTAGAGGTGCTTTTATAAAACAAAAACCTAGATTTTGAGAACTTGCCATATTTTGTTTGTTGAAAATGTACATCTCTTGCAAGTTAAAGTTAATTGGTTGTATAGCCTTTCTTGGGCTAATTGTTAATTAGTGGTAGTTATTTGCAACTTTATCCTCTCTAATTCTTAAGAGAGTTCTGTTGAAAGAACCTAAAAAAATAAGTTTTTAAGTGGGAATGATTTAACCCAATTCTGCTTCTCTTTCTAAAAAATGCATGCATGTAGTACTAAGGGGTTAAATGTAGGGCCCTTTTTGTCCTTATGGGGGACTACTTTCAGTGTGAACCATTCACACCATTTGAGCTTTGTTAGATTGAGAGAGAGGGAGGAAAGAGGAGAGAGAGAGAAGAGGAGAGAGAAACAACCATGGTTAAGGAGATGCATCAGATGGAGTGAAGTGGGTAGGGATGAATCTGAAGTGGGAAAGTGGTAGTTGGGGCTGGGAGAGCCATGCTCATGCCTGCTGTATGGCAAAACAAACTGTTTAAGATATTAGTACACCATATTAGAAGGTTAATTAATTTAAAATAAATAAATTCAACCGGGAAGAATTATTTAAATATTATTAGATTTAAAAGGACGAAAATGCTAAGTGTACAAAAGATCTTGGCTTGATTTATAACGTAAAAAGAAACCTAGTTTCCATGTATAAATAGAGGGGCAGTAGTGGCATTATGATAATTTTGGCGTAAACTATTAGATCATAGCATTTTAGCCCAATGATATTGATATTCTAGTGGATTTTTGGGAATTAGAATAATTTATTTTGGTCGAAATTTTGTTTTTTTTTTTTGTTCTTTTGAGGAAAACCCATACATAAATTGAAGAGTCTTATATAGTCGGGATAAACAAGGCAAAATACAAACGGAGGATCAAATGTAAAACAGTTAACAGCAAGAGGGTGTAAATTTCTAGAGATCCAAACTTAGGGGGCAATTGTTGATGCCGCGAGATTGAGGGCAAAATTGATTTGTGTTTAGGGCATCCCACCATTTTGGTTTCTGAGTTTTTTATTTTTAATATTAATTTCAGATAAATTTTATCTAAAACCAATTTAAGGCGATTTCAATACCGAAACTTGAAACAGTGAAATCGGTATCAATATATCCAAGGCCAATCGAAAAAAGAAAAAAAAAACTAAACAGACAATAGAAGGAAGACAAACCTGGTTGAGCGGGAGGAGAAGAAGGAAGAGACAATGGTGCAGGGTACTGCTGAAACCCGGTTGTGTTAATGGTTGAGTAAGGGTAGACCTGGTGGTGGTATAAGCCGTACCCTTGGCCAGTAGCATAAGTTGGGGCAGATGCTCCCCCATTACCCTGCCCGAACTGGATATATGGATAAAAAGCTCCGGCATTGGCACCACCTCCTACAACCGCTCCTCCTCCACTGTTGTACATTGGGATTTGAGTTGTTGCGCCACCATACATACCATAATAGCTCTACATACAAGGAAAAAAAAATTGAAAACTAGTTACTTATGATCAAAAAATTATATATGGAAAACTTACATTGGTGAATAGAATGCTTTATTTATGGAGTGATTACTAAATTGGTTTCCAAACAATAGATCTCAAATTTCAAACGCGGAAAAATATTACTTTTCTAAAAAATACAATATGAAAGTTTACGTAGACACATTTTTTTTTTAAACCTTACTTGCTAGTGTAGTCTGAGTTATTTGTGACAATTTGCTATGTTAAGCTTGGGCTCATGTCAGACTTAAGGGTTGTGAGAGCTGCCGAAGAAGGTGCCCCCAACCTACGAGACTACGTTAGACAGACTATACCGTCTCAAACCAAACTAATTAACATTTCCACTGGTTAATTAAGGAGCCCAAAGTGGGCCAAGGTAATGATGACACGGGAATTTCTACAAAGGCCCCATTTGTATTTTGGGTTTGACCACATTAGGAGATACTTTAAAGAAAAGGCCAGCGCTTTGGGGAAAGCTAAATAGTTTCTGGAGTGTGAAATTTTAAAGGGAATGTGCAAAATTTTGAAATTTTTCTGGAGAAACATATTTTATGGGGAATATTTTTTACCTCTCTCTCTCCCCACCTAAAAGAAATCCAGGCCAATGACATTGTGACTCAGTCACTTTGTCAAAATATCGATAAACCAAGCAACTTGTATTAAGGGAATTTGGGGTACACGTCAACAGGTTCACAAAGGAAATCTTTTAAAATTGGAAAATGATTTGGGGACTCCCTAAACCCTGCTCCCAAGTGTACTCCTCCTCACATGGGAAGGCTAGTTTGGTCTTTTCAGTCTGACAGCAACTCTGAAAAGACCAAAGTGGCTTTCCTATGTGAGGAGGAGTACACTTGGAAGTAGGGTTAGGGAGTCCCCTGTGACCTTTATTTAAAATTTTGTAGGGAGATTTGATAGGCCATGTCTAAAGTTGATAAAAGCATTCCCGCTAAAAGTAATCCCACAAATGATTAAGGACAATGTGGTATTGAAGGCAATGTCATCTTCATTTTGCTCTAGCAAAAGGTCGTCGACCGTCAACAAAAAAACATTGCTTTCAACGAAAAAGTGAAACACTAGACAACTCAGCATTTCCAAGCCGCTAAGTGGACAAGTACAGCTCTTCAACAAAAAAAAAAGTGGACAAGTAAGCTGGACTACAACTTGAAAAAAAAAACTTGGATAAAATCCAGACAGTTAATTTTGTAGTCCAACTGTATTTGTCCGCTTAGTGACTTGAAAATGATAAGTTATCTAGCGTTTCCAAACAAAAAACACATTGCCTTTAAAACTTCCCAATTTTATATACATTCATTTTAGACGTTTTAGAGAAATCAAAGAAAAGAGTAAATTCAAACCGTTGGATACGCGTAATCCGGAGAGTAGGCAGGGAACCTGAAAATAGAAAACCCAATTATGATTTTAGAACTTAAATTTGAAATAAAACTTTCCACAGTCAAATTAATCAAAGTATTAGTTTAATCAAATTTAGCTTCTTATGAAATATTGTAATAACTTTTATAGGTCGTTATATAGAGCGTCACATTTCTTTTCTATGCTCAAAAATTAACAACAAATGATAAAGGTACTTTCTTGACTACTCCCTCGCTGATCTCCTTGTCTAGAGTCATCAAAGAAGTACTTGTATGTTGTACCATTGTTGGGAATTAATGAGAAACCAAACATCTTTATCATCAGTCTCCACTTTTTGCATAGCTACTTTTCTTTCTTTCTTTTTTTTACCAAAATTACCTTCTTCATCTACGTTTTTGTCTTCATTCATTGCAGACCATGGCCATCACCATCTCAGATCACCACCACCTCTCTGGAAGTACTCTTCGTTTTATATCTCTATCACCTCAGGGAGAAATTACGTCACTCCTCTTTCTTTCCGCACACATTCCTTCCCCTTCTCCTTTCTCTATGTTCTTCGTACGTCAAGGGAGAGAAGAAAGCAAATTAAGGATTTTAATGGACAAGAGAAATGGTGATGGGGTCCTTGACACGAATCCTATATTTAGTGTAGTGGGTAGAGGTCAAGATATAATGTAGAGGAATTGGCTAAGACATACATGGAAGAAATCGATGGGGCCAAATATAAAGGTGAGAGACTGAAACGACCAAAACTGAAGCTAAGAGTGTCGGAATCGCACGATTAAGGGTTGGTGGGAAATAACGTTCCGCACAGATGTCGCTTACGCCCCAATAAGACCACTTTGGGGGTCAAATTCCATTATTTAGGCCCTCAAAACGGACTTTTACTAGTGTTTACTATTTTTAGTAAGTGTTCTTTAGTTTAGGTAGTTTCCTATTTTCTTGAGATTCTAACATTTTATTTACTAAAATTGTTATTTCGAATTTGATTAGGTTTAGGAAATTCTGACGCTATATAAATGGGGATCAGTAGTTGTTTGATTCTTTCAGTTTTATCAATAAATTTAAGTATTTAGTTTAATCTTGTGAAATTCGATTTTACATATCTTAAGACGTAGGTCTAAAGATGTTTCAGAATTTTCCGCTGCGTCAAAACATTTATATTGATTAGGAACATGTTAGTGAACACAAGCTTGTTATGACAGGATTATCTCAATATTTTTCCTTTTTTTGTTGAAAGAGAACTACCTCAATAGCTATGTAAAAGTTTATTTCCTACCTTAGTATTTTTTTTTAGAGTTAATTCCTATATGGCCCCCTACTTTGTGACCAGCTTCCTTTATGACCCCCTTTTTTTCGTAAATTCAAATATGGCCCCCTATTTTCAGGTAAATGTCATTACTACCCTTCTTAATTCTAAATTAAAAACATTAAAAAAAATTTATTTCCTCCTCATTCCTCTCTCTCTCCACCTCATCTCTCCCTACACCTCACCCCTCTCTCTCCAATTCACCTCTCTCTCTCTCTCCAACTCACCTCTCTCTCTCCAACTCACCCCTTTCTTCTCCGGCAAGGTGGCCGGCCGGAAAATTTTCCGGCCGGCCACCTTCAAACCTAAAAAAAAAAAAATTTCTCTCTCCTCTCTCTTTCTAAATTTTTTTTTTTTTTTAAATCTCTCTACTCTCTCTCTCTAAAACTCCGGCGAAGGGGGTTTCCCTTCGCCGGAGGATCTGTTCGTGAACATAGATAGTTTCTTTTTTTTATGAAAGAGAAGGAATAGAGGAGAAGACGAAAAAAAAATGGTGATTCTTCAAAGAATTTCAACATCTATCCCTTCTTCCGCTACTTCTTTAATCACTCCATCTTCATCTACTGCTCCACCTTCTGCTCCTCTTGATTTCTTCTCCTCTGATCTAATTTTCTATGTTTTTCTTTCTAATGCATTTGATTCCGCGCAATTTTCTTCACAAGCCCTAAGTTCTGGTTCAGCAGCTGCTCGTGTTGAAAAGCTCGAAGAAGGGATTCGACTTCTCGAAAAACAACTCCGATCTGAAGTTTTATCTCGTCATGATGATCTCCTATCTCAATTATCTTCTCTTAAAGACGCTGAATCTACTCTCTCTATTGTTAGGTCTGGTATTTCAACACTTCAATCATCTGTTCGTAGGATTCGTCAGGAAATCGCGGATCCTCATCGTCAGATCCGGTTGAAAACGGCGCAGCTTTCTAACATTCATCAAACTGCTGAATTTTTGCAATTTACTGTGAGAGTTCTTAGATTGTCGAAGAAATTGAGAGATTTGATGGCAATTGGTGGATCTGAACCTGAGAAAATGGATCTCTCTAAGGCAGCACAGCTGCATCATGAGATTCAATGTCTGTGTGAGGAGAACTCACTCTCTGGAATTACTGTCATTGATGAGGAATTAGTTTGGCTTTCTGAGACGGGGAATAAAGTACGGTTGGAAGGGATGAAGGTTTTAGAGAGAGGAATAGAAGGATTGAATCAAGCTGAGGTAGGAAGTGGTTTACAGGTGTTTTTTAAAAAAATATGGAATATAATTGAAGGAATAGAGGAGAAGGAATAGATAGTTCACGAACAGATCCTCCGACGAAGGGAAACCCCCTTCGCCGGAGTTTTAGAGAGAGAGAGAGTGGAGAGATTTAAAAAAAAAAAAAAATTAGAAAGAGAGAGGAGAGAGAAATTTTTTTTTTTAGGTTTGAATTTTCCGGCCGGCCACCTTGGCGGAGAAGAAAGGGGTGAGTTAGAGAGAGAGAGGTGAGTTGGAGAGAGAGAGAGAGGTGAATTGGAGAGAGAGAGAGGGGTGAGGTGTAGGGAGAGATGAGGTGGAGAGAGAGAGGAATGAGGTGGAAATAAAATTTTTTTAATGTTTTTAATTTAGAATTAAGAAGGGTAGTAATGACATTTACCTGAAAATAGGGGGCCATATTTGAATTTACGAAAAAAATGGGGCCATAAAGGAAACTGGTCACAAAGTAGGGGGCTATATGGGAATTAACTCTTTTTTTATTAAATAGATCCAAAATCAACACAAATCACCCATTTACATGTGATTAGTGAGAGAAATACAAACAACTTGAATTTCGCCTCGAACCAGTTTAAACTTCCAATGAGATTTCAGAACTTCACAAAGACTAGTCTAATGTAAAGAATTTTGTTTGTATGTATGTATTTTTGGATTAAAAGAATGTATGCATGTATGTATGTTAGAATGGATGTATTTATGTATGTACTTATTGAGGGATGTAGTTAAATATGTACGTATATAATTGTATGCATATATATAATATATATATATATATATATATGCATGGATGTGTGCACATGGACAAATAGATGCCTGCATAAAAAGGAATCATGCCTCTGAGATGATGCACATGCATGAAAGAGTGTGGTCCTTATTGAGACGCACAGTACTAATATGTCATGCGCATATTTGCTTTCACTTTTGCTGGCTGGATGGCTACGACCATGCACATGCTCAACTAAAGCCCTATAAAATACTCCTATTTAATATACTCCATTAAGCATGTATTTAGTTGTTGACCGTTTAGACAGGTAGTTTGCAGGTTTGACTGTCTAGGAAGGATGAAGAGAGAGAGAGAGAGAGAGAGAGAGAGAGAGAGAGAGAGAGAGAGAGAGAGAGAGAGAGAGAGAGAGAGAGAGAGAGAGAGAGAGAGAGAGAGAGAGAGAGAGAGAATGGACCTAATTTTGATGGAAGGAGGATATATGGTACAAATAGCTAGTTCTCTTTTTCTTTTCTTTTTTTGTTGAAGATACAAATAGCTAGTTAAGTCATCATATATTGTTTCAATAAAAAAAATAAAAAAAATAGTGAAGTCATTATATACTTTATTATTGTACATGATTTGTGAATATCTCAAAGAAGAATATAATTTCTAGTAGAAACGAATCCTTCAATAGAAGATCGAAAAAAATTGATGGAGAGAGTGAGAGTTAACCTTAAATGATTACGTGCACTAATTAATTTAGTGGAATCTTATGACGTGAATCAAGAATCCAAATTTTAAGTAGTAGTATTTTTTTGTTGTGTATATGTATAATACATATATACATATATCATACACTTAAATGTTATCTTTAATTAGTATGATAAGTTAAATAAGTTATGAAGGTTGATTTCAACAAAAAAAAAAAAGTTATGAAGGTTGGAAAGAGAGAGAGAGAGAGAGAGAGAGAGAGAGAGAGAGAGAGAGAGAGAGAGAGAGAGAGAGAGAGAGAGAGAAGGCATGCTTAGTTGCTTACCCATAAAGATTGTAAGGAATCCCTTGTTGGATGCCATAATGAGCAAATGTTGATGGAAAAGTTGCTCCTCCTCCTCCAACAACTCCATGAAATGATCTCATCACCCTAAAGTTCCTCCCCCCTCCTAAATCACGTACATATATCAGATAAATGGTTAACATATTTACTAATTTAAACTAATTTTATCTCATCTTAATGTTTATAATATAAAAAATTCTATTTATCCTTCTATTTTGGTCCGTCTCTCAACCTTCTGCCGATGTGACGACATATCACTAGAGTATATTTTCTCACAGTTCTCTCTCCAATTGCTCCACACTTAAGTGATATGTTGCCATATCGATGGTTGGAGGAATGACCAAAACGGAGAGATGAATAGAATTTCTCTACAACAACTTCAAAGTTTCAGTCCAAACATCTGGTCAAATTGATCTTCATCTAATTAGAAAATTGAACTTTAATAGATCATGGATTTAATTGATAAGATGGATCAATAAAACTTACTATTTTAAATAAATAAATAAAATACTTGTATATATAATATATGTATATATATATACATTTGAGTTTGGTCATGTACCATGTTTAGGAGTAGAAGGTCTAGTACTTTTTTGAACACCAAAAGAAGCAAGATTGCAGTTAGCCCTTCTTCCATCAATCACAGGAGCTGCATCCACACAAGATTTCATAGCTGCATCTGGTTCTTTAAATGTTACCTACATAATTATTCAATTGAACTAATTAAATTAACAACAAATAAAAAAAGAAAAATAACAAAAAATTAAAAGATATGGTAATAAAAGAAGGGTATAGATGCATAATATGAGAAGAATTAAAGATAATCAAAACAAGTTAAAACAAAAAAAGTTGTCTAGTATCGCTCAGCGCGGAGCGAAGATCAGAATTCGAATCTTACTGTATCTATAAAAACAAAATATGGTGATCAAGTACTTACAAAACCATAGCCTTTAGATCTTCCAGTATTTTTGTCAGAGATAACAACAGCTTCTAAAATCTCACCAAATTGTTCAAAATATTTCTTCATGGTTTCTTTTTGTGTCTCCCAAGCCAATCCTCCAACAAACACTTTAGTATAAGTTGTATCCCCAAATTGACCTACTATATTTGCTGGACTCATCTTATCCTTTCTCTCTAAAACTCTTACTACTCCTTTTGATCTGATTTCTCTCTCTCTAAAATTATCCAAATCTAACAAGTCACAAGGATATATTTGAAAACCCCAAATTGAATGATCAAGAACTACCCACAATGAGTTTTAGATTATTGATCAGATGAGTTAAGGGTATGAAGATATTGAATGGGATCAGCTGAATTAGGGTTAGAGATTAGAGAGAGAGAAAGATTGAGGGAAGGAAAGAAGAAGATGAAGAAAAGCAAAAGGTTAGAAAGAAAAAGACCTTCATATAATAATCAAACATGTATTATATACTCATTATCTTTTGCTACCGCCATTATGATCTGTTACTTTATTAATCAAAATTACTTTATTAACCTTCACCTTGTTTATTATTTCAAAAATACCTTACCGTATTTACTTTGATGTCAATGGCAAAAACGGAACGGAAATTGTTGAGCTTCACTGAGAAGTCAACAGTCAACCTACGAGTTATTTCAAAAAAATTAAGCGGTCGATTCTTTTGGGTTATAAGAATTTACCGCCATTTTTCAGATAGTTGGATTTAACATGGAAAACCCTAAAATAAAATTAAGGAAAGATCTTAGCCGTTGATCAATGTATTATAGTATGACTGACAGTTTCGTGTTATTTTTTCCGATTGGACCCTAGTTTTTTACGAGTATTTCCTAGGGGTGTACACGAGCCGAGCTCTTAACGAGTTGCTCGAGCTCGGCTCGACTATTGCTCGTGCTCGACTCGAATATTAACGAGCCCGAGCTTAACACGAGCTCAAAATCAAGCTCGTTTACATAAACGAGTCGAGCTTGAACATTCTTTAGTGTATCACGAGCTACTCGTGAACAGCTCGTTTAACATACTCTTATAATAATATAGTACATAATTACGTATTAGTATTGAAACTTGTACATGAAATATCAACCATTAAAAAATTATCGAAATATGAATCATTAATCATTATTATTGTATGTGACAAATGATCATTGAAGTATTTTGATGATTTAGAAAGTTTTAATTTGAAGTATTTTGATAGACGAGCTTAAAACAATGCGAGCTCGAGCTCTTTCAAACTTATACGAACCGAGCTTGAACAAGTGAACAATTACTCGAACGAGCTCGAGCTCGAGCTCGACAGTCAAATACACGAACCGAGCTTGAACATCTTACTACTCGGCTCGGCTCGACTCGAGTACACCCCTAGTATTTCCTATAGTTCCTTAGTCTATGCTAAATATTTAGATGACTTCTTTTCTTTTTTGTCTCTTGCTCTTACCACAACCAGTTTTCAGTTGATTGGTAATTTTTATCCTCTCTCTCTCCCTCCCTCCCTCCCTGTCTCTCTCTCAGTTCTCTACTTCCTCTTTACATTTCCTCTCCCTTTTTCTATCCCATCTCTCCCTTTCCTCTGTCTCTCTGCCCGTTAAAGAAGAAGGGAACCTTTCTGTCAGAATTCTCGTCTTTGGTCTGGAACTTCTAGATGATGATGAAAATCTGGTAAAACCAAGCGATGTTTGTTCGTTTTACAAGATCTTCCTTGTCTGATTTTACCAAATGAATATCTGGGTGAAGGGGTTGCTTTCTCCCTCATTGGACAAAGAGACAAGAGATAGCGTAGAGGTAAAGAAAAGAAAGAGGAAAGAAATAAAGAAGAAGGAGGATAAAGGAGAGGGGGAAAGAGAACAAAAAAACATCGTCGAGCGCTCGCCTGTGGTTGTCAACTTGCAACTGGTTTTTGTGAAAGGGAGAGCCTAAGAAGATAAAAAGGAAATCGAAAGAAGAAAAAAATAGAAAAAAAGAATCTAAAACTGATTTGTTAGGATAGTAGGATATTGACTCTATTGTCAATGAATTGAAATTTGAAAGTACAAAAAAAAGTCATTTTGGTATTTGTATAAAGGTCGGTATTACAGGGAAATAAAAAAAAAAAATTCGGGTCCGAAGTTTTGGGTGGAAAGAAAAAAAAATAAGCTTTTTTATTTCCCCCAAACGACCAAATCTTTTTCGGCTTCTTCTTCGTTTCACCTACAACCATCATCTCCGGCGACTTTCACAATCTCCGGCGACATTTTTTTTCTCCAGCTCTCCATCTCCGGCGAAGGGGCTCCTCCCCTTCGCCGGAGATGGAGAGAAGAAAGAGAAACAGAAGAGAGAGAGAGGAGAGAGAGAGATGGGAGATATAGAGAGAAAGGGGAGAGGGAGAGAGAGAGAAGATGATGTCGTCGACCGTCGCCGGCAATATCCGGCCAACAACTTTCTGCCGACGACATTAAGGTGCGTTTGGTTTCATTTTTTTTTGTTTTTCACCGTCTTCCCCATAAACATTTCTGTTTTCTCCAAAGCGGTGGCCTTGTATAAATTAGGAGGGAAGGAGTGGAGAAACTAGTCACAAATGAGGGGGTCAAACGAAAAGTGACCGTAAACTAAATAATTTGATGTATGTGATAATGGGCGGAAAGTTTACTTTGGATCACATTAATAGGTTTTTAGTCCATCCTAGCTAATTGAACCATAAATATAAAATCCACTAGGAAACTTATAACAGTATTAACAAAAATGTTTCAAAAATACCATGAGTTGGTGAGGTGAGGTCTACAACAACACGCACCCAAATTACCACCAGTACCATGTATTGGTCAACCACAACCTCAACCACCAAGCACATTCTTCGTCTTCTCTGAGAACGCTTATCTCTCGCTACTTTTCCCCATTTCGTCATAATTAAGCTGAACCTAGATGTTCGAAAATTAGTCTTATAAACTTTTATAATAAATATATAGCTTTTGGGTATTTTTAGAGGTGCTCCAAAACTGTTGTTGGCACTTTTTTCCTCACTCTATCTCTAAATTCTCTTTGAGGAAGCGTCAATAACACTTTGGGGGGGTGCCATTAGAAGTGCTCATATATTTCTCCAAATTTTATAGCTGAGTACTGGATGAGGTTTTCCATTTGACATAGAGATTGTTTACATACTTCAAGGCTCAAGCATAATAAGGTGATAAATGGTTTTTGCTCTAGATTTGTTATGATGTATTCAAATCTTTTTAGGGTTACACAAAATTTTGGTGAGTTGAAAATAAGTAGCCCTTACAATTTTAGTTCTAATGTAGTACGTATTTGTGTAACTAAAGAATGTACAAAATTGTAAAATATTTCTTATATTAGCATAATAAAAAAATGTCGAAAGTTGAACACAAAAAGTTATTTATTCATAATGCATTATGAAATACGAAACTGCAAATTTTCTAATAAAATATGTATTCTTTGGTGCACTACTACTATCAGTACCACCACGCCTATATTCTTTTATTTTCGTATATGTTATAAATTAACCATTAAAATATTGTGTCCAAAGACAAATGATTATATTCTTTAATCCTTTTGAGTTTATGTATATATATACTTGTGATTTTGTGAATGATCTTTCAGCAAAAGACAAATGAAAGAAAATGGCACTATGCACTACTACCATGGGTAACACCAAAATGACATTTTTGGTAGCATTTTTTCAGGCCGATTCCTATTGGCTAACATTGACATTTCTTTACTTTTTTTTTTTTTTTGTTAAGGATTGACATTTCTTTACTAGAGACAAGCATGAGGTAAACCTTTTTTTCTTCTCCCTCCATTATCTATCACCTTCCATTTCCCTGATCCTCTCTGGTAGTTTTAATATTGGGGTTAAATGGGAACTACTACCCCTTCTTTTGAGGTTAAAGATGTGAATTTGTTTTGGGTTATTCCAAATTGCCCCCAACTTTGTGACCAGCTTCCTGCGGCCTGTCTAGTCTCTAATTTTATCAAATATTCCGAGACTCATTTTTTCAGTTACCGTTAGCACACCGTTAACTAGTCATCACCTTCTCTCCTCCATCCCATCTTCTCTCTCTGCCACATTATCTTCTCGCCACCTCATCGTCTTCACCGGCGAGGGTCGCCGACCAGCAAATTTTCCGCCTGGTGACCTTCAAACATAAAAATTTTTTCCTCTTTCTCTAATCAGATCTAGAGAGAGGTGATTTGTTCTTGAACAGATCCCGGTCTGTTCAAGAATAGACCTCCTCTCTAGATCTGATTAGAGAGAGAGGAGGAGGAAAAAAAAATTTAGAGAGAGGGAGAGAAACAAGAGAAAAAAAATTAATGTTTGAAGGTCGCCGGTCGGCGTCCCTCGCCGGTAAAGACGATGAGGTGGCGAGAAGATGAAGTGGCAGAGAGAGAAGATGAGATGGAGGAGAGAAGGTGATGACTAGTTAACGGTGTGCTAACGATAACTGAAAAAAGGAGTCAATATAAGAATATTTGATAAAGATAGGGGCTAGGCAGGAAGCTGGTCACAAAGTTAGGAGCTATTTGGGAAATAATTCTTTTGTTTTTTTGTTAGAGGAGAGAAGCACATATGAGAATTTCAACCAGGAAGAACTTGAAAGTTTGTGTGGGACTGACTGCTAGAATGGTGTAGGTGCTACCAAAGAAATTGGATCATCCTCCATAGACTTGTAGTCTGGAACCATTGACTTTTGATTGACTGATTGGACCTGAGGTGGTAAACTCTTCCCTTGTCACTTGAATGAACATTTACATTTTAGAAAATAAAACATAAAAAAAAAAAAAAAAGTTTGAATTTAAGTACGGTTAGTTTTGATATATTTTTACTTTTTTTTTTTGACGAAGGGAAATAACATTAAACTAAAGCGTCTATTACAAACCAACTTAAAATTCAGAAAAGAAAGATGCTACATCATTCCATATTTTCTTATACCCATGAGTACGTCCCCATTTAGCTAAAGCATCGGCATAGCCATTACCATTTCTAGACACATAAGTGAAAATGATTCCCGAAAATCTGTCTTTGATGTTCTTGATCTGTTGGATGGTATCTTGAGATTGCCATTGAGTTTTTCCTTCATCACCGTTGATAGCTTGGATTATAGACTTGTTATCACTTTCTAGATGCACATACTCAATTTGTAGTTGCCTCGCTCCTAGAAGCCCATATAATATTGCTAAGCTTTCACATTCTTCCGCATTCTGTCCTCGTACAGTATCTGCTGCTGCCATTAGAATTTTGGCATCTGCATCACGCATAATGTAACCAATTCCTGCTTGTTCTGAAAGTTTCATAAAAGAGGCATCTACATTGATTTTAATATAAGGTGCCGTAGGTGGTTTCCATGTTTGTATATCCGTTTTTTCCTTACTCTTAGTGGTGATGCCATTTACTGTTCTGAGTGGGGTTGTAGAGGTGCTGTTAATCCTTTCTATCGTTTGGACTGGATTCTGTTTATTCGTCGTGAAACAGTTCTCACATCTGGACTTCCACAGTAACCAAAGAATCTTAGCATACAGATTAATAGTTTCTTCGTCAAGGGACTTCCATTGTTGAATCCATTGCATAATGGTCTCAATATGATCAGTTCTAACATTATAATGAAACCAGACTGCCTTCGCGAAAGGGCAATGAAGCATGACATGATCAATAGTCTCTTCCTCATTGCAGTTAGTACAGGAGTAATTATTTCCAATGAACTTGCCAATTCTAGCTCTGACTGGTAAGCTATTCGTACTACATTTCCATAGTTGCAATTATAACTTCTAAAAAAAAAAAAAAAATTATCTTCAAATTTTTTTACTTGAAAAGTTGCAATTATAACTTCTAAATTACTTCAAATTTATTTCATCAAAAAAAAAAAAAATTATCTTCAAATTTACTTGAAAAATATCTCCCACTTTGTTTGAACTTATTAGTTTGTAAGAGTAATTTTCACATTGTAGACTTCATTTTGAATTGCAGTTAGTATTTACTTTCTCAATCTTGGTGAGTTTTTTTGTGGATTTTTAAGATCGAATTGTGCTAAACCAAAATTAATTTTTTCTAAAGTATCGACTTGAAGTTCAAGGTTAAATCTATTTTCACATATGCACCTCACGTAAACGCATTTGATAGAACTAATTGTACTCGACAGACATGAATTATACCCTTATGCACCTCACATAAACGCATTTGATAGAACTATTAGTGCTGGACGGACATGAATTATGCCCTGTTCTCACAAAAAGAACAATTATTCCTTCCCTTTTGACCGTTGGATGAGCAAAGATACTATGAATGAGAAAGACCATCTAAGATTACCAATTGGTGTTGGAAAGTTGGATCTAAAATAGGAGAATTTGATAGACAGGGGAAAAAGAAAGAAAGCAAGCTGGCTTCCAACATATCATTTTGACTGGAAAGTGAGACATCAACAACCCTACACATTTCACACCCTCTCTCTAGGGTTTTATTACTTTCTCACTCATCTGCAGAGAGTAACATGCTTCCTCAGAACAATACACTTTTGTGGGTCCAATTGCCAGCCAGTTATATACTATGCTCGACATAAACTGTGAGTAAGATTTCCATAACTCACCAAGAAGCCTCAACTTGAGAAAATGAGCAATAACAGTTTGGGAAGTTTTATAGGCCCAAACATCATCTCATTTTCTTGTTGTCCCTATACTCTAAATCTCTTGACCCTAAATCTATCAACCCTAAGTTTCTCAACAAAATGCCTTTGGGTATCCATCGTCCGTGAATTTTCGAAACGGCCTCACAACACCGAATTCATACATCATCTCCCCAAACTCTAAGGCCAAGCGATATATATCTTCATTGTTGAAACCACCTGTATGAAGTCCCCAAATTTTGGTGAAATGTCAAAGGACTCTAAAAAAAAATCTCTTTCAAGATATGATTCAGACTATGAACATGTTCTAACACAATATTACATGTTTGATGAATTTTGTTGGTTATATTAAGAAAAAATTTGTGGAGCACGAAGGTTAATATGGTCTGGTTTAACCTAATTAGTGTGTAAATTTCGGTTACACAAGACCGAATTTAACTCCAAAAATAGCAGAGGCTAAAAGCCTAATATGTAATCTGTAGGCTCGAACCGAAATGGTAAGACAAATTCAGCCTGTGCATACCGAAATAAACTCTAGTAACATAGGAAGTTGAAAACGGTCACATCGAACCGAATTTGTGAAAGATAGATCGGCTCTAGTGCATTGAATCCAAGTTTCCCAAATTTCTTATGTTACTGGAGTCTAAACGTTAAACTCTACCATTTTTCTTAACAAAATTTAGGCAACTCGTACTGATTAGTTAACCTAAATAGGCACCCGACATGGATATTATGAAACAAGAACCTCACTTTTATTAGAGCATCTCTAATAGGACACTTAACTCTAAAAATTTGGTGAGCCACTAAGGAATTTTTAGAAATTTTGTTAAAATAACTTTTCCAGTAGAACACTCTATTAGACACTTCGTGATGATGCGGCACTATTTGTTATAGAGATTCTCAAGAGAGACACTGCTAAATTACACCTTATAAAGCTTTAAAATTTAAATAGAAAAAAAAACTTTCTTGTTAAATATTTTTTTCCCTATTAGATTTAAGAATGAAATATGTATCAAATATAAATATCTCCATTGAAGACATAAAAAATTTAGACTGTCTCTGTCTTATCAATCAGGAAAGAAAATCTTAATTCACACTTGACAGCTAGGATTTTTAGAGTTTTTATTGATTATCCCATTTAAGATGTTTTTAGTTTTCTAAGAGCATCTCCATTGGGACACTCAAACTCTGAGACTTGTAGTGCAACTTAGGGATTTTTAGAGTTCTGTTACAAATACCTCTTCAATATGACAATTTATTAAGACGCTCCATGATGATGTGAGAACATTATCTATATAGACTCCCAAAGACGCAGTACTTTAAACTAGAGTGTCTTCTTGTGTTTCTTTAGGGACCACCTAATATAACTTTAGGATTTAAAATAATAAAACTTTCTTGTAACTATTTTATCTTTTTAAATATAAGAGTGACATGTATATCAAATTAAGTTATTTTTTAGATCTCCGAGGAAAACAAGTTCGGGGGGTAGTGGATTGAGACTTTCCCAGACAATTGAGAATCCTGAAATGTTTGAGGCATTCAAATCTAGACATTTGAGAATCCTGAAATGTTTGAGGCATTCAAATCCAGACATTTGAGAATCATGAAATATCCGAAGCATCCAAATCTAAACATTTACAAATTCCCGAACATCTATCGCATTCAATTATAGACAAAATGTCAGCGGACTTTGGTAGACTTCATAGTTCGGTGGATTTTATGAAGGATTTGGAACAAATTTGGAGCCCAATTTGTCTTTACAAAAACAAGAGACATTTTGTCCATGTACTAAAAATCCACAAAATGTCACTATAATAAATAATCAATATCCATTAATTGTTCATAAATTTGCAAAGTTGTCCATTGATATCTACGGATATCTACGAAATTCAAAAAATATATTTTTGAAACATTAATAAAATTGTTTCATATGATGAGATAATAATTGTATCAAAATAATAAATATCAACCAAATGTCTATCAGCCTCTACAAATATTTATGAAAGTCAAAAATTATATATTTGAAATGTTTAAACTATAATAATAATATTAAAATAATAAATATCTACCAAATGTCCATCAATGTCCGCAGATATTTACAGATGTTTACGATAGTCGAAAATATATTTTTAACTGTGAGTACAAATACATTATTTCATGTGATTAAACAATAATAATAATAATAATAATAATAATAATAATAATAATAATAATAATAATAATAATAATAGCCAAAAGACCCCTCGGCCGAGTGGTGAAACACTTGCTTCACTATCCTCGGGGTCAGGGGTTCGAGGCACTTGAGTTTCAGGCTCTCTAAAAAGCCTGCTGACCTATACAAAAAAAACAAAAAATAATAATAATAATAATATTAAAGTAATAAATATCCATCAGATGTCCATCAATGTCTGTAGATATTAACAGATGTCTACGCAAGTCGAAAAATATATTTTTGAAATGTTAGTGCAAATATATTATTTCATGTGATTAAACAATAATAGTAATAAATTTCCATCAATGTCCGCAGATGTTCATAGATGTCTACGCAAGTCGAAAAATGTATTTTTGATTAGCACAAATATAATATGCACTACACATTTTGTCAATGAATTCAAGATCTTGAAATGTCCCCAAGACATTTTGTCCATGGATCGAATGTCTTGAAATGTCTCTAAGACATTTTGTCTACAAACTCAATGTCTTGAAAATGTCTATAAAGACAATTCGTCTATAATAAATCACGTGAAATGTCTTGAAATGTCTACGGGACATTTTGTCTATAAATGTCTGAAAAAGTCCCAATCCACTACCCCCCCCCCCCTCCCTTAGAGCGTCTATATCCTACCACTTAATGAAACTTTATCGTCAATCTTAGTTTTTTAAACTGCTGAAGGTAGTTATACTAATCCAACAAGTCTTATTTATGTATACATACAAGAAATTCAATTGTGTCATTCAGACTAGCTACGTGTCACGAATCTGAAAACACACACAAGCACATTATAAAATCAATCTCGAACCAATTCAAACCTCGATCTAAGTTGACGTTGAAAAATAATACTTTAGTTTCTCAATATGTTAAACAGAGTCTATCGGTTACAAGTATGGTTTGTTGGAATACGAGCTGGTTTTGGCTCGACCTGACTCGTCAAACTCATAAACGGAGTGTGTCACTACAGTCGTCTTGTCGAGTTCTAATTTAGAGTGAAGAATGACTTGAATCCGATTCCAGATGAACGGGAAATTCAAGTTTAGAGTTTGAAAGAAGATTAGTTAAGATAGGGACTAAAGGCCAAATAGACAAGTTAGATGGAGGGATCATTTGGTCGAACCTAACACGTCTAGATCTGGATGGCTCACGTTCAAGTCGCGGGAAACTCCCATATCTAACCAGCGCACGAAGATCACGTTAGATCCTCATCTAAAGGCTAATTCCCTCGTCAGTTGGGTTGAATTTGGTACAGATCTAAGGCTGTGTTTGATATCAGGGAAATAATTCTATGAAAATAAAAGAGTTCCATGGAAAGTCTTCCACGGAATTTATTCCGTGGAAATAAGAGTTCTTTCGTTTGATAGTCATTTATTATTCCGTGGAATTACAAACTCTGTTATTTAGTTGACAACTAACTTCTACGAATATAATATTCAGTTAAGAGTTTTTATTTACTCCTTATGTAGTCAAAATGTCATTTTATTAACTTTGTAAACATATCATTTGGTAAGAAGGGCAAAAGTGTCATTTGCCCAATGTATAAGTAAAAATTTATTTTGCTAAATGGGTAAAATATCATTTAGAACATATATGGAGGTAAATATTGGGTTTCAAGTATCCGAATATATTAAAATATTTTTATTTTTATTTTTGAATTTCTACGGAAACTAATTCCTAGGGTGGAGAAAGGAATTAAAAGCGAGGTATTTCATGGAAATAGATTCCCTAGAGAATTAAAGCCATGGATTATACTTCGTATCAAACGGTGGAAATACCTAATTTCATGGAAATTCTTTTATTTTTATGAAAATAAGAGATATCAAACATACCCTACGGGTAGGCGTTTCACCCAAGTTTTTGACCCATATCCAATGCCCAATAGTCCAGTCGACCATATCTTGGACACAAATTTCAAAATTAGTCCCCTTTTCTAAGGGATGTGTCCCTAGAACTCAAATGGTACTTGTGTTTGTTTGATTCTTATATAGAGTACCAAAATCCACATCATTTTGTGTCTATTTGATTCCTATACAGACAACCCAAATCCACATCATTTTTTGTATTCACTCTCTTTTTCTGAAATTATTTTCCAAACGTGTTTGGAATAATATTCTAATTTCAGAAATATTTTAATGTGTCTGAAATTCAAAAAAAGAAGCATCTGAGTGAATTCATAAGCATTTAAGTGTCTAGAAGATCAAGTCGCATCAGTTAAGGAGCTCGTAACATATCGTGAAGGCATATACCCTAACTGTTGGTTAGGGGTGTAAAATGTCTTAATGAAAGAGAATTTATTCTTGCTTCGACTACAACATTTTTCCTAATCCTCGGAATTTTCTTTTTCTTTTTCGTTTAGATTTTTGAATCAAAGATTCTGGTTCTTATAATCAAGAAGTGTATATGATTTTAAAGTAAAAAAACAGAAAACACAGAAGGACTACAATTCATCTTTCCAATCTTAAACCGATAATAAGAGTCGACTACGGATCATCTATTCTGGATAACAGACACTATTGGTTAGAAAAATGAAAGATATTGAATTGTTCTCTTCCTAAATCTCTCTCTCTGTTAATTATGAACGAAAGCGTTTTCGATTGATTTACCAACAAATCAAAATAAGAACCAATTCACTAGTGATTGTGGACCATAATTCGTCATCGAGGGTCCCCCTAGGAGTCTACATCAATGGGCCTACACATCAACCAAGTCCCCAAATTAAATGCTAAATAGGCCACTCACCTTCGGCTACCCGAGGTGACAAGAAAATATGCAAAAACTGAATGAAGACGTGAGCTCAGGAGAATAAAGTTGGGCGACCGTTCACATCCATTAGCACGATCTTATCCCGCCAATATATTCCTTGGAGGCATTACCCATGATCAAGATGACAGCTACCCGAGTAAATGTGCAAGATCTCCTTTTCTGTCAATATAGCCGTTGGAGGAGTTAACACAATCCACATTCAAGTCGACAATTCGCCACAAGGTGACAGTTGAACACAATACACTATATAAGGACGAGGAAAACCACATGCCGAACATCCAATTCCAGAGGAAACAACCGTATGCCTTATTTTCCCTCTCAGAGCGAACATTCAATTACAACACTACTACTGTCTTACTGATATGGATCATCCCATTCTCCACTAAACAACCTGCAACTACTACTTTCTCCCTCATACACCCTGAAAGTAAGACGACCTTGCTTTCTAACTCATACATAGGCTGATATACATCCTAGAGAGACGACCTCACTTCATCACGCATACATACTAAAGGAGGGACCTGACCTTCTTTCTCCCGACGACTACTTTAATGACCTAATTTTCTCTCTCATAATGACTAGTTTATCGGAGGAGGCGACCTATATTTTGCTCTCCGAACGACTAGTTTATCAAATGAATACGACCTATCTTTCTCTCTTGACTAACGAATACTTTATCAAAAGATGACAACCTAACCAATTCAAAAAAAAAAAAGAAGATGACAACCTATCTTCCTCTCCTAATAACTACTTTATCAAAGAAGGGCGACCTCGTTTCTTCTGACGACTAAAGAGTGTTCGTACTTAACCATTTTATCGTTCTTGATGACCAAAGGGTTAGACAAGCATACGCTTCATCATATCACATTCTCTTATGGTTGATTGTTACAATATACCTTCACCATCTTATTCAAACATATCAATAGTTCTATCTCGATTTTATAATTCATATTTAATATTTGTCTAGCTTACTGACTTGACAATTGGAGTCCCTTTGATCGGCACCACCTCAGTGTCCCAAGGATCTTACGATCGT
The DNA here is from genome assembly GCF_041429995.1 of Eschscholzia californica. NCBI lineage: Eukaryota > Viridiplantae > Streptophyta > Magnoliopsida > Ranunculales > Papaveraceae > Eschscholzia > Eschscholzia californica. The sequence goes on along the minus strand of NW_028238472.1, from coordinate 14,585,801 downwards.
GTGAGTTCTGTTTCTTGTCACAAGTTAGGTCTTGTTCACCAAATCTTACGGTCTGACCTCCGCTTAACGCTTCGGGCCTATTGACTTCTTGACCTGCGATTTCAACCCCTTATAGTGACTCAATTCGTTCCCCAGATTTGGTGAAGAAGACCTCTGACGGAGGCTTCTCTTCGGCCGAAGGTTGGAGGGAGAGGGAAGGGAAAGAAAGAGAAGGAAGAAACAAAGAACAAGAAAGAGCAAAAAAACATTAAATTTGAAGATGACCAGAAAAATTGGTCAGTCAACGACCTTCATCGAAGATGGTGAGATGGCGAGAGGGAGAGAGAGAGGTTAAGTGGAAGAAAGAGGTGATGAAATTGAGGAAAGAAAGAGAAATGAGGTGAATTTTATTTTTTTCCCCAGAATTAATTCCTTTTTGGCCCCTAAAGATATTTCTGAAAAGAATTGGAACTTCTTAGTCTGTCAGACACATACAGGGGTCAAAACGACAAGTAGATCATAAATTGTGTGCCAAAACGGAATCAACCCTTAGTTATTTCATTATCTTAGGGTGTGTTTGATTGGGAATTTTCCTGGGGAAAAGAGAAACAGTTACCCTAAAAATATTATTTTTCATATGTTTGTTGAGTATTTTAAGGGAAATGAAATTTTCACTCACGTGATCAAATTTTCTGAATTTTCTCTAAAATTAAGGAAAGTTGTTACCCACCTCCCCCTAAAGAATCTCTTTCTCAACAACTATTTAATCCATTTTACCATATTTTCTCCCAACTACTTTCTCTCTCTCTATACTACTACTCTATCTCTCGGGTGAATAAGTACTAAAAATCTCAACAGTTCTCTCTCTTTGAACTATCTGTACTATAGAAAGTATCAATTCCAGATATGTCACTAGTATCACAGTTTAATTTATATTGCTTTTTAAAATTACTATATTTTTCCTTCATTTCATGTGAACCCCCCCCCCCCCCCCCCCCCCCCCCCCCCAAAAAAAAAAAACTTGAATACAATAATGACAGTAATAACTTAAATTCTTGTATTTGACATCACGATTATAAGAAGAAAAAAATGATCGGTTTAGAGAGAGATGTGAAATCAACAAAAGAAGCAAAATCCATGCATGAAATTATAACTATGTGGGTTAAGAGATGAAGTCCTATAAAAAAAATATAGATAGTGGAACAAGTTGATGATTGTGGCCGATCTACTATAATGATATTTAGTAAGTTATTTCAGTAGATGTTTTTAATTAAGATAATGTAAGACAAGTATTTGAGCCATTTTTAAGCCTTTAAAATAAATGCCTATTTAATTCGATGAAGTATTATGTTATCAATAATATTTTATAAATAAATAATTTAGTAAATAAATATTTTTCAATACGCTGAACAAACAACGGAAAATAACAACGTGAGAAGTGAGAATATAACTGTATTTTCTTCGGTAAACCAAACAGTAGAAAATTTTGAAAATGTTTCAAAGAATCATTTTCTAGATGAAAATGTTTCTTGGAGAAACACTTTCTCTTATTTTTTTTCCTTTGCCCAACTTAGAATCAAACACACCCTTAGATCTTGCAATAAAAAGTGGAAGACCGGATCAAGAGATTGGGTCTTTTGGATCTAGTCATGTGGATCTAAGGGGTAAAATACAAAATTTCTTACTTATGAAGGGCTTATGAAAATGTTTCTTGGAGAAACACTTTCTCTTATTTTTTTTCCTTTGCCCAACTTAGAATCAAACACACCCTTAGATCTTGCAATAAAAAGTGGAAGACCGGATCAAGAGATTGGGTCTTTTGGATCTAGTCATGTGAATCTAAGGGGTAAAATACAAAATTTCTTACTTATGAAGGGCTTATATGTCTTTATTTTTGGGTGGAGTTTTTGAGGGGTTGTTTGTTTTCCCTGTCTGACCGACTCAAACGTTCTTGAAAATCGAGATCCATTAAAATAAGGGTACAAAACAAACCCTAATTAGGGCAAACATCATCTCTTCCCCTCCCCCAATTCTAAAACCCTAACTCCTTTCTCTCTCACCCTTCCTCTCTCTACCGCCTCCAACCTCTTCCACAAAAATTAAACATTCAGTGTTTCAGCAGCAATTATCTTTCTTTATTGTCAGATCCGTCGATAAAATATTCCGTTCGAGGATTCCGATCAAGTCGCCGGAGGAGATCTACTCATCTCCTGTCAAATCCAAACTCTGCTATATGACTTTCTGAGAATGAAGAGAAGAATCACCGCTGATCTATATGACTTTCTGAGTTTTCCGGCAGCTACAGATGAATTTGCCGGCCAATTTGATGGTCCATTCAGATCAAACATTAAATCATTTTTAACGAAGCATGCACAATTTTCACCACCAGCTTCTCTTTTCCCTCATCTTCTGATATATCAGATCTTTTTCCGGATCGGAGATTTAACCGACGGTCCCGATTCATCGCCGGCGATTCTAACTCTCGACATTATCGAACAAGATGTTACGAAATCTAGATCTGTTTATTGCGATCAATGCCGAGTTGTTGGTGAGTTTACTCACTGAGTCGTGGATCGTCTTCAACCCTTCATTACCTCAGTAAACATTCTCTGACCGTTAGATTTTAACGATGCGTAATTATGAGGCAGAGATTGTGGACAGGCGGGACCTATCTTTATGGACAAAATTATATGAGGAAGTTTTAAAGGCGCCCATTAATAGTGTTATAAGCGCCTCCCACAAGGCAAATTTGAGCGGAAGTTTGGAGGGAAAGAGGCGCCTATAAAACTTACAGGCGCCCATTAATAGTGATATCTAATTGACATTGGAAATTAGTTATAATTACGATTTGGCCACTTGACTAAGTGGTCAAACATGTTTGACTGGACACTGAACAGAGAAAAAATAAAACTGTGAAATTAGAAAAAAATTCTGCTTTTAGATGGACGATTAAGAAATATTAAAATTAAAATATGGTCAAAGCAGGTTGACCATTCTATGTACTAGTTTTCCGATAATGCTTGTTTTTGCGAATTATTTTCGTTGCATCAAGTATAATTTGTGTGTAAATTTGAATAGGTTGGAGTGGGCATCCAGTATGTGGGAAGCGTTACCATTTCATAATTAGGGCAACTGATGGGTACAACAAGCCCTGTTCCAGCTGTGGTGATTTGCTTCAATTACCTGATTCCAGGTACTGGTCTTCGAAATTCTGCACATGTTATGATTTATACAACCAAATTAAACAACAGTTGAGTTGTTTCAGTAATTCTATTGTTTTGTAGGTGCAAATCCTGCAACTATGTACTGACCTCAGACGACGTAGATGAATGGGTGAGCCTCCAACTAGAAGATACAACCAATCTTTTACATGGTGTTGTTCACTCAAACGGATACGGTCATCTTCTTCGAGTAAACGGCAGAGAAGGTGGATCAAAATATGTATCTGGTTCTGATATCATGAACTTTTGGGATCGGCTCTGTTCAACAATCAGAGTCAGGTTAGGATTTTTCACCTGTTTTATGTCTGCCTGTTTCTTGAGGTATCGATACTATGTAAACACAACGATGTCATTGCAAATAAAGAAAAACATTGTGCAAATTTACTCGATATTTTTGTTATTTCACCTGCCTTTTTTTTGAAACTTTGAATGAATATATTAAAGAAAAAGACTAAACATAAATATAAATTTATGTACCGTAAATCACTGAACTTTGATGAGAAAACCTTACTCGTGGACCTTCATCGTTCTGACATTAGAATGGAAATCTTTATATTCTTAAAGAGATGTGCTTTATGTTCCAATTGATACAGGAAGATAAGTGTAATGGATGTGTCCAAAAAGCACGGAATGGAGTATAGATTGCTTCATGCTGTTACCAATGGACATCCTTGGTATGGTGACTGGGGTTATGAGTTCGGAACTGGGAGCTTTGCTCTCACTTTTGATACCTATCAGAAAGCTATCCAAAACCTATCTGAAATTCCCCTATCTGTTTTCTTCTCTCATTCTCGAAACCCAAGATCCCAACTTCAGAATGTTATTTCACTCTATCGATCAGTTTCAGAGTTTGAACTCTTAACAATAAAAGACTTGTTCTGCTTCCTGACAAGACTAATTCGCGACACCCGTGACTCGTCAACTGCTGTAAACCCTAGCAAGAAACTGAAGACTAGTTCATTGACGTTATGCACATGGAAGAAGGATGATATCGATCGTGTTGAAGAAACCATTATCAAAGTTCTAGGAGCAGTCAGTGAAGGAATATGGGTTTCATGGCGTTCCTTGAAAGGTGCCTCGAATAAAGTGGCTTCACCTGAGCTTCTTGACTACTGCTTGAAGGAGATGGGAGGGAAATTGGTGGACGGTGGCGTGGTTTGTGCACGACACAACCCTGAAACTAATACTTTGGAGTATAGGTGAAGCAAGGACTATTTTCTTGACAGAAGTGTTTCTGTACCATTTTTCAACCAAGTTCTTAATCTGTGTAGCTCTATTTTTACAGGCTGAAGCACAGTAAGGATGATAATGCCGATGATATGAAAAGTGGCTCCTCAATGGCTTGCCTTAGGAAGGAACATCTTCTACGCGATCTAAAATTTCTCTATGACTCTTTACTCGATCCCCGAACAGCCTACAAACCCAGATCCACATGGGAAGCAGTCAATTCGGCTTCTAAGCTCCTTGACTGCAAAAAGTTTGTAAAAGATTACAAACCTGAACAGATTCAGCAGGATAATCCGTTGACCGTCCGACTTTTATGTAAGGTGGAAATAATTGATCACCCACAGAAAGACTACACATCTCCACCAGCCGAGCTAATCTTGGTACCCTCTAATGCCTCATTGTCTGATATCAAGTATGAAGCAACAAAAGCTTTCCAAGAAGTGTATGTCCTATTCAGGAGGTTTCAAGCAGAGGATGTACTTGACCTTTACTTCCGAAACGGTGTTCCAACAGTAGCTTCTAAAGAAAACTCAGTTGGATCATATCCGACCATTCGAGTACGAGGAAGGTTTCTTGGAAAACAAGTCCTTAACCGCTTTAGAATGGAGAGGGGGACTGAAAACTGGACTGTTAACTGTGCTTGTGGAGCTACGGACGATGACGGAGAGAGAATGTTGGCATGTGATGGGTGTGGAGTATGGCAACATACTAGGTGTGCTGGTATCCATGACTTTGATGCAGTACCAGAAAAATTCAGGTGTTGGAAATGTAGAGCCCGCTGCTCTCGTCCAAGGGTCAAAGTGGGCACTGAAAGAAAAAGGCCAACAGTCATAGGTCTTCTGAAAAGTGATAACTGCAAGAATGACGGTGTTATGGTGGAAAACTCCGACGTAACTGGGAATAACCTAAATGTCGCTTCTGTTGTTCGTTAAGTTGTAAATTCAAATCTGTATAGTCTAAAAAATTCTGCTAACTAGCCTTAAGCCCTTAATGCAGTTTGACCTATGGAATGTATTCCAGGTCTGTTTCTAAGGTTTTGGATATTCAAGTCTCTCTGTTTTGTTGTAACCAGAAAAGAAGGGGACAAGTTTCTATGTATAGGCATATCCTTTTTTGGTCTCTCTTGTCTTTTATTCTAACATAATATCTAAGTTAAGAAGTAGAACTTTCAACAAAAAAAAAGTTAAGTAGAAGAATGGAAACAGATAAAACACGCAGAATATAAAGACTCACCTTTTTTTTTGTTATTATGTACTCCTTAAATTTCAAAGCAACTATTTGTTTTTGGTTGAGCTATTGTTAGTTTTCGCCTTGGTTTGATTCTGAATCTCCTGAAGCCGATTCAAATCTGCCCCTCTGCCCCTTCAAACGTTTATAGAACGTCAAAAGAGAAAATATGAGGAATGCTGATTTCTACCTTACCAGCCATTTGATGGAAATGCCTAGAAGGTGCTCCGATACTTGGATCGGCCATCCAAACTGCTTCCATTTCTGTTAACACCAGTAGCTCTGCTTATCCTTATCCGAATTGATATCTAATGAAAGCATCCGGTTAGAAGAAGCTCTCTCTGGTAAAAGTGAGCAAGTCAAAATGCAACGCCAGAAACAATGTGAGAAGAAGAGAGAACTTTCAACAAAAAAATGCAGCATAAGAAAAGCATCAATTTCAGAATTTATTTGTTTAATCGAGTTTATAAATTAATATTCAGATAGACTTTCTTGAGCATAAGAAAAGCATGCCATTAGCTGCAGAAATGTGTTGAATGGAAACTTCAAGCGTTTGGGCTCTCTGCCCTGGACCTATGATGGGACTAATATTGAAAGACTTACTAATTGGTAGGTAAATCATAAACTAGTCGGGAAATACTGATTAGGTTAAACCGATACAGATGTAGTAGCAAAAACTATATCTATAGCAGAGAGAAGAAAATGCTACACATACACGGCAAGGAAGTATATCCCATGTAGGTAATATTTGAAGAATTCAATATCCAAGACAATATTTGCAAAATCCAACTCTGCTACTGATTGACTCAAATCTATTGGCCATGTGTGTTTGCACGTACATGCTGCGAAAGAAAAGTTCCAAGCGCAATCCAATGAAAGAAGCACAAAGAAGATTACAAGTAATAACACACAGACTCCATTGATCAAAAGAAGAAAGATATACAAGACCAAAATGTGGATCTCGCATTAATGATCTAGTTTGCGTAAGTGTACTTTTTGTCGGTTAGTTCAAAGCATGTTGTAATATGAACGTGTATGCGCATAAACGATATTGTAAGGAAGCTATTATGTGACAATGAGGTTTATAGATAATTTAATAAATTTTCTCCAAGTGCTGTATTAGGAAATATAAATTAAATGAATTCAGGGAGCAAAATAAGCTATGCAATTGAAATGCGCATAATTCACAGTTACTTAAAGCTAGTATCTAGTTTTTTTTTTTTTTGAAAACTTAGAATTAATATAATAGAAAAAAGGAACTATACAAGGCGACAAGGGGGAGCTTGCACGATTACATGATTACATACTCATCATGCCCCCCCCCCCCCAATTAGACACAAAATCTAGGTACGAGTACGCCCTAGCCCAACCCAAGGACCTACTCCAATGGAATAGAGTCCCCAAAACATCCTCCTCCCCCACCTTGAAGGCACGGAGGGAGTCCTTAAAGACTCCATCGTTCCTAGCCTTCCAAATACACCAGCAGACAGCAAATGGGACCAAAGACCAGAGGCTTCGCTTTGATTTCTTCATAGGAAACTTCTTCCACTGAGCTAAGAGCTGGACGAGAGACCCGGGCAGGCACCAGATTACCCCTATCGACCCAATAAAGAACTTCCAAAGATTATCTGCCTCCGAGCAATGAATAAACAAGTGCGACACTGTTTCTTCCTCCTCTTTGCACCTTCCACATCTATTAGGCATACTCCATCCTCTCCTAACTAGATTATCCACCGTAGGCAACTTTCCCAAAGTTGCTTCCCAGACCATAAAGCTCACCCTAGGAGGGCTGGTGCTGGACCATAGGGATCTGAAGTCAAACATATCATCAGACTGGACTGGCCTACGGTTTAGCCTAGAGTAACAACTTCCAACCGAGAGCTTCTCCTCACCATCCTTAGCCCAAACCCTCACATCCTCCTTACCCTCAGAAGGCGCAAAATGATCCAACGTACTCAGTAGTGTATCTAGTTATTCAATCTTCAACTACATTAACCGTCCAATACGCACTTTAGCAAATCATTTCACTGCCGTGGTTCCACCTTGGTAAGAATGTAAACAATAACCATCTTACATGACTTCTTTTTATTTTATCCCTACATCGGCACTATTACCCATCACTGAATTTGGTGATATTTGCCTTGCTGTTATACTTCCATCATGAATCAAATATAAGGGTTAAGAACCTAATCTATTCATCTAGCTAACTCTAACTAACGCAACAACGCAAGGCATTATGAAACTAACTGGCAAAAGAAGACTCCCAACCCCATTTGGCTTTTCCAAAGCTTTTTTTTGAAACCTCACCTCCATGGATCTTCCTGTTACTTCCCCAGAAATGTATGTTGTAACTTCCAAATGACCTAGCCACCTGACTTGTTCACAACTATCGAGACTACTTTGTTTTCTTGAGCATCACATTTTTATTGTCTTTTCTTGAATCCAGCATAGATATATGATATAAGCATCAATGTCACGTAATTACAATAATTTCATGAATGCATTTGTTTTCGTGGATCAAATTCTAATCCACAAAATGAAAGCAGTCTTGCATTTTGAAAGTTTCCATTTTACCCACTTCTCACAAGTGATATCAAGCATATATCATAAAATGTCAAAGTATAAAACAATAAAAATATTTCCTTCCTTTTGAAACTAGAAATGCAATAACAAGATACTCATCCATCATTTTCATGCCCTAATAGAGTACACATTACAGACTATACCCTTAGCATCCAAGGTTCATTTATGAGAATCAACAGACTATCCATAAACAGTTCGCTGAGATATCCTCACTATGTTTATTCTAGAATAACCAAATTAAGTACTCTACCACGATCTACGCATTCAGTGAAATAAAAGTAGTCCAAATATGCTCAAAACCATATTGCCAACCAAAGTAGAGAACCCAGTAGATCAAGTTATCACGTGATGTCAAAATGAAAGTTCCAAGTATCCAAAGAAAATAAAATAGGCTATCTTGCTCAAGGGAAAAGTTAGAAACCGCATAATAATTGATGTGGGTGCCTTTTATACACATTTACTCCATGTTAATTCTTCAAGCCTCAAGATCAAATAATCAAGCTACATCTTACTAGTAAAAATAGTGAGAACCCAATAAGACTCTGACTTTCAGAAACACATATTAACAATTGGGGCTTGCCTGATGGTAATGTACATAAGAACACAAAGAAAGATATTAGCACCTACAGGAACATGATTAACTGAAGAAAAACACATATAGAGATCTTTTGCCTAGTGATACGAAGTGAATTCTAGAAAATAAGCAGCAATTATCACATTCAACACAACAAAATCAGTCAACATATAAAACCAAAACCCCAAGAAGAATCAACTTGAAAGGAATCAGGAATGAGGGTTAACACACAAACGTTTAACCACTATCATCCACAGTCCTTGACAAGTATGACGGTAAGTACTGTGGATGGAACTCGTAATTACATTTACGAAGACGCAAAATTGGTATATATCTAATCCATCTTTCAGAAAGAAAAAAACATCAATTAGACGTACTAAGGAAGAAGATAAAATATGCTACAAATTTATGCAACATACCCAAGAGAATCAAAAGAGATAATGATAAAAAAGAAGCACAACAGAGACATCAGGGCATCAAACTCAACCTCCAATGCACTTTAGTAGTATGACCTAATTTCTATAGCCGAACCTCAAGTTTACTCTATAGGGTTTCAAAGTAAATAAATCTTATTCCTTATGTTTCTCCAACAATCTTTTCTACTGCTAAAGAAAAAAAATATGAACCCTAACTAACTCAATGAAACAACTCTTCACGATATGAATTTTAGGAAACCAATACTTACCCATAGTTCTAAGATAGAACTTTTATCAGTTCAAACTAGGTTGATTTTGCCCGTTCTCATTTTCTATAACGAATCAGGATATCACTATTGACAATTAACCTAAAACCACAGCTGAAATTCAAGAAAGCAAAACAAGAAACTTGAATATGTAATAACCCCAAATTCTCCAAAATAATACAATACTAACACAATTAGATGATTAGATTTTTCCCAAATAATCCACTGAAAATAAAAGCTTACCTCAATTAACCAAAAATACCAAATTCTAATTGCTTGAAACCCTTCAACTTGGAATTATCCATCAAACATAGCTTCATTAATAGCTTATAAACTAGGAAACCCTAAACTTAAATTTAAGACAACAGAAAGGTAACTGCATCAAAGGGATAGAAAGTTAAAAAAAAGTTCTGTTACGGCTATCTGATTGAAAGAAAACCCTTTGAAAATGTGAGAGACGAGAAAAGGTTGGCTACTTTTTTTTTCTTTGTTCTCCCTTGTATTGCCCTAGAAATTAAAGTTCTGTCATTTTATTTTAAGAGTTTTGCCCTAAAATCAACCACCAATTCTCTCTCTCTCTCTCTCTCTCTCTCTCTCTCTAATTATCTTTCTCAAGAGAAGAGAAGGGTCAAATAGGTCGGAGTCAACTTTCTTCCTTTTCTTTCATACGCGAGCCCGTGGGTTGAAAAACGGGGTGGGGTTTTTGCCTGCTATCCAGATCCCCCGATGGGCACCCGCGTATGTGAGAGTCGATAGACGCCCGATAACAGGCTGGGACAAAACCCATACGTCCGAGAAGTGGACGTACCAAGAAGCTTTACTAGACGTACCGTCCATGACTACCCAACGGTACGACCGTTTGTGAGTTTGGAATTTTTGCATGTCCGTTTAGCCTGACCAAGTAATCGCATAGTTGTTCGACAACTTCTATTTTTGTTATTTTACTCTCCTGAAGTTAAATTTCGGCGCTGGTTCACCATCAACCACCATCTCGAAAACAAATCTTCAAATATTTTTTGATAAGTGTTTATTATGTTTTTATTTTTCTACTTTTCTATTGTTTTTCTTCATTTTTTTTATCGACCTGTTGCATAGCTTCTATTTATGATATCTTACATTTCATGATGTGGCACTTTGACCCTAGTTCACCATTAACCACCATCTCGAAACCAGATCTTTAAACATTTTTTTTTTGTAAGTGTCAATTTCTGTTTTTGTTTCTTCATTTTTCTTTTGGTTTTCGTTGATCTTTTACTCTATTTCTGTTATCTTCTTTTTTGCAAAACAACACGCATATCTTAACTCGTATTTATACACTTTCTATAAGTTTGTTTCATCTTTTACATCACAAGCAAGTCTGTATTATCTCTGAATTTTTTATCATGATATTGTACGTTTTAATTTGTGTATGTTGTTTCATTTGGATGGCTTAGAACGAACAGAATATGTGGCTAATCCTGATTGTGCAACATAATTTAGTTTAACCCTTAATCCGATTATCTATTTTTTCCGAATTTGTGAGCCTATGATTTACATGTAACTGTTAAAGCAGACCATCTAAAACTGGTGGCAGATCAATTTGAGGACCAAGAAAGGGCATGCGTCGACTCCTATATTATACTAGTAAGGGGCTTTCGCGTCTTTGAGAGTCAAGTAAGAGGCGCCCCCTACAAATGGGCCTCTCTCGGTGATCGAGCGACTACTTTCCACTAAACAAGGTGACTACTCTTTTATTGTGGTTCAGAGTCACAGTTGCTAACGGGCAAATGCATGTGTATTAGCGTTCGTGCTTGCTTTCAGTTCAATCTTTCCAATCAGGTCTAGAACGACTATTATTCCCAGACAAACAAGTATCCTCTAGCTTAAGGAATAGACTAGAGTTTAAAGATTTCAGACTTACGAAGGTTGAGTCAGACTCACAAATTAGCCTCATATGTGGATATGATTACTTTGCTTGCCATCTTTTTGGCAAGTTAAGTCACTTCCTGTTTATGATGATAGATTAAGGTGCTGTTTGTTTTTTTTTTAATGTCTGAATCTGAATTAGCTGAATCTGAATTTGCTGAATCTAAATTAGTTGAATCTAAATTAGTTGAATTATTTTCAAGTTAGATGTTTGTTTTTTAAATCTGAATTATAAAGTCTGAATTCAATTTATGACCTTTATACCCCCAGATTTTTGTTTTTCCCCTTTCTCTTTCTTTTCTTGTCCGGCCTAGATAAAAGAAAACCCTAATCTAAAAAATAAAAACCCTACTCACTTTTCTGCCTCTTCTCCTTTTCTCGCTCTCTCTCTCTAACCACAAGCAAAGTTCTCTCTAATGATCAATCTGCAGAAGCTTCAACGATGTCTTTAAAAGTCACTGATTTCCGATCTTTCTCCCTTCATAGAAGCTTCAAAACTTAACTCTATTTGTGTCTCTGTGAATCTTGCTTGATATTATTGGGGTTTTATAGGGGAAGTCATGAAGACAATGGGAATGATAGATGTTGGGGTTTATATGGATTTTGTGGGGGGGATTGTACAGGAAAGTAGTATTTTGTGTACTTTTCCATGATAATTTCATCAGCCCCTCCTGCTAGCTACCTTCTTTTTATTTCTAAAACAGGAACTTTTTGGTGGTGGTGTTGTGGTAGTAGCTTGAATCTTGGTATTTGGTGGTGGTGGGCTGGATTGGTTTGTGGTGGTGGTGGTATGGTGGTGGGCTGATCTGGTTTGTGGTGGTATTATGGTGGTGGGCTGATCTGGTTTGTGGTGGTATTATGGTGGTGGGGTGGTCTGGGTTGTGGTGGTGGGATGGTCTGGTTTGTGGTGGCCGGTGGTTGCGGTGGCCGGTGGTGAAATATTTAAATATAGACAAAGGACTTAATTAAAATCGCAGGGGTAAAAGCGTCATTCGACAGATTTCAGATGTTGGGTGAATGTTTCAGACTTGATTTGAAGTCTGAAATAAGTGGCATCTTTTTCAGCCAATTCAGACCATGACAAAAATCAGCTAAATTTTCAGATTTTCTGTAATTTAAAAACAAACATCTGAAATCTGAATTGGATTGTAATTCAGACCCAATTCAGATTTCAGATCTGAAAAAACTAAAAAACAAACAGCACCTTAGAGTTGGTGACCCATGTGTTCCTTATGGAGTATATTTTTGTTATCTTTGATGGTATATTTTGTAATTTTAACGAACTGGCACGCATTAGTACCACCTTTCATGATGACAACGCACATTTTTGCATCTGCATACCACTATTATCAATATCAGAACAGTGGAAGAAGGTGAAATTATAACTATATCTGAAGGAATCCAGTGAGCAATCACTCACAACTTTGACTGCCTCCACATTTGAAAGTGATAATCAAGCTATCATCAACCATCTGAATGACCCCAACCATCACATCAACTGGCAAACCAAAGGTCATGTCCAAAAGACCAAGCATCTGCTCTCGTAATTCAAAGGCACGATCCTCACTCATTTACCCGGCAAAAGCAATGAGCTCGCTGACTCTCTAGCCAAAAATGGGCAAGGAAGACGAAGAGTATAAGTAATTGGGAAGTTGTTCCCAATATTATTAACATAATTATTGTAATGACTCTTATGTTTATTAATTTACTTCTCTTCGCAACAAAAAGAAACCCTTTCTGTATTCCAAAAATGTCGAATGGAAAAAAAACTTTGTGCTTCGGTTAAGGAATGGCGAAAAAAGTATTTTGCAGATATCTTAACATCAAGAATATGAAATCCTAGATCTTGTAGAATTACTTTTCCTTCTTTTGTACTGGTAGTAAACCCCAGCCTAAGATTTGGAGGGATTTTGGCTTAATTGATGGTAAAAATATTCAAGGAGGGTTCATAAATAATTCATGTTTCTAAAGGATTTATTGTTACTAGAATTCATGATTCGTTCATCGAAAACAGACCATAAACAAGCTCCCTAACATTGCCAAAAGGTGCAAAGTTTACTAATTAGATTCTAGGAATAGTTGATATTTGATCGAAGTGAAGTAATAGATCCACTATCAAGAGAGCTAATGTACGAGTGTTTCAATTCTTTGTCGGTTTTTGGGTGTTCGTCAAATCACCCAGAGAACATTTGGTTTTGTGTGGATTCTCAAATAAGAGTTGCTGTCAATATGAGAACTGAAACAGAAAAAGAAGAATAAAAGAGATGAGTCAATCTAAGGTGCAGAATCTTGCTTCTAAAATTACAAAACACCATCTCTGCAAGCAAATTGCAAATTCTGACTGACTACTATAATCTCGTCATTCATGTACTCACTCAGTGAATGTCAAGATGAGTATTAACATTGATGAGAGAGCAGAAGAAACCTGAGAACTTCAATCTTCTGTTTCTGCACCTCCTCCCTTAAGAAGCAAATGCTTCTCCCTCTTCTGGAAATCAGTCAATCCCTTCCCACTCCCTGTTACACCAACCTTACCCTTAGGATCGTCTGGAGACTTGAATATACTTTCACGCTTTCGTCCAGAGAAAAAACCAATCTACACAGAAAAAAGAATTTACAAACATAAATTACAACCAGAAAGCAACATATTTAAGCTAGTTCATCGTTAAATGAGTGCAATGTTCTGTACCCATGAGGCCCAGAGGAACAACTTGATTTTTCCGGCACCAAGTAATTGTAAGACCACTACCACCCCTCACTTTAAAAGATATCGTATGCAAATGACTCAATGGACAAAGGGCTACGTGGTGGAAAGGCAACTACTGAAGTTATTCATTGTCAAGGCAACTATTTAGGAAGTAAGGAAACCCTCCAGGAAAATAAACGAAAAAATCTTGCATAATATCACCTCATTGTCAAAATTTTTTCTTGAGAACATCAAAGAAGCGCCACATGTTTGCTTTAAAGAGAGTAAAAGCAGTTATTTTTGTTCAATTTACAGAAAACCAAGTCGAAGATCCCAGTTTTTATATCAAGAATACTTTCACATGAACATCCCAGAAAGAAGACAAATTATTACGGAAAGGAAAGCAGAAGAATGATGATGCTACATATGATTCATGCATCAAGCAAGAACCAACGACATCACATGCACTCATAGGACTACAAAAAAATAATATATTTTCTATCCTTACGCTTTTATTACAAAGAGAGATTGGCATGGGTGCAAGTATAGTATAGCTGAAAATTTTACCTTCTTGGAGTGGCCTTTGGTTGTCTGGAATTGCTGCCAAGCATTTTGCCTCTTATTCTGCGTAACCTCAAGCTGCTCAAAACGAACCTTAGATTTGAAAGCATGTATCTTCTTCTTCTTAGCAGCTTTCTGTACATGTAATTTATAGTCAACAATAACATCAAAGTCACCCGTCTCCAAAAGCAAGATTACTCAAACTTCAAGTCATAATTTACGCATAATTGGAAAGAAAATGATACAGGAAAATACCCATAAAGATCAAATCAGAAAACTGAATACTTGTTGTTGGAAACTATGCTTTCTCGCATTATAGATTTCAGTTTTAAATAGGTTCAACTCAACTTCTACATGTGCATAAAAGCATTTCCGTCTTTCTTTTTTAACGAAAAACAAAGTTTAGCAGTAAACCTGAGAGTAACTGGCCTGCAAGTATTTCTGAATTATCCGCGTGGGGTAACAAACATGCATAAACGAAAAAACCGGAGTTCTTCCACCAGTAAATGGCTAGGCTGGCTAGAAGGGAACGAGTGAAAGAAGTAATATTTCGAGGAGGAAATAGTCAAGTTTATTTTCCTCCTCCTTTCCCTCTTTACCCAGAATTTGTCGCAGAACTAGCCATTATAACTCCAGAGTCCTACCTCATTAAATAGACACGGATCTGGTATACCCTTAAGCCCATCGTAGGCAAAGAAGATGCTACTATCTAAAAGAATAGATGAAGAAAATAACTGAAGTACTCTTTCTTACCACATCTTCAGGATCATCGGCCTCTATCTTTAATTTTGCTGGTAAGGTCTTTGACTGATAGTCTGTTATAGCTGCTTGTGCTATCTTTCTTTTAATGGCTTGCTTTGTAGCTTCAGCTTCTTTCTCAGCTTCTACCAAAGCATTCACTGGCCCTTCCTCGATTGGCCTCACGTTGTCAGGATCCACCTATTAACCATTGAGTGAAAAGACAGGTCAGGTAGATGAAAAGACAGGTGTAAGGTATATATAACACGTGCACAATACTAAAAATCTGAGGATGTCAGGAGGTACAACATGGAGTTTTGGTCTACAAAATTCTTTATGTTTTTATGAATGAAACGAACTATGACACGTCATATAAGCCATAAGAACATGCCAAAGAATTTTACTTTGATCTTCTAACAAGTATCGAGTACCAAAAGGCATGCAAAGAGCATTTGACTAGAGTACTCACTTTAACTCTTTCCCATTCGATAATTGGAATACAAAGTGATTGAGTAGGGGTCATTTAAGTGTGACGCTCTGACAAGTAACAAATGCATCAACTACCACTCAAAGCTAAACAGATTGGCTTGTACTATGATATTTATTTCGTTTGTAGTTGGTCTTATCAAAACATTCAGAATCAACCCTGTCAACTTTTACACAAGCCTATTTGTCATTCCTCATTGAATTATTAACAACCGCGTAATTACTAGATAGACAGCCGGAGAACCTTCAATTTTATTTGGTACACAGTTATTACAAAAATAGGTGAACTATATAAAGAGTAAGAAATGTTAATGGTTGAATTTACTGTGAATATTATATCTAAACACGTTAGGAAACATTAACATAGTGAGAATGGTCTGAAGGAAAATGACAAATTCGAAAATGCACACCAGCTATGTGGTAAAGAAATCAGAAACCCATGAATCTCATTCCCATCAGAGCATATTCCCATGTACACAGACAAACATATGTTGCCACTTGTATCACAGCCAAAACTTGAGACTAGGATGTTGTTCTTTATAACAAATAAAACTGATTGAAGTTTGAAGGGTGTAGGTGAAAGTTGAAACTAAACTACAATAGCTATGGCTGCATTTCCACTGCCCTATTTAGACTCTCCAGTAGCATATTAACATAAATAGACTGAAAATGATAAGATTAAATGAAATTCGTTCAATCAAGGAATAAAATTTCTAACATGCAAGTGCAAAGCCATAAACACCATACCTCTTCTCCGTTACCCCATCCATCGAAAGCAACATAGTAACCATTTGGAGTCAGTGCCTCAATTGTTGCATCATACCTGAACATTCAACTAATCAAACACACAGAAAAAAGAAAAAAAGAAGGGTAAAACAAATGAAAGAAAAATAAAAATGATGGATAAACAACTGAAATTTCTTTATTAGGTCCATACCACTCTCCGTCTTCACTCCAGACAGCCTGCACTTTTGTGCCGACAGACAACTTCTCAAAAGACCCCGACATGTGGACTGATCCCTAAAAGAATAGGCATGAAATCATTAGAGAAAAGATATAGAGCATAAATAAGATATATTTCACTTTATCAGACACCAAACCGTAAGAGCTCTTAATTAAGAGAGTAAATGAAGAAAATTCATTGCACTCCTATTAGAGCAAATATTTTCTTTTACTTTAAATTACCATTCCTTGCTCCAGAACATTAAGAAAGCGACTGCAGCACAAATCAAATAAGGCATGACAGAAAACAAAATGATCAAACAAAGCTACCTGGGTATGTTCATAGGTCCCATCAGACCGAAGTGGACTGGTAGAAACACCAACACTTGATCCAGAAGCCAGGGCTGGAAGCTCGCTTTGCTTTGCAGTTGCCAATAGTTCCTCTGTCAACACAATTACCTGCACAACCACGTGTTTCACGATGGAGTGAGGCAATAAAAGAAAATATGAATAAGAAACCACTCTCCACGAAATAAACCCTGAACCCGTGAACTGTGAATTTCAAACTTATAATAGCAGCATGACATCTGAAATCAGGAGGAGGCAAGCAGGCAGACCATTGACGACACATAGCACCTGCACAGGAACCAAGATACGAGTGATGGGCATCCTGGTAAGTCGTGTTTATTTTTCCACATTTTGGATCTTTTTAGTACTAATTGTCTGTACTTCCTCAACTTCCAGACTCTATAAGCAATTCTTTAAACCATCCTCACCTTTTCAAGATATAAACAAAAACATAATTCTCCGCGAGTATTCCTCAGCCATTACGCAGCGATATGATGCTGCCCTGCTCGAACACATAATAGTTCCTTGAAAAGAGAATAGAGACGAGGAGAAATACATTCCATGTGCAAATTCAAAATTCTAAACGTTCTATGGAAGTAAGATACCAGTGATGGGCATCCTGGTAATTTCTGTTGTTCTTTTACATTTATAACTTTTTTCATATGAATGTAAAGGCACGAGCAATATGTGAATTTTCTACTCCTAGATTCCAAAGATAACAAGTTATAGGGGATTGGAGTTTGGGGAAAAAAGGGACTCAATACAGGGAAAATGAACAAGTCGCTTAGACACAACTCACCTCCTCAAGCTCCTTTTCCATTTCTGCATACTCAGAGTTCCCAGGTACATCCACCAACAGTGTTCGGACCTAATTCACCCAGAAGAAAAGTATATTGCTTTAAATACAGATATTATAAATAATTATGCAAATAAGAGCTATTTATCAATTTTATAGATGCATGTGGCATGCAGAGAGTGCCAGAAACACTAGTCCACTAGCACAAGCTATATCCTGGGTAAATTTTTAAAATTTTAGGTGTTTATTAGCCCTTACAGTAGGTGGCAGTTATATGGTGCAACCTTAGAATTGAAACTTCTGAATGCACAAGTAATAAGATCTAAACTTTCCTGACTACTCTTACAAGTAATTGCAGGTTGTGTCATATACTCATATGTCAAAACAACTTTTGGGATCAAAATAGGTTAGTTGGCTCCTATTATATATAATATGATCATAACATTGATGCACATATTCAAGATAACAAAGCTCACTCAAATACAGCAGCTTGTGTTTCCAAATTTTATCTCCGAATTTCATAAAACCTAGTCCATATAAGCCATTTCTCTCGGAGGAGATCATAACATTGATGAAAAGAGAATAATTTTGCTCAGTGTCATCCTCAGTCCTCATAACCCATTTCTCTCTGAGGAGATCATCATTGACAGAGAACAAGTAGGAAACCGGCAAAACGTCTAACTTATAAAAATTAATCCAACTTGCAAGTGAAACTTAACTGTTTTGAACTGTTAACAGGGGTTTATTCAATATGATCTTAATGCTTTCCTAACACAGATAATAATGCTTACAGAACTTGGATACCCTATTGAACATCTCACAATTTCGAATTGTGATTGCAGTACTTCAGGTAGTGAGAGAAAAGATACAGAAGAAGCAACTACCGAATTCCCAATCTTGAACCCTAGAAACCCCTAATTTAGGTCGAACAACACATTCAAAACAAATAATATCCCTTTATTATATTTAAAGTCCGGAAAAATAATGAAAAATTAAACAAAACCCTATAATTTGGAACAAAAACAACAAACAGAGAAAAAATTAAAAAGGAATTAGGGTTGATGATAACCTGTTGGAGTTGCTCCTTGTATGTAGAAAGATTAGAAGTGAGTTCATCAATGCTTAGTTCTTCGGTTCCTTGCATTCTTTCTTCTTTTCGTTAACGGGGAAGACAGAGTAGAAAAAGATTTGTTAGTTGAGGAGAAGAAAACCAGATAGTGGAATAATCGGGGAAGACGAATAGAGAGAAGAGAAAGAGAGATAGAGACGAAGCCCTCGGGCTCTTCTGGTTCTTGTTCTGGAGATTTATCGACCCAGTTAGGTTTGGTTCTTCCTGCGGCCCTGCAAACACAAAACAAATACGGTGTCCGTTCTAGTTTTAGTATCACATCCAAACTATTAGGTCATGTTTGGTGCGCGGGAGTGGGCTCATAACGCGATTCCTGAAAATCAGATTATTTTAGTTTGATGTTTGGAATCGCACTCCCATGACTCTTACCATCTTGAAGCTTCCACTTTGATGGGTTTTCCATCACGACCCAAACTCATAACTTTAACTTCAAGATTACGTACTTCAATTTCTCTGGATTCATCGAAGTTTGCATGATGATTTACGATAACATAAATTAGTTTATCAAATAACATTCATCATAACTGCTTGCATGAAATCAATGGATCAGAATATTAATGACATATTGGACTTAGATTGTTCATGATGTAAAAGCTATGGTATAAAAGTATAGATACATAATCAAGAAAATTGTTACTATATTTATGCCAATTCACTGACGGTGGACTGAACTTCCAATTCTTCATACTCATGAGATTTATATTTTCATCAGTCACATGGGATAAAACGATTGTATGTATTGTGAGATATGTCCACCGGCGCAAAGAGACTAGCAATACCAGAAAGGTTAAGAGAAATTGTTTCTTTTACTATGACATTTGTGTCTGAGCTATTGTTAAAGTTGTAACCAAGTTAACTTTCAAAAATAAGAAGAAAAAAAATTCAGCAAAGGAATATATCTCCCATCTTAAAAAAGGGTCTACAAGGTACAAAACTATGTTAACTTGATTACAAAAGATAATTATTAATTAAATCATAACATATGAAATAATAACCATTGGAATATTATCAAACTAGATATGACTCGTGCCTCCAACACAGTGGATCTCGACAATAGATAAGAATAAGAAGAAAAAAAAGTGTTGATATATTATATATTTCATATTTTCTTCACGAAAAATGACCGGCTCTGTATTGATAATTATAGCAAGTTTCATGAATATCCATTTAAAGACATTTCTAGCAAGATTATTTCCTTTTAATTTGTAACCATCAAAGCTCTCACAATTACACAGTATAAAGATGGGCGGAACTACTTCTTTCCGTCTTGCGATGCAACTTGTAAACTGAAATGGCCAGACCACAGCTTTGAACCATTCATAATCCTGATAAAAATTCCGCCTCGTTGATCTTCAAAAGTCATAAATCTAAAACCCCAGTTACATGCATATATGTTATGTATAACCTACACAAACACCAATGACCACACTTCATTTCCCTGCTTTTTTGGAACATAATGTTTAACTAGGTTTTTATATTCAAATTATGTACGCATATTTAAGGAGACAACGGCAAAATGGTAAAGATAAATGAAGCAGATGTACTTCTTAAAAATGTTATAACTCAAATCAACTCTGAAATTAGGTGGTCATATAGTAATATCGTAAACCTTCAAAAAAAAAGGAAAACGAACACAAAGTTTTGTGAGTCATAGACTAGGATAGCCTCCCACTGATCACCCAATAGGCTATTTAACATCCCTTTGCAAAGGGGTATATTCCTAGTCCGTACATGATTCTTCATTATCAAAATCCAAAAATATGTCAAGTAAAAGAAAGCATAAAGTCAAAATACCATGGTTCTTCTTTAACAACTTCAAGACGATTGAAGTTATTTGAATCAGGTAATCTATTATTCGTTGTGATGATTTCTCCAACCAGAGTATAAGCATCACAAATGACCTGCACAAACTGCCAAAAAAATGTTTAATGCTTATACTTGTGATCATAGTATTGTAGATAAAATAATTTGAGTACTTACAAAAATGTTGCTTCCCCTACCGAATGAGTCATCAAAAACAGCTTGAGGACAACATAAATTAATGTTAGAAACCACGGTAACAATTACTCTGAAATAGTATGAAGAACTAAATTAAGGTCATTGGAATCAAAAGGCTCAGACACGTAGACAGAAAAGGCAAGAACATAATGTAGGAAAGAAACAAGTTTTTGTACCACTAATTGTTTTAAAAGAGATAACTATTGACATTTACCCACCTAGGACGATTGTCCATTGAATCATTGTAATCCCGCATCTTAGGGTGAGCCTTTCTAACCGAAATAATTCATTCACCGAGCTCCATGACTCCTTTTCATGCAACATTTTGATTGAACCTTCCAGCAAAAGTAACAAATCTAAAACTATGAGAGTGTCATGTAAATTTGTCCATCGTGACCTAAACAGCACCATTCCAAAAGCAAGAGAGAGTATACTCAAATATAACCAATTTCTTATAAACTTAAATAGACTCAAAAGTAAAGACTAAAGAAACTAATCTTCAATATACAATAACTTAGTTGGTTGAGGATTTTCTTCAAACAACTGGAGCTCATAACAAATTGGTCAATGTAATAAAATATACTGTTTCATCTACCTTGTAATTTTACCTGCAAAAGTATTAAATGTAGATGGTGAGTTGGAGATTATTCTAACGGTAACTGAAAAAAGGGGTCATTTGAGAATTTTGATAAAGTTAGGGGCTAGGCAGGAAGCTGGTCACAAAGTTAGGGGTTATTAGGGAAATAACCCAATTTAAAATTGGTTGAAAATGAAGGAGTAAAAGCAATTGATGGAATGAATAAGGATGTTTGAGTAATTGAAAAGATGAGGAAGAGACATTGGCTGAATGAAGAAAATTATTGAATGGAGGAAATTATTATAATGAATTCATTGAATGAAGGGTTAAATGAATCTGTTGTTGAAAGAGAAGGGAAGAGATGGAAATTCAGGAGTAGATAAGGTTTAACAAACTATTAGAATTCCAAATATTAAGTTGGATTTCCTAGTCAGCTTTTAGAATTCCAAATAGGTAGGTTGTTCAGTTAAAAGATAAGGAAAGATTAAAACAAAAAAAATTGTTTATCTAACAGTAGCAAGCAAAATCAAGGAATCAAAGGTAAAATAGTACTTTACCTTCGCCTCATCAACTTCTTCATCTTTTTTAGCTTTACGATTCTTCCTTTTCCTTCTAACCTTTGTAACACCACCATTATCTACTCCATTACTACAGTTAAACAAAAGCAGATCATTGATATGTCATCGTGAAATTATACTACATATATTAGATATATAAAAGCCCAAAATATCACTTAATATTAGCAATGTAATCATTACAGAAGAAACTCACTCTTTCTCTTCCGAACTTTGTTTATACTCCTCGATAGTGACATCTTTACTTTTGCAAACTTTTCGATGTTCAACTGTTTTTTCAACAACCATATTTGATAGTTTATCTGGAGGATCTATCTGATTTTCCATCGCACAATCATGCATGATCTCTACCGGCGTATTAGAATTATTAGGTTCTTCACTAGTGACTGCCAAAGACAATCATAGATAGAAGTATTCAAGTTAAAAAGACTATATTCACCATGTTCAAAGGAAAATATACTATGTGTACCAATTCCATCGAAAATATTTATTATCTAAATATAAAAATACGAAAAGAGACAAGCATATATAAGTACCTTTCACAACTTTGAGGTGCAAAGACATAAAACATAGCAATCCAGACATAATACTTAAACTTACCACCAGTTAGCTGTTGCCCATCAAAAGATAAATGTGGACCATGAAAACTACCGTTGGCGCTTCCAATCACCATTTCTCCACAAGGTTTACTAAAAGAAAACATTCAAGATAATCAAATATGAACATAAAAATAGCGCAGAAATAAATTTTCATTTTCATGTTTTTATATTGCAAAAAATTTCCACTCTTCGAAATACTCAACTTACGATGTTGCTCCTTTGCCATCAACCAAGAAAGATATTAGACTATTCTTTTGATTGATAGGTAGTCAAATTAAACAGATAGTTACCTTTTGTCGATCGCTCAATGAATTTTTCCAGCAAGTCTTTCAAAAATATAACAAACGGTGTATCGTCAATGGGTACTCCTCCGACCCTTATCTTGGTATCTCTTTCAAATGTATCTCTACTTAGATCAAATACAATAAAATCATACAGTATAATTCAGCCATCAACAAAACCAAGACAAACAATATAAAGTTATATAAAGATACTAAGTACAAACCTGATGTAGTAACCAGTTTGGATTACAGTTCCAGGGCCTTGAAGAGTAAAGATAACATCTTGAGTCTCCTTTAACTGTAAGTTCAACCGACACGAGAGCTTTGTGTCACGTGATAGGGAGCATAATACTATAGGTGTCTGGTTTCCTACAACAATAGGAATAAAATTCCTAACGAGTGGTAACACATAATTCCTAATTGATGATACCAGGGGAGACCCATCTACAAGTGTTGCCTGTCCAAAATGACAAAACATAGATCATTAAACCAATTGTTAATTTGAAACTAAATTTCATCATCAACACAAAGTAAATTCTTAAGATATGAAAAGAGTAAATACCCTTGAAATACAGAGCCTCCTTTTCAATCTGGTGAAGCAGAGAGTAAAAGGCTTGTTCTTGTTCAATTCAACACCTGAAATTTCAACAGACAAGTTGAAGTTGAAAAACAAAAAAGGAAGTTTTTCTCTTGTTAACAGAAAGAAATGGATATAATACTTTGTTACCCCAAAAAGCCATTCTTGTTCGTATTGTTCTGCTTCTTCTACTTGTATTGTGTTGGCCAGATCAAATAGAATGCGATTTTAATAAGCTGAGAAGAAGAAGAATCGATTCTCCATATTCATAGTTTGTTCCTTCTGAAAAGATTATAATAATTGTAAGACAAATCGTATAGTAGCAGATCATCAACACTCTTTGCCCTAAACTAAAACTCTCCATCTTCATTTAATTTGCCGCAATTCAGACTTCTCCTCCCCCGAGGCAATCAACCTTCAATTGTAATTCTATCTTATTCAAGTACTAGATATGACTGGTGCCTCCGACACGCCCGTCAATAGATAAGAATACGAAAAAAAATGTTGATATATTATATATTTTCTTCACGAAGAATGATCGGTTCTGCATTGGTAACCATAACAAGTTTCATGAATACCCATTTAAAGACATGTCTAACAAGATTAAGAAAGGTTAATAAATGACACAAAGGCAATTGAATCACCTATCTTATAGTCTTCTTTCAAACAAAATTATTTCCTTTTAATTTGTAACCATCAAAGCTCTCACAATTACACAGTATAATCTCTTTCTTCCTGATAATTATCATGTCCTTTTGAAGAGTACCTAGTATAATGATGGCGGAAACTTCTTCTATCCATCTTGCGATGCAACTTCTAAACTGAAATGGAAAGACAACACCTTTGAACCGTTCATATTCCTGATAAAAATTCCGCCCCATTGATCTTCAAAAATCAAATATCTAAAATCTCAGTTATATGCATATATGTTATTCATAACCTACACAAACACCAATGCCCACACTTCATTTCTATGCTTTTCTAGAATATAATATTATGGTTATTGATGTTTGGAAGATATCCAATCTGTTTAGCTAGGTTTTTATATTCAAATTGTATACATATATTCAAGGAGACAGCGGGAAAATGGTAAAGATAGCAGATGTACTTCCTAACAATGTTACAATTCAAATCAACTATGAAATTAGGTGGTCATATAGCAAATATCATAAACTTTCAAAAAAAAAAGAACGAACACAAAGTTTTGTAAGTTGTAGACCAGGATAGCCTCCCACTGGTCACCCAATAGGCTATTTAACATCCCTTTGCAAAGGGGTATATTCATACTCTAGTCCGTACATGATTCTTCATTATCAATATCTAAAGATTAATTTGTCAAGTAAAAGATAGTATGAAGCCAAAATACCATGGCTCTTCTTTAACAACTTCAAGACAGTTGAAGATATTTGAAGCAGCTTATCTAATGTTCACTGCGATGGTTTCTCCAGCCATAGTATAGGCATCACAAATGACCTATAGAAACTGCCAAAAGATGTTTGATGCTTATACTTCATATCATAGTATACTAGATAAAATAATTTGAGTACTTACAAGAATGTTGCTTCCCCTTCCGAATGGGTCATCGAAAATAGGTTGAGGACAACACAAATTAATGTTAGAAACCACGGTAACAGTTACTCTGAAATAGTATGAAGAACTAAACTAAGGTCATGGGAACCAAAATGCTCAGACACAGAGACCGAAATAATCCATTCACCGAGCTCCATGACTTCTTTCCATGCAACATTGTGATTGAACCTTCCACCAAAAGTAACAAATCTAAAACTATGAGAGTGCCATGTAAATCTGTCCATCGTGACCTAAACATCACCATTTCAAAAGCAAGAGAAAGTGTACTCAAATATAACTGATTTCTTATAAACTTAAATAAACTCAAAAGTAAAGACTAAAGAAACTAATCTTCAATATACAATATCTGTATTGGTTGAGGGGTTTCTTTAAACAACAGGAGGGCATAGCAAATTGGTCAATGTAATAAAATATATTGTTTCATCTACCATGAAATTTTACCTGCAAAAGTATTAAATGTAGATGGTGAGTTGGAGATTTGTCAATTTTAATTTCTAATGTTATCTAGAACAAATTCGATTCATCAATTCTAGTAAACTTAAAAACCAAAGTAATAAGAACTAAGGTTTTAGGCAAATATTGATTAATATTCAAACAAAGATTTTTCTTCCTTAGAAAACTAAGTTGGTAGCCAAAAGATAAAATCGATTGAAAGATAGAGTAGTAAAACTTACTCGTTATCGAGCACTTTGATTGCATTACCTATCTTGATTCGGGTTGTTGAAAAAAAACCTAACCTAGTCAAATGTTCTTCCTTACAAAACTAAGATGGTAACCAAAAAATTTAAAACCGGTTGAAAATGGACGAGTAAAAGCAATTGGTGGTATGAATACGGATAATTGAGTGATTGAAAAGAATGAGGAAGAGACATTGAGTGAATGAAGAAAATTATTGAACGAAGGAAATTATTGTAATATATTTTTAATGAATTCATTGAATGAAGAGTTAGATGAATCTGTTGTTGAAGGACAAGAAAAGAGATGGAAATTCAAGAGTAGAGAAGATTTAAGAAACTATCAGAATTCCAAATATTAAGTTGGATTTCCTAGTCATCTTTTAGAAATCCAAATAGGTGGGTCGTTTGGTTAAAAAATAAAGAAAAATGAAAAACTCAAAGAACAATTTATCCAACAATAGCAAGCAAAATCAAGAAATCAAAGGTAAAATAGTACTTTGACTTCGCCTCATCAACTTCTTCATCTTTCTTAGCTTTACGATTCTTCCTTTTCCTTTTAACCTTTGTAACACCATCATTATCTACCCAGTACTACAGTTAAACAAAACTAGGTCATTGATATGTCCCCATAAAATTATGCTACATACCTTAGATATATAAAAGCGCAAACATATCACTTAATATTAACAATGTAATCATTACAGAAGAAACTCACTCTTTCTTCTCCGAACTTTGTTTATACTCCTCGATAGTGGTATCTTTACTTTTGCCAACTTTTCGATGTTCCACTATTTCTTCAACAACCATATTTAATAGTTTATCTAGAAGATCTATCTGATTTTCCATTGCACATTCATGCATGATCTCTACCGGCGCATTAGAATTATCAGGTTCTTCAATAGTGACTGCAAAAGACAACCATAGATAGAAGTATTCAAGTTAAAAAGACTACATTCACTATGTGCACAGGAAAATATACTATGTGTACCAATTTCATCAAAAATATTTAGTTATCTAAATACAACAATGCAAAAAGAGACAAGCATATACAAGTACCTTTCACAACTTTGAGGTGCAAAGACATAAAATATAGCAACCCAGACATAGTACTTAAACTTACCACCAGTTAGTTGTTGCCCATCAAAAGATAAATGTGGATCATGAAAACTACCGCTAACGCTTCCAATCGCCATTCCACCACAAGGTTTACTAAAAGAAAATATTCAAGATAATCAAAGATGAACATAAAAATAGGGCAGAAATAAATTTTCATTTCATGTTTTATTGCACAAAATTTCTCCTCTTCGAAGTATTCAACTTACGATGTTACTCATTTGTCATCAACCAAGTAAGATATTAGACTATTCTTTTGAGTGATAGGTAGTCAAATTAAATAGATACTGGCCTTTTGACGATTGCTCAATGAATATTTCCAGCAGGACTTTCAAAAATATAACAATGGGTATATCGTCGATGGGTACTCCTCTGACCCTTATCTTGGTATCTCTTTCAAATGTATCTCTATTCAGATCAAATACAAGAAAAACATACAGTATAATTCAACCATCAAAGAAACCAAGACAAACAAAATAAAGTTATATATAGATACCAAGTACAAACCTGATATAGTAACCAGTTAGGTTAACAGTTCCAGAGCCTTGAAGAGTAAAGATAACAATCTGAGACTCCTCTAACTCTAAGTTCAACCGAAAGGAGAGTTTTGTGTACATGATAGGGAGCATAATATTATAGGTTTCTGGTTTCTTACAACAATACGAACAAAATTTCTAATTGGCGGTAACACATAATTGGTGATACCAAGGGAGACCCATCTACAAGTGTTGCCTATCTAAAATGACAAAACATAGATCATTAAATCAATTGTTAATTAAAACTAAATTTCATCATCAACACAAAGTAAATTCTCAAGATATGAAAAGAGTAAATACCCTTGAAATACAAAGCCTCCTTTTTAATCCGGTGAAGCGGAGAGTAAAATGCTTGTTCTTGTTCAATTCAACACTTGAAATTTCATCAGACAAGTTGAAATTGAAAAACAAAAAATGAAGTTTTTTTTGAGTTGGTTGAGGATTTTCTTTAAACAGTTGAAGCTCATAGCAAATTGGTCAATGTAATAAAATTTCATCTACCTTGAAATTTTACCTGCAAAAGTATTAAATGTAGATAGTGAGTTGGAGATTTTTCTATTTAAATTTCTTAATATTATCTAGAACAAATTTGATTAATCAATTCTAGTAAACTTTCAAAACCAAAGTGATTAGAACTAAGGTTGTAGCCATATATTGATTAATCTCCAAACAAAGATTTTTCTTCCTCAGAAAACTAAGTTGGTAGCCAAAAGATAAAATCGGTTGAAAGATAGAGCAGTAAAACTTACATGTTATTGGACATTTTGATTGTGTTACCTATTTTAATTGGGGTTGCTAAAAAAAACCTAACCTAGTCGTATGTTCTTCCTTAGAAAACTAAGATGGTAACCAAAAAATTTAAAACCGGTTGAAAATGGAGGAGTAAAAGCAATTGATGGAATGAATAAGGATAATTGAGTAACTGAAAAGGATGAGAAAAGACATGGGTGAATGAAGAAAATTATTGAATGAAGGAAATTATTGTAATGTATCTTGTTATGAATTCATTGAATGAAGAGTTAGATGAATATGTTGCTGAAGGACAACGGAAGAGATAGAAATTCAGGAGTAGATAAGGTTTTAGAAACCATTAGAATTCCAAATATTAAGTCGGATTTCCTAGTCAGCTTTTACAAATCCAAATAGGTGGATTGTTCTAGTCAACTTGTCCTAGTCACAACCAAGTTGTTTTGTTATATAGATGTTTGATCATTCATCTTATGGTTATATGATTATAAGACACCAATAAACATCATGTGTGGGTGCTTCATCGTATCCTCGAGGCAGATTTTCTATTTCAGTCAGTGGTCTTTTTTTACAAGACTTTAGGTGTTTCGATGTTTCTTTGGTTATTGATTATTGACTCTTCTTTTTTCGAAGTTACGTAGTTATCGAACAAACCAAACTCTAATACGTATATACTTAACACTTAGAGTTGTTTGTAAGTTGTATCCATGTTTTATAAGGGTTCTGCAATTTTTTGTGGTCAGGGTTTGTGCTCTGTAGTTTTATGTTGTGTATGCGAATGTATGGTTTGCATGACAGATTTTACAGGTGCGACCTGTTCGATTCATAGAGGAGACTCTGCCAGATTTTTGTCTTGTTTGTGAATTGTCGAGGCGTGGTAGTTTCTATTTTGGGACACGGGGCGTCACAGTTGGTATTAGAAGTTCTAGTGATCGATAAGTCTTGTGTAATGTAGAGCATTGATTGCTCTAGACTTTAGAGAAAGATAAAAACGACGAAGACTAGGTGTCGAAAAGCTTCAAGATTAAAAACTACCAAGATTAAAAGACGATATATATACGTTTTCAACTTTTTATTATGATTTTTGTTTCTTACTTCGTTTTACTCGCGAAAAGAATACCTAGTGGATGGCTTATGATAGTCGTTTCATTCCTTCACTGTTGTACAAGGTGGTATGAGAGGACAACCAAGGATTTTGTGGTCAATTTTTTGGCAAGTCGACATATCGATGTCGTGGAGGTATCAAAGACAAAATTGTATGAGGTCAAATATAACTAGCGTTTGACAGTAAACAAGTTTATGATGAGCGACGACAACAAACTGTTAATAAACTTACAAGATAATATATCAGTTAACTTGGCACGAATATTGAAATTAGTAAGTTAATCTCTGAAGAACGACAATGTAAAAATTTACAACAATTCGGGAAACTTAAAGAAACAAATGGTGTTAAAATTTGTATATATGTGGTCAACTTGTTCAATATGGATGGACTAGTGGTAAAATTTGTAAGCCGAAGTCACTCGAGCATGTGATTCTCATATGAACGCATTGCCAGAAGTATCTAACCTAGGCGAATTGAGAATATGAGAAATGTCATCGAGTAATGAAGAAGCTACTGATTGAACCACTTATGAAATATTGTGACTGCAATGGTGTGACCCTAACCTTCGGAAGGACATAGGAGGATTTGTAGGGAGGTTTGAAGATTCATTTACATGAAGAAGGTAAGGGTACTAGGAAATATTATGGTTAGAAATCTCAGGTCATAAGCTCAAGAGCATCCAGTATGCTATCTGAAAAGCTCATAAGTTACAAAAATAAGAGGATCTCTTATAGAATCTATAGATAGAGTCAGAAGTTTACCATTATAGTGTAAGGAAGCCGATGACAGAGATTCATGCGAGACAGAGGCGAGTTAATCCAAATTCTGTTGACGAAATTTCTCTTAAGGGGGGAGGATTGTAACATCCCATGTTATTGGTTAAAAAAAATGAAAGAATAAGGTTAGTTGAGGGACTCTTTGGCATTTGGTTCAAGTCAAGATAGGGGCTAAATCAACAAATGGTTCAGATTTTAGGAGGTTCTGCAATCTGGTAGGATGAAGTGGGTGTTTCGCAATCCGACTGAAATTGAGGACCAATCTAGAATTTCGAGGTAATTAATATTATTAATTAATAAAAGAGAAAAAGGAGAGTAGATTTTTTTCTCTTCTTCTCTATTAGACTGCTAGGGTTAGGGTTCAAGAGGAATTTGATCAAAGGGAGAATTTCGAATGGTTTTCAAGGGGGAAATTTGATTTTCTTTGAAGGTAAGTGGTTATAATGGTTTTATAATAAGAATTTTCATTTCTCTCTCTAAATTGTTATAGTTCTATAAGTTTGGGCTTTAATGGAGTTTTTCATTTCAAATTTGAAGAATTCGGCTAATCAAAGAAGGGATTGAAAGAGATTCATCAAAGGAAAGCTTTTCTAATGATATTCATTTAAATAAAGGTAAGAAATCAACAATTTAGATAATTACTGAAGTTGTTGTGGTATTTAGGGTTTCTAATGTTGTAGAGATACCCTTAGCTGCAACATTTCAATTGTGTAATAATTTCTTCTCCACTGAAATTGACCTTTTCCGTTTAAATCTATCAATTTTGTTCAGTAGAACTTTCTTTAAGTCTCTCTCCCTCTCTCATGTTCAATCTTATTCCGCCATCTCCTAAACTTCTTATTGTCTCTGATATTCGAAGTTGTCTATCTAAACTTGAATACTATTACTTGAGACCCTCCATTATTTTTAGGTTTATGAATAAGACAAATATATGACAAAACACTATATCTATATGTGAAAAATGTCACTGCAAAATTCAAGCACATAAGTTGTTACAAGAATATTTTCGTGCCGGGAGGCACGGGCTATACCCTAGTCACGATAGAAGAAGGATAACATTACCACTAAAAAGTTGCCTTTTGGTTATAGTTTACAAATATACGTTGTAGTATATTTTCACTAGCGCAACTTGGTTTGAAATCCTTGCCATGCCCTTGGTTTTCAGTTTGGCACGAATCGTTCACAAGTGATTTCTCTAGTGTTTCTTTCTTTCTAGGTATGACAACTGTTGAAGAGATGGAAACAACAAGGGATGATGCCATGCCCATGGTTGAAGAAGCTTCTACTTCTAACTCGAACTTTCAGATGAAAGATACAGAAGTGGTTGATGAAGAAGTTGATTACGAAGGACAAGAAGACGTTGATTATGAAGAAGTTGAAGGAGAAGAAGATATTGAAGATGATGAATACAGACTTAGATTTGATGGAGAGATGAATCCTTTGGATTTTATAAAGGATAATGCTTCTGGAATTCAACTTTATCAACAGTTTGAACGGCTTGAATATGAGGCTCTAGCTGAGAAAAAACGCAAAGCTCTTAATGATCGCCCACGGTGAACTTCTAGAATCCCTTCCCCTTTTGTTTTGTTTTTTTGCATTGCAATTTCAGTTAATTCATATTGGTAATACTTCAGGGAAATTAGGGTTAATTTTATTCTAGGTTTTAGATATCTTTTGTACTTAAAGATTTTACTATGGTAGTGTTCTTTTAAGTCAGGTCTAAAATCTGACTGGAGGTCTGAATTGACTGTATTAAGTTGATTTTGATTTTTGGTTTCATTTGAGTAAGACAATTCAGATGAGGCAAATTCAGACAACGAGAAAAAACAACACTTATTTCATACAACTCAATGACTTGTTATTTTGGAATTCTAGCTAATGTCGAGTGCACAAAGAAATTGCATCCTTTTTATACCATCCTCTTAACAAGCGAAATATGATATGCAAAATTTGTATTTTCCGTTAACTATGATACTTTTTTCTAATTTTTCTGTGACAACACACTATGATGTTATTATATATATTTGGGTTTAGACATAGGACGAAACCTTAAGGATTTCATAGTCCTGTATGTAAGAAGGTTCATCAACAAATTACCCTTACGAGAAACACATCCATCCCTTTTGTCATTTGTTTTAGTTTAACTTTATATCCATTTGATTTCACAAATCGCCCGACCCAACCGCATTCTTGATGCTTTAAATCTTTGACAGTGATGGCTCTGCAAAGAAGGCCAGACATGAAGATGATTTTCTCAAAAGATATGATGAAATAATGGAAGGGATGAATTTATGCCCGCCGAGAAAGGGAAGGAAGGTATGCTCCTTACATCAAAATTCTGGTACTTGATACTTGACCGAATTGTAGTTTTACTCTCTCTTTGTGTGTTATAATTACAAAATGATAACTCAATTTTCATTTGAGCTTTATGAGACATTTGAGGTGCAATAGGCATTCAAGAGTCAAGCTAGTGTGTTTGTGATATACATGAGTGAGGATTATAAGCTTGGGTTAGACGAGGTAATGTTTTTGCTTGGCAAAAATCTTAATAGAAGTAGCATATTCTTTTCTTTTTACTGGGAAGTCACAATTCTTCGATTCTCACCATATGGAAGTCCATATATTGTATATCTTCTCACTGATTGCTCTTATCCAAGTAAAGGAAAAACTGAAAAAAATTGTATTACAATTTACAGCAGAACTCCTCCAATGGTCATGTTCCCATATGCTTCTCTTTATTCTTTAGTATTTATATTTCTGGGTAAAAAATATCTATAAAATCATTTCACTCACCTTTATATGTGACCTTTGAGTTGCTAAATCGTAGCGTGAATCATACCATGCAGGCTCGCTCATAAATGATTTTAAGTACGATTTGGATCGAAACTTGTACGATCCGATTCAAATTGCACGATTTGAATCGTAAATTTTACGATTTAACATCATTGCGAACACTTACACGAGGTGTTGGATACAATTGCACGCAATTCCAAAATGAGGAGACAGTTATATTTCTTTTCCTTACTATTACACCTTTTCTCCTTCCAAGTTCTTAATTTGGTGTTCATCGGTTTGGTATCTGGTATTTCGGAGTCATCCTTAACTAATCCGAAGTAATTTGTTAATATAATTACTCAATGGGGTTGGTTTGGTTACCAAACCGAGGCAGAATTTAGTAGATTGGTTACTGAACCACTACAAAAAAACATAACGTGCATGTTTGAACATCAAATAGAAAATTTACGATCAAAGAGAGACATTATTATATCCTGATTTTTTCCTTATATTTGATACTATAGCAAAAATGCATTACTTTATTTCATATATATGTCAAGATACACATAAGTTAAATTATCTCATCGGACGGCTGATATGAGATCCTCTTCATGCAAATTAAAACAAAATAGAAGGGCATTAGTGTAAGTCGACCAAAATTGGTTAGGATATCCTTACAATAACTACTACCACGTATTTCTCTCCCTACCCATGATTTTTTGTCAGGATTTTCAACTTATTTATGAGTTAGTTAATCTCCCTACCCACTACTTAAATGTCATCTCCGGCGTTAGCCAAGAGGGATCTGTCGCGTCCGTAGGACGCGGCGGAAACCTAGTATATGTAAGATATGTGACAACTTGTATAGGTTGTATGCTGTTTGGTTCAGTGCGGTTTGGTATTTTAAAACCAAATCAATTAACTGAACCAATCCAGTCGGTTTTGTTCACAATAACTCGTATTAAAAAGAGAGACAATATGATATACTCTATACCGGTGATTGTTTTTTCTTGAAACTTTGAATGAATATTTCATTAAGATGAAAGAAAACCATATAAGAGAAAAGAAAATAAAGCTTGTTACAAGACTTGTTACGTCATCCATTCTTCCCAGTTATGAACAAAATCATAGTATGAGTACATATTGCCATTTCTTGCCCAACGCAACAGTACCCCCTTGACATCTTCAACTAATCTGCTATATATGTTTTCATCTTTAAATATTTTGTTATTCCTATCTTTCCATATTCTCCATATAATAGCTATCTGGAAGATGTACCAGATTGCTTTACTTCTCTTCTGTTCCCGAAGCCCTTCCCATTGCTCTAGATTGTGACCATTGTCCTAGCTCTGTACCAGCTGACTTTGAGCGACCTATGAAATAGTTCCATATGCTTTTAGCCACTGGACAGAACGA
Organism: Eschscholzia californica; assembly: GCF_041429995.1. Taxonomy (NCBI): domain Eukaryota; kingdom Viridiplantae; phylum Streptophyta; class Magnoliopsida; order Ranunculales; family Papaveraceae; genus Eschscholzia; species Eschscholzia californica. The sequence continues at coordinate 14,551,375 of NW_028238472.1, read as the reverse complement.
AGATGTGATCAATAGATTCCGAGTCTTTCTTACACATAACACATCTATTTGATCATATTGAAGCCTCACTTGTTTAATTGATCTAGTGTTGGCAGCTTCTGAATGCGTGCTGCCCAGACAGTGAAGCTCACTCTCGGTGGAATTGGCTTTCTCCATATTGACTTGTTGTATTCCATAAGCATTTCTTGGCCCTGGCAACTTCTGATATAGAAGCTTTTCACATTTATCTTCTCGTTTTCTTTTTTCCTTCAAAATTCTGGTATCTGGGTATTCTGTTTTTGTTATACCTTGGAGTCTCCCTAACATACCAGCTAGGATTGGGATTACCCAGTCATTTAGGTTTCTTCTGATCTGAATATCCCACATCCCCTGCTGTTGATTGTAAATTTGAGCTATAGTTTTGCCTTTTGATTTTGCCAAGTGATGTATTGCTGGAAACCTAACCTTGAGACTTATGGATAAACATTATTCTCTGACCAGTACCCACCTTCCATTTGGTAACCTCCATATATTCTTCTATCCTATTCTGAGTACCTCTTCAGACTCTCCACAGCCATATAGGTTTCTATTCCTTATCCTCCTCCACCCTTTCATATCTGCTCCATACTTTTCGGTTATGATAACTCTCCACAGAGCTGTTTCCTCTTCTTCAAATCTCCGAAGGCATTTTGTAAGTAGAGCCTGATTCATGTTCTTTAGTTGCTTGATGATGAGACACCCCCTGCTGCAGCCCTTTGCATACTGTACTCCATGCCACCCAATGCATCCTCTTACTCTCCTTATTGTTGTCCCACATAAAGTCGCACATCTACTTTTCTACTTCTTCCCGAACTCTTGCTGGAATGGAGTCCAGAAGTATTTGGTCTTTGATGATGGATTTTTCTTAAATCTTGCGCCATTTAGATGTTCTTGATTCCGTTTTTTTCAGAATAAAGAAATTGTTTGATGGAATTACCTAACCACTTTTTTTGTTTCTTTGTGCAGCATAAGAAAAAGGGCAGAAGAAAGGGATCAAGTAAAAGACCTAGCCCTGAAGTCACAAAAAAACTTGGCGAGGGTATTAACTTTTATGCTAAAAGCCAATATGAAGAGGTGAGCTTGCTCATACATCAACATTTAGTTTTACTGCTTTAGTGTAAGTGTGCCACAAATGATTTATGTGTGGTGTTCCATTATTTCTATTTTGATTAGTTTTTTCTTTCAGGAAATTACTAATATTTAGGGGTACTTGTTAAACTAGCTTACCATTAGTATTAGTGACTACAAAACCTTATTAATTAACATAAGGGAACTGAATAGGTAACAACTGTTTACCCATATAAAGGGTAGATCCGCTTAGCGTCTCATCATTTTGCAGTTGGATTTGTTAAAAATTGTTTGTTCCAAAGATATTATCATGTCGTTTAATACGACTTCTTTCCCAAACTAAATTTTTAATGATCAAAATGTGGTTTTGTCCTTTTGGATACTTCCTGGTTGTGGTAGCATCACAGTTGTAATGGTTGTACTTGTACTAACTGTCGTCAGTTTTTTTGACTAGGCCAAATGTGTACTTAACGAAGCTATTAAGCTTGCACCAAATTTCTACGAATCGTACCAATCACTTGGCTTTGTATATGAAGATTGCGGAGAGAATAAAGATATCGTAAAGGCCATGAACTTTTATATGCTTGCTGCTCATCTTGCGCCCAAGGAGCAAGCTGCTATTCTATGGAAAAGGCTTGTGTGCCTCTCTATGTAAGTTATCTCATCAGTCATCATCTCTGGTACTGTAAGCATGTTGTTATCTAGTGGTATCAGTATTAGTCTTTAAGTGAAGTCCAGTAAATTTTTAATAGCACCACAGCAATTTTAGATTTTCTTTTTTGAATACTTTGAATAAATATAAGAAAAAAATGTATATACTCCCTAGATCATCATATTAAGTCTAGGGAGATTCAGGAGTTCGGGAGGTCTATAATGTTGTTAAAGCGGTTCTAGCTGTAGTATTTATTAGAATTTAGAGTCAATTGGCTATGTGTGGGGTTAGTGCACAATGGGGAATTATATGCTTCAGGGACTCAACCACATCTGTTCAGTGTATGAGCTTCATGTTTAAGTCGTGTAGATATATGTTTATACACATCTTCTTAGACTTTTCAATCTTCATATGGGTTTGGATAAACAAAATCTGGTGTAGTATTTACGTTCTCATATTTATTGAATGCAGAGACCAAGGTAATACAGGTCAGGCTACTTATTGTCTCTCTAAAGCAATAAGGGCAGATCCTGATGACATGAGTGTTCGATTTCAGCGTGCCTCACTTTATAATAAGCTGGGAAATTATCAGAAGGCTGCTGAAACATATGACAGTATAGTAGGATTTTGTCCGGAAAATGTTGAAGCACGAGAGATGTCTGCGAAGGTTTTCCTCATTCTCTCTCTCTCTCTCTCTCCCTCCCACTCAATTCATATGACATATGATTAACACCACGTAATTGGTGTCATGCATCAAAAACACATGAAAGGTATTATTGTCACACGATCTTCATATTTATAGTTGCATTTAATGAAAGAGTTGAGACTGATTAAAGACTACTTGATATCATAGAGGCTTCTTATATTCGTCAGACTTTGGCACAGGTTTAACATTTCTACTATTGATGACATTTGAGTTTCATAAGTCTGTCCAGGAATTTGGGACATACTGTTTAGCCAGTTACCAAGTTATTATTCTCGTGAAAAAAATGTCCAAGATATTATTAGATGGTCCGATAGGCCAAATATTTTACAAGAATGATAGCGCACTAACCTACTTCCTCAGATACATGGTAGGCTAAATAGTTATTTTTCTTGCAACAATAAGGGGTAATCTAATCATGCATCCTTTGTGACGAAAACCTGAAAAGTGAATTCAGGATAATTCCGTTGACTAAACTCAGGATACTGGTTAAGCAGCTTCGCATCTCTATCTGACATTGGATATTAGGCAGACTCCCCACTTGCCTAGTCGCAACCACCATGTCTATGTATCTACTTTGACTCGACAGAGGGCATTTATCTGTACTCAGTGAAGCTGAGATTTACTTTATCATCGATAGGAGAGAGAAGCTCTGACACAGGTAGGTTCTCCGATCACCGTCCGGCAACTTTTTCTCCCTTGAGATCGCAGCCTCACCACTCCACCGCTAATACCATTGCACAGAATCGGTGATTCTGGGATAGCGCCGATTGGTGGGCTGAGTGCATCGAAAAGGAGAAACGTAGTTGGTGGGGGGAGGGTAGGGGAAGGGCTGTTCATTGACACTTTCCGGCAGCATCTCCATCCCTAGAGATCGCAGCAAACCAGCCCACCGCTAGTGCCATTGCACGGAATCCTTTGATTCCGGTGTAGCGCCGTCTGGTGAACTGAGAGTATCGATAGGGGTACCGTCTAGCCGGGAGTGTTTGATGGCAACCAAGAATGGAATTTTCGTTTTCATAGAAAACAAGAGGCTTTCTCTCTCTAAACTGATAGGAGGTAGATTCCGAGTTCTGGAGCAAGGTTATTTCAGGGAATGGGAAATCCTCATTTCCTTGGAGGGAATGAATAGCTTGAGATCGTTTGTGGAGAATGCACTGAAGGATAGACCTAAGGATCAAAAGGTGACTATATTCAGAGATGGATCGTCACTTTGGTTATGGGAGATCATGTCTAACCAGAGGGGTAGATACATTTGGGCCCATAGAGGAGGAGAAGGTCGGAACACAAAGAAATCTATCTGTATCCCTTTTGGAAGAAATGGGGATGGGTGGAATAAATTTTCGAAAGCCATTAGCGAGGTGTGTTCTGAGTTTTATGTCCCCAAAAACTTCCAAGAAGCTTTAATGTTAGAACCTCCGGCGAGACAGCTTGCAACCCCAACGGCTAGGTCTTCATCTTATAATCCTAGTTCTCTTAGGAAGCAGAGACATTCGAATCTTACTAAGGAGGCAGGAGTGCGCACCTTTAACAGATTTAATGCCTTAGGTGCATTAGATCCTATGGATAGCCATGCTTCTTTGAAAAAAGATTTCCCTCGAGCAAAGAATATTAGGGTAGAGAATAATAAATCTTTTCAAATCCCCAAGGAGAATAACACCCACGCCGGACGAAGGGGTCTTTATTCTCAACCACCACCGTTTGGTCAACCAATGCATGGTAAGGGGTCTTCTCTTGGGAACCCTTCTTTTCCTGGCTATAAAAACCCGAAGGTTACCATTCGGTCGCAACAGTCAGCTTCTTTCCCTAATAGGCAAACCCTCTCTTCTTCTTCTTCAAATCCCTTAATGGCTTCTGCGGATATTTATAATATGGACTGGTCCTCCGCCATTATTCTAGAAAGGAAATCATCTTCCGACCACTGGGAGTTGGTGGAACAGGAAGTTAGAAAGATTGTTGGTTCTGAGGAGATTGAGGTCCTCCCGTACAAAAATGGTGCAGTTTTAGTGAAATCCAATGTTTCTTTAGAAGCTTTGAGATCAATGGAGTTCTTCTTTGTAGATAACACAGATAAGAAGATCTTTGTCAGGAAATGGAACCCTCACTGTAACTCGGTGATAATCACTCCTACGCTCATGGATGTGAAAATGTATGGTATCCCTTTCCACCTTTGGAACGAGAGGACCTTCGCTAACTTAGTAGAAGATCTGGGGGAGATAGTCGCCATTAGCTATGTAACAACACACCTTCGCATCCTTAACTATGCATGTGTATCGGTGGAAGTTAAACCCAACGGATCTATCACTGAAAGGAAGACGTTGATGGTGGATGGTGAGTGCTATCAAATATGGATTACTACTGAAGTGGTGGCGGAAAGAAGGCAAAGTATTCAGACGCTATCATCGCCGGAGACTCAAACCTTGCCGGAGAAGAACATGGTAAAAGTAGGTAGCGCGAGTACCGAAGGACAGCCTGGTGTGGAGAAGACTGGTACGATAGAGGCAGCTTTGAACTCTGAGTTGGTGACAGGTACTGACACTGATCTGGACAGGCCCGATGAGACATTGATTAGAGATGTGAGAAAAGGCAAGGCTAAAGTGGTCCAGGATAAGGAGATTAGAGTGGAAGAAGTCTCTGAAAAGTTGAAAGTGATGCCTGAGCTGAAAGGCATGGAGATCCGGACTGAGATGGTTGAAGCTTTGACCAAGATTATGAATGATACTAACAAATGGTCAAAGTCTATTACCTACAAAAGACTTAGGAAACACCATGATTTCAACAAGAAGAAACTATGGGCTTTGGGAAGGATTCCTATGGTTAAGAAAACAATTTCAAAGCACTACAGAAAGCCCAATCAAGCCAGGCCCAGCAAAGGTGGTGTTGATAAGGAGAATAAACCAGAGGCAGCAGCTCAAGATCCAACAGATGATAGGTTTACTAAAGGCACTGATGAAGATGAAATGATGGCTCGGTTCTATAAGACAGGTATGGAACTAGGTTTTACTGGTGGGGAAGAGTACGAACAGATCGTTGAACTCATGAAGAAGGAAAGGGTGAACATCAAGCAGCAAGGTAAGATGAAGGCAAATCAAGGTGAGGAGGTCCTGAACACTACCCCTCTAGCCATTATCAGGCCCTCAAAGAAGGACCACGATGGGGGCAGCAAAGGGAAGCAATCGGGGTCGGTGGAAAAGGTGGGTATGGCAATAATCATTCAGGATGAAGACATGGTGATGGCTGAGCATCAGAAGGAGAGCCCTAGCAAAGTTAGCAGGGAACTGAAGAATTTAGAATGGGGACTCAGCGACCCTCCTTCCAACTTGAAGAAGTCTCGTTCAGCACCTAGCTTTGGGGTGATGCAGTCTAAATGTCCTTGAACCTTTTGAGCTGGAACATCAGGGGGCTAGGGAGTCCGGCCAAGAAGTTAGCTATTAGGAAGTTAGTTAAGGAATTTAGTGTCTCTGTTTTGTGCATTCAGGAAACCAAGTGTATGGTGTGTCCTGAGTCTTTGATTAGGAGTGTCTGGGGTATAGGTGGCTGTGGATGGGATGCCATCCCAGCAGTAGGAACCTCTGGAGGCATTCTATGTGTTTGGGATGATAATATTTTGGAAGCTAAGGAAGTAGTTAAATCAGATTTCTGTCTTTCTATCTTGTTCCAAAACAAATCAGATGATTTCGAATGGGTCTTCACAGGGGTTTATGGTCCCTGTGAGAGGTCTTCTAGACCAAACTTCTGGTTGGAGTTAGATGATGTGGCCTCTAAGTGGCAGAAACCTTGGTGCATTGGGGGTGACTTCAATGTCATTAGATTTTTACATGAGAAGAAAAATGGGAGGAAGATCACTCGGAGCATGAGGGAATTTGGAGATTGGGTGGATAGACACTGTCTCTTGGACCTTCCCAAACAAGGAATGGAGTTTACCTGGACTAATAACCAAGCCAATCCAGTCCTTAACGTACTAGATAGATTCCTCATTAATGGGGAATGGGAAACCAAATATCCTAAGGTAGAACAAATCATCCTACCACGTCCTATCTCGGACCATGCCCCTATCCTGCTGCGCACAGATGTCACTAAATCCAACCCTCCTCCGTTTCGGTTAGAAGAGAGATGGATGTCTGATGCGGATTTTCTTCCTAATATAGAGATTTGGTGGAATGAGGCCCCAAAAGGAAATAGCCCGAGTAATACATTATGGAAGAAGCTTCATTATCTTAAAGACAAGCTCAAGGTATGGTCGAGGGACAAGTTCAACAAGTTCCAGAAGGAATATTTGAAGCTCCAATCTGACATCCATGACTTAGACTTCAAGGAGGAGGCTCAGCCTCTCTCTCCCATGGAGTTCAGCGAGAGGAAGAAGTTAAAAGATAAGTTTGAAACTTTTTTGGGGAAGGAGGAAGTGAGTTTAAGACAAAAATCAAGGGTTACGTGGTTGAAGGCAGGGGATAAAAACACGGCGTATTTTCATAGGGTTTTGAATTGTAGGGGGAGACAGAATAGGATCAGCATCATTCTCCAAGAAAATGGGTCTATAACGTCGGAGGAAGAGATCATGAAAGAAGCGGTGAATTACTTCACCAATCTTTATTGTGAACCAACCTTCTGGAGGCCAGGTATTGAAGGTATGAATCTCCCGCATCTATCTTTAGTGGAGGCAGAGAGTTTGGAGAGGGATTTTCGTGAGGAGGAAGTGGTTCAAGCTATATCCGAACTAGCCAAGGACAAAGCCCCGGGTCCGGATGGCTTCCCAATATGTTTTTTCAGTAAGTGTTGGGACATTATTAAGCATGATATGATGGAGGCTATCTCGATGTTCTCCAATTCGGCTTCGATGGATTGGAGGTTGAACCAAACGTTCATAGTCCTCATCCCCAAGAAGAAAAACAGTTCTAGATTCTCTGAGTTTCGCCCGATCAGTTTGGTGGGGGAAGTTCTGAGTCATTGTATGCAACTGGCGGAGAGTAAGGATTGGGTCTCAGGGTTTCAGGCAACAGTTTCGAGTAGAAGAATTAATCATCTTCAATTTGCGGATGATACACTGTTTTTCCTAGACGAGAATGCAGATCAATTGGCTAAGCTAAGGGAGATCCTCCTCTGGTATGAACTAGCCTCGGGCTTGAAGGTAAACATGGAGAAATCATATGTCTATGAGGCCACAAAAGTGGGGGATGACAATCGCAACCATGAACTACTCAATAGCTTCGGCTGCCCGTTAGGTTCGTTACCAACTTCTTACTTGGGTCTGCCACTAGGACATAGATATAAAGCAAAAGTCCTTTGGGACCCGGTGATTGAGAGAGTGAACAGGAAATTGGCTATGTGGAAAGGATCGGTTCTCTCCCGAGGTGGGAAGGTGACTCTCATCAAGTCGGTACTCCAAGCTCTCCCAACATACTACCTCTCACTCTTTTCTATCCCCTCCGGAGTACTAAAGATTATAGACACTAAGATGAATAATTTTCTATGGAATGGGAAGTCGGAGAGTAAGAGAATGCATTGGGTGGCATGGAAATACGTTAACACTTCTAAAGGTAAAGGTGGTCTCGGTATAAAGAAGTTGAAGATCATGAATCAAGCTTTGTTATCTAAATGGATTTGGAGATTCGACCAAGAAGCCGGAAATCTGTGGAGAGAGGTGGTGGGGGATAAGTATGGTGAAGACCCGGAGCAATGGGCTGCTAGGGTACGCAATTTACCTTTCGGTTGTGGTGTGTGGAAAGGAATCCAAGGATTCCTTACCAAGTATCGAAGTTTAACCAGGTGGGAAGTAGGTGACGGGAGGAAGATTAAATTCTGGTCTGATGTTTGGTTGGGTCCTACTAGCCTTATGGCTCAGTTTCCTTTGATTTACGCTATAGCTCCAGATAAGAAGGTGTTGGTGCAGAACATGTTCAACCAGGAGACCCAAGTTTGGGAAGTCAATGTGAGGAGGGCGCTAAATGACTGGGAAATCAACTCGTACCTGGGGTTACTTGAGGTATTACAGTCAGTCACCCTAGGCAATGAGGAAGATAAAAGAGTTTGGAATCATGATGCAAAGGAATCGCTCTCGGTCAAACAGTGCTATGGATTACTGGATGGAGGTGACCAAATCATAGCTCCAACCTTAGTAAAAGTACTAAGGAGGGTGGCAGCCCCTCCAAGAGTTGGATTTATGCTTTGGGCCACCTTATTAGATAGGCTGCCGACGGTGGACAAGCTAAAACGCAGAGGATTCCAGATGGTTAATCGATGTACTCTATGCAAACAGGAGGAGGAATCAAGGGATCACCTATTCCTCCATTGCAAGGTAGCCAGTGGGATCTGGTCCTACTTCCTATCGACATTGAAGATAACATGGTGTATGCCCTCAACAGTCCCTCAACTGTTCGAGCAATGGCACTCCATCCCGAAGCCTAGGTTCAGGAAAGAGATCTGGAGTGTTATCCCAGTGGCAATAGTGTGGAGCATATGGAAGGACCGGAATAGCAAAGTATTTAAGGAGGCTAATGGGAACACGAGCCTCGACGTGGATGACGTTAAGTCGATTGTATGTATGTGGGCGAAGGGTATCCCAAAGTTTAGTCACTCGTCTTATGTCGATGTAGTTTGTAATTGGGAGGCGTGGATATCGTGAAGAATCCATCTTAGCCTTACTCTTTTCTGTTTCTTTTCTATTCTTTGGTGCTGCCGTTGTATAGTTCTCTTTTCAATATATTCAATCAAATTTTCAAAAAAAAAAAAGGGCATTTATCTGGTCTGTCCCTACTATGTGTTCTTGTTGTGTATATCTTTTTTCACAATATGCGAGTTTTTTCTTCTTCATACAGGACATACATTAGCCCTATCCTTTAGTATTTTGTTTGTCTCCCATCATATAACTTCACAACATAAGTAATTTTATCTCATAATCAGGTAAGCTGAGAGTAAGCATTTGATAACACTTATAATGGCCATCAATTGATAACACGTCTCATTTCAATGTTTCTACTTTGTACCTGCCTCTTACATTTTGCATTTCTCTCGTTGCTGTTTCAGATGCACCAAAAGTGTGGCAGGGTTGATAAATCCATCAGCATTTTGGAGGACTATATAAAAGAAAGGTCAAAAGACGCTGATTGGAGTGTGATTAATCTTTTAGCTACCATACACATGGAAAATAATGACCATGCGAAAGCACTTCAGCAAATTGAGCATGCAAGTTCTAACTGCTCTCCTGAAGAATTTCCACTGCATTTGAACGTGATGGCAGGAATTTGCCACGCTCATCTCGGAAATATTGAAAAGTCTGAGGTTTGTACTGATTGGCTTGTATTATAGACGCTAATTTAGTCTGGTTTGTAGTGTTTTAGTTTACATAATCTATCTCTTTTCTTTCTTTTGCGAAGCTTTTTAAGTGGCGGTATATGTTTTTTTTGTTGATTTTTGAGATATTCTGAAGGAATTAATGAAACTGTTCTCCTTCTACATGCAAATACTGGATGGTCATGTTAATAGTGAATTATTTGGACACATTGTAGGACTGTTTCAAGAAGCTGCTAGTGAAGCAAGAACCCAATGCCAGTTTAATTAAGGTAGTAGCAGACACATTTATGAATCTTGGGCGCTGTGAGTCTGCACTGAAGTATTATTTCTTGCTAGAAGGAATTGAAGAACATGACAATGTAAGTGAACATCAGTATACATATTTACATTAATTTTTGTTTTTTTCTGCACTGTCAAATTATAGAATTTAGAAGAAACTAGTTAGTTGCCCTTCCCTTCATTGGAACTTCACATATATATAGAATTGTAAATTTTATGAAGACTACTTACTCAGGAAGTATGGAAAGAATCCTTTCTGACTTATATGTGGCGTGCTATGTTTTAATAGTTCGTGACCAGAAAAAATGAAATGGTAGAATTAAAGACTTGGAGTTGATGTGAATAACAAACAACTGAATAAGTTAGAATAGTTCATTGTTTTGTGGATTTTACTTCGTTGAGTATTTATTTATTTTACAATAATAACTTATTTCCTTGTTTGAGGTTCTATGAAAATTGTAATAATCGTACATTTGGTCATTGGAATAACTATACTGTATAACTTGCAAACTGATTTTTTTTAGGGAACATCATTAATTTGTGCAACTACATTAAAAGCAAAATAACTTTTCCAATTTTATTTTTATTAATTTTTATACAACACGATTAATGAAAGAATAAAAGGTTTGCCATCATACAAGCAATTGAGGTCGGAGGGAGTATCATTTATCTATTGATTTAATTGATTATTTTGATTCACATTGTCTATCAAATGACAATGTTCTATAATATGAGATATAAATATCTGCAGAATGTTTGGCGCTCCAACATCTACCTCCATGCCTCGGCATACCCAACAAGTTTTAGTATTCTCCACAAGTCCGTCTTTCGCCCCTAAAACCTTGCTAGGTCTGTCTTTGAAGTTCTAAAATTAATTTAGTTTCACAGTCCAGAATCACTTCAAGATTCCTATGCGTAATCAAATGAAGCATGAACTGATAAAAGTTGGATGATCATGGCTCAAAAAAAACTCCGGAGTTATGATTTCAGTATTCTTACCCCATCTCTCTGCATAATCTATCATGTGGCGTTACATCTGTCATGTTTACGTACAGTTAGGCAAAAAAGGAGAAGAGGGCAACTTTTCTTCTAACAAAAAGTTGAGCTGATGTCAAACAACTGATGTTCCTCAATGATGTCTTGAATATTTTGAACAAATGGAGATGTTTATTAGCAGCCCATTTAAATATAGCCCTACACATACTAAATATTAGAACATGTTTTGGTCTTTACTGCTATGCACCTTGGATAAGGCAAAATAAAATTGCTTTTGACGTGCCGACACGAGTACCCATGTCGGGCCTACTTTTATTTCCTTGATGTTTTGTATTTGCTAGTGTTTCAATTAACACTCACAGTTTGAATAGTTAGTAGGCAGTTGGAACCTTGCAGTATTTTGCTAGTGTCTCAAATAACTTCCTCGGTTGCTGACTACTTTTGTGCATGGAACTTTGCAGGGCGATTTACACCTTAAAATTGCTCAGTGCTATGTATCATTGAAGGAACGAAGTCAAGCTATTGCATACTTTTACAAATGTGAGTTTTGACTTTTTTGTATGTCTTAGGGTTTTCCAATTTAATTTGCTTTTGGTTGTCGGTTATGCTTATATCCTTTGGTGAGTGAGGTAGTATTAGTTTGATTTACTAATTATGTTATGCTCATGTTGCCACCACAAAGTGTATACTGAGGAAAATCTATTATTTTTGAGGAGATGCGTTATAGGTCAAGAGCAACTTTTTATTGTCTGTCATGCTGAACTTTCTTTGAAACTCTCGAGACAACTTCTGATTTCTCTTTGCACCACTGGAGTCTCTTTTCGTTCTACACTTTCTATCTGACTATCATACCTCTGATTTGGACTACTAACTGTTTTTACACAGTAGTGGAACAATATGAAACTTTATGCTGATAGCAATATATCATAATACAGTTGAGAAGAATTTGGAACATGAAAAATTTTTGGACTAATTGATAATATGGGTATGTGATTGAGTGGTTCTTGAACTATAGTTAAGTAAGCTGAAGTTCTAGGGCGACATAACGTGTTCTCTTTCATAACTTTCAAGGAGGATATTTTGGAAAGTTTGGGTTTCATGACAGATTCTACGCGTAACACCTTGACTTTATCTATTCCCTCTTAAACTTTGAAGTTTTAAGAAGGAAGTAGATTCGTTACAACACTGATTTCATTATTAGACAATAACACCATCTATTATTAATTTAATAGTTGGACTGTGATTGCTTGAGGCTTGCATATTTGGCTACTCATGCACATGCTTGTGGTAGGTATTTAAGTTTGTTGTTGCGTTGTTACGCAAGTGTTTTTTCCAGCTACTCATCATTTATCCACTATTTCTTTTTGATGTTTTTTGCAGCTTTGCGTGCAATGGAGGAGAATATTAGTGGTCGCCTAACTTTGGCTTCTCTTCTTCTTGAAGAAGAAAGAAATGATGAAGCTATTATGTTGCTTTCTCCTCCGAAAGATTTAGGTAGAAGTTGCATTTAAAATTCACAACCAACTTTGTTAATATGTAACAGGAATGTTGTTACACACTTATACCCATCTTATTCCAGTAGCAGATACTGATGCAAGTTCCAAACAATCTAAACCTTGGTGGAGTAATGGTAAAGTCAGAATGCAACTTGCTCAAATTTATCATGCTAGGGGGATGCTTGAAGATTTTGTGCAAACAATCTTATCATCGGTTCAGGAAACAATGTTCATCGAAAGTTTGAACCAGAAGGTAATCATTTGCAACCATATAAACATTACTCTTGTATCAGGTTTTTGTACAAACAGCAATTTAACATGAGCTGAATGGGTAGACAATTCGGAATTTGGGCTGATATTTTGAGTAGATGATGACTTAAGAGATTAAACGATATTACTCGAAAAAGATAAGGCCTAAGAGATCCTTCAACTCAGTATGAGATTTGAATTTTGAGCCAGTATTTCCAATCGGGAAGTCAACCTCCGAGCACTAAACACTAACAGTTACCTTTAAAAACAAAAGGGGTCTCGTCAGGTAGATATGATTCAAGTGTGATTGCTGGTCACAATTTTTTTTTTAGAATTGTGGTATAAGTTAGAGTTGTAGTCAAAATGTAGATTTGTACACTCAGTCAAGCGTATGGAATTTTCATGGTGTCCTCTGACATTTCCTTAGGACAATGCCATGCCGTATTTTCTTCTTTCAGCTAAATGAGTTGTGGAGAAAATAAGTAGGGAGGCTGGACAAGGTGCTCCGTTGATGGGATCTCAGAGATAAACCTTCTCTGGGGTCTCCTATTACTTCATTTCCTTTTGAGTTACTCATGGGGTACTTTACAGCGGTAGATCCCAAGATCTAGGTGATTCAAGAGACAAGAAATTTTCTTTTTGAAATTTGCCAGGATATCATAAATGCTAATGTATCTCTTGGCCTCATATTATGATTTGAAATGCTTAAGTTTATGTTTCATCAATAATAGGAATGAGGTTATACTCGAACATAATTTATGTGATGTTAAATCTCTTACCGTTCGGGTCTTGACATGTTAATAATAGACATTCTTTAGGTTGTGTGGTGGGATCTTTACCTTCTAACTACCTTGGACTTCCATTAGGTCAGTCGTACAAATGTAAGACCATTTGGGATCCGGTAATTGAGAGGGTAAATAAGAGACTCTCCTCGTGGAAAGCAAAAACCCTTTCGAGAGGTGGGAAGCTTACTCTTATCAAGTCGGTCCTCTCGGCCCTCCCTATCTATTACCTGTCTCTCTTTAGCATGCCCTCTTCAGTTCTGAAGGAGATAGACAGAAAGATGTGCGAGTTCCTATGGCATGATAAGGGGAACTCTAAGAGAATACATTGGGTAGCATGGGAGTCGGTGTGTAAGGAATTGGAGGCAGGGGGCTTGGGTATCAAGGATCTGAAGAGGATGAATGATGCTCTACTCACTAAATGGTTGTGGAGATTTGCGATAGAAAAGGAAGCTTTATGGAGGACTATTATTTTTGAAAAGTTCGGGAGCTCTAGAGGGGGCTGGAGGCAGGAAAACATAAAGTCTCCATTTGGTTGTGGGCTATGGAAGGGGATTTCGGCCAGAGAGAAACTCTTCTTTAGCCTAACTAAGTGGGTGCTGAGAGATGGGGAGTACATTAGGTTCTGGGAGGATGTTTGGTGCTCACATATTCCTCTCAAGGAGAGGTACCCAGCTATCTACTCTATCTCAACATCCCATCAGAAATCGGTTAAGAGAGTCACTACAACCAAGCCTTAGGGTCATGGGATATACGCACGAGAAGAAGTCTGAATGATTGGGAGATCCCAATCTATGCAGACCTTTTGAGCTTGTTGGAACATCTTGCGCCGGTAAAGGGTAAAGAAGATGTGAGGGTCTGGGTTAAGGATGAAGAGGATAAACTCTCGGTTAGTAACTGCTATGTTAGGCTTAACCAGTCTTCACATCAGTTGATGGATTCGTTTGACTACAGATCCCTTTGGTCCAGTAGCATCCCTCCTAGGGTAAGCTTTATGGTCTGGGCAGCAGCTATAGGCAAGCTACCTACGATGGATAATTTAAAAAGGAGAGGATGGATTATGCCTAATAGATGTGGAAGGTGCATTCAGGAGGAAGAATCAGTGTCCCATTTGTTCATTCATTGCCAGGAGGCTAATAATCTGTGGCAGTTCTTTATTGGGTCGATTGGAGTCAGTTGGTGTCTTCCAGGATCTCTAGTTCAGCTCTTAGCCCAATGGAAGAAGATTCCCATGAAGAAATCAAAGCGAAACCTTTGGGTTATGATCCCATTAGCAGTTTGCTGGTGTATATGGAAGGCTAGGAACGAGGGCACCTTTAAGGACTCCACCCATGCCTTCAAGGTGGGGGAGGAGGATGTTTTGGGGGTCCTATTCCACTGGAGTAGGTCCCTGGGCTGGGCTAGGGCGTATTCTTATTTAGACTTCGTGTCGAACTGGGGGGGTGTCATAAGCATGTAATCTTGTAATCGTGCTAACCCCCATCCCTTGTACAGTCTCATTCTTTCTTTCCCTTTAAATTAATTCAAAGTTTTCAAAAAAAAATAATAGACATTCTTTGCAATCTCCTTTTCAAGCATAAAAAGTTTTGCTTCCTCACTAATACAAGTTCTACACTTGAAATAGGTACGCCCATCAAGAAGGCTCTCGAAGAGTGTCCTCTGTGAAAGAGTAAAATTGTTGGATGGTGATCAAACTGATAATGTGTTTTCTGGATTTAAACCACCTGAAGTAACACCAATAGAAATGTGAGTGCTTGGGTGTTTTCGTTTTTTTGTGTTGGTGTTTAATATGGGAACAATATATGATCTGTTTTTTATGACAAAGTGACAACACCATCTTCAAATGCCCACTCTTCATAAAGTGATTCTAATGAAGAATCACTAGTACCAAAAGAAGTATTTGAATTTCCGTTGGGAATACGAAGCTGCGGAAGATATCTCGCCAAGTTAGAGACGGAGGACTTGCTTTTTGTCACTTCATATACTATAGTAGAAATACATTTTTATCAAATTAAGTTCAATTTAATGTAGAACAGTAGAAAAACCTCTAAAATTCTGGAGACGTATGGTACAAATTTCAGTTTATATAATGTCCTTATATGCAGCTGTTTGGTTAACCTTGATCCTGTTATCTTCTCCTCTTTCATTGTTATCTTTTTCCAATGGATGTATATCTTATTAACACTGTTTTATTTACCTTCATTTGATAATAATATTTAATCATTTGTGTGATTTCTCTTCGCTCAAGGTTAAAAGCTACAAGAGCAAAGAAGTCACTTGAAAAGAAAGCAGCAATGAGAGAGAAAAATAAAGCTGCTGTAATTGCTTCTGGCCTAGAATGGCACAGTGACGACTCAGAAGAAGAGTGTCCGGTAAGTGATTATTTCCAAACACGCTTACTCACTAATTAGCAATTATATTTGGAGATATTGGAATTCTTTTTTTTTTTTTTGAATCCGAGATATTGGAATTCTTATACTCTTACCTATTGTTATTGCTTTCTGATGATTGGTTTCAGAGAGAAGCACTAAGGGAGCCGCCATTGCCAAATCTCCTGAAGGATGATGAACATTATCAGCTTATTTTAAATGTCAGTATCATTTCTTTTTCCTTTTCGTTTAGACTTAGTTTTGTTTGCGTTGTGTCTCGGTGAAAAATCGGGTATAGTGATTGGTCATAAGAATCATGATCTTAGTTGTGTATATGCATGCTTTGCATTAGGAAAGAGAAGGATGGAGGAAACCTATATGATACTATTCTCTATATCTTTTGACTTGTGAGATTGATAGAGAGATACTGATAGTAGTCGAAGGGATATACCGACCAAGGAATGAAATTTCGGTTTCGGTGGAAATTTCGGTCGGTCCAAAAGTGGAAACGTTTCTTAGAAATGTTTCGGTCAGTGTGGAAATCTTACAAATCTACAGAAATGATAGAAATATGATGCAATTATGTATAACAAGATTATTAAACCATAATGAAGCATGAAAATGATGTTTAACTTTATCTATTAGTTTAAAGGACTATTAACAATTACACAATTACTTCCGGGTGTAAATTGAATAACTTCTTGGCTATAACACCTAAACAATAACATTCTTACTGATAATAGTTAATAGTTAACAAACTGTGTTAGTTTGAGAATGTATCGTCAATTACACAGTTATATCAGGGTGTTACTAAGATAAAATCAATTTAGGCAGTTAAGTCAAGGCGTAAATCATTCAAATAGATTTAAAAACCATGGAAAACATAACATAAAAAGCAAGAGAGATCTAAGAGAAATGAAGATAAAAAAGACGAAGGAAGGGATATGTTTCTAGTATTAGTCTCTCCGGTTTTTTTGCTAGATTTCTACTATGTCGGTCGAAATTTCCATCATTTCTGTGGAAATTTCGATCATGTCGGTGGAAACTATGCAGGAAATAGTTGTAAGTGTTATTTCGTGCACCTAATCTCATTTTAGGAAACGTTTCACGAAATTTCGGTGAAATTTGCACAAGTCATGTACATGCAAGATTTACACACAGGTTCGCACAAGTTAACACATAGTTGTATAATTCAACAAGTAGCTGAAGTCTTGAAAGCATTCACATGATTTTTAACCAATACCAACATAAAAATCAACTCAATTGTCTTGTATATATATATATCCAAAATATATTGATTAAACTTGCATTAATCGTACTGAAAAAACCTTAAGAGCCTAGTCTTTCATATTGACTTAAATCTCAAGAATTTCGTCGAGGATTTCTCAATAAATTCACGAGAGTTGAAATAGGGGGGAGGAGAGAGACATAAAGAGGAGATGAAGAAGAGAGAAAAAGACAGAAAGAGGTGAGAGAGAAATTAAGAAGGGAAGTACTTTGAAAAAAGAGTAAACAGGAAAAGAAGAACAACAAAAGCTAACTGATGGAATTATAATTTTGGGGATAAATTTGAGTATTAGATAAATATAGGGCCAAATTCCACAGTTCGTTACAACTTGGGGCCAAATTCCACAGTTGGTTACAACTTGGGGCCAAATTGTAATTAACCATTTCAAAAGGGGATTGTTACCGTACATGAAGCAGAAAGGCAAGGTGGGTCCGTGTAGGACAATAGGAGTTAGTCTAATAGTGGGCTTTAGTCGATTAATTTTCTTTACAGTCACCCCTCATTTCTTAAAATTACAAATGAAAATGTGGCCCCGAATTTTTGGGGCCCAAAGCGAGGCTTTGCTCGCTTTAGGCCCAGGGCCGGCCTTGGGTTCGACATTGAACAAAATACTAGCTATTTGAATAAGTTGAAGTTCCCCTGCTTTATGGTTGGAGCTAGAAGTTTAATAAGTTAAAACTCTTATGAAACCAAATGAAGAAGGCAAAGAAAAACAAGCAGGGGAAACCAAATGAAACCTTTTGGGTTAGTTAGCTGTCAGTGTCATGCTGAGCTTTTATTCGTTGCACTTCTTATTTTACCTGTATGAGGAAATAATTGATCTGTCACTTTTCTCTTAATATTTTTAATTTTTCGTATATTAGTTGTGCCTTCAACTTTAACTTCTATTGGTCATTAATTTCTTACTAATGCAAACGCTCTCATTTATGGCTTACTCTGACCTTTCCAAACCAATCAATTATATCTACAGCTATGCAAGGCATTGGCCTCTTTATGTAGATACTCAGAAGCTTTAGAGATTATTGATGACTGTCTGAGATTAGTGGGCAACAGACTTCAACAGGAGAAGAAAGAGGAACTTAAGTCACTTGGAGCTCGTAAGTACTTATATTAAAGGGAACTAAATTGAATTACTTTATTTCTAGGTTCTGATCATAAACTTTGTTACATATCTACTAACACGAGAGGTTATTTTACCTGAGAGAAAATTTGAGAATCTTTAGAACCTGTCTAGAAAAAACAGCAAGTACTGGACTTAAAAACATTGCACAATATGTCCTAGAAAACTGCGTCCACTTGGAATATAACTCATTCTTCTGTTGTAGTCGAATTAGTTGATCTCTTGCAGAAATTTTCATGTTTGCTTGTGTAGCCTGAATTCATCTATCTGCGTGTACAAGGATGAAACATGGAAGATTTTAGAACTTTGATAAGTTTTGTTTTGCTTTTATTTTTTGTTTTCTCATTGAGTACCATAAGTTCAAGATATTATTCAAGTTGGAAATTTTCTTTATACAAAGATATTTTTTTTTTGAATAATTTGAATTTATAAAGAAGAGGGAAAACAAGAGAGGAAAAATAAATAAATTCTGATTTACTATCTTCTCATATTCTTCAGAGATAGCATTCAACACAACAAATCCATCATTTGGCTATGATTACGCACGAGACCTCGTTCTTCAAAATCCAAAGAGCATCTCTGCGTGGAACTGCTATTATAAAATCATTTCCAGGTACTTAACACTGTCGTTTTTTCTGATGACACAATTGAGAGTATCCTCCAAAGATACTTTATTCTAACTTTATTTATACTTCCATTTTTTTTCATGTTATAGATTCGAGGATAGGTTGTCAAAGCATTCTAAATTTTTGCGTATGAGGAGGCGCACACACTCAGAGTGTGTGCCTCCAAAGATCATTTCCGGTCACCAGCTTACTGCAATCAGCCAGCATCAAGCAGCTGCAAAAGAATATCTTGAAGCTTATAAACTTCAGCCAGATAATCCTTTGATTAATCTGTGTGTGGGTGAGGATAGGTCAATTTTGTTTCTTTACTTCCATACCTAATAGTGTTCTGCCTGTGATGATTTTTGAGAAGGATTTCATTTCCTTGATCTTGAACTTTAGAGAATAATTCAGTTTGTTATCCCCAGGTACCGCTTTAATCAACTTGGCGCTTGGACATAGGCTTCAAAACAAACATCAATGTGTAGCCCAAGGCTTTGCATTCCTCTTCAACTACTTGCGTCTTTGCAAAGAAAGCCAGGTATGTCATTTATTTTACATCGTAAACCTTTTGTTTTGCTAGCTGTCAGATTTAGGTCTTTAAAAATTGAAGTGGCTACGGGCCTATAAAATCGGTCTTAATAGTTAGGCTTTTCTCTCAGGCCCTGTGTGGGTTTGGATGACTGGGTAAGGATTTTTCCAATTGAACCGAAGACCGCCATTGGACCCGGGCCGGGCTTCGGGCTCCCTGTCTAAATTCCCACCCTTGGGTTAATGCCATTTAGGTATAATTTGATAATGGCTGATCGAAAAGTAAAAAACTGCAGGTAAAAAAAGTAAAACACCTAACAATACCCAAGTGCTTGGGACATACAATACTACTTTTTTTGCAGTTTTTTACTATAACGTGAGTGAGGTAACTGAAACAATTTGAATTCTATATGCAGGAATCGTTATACAACATTGCTCGGGCATGTCAGCATGTTGGTCTTGTAACGTTAGCAGTTTCATATTATGAAAAGGTACTGGCAATGAGAGTGATAGATTACCCACTTCCTAAGCTTCCTAACGAGGATCTGACTACTCCGGAAACTAAGAAAGAGGGTTACTGTGATCTTCGAAGAGAAGCAGCTTACAATTTGCATATGATCTACAAAAAGAGTGGAGCTGTAGATCTTGCTAGACAGGTCCTCAAAGATCACTGCACTCCTTGAGGTCAGGATAGAAATATGACCTCTAACCTCTGCTATAAGGTTAGTGGGGGAAACCGATGATCATGGTGGTTTAACAACTTGAAGGAAATAGGGTTTAGACTTCATTGTTAGAGCATCTGGAAGGAATTTTCTTAGGGTCCTTTTGGTTCATGTGAATTATTAAGGAAAACCGTTTTCTTTCCCATGGGAAAAGATGATAATTATTTTTCCAGTAAAATCAAATGTAAGTATTTGGTGACCTCAGAATTTTTCAGGGAAATAAAAATTTAGGATTTGGTAGAGCAAGAATTGTGAAGCTGCAAGGGCAGTTTGTGACTGACTCAGTCTCAAGTACACAAAAATAGGCAGCTAACTAAAACAAAAGCTAGACATTATATCAAATATCACAATGAATTTTCAAGTAATGTTCCAGTAGTCTTCCAAAAGTTGAAAAACAAATGAATATGGCTAAAACATTTTAAACTAAAAATTTGACGTCACAAATCTTAGTAGTTGTCGATATTGTCCCTGTTTTAGTCACCATGCACAGGTGTGGGTTTGTTTTTAACCAGGGCTCTAGGAGCCACTCCGAAAGGCCTCGACACTTACTAAGCAATAGTATACACCTATAGTCCAGTCTATGGACACTCTCGTGAGCGACGTGGGACTATCATAATCCTCTGACCCTCAACGAAGATAACAACTCTGATACCAAATTGTGACGTCCCAAGCAAACATATATAAAAATAAATATTAGATGTCAAGTATCTAATTATTTTAAAGAGTTACGGGTGCTGATGTCAAAAAATGACCTTCCATTATATCAGCATGAAACAGGGACTTGATGCATGACAGCGTCCGTTATGATCCAACATTCTGTGAGTTGATTGGGATTCCTTCTTTCCGTTCCTCGCTCCAGCTCCAGCTCCAGCTCCAGCTCCTTGCTTCTACTCCTACTCCTCTTCCTAGATCTTGATTCCTGAGGTGAAAACCTGTAAAGGGTTCGAAAACCGCTCTGACGCTCGAGACAGTCGGGATGTCTTTGCAGTAAAAGATTGAATATTAATTGAACCTTTTGGGGGCGACTATGTGTTACTCAGTGAAAAGTGGGGATGAATATCAAACTCAAGTTGTCATCTGGAAGACGATGTGGGGGCTCTTTATAGGCGATGTTAGGCCGACTGTGATAAGTGGCGTAAGTGAGGCGGCTGTCGTCAAACCATTAGAGAAGTTATCTCTTATTCGTATCTAGGATTTTCCTTAGAGTCTATCTCGTACTAAGATAACAGGAAGTTCCAATGTTCAAAGATACTTCATAGATATCATGTCGAGGTGATAGATCTTCGGGGATATACTCTCTCCTTTGATACTCTTGAAGTCCAAACTTGCTTAAACACTTAAGATCTTTAACCGAGTGGGATCTTTTAGGGAGATTCCTGGATTAAGTCTGTAAGTTGTTGGCTGCTTCTGCTTCCTCAGTTTAGGGCGTGAGATCGGCCTAGCTTACGCGGACCCCCTCATTCCTTTAGAGATTCTAGGGCTGATCTGTTTGTGCCGGGGGCGAAACAGAGCTGATACCTCTTATCTTGTCCAGCCGACCTCCCATTTAGGGGTGTAAGTGGCGGAACGTTGAGGGCTTAGCTGTTCTGCTACCTTAATCCGAGTTGACCCGTTAGACTTCAGGTCAATTCTTGGCTCTTTGACGTCAGTCAACGTTTGGACAATTTATGCATCATCCACTGGGATGAAAAATTGTGGTGACTCTTTTATGACGTGGGTGAATAAAATCCAAGTTTGATAATACCCGAAATCATTCAGCCCATTTATTTGAGTGCTCTTAGGTTTAAATTGGATATTTATCCATCGTGAGTTATTCCCCTGCGAAAAAGACGAATCATAGTTGACAATCGAAAGCAGGCGTGAACCGTATTTCGTGATTTGAGGGACCAAACAAAAAAAAAATTAGCAGAAAAATTAGAGCTTTAAACATTAATGTTTCAGTTCATCAGACGTTCATATTACTTATTCAAAGTTCGTCAGACTTTCAAAAAATAAGAATTACCATCTAGCCTTTCAGAGGTAAAGTCGGTTTATCCCAAGAGACAAACACTGAATCTGTTGATACAAGTAACATGATGTAAACTGTCTTAAGGATAGTGGCGAGGCCTGATTTTTTTTTTTTTTTTTTTTTTTTTTTTTTTTTTTATGTGGGGACACATTTAGATCAAAGGAAATAGAAACTTATATGCTATAAGATAATGACTTTTATTGATTCATAAAATTTTATCTATTTATATATTTATAATTGTCCTGGACGAGTTTTCATCTTAATAAGTTCATTACTAATAGTATCAAATATATCTTTCTCAATGTAGGCAAGTAAATTATCATTCATCCTTTGTCTCTTATTTGTTTTCGTAATCTGTTTTTTTTACAATACTCATACTGGAGAACACTTTGTTTCACGAAAAACTGAAACACGTTGAAAAAGAGAATTAAACAAACACTAGTCATAAGCATACATAAACGTACATGGGCGGAGCCACATGGAGACCACCCCTGGCTCAAGCCAGGGGTGGAATTTGTTCTTTTTCCATATCTAGGTAGAAAGTTAACCAAGTTGGTGTAGCGAGCCAGGGGTGGAATTTGGTATTTTTTGCATATCTAGGTATTTTTTGAAAATTTTCATTCATCCCCTCTTCTATAGAGTAACTTTGCTCACTTCTTTCATCGATCCATTTTTTTGGCCAATTCTTTTTCGCCTCTCAATTTATTTGCTGATTCAAGTTTAAATCTGTTTTATAACGTTTCATCAAGCGTTGTTAGAACTACTTATTTGTGTCAAAATTATTAATCACAACCATTCTCTTTTTGTATAAATTCTTGATGTTTTTTTCATAATTTTACTTATTTGAAGTTCTGAACTCACCAATTATTTGTCTATATATTTAGTTTCTCAAGTAAAAAATCTTATATTTCATCAAAAAAAAAAGTAAAAAATCTTATTATATTGTAAAATGTCATAGATTTATTACGATTGGTATTTCATTGAAAATACCTAGTATAATAGCAAATGGACAATAATAGGGTGCTACTTCATATGTTTTAATTTGTTTATGTTTCGAAAATTATTTATTTTAAATTGAGCTAAAAAGTTAAACTAAGTATTGATCTAGGTCTTTCATAAAAAAAAAAAAAGTATTGATCTAGGTAGAAAAATGTACAACTTTCACCATTAAAATTGTTCCAAAATCCATGTTTACAAGTAGATGTATGTCGTAAGAAAAAATACAGTCTATAAGAATTTTAAGGTAGCCCGGTCTAACTTGAAATCCTGGCTCCGCCCTTGTAAACGTAAACTATTTATTTCAAAATTAATGATAAATTAAAATTATTTTGAAGTTAATAAGAAACTAATTACTAAAATATCTTGTGATAGAGAGACAGAAAGACACCTTAATTTTGAATGAAACAACCACCAAAATCATACATCTGTCTTTTTTTAATGACTCGACCAAAAAGAAAGATGAGATTATGACTTCGTAAAAAATATAACCACCAAAATTTATAATTTTTTTTATGTTTCATATTTGGTTTGGAATTTGGGTTTATATCAGTGTAGGAGGGTGGAGGGGAAAATTAATTTTAGCTACAATTAAAACAAGGAATTTGGGATCTATCATCTACGTGAAGTCCTTCAATGGACCATCACAAGAAAAGGTCATAATTGGATCGATGGAGGGTCGTAAAAGAAGGACCTAGTGGGTGGGCCATTTGAGTTTTTAACTTAATTTGAGCAGGGGCACTAAAGGCACCTCTTTACATAGTAAAAGGGTGTGTGTGTGTGTGTGTTATTGGGGTGTTTGCCTCTGCTGCTCTTCAAACCCTAATTCCCAACAAATCTGAACCAGGGGAGATTCAAAAGTAAGCTTTCTTTTTTTTTTAACTTCAATGTTTCGATCACTTTTTCAAGTAAAGAATATCATTTGTGAAAAACCTCATTCATCAACCCATCTTTATAATATATTTCTCCTTGGCAACTATCAAAACCCTAAATTTCTTCATCATACTAAAAAATGCAGCAACTCACCTTTTGTAGTTTCTTATTTGATTAAGTTTTGTGGATTATCAGAAGAAAAAGCAAAATATGCTTCTAAGAAATTACAATTTGAAACTTCATCTCAACCAGACTCAGTTCTTACCCTTCTTGAAAGTTATGGTTTCACTAAATCCCATATCTGCAAAATCATTACCAAGGTCCCTTGTTTACTCAAATCCAATCCTTTAAAAACCCTAAAACCTAAATTAGATTTTTTCAATTCTAAAGGACTTTGTGGGATTGACTTAGCAAATGCTATTTCTAAAGAACCAGGTCTCTTGGAAATAAGCTTAGAGAAAGAAATGATCCCTTGTTTTGATTTCCTCAAAACCATTCTTTCTTCTAACAAGAATGTCATTACTGCTCTTAAAATATCTTCATCTGTTCTTAGCCAAACAAGATTGGTTCCCAAAATAGAGCTTTTGAGAGATGAAGGTGTACCAGAATCAAATATTGCAAGGTTACTACTAACCCAACCAAGAGTAGCAACAGTTAATCTTGTTAAATTGAAGGAAAATGTAGAAAAGATTAAAGAAATGGGTTTTGATCCTTTGAAGTTTACATTTCTTCTAGGTATTAGAGGATTAGTTTCAATGAGTAAATCTACTTGGGAAGCAAAATTGAATGTTTATAGAAAATGGGGTTGGTCCGAAAATGACATTAAGACAGCTTTCATGAAACAACCACTTTGTATGATGACATCTGAGAAGAAGATAAATGCGATAATGGATTTCCTCGTGAATCAAATGGGTTGTGATCCAGTTGCACTAGCTCAATCACCAGGTGTTTTTTCATATAGCTTGGAGAAGACTACTATTCCTAGGTACAAAGTTATTAGAATTCTAATCTCTAAAGGTTTGATTGATAAAAATATTAGCATCTATACGATAGTTACGAGAACAAAGAAGTCGTTCGTAGAAACATTTGTGATTAGATACGAGAAACAAATTCCTGAATTGTTGAACATATACCAGGGTCAGTTGGAATCTAATCACAAGTAGTTTGTTGTAATTGATTCATAACTATTTGTAATCAAGTTCTTGCTTTTATCGGATACTCTAATCATTTCAAGTTTGCTCCATATATAAAAGAGAACTCATTACAAAGGCAGTCGAAAAATACCCATACTTCATGATTGATTTTTGAAGCTCTGTTATGTTAAGAATTTTGTTCTCAAATCTCAATGAATGCTGGATGACTGTGGGAATTGAAGGGAATAGTTAGTGTTATAGTTCATGATTTGATTGTTGAATCTGTGTTAAGTAATTTTTTTTTCCTCAAATTCTCAATGTTTGTCGATACTCTAACTAATCAAATTCTTTTTTCAACAAAAAAAAAAAAAAAAAACTAATCAAATTCTTTAGTCTGTAATGCTTGTTTTGATATTGTATTTTATGTGGATTTCTAAGTACTTGAGTCTTTTCTAAGTACTTAAGTCGGTTATATGACTTGGAGAGTCTTAATATGATACTCTAATTTTAGAGTTGGGAGTTTCTATAATAATTGCTCCCACATCATCATAGAGTGTCGAATTGAAAAAGTTTTTTTAACAAAATCTCCAGAATTTCTAGGTGGTACTAGTTTTAGAGTTTGAGTCTCCCTTAGAGAGAGGGTGTTTGATATTCACAATTATCAAGTTTCACTTATTGAACGTGGTTAACTAATTTTAAGGAATTCTTCTTAACACATAATTAATTAGTTAAAATATCACTTCCAACTAAAAAGTTACAAGTCCAAAGTTCGATTTTTTTTTTCCAATTTGACCCATTTGTCTTTAGAATTCCAAACGTCTTGAGAGATTCTTCATCTATAATATCATTGTTTGATCGCATTGGTGGTTGTTGGTTCGATTTAAAGATGTCATCTTCCTCCATTAAAACAACATTAACGATATTCTATTAGAGTCTCAAGAAAAATAAAATATTATATTCCATCTAAGTTTTTGTTTACAATGTAATCTCTAGTACTTCGGGGTTTGACGACAACCATAGTAGAAATATGTGTAACATGCTCGATATAAACCATAGAGGCACAAGTTAAACCCTAAACTTGCCACATATGAATTCGATATAGTTGTCCACCACTTCTTGTGGTTGGACACCCAATTCGCAATACAGAGGTTCTAAGTTCGATCTTATAGAAGTACAAATCGAAGATTTATTGAACTTTAGGTATAAATAAAATAATTTAGTTAGTTTTGGACTTTATAGGTTGGGGTTTAGGCTTTCAAGATTAGGTTTTAAGCTCTTTAAGATGACCTTCAGGGGTGTATATCGAGCGGTTATGGGGCTTATTCAATTCATGAATCATGACATATCTTTGTCCACTTCCAAAAGAGAAAAAAATTGCTAGAGTTGTCGGGTCAGGTCGTGTACATATTCTTCATCATGTTCCTCCCTAGCCGTGTCACGAGAAGAAGTTAAAATTGGAGTGGCTACGGGTCTATAAAATCTGTCTTTTTAGTCTGGCTTTTCTCTCGGGCCCAATGTGTGGGTTGGATGACCAGGTAAGGATTTTTGAATGGAACCGAATCCCGCCCATCGGACCCGGGATGGGCTTTGGGCTCCCATTCTAAATTTCAACCCTTAGGTTAATGTCATTTATGAATAATTTTATAATGGCTGATGGAGAAGTAAAAAACTGCAATGAAAACAAGTACACCACCTAATAGTACCTAAGACCAGAAAATATACATGTTGACCAACACACCTGGATTTCAGATTTTAGTTTCAGTCTAAGGTGTTGTTTGTTTTTTTAATTTTTCAGATCTGAAATCTGAATTCGGATCAATTCAGATTTCAGATGTTTGCTTTTTGTATTTAAGAAATCTGAAATGTTGTCTGAATTTGGTCAATTGTCTGAATTGACTGAAAATGAGCCCATATTTTTCAGACTTCCAAACAAGTCTGAAAACAAATGTCGAATGCTGAAATGGGTTAATGTCATTTATACCCCATAAATTTTACTATTCTCTATCATTATTTTATTTAGCAACACCACCACCACAAAAATCAGCACCACCACCACCACTGCCACCCAAATCAGCACCACCACCACCACCCAAATCAGCACCACCACCACCACCCAAATCAACACCACCACCACCACCCAAATTAGTATCACCACCACCACCACCACCACAAAAATCAGCACCACCACCACTACCACAAAAATCAGCACCACCACCACCACCCAAATCAGCACCACCACCAACCTTGACCACCACCATCAACACAACACCAACACATATCACGACATCACGACCACCACCAGACCACCGCTAGAAACCACAACCACCAAAGAGAAGGAAAGAGAGTGGGAAAAGAGATACCCTCGCCGGATCTGGCGAGGGTTAGTTTTTTTGTCTTCGATCAGAGAGGGAGATTGAGAGATCCGACTAGAGTTAGCTAGAGAGAGAGAGAGAGATCTGGCGAGGGAGAGATATCTGGTGAGGGAGAGAGATATCCGACTAGACTTTAGATTAGAGGGAGAGAAATCTGATGAAGTTTTCGGCTGGAGATAAAGAGATCCGACGAACTTTCCGGCTGGAGATAGAGAGATCCGGCGAACTTTTCGGCTGGAGAGAGATCCGGCGAACTTTTCGGCTGGAGAGAGATCCGGCGAACTTTTCGGCTGGAGAGAGATCCGGTGAAGGTGAGGTGTAGATGGGGACTTCTGAATTTTTTTGGTTATAAAGTAGAAAGAGAAGGCAACCCTAGCTTTTTAGGGTTTTTTAGTTCTACTGTTCTCATTTGGCCAAAACACAAAAGATAATTTTTTTTTATTAATCAGGGGTATAAACGTAATTTTTGTTTTTCAGACTTCATAATTCAGATTTAAAAAACAAACATCTGAATTTAGCCAATTAAGATTCAGCCAATTAAGATTCAACAAATTCAGATTCAGACATAAATAGAAAAACAAACAACACCTAAGTGTTTGGGATCGGCCTATCCACAATAGCACTTCACGTCAGATCTAGATGGGTGTAACCGGAGCCCCACCTGTGCCAATTCTCCAAGTTGTTGTGGATGTGGCTTTGGGTTGTTTGAGTCTAATGTGAATTAGTCAAGTAGAGTCAGAAGGGCACACATACACATACACACAAACACGTACATACATAGCCACATATACATAAGGGAACTCAGCGGAGTTGCTCGGCTAGGACGGGTGTTGATCGAGATTCGACTGTTATCGAACCCTGAGCCTGTCCTGCGCCCAATTGCCTAGGTTTCAGTTTTTGATTTTGTTCCCGATACTTCTTACCGTCTCAAATGGATATATATATGTATTGATGTTATCGAGGTTGATAGACTTGATTATGTTTGGCACTAAGTGATCCACACATACAATACTACTTACGTTTCCAATGTTTTTACAAAAACGTGAGGTAACTGAGAGACAATTTGAATTATACATGCAGGAATCGTTATACAACAACGCTCGGGCAGGTCAGCATGTTGGTCTTGTAACAATAACAACTTTATATTATGAAAAGGCACCGGCAACGACGTTGAAAGATTACCCACTTCCAAAGCTTCCTAACGAGGATCCAACTACTCCTGAAACTAAGAAAAAAAGGTTAGTTTTGCAAAAAAGAAAAATGAAAAGGGTTAGTGTGATCTTCAAAAAGAGAAGCAACTTAGAATTTGCATATGATCTACAAAAAGAGTGGCGTTGTTGATCTTGCTAGACAGATCCTCAAAGTTCACTGGACTCCTTGAGGTTAGGTTAAAATAATTAGGTTAGGGGCTTAAATTGCAATAAATAGTATAGTTAGGGAGTATTTGAAATAACAAATGAGTACCTGTTTTGTAGTAAAAATCCCCTTAAATAATTCCTATTAAACCCTAATAATCTCATATGGGAGATTTTATAGGGCCCCCTCATTTTTGTTAAAAGGCCCCCCCCTCAATGATAATTTACCAAGTAAGATGGTTCATGGGGAGGCCTTTTAACAAAATTGGAGAGGCCTTATAAAACTTCCCATCTCATATTCTCATAAGAAACCGCCGACTCTTCCATCCCCTCTCTTTTTAAACTTCTTTCCAATCATTGATCAAAATCCTAAATCAAAATCTAAATATAGAAATCAATTAAAGAAGAGAATGTATCTCTTCAATGGCAGAAGATGAGAGAAGAACTAATCAAGAAAGATAAAAGCGTAATAGTTAGGAAGAAGAGAAGAGCTGCAGGTATTATAATCAGATTTTGAGTTTAGTTTTACAGAGGGATCAAATCTTTCGAAACCCTTCGATCTACTTTGTAGTTTAAGCCAATGTAAGCACCTAAGCTTTTTAGTTAATTTTACCTATGACAAAATAAAACTAATCATTGAAGGATTATAGTGGAGTTTCCTTTCATGTGCCCATGATATCTGACTTGGTCAATTCACATTGACCTAAACTATTGTAAGGATTATCTGTGCGAATCGAGAAAAAGACAAGTGAGAGTACTTTTCTTAACGATAAATTTAAGAAGCAATTTGATGTTACTCATGCTAATAATTTGATAAATAAAATTTATTTTGGACATGTCAATAGAGAAAATGGCAAATTGGTCTTAAATTTGGGGCGAAAAATGGAAAACCAAAAAAGTGTGGCTTAAAGAGTAACAAGAAAAGTTTGAAATAACAGTAACTTCTACCAATGTGGCCCAAAAAAGTGTGGCTTAAAGAGTAACAGGCAATCACTTCACATGGACCAGCTCATTGCCAAATTAATGCAATAACCATCTTAAGTTCTTGACAAAATTAAAATGATAATATTTTGTACAAGATTAAATTAATAGCCTGACCCTATGAATAATGATTATCAACATGTATTCGTTTAATTCATGAATAAAAAAAATGTCAATTCATGATAACAAAAGACATGCATAAAAAAAGTGATACTCAATTGAAGAATTTCAAAGCATTCATAAAACAAAAGACATTTTAAAATGCCTTTCAAAATTATGTTAGATATGAATAATAAAAACTAAAATATACCTAAATATTTGGAATCAAAAGTATCAACTTTTTTTTGTTACGTATCGAAAATAATTTTGATTCAGTCAAAAAATCATTTCGAGAGGGAATGATGGTAATACAGTTTTTGTCACGGTATCAATTTGATATGATAAACGATCTTCCAACTCTGTTCAAAATGGTCCATATGACTCATACAAGAGACAAACCAAGAACATCAACAACATAAAAAAGAGAAAACAAAGATGGTATAGTTTCTCCATTTCCTTGGTAGTTCATTTTAAATTCGATTGTCGAAAGCACGAAGTTAAGAAACTCTTGCCAAATCTAAAACAAATATTTATCTCTGCCTTGTATTTCTTTCAGAAACAGAAAGAACCCCATTTCCAGGCAATGGTTCGGCCAAGTATACCTGAAGATCGAGAATAGAACGATGCAAAAAATGGTTGTGGAGTCTGCAAGAAAATTTGATGTCGGAGACGAGCTTTGGATATGTTGTGATGTGTGTGAACAATGGTCTCATGGCAACTGCGTAAGT
Organism: Eschscholzia californica; assembly: GCF_041429995.1. NCBI lineage: Eukaryota > Viridiplantae > Streptophyta > Magnoliopsida > Ranunculales > Papaveraceae > Eschscholzia > Eschscholzia californica. The sequence goes on along the minus strand of NW_028238472.1, from coordinate 14,520,665 downwards.
ATGAAAGTTGAAAAAGTAGATAATATTGAGTTTCATAGGTGACCGATTTGCAAAATGTTAAGGAGAAGAAGATGTGGAAGTGTAAATAGTAAGTAAAGTCTCACATATACATATATGAGAACCTTCATTTCATGAATACTTAGGACTGCTCTCTAAGTATCAAATAAAAAATTTGTTGTTTAAGTATCAAACGAAAAATTATACTGTATTTTATGAAGGATGCAATGTCTTTTTCTTTTCATGAATAAAAATAGTTCAAAGTTGAATAGAATGATCTAATGTGAATGTCATCAGACGATTTTGTTACTTGCAAGTTTCATTCTAGATACTCTCAAATGTTATTTGAATTTAATCATACAAGCATAAAATCCAATAAGAAATGTCACCTTACAATATGCTATGATTAGATCTATAAATCTACAGATCTAGATATACTATCCATTAGATTCATCATCATTTTATCTTTCTCTCTTTTTCTCTTTCTCCGAAGATTCATATATGATGATTCACATTGAAGTTGCTCTGATTTAAAGATGAAAAATTTCAAATTCAAGCTTTTGTTGAGCTTCTACAGAAGCTTCGACTTGTAGAAAAAAAACTTATGTTGAAGCTTCAGAGAGAGAGAGAGAGGTGGAACAAGAGAGAGCAAGAGTGAGTGAGATAAAGAGAATGATGATAGTGGTGTTGGTGAGAAGAATGAGAGAGTTGATGTTCCAAATATTGGTCATCTTTGACCGAGTCTAGAAGTCAACAATTGACCAAGAATCAAGTGCGCCAACTTTTCGGTCAGACATTGTTGACCAGTGGGATGACCTCGGAACACCTTGGCATGCGAGACAGAAAAGGAGTACGTGACACTCTCGTAGCCTTGAGTTGTACCATGTTTGTATGGCCCAACAGATGAAGTCATTGGTTACAATAGTCATTACAAAGGCATTGATACATCGTTACCATTTGATAAACACGATAACTGTCAAATTACTACTGGCCTAAAGCAAGGCGAAATTATGACCTAAAACCTACAGAAACTACTTTATACTCAAGTTCAATATTTGTGGATTTGCACTTCCATGGGATCGAACCTTGGACCTCCGCATTACGGAGTAGATGCACTTACAGATATACTTACCAACAGGGCTACCCGTTGTTGGCAAGTCCTTTGATCTGATTGGCGTGAGGAAGGGGATTTTCAAATTTGTTCTCATCTCTAACCAATACCCGTAATTTTACTACAGAGAGATAGATATCTTTTCTCTAGAAATTGAAACAGAGAGCGTGAGAGAGAACTGGGATTTACAGAGATGGAAAGAAGGAGATTTGTAATAGAGAGTGATCAAAGGAGTGATTATAGAGATTAGAAATAAAGAGTGATCAAAGGAGTGAGAAAAAACTCGGCTGGCTGGATATCTTAGACAGAGAGAGATAGAAAGAGAATGGGAATTGAGTTTTCTCTGGATATTTTAAGGAGAGAAATCAGTGAATTGAAGATAAGAGAGATAGCTTGAAATTTTAGACATAAATCAAGGGAGAAGATCAGAGAGATAGATGGAAAGAGAGGGGAGGAATTCCGATTGACTATAGAGAGTGATTGAAAGAGAGTATTTATCAATCACAGAGAGAGAAGAAGAAGTATTTTCAAGGAGTTCCATTTTTGAGTTGGAACAAGGGATCTTAGTCTCTTCTTGGGAGTTCCATTTTTGAACTGATTCCTCTTTGTTCTTCTTCTATGCACTATCATAGAGAAATTTTTTTCACTACCATAGCAAAAAACTAGGTCAGAACCATGATATTTAGAGATTATTAAGAGAAAAATAGAATGCGCAAACAAGAAAACTTATCATTTTCACGACCGTCAAAGTTGGTTTCATCTACCCGGTGTCTCACTACCGCATCATCTCAGTCGATCATCACAGTCGTAACAGATTCGCCCTAATCAATTATCGAGGTTTAACTTCTAAAGTTAAACTTCAAATTCATTTCTTTAACAGTAAAAACACTCTACTGACTTGAGTGTCTGAGAGGTTTCTGAGTTTTTTGCAGGTTTTCTCTCCAAAATCACAAAGATAAATTGGTTCTTTGGTTCATTAAGCCTTCGTTACCCGATTGGTAACCTAAAGCCAATTTTAGACATCATCAAGAGAGACTAAAAAAGATTGGTTGAAGGTCACCGGAAATAGTAAGTCGACCGTTGTCGGCAAAGACTAACCGAACTATGGTATTTATTGGAATGTGGGAGTAATGTAGAGGTCAAATTTTCAGTTGGTCATAAAAGGAAAGCAAAAATGACTAACGAAGACTAACCCAACTATGGTACTATTGATTGGAAAGTTAGAGTAATATAGAAGTCAAATTTTCATTTGGTCACAAAGAGGGGGCCAAATCAAAATTAATGCAGTGGATAAAGGACATGGAAGGGTGCATATATAGGCGCCAGAGCCGGCCCGGGGCCACGAAATTTTAGGGGCCACAATTTTCGTGAGTTACCTCTAAAGTTTGTATATTCTAGGCTTTGTTTTAGCCCAATTGAGCGGCCCAACACTGCCTTAAAAAAGGAAAATCAGTAACGGCAGCCACTAACGATTAACGAATACTAAGCTAAGGGTGGCCCCACTTCTTTTAACTTTATTTTTTAAGTGTGGGTCCCTTCCATGGTAAATCGTATCTCCTCTCTGTCTCATCTCCAATCCCACTCCCAAGTCCCAACCATGTCCATCTATTTTCCAAAAACCATGTCCATCTAATCTAGTCCCAACCATCCAGAGACGTTGCACTTTTATTTATCAAATCTATCTTATTTCTATTGAAAAATATCTATCTTATTTATCTTTCAACAGAAAAATCTAATCCCAACCATCCAGAGACGTTGCACTTTTATTTATCAAATCTATCTTATATCTCTTGAAAATATCTATCTTATTTATCTTTCAACAGAAAAATCAATCTTATTTGTATTCCATCATTCATCACCTCCCCATATAATATTTATATGAGTTAATTCCTATATGGCCCCCTACTTTGTGACCAGCTTCCTTTATGGCCCCCAAATTTTTGTAAATTCAAATATAGCCCCCTATTTTCATGGAAATGTCATAACTACCCTTCCCATTAATATATTTTCAAAATAAAATTAAAAACAAAAACCTAAATTCCACCCCACTTCCCTCTCCACCACTCATCTCTCTCCAACTCAACTCTCTCTCTCTCCAAGTCAGCACTCTCATGAAGGTCGCCGGCCGGAAAATTTTCCGGCCGGCGACCTTCAAACTTAAAATTTTTTTTTTTTTTTTTTTTCACTCATCTCTCTCTCTCTAAAGATTCCGGCGAAGGGTGTTTCCCTTCGCCGGAATCTGTTTTGTTGAAGAACAGACCAGATCTGGTCTGTTCTTCAACAAAACAGACCAGATTCCGGCGAAGGGAAACCCCCTTCGCCGGAATCTTTAGAGAGAGATGAGTGAAAAAAAAAAAAAAAAATTTATTTAAGTTTGAAGGTCGCCGGCCGGAAAATTTTCCGGCCGGCGACCTTCATGAGAGTGCTGACTTGGAGAGAGAGAGAGAGGTGAGTGAAAAAAAAATTTTTTTTTTTTAAGTTTGAAGGTCGCCGGCCGGAAAATTTTCCGGCCGGCGACCTTCATGAGAGTGCTGACTTGGAGAGAGAGAAAGGTGAGTTGGAGAGATAGGTGCGTGGAGAGAGATGAGTGGTGGAGAGGGAAGTGAGGTGGAATTTAGGGTTTTGTTTTTTATTTTATTTTGAAAATATATTAATGGGAAGGGTAGTTATGACATTTCCATGAAAATAGGGGGTCATATTTGAATTTACAAAAATTTGGGGGTCATAAAGGAAGCTGGTCACAAAGTAGGGGGCCATATAGGAAATAACTCTATTTATATATAATTATTTATCCATAATTAAAATCTTATTCTCATATTTGGAGGTCACATTTGTTCGAAATAGATTTTATCATTTATTGACTTATGTAAATATATATATATATATATATAAAGTGAGAGTGTGTATCGGCTTTAAACATGTAAGACAACCTGAACGGTCTTTACATGTCTTTCAGGATCAAAATATTTTTGTTTCATGGTAGTTAATAGGACTAATCATGATTTAATTTTATATTCTATTCATATCTCGATACATATTAAATACAACGAATAGAACAAAAATTGAACTAGAAAATAGCGTTGTGAATAAAAGATGGAGTAAATTAAAAGACTACATTTTTTTTGTTGAACTTTTTGTTGAACTAATCAAAAGAGTAAATGATAAATCTATAGATCCGTTAACTATTTTATTTGCGCTTAATTTTGTTAAAAGGCCTCCCCATGAACCATTTTACTTGCTAAATTATCACTGAGGAGAGACCTTTTAACAAAATCTCCTTTGTTTAATTAGAGATACACATCAATTTGGATGATTTAGTTAAGTAGACATGAGTGAAAATATGAGAAAATTACCATCAATTGGTCTATTTCTTCGTCTTCTACGAATTACTAAATAATCTTAAGCTAACACATTTAGGAGCACCAATGGATTCTTATAAAATACCAAATTTTACACAATAATTTTATGTTTTTTGTGAAATTTTTTGCACAAGCTTTTACTGGGCCACATTTTCTTAAATGGCTTCGGGCCACCGAATTATCAGGACCGGCCCTGATAGGCGCACCCCAAAAGTGCTCTGTAGGCACCCCTTGTACAGGCCCAAAATGCTACCCCAGTGCCTCCTCTATTCTTTTCTTCTTTGTTTCTTCATCTTTCTCTCTTTACTTTCTGTCTCTTCAAATATCTTGCAAGAAAAACATAAGGCTAGCTTGAAGATATGAGCTTGCTTATGGATTTGAGACCTAGATTTAGTTGCCCTTTCTTCGTCTCTTTTTCGTCTTTTCTATAGCAGAAGGGTTTGATGCCTCCCTTGCTTATGAAGATCCGAGACCTAGATATGTTTTCAATGCGCCAGATTTCGAGCTTGGAAAGTGTTTGGTTTATGCCCTAGATTTCGAGCTTGAAGGGTGCAAGACCCTCGGACTGGTCCCGAGTCCGAGCCCTTGCTGTGGGTCTTGAAATGGTCAGTCCAAAAAGGGCACTTATAAATGTCAAAGGTCAAACGAGATTAAATAGAGTTAGAGGTGAAACCGGTTAGGGTGAACCGTTTCTTGATATATTTGAACGGGTACCTATTATAATGGTTCGATTTATATATGTAACAAAGACTGACCAAAAGCTCATAGACAATAAAATAGACCACTCAATTAGAAACAGGTTTTCGGTGTGGTTTTTCAGTTTAAACCTAATTTAAGTTTTATTTAACCAAATATTAACAATTAAACGATTATTTTGAGGCTAATAATGTATGCAAGAGATCAAATGAATATGATCCAACAGTGCTAATATTTTCTTTGCTCAATAGTCCAACGAAAGAAAAATGTGAACAAGAGCAATGGATTTCAATAAAAGACGGAGTAACATCTAACTTGATTGATTATTCAAAGATAAAAGAAACTTCAATTGCAATGACTTCAAAAGCTTAAGCATTTCGGTTGGCCAAAATAGATCGTTTTTTCTTCCACGCCATCCTTTTTCTTCCACATATTTGATTTGGTCCGGTTCGAGGCCCACGGGTTTGTCACAAAAATGACCGAACCGAACCTAAAGATCAATTCAGTCAAAAAAAGATCGACCATTCTGAATTGGACTAATTTGGTCTGCTTTTTTTTTCCAGTCTGATTCGGTGTTCACGGTCTTTAGTTTTCACCCCTAACTACAATCAATTCCATTTCGGAGGGGCGAAGAGCAATTTTAGGAGGCGCCTGTAGACGCACACACATGAAAATCAACTTACCAGTGTAAAAGATAAGCTCATCTTTCTCTCCAACCACCGATCCTCGATTGAACTTCACAGAAAAGAATTCAAGTTTGAAATTTCTGTTTTTCTTCTTCTTGTATTAACGAGAAGAAGAGGAGGAAAAAGAAGAAATATGACCGTTATGATTGCACAATCATCTGCTTCTACTTCTAATTGTTTATCTTCTTCTTTTCACTCCTCCATCAAGTCTTGTTGTTTATTCTTCAATTTCAGTAAGAACCCATCCTTTAATTTTAACAAGAGGAGATTTTCTCTTCTTTATTCATGTCCATCTCTATCAATTAAGGGTTTAAGTTCATCAACTGATGATGGGTTTGTAGTTGTGGATGATGATCTTCCTGCACTCTTGGAGGTATAATAAATCTCTCTCTCTCTCTCCCTCTTTCTATAAATTAATGCATTTTCATTTTTGATTCAATTCAAATTCTATTTGTATTTCCATAGATTCTACCTCGAGATTTGCGTGATAATCTCTGGAAGAATCCCAAAAGAGCTGAACTTATAGAGGTAAATAGTCTTCTTACAAGTTACAACCCAATGATTCTAAAATCTAGATGGTAGCTGAGTTATTTCTTGACTTATTTCCCTCTTAGGTAGTGTTTGTTTTTTTTATCATTGCCTAAATTTGAATCATCGTATTCAAATATCGAGTTAGATTTTATATATGACTTAGAAAAACAAACAAACACTACCTTAGTTATATTTGTTACTTCAAGTGTTTGTTGGTTCCACTCTCAAGTTAGAAGAAACTCAAAGTTGCAACCTTTAATAAAAAGTTGAGAACAACTCCATGAGTAGGCCCAACTTCATTGCTACCTTAGAGATTCTCATTAGTCTATAGGAGGCCAATTTGGAGACCAGCGTTCGAATCTTACTGTTTCAGAAAAGAAAGAAAAAACATTAAGCACTCAATTTCTCAAGGTTAACTTCACCTCGGCTTCTTTGTTCTTATATTGTTCTTACTTCTTAGTCATCTCTTGTAATTAGGTTGTATTGGATTTGGGTCGTTTTCCGGAAGCACGTTTTCTCGGTGTATCAGGTGGGGAATATTTAAGAAGCACAGAGGTAACACCTAAGCTACATTCAGTTACTTTTATTTTCTCTTTCCATTTTAACAAATTTTATCCGAACAATAAATGAAATTGGTACTAATAGTTCTTTCATTTCATTTACTCTTTTACTCGAGTTTCAATCCAGTGGTTCTCCTGAGTCACAATGTATACTTTGATTATTTGTAGGTATCAATGAAAGAATTGGAAGAAGCTCAAAATGTTGTTGGAGAATTTGGAGGAGATAATAGAGCAGGTATTGAAGGTACTTTGCATAGAATATCTGCAATAAGGAGTCGAAAGGGTTTGGTGGTTGGGTTAACTTGTAGAGTCGGGCGTGCAATTAGTGGTCATATCGACATGGTTCATGATCTCCTTCAGTATGGCGAGAGCATCTTGTTTCTAGGGAGGTAAATCTACTACTCCACATGCATTAGCTACAATGTTCATGGCGAAACTACTATCTGTTTGATCTTACCAGGCCTGGAGTAGGAAAAACTACTGTCCTACGTGAAATGGCTCGTGTCTTGGCAGATGATCTTCATAAACGAGTGGTTTGTGGTCTTACATTTCTATAATGATAAATTTTCTTGCATTAAAATGGTTATTGGACTTACTTTTGAATCTCATGAATCAAAATAATAGGTTATTGTCGACACTAGCAATGAAATTGGAGGGGACGGAGATATTCCCCATTCAGCGATTGGTAGTGCACGAAGAATGCAAGTTCCCGAACCATCAATGCAGCATAAAGTCATGATTGAGGCAGTGGAAAATCACACACCAGAGGTGATCCTTGTCGATGAGATTGGAACAGAAGCAGAGTCTCTCGCTTGTCGTACTATAGCGGAAAGAGGAGTTATGCTCATTGGAACTGCTCACGGGGAACTGCTCGTTAATATGATAAAGAATCCTACTCTTTCTGATCTGGTTTGTTTTCTTACTTAAAAATATGAACAGAGTTAAAAATGTTATTTCTTGAGAAAACCTTGATTTGCAATATATTGATATATTCTTTCTGTCAAATATCCAGATTGGTGGCGTAGAAACCGTTACTTTAGGGGACGATGAAGCTCGAGCTAGACGGAGTCAGAAAAGCATTCTTGAGAGGAAAGGTCCTCCTACGTTTCCTTTTCTGATTGAGATGAGGGAAAGAAACTACTGGGTGACACATCGAGTATGCACTAATATCTTCTCTCTTCTAGTCTTTACACTCAATTTCATCTATCTAACAATAAAATATCTGCATCATTAAACCAGTGAACTTGTGTAAAATAAGTTCTTGTCATTCGATAAGATCCATTTGAGACGATGCTACTGAGAGATATAACAACATATATATACATCTGGAGTTGCTGGCAAACCAGCTTGCTAGGACCATAAAATACCGTTCTAAGTTAACCTCATTTATGTATGATATATAGCAACAGTTATTCCAAAAGTAAATATTTGAACAAGAATCTATTAAGCAGGAGAAGGAAATACACATATACGAGTATCTTCCCGTTTTGGTATTCTTACATTGCTGTACACATAAAGATGTTAGATAGCTTCTTTGTCTAACTCAATGCATCTAAGTTATTTCTTTATTTTTATTATTGCAGACAGAAAGAAGTGTTGATATGTTATTGCATGGGAAAAAACCACTGGTCGAGGTAGTTCTTTTTATAGACTATGGCTCTGCTTTGCAAATATTTGCATCCTATTTATGCCTTGGTGACGATTATTTAGAATGTCCAATAACGAAATCAATATTTTTTCAATTCATAGTCATCATAATGCTTGTTTTTGTATACTAAAGTTGAGTTTATTTGTAGTTTCTAAATTTCGGAAAAGTTTTGTCGCCGAAAAAAGTTGGAACTTTTGGTTCTCTAATAAGTATAGTTTTCTGTAGTGTTCTTCTGTTAAACACAAGTCTCAACAGAAAAGAAACTCGATTTGCAGGTAAGGAAGCGGGACGATCAATTCAAGGTTGTGATAGAAAGATGGAAAGCATACGATGGAGATGGAATTTAAGTCAAATTCACATTGAAGCATCTTCTTCAGTTTCCAAGTAGAAGAAAGGGTTACGAAGCCTTCAAATATATTCTGAAATCTGAAAATTCCGAGAGCTTTAGAGAAAATGTTCACATCGTGTAAGTTTTACGTGTTTCTTATGTCGATGCCGGAGAGAAGTAGTACGGGTCGATGAAAGTTCGACCGAGAAACACCCAATTAAATTTCGATTCCATCATGTCGACGTGTCATTTCGTGGGTCACGTAACCCGAGAAGTCAAGGATGAAAAAGACTGGGCAGCGAGAATGCCATGAAGCTTGAAGAGAAGTACTTTCCTGAAATCTGTACTGATTGTGCTTTTCTTTCTTGTAATCTATAGCACTTGGTTTGTAATTTTCTCTAGTAATTTAGCTTCTTTCCTTCATAAAATTGGAAGCAATATTGTTTTCTTTTTGAGTTAAGAACTATCTATAACTATAGTTGTAATGGAGTATAACCACTTTTGTGAGACTCCATATTCCCCATCTTTCCATGAATGTTGAATATGCATATACAGTAAATGTGACACCCCTAGCCTTGGCTCCTGACACTCTCGCAAGAGAAGTGGGACTATCACAATCCTCCACCTTCGACGGAGAACCGTCCTCGGCTCTGATACGACATGTGACGCCCCAAGTTGTAGCAGTTGATGATATTGTCTTCGTTTTTTGGCACCTCAGGTCCAAGTTTATAAGTACAAGATTTTGTTCTTGGTGAAGGCTCCACGATCCCACCCAAAAGGCCTCGCCACTTACCAAGCTTGAGTGTACTCCTATATCTCAGGCTCCGGACACTCTCGCAAGCGATGTGGGACTATCACAATAAACAACTAATCCTATCCGGCTGGAGTTGGAGTTTGAACTCGTGAGGACTCTCAGCCACATGGGTAGTTCAATTTGGTCATCAACGTTTGACCCGAAGTTTGCCCCGGTTCAATGTGCTCCTAAGGCACAGGAAGAATGAGACATCAATAAAAAAATATAATCCTAATGCAAAAGAGTTGCGAGCAATAAAAATTGACCTTGGGTGCTCAAAAGTACAGATTCAGATATCAAACATGAATGTGTAAATGTCACATGACGTATCAGATACACAATATCATATGATTCAACACATTTTATGAAACAGCATACAATGTCATTTCCACTAGATACAAATACAATACATCGATTTTCATGTATAAACATTAGATGCGACAAACAAAAAATAAAAATTGTGATCAGACTCTGTATAAAATACAAATGGAATGTTTCTATAACTAAAAGCACATCCTCACCATCAGTCAGAGCTTCTTAAGGCACAAAAATGGCTACTGAGAAAACGGGAATATTGATCCAAAACAACCCTAGTGACTCCATGCTCAACGACCTCTCTGTCTGGACATGGCCCAAGTACCTCTCTCTCCTTTTTCTCTGTCTAGTTGTCTTGTTAATGTTCAACCTATAAATCATCAGGGTTTAGGGTTTTACAAGATTGAAAAAACTTCAAAACTTTAGAGTGGAAAATTCCATTCAAGATGCTTCTTCCTTAATTGCATATAAAAGTAATAGGTTATAAAAGATCCACCTTTTTTTTTTGTTGGCTAGAAGCAACTAGTGATATGAATGATTCTACAATGAAATCCCACCAAACCTTTGTTTTTCACAGCATGGAACTGAAACCCTAGCTATGAAACAAGAGTACTAAACTTGTGAAAGTCATTAACAATTTCAATACCTAGACTAGACTACTTGTTATGTGAGATTTTATATGTGCAATTTAATCATGTTAATACCATGGTATTACTACTCTATTAATGTCGTTTGTGTTCTGAAACATCGAACATGTACACGTCGATAAGCAATGACCTAATAAATTCATTTTCAATTGTTCTAGGGCAAAAGAGTATATCATTTCATACTCAGTAACTAAACAATATAGAATTAAACCTAAGAAGTAGGAAAATGAAACTAGCAATTGACTACTCATCCTATGCACTAAACAGTCCTCTTTCGGATGTGCATCACCAACAATGTTTGGTATAATCATGTATCTGGTGGATTTTGTAACCTCACTTGGGAGTCTGGAGTTATCTCGTTTGTAGACCGAGTGAACATGTTTGTGGCCTATAACGGGCTCAGGTGAATGAATCGGTATTTGGCTTACGGACTTTATTCCCTCACCCTAGGTGAACTCGACTCGCTTAATCCCTCCCTAACCGAGTGAGTGAATTCCGACGGAGTTCACCCTTTTTCCTTTTAAGAAGGAGAAGAAGCAACTCACACATATATACTTAACTAGTGAATTACTAGACTTTTTAATGTACATTTATGAATCATCTGTGTCATTTATGTCTGTGTATGATTAAACTGATTATGTAGTAGTGTGGTGATTATGTATAATTAGGTGGGGATGTCCTCCAAGCAAATTCCCATGGACATATACTTCAAAGGAGACGTGTTACTTTTTGAAGGGAAAGGTGAAGGTTTATCTCGACGGAGATAACGACAGCAACTTCGTAGAGTTCGGTGCAGGTGATTTAGTCAGGTTTCCTAAAGGATTGAAATGCACGTGGCAAGTTTTAGAAACTGTCGAAAAGCACTACAACTTCGAAGAATAATAAGAGATATATATGTAGCGGTTCACAATCTCTGTATAAACGACTGTAAGGATAATGTGTGTGAGATACTGTATCCACTGTCTTGTTAATTGTATATAAGCTAGATGAATATATTTGATGTTTCAGGAATTTACTTGTTTCCAGAGAATGAATGAAGTCTGTAAAATTTCACGAATCCAGCGACAAGCAGTATTTGAGGAAGAGTTCAGAATTACTGACTAACGCTTTCTTCTCGTATCTATCTTCTTTTTTCGTTTTTCTTCCTTGTTGTTCAATAGGTTACTCGAACGATTAGTCAGGGGCTCAAAGGAACCTGAACTGAAATTTTGGGAACTCCATGACCATGTATGGCGCCAAACTGGAATGCAACGACCAGAAACGGCATTCCATTACGGTGTAGGATGCACCGATAAAGCATAAAAAAGAACACATTTCCAAGGGGAATGTTGTCTCCCAAACGAAATGTGTGGATTTATGATTCCTTCTCTTCCAACCAAACCTTGGTGATTACAAAATAAAAGGAATCCCAAACCGACCCACCTACCGGGGCTTGCGGTTTCATGGTAAGGTGGTTGCTATTCCTGATAATCCTATTACTTTCCCCATCGCCAAACATTATGCTGATATTTTTACTGCAGCTCCGCTTATTTTCTAAAAATAAAACTACAGTAAAAAAAAGATAATGCTAAATTGTCTTTTTCTTTTATAATGATAAGCGGGAGAAGCCCGAACCTTTTACAAGGCAAAAAGATTAAAAATAGCTAGGAAAGCAAAAAAAAAATAACATTAGCCCCAACCTTTCCTCATTCGTCCCTCTAAAATCAGCATTTACAATGTTAACTAACTCAATCGGCATATTACGAACATCAATGTGGGTAACTCCTGGTCACAACATAACTCAAAAGATTTCTTTACCAATACAATCATCACATAATTTCATCAAGTAATGAGATAAGAGTAATAACAAAAACTTCAATTTTATTTCGATGTTTATGAAAGAGTGACTACAAAATCCCATTCAAATGGCGGGTAATAATTTCTACATTAGTTTGCTTAAATTAGCCTGTTAAAATTTATTTTATTTGTTCTTGTTTCTCCTTTCTACTGAAACAAGAAGCCATGAAATTTTTACAAAAGGAAAAAAACTACACCAAACTCAGTGAGAAGACCTACAACAAAGTAACAGATTTTTACATTTTAACATCTACACTTTCCGTACCGTAAATCACATGCTCATGGCTTTCGATGAGGCCTCTGTTTGGCCGGCCAACCAATCCCCCTTACATTCACCGCCATTACCCTGCAAACATTTCCAGTCATATCTTTACAAAGAGAAATTGGATGCACATGCAAAAGTAGTGGTCATATGGGCCATGCCAGTTTAAGACTGCCTTGAGCCCGACTCGTTTAAGGCAGCCCCGAGCTATCATTCAGATGGGGTAGGCCGACCCTTGACATAACGGGCCCTGTATGGGCTGACTGTTCAGCCTGTCAGGCCATTTAGGACCCGATCTGTTTAGAGGCCCACACACAAAATATGTCGGCCCAACATGAGCGCAGGCCCAAGCCTGTTTATAAATGGTTCAGCCCGTTGGGCCATTTAGACCATTAATGGTAAAAACAAATAAACAATAGTGTAACAGTGGATGAACATTTGTTATTATAACCGCTTAAACAGTTTTTTTCTTTTTTAACTTAAAAAGACAGAGTAATTTAATGATAAAAACACCTTAAGAACATAACTTAGTTTTCTGCTTATTTTATATTTACCAGAAGAGGTTCATCTTGAATGTGTTGAATCAAACCCAAATGGGTGAACCAAGTAGAGATGGGTCGAACCAATTACAAATGTGTAGGACCGAATAGAAATCGGTGGAACCAAGTAGAAAATGATGAGTCGAACCAAATAGAGATGGGTTGGACCAAATACAAATGTGCTGAATCAAATACAAACGGCTAAGCGGTCTAACCAAATAGAGATGGCTGGAGCCAAATAGAGATGGGTCAGACCAAATAAAAATGGGCTGAACCAAATACAAACGGGTTACAGGTCTAACCAAATGGAGATGGGTGGAACAAAATAGAAACTTACCTGATCTCTCAACTTTGTTTCGGAAAGGTAACGCTCTAGTGCCCCATCACCTCGAAGAATTTTTGCTCCGAGACCCACCATGTTGATAGAACCGAGGGCCTGTTCATCAACAACAACAGCATCTACTCTGTTCTTTCCTGTTTTCACATCTGGAATCTGAGAATGGATGTCCATTAGTGATTCAGTTACGATGATATGAGATTACTATTACTATGATAATAATAATATAAAAGACCTATCTGGCCAAGAATTTCAAATATTAGGCGATGGCGTAGTAACTTTGATAAAGTTTAACCTTGTATAAACGTTAGTGATCTGTTTCACTAAGGAAAACAGAGTAGAAAAATGTGAGACGAGTATTTGCTGGTAAACCATTTTCCTTGGTCAATATGTCAGCCAGAATCTAATGGAATCTAGTTCCCAATGGAATTGTGTTTTCTAACAAATCCTTTATTTTGACTCCCACCTTCCCCTTGCTAATAAGATTAGGTTAGTCTCCCCAAAAAACTTACCCAAATCCACGTTCTGTATCTAACCCTGTGATTCCTTATTGGTACCCAAACGGAAGGAGAAAAAAGTCCAGAAGAATCGTGTTTCCTAAAATTTCAGTTTCCAAAGAATTCCTGTTTCTTGGGATTCTTTAATCCTTCTTCCAGAAAGGCCATAAAGTTATATATCACAAATTCAAGTACGAACAAGAGCCAATTAATACCTCATACATAGCTTCTGTAAGAATGCTTTCCAGTATGGCTCTTAAACCTCGTGCTCCTGTGTTCTTTGCCATAGCCTTTTTCGCTATCAATCTTAGTGCAGTATCTGTGAAATGTAGCTTGACCTGAGAAATACACGTATTAATTACAGCATTAAGGCCTAGAACATGTCAAGTTTCAACTGAACTGTTACGAGGGTTAAACGAGAATACATTTCTTGTTAGTGATACTTTCTGAATCAAATACTTACATTGTTCATGCTAAACATTTTCTTGTATTGTTTTCCGAGCGCATTTTTGGGTTCTGTCAGGACCTAATGTAATAATATAGGGAGAGACATCAGAAAATCGTCACAATTAGCAGCAATTGAAAACGAATCAGCAGACAGCAGTATATCAAACTTGAAAGGAAAAGGAATAATTTGAACCCAACAAATCTCAGGAGGTTCCTGCCAGAGGCCTCTTGTGATCAAAACAAGAAACTACTGGAATAAATGAACTCCAGGTTAAATCCTCGGGCCAGATGGTTTGAGTGCCGCCCTCATGATTCATCAATGAGATATGCAAAAACCCAACACTCCCATCTGGTAAAAACTTCACAGGGTTTCGCCCAGAATTCAGCTAGTCCCAGTATCACTGTCGCTATTAAAAGCCCAAG
The DNA here is from genome assembly GCF_041429995.1 of Eschscholzia californica. Lineage (NCBI taxonomy): Eukaryota > Viridiplantae > Streptophyta > Magnoliopsida > Ranunculales > Papaveraceae > Eschscholzia > Eschscholzia californica. The sequence continues at coordinate 14,505,653 of NW_028238472.1, read as the reverse complement.
CTAAAGTGAGGGTTCAATCAACCTCTTCATTCTTCGGTCCAATCAACCGATCAAAGAGGATAGTCTCTTCTGCTTAGGCCGGTAGCTAAAAGAAGGTCCTCGCCTTCTCTTGAACTCCAACTAACTCATATTGTGAACAGATCAATGTGAAAAGGCGATCTACTATTGTATATAGACTATGAAGTTTACTGTCTACTGCAGTTGGTGGATTGTAAAAAATGGTGCTATTTTTTATATTTAAACGAAAAACTAAAAATATAGGAGTAAACTTGAAAGAGCTAATGATATGAATGTAACTTGCATTTTAGAGATATTACCTGAACAAGCTGATCTTCATACAAAGCTGACAAACTAACTAAGATTGGAAATCGTCCAATAAATTCTGGGATCAGACCATATGCAGCTAGATCCCCGCTTTCAACCTAGATAACAAAAGCAAATTTCAGTCTGATTAAAGATACAAGATTTGAAACTGATGCAGAAAAATAAATCTTCTCCTCCAGTGTCTCACCGACTCGATTAAAGAGGATGTTATCATAGCATCCGTAGGCCCTCCAGATCTCATGTTTGCACGTACTGGAGCTCCGAAACCAATAGAAGAATCTTGCCGTCTAGTAAATATAGTAGAGTTAGAAAAATGTCTTCACTTATCCAGAATTCCTTCAAATCCATGATAACGTTATAAAATGGAGTTACCTTTCTGAAATAGTCTTTTCTAGATCAATAAATGCTCCACCACATATGAAAAGTATATCTTTTGTATCTATCTGCATATGATAATGAATTAATGATATAAATCAGCAAAAGGTCTAGGTTGGACCAAATGTTATCATTAACATATGAAAGGAAGAACTAAAGTAAGCTCGCCAAACCCGTTACCCGTGAGTTATCTACTTCATTATTAAATGCCAAAAGATAGTTATTAAGAAATATATCGAACATGAACTAGATTGGTAGGACCGTAGGACGAATAGAAGAAACAATTGGAGCGTCCATACCTGAATGTTATCACCACGAGGATGCTTGCGAGCACCCTTTTCAGGGACGTTTACTATCTAAATAAGAAAATGTGAAAGTCAATTAAAAAGAATGAAAAATGAATTAACAAGATACACTTCCCCTTCAAAATAATTAAAGAGATGTCGTAACCAGCAAATTCCATAAAGATAAAACTAGGTACTCATCCCATTTCAGAAGTTTAAACAATTTTTTTGACTATATTTACTCTTTTATAAACTTAATATACTTACTGTTCCTTCGAGCATTTTCAATAATGCTTGCTGAACACCCTCGCCCGATACATCTCTACTAATGTTTTGACTCTCAGCCTGCATAAAGTCCATACTAATATCATACATAAAATCTGAGCAAAACAATGGGGTCATACAAGAACCAAAAAATTGAATAACCTTTTTAGTTATCTTGTCAACTTCATCTATGTAGACGATTCCTTGTTGAGCCGCTAACACGTTAAACTCAGCCACCTACATAACATAGTTAAAATAGAAATAAATGACTTCAAATGCATTTTTAAATGAAAACGGGAGGCACAATTATTAAAGTAGACTGAACTGAAGTATCTCCCGAAGTTGTAAACATTTATGAAAATCAATACGAATATTTCTAAGCTTAATACCCTTCAACCAAAACGGATATGAAGATCATTGATCATGAAACATACCGTAAGTAGCTTATACAATATAGATTCCACGTCTTCTCCAACATAACCAGCCTGCAAAACAATAGCTATTAGATTGAGTACTGATATATTCAAGATCATGGGAACGAATCAGAGCAAGAAACCAACATGCCTGTGTCAATGTTGTTGCATCTGCAATGACAAATGGTACATTGACAAATCGAGCTAGTGTTTTCGCAAGCAATGTCTTTCCTGTCCTCATAACAAATTCTTCATATTTAAACTTTGCGGTGTGCTTCATAAATTCAAACTACTATAGGTACCGAAAAGGATTTTCATTTCATCGCGAAAAGTAAGAAATGAACATCAAGGTCATAAAGAAGAGCTTCATACCCGAGCCAGTTGGACCCATTAGTAGTACATTGCTTTTGTCTAGTTCTACAAAATCTTGTGGATCAATATTCGACTCAGTGTTCCCTGATTCTGCTGCTGGCCTAAAATATAAATCAATAAATTACCGAATATGTGCATAGAATCAATATACAAAGATTGAAAGTATCATTCCCTTGAACACATGTATATATACATAACTAAAGAGGAGATTGACAATTAATTCAACAACCACAACCTAAAGCATCTATAGGATTAAAGATATAAATAAACAAAAGGAATACCATTTTTGCGAAGAAGCGTGATATATCCTTTTGTAGTGATTATAAACGGCAACCGAAAGCACCTGAAACATGAAATTTAGTATCACATAGGACACTATTCTAAATCTCTAAGATTATTCATTAACATATTACAAACCTTTTTAGCTCTTTCTTGCCCAATAACAAATTTATCAAGCCCTTTGCAAATTTCTTTAGGTGTTGGCAAATCTTTCCCCAAATTCGCTCCACCCCAACCATTCTTCTCACCATAAGACCCACCACCACCGCCTTCATCACCACCACCACTACCACCACCACCATTACTGCCACCACCAGGCCTGGCCGAGCCTGACGGCCGCACCACATTCACACCAGGAGCGAACGGCGGGCCTGGTGGACCTGGTGGAGCATGAACTGCTAATCCATTTGGAGCAGGTGGACCTAGTGGTGGCCAATTTTCCGGCAGGAAACCACCAGATGACCTCAAATTTTCCAAAAACGAAACCCTAAGTCTATCACCAAAATCCAATTCATCTCCACTTTGCCCTCCCCCATTACTACTACTAGTACTACTGGATTTCTTATCCAAATTACCCTTTTTCTTAACCCTACCAATTTCAATAAAATTACCTTGTAAAGGTACAAACTTGTGAGGACGAAAATAATAAGCAGTTTTACAATTAGGGCAAAGATTAACATCTTGATAAATAGATTTATCACCACGATCAGAGAAATGAAGGTCCATTGGTTTAGAACAACGAGGACAATTTGCTTCTGCCCTAATTTTACGAGTTGAATATTCATCAGAACCACCACCACCACTACCACTACCTCCATCCCATTTATGACGTTCTTGTTGTAATAATCCAATCAAAGATTCACGCCGACGGTAAACACTATCAAATCGAGTATAAATTAACGATCTATTCGAGATTCTAATATAAGAATCTGATGATGACCTAGTTTCTGATAAAGTTGCAAACTTTGATGTTCTAATCACTGTTTCCTTTAACTTCCTCAATCTAATAATACTAAACATCTTCTTCTTTTTCTTCAATTGAAAAAATAAATTTTTGAAATTGACAAAGAAATTTTGATAATTCTCAACAATAAAAAGAAACCCAAGAGAGATTGGGATTGAAAGAGATAGAATGATTGATGGATAGAGAAAGAGATTGGGATCTGAAAAAAAAAGAATAGTTTTTACTATAAATCTATAGGTTCTGAAGAGAGAGAGAGAGAGAGAGAGAGAGAAATGCGAGAAAGGGTGATTGGATGAGGGAGAGAGAGAGAATTGTTTTATTAAAGAGTGTGAGCAAAATTCTCTCTTCGTTCTTTTCTCTCTCTCTCTAGAAATTTTCGTTTTCTCTGTTCTTTTTCGTGCTCAGTATAGCAGTTTTATCTTGCCACTCTCTATCTCTCTCGGCCTTTTTAACCGTTAATGGGATTAGGTAGCACGTGAGTTGCACGTGACTCTCAGCAATAACAAGATTCTAATATAAAAACTCTTTAAGATCTTCTTCATCAAAAAAAAAAAACTCTTTAAGATCTCAAATGTCTCCTCAATTTTAAATTACATCTTACATTAAAATTTGAGATTTCTCTTCAGGATCTTAAATGTCTCCTCGATTTTAAATTAGATCTTACATTTAAATTTGAGATTTTTTTTTAGGATCTCAAATTTCTCCTAAATTTTAAAACATTTTTAATGCATAATTAAAAATAAATTTCATTATTCTTGCGTTTGAAGTCTCAATCACTAAGATTTTCATTTTATGTGACAATCTAGTCATCTCGAGATTATACAATTTTGTGTCTAACGCAAATTTCTAAACTAGTTTTTATTATTTATATGACATGATAATTTTGTAAAGAAATATACAGTTATTTTACAGTTATATATTTATGATGATTAAGAGTCTCGCTTTTTCTATGGGGCCTAAAGCCCATTTATTTTTACCTTTATTTTTATTGATATAACCCTATCCTATTAGACCGAGGAAGCAGGGGCGGACCCACGTTGGGGCCTATGGGGTCACATGCCCCCACGACCCTGAGCCAAAAAGTATTGGAGCCCCAAATTATCCCGAGTGTTATTAGCACCAATTAATTAGTAATGGGCGATTGGCTCACTAGAGTCGTCCTTGGATTACCACGTGGTAAGTTATAGGTTCGAGCCCCACCATCCACTCTTTTTCTTTTATTTTTTGGGTTAATTCCTTTAAGTAATTTTAAAGGCGCCCTTTCAACTGGTGTTGGTGCCTCTAAGAAGCAATTATTAGAGGGTCAAGTATGAAGAAGTGGGCGTCAATAACACTTTGAGCCGTCCTTTTAAAATTACTCTTTTGTTTTTTGTCCTACTACTTTTCTCCTGTTTATCATTTGACACTTTAAATTTTTTTTTAACTCCTAGTAGCGTCAAATGATAAACATTTAACCTCTAGTAGCGTTATTTGTATCATCATATAACCCAAATGCCCTTTTCATATTTTAATTTTATAAATATTTTCTTATAATATTTTATTTTATTCACTCTTATCTCTCTTTCACTCATTCCTTAATTTCTTTATAGCACATGGATTTGTGAAAAAAAAAATTAAGATAAAAGGTCATACACATTTGTTTTTATATATTTAACTACACTAATTATTTATTTAGATTTCGTAGCGTAATTACTTGAGAGCAATCTTATGACATATATGGATCATTAATTGAAAGTTTCTTAGTAATTTAATTATAACTAATTTCGATAGAGATTCTTAATGATGCTCGTCAATTTGTCATTAGTGGTGGTATTTGTTTTTTTACTATTTATTATGATCAAATTAATGTGCCTCCACAAAGAGAACTTTCTGGGTCCGCCACTGCGAGGAAGTAGTTATTTGCAACATATTATTTGTTTTTGTTTTTTTTTGTTGAACTGCAACATATTATTTGTTGATTAACTTTTTTTGCATTGATAAACAGGCTAAAGGGCCCGACCCTGTAGGTAGTAGCGGCAAGCTATACAAGAACAAAAAAAACAAGAATCCACTAAAAACGTGCTAAGAAGCTACACTTTTACCCAAACTAGACAAATTCAATTCTAATTTTTTCTTAATCCTCAAATTCAGCCGGTAGGCTCTTTTGTTGATTAACCTTTGCTTAACATATTATCTTAGTGTACAAATATTACTTAGTTTTCGAAATATTTGTTTGGCTTAATATACGATTAACGTGACTTTGAAGACACTGACTCGTCAAATTTTATTACTATTGGTATAAACAAATCATTACTAAAAGAACGAGATTGTAACATATTTTGTTGTTTATACTCTCAAAAGTCAAAGCTAAGTTTTTTTTTCACTTTTTTGTGATGTTTGTGGTGGAAAAATATGATTTCCCTACTAATATAAGGATATTTGGCACCCTTTGGGTGTTTTGGATCCCTATTTTACTTATGTTTTTCAGTAAGATGAGACTCTGCACAGGAAGGCCAAGGTTAGTGATTGCTTATTAGGAGGTAGGTGGGGGATTTCCCCTCTTCTGACTATCTATAAGGGGCCTATTGCTGATAGGTTGAGTCAGGTTCCAGTTGATGCTACTGACTTTAGGGTCTGGTTGACCAATGACAAGGGAGTGTTTACCTTGAAGAGACTTATAATGCTTTGAGGGATGTGAAGCCAAATGTTGGTTGGAGTCAGTTGTGGGTTTAGCCATAACATCCCTAGACACAGTTTTATTTCTTGGGTGCCTATACATAGGGCCTTGAAGACTAGGAGAAAGTTGTATGGATGGAGGTTGAATGTAAGTGTTACTTGCTCTTTGTGTAGTTGTGATGAAGAGAATGATGTGCATCTTTTTATCCCATGCAGCTTTTCTAAGTTTCTTTGGAGGGGTCTTCTTAGCCACCTCGCCTTACATCAGGCTCCTTGCCACTCTTGGGATGCTATTGTAAGTTGGCGCCTTAGGCTTTTCAGTGAGAATGAAAAGGTTGCTATCTTGGGTAAGCTTACTTTTAATGCTTTCTTATATCATATTTGGTGTGAGAGGAATAGGAGGGTGTTCGATGGGACTTCTGAACCCGCTGAGGAGATCTTGAGGAGGTTCAGTTAAAGTTATCTGTGCTGAAGTGTGACTCAAATCCTAGTCCTAGATTGGCTTTGCTTGCTGCTCACTAGAATCTGAATTTGTTAGTAGGCATGCCGTGATTATTCATTGTGTTTGGAAAATACTTAAGGTGTGGGTCATTATGATCAACACAGATGGCTTTCAGTGAAAACGAGGTTGGGTTTGGGTGTGTTTTGAGGAACAGTACTGGTTTTGTTATTGTTGTTGTTGCTGGTGGGACTAAACCAATTAGTGTTTTGCATCATGAGCTCCAACAGATTGATGCTGGGTTGTAGTGGGCTTCTACTTATGGGCACAAAAGGGTGGTTATGACTATTGATTCTAAATTGGCTTCTGAGATGGTGGGGAAGCTTGGTGTTGTTCCACCTTGGGGATCCTTAACTATCTGGCGTAGGATTAAAGAGAAATAGAATGATTTTGATGTCATCTCCATTGAGCATGTTTATAGAGAGACAAATATGCTGGCTGATCTTTTGTCCAAAGCAAGGAGTGTGGAGAGCATGGAGATTATGTGTGCTACTGACTTGGGAGCTGATATGCAGCAGGTGGCCTTGGAGGACAGTCAGGGGGTCATTAGAAACCGCTTGTAGTAATAGGCTGCTGATTTTTCTTTTTGCCTTGGTTAGCTTATGGTTGTAATCTATTTGTGGGATCATATGTTTTTGGTGGCCAATATGCGGACAACCGTTTTTCTTATATGGACAACTATCATATGTGGACAACGCAAAAAAATTAAATTTTTATATGGACATCAGTTTCTAAGGGGACAACTCTCTATTATTTTCACTCAAGTCCTCTTAGAATCAGATGTATTATTTGATGACCTCCCTCTTTCTCCATAAATCCTAGGTTAGTTAGTCTTCATCTCTTCTATTACTTGTTCTTCATCATCACCCAAATTTCTAGAGAGAGAAATTCCTTGGAGAAGCAATATTGGTGGTTATAGCATCAAACAAAGGCAAGGGAGTTGTTGTAGAATCTTCCCAAAGATAAAGGTTAGAACCCTAAAACTCTAAAACCAACCATGAAGAAGAAGATGGTACTGATGGGAGAGAAAATCAGAGAAGATGTGGAAGACGAAGATGGATTTGTTGGTTCCGACTCTTAAAACGATGGTGAAGAGGAAGATGAATCTGGTAATTGGGGTTGTGCAAATATATGGCATAACAGAACATTACTTGCGACGAAAATCTGGCATAATCAGAAAATTTGCTAGATTTTCGTCGCAACTTAGCTTCTGTTATGCCATATTTTCGCAGAAAATCTGCGAAAATATGGCATAACAGAAGCTAAGTTGCTACGAAAATCTGGAAAATTGTCCGATTTTGCCAGATTTTCGTGCAAGTTATGTTCTGTTTTACCTCATTAATTTCATTAATGCCTATTATAGAAACGTCCGGAAAAACTTCTTCAGGTGCAGATTGAGGGATTTTGTCTTCTTCATCGATCTAGGGTTTGATAAAAAAAAATGGTAGAAACTACAATTTACTTTTAGTAGAAGTGAAGAAAGAAGAATAAGACTAAGAAGAGATTTTGTCTTCTTCATCCATCTAGGGTTTGATAAAAAAAATGGTAGAAACTACAGTTTACTTTTAGTAGAAGTGAAGAAAGAAGAATAAGAGTAAGAAGAAGGAAGAAGATGAAGAAGAAGACGGTTTAGGTTTTCAATCTTTAACTATTATTTTTGTTAGTAGTCCACAAGTTACTAATTATTAGTATTTAAGACTTTATGGAGTTGTCCTCTTATTAAATCAAAGTCAACTAAGTCAAGTATAGTTGACTCGCATCGGGCCCGAAAATAGTTGTCCATATAAGAAAAACGGTTGTCCGCGTATTGGCTACCATGTTTTTAATAGGGTGTCGTTGGGACCTTATGGGTGTTGTAGCGGCATGTGGCTAGTTTTTCTCTATTGGTTCTGTTAGTTCCTTTGTGAGGGTTTAAGCTCCCTTAAGCTTGTTGATTTATGCAAAAAAAAAAAAAATGAGAGCAGTGGAATAACAAAAAGTTACTTGCCCGTGACCTCAAATTGAGTGATTTAATGAAGAATAAGCAACTGACGTGAATGCACAAAGATGGGATAAAAATATTTACTTTCGTTTAAACGGTTGAGTTCGTCTATTTTTTAGCATCTATGCATTTTGCCAAGGAGTGAGACAGAGGGGGACTCGTGCTAAGCCAAATATTGTTAGCCTTGACCAGTCAAGAAGTCATCTGATTCGAGTTAGCTCTTCAACCTTGAGCTTTGTCATGATTAAAAGTCAGTAGAAGGGTGGATCTGAGTCAGCTCTGCAACCTTAGCCTTGAAATGAAAAGTCTGCAAAAGTATGTCAGTTACGCGGAAGACCAGATAGCGTCGAATATCCTCCTGCCTTATCTTAAGACACGATCATTTCCGTTATGATTAGAAAAATTTTATAATTAACGGTCCTGCGATAGACCTCCTTTAAGCCGATGGTTCACTACCGCTATGCAAACCTATATAAATGGCACATGTTTGTCTCGAAAGGGAATCTGGTCTTTACCATTCTATTATTGACTTACAACCTGCAACACTGAACTGACTTGAGTGTCGGAGTGTCTTGCATGTAACCCTCATATCTTTATCGTCGCCACTGAGGAATGGTAACTCGAACACAACCAAATCAATTTCTCCTTTACCCTAATTGATCAAACATGTAGAGAGAGGAAATACTTTTTGCTCAATAGTCATACTCTTCTCCTCCCTTTGTTGTCCTAATTGATTAATTTCAAGAGTTCAAGGCAATTTCTTCATCTTCTATAAATTGGCTTGCACTTATGATACTCTTATTGGAATTTCGGGATCATTTAATGTTGATTGATGAAGCACGAATGCAACTTGATACTTGGAATCATGCAATGCGAGGCGAGAAAGCTGATAAAAGTGGGTAAGTCCTGCCATTATGTGAGGCCCTCTCTTAGAGGCCAGGCGAGAAAGTTGTCGCCTCGCCCTCACGCGTCACGCCTAATACAACATAGTGAGGTCTCATTTGGTTCAGCTTAGAAAAAGCTAAAACTAGCTACTAATTTATTTTCAGTGCTTATTAAAAATGATGTGCCTTTGGTTAAAAAAAAGTTACAGTTTGTTTGAGCAGCAAAAGCCCTTTTTCATTGAAAAGCAGAATCCAGATTCTCGCGGCTTTTGCTTATTGCGTTTCCAGAAAGCTAATTCAGGGACACATGGGTCATTTCGCGAAAAGAAAAACCATCATTTCCCGGACAACTAGGGTAGAGAGAGAATTTATTTTTCTTCGTCATGCTAGGTTTGGGAAAGAAAGCTATTGATCATCATAACATACTTGTTCTGGAAGTTCGATCTCTAGCTAAATAACGTCTTGATCTTCATAATCACACAGAAGACATCAACTCGGATTTTTGTATATTTGTAGGTTGGTAAGTTCATGATCTCTTTTAGGTTTTCATTTGATGTTCTTAGTTCCATTTAATTTCTTGGTTCTAGGTTATTTTTTTCAAAGTTTTTTTGGTCTTTCTATCACGTTGAAAGCCAAAATCAATAGATCTTTTGAAATTCTTTCTTGTTTTGGTAAAAATCAGAAATTACCCCGATTTGGAATTGAATTTTAGAAATTTTTCGTTTTTGGATTAAAAGTAAGGTATTTAGGTATTAGTTGTTTTCTTCTTTTCTGGGGTTTGAGTGGATCTTCATGGGTTTTTTGAACTCAAACCCACGTCCCCAATTATTGATATGTAATCTAAGAGATCTTTTGATTTTTGAGGAATGAGATTGTTTTGAATGATTCTTCATTATTGTTTGTTAATTTGGTGCTCAATTTGTGAATAAAAGTTTGTAGGGAATCTTGTAAATCAAACTTTCGACTTTTCGATTTTTTTCCACAATTGAAATTTGATAAAACAACAAGGAGTGCAGTAATATATATGATTGATAGACTATTTTGCAAGATACCATTGTGTTTTAGGGAATCAAACTTTCGAGTTATTGATTATTTGCTCAATTTAAATTTGATAAAACACCAATATAGCAAGGATTTTAGCTTATTCTTATCAATAGTCATCTTGTAGCTATTGAAGCTGTAAAAGCACTTTTATTAAGTTATGCCAAACAACTAATAGCTTATTATAGGCATTTTTGCTTAAGAGCTGAAACAAAAAGCTTTTGAAATAAGCTATATGCGTACCCAAATGAGCCCCGAGTCAGGTTGGAACTATGAGACAAAACACACACCACTCACTCTAACATTGAGATAACAAAATATTTTTAGTTCAGGACTTGTTTGGAACGTATTGTTTTCCGTGACAGTTTATGTGTATACTACACCCTTACGATATATTCAATGTAATGATATAATGGAAAAATATAGATATGTATTCCACTTTAAACAAACCATAAAATTGGAATGGGTGGTGATTTCTGGATCATATTGCTGCTTTATTTTCCTCGGATTCCTGGGATTTTCTGCCCGTGGTTTCGAAAGAGAAGGGGGTTTAAAATCACGAACGGAGGAAGAAAAGATAAAAGTCTGAAATTTCTTTTTTAGGCTGTTTAGTTTTATATATAATTGTTGTTGCAGGGATGAAGATCACGGCTCTTCTGGTACTCAAGTGCAACAATGGGGGAGATTCTGGACCAGATCCTATCATCCTAGCGAATGCATCAGATGTGAGCCAATTTGGCTACTTTCAGAGGACTGGTGTCAAGGAATTCATTACCTTCTTCGGACGCACCGTTGCTAAACGAACTCCCCCCTCCCAACGCCAATCCATCGAACACGAAGGTCCCCTTTTCTTCAATCCTTCTTTAGGGTTTCCAATTATGATTTCTTGGTGTTTTTTCAATATTGATTACATTAGTTGATCTTTGTAAGATTTAATCTTATATAGACATTATAAAGTTTAATTACAAGATACCCAATAACTAAAATTCTTTACAATTAGATGCAATTCTTTCCAGTGATTCACTTGATTGATGGAATTATCAGGCCGAAAAGCTAATGACTTTTTTCCCATTTAAGTAATGTTTGCTTGTTTGCAGAATACAAGGTGCATTCTTACAACAGAAATGGTCTCTGTGCTGTTGGCTTTATGGACGACCATTACCCCATTCGAAGTGCATTCTCTCTTCTCAACAAGGTACATACTTATATTTGTAACATGTACCTTTCCTGGAAAAATTGACCATTTTTTATGGTCTCATGATTATTGTTGAAGTATCAACTTAAATCTCCATAGTGTTACTGCCCCAGTTGTAGATCACATTATTACAAAGATCTGAATGAGTGTGGGCCGCATTTCTTCTTTCACTTGCTTTCAAGTAGCTACCTCTAAAGTATCCCAACAGCGTTTTGTTGCTTGCATTTTATGATGTCATGAAATGAAATTGCCTATGCAGGTATTAGATGAATATCAAAAAGCTTTTGGGGAATCTTGGAGGACTATACAGGCGGATCCAACTCAACCGTGGCCCTATTTAAATGAAGCTTTAACCAAATTTCAGGTATTTGTCCGCCATTTTCTGTCTATGCAAGCAAAAGTAATGAACCCAATATCAAATATATTATTTTTTCTGTTTGCTTCTTAAAGTTTATTAATTTATTATGTTTTCAAATTTATCATAGTGAAAGTTACTTCTTATTAGCTTTCAATCCTCACTAACCTTGGACTTGACCATTTTCTTCTTTATTTTTTTCTTTCAGGACCCTGCTGAGGCTGATAAGTTGTTAAAAATTCAGAGGGAATTAGATGAAACTAAAATTATCCTTGTAAGTGTCGAGCTCTACATTGCATCTTCGAAACAATCCTGAATCTGGTGGTTTTATCGTCAACCATCTATTTTCTACCTAATTTAATATTGTATATATGTTATTGATGCATTTTGTATGTATACTATTAAGTGAGTTTCAAGTGTAAAGTTGCCCGTTAGGATGAAAATCGGGTTAAAAGAGTACCGTCACTAGCATGATATTTCACTTACATTGCATCTTCGAAACAATCCTGAATCTGGTGGTTTTATCGTCAACCATCTATCTTCTACCTAATTAATATTATATATATATGTTATTGATGCATTTTGTATGTATACTATTAAGTGAGTTTCAAGTGTAAAGTTGCCCGTTAGGATGAAAATCGGGTTAAAAGAGTCCCGTAACTAGCATGATATTTCACTTACAATGAATCAATCACTGGTCTCTGTCAAAAACAAACTCTGATAGCTGAAGGGTTTAGGCCATTTCTTGCCTCTGCTCCAATTAAGTGGGTTTTTTAAGCATGATCAACCATCAAGTTTAGATGCATTCTTATCCTTGATTCTTGAACATCTCATTGTTACATGATTTTCGTAGGGTATACACCAACTAATTAAATTCTTATTGTTGTCTTAAAAAAATGAGCATTCTGAGTAATGCTTTACTACAGGACCTGTTTTCATGTCTGGGATTATCTCTGTGAAATGATTATTGTGAATATAGAATGAAAACCACCTTTATATTGTTAGGCTACTTATAGGAATAATAGTTCTGCAGCAAGCAAATATTGCAATTCCATTTGCCGTAGAAGGAAAAGCGCAGAATGATGATTTTTTTAATGTCAATGCCGGATTTATATAAGTTATTTTTGTTGCTTTGGAAATAAAACTAGTTGCAGCATGGCAGCAGTAAATTCCCTCATTATTCTCTTTTCTGGCAAACACAGCACAAGACCATTGACAGTGTGCTTGCAAGAGGCGAGAAGCTGGATAGCTTAGTTGAGAAGAGTTCAGATCTTAGTGCAGCATCTCAGGTGAAGTCAAAGCCATGTTACCATCATGCACAGTTTAATCTATACACAAGTACACGACTATCAATAATTAAAAAAAAAAAAAGTACACAACTATCAAAGTTAGTTCGGGTTTAGCATTCTTTTGTTTTTTTGGCTTGCTGAGGACAAATTAATGAGGCTGCACGTCAAAGCGCTCCTTGGTTTTGCAATTTTGCTATTTAAGCCTCTCTGTTAAACCTCGTAATGCCAATATCAGTAGGAAAAAGGTCGTTTATCAGGATGTTGTTTGTTCAATGTGATCCCTTGCTAAACTTTCCCCTCTCTCCACATGAAGTATTCGAGCCTGATATTAGTTTCCTAATATTTAAGCCCTCCCTTCTCCTCCACAAAATGAGGCTTGCACCTCGAATTGTACATGTCTTATTTATTACCTTCTCGGGGAGGCTAACCACCTTTTCTTGTGAGAAGGCCAACCACCTCAGTGTCTGAAGTACCCTAGTGAGCATGGGTAGTCAAATAATTGCGGCCTTGCGGGTACTTGATGTCGCATTATAAGCATGTGGTAGTGAAATAATTGCGGGGAGGCTAACCACCTTTTCTTGTGAGAAGGCCAACCACCTCAGTGTCCGAAGTACCCTAGTGAGCATGGGTAGTGAAATAATTGCGGCCTTGCGGGTACTTGATGTCGCATTATGAGCATGTGGTTTCCCTTTTATGTTAAAGAAAAATGTAAATCAGAATCTGTGGAAGCAGTGGTTTCATTTTAAGGTTCATTGCTAATCCTGAATGACATGGTTATGGATATTTGAAACAGATGTTTTACAAGCAAGCAAAGAAAACCAACCAGTGCTGTACGATATTGTAGGCTTCTGATGGGCTGATTCTCGGGAGAATACCTGTCTAATACTACTTACTCGCATTCTGGTGTTAAATGTTTTACTTGAAATAGATTTAAATGACTTTTGGTTGTGGTTGTAATATCCTTTTCTTGTCGTATGGGAAAGTTAAAAACTTGTGGATGCCATTTATATATAAACATGTATTATCTACGGTATCTGCGGTTAGGGTTGGCATTCTTATTAAGTATTCGTGTGAGACTTTCATGTATTTGTGTATTTGTTTTTATTCAAACTTTCACAAATAAACATGCTTCTTAAGAAAATGCGGGGCTGTCCCACTTTAGATGGAGGAAATTTTGGCAGGTGTGGTAATGGAAATACTTCCGTCATTTTGACAATTTCAATTCTTTCCCTTCAGAACTTCGCAGAATAACAAGATTCCGGGGAAAAGTCCCTTCAGAACTTCGCAGAATAATAAGACTTTGGGGAAAATGACTTTTCGGACAAAATTTATGTTCCGTTCTTTTTTGAATTTGATGATAAGAGTAGGAGAGAACAGGTTGCTTTTTGTGTGAATTTTGTTACCGCGGTACAAACTGCTGCTTTAGGTTTCAACCATAAATTATTTAGAGTGCAGATCCTGCTGCAGAATAACACAACCACTCTTTTCATGGTTTCATGAGCATTAGAGAAGTGGCTTCTTTTTGTTTCTTTCATAGGTAAGATGTTGAAGGCGAATAAGAAAGGAATCATGCTACTATAAATTACACAAGCTCTAAACACATTTAGTCACTGACAGTTCTAATTTCTAATAATAGGAGACATAGAAAGACGGCAAAATTAGTGAGTTTTGACTCCTGCCTCCACCCAATTTCGACTGACCCGACATTCACTCCAAAAGTTGTTCACCGCAGAGTCCATAAACGCAAAATAGCAAGACCACAGCAGCAGCAGTTTGATGCGCAGGCGAGCGTGAGTTGGTTCTAGGATTACTTGCATCCCCTGATGAAGTAGAAACGCAGAGCCAAACAAGAGATCAAAACTGATAGTCTTCTTCTAGTAATCTTGTTTGCCGGGGCAGTCTGATGCCTTGTGCCCAGCTCTTCCACAATTGAAACATGCCCCTCCAAAGCCACTGTTATGTGAGCAATATTCAGTCAGAAGGTCACAACTCTATTTAGTGAAAATTGATGAATATATAAAATACAATCAAGTTGAACTGGTTAAGAGATCCCATGGTAGCCTCCAACTAATCTCGAAAGATGAAACCAGGGCTCCCTATCGAATCCAGATTTTACTAGGAAGTATGGACAGAGCTATGGTAAATCAAGCTAGGAATACCTGTCCCTGCCGCCTCTGAAAGATGAGGATCGACTGGGTTTCCTACCACCAATTAGCCAATCATCTCCACTGCTTCTTGAGTTCCTAGACCAATTGTTCTCCGTCCTGAAACTTCGCCCACCCCGTCTGTATCCATCCTCATCATCAGAAGATCGTCCTCCCCGAGAACTTCTGAACCCTCCTGGGCCTCCTCGGTCCCGAGAGCTTCCTCTGCCACCTCGTTCACGGTTGGAGAACCTACCATAGTTGTCACTCGAAGGACCATCATCTTGCAAGGTCGGTAACTGCAAAAGATTGTTCACAAAGATAAAATTGCTCAGATACCTCTAGCTCTCTAAGTAGCTTACACTGAAAATTCGCTCTATAAATACTTATAAAACTTTGTTAGCACACTTGGCACATTAAAGATACTCCACCAATTTTATCTAAAGCAGAAAGAAAACAACGGGACATGCAAACAAACCTTAGTAATCTTGGATACGGTGTTTCCAGGGGGTATCTCCTTGCTTAATAGTTCTTTAGCTATCTCCTCCGGCAAATCAAAAACTGCACCCTGAACCTGGAATACGACAACCCTTATTATTCGCGCTAGGAAAAATTCATTGAAAAGAGTACTATTCGCCAAAAAATCATTGTGATTCTGTCATACACACCCTTTCATCTGCAATTAAGAAAATTTTTCCAACTTCATCAGCAGCAGCAGTACAAACATCAGAGAGGAAACCCGTGACTGATCTGGCAGAGAAATATCCCCTTGAAGAAACTGAATCTCGAGTTAATTGTAATGTTACCAGTCCCTGCATGGAAATGACAGTGGACAATCAGTAATCTGTCTTTTATCATACGAAAACTGAAAACAGAGTTTAAGCAAGCAGATGGAAAATGAAAAAAAGGTGCACAATCAACTGAGATCCAAGTTTTAGATAATGATCCCCACGAACAGATCAAGACGGTGATAAAAATGTCTCAAAGTTAAAACCCCAGCCTGGATAAGGCTGCAAACAGCTTACATTTCTAATATTCGATGCACGTTTTAGTTTCCATTAAGATGATTGAACTTTAAAAAATGCACATAAAGACATGGTTCAAGCAAGGCCATGTTAAGAAATAAAATATGAAGTCTACCTGCTCATGAGTGATAAGAGAACGGGAGGAAGGGGGTTGAGAGAAACCACTCAAATGAGCCAACGCAGCAGCAAGAGCAGATGTTCCCTTTTCTTCTATCATCTTTTGTGCAGTTGGAGTAAAGAACTCTATTGATTCTGGATGAACCCCATTTAAGGTAGCAACTACTTGCTCAGCTGAAGATTCCAATACATCTTCAACAGTAGGCGGGCTGATAAACTCGAAATGACATCCCACGTCACGCTCAAGAGATCTTACAGTTCTTCTCTGACTACTAGTGAACATAAGAATGGCATTTCCTTCTTTGCCTGCACGACCTGTGCGACCAGAACGATGCACAAATGTCTCCGGATCATTGGGTAATTCATAGTGAATAACCTGCAACGTGTAGAAAGAGGGTTGTGAGAAGATCATTTTTCACAAATTGTTTGTATTTAGGGTTCATCCATTTGTTTTTAATGTACGTATTAATATATTGCGGAAAGATAATATGTACAACCTCCGCCAGGTGACTCAAGACAGAGAATACCATGTGTAAGCAACAAAGAGACAACAGTTACAAGGTGTTTGAGAGACTACCCTCTTCCAGGCTTATATTCTCAAGCAAAAAAAAAGACTTACAAGATCAACGTTAGGAATGTCAAGTCCACGAGCTGCAACATCTGTAGCAACGAGCACAGTGAACTTTCCTTGACGAAAACCATTCAATGTTCTTTCTCGTTGATGTTGAGATATATCACCATGCAGAGCCTCTGATGTGATACTACTGGTTAAAGCCAATGACACCTCGTCAGCATCTCGCTTTGTCTGTGTAAAAACAATGGTCTTCCCGCCCTTCGCGTAAACCTGAAATGGTAACAGGAGTTATTGTTGGAAGATGCCGCTTAAGCATATGCCAAAGCTTATTTCGCAGGCAATCAGTCAATGTTAACTGAAGTACTAACGGAATAAATACACCATCCTGTGGTCCATTAACTGGATGAGACAACAATTTGTGTGAATTGAGATATTTATACACAAAAAAACGTTAAGCTTATATGACGGGACATCTTATGCAAATTGAGGGAACTTATGATCGATATTTACTCATGGGAATTAACTAGGGCTTTTCTTTATTAGAAGCTCACACAAAGAACTCTTTTTACACCTGCTCGTGTCAGTCCTTTTTTCGATCTAATCTAAGAATAAGATAGGAAGTTAGACATCTACTAATATACCCTCTTAAAGCTAGCAAAAGAGATAGTATTTACTAATCAAATACTAAAAAAAAAATAAACTTAGTAGATTAATCACTTCAGAAATTCATAAACACAAATAAGATAATCATTTTTCCTAAATCAAATATAATATACTTTCTGGAATGGAAGAGGATCAAAATCAATTTACAAAAGGTCATCCATGGGATACCGTAATAAGATCGCTGAGAATGGTGCGCTTCGATGTTGAAGTTGTTGGGATTGCATACAGTTTAATCCCCTCCGCCAACTTTTCATCTTCATTACCAACCTATAGGACAAAAAAGAGATGAATTAAATTCAACAAATATCACGGATAGTTCAACTGAAGGACTCCCAAAACTGTCCAAAACTTTAGAACACCCTAAGCCTTCGTATGAACATTCAGTTTTCGAGACTATGTATCTCCATATCCACTACTTATTTTCCTCATAGATGAAATTCCTTCTACATGATTATATGTCTAGGGTATCCATGTGCACATGCTCGATGAAAACTTACATTTTCAACTCCATTTCAGCATATCAGATGATAACCAAGAAAGACATAGTAAAACACTCAATCACTGAAGATACAGCAGACGGTCACCAAAAACATAGAAAAACTATAATACGCGCAAAACGGCCAAGTTCAAATGCAGACTTGAAATATAACAAATAACAAAACTATGTAAATGCAAAAGTAACGCAGAATGAAAATTACCAAATCAATTGTCAAAGGATTGTCCAAGTACTTCCTTGACAACTTCTTGACCCAAGTAGGCATTGTTGCAGAAAAAAGCATACTTTGTCGCTTAGGTGGAAGGTTCTCTAAAATTACTTCTACATCCTCCTCAAAACCAACAGCAAGCATTTGATCAGCTTCATCAAGGACCAAGTACTCAACTTCACCCAACTTGAGGCTGTTACTCTTAACCAAATCAATAATACGACCCGGAGTTCCTACCACTACATCGACTCCACGGGCGAGTGCATTTTGTTGAATATGATAAGATACTCCTCCGTAAACACAAACAGTATTCAAGTAAGGTGCTGACTCTTGAATTTCTTTATCCACTTGCTTTGCTAACTCCCTAGTGGGTGCTAGAACTAGAAATCTAGGAAGTCGACCCGAACGCCTTCAAACGAAAAAAGAACCAATCTTGACTTGTTCAGTTTGACAAAAAGAAAGACACTTGTATATATATGCATAAAAATGAAGATGGGTACCTTGAAATAGCTCTTCCTTCTTCATCAACAGTAAGGCGCTTAATAATTGGGATTCCAAATGCCAATGTTTTCCCTGTCCCTGTCTTTGCTCTAGCAATTATGTCTCTACCTTCCAAAGCTGGAATTAACACAGCTCTCTAGAGAAAACCCAAGAAGACAAAATAAGCAAGAGAGACATATGAAATTCAGAAATGAAGATAAGATACATAATTAATAGATAAAGAAAGAGTTTTTTACTTGAATGGGGAAAAGATGGGTAATCCCTCGTTTTTCAAGAGACTCAACGAGAGGTGGAGGCAAATCTAAACTGGCGATGGCGAGGTCGTTAGGGTCGGCAGGTTCACCTTGTTCATCACCGGAATCATCAAAGAGGTCTTCTTGGTCGTCGGAGAAACCACCGAGACTTTTGAAAGCTTCTTTAGTCAAGACAGAGTTTGGAGTGGCAATAGCACAAGGAGGGAGAAACAAGGGACTAGTGCTAGTAGCTGACCTGAAACTTGTTGTGAAGACGAGTTTAACTGGGGACTTTAAAAATGAAGTTCCCAAGTGGAATTGCTTACTGGATGATGATGATGATGATGATGATGAAGATAAGGGTAGAGAGAGGGAAGATGAGGGAGCTCCTCCTTTAGTCAAAATGTGAAACTGATATAGAGAAGAAACGCCTAAAATGGAAGCCATTAGAAGAGGTGAAGGAGAAAAAGATAGCTTCTTTTTCTCACTCTTCTGAAGAAGAAGAAGGAGGAGGAGAAGGAAATGAGATGATAAGGCGCAGACCTAATGTTTATGGCCTTACAAAGTTCCACCGTTTCCTGCTTCGCCCCATTTCCTATATATTTGCAAAATATCCCAACACGGGCATCCCACACGATGTCACTTTGAGCAACCCAAAATACCCTCACACTTACGAGAGCAAGTTCAGAGGGACACGTCAGAAATAACAAAAAAGAGAGGGGTCGGAGGAAGATGGAACAAAACCTTCAGCTTGTAAGCCAGAGGAAAATTTGGCTAACCATCGACAAGATGCATGTTTCATACCATAAAGGGATTTGTTCAAGCGATAAACACGATTATCACCACTTTTAATGAAACTGGGCGAGATGGTCATATAGACCTCCTCGTCTAAGTTGCCCTGTAGGAAAGTGTTATTCACGTCTAACTGAAGCAGGGGTCATCTCGTAATGGAAGCAAGAGACGATGAGACATGTACAGTGACCATTTTGGCTATAGGGGCAAATGTGTCATGATAGTCAACACTTTCTATTTGAGTAAAACCTTTTGCAACAAGGTGTGCTTTATGACGTTCGATAGAACCGTCAGAATGATATTTGATTTCGTAAACTCATTTACAACCAATGGGTCTCTTGCTAGGAGGTAAGAGAGTTAGAGTTAAAGTATTATTGACCTCGAGTGCGGAGATTTCTTTAGACATGGCGTCATGCCATATAGCAAGCGGAAGCGGTTTTGTAAGAATTAAGTTCATCCTTCGTGATGACGAAGGTGAGGAAGGTCCGGTGAGGTCGACTGAAATTCTCAAAAGTGATATAATAAACTAATGGGTAGGGAGCCCGTGAATGACGAGACTCAGAATTTGCAAGGATGTAATCAGCCAAGTAACTCGGGGGGTGTCGGTCCCTAACAGGACGAGAAAGGAGTTGCTTGGGAAAAAGCGAGTCGTCAGTCTCTTGGAAGGATCGTCAGACTGTTGGCAAGAAGAAGTAGAAGAATGAAAATCAGGATCATCACCTAGATTATCCACCTGCTCAGAAGAGGTGGGAGAGTCTGTTGAAACTGATGTAGTAGAGGAAGGTAGATTTAGGGCTTCACTTCTGGAAGGGGGTGTGTCAGGGGTACCCGCAAGAAAAAGTGGAGAAAGCACGACTGGGTTAGGTGAAGCGAAATTCGAAGAGGGGTATTCAATGTGATCATCCACAATACGAAGATTGAAGGGAGTGTAAGTCTGGGATTCAAAAGAATCGAGAGAGACTGCGGAAAAGGGGAAGTTGTCCTCAAAGAAGCGCGCATTTCGTGATTCATAGAGAGTCTTGCTCTCGAGATCATAAACGGTGTATCCCTTTTTGCCGACAGGGTAGCCAACAAATATGCTCGGGTTTGCTCGTTGGTCAAATTTGTTCGTAGCATGAACTTTGTGGGCAAAGCATAGGCCACCAAAGACTCAGAGAATTTGATAATCCGGCAAGGCCCCGTGTAAGAGCTCATGAGGAGACTTATTGGAAAGAAGTGGGATAGGCATCTTGTTAATAAGATACTAAGTTGTTTGGAGATATTCATCCCAAAAGGAAATTGGGAGATTAGATTGGAAACGCAAGGCGCGAGCGACATCGAGTAAGTGACGATGGTTCCGCTCGACCACACCATTTTGTTCAGGAGTGTAGACACAACTGCGTTGATGAACAATTCCATTTGATTGGAACCGAGATTGCAGATCCTTTGTGAGAAATTCAGTCCTTTATCAGAACCAAATGTCTAAATAAGGCACGTGCTAGAAAGAACTGAAGGATATAATGCCTAAGTCTGAAGGAATGGTATCCTTCCGAAGGAGTGTCCTTCGACCAAGGTTGCAATGCGTACAATTTGGCGAATAGGATCTTAATGACCTTACTCGGAAGATCATTAGTCCGGTCCAATTAGGGGTCGTAATGCTTAGCTAGAAGCCAACTACGATCGTCGAATCAAGAGTTGATTCGCGGCTAACATAGACCGGATCCTACAAGGGTTACACATCAGAGTAATGATTTCAACGGAGAGAATTGACTAGATGGATAATGGCAAATAAGTGGATTGGATCCATTATTGGTAAGTCCTGAAAGATTCGGAGAAGTCCGAAGAGATAAACATGTCCGGGCCCAAAAGAGAGGCCCGGAAAGGCTTTAGGTAGGCCGGCCATGTGATGGCCGACCTAGGCAATAGGGCCGGCCATGTGATGGCCGGCTAGGCCCTAAGTGGGCCGGCCAAGGAAGCCCATAAAGGGCTATGTTGGCCGGCCACTTTAAGTGACCCAAAGGAGGGTATTTTGGGTGTTGCCTTATAATTAGGTTTATGGAATCCTAGTTTGAGTCTAATACCTCTTCTAGGGATTTCTATATATACCTAATTATACAACCTAAAGAGAGAGACAATTTTCAAGGAGTTGAAAGGTTTTCTCTGAGTGTCTGAAAGAGTTTCAGCATATACATCTCAGAGAGAGAGAGAGAGAAAAGGAGTTTTCTCAAGTATCTAATCAAGAAGAAGGAGTTCTTCATCTCAACCTTCAAGAAGGTCCTAGCTGACTGAAAGGAGGGAGTTCAAGTCATTACTCGGTGTCTCTAGTAGAGGAGCTACACTTGGAGCTCTTATCTTCCGAATACTGGTCGAGATTTAGTTCGTGGGAAAGCGATTAAGAGGTAATCATCTTCCCAATCTAGTTCATTGGTATGTTCATGTATAGATCCTGGAAACTAGTGTTAAACATAGAGATGTTTGAGACACTAGACAATTAGGTGTATGAGATACCCTAGTACAATCCCCTTCAGTGGCATCACGAGCCGTTTGCATGAACTATCTTTGACTAGACGAATTAGATTCATACTTGAACAACTAGATGCTAGTGTTTATGATGTTTGAATAGAGATTCAAGCATAGTTTGATGAGATCAAATTAGAGTTTTGAATGAGATTCATGACCTAGAAACACTAAAAACATAGTTTTATGAAAAGAGTTTGCATAAACAAGCTTAGGGTATAAGAATTTTGATAAAAATCATCAAAACCATGAAGATTGGTTGATGAATTTATCAAAAACAGTACCTAACAGCAGCTGGAACAAAGAATAACAAAAAGAAAATCAGTTGGAACGGTTGGATTTCCAAAGAGTTTGGAAACCCAGCTGGCCGGACCGGACAGGACGCGTCCGGGTCGGACCAACACGTCTCAGACAGACAGTCCGAGACAGACAGGGACTGGAAATCCCAGTCCGAGGCGGATTAGGTGTCCGAGACTCTCGGGTCTCGGACGTCCCAGAGCGTCTAGGACGCGTCTGGGATATCCCAGTACGACACGGACTAGGAGTCCGAGACCCTCGGGTCTCGAACGTCCCAGCGCGTGGAAGACGCGTCTGGGATATCCCAGTCCGAGACGGGATAGGATTCCGAGACAGGAGCGTCTCGGACATCCCTGACGCGGCTTGGACGCGCTCGAGGGAACCTATTAGAGTCTCGGTCTAGGACCGAGACACTGGACGGGTGTCCGGACGTATTCAGAATGCGTCTAGAGCTACCAGACGCATCTTAGATGCGACTGGGATGCGACCGGAGCATCCAGAAGCGTCTAGGACGCATCTGGACGCGTCCAGAAGGCATTCCAAGAAGGATGGCTTTGCCATCTGTGCACAGAAGCGTCTGGGACGCGACTGTGGAGCACGAGTGCATCTCGGACCGAACATCCGAGATGGCACATGTGCTGTCCCAGGTCAAGACACGTACGGGACGCGTCTGGAAGTTCCAACACCTCTCAGATTGAGTACCCGAGAGGGATGAAAGGTGACCGGATGGTCTGGACGCGTCTGGGACGCGACCAGGACGCATCCTAGACATCTCACCTGAGATGTCTATGGTAGGACAGAAGCGTCTAGCTGGGCTAGGACGCGTCTGCCCGAGAGACTGAGCACGACAGGAAGGTGTTGTCTCATGGTCCGGACCTTGACCAGGTTAAGTCAAGGGTTGACCAGAGACTTGTCAAGGGACTTTGACCAGGGTTGACTTAGGTCTTTTTGAGTGTGACTCAAGGGCTTTTAGGCCATGACCTGAGAGGGAGTTTTTCAGACTTTTTCTCCCGGTTCCGAGCATATTTTTTCCGACATAGACCCGGGTTAGAGAAGAGCCCGAACGGAGTTTTTCCTTATATTGATTTAGGAAACAATTAAGGAAGAAACGTAATGTGCTTCTAGTTTAAGTATTGTGAATACGAAACTTTAGAGCCCATTAGACATAGAGATGTCACAAATTCCCCCGAATAGCTATACGAAACATAGCAAGACCTAGAAACAAATCTAGGATACATACTTTGTTTATTATGATTGTCATATTATTGTATGTATGGATGTATGTGATTGCATAGAATAGTATACCTTTAGATAAGATTATCGTTTCTTGTTCTAAGCGCAAGGAGTTGTGCCCGAATAATACTTAGAATATAGGGTCTTAGAATCTATTGACGAACTGAATGATGAGATCATGGTTCAAGTGGGAGTAGTCAATAGAGGTTCTTGGATATGGACCCAAACGAACCATAGACGAACAAGAAATAAACTTAAAAGATGAGATCTTTTAAGGGGTAATACTAAGATTTAACAAATCATTACGCAAACCCACATAAACTTTTACGTAATAAATCATGAATGGTTATGCAAGAGTTCACAGTAATGCAACTTGATAAATTACGTAATAAGTCCCAAAAAGAATTTTGAGTAAAGCCTACCCAGATTAAGACACCTGTTGAGCCCTTGTTCATCGATGGTGGGTCATGCCAAAGTAGGATGCCATCTTTTACCTCGGGACAATACGGGTAGATCTATGAAGAGGTCTACATGTCTAAATGGTAATTCTCAGCGAGTCAGCAAAAGAGTTTTGGATTTCGAGGCTAAAGGACGATTTAATGTTTAAATCGTTAACCAAGAGTCGTAGGAGTATGATTAGTAAGGAGTTACTCACCCAGGACGACGAATTAAGGGCAGTGCCAAAGTACGCTTAATTTCGAAGGAATGGGATCTTGGAATTATATTATTCTAAGGGGACGACAAAAGTAGAATAATATAGGCAAATTAAGAAAATTGCCAGGATAACAAGTTTAATCACTTTCGCATTTCTTACATGTAGTTTAATTATGACAAAGAACATCTTCAACCTCTATACCATACTTGAGAAATTGAAAGATACCAACTTCGTTCAATGGGAGAGGAACCTGAGAAAGGTTTTAGGAGAAAGCGCAGAAGTATTGGACATTCCGATCCCCGTGCTTTCAGAAACCTCTTCTGATGAAGAACGTAAGCAAGTAGACGATATTCAAAGGAAGTCAGCGCCAGTAACCGGTTTAATGCTAATGGCCATGGAAAGAAAATATATAGATATGTTCATTGACATGGAAGCATACACCATCATTCGACGACTAAGAGAAGTGTTTGGAACACAATGTCGAATGGAAAGATTTAGAATCACAATGGTGACACTGGAAATGCGACTGGAGAAAGGGAAATCCGTTCGTTATCATGTTTTGGAGATGATTGATCACTTCAAAGACATGGAATGGATGGGGTCTCCCATGCCAGTCGACATGGCGGTTGACATCATCCTGAATTCATTAGATGAAAGGTTTCAGAATGTAGTAACGAACTTTGAAGATAAGTTTGGCCGAGTTTCCTTCGAAAGTCTGCTAGCGATTCTGGAAGTTGCTGAAAGTAGGTTCAGCACCCCTGAAACTCTAGAAGAAATTCTAGGTGTTCAGGAGACTGTAAATACGGGAACGGAAGACGTTAGGAGAAGGAAGCCATCTGGCAAGAGAATGGGCAAGAAAGCACCGAAACCCAGAACTATCCTTCCTAACAAGAGATGTCTTGTGTGCGGTAGTATATCTCATATTCGATTAAGAGATTGCCCGCGATTTTTGGAAGAATTAAACGACGGAACTGGGAGTTCCGGTCAAGGTAAAAATTATTAAAAGTTATTCAATTAAATACAAAATTCCTCAAGGTATGTGATACCTAAAAGACTCTTATCATTATGAATGACAGGAGCAAGGGGGAGCTGAGTATTTATTGAAGAGGAGATGAACCTGTCAAAAGCTAAGAAGGCAAGAGTTGCTGGAAAAGCTCAAGAAGGATCATAGACTCGATAGGCAATACTTTAAAGTAGTTTTAGTATTTCTTTTTCTTTTCAAAACATTGACTCTGTAATGAGATTATGGGAGTGAATAAAATATGAGATATTTTATGATGTTCTTAAAAGAGCCTATTTAACTTTTAAGTAATTATACCGAATGATCTGACTTAGTCATTCTAATCTTGTAAGAGTACAAGAGTTCAGTTAATCGTAGAAAATAATGTTAGACATAAAAGTTTACGATTAATGTGATTAGAATGGACGTAAGACTTGATTTTGGAGAAGTTTTGGAAACAAATCCTAAATTGAGAAGTGGGTCTGGGTGACTAAAGAATATGATGAGATCATAAGTTCAATAGTCATCGCTCTTCCGAAAACACAAAAGTCTAATACGTATCTGCCAACCCACTAAAAACCTAGAAAAGCTATAGTGGATAATTGAGTCCATATGGAAATGGATATTATTTTAGAAGGAGTTCTAAAATTTGTCAATTATTCTAATGTCTAAAGCGTGTTAGACACAAGTTCTTCGAAAAGAAGAACGAGGTTTTCTCACAAATCATCGAAACACAATGAGATTGTTGCTCTCGATGGTGTCTTCATTAAAAGGAAGGTCCTTCAAAGAAGACAAGTGGGAGGAAAAATCGAATAGGATTCGATAAAGAGCAACAAAAGGAAGTAAGGAGTTCACTAAAAAAACCATCAAGTTAGAGTTCACTAAAAAACAAAAGGAAGTGGTTGAAACTATAGTTTACTAAAAAACAAGGGAAGAAGAGATTGATGAGTTTTATCTTCTTCATCCATCTAGGGTTTGATAAAAAACAAGCGGAAGTGGTAGAAACTATAGTTTACTTTTAGTAGCAGTAAAAGAATAAGAATAAGACTAAGAAGAAGAAAGAAGAAGAAGATGATGAAGGAGAAGACAACTTAGGTTTTCAATTTTTTACTATTACTTTTGTTAATGGTCCACAAGTTAGTAACTGTTAGTATTTAAGACTTTATGGAGTTGTCCTCTTATTAAATCAAAATCAACTAAGTCAAGCATAATTGACTCGCACCGGGCCCGAAAATAGTTGTCCACAAAAGAAAAATAGTTGTCTACGTATTGGCCACCTTTTTTTTTTATTAGATTTACATATCGAGGCCCCGTTGGTCCACATACCTTTTGATCTTTCTCATCAAAAACACTATTGGATCGTCTCGATGTGTTTCAAATTCCTTCTTGAATAGCAAAACAATGCACTTGGATCCAACTGGTTTTTATATGTATTAGCAGTCTCGCAAGCTTTGCACAGGTTTGTGCCAACGAAGACTAGACAAATTCACTTCACAAATATTTTGGGTTTGATTTGAACAAATTCATAGAAGTTTAAGCGGGGTTGTGGAGGTCTTTTGAACAATCAAAGAGTTTGGGTTTTATGCCTAATTTTTTGAACCCCTTCTAAGCAAATAAGAAAATGAAGTTCTAAAACGGCCCCAGATATTGCTAATAGCGCCTCCCATAAAAGCATCCCATAGTTCTTAAAAAGAGGTTAAAACTACTAAGTCAAATCATGGTCATTTTTACCAAGTCAAGAAGTCAACAAAACGACTGAAAAACAAATAAGTCGACCTGAATCTAAGTCACCATGGAGGCGAACCTGAAGCTCTGCCACCTAAACTCAAAATTGAGAAGTCGATATGAGTTTCCTTGGTGTCTTAAATCTTGTTTTTACGCTAAAGTAAACTAGGTCATGCCTGGTTAAAGCTCCACTCTGGATCGTAAAACAACGAGTGAGGTATGTGGGAGTGGGGCGACACCTTAAAGTCCCGTTTTGCCTCAAGGCAAGAGAAGGTGGAAGCGAACCTAGATATCCCAACCTAAACTCTGACCGGAACTGAAGTCTAGAGAAAAGAAAGAACAACCAACTAAGCATGGTCGTCCGAGTGGGTTTTTAAATTTGTCTTGAAATCAAATCGAGTTGAGCCTCCAACTTCCCTTACCAGATTCCGCACAGGAGCCAGTTCGACACTTTCTTGGTCAGACCCGCTGATTGCCCCTCTATCTCCCCCTTGTTTTTCAAATGTAGATACGGTAAAATTGCCCTAGTGTCTGAGGTATTGATGGAGTTTGTGTTGACGAGGAAGACTAACCCTGTAGACTGTTTTGGGAAGCAAGAATACAAGTCGGTGTATTAAACCCTGGGGGATTATGTACCTGTGTGATCAAAGAGTATTGATCAGCCTCAAACTGGTAAACTAAACTGTGCGAGCTAATATCGCGCTGTTACGACGACCTTATCAAAAAAATAAGAACTGTGTCAAAATGTGTCAAGTCTTTGAAGAAAATAAGTTCAATTCAGATATACGAGTCATGAATATTATAAGAACTTCAAAATCTCAAAAAAGAAAATATGGTGATTCAAGTAGTAACAAATCGCGGAAAAAACAATGAAACAACACAAATTTTATTCTCTTTGCATATTATTGTTATCAGTAAGTAAATTATCCTTTTTTTCTCTTTTCTCTTCTCCCACCTAATATTACTATAACTACTGTTAGTAAGGGGGGAGCTAGGATTTTAAATTAGCCTGGACTAGCCTAAAATTACGAAGAGAGCAAAATTTTCATATATGATATCTTCTCTATCATTACATATATATTTCAACTTTTCAATACAAAACTAGTGATTCCAAAACAAGACATGAAGAGAAATAAGATCTACGTGAAATTTTGTTAATGACTTAAACAACAAAAACTTAAGAAACACTAACAATTTCGATTTAATAATGCATGTGATTATTGGTAATTCAAGGACAAAGAAGTTACTAGAACACAGGATGAAACTTCAAAAAAGAGGGTGAAACTTGACTTAGCAAAAATAATGGGTTAAAAAAGAATCTGGTTCACACATAGGGGTACAAATTGGGACCCAAAGTGAAAAAATACAAATTATAAGGGGCCAAAAGGGAATTAAGTCAAACAATAAAAACAAACTTTGATTTTAGGGTGAAGGGACTCAGGATGCGAGGTGCGTTAGACTCGAGAGCCAACCATCTCGGATGGAACTCAATCTTGTTATAATTTAACATATGTAGTAGAACCAACCAATTGGACCCCTGGCTGCAGCCAGGGACTGCCCCTACCTGGCTCCGCCCTCTATTACGACTCATTTCCACTTACATTAAGACCCCTTCTTTGGAGCAAAAGAACCATCTTCTTTCTCGTTGGACTTGAAAATTGATTGCGAGGTCCAACAAACTCCCTGCTTGCATTAGGGTACAGTAGCAGAAATCATAGATTTGGAATTACTGGATCTTGAAGATAGTCTTCAGTTTCACAACCAACTTCCGTTCTTCCATAGACAAATCATCCTGTCAATATAGGTGATAAAGCAAATACGGTTAGAACACAAAATTGAAGATAGACCCCAGTTTCACAACCAATTCCCGTTCTTCCATAGACAAATCATTCTGTCAATATTAGGTGGTAAAGCAAATAAGGTTAGACACGAAATTGTGTACCATTGGTCAAAAACAAGAAGGATTCTAAAAAACCAGTAAGTGTTTGTTTTTTCATGTCCGGGTAAGACTCGTCTAGGTCTGCCCTTTCTTAGTCAGGATTATGATAACAATTTCAGGATATTTCGGATAATGATTTCTACTTCAGAATTATTTTATGTCGGATGCAGACAACAGAAAAATCAGCTTGACTCAGACATTCACACCAGTCAAACAAAAACTAACATTCTGTCAGCCGGAATAAAACAAAAACCCAGAAACACCTAATTTATCTACACAATTTGGTAGAAAAGAAGAGACCAAATCGTCGATCCATCTCATGGAAAACAGGAAGGAAGACACTAAATTGTCGATCCATCCACCCATTTATATAGAAAGTGCGAGAAAGAGTCTAAATAGTAGATCAATCTTTGCAGCAAACAAGAAAGAAGCCTGAAGTATGGTTTTGCATTAGTTACCCGATAGTTAGTATTCAGTATATCAATTGACTTCCTGCTAATGTGGCTCACAAGCTCATCATCCATCTCAAAATGTCTGCCAAACATCTTCTGTTGCTCCTCGGCATTGGTACCCACAATCTGCACAAAAAAGAAAAAGTTTGCAACTCCCAACAGAAAATAATAAATTCTTGAGGCATTTTTGTTGTGTATGGTTCAGAAGTTACCTTTATGGCCACTTGCTGCCCTTTCTTGGCTGTGTCAACTTGTTTGTGATTAATTTCGATTGATGCAATACGGCCAATATCAATAAATTCCTTTGAAGGAATACAAATTGGACACCCGACCTGAGACCAGACCAAATCAACATAAAATGTCGCGGAACCAACACATGAGAGATTGTTATATAACTTAAATTCTGAAGAGTCGGAAAGTTCAGTCATGCTGTTTCAATTAGCTAGTACTAAGAAGAACGATACTTGGTCAAAGCAATGACTAGGTCGAGGTAACCGAGAAAAGTAAATAAAATGATACCTTAGCAATTCCTTCAACCACGTCAACACCCAAAACAATTGGGTCCTTCTTGTTGAAAACACAATTAGGCATGATCTTAAGAACACATGGAAATACTGCTTCTTCTGCTGCTTCCTTCTTCTTTTCTTCCTTGAGATTATCAATATAAACCTTGAACTTATCAAACAAGTGATATATAATATCAGCAGTAAATATTTCTACACCAGACTCCTCAGCAAGGTCGCGGGCCTCAGGTGTCACTTTCACATCAAATGCCAAGATGGTGGCATATTCCTTCTTCTTCTCAAGCATCACACTGGCCCTCATGACATCTTTTTTGTGTACTGGCCCTATGCTTATGCCACTGACGGGAATGTTCACATCTGGGGATTTCAAAAACTCCAATAAGGCCTCCAATGACCCGAGTGTCGATGCTTGCACACAAACACCTTCCCCACTCTTGTCAGTTCTGCTCATTACGCTTTTCATATCTTGCATTGTTGTTTCCTTGATGTCTTCCACATCACCGTCAGGACCCACTACATAAAGCCCAGTCCCGGCAATAGCATGTTCAAGGCCCTGAAAAACAATTACATTTTTAGAACATACCCATAAAAGATGTAAAAGCGCATGCACATATTTAATCATCGGCATGTATTTATTAAAATCACGACTGTATTATAATTGGAGATAGATGAACATAAATCAAGAACACCATGTTTAACGAGGTTTAGTCGGATATTCACGACCTACATCATCGGAGAAAGCCACAACGGCTACATGATTTATTCCTCACTATTGTGGTGATTCGTTATAATAGTCGAATAGTAATCGAATGCTTAAACTCATAGAACACATCACTTATTTGTAGAGTAAATTAGGGTTTAGGGTTTCCTAGTTTCTTCTAACTAAACTAGGAAACTACATAATATCTATCTATTATTTTCATTACATAGTTACAAGAGATATCCTGATATAAGAAATTATATCTTCCATATCTTCACCTTCTCAAGCATCTCGTGTATCATGTATCTCAACAGTATTACTATATATCATTTCTGAAATAATGTGCAAAACTAGTATATACCTGGGCAGTGATCTTGATACCCTGTGCTGCATTGATTTCTTTATGATGCAAATAAGAACCCTAGAGAAAGCAAAACACGAAACTCGTCAAGCAGCGTTGAGATTTCTGAACAAATTAAAGCTTCTTCTCGCACAAAGATATCTGAACACTCATCAGTTATAATTATTTGGAAGTTAACTCAAGCAGAAATATTGGAGCGAATCATTTCATTTTCGCATATAAATTGCGTGTAGGAACAATAACCATGTCAATTGAGTTAATGGTAATTGGCGAGGAAGAGGGCAATGATATAATGAATCATTTTCTACTTTCAATTGCATTTTGGGGATAAAGTTTAGCATGTAGATGAAATATAATGGATGATGGAGGAAGAACGAAAAGGAAAAGAAGTAAAAAATGTAACATTCTTTCAGACCTAAACTTATTTTCTAAGGCTATTCCATCTACATTTTCTTGCTTAAGACCGACCATACAACCACAAATCGCAACTCAATTCTTCCAAAAGTCAAACATAACATAACGGAGAAAAATTACAACACGGGAAAATCAAGCCCTCTGAAATCAATGAAACATTTATAGTTTCTTAATATATATATATGAATGGGAGTGGAGAGATAAAAGTAAAAAAAATTTATAGATGGGGCAAAAATGTAGTCTGCAAGTTAATACCAAAAATAAAGTAATTATACATCTAATTTCAAAAAACTCCTCCCCCAATTTTCAGGATTTCACTAGCATGTCATCTCTTTAATTTTCAAAGTTGCTAAGTCTAGTACCAGCACAAATTACATATTGCCGAAACATAGTCAACAGAAGTAAGGTGTGGATTATAATGGATGTATAACTGAGCACAACACTCGCCACAAGAATATAATAAGTCACCTTTATTCGGAGTTCCTTCATTGGATGTGGAGTGAGTAATGCACGGATTGTAGTAACAATAGGCCCCTATAGCAAGCACAGGTGAATGTAAGAAGCTTACAGAAGAAAAAAGTGTCAAAACATCCTAATTCTTCACTACTGTTACATATAAGAAGAAGGTATACCTGCATTCCACAAACCACTATTTGATCTCCCTCATGAAGCACACCATTAACTAATACAACATCAATGGTAGTTCCTAGGCCTTCAATGACCTTAACTTCCAACACTGTGCACTGTAACACAGTACCAAAATAAAAAGAATAAATTATGTTAACCCACTAGTTTTGATGGACATCATACTATGATTAGTACTTCTTTGATGCATATAAATGAATAATGTAAACCTGGATTTCATTGGTAAACATGAGCTTTTTCTTCATAGTTTTCTGAGTCCACTGGACCAACAATAAGAGCAAATCCGGGATGCCTTCTCCACTGTTAATTTGCACATGCAGACACAAAAACAGCTCAGAAAAGTATTCACAAATTGTGTGTTAATGCATCCTACAGTCGTATATCCAAGACAAGCTTAGGTTGATAAAGCACCTGATTGCACTTGTTGGAACAATACTAAAAGTTTCGCCCATTTCTTTGTTCTTGTAGTACAGCTCAGTATTCAGACCTTGCTCCTTGAACTGGGTAACAATCTGATAACCGAAGTACCAATTATTATCATTACAACTCATGTCAGAGGAAGCAAAAGGTTCAGTGGTATAATTACCTGAGTCACCCTCATCTTGAACTCATTTAGCACATCATTTGACTGCTGTTTAATAGTTTTTATAAAAGGCGTGTTTGGGCAGGTCTTCCACCCATATAATCTGTCTACCTTTTAAATTAAAAAATGGCATAGACAAGAAAACAATTGTTAAGAATATTCACTCTAAACTAATAACTCAAAACAACTTAATAGAACCTAAAACCGACCTATCAAAGAAAAAGAGCACCTCACCTTATTCAATGCAATTATGAACTCCGTATTCCGCATTTTCAAGAGATTCAACGATTCAATAGTCTGTGGTTCCAGTCCATGCATTATGTCCACGACTAAAATAGCAATATCACATAAACCTGAGCCACGTGAACGTAAATTTGTGAACGACTCGTGCCCGGGTGTATCAATAACCAGAAGACCAGGGACCATCAAAGTGGCATCTGCCTTTAGCTCTTTGGTTCTCTCTCTTATGTTCTCCGCAGGGAAGTAGGTTGCCCCAATCTGTTGTGTAATTCCTCCAGCCTCACCTTCCTGAACATTAGTGCCTCGGATGCAGTCTAGAAGCTTCGTCTTACCAGTATCGACATGTCCCATGATGCAGCATATTGGAGAACGCAAGTCTCCACTCTTTGACAATGGTGCCACTGAAGGCCCTTTAGGTGTAGAATCCTTTTTCTTATTATTTTGCGGAACATCAACTGGTGAACCATTTGTATTGGAATGCTCAATACTTTGGGTTTCCGTAGATTTAGAACTAGTTTTTCTGGAAGCAGTAGCGGGCTTCGGGGGAAGTGACTCTGCATTCTTAGAAACTGTTTGTGTGACATTCTTGATGTCTTTCTTCACCACAACCAAGGGTTCAGGTTCAGGTTCAACCTCAGCTTCTTCATCAGCAAAAGCACTTTTAACACGCAAGTTGACAACAGCATCATCATCCCAGCTCTTTGCATCCCATTCTGCATCATCTTCTTCTTCTTCTTCCTCTTCAACTGTTTTTTCCTCAACTTCATTACTAACAATCACTTCCTCGGGAGACTCGCTTACAGCTGACTCTACTTTAACCTGCTCAGCTTCCACTGAATCCCCGTCAGCAATGATATCCAACTGGTTTTCGTCTGTCTCGGTAGGTGCACCATTTGTTTGAGAAACAGCTTGTTTAGATTTCTTGGTTTGGTACTTCGGTCGCTTGGTTGTCGAAGTCCCGCTGTCAGCAGAGGGAAGCGCAGCACCACTCGCGAGAATCTGATTTCTCATTATCTCCCGTCGATGAGCTTCTTCCTTCTGCTTAGGTGTTAGAAACTTCCCTTCCTGCTTTTTCTTTTGAAGCTTCTCCTTTTCTTTCTCCTTTTTCCTCCGCCTAGCCTCCTCCGCTTGCCTTTCTTGCTCCTCTTGCCTTTGACGCTCCTCTTCTTCCCTTCTAATTTTTTCCTCTTCTTCCTTCTTCTGCCTCTCTTCGGCTTCTCTCCACCTCGCCATTGCCTCCTGCTTTTCTCTGACATGCTTGGGGATTTTCTTATCAGAAACTTCACTTTTCGTTTCCACTGACTTATCTTCCGCCACATCTATTTTTTTTACCACGGAAGTAGCCGCTGCTGCCTTCTTCTCTTTCTCCTTTTCCTTCTTCTTTTTCTTTTTCTTTGCAGCAGCAGATTCCCCGGTTTCTGCTTCAGCTTCCTTCTTCTCTACCACTGCATCACCTGTGCTTATTGATTCGGGCCGAAAAGGATCCTTATCTTCTTCGGGACGAGCACTAGGTTGTGGTACAGAGGGAGCTTCACCGAGTTCCGCAAGGAGTTTGTCTAGGTCATCTTCCTCTGGAGCAGTTCTTCCACTCTTCTTTTTTTTCTTTTTGTTCTTTGAGGTCTCCATCACACCCTCACTTCCCAGTTTATTAGCTTTGGTATCAACACTAATGTTCTTGCCAGCTTCATTAGTGCTGTTGACAACAGAAGGTTGTTCATCAGCGTTTTCATCTGCAATGCTAGTAATTGAGCTAAGTAGACTGTTACCACCCTTCTTGTTTTTCGACTTGTCACCATCTTCACTATCCTCCTCTTCTACGATATCATCCTCTTCTACGATATTATTCAGTTTTGCATTGTCACCATCTTCCGAGGGGTCTTCCCCATTATCCTCATTGAGGTGATGAAAAGCGGAAGAGCTAAGTAGACTGGTACCAC
Organism: Eschscholzia californica; assembly: GCF_041429995.1. NCBI lineage: Eukaryota > Viridiplantae > Streptophyta > Magnoliopsida > Ranunculales > Papaveraceae > Eschscholzia > Eschscholzia californica. The sequence continues at coordinate 14,470,525 of NW_028238472.1, read as the reverse complement.
CCTTGTTGTTTTTCGGCTTCTTTTTACCAGAGAAAACAATGGTGGGAGCATCATCTTCATCGACTTCATCTTTAGGTTTATCTACCTTGTTACCCTTCTCCTTTCCAGCCATCGGTGCAATTTCTTCTTCTTCAACAGCTTGTTTTATGGGATCCTCAGATACCTCTGTCCCAATGGAATATTCATCATCTTCAATGACATGTGAATTTTTCTTAGATTTGGAATTCCCAGCCTTTGGAGCAGGCGGGTTGTCTTCGTCGCGAGCGTTAGGCTTCTTTCGACCCATTGAATAAACCAAATCAGAATAAGCTTAACCTTTCACCACTCAATCCTACACATAAAAAGTTACAGAGAATCAGAAACTAATAGATAGAGTTCCAATTCACAATGGAAACCCCAAAAACTCTACATTTTCCATTGAACTTGGAAACAATAAGAAAAAAAAATTCCACCAGGAACTATTGAAGTATATTGAAGACAAGGAAGATATCTCCCCAAGATAGAAAGAAATAAATAGTATAGCAATTGTAATTTAATTATTTCCTCTTTGTATTGTTTCCTTATTTATAATTTCTCTACAGACCCTAATGTACACTCCTATAAATATGTACCCAATTCTATCAATGAAAGCACCTTTGATAATTATATCTCTTGTGTCTTCTTCAATTTAATAGGAACAAATTTGAAGATTCTACAGTGGTCTTAGAAAGTAATCTATCTATACAATAGAAACTGTAAACAAAACAATCTGAAATCCTTTTGTGCATTAAATTTTAACAAAACAGGAAGTATTATTAGGGTTTGAAAGCATCAAACCTTGTGAAAGAACAAATCAGTGATGAACATGCAAATATAGAAAGAGACGAATTAGATCTCTTAACCTGGTTTGAAGTTGAAATTATAAAGCTTTCTCTGACAGGGGTGGCCCTGGGCCAAAGCGAACAAAGCGTCGCTTCGGGCCACCGGTTTTTAGGGGCCACCAAGACATTAATTTCATTAAGAAATATATAAGAAGCCCAACTCTCTAAGAAAATTATAAGGGCCTCATTTAACAAATTTTAAGTAAAAAGGGCCACCAAATTTGATGATCTTTAAATGAAGGGTGGCCCTGGACCAAAGCGAACAAAGCGTCGCTTCGGGCCACCGGTTTTTAGGGGCCACCAAGACATTAATTTCATTAAGAAATATATAAGAAGCCCAACTCTCTAAGAAAATTATAAGGGCCCCATTTAACAAATTTTAAGTAAAAAGGGCCACCAAATTTGATGATCTTTAAATGAAGGACGAGCCCCAACAGTTTGTTTGACTTATGAAACAAAAATGCTTTTTAAATATCCAAATCATGAAGTCCCAATATCCCTTTCTTTCTTCAAGCCAAAATGCCGAACCGGACTGCTTATTCAATTTCTAGAAACAAAGTTTATTGTTTTTCTTTGTAAGTTGTTTCGTTTCAGAAGTACAAAGAAATATTTTGTTTTCTATTTGAGTTAAAAAAGTTACCCAAGATGATGGTGATAGAGATTCATGTGGTCACTTTGAAACCTTTTTCAAGCATAATGAGTCATATGACATAGACGAACTAGATTTATTTTCTGAACTGAAACTGTTGAAGCATTTTTTACCGAATGAGATCAAAAGACCAATTAAAGTACTAGATTTTTTGAAAGATATGAAAGGTTGTTACCCGAACACATGGGTTTCTTATAGAATTATGTTAACCATACCAATTGTTGTTGCCTATGCAGAAAGAAGTTTTTCTAAGTTGAAGTTGATTAAGTCTTATATTCGATCCACTATGTCGCAAGAACAGTTAAACGGGTTAGCTATATTATCTATTGAGAAGTATGTGGATGTCAGTCTTGATCATTCGACGATTATTAGTGACTTTGCATCGAAAAATTTAAGAAGAACAAAATTTTAGTGATTGTAATTATCAAAAAAACTATTTTTGTTATATAAATTTGATGAAAATATTTTGTGGTACTTACGATTTTCATGTAATACATTTATACGTTTTACAATTTGATAGAAGGGGCCACATTTTCAGACCTCGCTTCGGGCCACTGAAAAGTCAGGGCCGGCCCGTCTGACTATTGTACTCAGTCGAACTTGATAGTAGTTATTTTTTGGAAATAAAACTTCATTAATTGCCCAAACGGCTAGTGAAAACATACAGTTAAAAAAGACCAACATTCAACTCCAAACAGCTTTCGACAAAAAAAAAAAAACTCCAAACAGAAGAGGGAGTGAAATGGTAATACAAGGAATCTAAAGGAGCAAGAAAAGATTTGGGAATGTAATGTGCCAGCTGGTTGTCTTCTTCTTCCAGAACTTTGACCAAGGGAAATTAGAGGTACTCTAGGATTACTGTCACATTGACTTAACTTTTTTTTTTTTTTAATTATTATTATTTTTTTTCTTTTTTTTTTCCGATTTGAATTAAGATATTAATGAAACAAGATAAAGCAAACAAACAAAACAACGGCCAAGAACGAGAAAACACACTAGACGGGGGAAAGGGCCGGACTCTCCCCCGTACTCTAGGATTACTGTCACATTGAATTAACTCTTTGAAACATGATTTAGAAGTAAAATCAATCTGTCTAAAAGCATATTACCAGAAAGAGTGATTTGGTTGATTGCCTCTACTGTAGCCGAATCAAAGTATCTACTAATGATTTCTGAGTTCCATGTGTAATCGAGATGATTCATTAAGTCTGAAACCCAACATATGTTTGTAGGTAGTTGTTCGATACAGTGTGGTATGAAACCTGGAAGCTGGGGAATCCAAGGATCCTTCATAATTTGGAGAGATGGGCCATCACCAACCTGCCAACAACACTGACTACGAAGTATCTCTTTGACCTCCATCAGCGAATTCAACGGTGGAGCTGCCTTTCTTTGCTTTGTTCCATTCAAGAATGTATCGGACTTGTAATACTTTGCTATAATGATCCTCGCTCATGTAGTATTAGGTTGAGTCAGTAGTCTCCAGGCTAATTTGGGCACAAGAGACTGATTGCCCTTGGAGAGTGACCTGATGCCTCGGCCCCCTAGTTCTTTAGGTTTCTGGATGAGTTCTGAATGGAGGAAATGCATCTTATGTTCCCCTTCATCACGATTCCACCAAAAACACCGTTCCAGCTTCTCAAGTTGGTTGATCGTGACTTGGGGCAGTAAGGAGAGGCCCATAAAGTAGATGCATATTGGGCTTAAAAAAACCTTGATCAACATGGTGCGACCAGCCTGGGATACGAATTTTCTCCTCCAACCTGCTAGTCTAGATTTGAATTTCTTAAGAAGTCATGGGACTTGATTATAGACTTGGGTTTCAAAATAAGAGACCAAGGGTATTTCTCTGATTCTAACATTAATGGTGTCTGGAGTGTAGTGTAAAAGTTTCCCGCATCTCTAGAGTTATCCCCGTACTGAATAGGATAGAAGACTTAGTGAAGTTCACTAATTGGCCCAAGAAACCTGTGTATGTCTCTATTATCATCTGTACAACATGCAAATTATGTAGTAAAGCCTCTCTCATAATGATAAGATCATCTGGAAATAAGAGATGAGAAACCTGTGGGACTTTACTATTACCCCGATAGCCCTCAAAAAAGGATTCCCTTTCGGATTTCTCGAAAAGTAATGAAAGTACCTGGGAAACAATATGAATAAGAAGATAATGGACATCCTTGTCTGAGTCCTCTCGATGCAGAGAAATTACCATATTTTTTGCCATGAACTAAAACACTGAAGACGGGTGTAGTGACACAACACATGATTAAGTTCAGAATGGGACCGTGAGACCAGAGGAAATCAGAACCTGTTTTAAGAAGCCCCAGTCGACTCTATCATAGGCTTTTGGCATGTCGAGTTTGAGAATAAATGGCCCTGACCTTGCCTTTGAAAGTTTCATGGGAGTCTAGAGACTCTTGAACTATCACTATATTGTCTATGATTTGTCTGTTAGGAAAAAATGCATTCTGGTGTTGGCTAATATAAGCGTCCAAGTAAAGCCGCAACCGAATTGCAATGATCTTTGTGATGAATTTATATAGTGTGTTGCATAGATTTATCGGTCGATAATCGACAACCTTCGTTAGGTGCTCGGATTTAGGGATTAAGACCAAGTTTGTTTCATTTATTTCATGAGGGAATTGCCCAAGTCTGAAAGAAACTTGAATACACTTAATGATCTCTGGACCCATGATATTCCAACCATTCTGGTAAAAATAGCATGGTAGGCCATCTGGTCATGTACTCTTAAGGGGCCCCATGTTGAAAATAACGTTCTTGATTTCCTCCTCCGTTGGTATCCTCGAAATGGCTTGTGAGTTCTCTGGTTGTAGTTGCTTGTATGCATTCAACACATATGGTGGTGCAGGCTCAACCTGAATAGCCTGAAATAGATTCTGAAAGTGAGCAACTAACGTACCTGCAATGTCTTATTCAATAATGAGTCTGATATCATCGTTTGTTGTGAGAAACTGGATATGGTTTTCCCGTCGCTGGTTTGATATGGAAACATGGAACGACTTAGTATTCATGTTACCATTAAGAGCCCAGAATTGACAGGTTCTCTGTTCCAGACGGGTACGGTGAATCTCCTCGAGATAAATTAAATCTTCCTGAATTTTTGGTTGATGTTGAATATAACAGTCATGAAGGTATTGAAGGAGATGTCCTTCGACCAAGATTGCAATGCGAGCAATTTGTCGGTTAAGGAAATTGATGAAGAAGATCATCAAGTCCGGTTGATTTAGGGGTCGTGGAGTTTAAGCTATAAACCAACCATGATCGTCAAATTACGAAGTAATTCGCGACTAACTTCGATCGGATCCTACAACGGGTTACACATAAGAGTGACAATTTGATCAAGGATATGACTAGTGGGAGTGAGATATAATCATGGGAGTGTCTCATAAACAGAAATCATAGGCCTAAAAATGAATTAGGCAAAGATAGTACAAAAAGGCCAAAAACAGGATTTTTGGGCCTAGGCCGATTCGGACAATTCTAGGGCTCGGATTGGACTGAATTTTTTAAGGGAGATTTCTGATATATACAGAAATATGTATGTAAAATTTCTTGGTGTTTGGACAACCCATCCTTAGGGAATTGAGAAAATATCAACTAGTTGGTATTTTCGATAATTTCCCTAAATCTTATTCTAAAGGGTGTTTTAGGAAACCTAAAAGAAGGTGGACTCTTATTAGGGTTCTATATATACACTCTTAGGGCAGAGAATAAGGTGTGGAATTTCTCTCTAAGCTTTCTTACTCTACCACATCAAGTAGAGAGGAGAAAGTGAGCTAATTCCCATTACTATCTATCTATTCAAAGAAGAAAGGTGTTCTTCTTCCAACCACCATTGGTGTGCTAGCTAACAACAAGGTGGGAGATCAAGTTGATTGCTCGTGTCCCAAGTAGAGGAGCTACGTTTGAAGCTCTTGGTCTTCTCAAAAGCAACCGGAAAGGTTCGAGGGAAAAACTAGCGAATAAGGTATTCAGCTTCTAGTTTTGCTTAGTATTATTATGGGCTTATGCATGTGATCCTAGGAATACTAATGTAGACATTAGATGTCTTATTTCCGCCATTGACATTAGTATAAGGGTGTAAAATCCAACAAGTCAGAGATCGGTTGAGACTAGCTATTGCCGAGTCTGGCTATAAAGATAGTAATCTGACGGTCCAGGTTACCGAAACTTTCTTCCCCCCAGTTCTGTAATTTGTCTTTGACTACTTTAAGTCTGGAAGGCATATGATCATCGACCTCTTACCAATGATGTTTCAGTTGAGTGGCATAGTCTTGGTGCTTTGTCCAGTAAGATTCAAATTTGTCATGAAAAACAAGAAAAATTATTGACAAATCATATCGATAAAATTATTTATGAAGAAGTTCATCTAAAACCCTAGATAGATAAGATTAGTTACTCATAGGCATTATGTAAAAAGAATTGGAAAATAAAGTAAAGAGAGGGAGAAGAAAACTTAACTTTTTCCGCTATTTCCAAACCAAACAGGGCCTTAGGGAAAGGATTTTCTTCTGTTTTCCCAGAATTTTGCCAAACGCACCCTCAGGGAAAATTATTTTCTCGTCTTCCCGGAAACGATTTCCAGGTGAGAAAATAATTTTCCTTCCGTGGTTTTTCTCTTTCCTTCTCTGTTTTCTCTTTCTTTCTCTAAACAAGCTATGAACACTCTGTACTATTTTTATAACCGAACCAATGAAGAAAGAAGAAGAAGAAGAAAGTTTAATGAAGTTTTATAATTTGAAATAAATCTCTTTCTCTCTCTCTCTACAATATCTTTCTCTCTCTTAACTCTCTTAATCTAACCTTCTCTCTCTCACTAAGATGAAGAATCACAAGAAGAAGAAGAAAAGAAACAGAAATAAACACTACAATTCTTACTCTCTCTCTAGCTCTCGACTCTCGGCTCTAATGGTGGAGTGATTCTCCTCTTTCTCTCTGTCTAAACTCTTATCTTTTTTTTCTTCTTGGCCGTGAGAGATGATGATCCTCCTCTATCTCTCTGTTTATATAACCAAAAATAATTGTAATCTCCCTCCTTCATTATTTCCTTCTTGGTTCACTTTCTTTCTCTCTCTATACTTCACTGTTTCCTTTAGAGAAGAAACCTGCCACAAATATAATCTTCTCCCTAGCTAATGTATCCTTCTCGGTTCCATTTCTGATTTTGGAAGGAGATCTTCAGCCGCTTCATATTTGGAAGTTTAATCCCATTCTCGGTTTATTCTCTGCCGTTAAGAGCTACTCGGTTTTAAGTGAGCTGCTGTGTTGGGTGGAGAGATTAGGTGGTCGTCGGATTCCAAGAGGACAGATCCGAAGGGTGGACGAGCTGGAAGCACGGTATAAATTTGCACACGGGTACACGGGATCATGCGCTCTGTTATACTGGGGAGTGGTACCCGGGAAACCCCTACGTACCACCATTGATGACCGAACGTTAGCCCGAAAATCCAGATTACCTGTTAGGTTGGCCGCCACGTGTCTACAAGCTGACTTGGTCAAATCGGTTCTACTCCCAACTTTGACTTGCTCTAGTTTTGTCGTCTGGACTCCGATTTGACTTCCGTCTTCGCCGTTGGACTCGTCTTGAACTATACTTTCATCCGAGCATCAAAGTCGACCAGGATTACCAGAACCAACAAATGACCAAAATGCCCTTAGCATGCCTTTCTCCCGATTTTAATCGTTTTTCACACTGAACTCCGTAAAAGACACCTGAGAAAGAAAAACAAACAATTTATCAGAGTAACCGCTCGAACTGGACTAACTAACCCGAGTTAAGAGATTCAGATGGGACATTTTCATGTTTCATCAGTCTACGTTAGAAATGACTTTATCTTCTGTTATTTGTATGTCTCGTGTTATATCATGTCATTTGAATAATGTTGAACTACACATATATCACTTTGTGCTAGGGAATTTTATGCCTAGTTCAGTATTTGTTTCTTTATTATATTCGCTCATTTATCCTGACTAATTTAATTCTGCTATTTTTTTTTTCTTTTTGATATTCGCTCTGTTTTTGTTCGTCTTCTTTATGGGAAAATTTTATAGGCAATGTACTTTCATCCAAGACTTAGATCAAAACAAGTTGACCAAGTATTGTTAAAAGCAATACCTATCTACTTTCTTCTCCGACAAAAGGTCATCCACCGGCAACCTCCCGGCCGACAACCTTCAACTATTTTTTTCTTTCTTCTTCTCTTTTTTTTCCATCATCCATTCCGGCGAAAGGGTTCCCCTTCGCCGAAACTGGCCGTGGATAAAGTTTATAACCCTAGATCCATTCCTCTTTGTCTGGTCTCGTAAGAATTAGCAATTCCATTCTTAAAGAATTTAAGGTTTTTATAATTTCCATATTATGCCAATATTGTGTTGTTCCTGATTCTTATTTGACATAGTAACCTAACAGAAGTGAGGGTTGTTCAGAATCGTCCATGTGGATTTGAGTGAAGAGATTACAGAAATCTAGCGAGAAAGAAAGAGATGTTAGCAGTGGGTGATGGCTTGATTAGTGTTAAGTTTGGGTAAAAGCCAAGAGAATGAAGTAGATGAAGCACTGTAACGGAGCAACCTTCATGTGTCAATTTCAATCCCTGATTTATTGCTTTTCTTTCTTGGAATCCATAAGTAATAATTTCCAGTATAGTCGTGGGCAAATAAATTGACAAATTGGTGATTTGATGCTCTAATGAGGCTAGATGGAGAAGAAGAAGACCGAAGAAGAAAATTGTGGATCGCCGTCCGGAAGTTGTCACCAACGACTTTTCTCCGGAGAGAAAAGAAGATGGGCATTGCCTCCTAAACACACATTGCTTTTAACCAAACTAGAGATTTCCTTTAACAACTTTGGGCATTGCCTATAAAATCTCCCTTCTTTTTTTGTTTGCAGAATTTAATGAATTTTTCAAGGAATGTGACCCTGGTGAATTATCTTGAAGTTCGCAATATATTAGGGTTTTAATACTTCCATATATCATTGATGAAAGGTTTTAATTTATCAACAGTATCTCGTTTCTGTCTAGAATGTGACTATGTGAGTGGCTTATTTAGCATACATAATACAAATAGAAATTAACCAGAAATATTAAGTAAATGTTGGATTGAATCTTGGTTCTTGTAGGTTTCATTCGTTACAGGAAAATACTATTCGATAAGATAAATGATCTTTCACCCTTGTTTGAATCAATCCACGAGACTGAAACAAGTAAATTCAGAGATGAACCAACAACCAACAACACAGAAAACAAAAGACATAACCTAAAACAAATAACATAAAACAAAAACATACCTAAATATTTGGAATCAAAAGTATCAATGTTTTTTGGTATCCAAAATAATTTTGATACAATCAAAAATCATTTCAAGAGGGACTGATACTTTCTTTTGTTGAATCTTTGTTAAAAGTTGTTAACAAAGAGAATAACTTCATTTTCCACTCTCTTTAGCAATTCGAATTAGAGAAAGGCATAGAAAAAACCTTCTTCCACTTCAATCAAGATTATTAGGGCAATCAAACCCTTAATTTTTCTTATCCGTTAAACCTCCCATTCAATTCTTCTACTCCCTTTCTCTCTGTTCTTCGAAATGGAAGGAGCCCCATCAGGATCTGGTAACTCTAGATCTATTGCGATAATCAAAAAGATCTTTTCATTTATTCTTACGAATTTAATTCTGTAAGGATTTATAACATAAAACATCAACAACCAACAACACACAAAACAAAAGAGATTACATAAAACAAAAGAAATAACATAACACAAAAATATACCTAAATATTTGGAATCAAAAGTATCAATTTTTTTTCAGTATCCAAAACAATTTTGATTCAGTCAAAAATCATTTCAAGATGGACTGATACTTTCTTTTGTTGAATCTTTGTTAAAAGTTGTTAACAAAGAGAATAACTTCATTTTTCCCTCTCTTTAGCTATTCGAATAAAAGAAAGGCATGGAAAAATTTTCTCTCTGTTCCTCGAAATGTGAAGGAATGCTGAAAGCTTTAACTACGTACATTTATCCTTACGAATTTAATTCTGCCATTTTTTCTCCTTCATTCTTTTGATATTCGCTTTGTTTTTGTTCTTCTTCTTTTTCTTTGCAGAATTTGATGAATTTTTCAAAGAATGTGATCCTGAGTTATCTTGAAGTTCACAATATTGAACAAATTGAGTCTTTTTGTGCTAGTGAAGTCTAATCCTAGTTGAGTACTTGTAAGCCTAGTTGAGTAAAACAAAAGAAATAACATAAAACAAAACATACCTAAATATTTGGAATCAAAAGTATCAATTTTTTTTTGTTGCCGTATCCAAACAATTTTGATTCAGTCAAAAATCATTTTCAAGAAGGATTGATACTTTCTTTTGCTGAATCTCTATTAAAAGTTGTTAACATAATCTTTAGATTGCAGTAACCAATATTTATGTTTGCCCTTTATGTGCCTGTAATTTTTCCATCTTAAACTTGAAATTTCATACCTTATGTTGGTTTTTCAGCAACATAAAAAAGGTGATTCCTCAACAGAAGCGGGAGAACAAGAGGGACACCAACCTTTTGGAATGCGTGGCGTGACTACTTCGAAGATAATATGTGTGGAGTCTGCAACATAAGTGTTGGAGATGACTTCATCTTGTGCGGTTTGTATGCCTCGTTATGTGTCGTGTATATCATGTCATTTGATAATGTTGAACTATAGGTATGCCACTTTGTGCTACGAAAATTTAAGCCTAGTTGAGTATTTGTTTATGTCAATATTGTCTAGATTGTGAATGGCTTATTTAGCATAAATTATACGGAAAATTTTAACCCGAAAATCAAATAAATGTCGCGATTGAATCTGAGTTCTTGTAGATTTCTTTCGTTACAGGAAAATACCATTCGATAAGATTAATGATTTTCCACCCTTGTTTAAATCTATCCACGAGATTGAAACAAATAGAACTTGAGATGAACCAACAACATCAACAACCAAAAAGAGGGAAAACAAAAGAGATAACATAAAACAAAAGAAATAACATAAACCAAAAGCATACCTAAATATTTGGAAGCAAAATTTCAATTTTTTGTTGCGGTATCCAAAACATTATTTATTCAGTCAAAAATCATTCAAGAGGGACTGATATTTTCTTTTGTCGAATATCCGTAAAAATTTATTAACAGAATCCTAAGATTGCAGTAACCAACTCGAAATTTAACTTCAACCACCAGAGACTTAGACTTAAAATATTTGTGTACGTGCAAGACACATGTTTGGCATTTTGTGCATGTGAAAAAAACGTGCCCGATCTAGTGCATATGCAAAAATGTAAGAGAATGGAAGAAATGAGAGTATTGTAGAGTGTATATGGGTTGGTTCCCTATTGATAGAGAATCAACTCGAAATTGGACGTTGGATTTGGTCCAACGATTCAAAATCAAATATGACAGTTGGACTTGATCCAACGGTCCAAAATCAAATGTGACAGTTGGACTTGATCCAACGGTCATTTTTTATCTTCCCGGATGTGTTGGATTTGGTCCAATTCAGCTTGGACCCAACATATGACCGTTGAAACTCTCAACAGTCATATGTTGGAAGAGCCCAAAAACCTTTCAATTAACAAAACTTTTCTTTGGGTCTGAGCGAGCTCATCCCAAAGAAAAGTAGATTGGAGTATGAGGCCTGGGGTGAAAAATCAAATTTTCAACGCAAGCTCCATACAAACTAATAATATTAATCTAATAATGATAATTAACCGTTATTATTTTGTGTTTTTATTGTATTCCTTATCAAATTGTCCACAAGTGTTTTTCAGTGTTTTCAAAGAGATTTTCTCTCCAAAAGTTCTCCAAATTTACAACAAGTGTCTTCCCTATTTTCAAAGACATTCTCTCTCAAAAAATTCTCCAAATTTACACTAAAATGTCTATACATGGCCATGAAACCAACTTGTCTTGAAATGTCGGTGATTTCGTATCACAAAAGAATAACAAAGATAATGGAGGACATTTGAAATATCCCAGACGAATAACACAAACATATGACATTTTGGGACATTTGAAATGTATCAAATGAATAAACACAAATTTTTCAAATGTCCCACAAGAATGACACAAATATATGGGGTAATTTCCCAAACCGATAACACATACATTGGTCGACATTGACATGTCCATTAATGTCCACAACCACTACCCAACTAAATTTTTTGGAGTCGCTTAGTGAGGGTTATTCGTTTAGAACTTTTATCAGATCTTCGAAGTTCCTAAGACCTTTGAAGTTTAGCATTATTGGGTTCCTCCTTTTTTTAAGAGCTTCGAAGTTCTGTGTTATCAGTTCAGACCTTTATTTAAGAACTTTCAAGTTTCGTGTTATTAGTTCAGATCTTTTTTTATGAACTTTAAAAGAACGCGTTATTCATTTTTTATGGAAAATTAAGAACTTTTAATCAAAGATCTGGCCCATGAACTTTGCGAGACAAATTTACTCATAAATTAGTCAAATTCAAAGATCCACCTGTTTAGGTGGATCTTTCAAATTCTTACTTTTGGTGTACCTACAAATTATTGTCAAGCCCATGTGGTAGGGGGTGCGGGATATGTACCCCAACTCCAACAAAAGACTTGTAACATTAATTTGATTTTTTCTTTGTGCATGTAGGATGCACGAATTTTTAGAAAATAGGTGAAAAAAATAAAATGCATAACCACCCAATATAGGTGTTGCTTGTTGGGATGCCTAACAACTATGCTGGGATAGGTTGGGAATCCTTTGGGAAGTCGAGACGAGAAGCTCCCGTTTTGGAGTCCATTTAGGGGTTGTAATTGGTACCCCATTTATCCGGAACCGAACCGAAATAACGGACTATTTATACCGGCTTTGCATCCTCATTTTCATACCCGATAAGAATTTTATACCCGATGGGTATCACCCGGTTGGAACAACTAAGATCTCAATACTAATTGGGTATATCCGACACGAACCTGGTGGGTACCCGATACCCGACTCTAATATGTGATCAATTGATATATTTTGCAAGGTTTAAAGTCCGAGTTACTTATTATATGATAAGTATATGCTAATTACGTCATTTGAATGTGCTACTCAGTACAATATTTTAATTGATAATCAAAATATTTTCAGTAGCAAATTTTATATCAACTTTTAAACATTTAATAATAAATTTTTTTGTAAATTTTTATAACTCAATCATCTATCTCTTATTAAATAAGTTTTAGTAACAATAATTAGAACCTTAAATGATGTATAACCTTCCTAATTAGTAGCAAAAATGATTAAATAACAAGTCTTAATGAGAACCGATAAATATTCGATACCCGACGGGTACCCACATTTTTATAGGTTCCGGTTCTGGATCCTTATATCAAGGAACCAGAACCGAAACCACGAGAAACCGGAACTGTAATTTGTAATAGGTTTCGATTATGGCCTTCTAGGTAGTGAGATATACGAACTGTCATGTTGACACCCCGAAGTACATTATTGGGGTTGTGTTTTTTGAATTTGGGAGTTGATAGGCCTAAAATAGGTCTATTCCCGCAAGTATACGGGGTCAAGTTATAGTATTGAAAATAAGATCGAGTATCGTCCCAAGAGATAGGTAGGTAACTTCGGATATTGAATGCGGGTTTACCCAATAATCAAGATGTCAATATCTAACTTAGACTAAACCACACACACACCCCACTCATAAGTTTGATGACTGAATTGTATAAAATAAGGAAACGAATAAATCTAAATAAACTAACTAAGAGAGAGGTAAGAAGATATCTAAGGTTATAAAATCCACCGCATAATTGTCGTCTAAGATAGGGACTCTACCATTATTTAGAACCCTGAGAATAAGGCATGAAGCAAAGTAGAGAGAATTATACCCAAGGAAAGTGTCAAGAAAGTTCTTTGTGTATTTGAGTTTGATTACAAAAAAAAGTACTATGAAAAAAAAAAAAAAAAATCAAAAGAAAAGAAAAAAAAAATGTGTTTGTTTGTGTTTAAGTGTTTATCCCAAAGTAGTTCTTGAAGATTTGAAGACGTCAAGTTCTCAGGAGTTCTAGTTCATTCTTAGTCTATCGACCTCTAGGAAGCATTGTTGGATAGTAGATCAGGTGAGAAGAGTTGGTTAGCTTCCTCACTCTTTATTAGTGGTTGTTTCCTTCCTATGAGATCAGTCGTTCACCAAACTTTTAGTCCATCTTTTGTAATGTGTTGAGTTTCCGTCATACTCATACTCGCACATTGAGTGAACCATTTCTGAGTGACTTTAATTTTTGAGTGTATGACCGTGAGGCAGTAGTCGAGGCGAAATGTATCGAGACGGTAATCGAGGTCTTGTCTTTTCAGAACCGAAATGATACTCATATTGGCTGGTCACGTGCACTTCGGGTCTTGATTACTAGTGAAAGGATTTTTAGCGTTTGTATGGTTTGATTGACTTTGATTTCATTTCTATTAACTTTCGAAAATCTACAGGATAAACATTTTTAGTCCATGTCATATTTAAACCCTTTTAGATTTTGAAATTTCTGAATTTTGTGGGTATATTCACTGCAAACCCTCACGAGACAAAACTCGTCCTCTAGGGCAACTTAGAGGTTTAACGGCTTGTTGCACGTGCTAAGTGTAATCGTGATTCCCTACGAAAGTGGTGATATTAGTTTAGTTTTATTTTTCTGTTTTGCTCGAGGACTAGCAAAATCTAAGTTTGGGGATGTTTGATGAGACATGAAAATGTCCCATCTGAATCTCTTAACTCGGGTTAGTTAGTCCAGTTCGAGCAGTTACTCTCATGATTTATATGTTTCTCTTTCCCAGGTGTCTTTTTACGGAGTTCGGTGTGAAAAATAGCTAAACTCGGGAGGAAAGACACAGAAAAGGGCATTTCGGTCATTTGGAGATAAGGATAGCTTGAAGTTTTCGGCCAATGCTGATATTCAGATGAAGAATAGAGTCCAAGACGAAATCATGGGTGAAAACAGAAGTGAAATCGGAGTCAGAGTGCGAAAATTATATCAAGTCAAAGTTTTGGTCAAGTTGGAGCTTTTCAGTGCCACGTGGCAGCACGCCTGACGGTGAGGGATAAAATTCTCTGTACATCGGTGGGCACAATGGGTGATAATCGGGACCACTTCTAAGTTCTCATACTGTGTGACGCGACGCAAGATATTCGAATACTCCTGCGCTCCCAAATGCAACATCCGACGAACTAAGCATGACGGGCGAATAGATCAGCAAACAGATGGCCGGTACTTTAATTTTCTGGATAGACCCTGCTGTAGCAAAGTTTCACTATATTGGCAGCAATACGAATCAAGGTGGGTTTTCTTCTCCTTGCTAAAACTGGAAAGTATCTTCACTTATATACTCAATTTAGAGATTAAAGGAAAGAAAGAGATAAAGAGGGAATGAACATAAAACATACAGTAGAAAGAGAAGGGAGTGATGAAAATGGCAAGACATCTTCTTGGCCGGAAAGTTATAGAGAGAGAGAGAGAGAAGATTTTCTTTCTCTTCTCTGGTTCTTTAAATGAAATAGAAAACAGAGATTGATAGAGAAGATATCCTAGGAAGAGCTGGAGATTGATTGGGAATTCTTTTCTCTCTTATTCCTTGAAATAGAAAGGCAAAGATGATTCGATTGGGATACTTAACAATGAAAGAAGGATTCGGCTGATATTTGAGAGAGGGAGAGCTTGATTTAGGTCTTTTTTTGGTTGATTGAAGAAGAAATAGAGAAGATTTTGTTCTCTGATTTAGAAAGATTAAGAGCTGGAGATTTTATGTGATTTTGACAATAGAGATAAAGCTGGAACCAGAGGAGTCAACTTACGGAATCTTTTCTCATATATATCATCTCTCAAACAGAGGAGAGGAGGATCTTCTCTTGGAACCAAAAACAGGGACTGAACTAGAAAGAACAGGTGCTCTGTTCTTCTTCCTCTCTCCAGAGCTTCCATGGTATAATTTTAGAGGGAGAGAAGGAGAAGTAACAAAGTCGTTCTTCAATTTCTTGGTTGTGTTTCATAAGAAATTACAGAGAGAGGGAGAGCCTCTTCTCAGATTTAATTCATCTTCTGCTTTTGTTTTATTTTCTTTGTTAATCTTTTTGTGAGAGAAAGTAAAAAGAGAGAGAGAAACAGAGTAGTGATTTAAATTGAGAGAGATAGAGAGAAAGAGAGTTGATGTTGTTCTCTGTTGAGTTTTAGAGAAGGATAGAGTGAGTTTGTGAGAGACTTTCTATCATCTTTTCTTCTAATAACAGAGAGTGATTGTAGAGAGAAATTAAGAAGAAAATTCAGAGCAAAGATTGTAGAGAGATGGGAGGAGATTGTCTTCTTCTCTTTTGCTGTTATTGAAATCTCAAAGAGTTCTTTATCTTATTCATCTCTTTGTGAGAGAGAGTTGAAGAGAGAGGTGTTCTTTGTTAATAAAATTTCAGAGAGTTGGTTGAATGTCATTTATTTCTATTGAATCATTGAGTTTCTTTTCCTGTCCTCTCTGTTGGAAGTAAATTCATATTTTCTTTAGAGAGAGCGACAGAGACAGAGAAAGAATCCATTTCTCCAACCAATCTTCTTCATCTAACGTCAACAAAGAGCTTCAGATTTGGTGATTTTCTTCGCCTCTCACTTGATTGTTATTTCATGAGAATATTTATGACATCTTTGATAAGCATGAGTAACTAATTTTTCTAGTCTAGGGTTGAGGATGAAACCAAATATTCGATCTTTTAGAACATATTTTGAATTGATTAATTCTCTGACTGTGCTTTAATATTTAAGTTCTTTTGTTAAATCGATTTTCTTTTCACCGTCTATGCTTTTAGATTTGATGCATCGTGCTTAGGTTAAATCATTTGACGGTGCATACTTATTAATTGATAGATTGTAGTTTAGAGATCTGTTTTTCAAAATGAGACAATTACACTTTTATGAGTAAAAAACCGATTTTATCGAAAACATCTCCCGGAATCAGGATAGTTCATTATCCGAAATTCTGAGTTATAAAACGAGAGAATTAGTCAGTTGATTTCGTGTGTTTAAAAGTGAGTTATTTGGTGGATTCCAGACACCCTAGGTCATCTCCCCCCATTTGAGTTCCTTGTATCATTATTTGTTTTATTATTTTGTTCTTTATTATTTTATCACCAAAACCAAAACCATTTTCAAAACCGTCTTACTTCCAAGTCTTAGAATAGGTTTCACTTAGTCTCTGAGGAACGAACCGGACTTACCGGAATTATCACTTGACGCCCGTATACTTGCGGGTGGTGACCTATTTAGGAAACTTTCTAGGCCCATCACATACTCCATCTAACAATTAACGAAAGTATGAAATATCTAATTATGAGGCATGAGTAATGGAAAGAAAATCCAATCCATATAGATAAACAATCAATAGACATTAAAGCACATCAAAGGATTTAATTAATCAAGAACAAGTATTATAAAGATCCAAAATGGGTTTCATTCACAACCTTAGATTGCTAAATTAACTATACATGGAATCTAGAGTAACATTCATTGACATTGTAAAATAAGTGAAAATACTAAGAAATTAATGGAAAGAAATCACCAAGAATGTTCAAATTCCATATTCCCATGTATCTCCATTTTATCCAAGATTTGCTCCATTTGTGTTCAAGAATTGTACTCCAAGAAATCCAAGTAATAGCTATTTTATTGCCACCCAAATAAGAAAAAGAAAGAGAAGGAAGAAATTAGATGTAGAAAGAAGTTGGAAAGAAGAGATGAAGAGGGTTAGAAATGATAGAAGAATATGGAAGAAAGAAAAAGAAGACTATTAATGGAAGAAAGAATAGTAGTAGAAAAGAAGTAGTAGTAGAGAAAGATGGAAAAATCATGGAGAAAATGGATTTAGTAGTAGAGAAGAAAGAAAGAAATAGGTAAGAGGGGATTGAAAGAGGAGAAGGAGGAGGTAAGAAGAGGTATAGGTTGAGTAGAGAAGAGGAATATAGAGAAGAGGGATATTAGGTAAGAAGAGGTAGTATAGGAATAGAGAAGAAGGGAGATGAGAGGGTTTGCAAGTCTAGGTTTTAATGGAGGAGAAAGGTGCTATTTATAGATGGGTTAGGGTTTTGGTTTGGTTAAATGGTAAAAAGAATTAAAAGGAAGGGTTACTTTTGGAATTTAATGGGTTAAAAGGACAAAACCAGGTGGCTAGGGCTTTAAAGTGGGAATTCGGGTGATTTGGTCTACCCGGTTATAAGATAACAAGGTGATTCGGCCACAGAAACCGTCGGATTTGGAAGCGCGCGGATCTGGGTGGACAGTAAAGAGCCACGCGTCCAGGAGGACGGAGCTTAAACTGCTTCGGGTGCACGGAATACGCAATAAAAGGGCCAGATGCACAGCAGCCGTCCGATCTCAAAAACGCGGAAGGGCGCGGCTAAGATTAAAAGGTGAGATCGGGGCTACGGATTCTAAGTTGCTTCGGGTAACACGGGAATGGAAAATAGGACGGACGCACAGCAGCCGTAGATCTTGAAAACGCGGGAAGTTACGGCTGCGATTAAAACGCGAGCAAGGGACTACCGAACTAAAATGAAACGCGGTACACTGGATCATGCTCGATGGCCACACTTCGCTGCTTAGCGCGAACACGGGAACCGCATATACCAATCTCTGCCTATCGACACGTGTCCCTAAGCATACCGCGGGCCAGAAACTTGCCCGAACTTGTACCGAATGCTGACCAAATGTTGACCTGACTTTGACCTTGGTTTATTCCTTCGTCCGGACTCCGATTTGACTTCCGTTTTCTCCTACGGAATCGTCTCGACCTCTACTTTTCAACCACGCACTGACCTTGGCCAAATTACCAGATTGCCCTTGACTCCAAATGACCAAAATACCCTTCATGCATCTTTTCCTCGTTTTTAACCGTTTTTCACACCTAACTCTCCAAAAGACACCTAATCAAGAAAACCAACCATTTTATTATAATAAAGACTCGAAACGAACTAACTCGACTAAATTAAACGACTCTGATGGGACATTTTCATGACCCATCAGGAGCCTAATCCCCCCACTGCTGGACTTGCTTTGAGGATGAGCAACTGAGAATTAGCCATTGATGTTCATCTCCTCTCTCTCTTTCTCTTCATTTTTTTTCATACCCCTCTCTCTTCTCTCTTTTCATTAGCCATTGATGGTTTCATAAGAGACAAAAAGTGGTTTCTTAATGGGTTATTTTTCAAATTGCCCCATAGTTTATGACCAGCTTCCCACGTAGCCCCCTAGATTATCAAAAATACCCAGATGACTCCCTTTCTACCGTTAACATCAAATGTTCGCGAAAGTAAGATTTCTTCTCCCAAATTTTGCCTTCTTAAACAACTGAGAATTTGTGGGCATCCTTCAAGATGGGTTAATATTTCTTTCTAAAGAGAGATAGAGAATGTTTATTTTTGAACTATAAAAGTTCTAGAGAGAGAAAGTGACAAGAAAGAGGGTCTTTAACTTTTCATCATTAAATGAGCCTAGGTAAGATGCTAGTTCATGGAAGGGTAAGAATGGAATAAGAAATTTGACATTAACGACATTATGACGGAAAAGACGAAAAGAGGGCTATATGGATATTTTCGATAAACTAGGGGGCTACGCAGGAAGACGGTCATATACTAAGGGGTCATTTGGGAAATAATCCTTTCTTAATTGACAAAGATTATTTTGATGAAGGGAAGTTGTACAGGTACGTAGGGCTTTTACCCGCGTCTACACCATCATACTTGACTAAGGGTCCGTTTGATACGTGTGAAGTATTTAGATGGGAAAGTGAATTTTTTCTAACGTGAAAGAAAATCAAAATATTGCCATGTGAAGTGATGGTTTAAGTGTTTGAAAGAGAGTAGAAAAAAGGATTGCGTTTAAAAAAACAAGGTAAAAACTTTAGAAATTCAGGGGGTGCTTTTGTAGTGTTACAAGTAAATTACTTATAAGGAGGTGCCTTTAGAATTTTGTGATGTTGTCTTCTTTCCCTTCCTTCCATTCTCATATTCTCATCTTACTGATCTCAAAATCAAGTTCTGGATTGAGGGTTTAGAGTGAAGATGTTGATATTCATAAACAAAACCAAGCTTCATTTAATCAGGTACCCAAATTTGAATTAAAAGTTCTGGTCTAAGGGTGATATGGTTTGAGATTTGATTTGTTGAATTGGGAAAATTGATAAGTTAGGGTTTTGTTTCTATTGCTTAGAGAATTCGAGAAAGAATGGAGAAAACGAACAATCCAAATCCGATTTTGGTTACTTTCTGTTGTTTGAAGAATCCATGCCAAATCGATGCTCCATAACAAGTCAATTCTGGATAATATAGAAAGAATCCAAAGATAATAATTAGAAAACCAAAATTGTACATGATTAGGTCGAAAAATTCAGAAGGAATTAAACTGAGAGTTGGGTTTTTCGATCTCATCATTTAAAAATAGATTGATCCATCCGAAGAAGCCAAAATTTCTTCAAGCAACCAAGCCCGAACAATCCAAGATTGAAGATTAAGGGTGGGAGGAAATTACTTAAACATCCCCACAAAGAGAGAGATAGAGAGTACAAGTTTTGGAGAGTGGGTAAGAAATCAGCTTTCCCATCTTAAAGGTGGGAAAATTTTTGAGACTATTTTCATAATTTTTTTCCTCAAGAAATCGATTTCACACGCCCAAATGTCCAACCAAACAGCGGAAAATCGATTTTTTTACATAGTCGATTTTCCCACATAATTTTCCCACGTATCAAACTAACCCTTAGTGAATTAGGGGCCAATATATGGACACCTCAATTTCTTATGTGGACACAAAATCTTTTGGGTGTAAAAATCATCTATTTATTATAATAAAACAACTCAGTCAGGTTTATAAGTTTGGTCGTCCATTTTTATTGGGAGTTTGATAAATATTACATCCGGCGACTGACATAAATTCTTCTTCGTGTAAATTGACTCAAAATAAAAGAGTATTAGTGTAAATCAACCAAAATTGGTTACAATGCCCTTAAGCAAGTAATTCTCTACCTACTTTTTTTCTCCCACGAATTACATCTTATTTATAAGTCGGTTAGTATCTCTTCCTTATTTCTCTCCATGTTTCTTCTCTCTTATCTTCTTTATTTTCTTTGCAAAATCTGCATAATCTTTATTACTCATTTGGTTCTCTGTTTTATCATTTTTCAAAAGTGTCTTTTCCGACGTTGGTCAAGAAAGACCTGTCACATCCGTGGGACGTGGTGGAAACCTAGTTGGTTTCAAGGGGACAACAGTCCGTCTCTTTCTCTCTCTAAACTTCCTACCTTCGCCCATCACCATAGGAGAGGGAGTTTTTCACCCCACAGATTTCATCAACATCAATTATGTCTACTAAAACTACTCATTTCTTTTTTTGTTGAAACTATTCTGTCATTAATAGGAATAAACGTTATTACAATATTTATCAACTAAAATACAAGGAACATTATGCCACATTTTGCTTCTATTCTTCTTTCTCGCCCATTTTGCTAGCTTGTCTGCATTCAAGTTGAGATCTCTCTTGGTGTATTTGAATTGCACTATATCAAATTCTCTTCTGCTTTCTCGAATTCTTCGGATATGAATCAAAGATTGCCAGTTGACAGAGTGTCTTTTATCATGGAGGTTCTTGATTAGATTTAAGTTGTCACTTTCTATGATTATGGACTTGTGATTTTGTTCTTTCGCCCAACGTAGACCTTCTAAGATTGCTATTGCTTCACATTCTTCACTATTTCTTGCCCTCAATGTTTTCACTTGCGCTGCTATGAATTTTGCATCTGCATTATGTGCGATTAAGCTGATTCCCGAATTGGATATTACATTAGTGAAAGATGCATCAATATTAATTTTAATGAAAGGTACTGTTGGCAAAACTACTCATTTCTTGTTTTTTCATTTGATTGAAACATTTAATGTTTGGTTTATGCCTTTATGGGTTTCTAGGGTTTGTATATTTTTGGTTTATTTTCTTCGTGTTTATTTGGTATTTAGGGTTTGAAAATTGAAATCAGACACATTTATTTACTTCTACTAGAATAATAGATTAATTAGTAGGTATGGGTGGTCTGAGTGGTTTCTCTCTCTAAATTATATCATAGTTTGTTCCTCCAACGACTTTATTAAGCAGGAAAGGAGGTAGCAGAAAAATCGAATGATCTTATGAATGATGAACTA
This sequence comes from Eschscholzia californica, assembly GCF_041429995.1. Classification (NCBI taxonomy): domain Eukaryota; kingdom Viridiplantae; phylum Streptophyta; class Magnoliopsida; order Ranunculales; family Papaveraceae; genus Eschscholzia; species Eschscholzia californica. Next base: position 14,448,804 of record NW_028238472.1, on the reverse strand, counting down.
TTAATCTTATTAGCGTTTCATTTTTTATTCATCATAATATAGGAATAGATAATTAAGATGGTTAAAGTTTTTGTTGTTGGGCAGTGTTGCTTAATCAAGATACATACCATCGACTAGAGAAGGTCACTGTGTTTTTTCTGAGAAAGTGTTGGTGAAGAGATTATGTCCAAAGACTTAAAAAAGAATGAGTTGTCCCATGTTAAAAGTAGCCATCATATTTACACCCACTATATTTGTCCACATAAGAAATACGTGTTTGTCCGCATATTGGGCACCGCCAATTAACTAGGACATACTCATGATGCAGCGAGATTTTTGGAAGATATTACAAGTATCTTGGATATCTTAAGATCAAGTTATTTATTAGATTCCTATTCTATTTAGTAGAGAATTATTAGTTTTAGCAGATTTATATTTTTAGGAAACTTTCTAAGTTTTAGATTCTAGTATTTTATTTATTTAGGAATTGTTATTAGAATTTGATTAGGTCTAGAAAACTAGTATTTTATTTATTAAAAGTTGTTAATTAGTGTGTGTTTGATATAACCTATTTCCATGGAAATAAAAGAGTTTCCATGGAAATAGGTATTTCCACCGTTTGATACGAAATCTATTTCCACGGCTTCAATTTCTCCGGGAATCTATTTCCGTGAAATATCTCACTTTTAATTCCTTGCTCCCCCCTAGGAATTAGTTTCCATGGAAATTAAGGAAATAGTATTTCAATATTTCTGGATACTTAAAACTTGATAATTATTTATATATTTTCGTCAAAAAGAAAACCCTAATGTTTATCTTCAAATTTTCGTCACTTTGTCTACCTATAAATATAAACTTTTTGATTTCCCCTCCATCTTCTAAACTATTGCCTGGTCTAAAGAAGAAAGAAAGCTAAAAAAAAATAATCTCCATCTCCATAACAAGGTAAGTTTTCACTTTTCTTTTTTACTTTTTAAACCTTCTGTACTTTTTACTACTAATATCATTATATCAACATCTCACTAGTCATTGCTTACACAAAAAAGGAAGAATCAAAAGTTGTTCCATGGATTTATTTATGTTTTTAATTACTATACTTAAAACCAAAATAGTTGTAATAGTATAGCTTATTAACTAAAATGGAAGAGATGGAAAGTAGTAATAGTAGTACTGGTGGTTCTATAGCTTCATATAGAGTAAATGGATTTATTTATGTTTCTACTATACCTTTGTTTTTTTGTTAAAATGTTTCTACTATACCTAAAACCAAAAAAGTTGAACCTGTTGCATACTAGGTGGATAGGTAGTAATGTAGTATAGCTTATTGACTAACATTTTGAGAGAGGAAGAGATGGACAATAATACTACTGGTGGTTTTATAGCTTCATATAGAGTAAATAGTTTTAATTATATTCTTACCATACATAAAACCAAAAAAGTTGAACTTGCATACTGGGTGGATAGTAGAAGCATAACTTATTGACTAAAATTTAGAGAGAAGAAGAGATGGGCAGCAGTTACTAATAGTACTAGTACTACTATAGCCTCATATAGATTAAAGTTGAGAGGGAGAGAGAGATAGTACTACTTCTTGGTTGATTACCCAAGAGTGATTTGGGTCCTAAAGTTTGATTACTTGAATTTTCACCTTCCTGATAGCTGTCTTTTGGACCTTCACTTTATTGTCCAACAAACAACTTCACTTTATTGTCAAACAACATCATCATTCTATGTTGTTTCTCCGTCTTTGTTGGTTCACACAATAACTTTAAATCTCAAAATACCTATTTTTTGTTGTCCATGCATAGAATAAAACTTCTTGTTTGTGAATTAAATATATGGTCATAATTTGTGTAGAATGCGTAGTTTAAGAGATTGTCGGCGAGCGGCTATTGCCATAACAATGATAGTTATGCAAGTTGTGGTAGTGTTGCACTTTTATAAAGTATACAAAAATCTCTTCGTAAGGAGCCCTTACAGAAGAAAAAAAACTGAGAGGAGGGACGTTTTGAGAAGAATGTACATGGAGAGTGATATAATTTGTCATGAGAAATTAAGGATGAGCAGATCAATGTTCCATAATTTATGTGAACGATTACGTGTGTATGGCTTAGTTGATGGTCGGTCGGTTAAGGTTGAGGAACAAGTTGCATTATTTCTACATACTGTTGGTCACGATACTCGCAATAGAAAAACGGCGTTTCAATTCTTCCGCTCGAGTCAAACAGTTAGTAGGTATTTTCATATTGTTTTGTCATCCCTGATCCTTTTCTATAAGGATGTCGTGAAGCCAGCAACTACGACAAACTCTCCTGCGGATGCCGGGACAGGAAAAAATTGGCATCACTACTTCGAGGTTACTTCTTATACTAATTATTAGATAAATATTAACATTAAACTTTCTATTATTAATTTTAGTATATCCATAGGGTGCAGTTGGTGCTATTGATGGTACTCATATTAGAGCATCTGTTCCATTAGAAGAACAACCAAAATACCAGAACAGAAAAGGAACCATTACTCAAAATGTGTTTTTGGCATGCACATTTGATATGAAATTTACCTATGTTTTAGCTGGTTGGGAAGGATCAGTGCATGATGGTCGTATGCTAAGGAATGCTTTAAGTCGTGAAGGTCGAAAGCTAGTTGTACCTGTAGGTATGTCAATCTGGTAATTTTTATATATCTCAAAAATGATCTTAAAAGGGATTATTAACATTCTTGGAATAGGTAAATACTACCTTGCAGATGCTGGGTTTCCTTTAGTTCTTGGATTTCTCACACCATATCGGAACACAAGATATCATCTTCGAGATCATATTGGTCGTCGTGCTGAAACCCCTAAAGAGATGTTCGATTTTCGACACTCGTCCTTACGAAATGTGATTGAAAGGTCCATTGGAGTTTTGAAGAAAAGATTTGCGTATCTTAGAAATGCTCCTTTCCATGACATTAGAACCCAAGCGAAGATAGTCATTGCATGTTGTGCTCTTCATAATTTTTTACGAGATGGTGATCCTAGTGACTTATGTCAGTATGAAAACCCTATTGATGACGAAGAAGAAACTATTGAAAGAGGAGAAGATGTGAGCGTAGTAATAGCTTCTTCTCAAGTGTGGACAGCTTCTAGAGATGCTATGGCAGAACAAATGTGGAAAGAACGTTAGCCTAATTAGAAAATTAATATTAGAAAAAATAATTTAGATATTTTTGCAAAACAGTTTGACTATTATATTCTAAATTTTTTTAGTCGTTTGACTTATTTATTCATTGTTATAAAATCTAGCTTTAACATTGTATTCATGTTGTTCTCGCTTTTTTAGTGCATTGATTAATTGCATATTTACTGCTTGTAACGACATTTTTTTTAATTTTAATATACGTTAAACTGTGTTACTAGTATGACATCAGAATCTGAGTCATCTAAAAGAAAATGTGTAAGATGGAGCGAACGAATGGACGAAATTCTTGTTGAAACACTTTTGGAGGAGGTTGCTAAAGGAGGAAAGAAACCAGACAATGGTTGGAAAAATGAATCCTTAAACCGTGTTGTAGTTGAAATTGATAAAAAAAACAAAGACGGTTGTTACAAATGAAAATATCAAGGCACGGTTGAAAACAATGAGGAAAGACTATATTGTAGCAAGAGAAGCTCTTAAACAAAGTGGATTCAACTTTAATCCGGAAACTCAATGTATTAGTGCAGATGACGATGCTTGGGCGAGCTACGTACAAGTAAGTGATGTGATTCTTTGTACTATTTTTTTGTTGCAATTAATTTCATAAGTAACTCATATTTTGTTTCTAATATTCTTACATTTAATATTGTAGGGTCATCCAACAGCTGTAGGATTGCGTGAAAAACCATTGAAATTTTACGATTCGTGGCAAATTATGATAGGAAACGAGCAAGCAACTGGTGATAGGGCAATCGAAGCGAGCAATTTCTCATCACCAGTACATTCTCTACCAGGTTCGATATTTTCTAATTCACAATTTTTGTAGTATATATTTTTTGTATTCCACTATAAGCCTATGTCGTATTTTGACATACTAATACTGGATCGTTTTTTTGTTTATTTTAATGCATAGATAACTTAGATGACTTTTTGTCTGGAGATAATGACAATAACACACAATGGACTTCTTCTACATCAGAATCAATACCCAATAGTAGTCTTACATCATCACAAAAGCGCAAACGAGTTCGAGCCCTTGAAGATAGTATTAATGAAGGAATGACTGGGATGATAGAAGCTGCGAGCAGAATAGCTGCAACTTTTGAAGGGCCAAATTGGGATAAAATCAATACAATTTTAGAATCTATACTCGAACTGGATGAGGAAGACGCACATCGCGTAGCAGATTTGTTTAATAGAGACCCATGGATGGCCCAATACTTCTTATCCCTGTCGGAAGGAAGAAGATTGGGTTGGTTAAGGATGAAATTACGAAACTAATTTCAAATTTCTCTTACGCTTATTTTGTCGAAGGATATTAGTATTTTATTTACTTTGCTAGATTAGTGTTTATTTACTTTACATAAGTTCTGACTTCAGATTTATATTAATAGTAATAATTAGGTTTGATTTTGTTGACTTATATATGTTTTTAAATATTAATCAATGTTTTTGTTCTTTATCTCGAAAAAAAAAATATTATAATCATTTCCATGGAAATAAGTTGTCAACCAAACGACAGAATTATACAATTCCACGAAATAGCGAATGACAACCAAACAAAGGAATTTCTATTTCCGTGAAATATGTTTCGTGGAAAAATTTCCATGGAAACTCTTCTATTTCCACTGAATTGTTTCCCTAGTATCAAACACAACCTTAGAGTTTGTTTAGGTTTAGGAAACCCTTAATGCTATATAAAGGGGCTTCAGTGGTTGATTAGTTAATCAAGTTTTTATCAATAAAATTGAGTATTTTAGTCTAATATTATTAGTTTCAAGTTCTATAAGTCTAAGACGAAAATCTGAAGACTTTTTCTGGGTTTTAAAAGTTTTAGACTAAGATCTAATTCTTTTCAGAATTTTCTGCTGCGTCAGTTGGCATCAAGAGTGAGGATTTGCCTGGCTTAATGATAGAATACAAGGCTAGAAACACAACCCTCGACGGTGAACGAGGTAACAATGCTATATGGGCAAAAATTGACGGTTTGAGTCATCAACTAGTCCAAGTGGTGGAGATGATTAACAACCAGAATGTCAATACAACCCCTAGGCAACCTATTAACAAAGAACGTGTTGAGGGATTCGCCCACAACCAAGCTGTTAATGGAAAAAAGGCATAACACAACCACTTCAACAATATGTTGTCAACCAAGAAAATGCAATTAAGTATTATCCTAATCACATATACCCGCGTAGAGATTATGATGAATACAAATTGAAGACAGAGATACCACTCTTCAATGGTTATTTGCCGATCGAAGCGTTCCTTGATTGGCTACATGAAGTCGAGCGACAAGTGTATATGTCATATATTGTTCCTGGCGAGCATATGGTAAAGATTATTGCTTGTAGACTCAAATGAAGTGTTGTTGTTTGGTGAGATCAGTTACAACGTCAAAAAGTGAGACAAGGAAGGGCTCCAATCCAGAATTGGACGTCTATGAAAGAGTACCTGAGAGAGAGGTTTTTACCTCCTGATTGTCAACAACACTAGTTTGAGATATACTAGAACTGTAGACAAGGGTTGCGGTCAATGGGCGAGTACTATGAGGAGTTTTCAAGATTGGTTCAAAGAAACAATATGGAAAACATTACAGAATATGAAAATGTTGTAGCAAATCGGTTTCTAAGCGGATTAAAATTTAGTCTGCGAAAAAAAGTGGGGATAGTTACAGTATGGACTATTCAAGCTGTGTAAAACATAGCCCTAAAAATTGAAGCTCAGGAGCGGGAATATAGGAACTTTGAATTTCGAAGGGAAGAACAACCTCGCTTAACTACAAAAAAGGTAAAAACAAATCCCTTAGAGAATGTTGAATCACCACGAATTGCGACCACAGACAATCCGGAAAATATTATTCATGAAGCAAAATCCGACGTTATTGTGTTCACGGAAAAGTCTCATAATATCAATTTACACGATGAGGGATTTGTTTCTAGAGAAGTTGTTCAAGAAATTGAGGTGGTTCAGAAAATTGAGTCAAAGGAAGTTGAATCAAAAGGTGAAAAACTTAGCAAGTTGGACTTTAGTCTAATTGAAGTTCTTTCATACGAAGGTCCGTTTTCAGTGTCTTGTGAATCTCAAGTTATTTCACATAGAGTGGTTTTGAATCTTATCGGAAGCTCTTCTTCAAAGTTCGCAATTTTCAATCTCTATATTCATGACGTTTACAAGTTTGTTTTTGGGGTGAAAAGGGAGTTTTAATCACATCACAATTATAGCCAGAAATTTTTTTGTGACATAATGAAGTCTTCGGTCCAATGAAAGTCTGGTGATTCCCATGCACAATTCACGAAAAAGTAATCTCAAGGGTGTACCATTCAAGATAACCTTCCAATCAATTAGTAAACTCGAGGCGAGTTTCTTTGAAGTGGAAGAGACTGATGCAGGGAGATTTTTGGAAGATATCCCAAGTATCTTGGATATCTTAAGATCAAGATATTAGTAGTTTCCTATTCTATTTAGTAAAGAATTATTAGTTTTAGCATATTTATATTTTTAGGATACTTTCTAAGTTTTAGATTCTAGTATTTTATTTATTTACCAGTTGTTATTAGAATTGGTTAGGTCTAGAAACTAGTATTTTATTTATTAGAAGTTGTTAATTAGAGTTTGTTTAGTTTTAGGAAACCCCTAATGCCTATATAAAGGGGCTTTAGTGGTTGTTTAGTTAATCAAGTTTTTATCAATAAAATTGAGTATTTTAGTTTAATATTATTCGTTTCAAGTTCTGTAAGTCTAAGACGAAGATCCAAAGACTCTTTCTGAGTTTTAAAAGTTTTAGACGAAGATCTAATTCTTTACGGAGTTTTCCGCTGCGTCAACTCAATTGGTAAACAAAAAAATTATTTATCCCTCCATTTGGTCCCTCCTCCAGCCCTCCGCCTGGCGGCATATCAATGGAGCATATACTTTCACCATTCTCTCTACAGTTGCTCCATGTCCAAGTGATATGTCGCCACATCAGGCAGAGGGCTGGAGGAGAGACCAAATGAAGTGATGATGAATTTCTCGCTGTTAAATCTACCTAATAAATAACTTATATGATATCCGCCCTGTCAGTCTGTCACCACCATAGCCATTAGCACAACTATCATCTCTCTCACTCCTCTCTCTTATATGTCCATTCTCTCTCATCTCTCCGCCACTCTTTCATCTTCACTCAGTCACTCTGCCTATGACAAAAGAATCTCTATGCCAACGATATCCCCTTCGTCCATGAGGAAGAAGATAACGTTTGTCCATGTTTATTGCAGCGATGGTTTCAAGCAAAACCCTCAAAGGGATTCGGCTGCTCATGGCAGATGGTTATCTATGTCATAGGTAAAGAGATAGAGTGAAGGAAGATGGTAGCAAAGATGAGAGAGAGAAATTGGTTGGCTGCAGACGTGTTGCCGACCTTCACTTCATCTACTCCCTCCGTCTCAAATTAAGAGACCCAGACCTAAAATCCTTCAAAATTTTCACGTATTTTTTCTTCCACTTATACCCTCATTAAATGTTCAGATTTGTGTGATTCTTTTTTTAGACTAAATCTAAAATGAATTTTTTTACCGAAAATAGGTGGAGGAAAATTGGATTTCAATTTAATGGTCAAATTATTTTGGGTAACAATATAAATTGTTCCTAATATTAGATGGTAGTTTTCTTTTAAATTGGATGGTATTTTTTCTTCCAAGTTAGACTGTTACCAAATCAAGCAAATACAAATCGACTTCTATAGAATTCCTCCATTGACACAAATATTTTCACAAAAAAATTGTTGAAACTTGAAATTTTTTTGGAGGTAAATTTAGATCCAACTTAAATTTAAATTTTTTGGAGGTAAAATTTGGTTGAAACTTAAATTATGTTTTTGAGAGTAAAATTAGATTTAATCAATCAAAAAGTATGCCGCCAAAACTTGATTTAGACAAAGAATACAAAAATTTGAGCTCTATATATGTCATGACTTTCATCTTCATACACAGTGTACCCTTTAGCTAGAGTAATTTTTTGTTTACCAAACTTCAAATTCAAGTCCATACTTTCTAAATCTCTTTAGTTCTCGATGTCCGATCTCCACTTGAATCCCTCTAACTTTGGTTCTAATAAAAAAGTTTCAAATCAAGAACAAAATATTCGTAGTAAAAAAAAATTAAGTAAGTATTCTTAGTTAAGTAATTTTGATTTAGTTACTTTTTTGGTTGTTGGTCAATATATATTTGAGCACAAATGTGTAATATAGAGATAAAGGATAATGTTGGAAATTTAATGAATTTTATATGATAAAAAGGGAAATGAGTCTCTTATTTTGGGACAAACCAAAAGGGAAACTGGGTCTCTTAATTTGAGACGGAGGGAGTATCTTTTTTTAATGTGATGCACACTAGTAATATATGGGACTTCAAAAAGTCTGAATTAAAAAAAAAAAAAAAAAAAAATTATGCTTGCTTTATTTATGTGTGTGTATTTGAATTTATTTTTGTTAAGGAGTGTGTATTTGAATTTGGTAAACTTACAATGAAGAACAATAAAAAAACGAAATAATAGAGAACAATATTGGGAACAAAAGGTAGATGTATATGATTTGATCTCTTTAGGATGTATATATAGTGTTTATATTAAAGTTACAAGAAAATAGAAAACATCTAGAATTATTACAAATGTGGAAAATACTAGAGTTAAATCGATCAGGATTTTCGGTCCTTCCAGTCCCTGACTTTTGTGAGGCCCGAAGCAAATTACCTAAGTGTGGCCCTATATTATATATATATTGGAAAGTTACTTTGGTCGGAAGCTCTTTTTCATTGATCAATTATTTAAGATGAATTTTGTATGTAAGTTTGGATGGATTTGCAAAAGTCATGTATATGCAAGATTTACACACACGTTTGCACAAGTTAACATATAGTTGTGTAGTTCGACAAGTAGTTGAAGTATGGAAAGTGTTCACATGATTTTTTGACCAATACCAATAGAAAAATCGACTCAATTTCTTGTATATATATATATCCAAAATATATTGATTAAAGTTGCATTATAAATCCTACTGAAAAAAAAATCTTAAAAGACTCATCAGGTTATACTCATTCAGATTATCAATATCACTCTCTACTGAAAAAAAAAACTGAGATATAGTCTTTCATACTGACTTAAATCTTAAGAGTCGTCAAGGATTTCTCCATAAATATTCGAGAATGAAAGAAATAAGGGGGAGGAAATAGACATAAAGAGGAGACGGAGACGAGATAAAAAAAAATAAAGATAACGGTGGGAATGATGTGTGTTCGTGAGACATTAAAGTAGTTTAGAATACAGCGTGTCATTTCTGAGACATTAAAGTAGTTTAGAATACAGAAAGATTAAAGAGGAAAATACTTTGAAAAGAAATAGCTAAAACGAAAAGAAAAAAACAAGTAATGGAATTATGATTTAGGGACTATATTTGAGTATAAGATAAAATATGGAGGCAAATTCTAAATTTGACTACATTTTCGGGCCCAATTGTAATTAGCCATTCCAAAAAGAGATGGTAACAGGCAGTCAGGCACGTGAAACTCAAAGGAGGAGAAGTGGATCTGTGTGGGAGTTAGTTAACTGTAGGCTTGTATTTCATTAAGTTTTTTACAGGCACTCCTTTTTTGTTAAGACTGAGATAATGCGGCCCCAAGATTTTGTGGCCCAAAGCGTGGCTTTGCTCGCTTTGGGCCAGGGCCGGCCCTGGGTCCTTACTTCTTTAGTCAGCAGTTGGAGGGTGCCCATGGCTCAGATCACCTTTTCTTTTGTGTGTGCATCATTATGGACAGTTTAGGTTGTAGAAAAAACTCATGTGCACATGATATTTCTCAGACGAGACTACTAATTGGACTACTCCGATCGCCTCCTATTTTTAGAGAGAGAGAGAGAGATCCGAGAGAAGAAAAAATGGTGGCGGAAAAGGGAGGAGATGAGAAAGAAAAAAATTTTCTTGCCAAAAAAATTTGACAAAAACATTACTTGGGAAGTCCATATCAAAAACATCACTTGAGTTTTTAGATTTAACTTCAATCTGACAGGTTCTAAAATGAGAGAGCAAGTAGCTTGGCCATGGGGCAGAAAACAGATCAGTTTAGTATCAAAATGATGATCCTCCTAATTGGAACTCTTAAGAGTCTAGGATGCATATATAACACTCTCGGCCGTCAGGTCATGTTTGAGTTTGAGACTGTACATGACCCCACAGCTGAGCCTATAAACAATTGAAACCGAGTCCTTCGGCTCGCTTCATTACCTCAATTTGGGTCTAGAAGATTAAAACACAATTAGGGTAAAAATGGTACCAAGAAAAATCGGGTCTAGAAGATTAAAACCATTGAAGTGGGGATTGAATGAGTAAATTGATCTTTCAAACTATTGTTGTTTCAATAATGCTGTAAATCCCCAAAAACATTTGTGTTTGATTTTTCTCATTACCTCAATTTGACTTGTCTACTAACTCATATGATTTATTTGACCTAAAATCAACAATCTAAATCAGTAATTCAACCAATATCAAGTAAAAGTAAATGGCAAATGAGTAGAAGTAGAATATGTATTCATTCATATATCAAGAAACCCATAGATCTCCATAACATTTTGAAATTAAAGGAGTTCAACACCAAACAGAAAACTAAAAAGGGTTAAGCACAAATCATGATTTCATTTATCTGCCAGATGACAAACGAGGGGAAGTTCTAGTCGGAGTGGAGAATACCTTAGATGAAGTAGTAGTAGAAGAAGAAGATCTAAGTGTTCGACGAGCGCCATCATTAATACTAATACTACTACCCTTGTCTCTTCCATCTCTTGTGATCATCTTCTTCTTCTTTTTCTTCTCCAAAGATGGGTTTAGATCACCATCTTGACTAGTTACTGATGGATCAGAAGTAGCTACTCTATGAAAGTCATCTTCAAGCTTCCGACCCTTCATTGGCCTCTTCCTTTTCCCTTTCTCTATTATTACTTCATCATCCTGATCAGACTCAATAATTTCATCATCATCATCAGAGTCATCGATGAGAGCAAGACGACGTCGTATAGGTTTTGGTTTTGGGGCTGCAGGAGGAGGAGGGGAAGGAGGGGAAGGTTGATCAAGATTCTTCTTGTTATGAAGAGTCGATGACTTGTGTTGATGATGATCTTCAGATCGTAGCTTCTTGAGGTTGCCTTCAATACGACCTTGGAGCCGAAGACGCTTAAAGCTAAGACCACCCATAGACCAGTGTGCCTCATTTGCCCATGAAAGCAACGGATCTAACACCCCTACTGGTTCTACCCTCGTCCCCATTCCATCATCTTCTACGCTGGGAAGTATCAACCTAGGTCTTGGTAGGCTGCTCCCGTAAAACCTTCCTGGTCCTAACGCCACCACCATCTCTCTCTCTCTCGTTTGATTTGACTTGATTTGATAGATCTATTCTCTCTCTCTCTCTTTCTAGTAAATCGGAAACGACGAAACCCTATGAAACACTACTACGGTTACCTTGGCGCCCCCCCTTTTTTATAGAGTTTTAGGGTTCACTATTGGGCGCCAATGTCATCTTTGGCGGGATTATGTTCATTTTGGCGGGAAATCTATCAATTTGGCGCCATTTTGCTACTAGTGGGGTTCACTCCACCACATCAGATTAGTGTTGGTTGTAGATCTGGGCCGGTTCAGGACCGACCCAGCCCAGCCCATTTAGATAGGCCCACTCTGTACGGGAATACTATAGAGAAAATAAGTAGCTTCTCCATTCTGTCCAGATGAGTGAACAAAACCTACTTCAAACCATGAATCTGTATATCATCATTTCAAACAACAAAAACTCATATCAAACAATTTCATTTTATTGTTTTCAATACAAGAAGAATCAATCAAAGAGATGAAGGAAGAAAGATCAATCGACCTTGACTTATTCGATGAGCAGTTTGAGGTAACCTTTGAGTTTTCACCATCGTTGTCATTTCGAATTTGTCTATTAATACCAGATTTGTAATCGACCATTTTAGTTTTAATAAGAGTTCTTCAATGACGAACTTAAAAAACGTTGATGCTTTCAACGGTCCAGATTATAATCAACTATGCGTATCACATTTTGGTCGGAAGGACTAAAAAACCTAAACACGGGAGAATGTGGGACCGAAGTGTGAACTTTCAAAAGCTGATTTCAAAGCACGTGATTTGGGGAACACGAGAGCAACGCGTCACATTGCTACTGGGTCGTACTTCGCCCTATGAGCAAGGACTATACCTAACACACTCACACACACACACATATATATATATATATATGCATTTAATGCAAAAATTTTTTTTTGAATTGTTAAGCGTGTGCCTCGAACCCTTGACCTCTAGGGTGGAAGATAATACCTCTTACCACTCCAACCAAGGGTTGTTGGCATTTAATGCAAAAGTTTACTCTGGAATTTACATTTTTCATCCACACATCAAGTAGTGTTACAAGAAATCCAAAAAAATTGTTAAAGATAAATCAATATGCAAGATTAGGTGCAATGTCGAAAACAAATTGGGTTATTTCCCTAATGGCCCCCAACTTTGTGACCAGCTTCCTGCTTAGCCCCCTACTTTACGAGAAATGTTCATATGGCACCCTCCCGTTATAACACCGTTACTCTCTCTCTTCCATTTCTTTTCTCTCTCCTCCAACATGTTTTCTCTCTCTGCCACCTCGTTAAAACCTGCCAACTCATCATCTTCTCCGGGAAGGTCGTCGGCCGACCAATTTTCCGGCCGGCGACCTTTAAACCTAAAAAAAGAAAAAAAAATAATTTCATCTCTCCTCTCTCTCTCTCAAAATTTTTTTTTTCACCTCCCTCTCTCTCTCTAAACTCCGGCGAAAGGGTTACCCTTCGCCGGAGGACCATTAAGGTCTGCCGGAACAGACCATGAAGGTGAATGTATATTAGAGAAAAAGAAATAGAGAAGAAATAAATCGACAAGAAAAAGAAATAGAGAAACACATATTGCATATTAGAGAAACACAAACAAGTAAAGCAAATAAATTCTAACAAGTGAACTTCTACATGGGTACATGAGGTGAACTCATATTCCAAGATATAAAGATCAACAATTCCATATGTTTGGGCTTCTATTGCAAACATATGTATAAACATTCAATTCCATATGTTACTGATAGTTTGTCTGTTCATAGTTGATCTAGTATAAATGACCAAGGAAAATGGTAGTGAGAAGAGATTAGAACTAATGTTTCCTAATAAAGTTCAATAATCTATTCGGCTAACTCCCAAGTTCAATTTTGATCTGGTTATGTGATCATCATCTGATGTTTTTACATTGGTCAAATAGGAGAAATAAACATGTTTTTCTAAAAAATGTTGATGATATGTTTCTGAGAGATGAACAATAATATGTTTGTGAGAGATGAACAATATACCTAAATAAATCAAAAACTATACAAAGCCAAACAAAACAACATGTAATATGAAACAAATTATCAATTAAGATGAAATAAGGTAAACTATAACAAACATTAACTTACCTCAACAAATCGAACAAACCCTAACACAACAAATGGCCGAAATTTCTGACGAAGAAGAAGATACATAAGATTCAAACTCTATATGGGATATTAGTTTCAAGATTGGGACTTAATTGCATACAAATCGAAGAGAGAAGGTGGAATCATTTCGTTCAAGAGTTAGAAAGCTCGATTTTCGTTTTAGAGAGAGAGAACTCGGTTTACTCTGATATTCTTGTTATGTTTGGTTGTCTAGATTATCTAAACATCCTTTTATAATGAAGGGCAAATATGGAAGCTCATGGTCAAAATAGGGTCATTTGAGTAATACTTGGAAATGAGGGTCATTTCAATAAAGTCCACTCAGTCAAAGGTTATTCCACCCAATTTCCCATTTTTTTCTTTCCACCCAAAAGTTTGTAACCTTGATTTTTTTTTGTTTGAGAATGAAAATATTTTTTATTGGTGGCCAATACGCGGACAACCGTTTTTCTTATACGGACAGCTATTTTCGGGCCCGGTGTGAGTCAACTATGCTTGACTTAGTTGACTTTGATTTAATAAGGGGGCAACTCCATAAAGTCTTAAATACTAATAGCTAGTAATTTGTGGACTATTAACAAAACTAATAGTTAAAATAGGAAAACCTAAACTGTCTTTTTCATCATCTTCTTCCTTTTTTCTTCTTCATTCTCCATAGTCTTATTCTTATTTCTTCACTGCTACTAAAAGTAAACTATAGTTTCTACCACTTTCCAACTTTTTTTTATCAAACCCTAAACGGATGAAGAAGATAAAACCACTCAATCTCCACCAAAAGAAGTCTTCCCGGGCGTTTCTATAATAGGCATTAATGACATTGATGAGGTAAAGCTATAACTTTTACGATTTGATTTAGTATTTTCGTTTGGGTGGTTTGGAAGAATACAAAACAATTTCATGACAAAAAATCGGGGTGAAGTATAATCCCCAGAATTTCGTGGGAAATCCTCGAAAATTCCTAATTTTTCTGGGATTTTCCCACGAAATTATGGTTTGATTTCTTGTGCTTTGCTACGAAATTGGCAAGTACAATTAAAACCAGAATGGTTTGTTTTTTCCGATCCCATTTGTTTATTGTTTAAAATTGTGTAATAGAGCACCCAATTTGACTAACAAACATCATCGCTTGTAGACGAGGCCATACTTTTAAGAGCAGAATTTCCTGACTTTAGCGAACACTTCATAACCGAGAGCGTATGCTTCTCTTACTTACCCTTCGTATATTTTTTAATACTTCATTCGTACGAATTTATGGAAATATTTCTCTAATTTTACAGTTTTTCGAGTCAAGAGAGTTAGTTGTTGAATGATGCACGACGAAAGGAAAGAAAAATCTCTTCGTCCTAGTTAAAAGATCTGGAAGAAACAAAAACAATAAAGGCAAAGGGTCATTCAGCTTGCTAAGGTGTTCCAGGGGTGGTACATATGCAAGTCACAAGACGAAAAATTTCAAGTCCAACATAGACCCCGCCAAAAAGATACGCACAAGTTCTTCAAAGTGTGATTGTCCTTTTTCTATCAGAGTAAAATGTTTGGTATACGGCAAGTGGTGTGTTGAAGTATTAAACGGACGTCACAACCATGCGCTGGCGCAAAATCTCACAGGTCATGCATTTGTTTCTCGGTTGAAGGATGATGAACTGATTATCACTGTCTCGTGACGTTGTCAACATTGCAACAGTTTATGACGTTGTCAACTGATTACCACTATCTCGTGAAGTATAGGTGTGAGGAGAACTCTAATAAGGTGAAAGATCTTTTTTT
The DNA here is from genome assembly GCF_041429995.1 of Eschscholzia californica. Classification (NCBI taxonomy): domain Eukaryota; kingdom Viridiplantae; phylum Streptophyta; class Magnoliopsida; order Ranunculales; family Papaveraceae; genus Eschscholzia; species Eschscholzia californica. Next base: position 14,433,356 of record NW_028238472.1, on the reverse strand, counting down.
CGCGCATCCAAAGTGCATAGATATTGCTCAATATTTTCCTCAGATATTGATAATTGACTGCACGTACAAGACAAATCGGTATAAGCACCCTCTACTTCACGCCGTCTCCACAACTTCAATAAGAAAATTGTTCACAATAACATGTGCTTTTATGTATAAGGAAAATACAGAACATAACAAAGAATTTTATTCGAATATGTAGTCTGAGGTTGAGGTGCGTAATTTGAAAGTGACCATATGCTGCTATGATAAAAGAGCGGAGGAGCCAAATTGGATGTACATGCCGGAAATGGGACATGTTATAACGGATGCTTTTAAAATTCCAGTTGTGCTGCTATCCCACACAATGAGTCATACTTTCTTACCAGTAATGAATCATCCAGATGAAATGGGTAATGATATAGTGGTAATGTGGCATGTAAATAATAACCACTACGTTTTAGTCAAGCTCCACCCGTACAGTCCGCTTCCTCCCGTTCCACAAGCGGCTTATTATGAGAAGGTGCAAGGTTCATTTTTTGATCTATGGTTCAAGAAGTTCGAAAGCCAATTTCAAAATTTTAAAGAAATGATGCCAAAAAAGAAGGTCGACAACGCCATCGTCCTAGTCGGAGAAGACAACTTGCAATGATTTTATTATTTAGTTATTGTTTCTTTAGATAAACCGTATGTTTACATTTCATTATTGTAAGTGAATTATAGTTCATATTATTTTTGATTTTTTTTTGATACATAATGATCCATAAAAATAAATAAAAAAAAACTAATTTGCTAAATTCGTAGATTGTATTCGAAATTTTTGTAGAACAAAACATAGTTGCCTTGATTTTCGAGGCAACTTATGTTTTGTTGTACATACCACGAAATTATATTTTGTTTTTCGGTCATTATCTTTTTTGGTGTTTGTATTTGTTCAAGTATGTTATGTTTGGGAAGATTCTAGCAACTCCGTTGTCTTTGTTTGATGCCAGAACCACCAATGCTTCTCCAAGAAATTTCTCTCTCTAAAAATTTGGGTGATGATGAAGAACAAGTAGTAGAAGAGGTGAAGATTAAACTAGGATTTATGGAGAAAGAAGGAGGTCATCAAATAATACATCTGATTCTAAGAGGACTTGAGTGAAAATAATAGAGAGTTGTCCCCTTAGAAACTGATGCCCATATAAAAAATTTAATTTTTTTGGGTTGTCCACATAAGATAGTTGTCCATATAAGAAAAACGGTTGTCCGCGTATTTGCCCACCTTTTATTTCCCAAAATATGGACCAAATTTTGTAGTCAAATGGACTTGACCAAGCAACAACGCAACCCACATTTTCCCAACGGTCACTTTTTTTTCTTGAACTTTGGTATCTATATTGCTCTTCAGTTCTCTCCTCCTCCTCTCAGTTCTCTCTCCCCTACTTTAAATCTCTCTCCTTCTCCCTCTCTCTATCTCTCCCCTAGTTTCGATCCCTCTCTCTCTCGGTAGCTCTCTTACTTTCAAACCCTAATTCAAACTAAATTGCCCCTAAGTTGGTTTCTTCCTGTATTCGTGATTCTGGGATTCATGTTCTTCAAGACCTTGAAGTCACTTGTCAACTTCAATTAGAATCGTTAAAGGCAATTTACACTGTTGATGAAATCAAAGGAGCGAACGAATTCGGTACTGTTCATTTGAATTTAAAGCAAATCAATTTATTCTGTCATCTTGGTTTTGCTAATTGTTTAGTAGCCGTGATTACTTATCTTTCGGGAGAATTTTTCTTCATAGGGTTTACTTTATCTTCTTACTACTTAAAATCTATGTTCTTTACAAGAGAAAAACTAAAGTCCATCATATCTTCTTACCCTTGAAAATTTGGAATCTTTTATGTGAATGTTGAAAGGAATTACTTCGTTTGCTTTGATTGTTTTGACTGGTTTTTCGTTCTTGAAACCCTAATTGGAAGACAAGAAGTTCTTGATAATTGTTACACAAATTGTAAATGGATAGTTAATCACATTATATGCCTTCTTCCTGTCCAACTTTTTTCAGTTCTGTATATGCCATCATGTTATTGATGTCATGTCCATGACCATGTCTGTGCATCCTGAAAATTAGGGCAGCCTTAACAAACTAAATGATACAATATGTCAATATCTTTGTATATGCAGTTAAATGGATAAACCGTGGTTCCACCCTCGTGTACTTGTAAGTTGTAACCAGTCGATAGAAGTGTTTATTCATTGTCAATTTTACTGCTCATTTACGCTAGTACTTTGTCAATTAACACGATCTGTGGGTTGGGAATTACTTTTTATTTTTATTGAGTTAGCCTTCCTTGTTTTTGCAATCCCCAGTCGAGAGGAGTTTTTTGCCTTATTTAAACTGTTTATTCATTGTCTAGATCACAAAATTATATCTTCACTAGCTGTTTACGCCAAGAGGGGATACTCTTTAGATCAATGTAATTGATGTGTTTTGCTTTAGAAATATCAAATATTTTTTCATTTTATAGTTCTTTTCTCAATCTGTTGCATGCTCTTTTTTTTTTATATTCCACGTTGCCTATGCAATTCAAAGCATATTTCTAGCAAGTACATTATCAGAACTTGTATTTCTGTTCCAGACTAATAGATGTATTATGTGATAATTCTTTTCGAAGAATCCTTTTCTCTGTATGGTGGTCGGTATCAAATGTTTTAACAAGGCATTACATGGATGCTGAAGTTCTCAACGCCTTATCTTCTTCCGGAGTAGAAGGAAAAAGTTTTCGACCTCTTTCTGTTGGGTGGGCTATTATTCACACTTCTTAGTTTCCGTGTTTCCCTTTGAGTCATCTGTAGGTGTCTTGTTGGGGGTTCTCTGTTTCAGCGAGTCATTTGTGTAGCTACTTCGTTTCAATTAAAAAAACAACTTCATTTCTAGGTTATGAATATATATATATATATATATATATATATATATATATATATTTATACACTGTATCATTAGATATTCTTTTTGTGCTTTAAATCCAGTTTGATAATGCTCTTCCACCCTTGCATGAAACATGCTCAACCTTGACGTCGTGGACATAAGTGGGGAACAACATCTTGATGTAATACGTATATTCTTCATTGCCTTTTGTACCGCATCACGGGCATGGGGATTGTAATTATAATATTATAGTTTCTGACTAATTCTAGAGTAGCGCTGTGCGGTTCTGTTGGTTAATTCTAGAGTAGGCACGGGGATTAATTTATAATTATAATACGTATAGTTTCTTAACATACATTTCCTTTAACTGATTGCAAGTGATTAATGTACATGTTCACAAAGATAAGCACTTGATATTCTAATATATTGGGTTTAACCACATGTTTTTCACTCTTAAAGAAAACATTTTGTATTTTGTCATCGTGTGTAGGTTAGCGCTTGATATAATGATAAAGAACTGTTCCGCACTCCTTTTTCTTCATTTCCCATTTCTGGTAACTAGGGAAGTAAGGTAACACATCTCATAACAAGTTGATAGACAGTATTGAGTTTAACCACATGTTTTTCACTCTTAAAGAAAACATTTTGTATTTTGAAGACAGATTTCATGTTCTTTTTTGCCTGGTTTGGCTAGTTGATTGTTTATTTTTAAAGATGCTTGAATGTGATGGAAGGATCTATTGAAATTATTAATGTGTGATTACATAGCATAAAAATGAACAAGTTTGTTAAATAGTCGAATTGTGTTAGATAAATGTTAACTGAACTGCTGTAGATGAGGATCAAAAATTTGTTCTTGGTCGATTTTTAGATTCAAATTTCACGGATGATCCGCTTATCACGGTTTGAGGGTTAAAACTTTTAATCTTTCTTATCAGGTCAGGGACACTTCCACTGCTACTACTTTTTCGATTTTTGTTATCCTGCTATTAGTTTTAATAGGAAACGGAATTAGTTAAAACTAAGTTAAAGGAAAGAGGTGCTATTTTAATTTGACATATTCCTTACAGTCGTATACCACTTGACATTTAAAATACCTATGATGATGCCCTGGTTATTTGATATAGAAGAGGTTTTTTTTGCTTTTCCAAATTTTATGGATTACCTCACTAAGAGATCTTCTTGCTCACGAACTTAAGCACCAATAGGTTTTGGGCTCCCATATATTATATATGTTATATGTTTGGAGTACAGAGGTACTGTTTCCTTGCCAAATGAAGTTGTTTGTATCCAGCTCATGAATTTAGTGGCCGAATCTTCAAATTTGATATTTTGGTTTTGTGTCATGCTACAAGTCACTCACTGAGCTGACTCAAGAAATAATTTCAAATGAAAACGGTACAATTGTGACTCTACAACTATATCATTCTTAGGTCGCTTGAACTGGCATGCTCATATACACAGAGTATTGTCGTGGATCACCAATCTTTACCATTTATTAAGCTGCATTCTATCTTATGTTAGGTGCTAAACTTTTTGCAGATATTTGGGTTATTTTCATTGTTCTAAAGACATCTACTTTATCCGTGAATTTTTTGCTAATGTGGATTGATTGGAAATAGAATGCGTTTCCTTAGAAATTTATATCGATGAAACTTCATTACATGGATTGTAAGTAAATAGCTAGTTGGAAAAATTAAAGCGTGTGCCTTATGTGGGAGTGTTATGCCTATGCGGGAAGGATTTGTGAGCAATTTAAATTGATAATGGTTGGGGAATAAATATATAACTAATATATATGGTTGCGCTTTTACATTTGTTACTCTGAAAAAACCAGTTTGAGCAACATAACTTCCTAGAATAATGTGTAGTGAAGTGCCTTAACCACCAAGAATCAAAATCTTTATATTTAATCCAATGACCTTTGCCTGGATCTGAGTATGAACAATTTCATTTAGCGTAATTAGTATTTAGTAGTTTATAACTGCAATTTATCTTTACAGGTTTCTACTTTGTAAGAGGGCCTAACCTCCTCGTTCGAGGGCCATGCTTATTGAAAGCAATATAGTTCTGTAGAATTAAGGCAATAGAGTCAACTAATACTTGGAGTATGTACTAAAATATGTTATTTTCTTGTTGTACTTTAGTTGCATTTGAAGGCGCACATTATATCAAGTGAAGAAGATCTATGCAAAAGCTGTTCTAACATCTAGTCCAACTGGCTGATATCTAGCTTACAACTTCGACATGACATTTGAAAGTTGGTTTGTGGCATTATCCATGACTATTATCTTAATATATTGTTAATATTATAATGTTATGGTCTATTTTCTCAACTCTTACGTAGTAGAGTAGTGTAACGATTGAAGAAAAGGCAATTCAACAGTACGATATATTGGATGCAAATTACCAGTTTATAATATGCCTTGTCCACTCATGGAATTGGATCTTTGTTGACTTTCGATTCCACCCTCAAATTCTATTTACAGGAAAAAGAAACTAATAACATGTTTGCAATTGAACTAAACACAACTAACGGTTTTCTAACTTTTCAAGAGAGCCTGACGTCCTTGTGTTAGACCATAAAGCCAACTTTGGTACATTTATGTGGAATGAAAAGGATAGTAATCAATCTAATACTTTTGACATATATTATAAAATATTAGTGAATTAAAAATAAAAATAAAAATAAAAATAAAATAAAACTCATCATAGTTGTAAATTCGAGTTTCTTTGATCACTACTCACTCACTGGATAGAATGATTCATTAATTATCTTTTGGTATGTTAACTATTACGAGTTGTAGTTGTTTTTCGACAGGTTAAAATGATTATGCAAGTGCGAGCAGTACCAATATCAGTGTGAAGCTTTGAATAGTGTAGCCCACGATAGAAATGCTCAAGTGCATAAGACCAAGACTGGTTGTCTCCACAAATTACCACATGGTCAGATTTATTACATTTAAACTGCAGATTTGCTTAAGTATCTTTTGAGCAAGCTTAGTCTTGTAGTAAACTACTTTTTGTGTTGTTTTTGTATTTTTTTTGGTGATCTTTAGAGGCCAAATATATTTTCCAACTAACTTGGATTTGTGAAAAAGCTGTTGTCTACCAAGATATATGGAAGTATGTTAGCTTTTTTAAACTTACGATTTGACTGATGGGGGCGTGATTTTTAACTAGTTTTTGATGGATTAGTGTATGTAACTAACATGATGTGTTTGTGTTTTACAATATGCTCTGGAGGGTCTTAGGTGATGTCTATTGATTCCCAAGCTAATTTGATTAGAAGGTCAGTAGTCAGTGTACATTTAACTAATGTTTGATGGATTAGTGTATGTAACTAACGGGATGTGTTTGTGTTTTACAACATGGTCCAACGAGTGGTTGTTGTACCTATGCTCCAACTGAAGGGTCTTAGGTGATGATTATTGATTCCCAAGCAATAAGCAATGCAGTTAGAAGGTCAGTAGTCAGTGTAAATGTAATTAATGTTTGATGGATTCATGTATGTAACTAATGTGTTGTGTTTGTGTTTTACAACATGGTGGCTGGTTATTATACATGGTTATTGATTCCCAAGCAGTTAGTAATGCGGTTAAAAGGTCAGTAATCAGTGTACTATTAAAGTATTTGACATGATTAAAATTTATAGATCAATCTATTAGACTTGCTTAATTTTTCCTCCAAGGAAAATGTCTTTGCCTAACTAATTAAATTACGCATTTTAAAATGGTAGTGTATAATATATTCAATCCAGCCGTTTGGCAGTAGTCGAGATCAATTGTTGACAAAGCCTAAGTACTGAAATGAAGCTGGTTGAGTGATAAACTTAGACGGATTTTCCCACCACATCAGATAGATGCACTAACTCAGCAGGGATATTTACACTATTGTGAGCAGATAGCAATTGTAACCAGTAATAAAATTATGCCACGACAACATTTTGCTCAACATATGAGGCCCTGATTTTGAGTAATGGAAACAGCTGAGACCTACCGTTTAGCAGGCTTGGGAATCTACAATGTGATTTGATCAGGTATGGAAACTACATTTTTTGTTAAATCAAATGAAGTTTCTCGGAGTATATACTACATCACATTTGTTGTTGCTGTAGTTCAATACTTCAATCTACAGGTAGCTTGCTTACAACCTCGACAAAGGTATGTGGAAGTAAGCGTGTAGTTTTCTCCATTGCTGCTATTATGATGTATTGCTAAAATACTATGTTATGGACCTTAAGGTCTAAAGTAGTAGAGTAGTGTAACGAAAGAAACCAAAGAAGATTTAACAGTAGGGTGACACATACTTGCAAAATAGTAGTATAATATACTCAATCTAGTCTTAATGGATGCATCTTTATCTTTGTTTGGTTTGAGTCAATCTTGAAGGGTCTCAATAATTGAGATTGATGGCAAATAGTTAAGCTATGATACTGAATTGGATCTGGACACTAAACACTGGAGTTAGGTTTTCCATGCACACATCATAGAATATCAATTAGTTTATCTTTTTTTAATATGTTCCATGTTGATCTCAATTCTGTCTGATCCTAAACCTCATATATCCAACATTTGGAGCTTGTTTATTTTATTTCTCCAACTGCACCAGTCATTACCAAAAGACGCTTTGGTACTTTACTTGCAGGATGTAGCATGAAGAATAAGTTAACACCATATAATACATGAGCTGATATTGAGTGTTGGGTCATGGAAGGAGAATACGATCTGATTCGGAATATGTGGTTTGGAAGGATAAAAGAGATATAACTTTTAGCTATGTTGACAACAACTTCATCATATGCAATGTATAGACTCATGGTACTTTTGTGTGGTGTAAAATATGAATGGAATAAAAGACAGTGAAATAGAAACATTCAGCCATTAGGAACGTCTAGAGATGGTAACATGATAATTAAAATGCTCATTTGTTACAACTACAAATGCAGGTAATAATGAAGAGACATTTTAAGTAACATAAAGACATTATCGTTTTATCGTTTTGTGTTTAACTGGGAAGGTGTAATGTCGTCACATAAAGACATATCTTGCTAGTAGTTTTGTTTTTCTGAAGTTTCCCTATCAATATAAGGATTCAGTTTTTCAAAAATAAAAGATATTTAAAGTAAAGGATACAAGTTTATTATTTTCTTAACTAGATTTACTTTGTATTTGATGTGGATACAAAATCAAAGTTCATCTTTGTTGTGATGTGAAGTGGTTGCCAACTTAAATAGATGTTGGAGAATGATTGTATATATGTTGATGTGAAAACAAGTATTATTTTTCCACATATTAAAACTCACTAATTGGTCTGTGGTCTATACATAATTTATTTGGATAATGTGCATTAAAATACCAGTATTGGAATCTTTATATCGAACCTAATATGAGTTGGAACAATTTCATTTACTGTAAAGTTAAGAGTTACTACTGACCTATCTTTTTGTACTAACACTAATGATTTTACTATTCTTCGCTTAGAATTTATGTACGATGAAGGAATTAATAGCAACTTTGTTGTTACAGTAAGGTGACTATCAATAATTTCTAGTTTTTACGTGGATCTGACATCCTTGCATTAAGGCCGTGCTGCTACGAGGAGTATATACTAATTTACTAGGAGATTGATATACCTGTGCTGAATTAAGGACAGTAGAGCGCCAGCTACTGCTAGGTGTATAGACTAATTTACTTTTGTTGGTGTACTTTAGTTGCATTTGGAAGCACATGCCTTAGCAAGTGAAGAAGATCCATCCAAAAGCCTTTCTAGTCCAACCTGCAGGCAGCTAGCTTACAACTGCGAAAAATATGTTTGAAAGTAGGTAAGTCTCTCTCATTGCCATTCTAGTGTATTATTATTACTTTATGTTATATTTTCAAGTAATAGAGTAGTGTAAAGATGTATGAGAAATGGTCTTATTTAAAATGCCATGCCAGTGAACTCTTGGAAGTTGTGTCCTCTTCGGCATCAGGTTAGTGTATATCTTGATGGGCATCAAGCTTTTGAAATGGAGTCTTTTTCACTAAAGCGTGTGTCATCTGTCTTTTTTCTTAACTGTGAATTAATATATTGCAAAGAGATATTTAGTTATTTACCAGCAAGCTTTTAGAGGCAAGGTTACATGTTATGACATCCAAGCGTCCAAGTCGTGAACCTAGACGTTGTATGAATCGTTTTGGCCATATTAAGGTTTCTAGACCAATGGAATAGAATACCTTTTAATCTTCTTCTACTATGTTAGTACAACTGTTTTCTTTGAAGAATTTATATTCCTCTCTTTCCAGATGCCCCATATAAAAGCTTTAGCGAGCATGTTCCCAATTTCCTTTCGGCCCTTCAACTTCTTGGGCCCTTACCACTGTTCCAATAGGTGGTTAATTGCCCTCGCCCCTCGGGTTGCACCCTCTTAGAGTTAGGTGTTGGTGAAATAATCCCATAGGCACGCAGCTACTTAGCAATGGATGAATATGTGGTTTGTAGTCTCTTCAGCCTCTTTCCACATGATATCTCTTCGAACGACAAGAAAACCCCTTCGCTTAAGTTGATACATTGTGGGGAGCTTTTGGGAGCATGCTGCCCAAACTGTGAAGCTGACCCTGGGAGGGGTTGGCTTCTTCCGGATATCCTCACAAGTCAGCTCGAGGTCACCTGGCTCGTGTTGCTTTTTCCTTCTATAGTAATTAGTGACATTCAGGCGTGTATCATCTGTTTGATACACAAGTTATCCTATTCCTTCTATTGTTGTTTCTTCCTATGCATACATGGTGGTGCAATGATTTTCAACACGACTAATGGGATTGTGACTTCTTAAAAGGGCATGAACTCCTAGTGTTAGGTCATTCTTAATCAACGCCAAATTTGATATATATGTGTGGAATTAAAAGGAAACTATAGTACTCATATGGTATAATGAAATATGAGATGTAAATTAACATTCATGATGGAAAGAAAACGACATCGTATCTGTGGACATATTAAATTATTAACTAGTATGAGTTGTATGTTTTTTCGACATGTTAACTGATAATGAAAATGCAGTTTGTGCCTAACTCTGCTTGAAAAGTTGAATAGATTTCGAACATGATATAAAACCTCAAGTGTATAAAATGTCAGGAGTTGAAAAGTATCTTTTGATAAGTTTAGATTTTTATTCAAAACATGGTTAACTAATTTTGGTTCCTGCTGTATCGTTCTGGTGGAAGTTGAGAGGCCAAATTATTTTGCAACTGATGAGGATACATGGGAAAATCTTTGCTGTTAGATCTCCAGGTAGCTAAGCTACCAAATTTATTAAGATATGTGGAAGCATGTCAAGCTTTATAGAACTATGGTTTGCGCAAGGAAGCATGCCATTTTAACTCGTGTTTGATTGATTCCTCTAGATAACCAATTAGTTGTTTACCTATGCTTCAACTAAAAGGGTATTTTTGCAGGTGATTATTGATTTCTAATCAATAAGTAATGTGGTTAGATGGTCGGTGCTCAATGTATTATTTAAATTATTTGACATGATTAAAATTTGTAGCTTAGTTTATGGGACTTTCTTAACCTTTTTCCCTTGGAAATTGTTCGTTTGATCTGAAAACTAATAAAATTACGCATGGTAAAAATAATAGTGTAGAATATAGTCATTGTAGTCCATTTAGGAGCTGCATTTTGATTGGTAATTGGCTAGTGGGAATAAATGGTTAACAAATACAAAGTACTGAAATAGATCCTGTTGCTATAATGCTATGATAACAAATACAGATTTTCCAGCACCTTATAAAAATGCACTAACCTAGGTGGTAACGATATTGAGCATAGGGTTTACTGTATTTTCTTTGTACTTAAAACTATGTTCTAGAGAAGAACTAAAGTCCATCTTATCTTTTTTACCCTTGAAATTTTGGAATCTTTTATGTGAATCTTGAAAGGAATTACTGCGTTCTCTTTGATTGTTTAATTGGTAGGTCGTTTTTGAAACGTATTTGCAAAAACAAAAGTTTTTGATGATTGTTTACATAAGCAATAATGTATTCCGCCATGTTATTGCTGTCATGTCCGTGACCATGTCTGTGCCTCCTGAAAGTTAGGGCATCTTATGCATATGCAGTTAAATGGGTAAACCGTGATTCCACCCTCGTGTACTTGTAAGTTGTACCCAGTCGATGGAACTGCTCATTTACGGCAAGTACTTTGTCAATTAACATGATCTGTGGGTTGCGAGTTTCATTTACTTTTGTAGCAATTCCTAATCGAGAGGATTTTTTTTTCCTATACGCTAATTGAATTTTTAATGACTTAAACGTCTTCTAGATCACAAAATTATATCTTCATGAGAGACTGTTTACGCCAAGAGGGGAAACTCTTTAGATCAATGTAATGGATGTGTTTTGCTTTAGAAATATCAAATATGTTTTCATTTTGAAGTTCTTTTCTCAAATTATTGCATACTCTTGTTTTCTTCGTGGGTTGCTTATGCAATGCAAAGCATATTTCTAGTGTCTCAACCAACTAGTATAATTTTCGAAAAAATATAGCAAGCACATTATGAGAACTTCTATTTCTAGTGAAAATCCACACCAATAGATGTATTATGTGATAATTCTTTTGAAGAAACCTTCTCGGTATCAAATGTTGTAACAAGGCATTACATGGATGCTGGAGTTCTAAGTGCCTTATCTTTATTCGGAGTAGAAGGACGCAGTTATCAACCTCTTTCTGTTGGGTTTCACTGTTGAGTAGGCTATTATTCACACTTCGAAGTTTCTGTGTCCCCCTTTGAGTCATTTGTTGGTCCCTTGTTGGGGTTTCTGTTTCAGCTAGTTCTTGGGCCTATACTTTATTCTGGGCTATACTTTTATATCTACTTCGTTTCAATTAAAAAAACAACTTGACTTCTAGGTTATGAATATATATATATATATATATATATATATATATATATATATATATATATATGTATTTATATATATATTCTTTCAGTAGATATTCTATTTGTTCTTGACGCCCAGTTTGATGATGCTCTTCCACCTTTGCATGAACCATGCTCACATTGACGTTGTGGATATAAGTGGGAAACAAAATCTTGATGTAGTACGTATTATCTTCATTTCCTTTTGTACCACATCACGGGCGTGAGGATTGTAATTATAATATTATAGTTTCTGACTAATTCTAGAGTAGCGCTCTGTGGTTTCTATTGGTCATTGCTCTTAACATATATTTCCTTGTAACTGATTGCAAGTGATTAATTTACATGTTCTCAAAGATAAGCACTTGATATTCAAATATATTGGTTTGTACTTTGTTTTCATACAGCTAGAGGCATTGCTTTATTTTGGAACTTGTCACAGCGTGTAGGTTAACTGTTTCATGCTTCTTTTTCTTCCTTTCCCATTTCTGCTGGGGAAGTAAGGTAATTACAGTATTGAGTTTAACCACAAGTTTTTCACTCTTGAGAAAACATTTTGTATTCTGAAAATAGATTTCGTGTTCTTTTTTGTCTGGTTTCACTGGTTGGTTGTTCATTTTCTGTTAAAGATGCTTGAAAAAGTTTGTTAAATAGTCGAATTCTGTTAGATAAAATGTTAATTGAACCTGCTGTAGATGAGGATGAAAAACTTGTTCTTGGTCGACTGTTAGATTCAAATTTCACGGATGATCTCTCCCAGCATACATTTATTACGGTTTGAGTGTGAAAATTTTTAATCTCTCTTATCAGGTCAGGGGTACTTCTACTGCTACTACTTTTGTCTATTTCTATTATTCTGCTTTTATTTTAAATATGGACTGAATTAGTTAAACTAAGTCAAAAAAGTTAAAACAAAGAGATGCTTCTCATTTTAATTTGACTTATTCCTTACATCCATATACCACTTTGCATTTGAAACACCTTTGACGACGCCTTGGTTATTTGATATGAAAGAGGCTTTTGTTGCTTTTCCAAATTTTATGGATTACCTCACTAATAGATCTTCTTGCTCATAATCATAAGCATCAACGGGATTGGGCTTCCATAAATTATGTACTGAAACTATTGTATGAAAGAGAATGACTACCAATATAGTTAGGAGTTGTGGAAGCGGATCCTAAAGTTGAGACCCAAACAGAGGATCCTGCTAAGAAGTTTGTTATCATGAATGAAGATGAGAGAATGGAACACCTCCTTAGTACTGGAGCCAATCTGGGCTTTTCAGGGGGGGGGGGAAGAGTATGAGAGGGTGATCCAGATCCTTAGGGAGGAGAACATCGACATGGGTTTTAAGAACAAAGATACCACTGGAGATGAGGAAGCCATGATAGTAGAACCACTATCAGTCATCGCCCCTCCTTCAGGTCAGGAGCTAATATGCAGAGCGATTGTACCTTATGTTGGCTCTGTGGACCAGAACCCAGGAGAAGGATCCAGCAAAGGCAAAGGCAAGAAGTTGAAGAAAAGAGTTGTGATGAAGAAAGTCGTTCGGGGACCGGCTGACAGAAAGAGGAAGTCCGAGAGAGTCAAGAAGGAGAAGAAGAGCTCAGGCCAAGGGGATGAGGCTGATCGATGCCCCTGAACATTCTAAGCTGGAATGTCAGGGGCTTGGGTAAGCCAGGAAAGAAGCTAGCAGTACGTAGACTAGTTAGACAGTTTGATGTGTCGTTATTATGTATTCAGGAATCAAAAGTTAGTGATTTTCAGCCTTCCTTATTTCGTAGTTTGTGGGGTTCAGATGTCTGTGGGTGGGATGGGATTCCCTCTGAGGGTGCCTCAGGGGGTATTTTGTGTCTTTGGGACTCACTTGCCTTGTCAATGTGTGATGTTTTGAAAGGCAAGTATAGCATTTCTATCTTGTTTAAGAGTATGAATGATGATTTTGAATGGGTATTTACTGGTGTCTACGGACCTTGTGTGAACTCTATGAGAAAAGACTTATGGATCGAACTAGACTTAGTAGCAGCAACCTGGGATAAACCCTGGTGTGTAGGTGGTGATTTCAATGTAATCAGGTTCCTCCATGAAAAGAAAGGTAACTCTACAATCACACCTGCTATGAGAGATTTTGGAGATTGGGTTGATAGAAATGCGATGCTAGATCTGCCCAAGCAAGGCCTGGAATTCACCTGGACAAATAACCAAGAATCCCCTACCTTGTGTGTGTTGGATAGATTCCTGATTAATGGGACTTGGGAGGATAAGTTCCCTGGGGTTGAACAAATTGTGCTTCCCAGACCAACATCAGACCATACTCCCCTGCTGCTTCGAGCGGAGATCGATCACTCAAACCCCCCACCTTTCAGGATGGAGGAGGTGTGGATGTTGGATAAAGACTTCAAGGAGAACATAGCTAGCTGGTGGCATGAGGGTCCTAATGGAACCTCAGCTGGACACACACTGTGGACTAAACTACAGTTTCTGAAAGATAAACTTAAAGGTTGGTCGAGAGAGAAGTTCAGAAGCTTTTCTAAGGAATTCAATGAGTTGCAGAATGGTATTAAGGACTTAGAGGTGAAAGAGGAAAACCAAGGCCTATCTCACAGTGAGTTCACCTCTAAGAACATGATGAAGGCCAACCTGGACAAATTACTTAGCCTCGAGGAGATTAGCCTTAGGCAGAAATCCAGGTTACAGTGGCTAAAGGCAGGGGATAGGAACACATCTTACTTCCATAAGATTGTGAAGTGCAGAAAAAGACAGAACAGGAGAAGTGTAATTATGAAGGAAGAGACAGCAATATCGGAGGAGGAGGAGATTAGAAGGGAGGCTGTCACATACTTTTGTAACTTGTATGAGGAACCGAGGATGTGGCGTCCTGGCATAGATAACATGCATCTCCCTTCCTTGTCTGGTGTAGAAGTACCTTCTGGAAGCAGATACATCAGAGGAGGAAGTGATGTGTGCACTCAAGGAGCTAGCTAAGGACAAGGCCCCTGGGCCGGATGGCTTTCCTATATCCTTTTTTGTGAGAACATGGGATACCATTAAAGCCATCATGATGGAAATGATTTGTGAGTTTATGTCCGGAGCTCACTTCCACTGGAGGCTGAATCATACCTTCATTGTACTTATCCCTAAAACCCAGCATAGCTCCAGCTTCAAAGAATACAGACCAATCAGTTTGGTGGGAGGAGCCTATAAGATTGTCTCTAAAGTCCTGGCCTCAAGGTTGTCTAGAGTTTTGGGCAGCCTAATCTCACCTTTCCAGGGAGCATTTGTTAATGGGAGACAGATCCTGGATGGAGTGTTGATAGCTAATGAGTTGATCGATTCCAGAAGGAAAGCAGGCACTAGTGGGTTAGTAGTGAAGGCTGATTTGGAAAAGGCTTATGATAGAATAAGTTGGGATTTCCTATACAAAACTATGGAAAGAATGGGGTTTGGTTACAAATGGAGAAGCTGGATTTACTCGTGCATTTCGACTGCAACCTTCTCTGTCCTGATTAATGGTAGGCCTTCGGAGGTCTTTCAAAGCTCTAGAGGAATCAGACAAGGGGACCCCCTGTCCCCCCTCCTATTCCTGCTTGTGGCTGAAGTCCTCAGCCAATGCCTGCAGATAGCTGGGAGAGAAGGGTGGGTTAAAGGTTTTAATGTGCACAATGATGGGGAAAGGATAAATCATTTGCAATTTGCGGATGATACCCTATTCTTCATAGATGAGGACGGTAGCCAATTAAGATACCTGAAAGATATCCTCATTTGGTACGAAATCTCTTCTGGCCTTAAGGTGAACATGATGAAATCTTATATTTATAGTGCTACCAAAGTGGGCGACCAGAATATGAATCATGAAATGATTAAGGAGTTTGGGTGCCAGGTTGGTCGCCTACCCACATCTTCTCTGGGGTTACCCCTGGGAGAGACCTATAAGTCTAAGAAGATTTGGGATCCTGTTGTAGAAAGGATTAACAAGCGATTAGCTTCATGGAAAGGTCGTACCCTATCTAAAGGAGGTAAGATAACCCTCCTTAAGTCAGTCCTCCAGGCGTTACCAACCTATTACCTATCTTTGTTTTCAATACCAAAAGGGGTTCTTAAATGCATTGAGCAGAAGATGTGTTCGTTCTTTTGGAATAACAATATGCACCAGAAAAGTCTCCACTGGATGAAATGGAAGCAACTCTCTACCAACAGAGCTAAGGGTGGTATGGGGGTAAAAAACTTAGTAAATATGAATCAAGGCCTCCTTACCAAATGGCTGTGGAGAATGGATCATGAAAATGATCAATTGTGGCAAAAGATTATAAGATGCAAATATGGTAAGAGCCATAAGGAATGGTTAGATAAATGTAAAAGAACTTCCTATGGATGTGGGGTCTGGAAAGGCATCCTATCTAATGTAGGAAGGTACCATAGTCTCACTAAGTGGAGGTTAGGTGATGGGACAAAAATTGAGTTCTGGACGGACTTATGGCTGGGGACTGATACACTGCAATCTACTTTCCCTAGTATCTATAGACTGGCTATGAGACCGAAGGCTACTGTTGCAGAGATGTTCAACAGTATCAATAGAGAGTGGGATATAACAGTTAGAAGAAATCTGAATGATTGGGAACTCCAACAGTATGTTCATCTTCTGCAAATCCTTCACGAAGTCAGTTGGGGAGAAGGTACGGATACAAGAATATGGCGTATTGAGGAGAAAGAACCACTATCAGTGTCAAATTGCTATAAGAGATTGGACACAGACGACAGTTTACTTGAGCAATGTGTTTCTAGCTATGTGTGGCTCAAAGCTCTGCCCCCCAGGGTGGGTTTCTTCATGTGGGCAGTTCTAATGCGCAAAATCCCCACGGTGGATGCACTGAGAAGAAGAGGTTTCCAGATACCTAACAGATGCATACTATGTAAGGTAGAGGAAGAATCGATGGAACACTTGTTCCTGCACTGTAAGGTGGCCTCAAACCTGTGGAGCTTCTTTACCCAGTCCATGGGTGGTCAATGGTGTACCCCTAACACTATTAATCATATGGTCACTCAATGGGATGGACTGTATAAGAAAAAACATAGAAGGGAAGTGTGGCAAATAGTTCCTGCAGCGATCATATGGAGCATATGGAGCGACAGGAATAACAAAATTTTTAAAGAGAAAAACCTCAACTCTTCAGTAGACATTGAAGATGTGAAAGGCACTATCTTTGCTTGGATTAGGAGAATAGAAAAATATAAGAATGTATCTTATCTTGAAGTAGTATTAAACTGGGATACTTGGATGATGTGAGACATCAACCTTGAATTCCCACCTATTGTACATAGTTTTTTCTCCTTATATATTCAATCTAATTTTCAAAAAAAAAAATATAGTTTTGGAGTACAGAGGTATTGTTTCCGTGTTAAATCAAGTTGTTTGTATCTAAATCATGAATTTAGTGGTCGAATCTTTAATTATGATAATTTGTTCTTGTGTCATGCTACAAGTCACTAACTCAGTTGACTCAAGAAATAATTTCAAATGAAAACGGTACATATGTAACTTTATAATTATATCATCCTTAGGTCGCTTCAACTGACATGCTAGCAACAGACCATATACACAGAGAAGTACTGGTGTGGTGGATCATCAATATTTACCATTTATTAAGCTGCATTCTATCGTATGTTACGTGCTAAACTTTTCACAGATACAGTATTTGGGTTATTTTCAATGTTCTAAAGCCATCCACTTTATCTGCATATTTTGCTAATGTGGATTTGATTGGAAAGAGAATGCATTTCTTTAGAAATTTATATTGATGAAACTTCATTACATGGATTGTAAATAAGTAACTAGTTGGGAAAATTAAAGCACTTATGAATTATGATCGCCTTATGTGGGAGTGTTATACCTATGCGGGAAGGATTTTGTGAGTAATTTAAATAGATAATGGTTGGAGAATAAATTTATAAATAATTGGTGAGCAAGACACAACTTCCTCGAATATTGTGCAGTGAAGTGCGTTAACCACCAAGAATCGAAATCTTTATATTTAACCCGACCAGCTTTGCTTAGATCTGGGTACGAACAATTTCATATAGCGTAATTAGGAGTTAATAGTTGAAATTTATCTTTATAAGTTTCTACTTTATAAGAGGGCCTAACCTCCTCGTTTTAGGGCCATGATTATTGAAAACCAAATTCAATATAGTTGTGTAGAATTAAGGAAATAGAGTGACAAATTACTAGTTGGAGTATATACTAAAATTTATTCTGTTCTTGTTGTACGTTAGTTGCGGTGCACAGATTTTAGCAAGTGAAGAAGGTCTATGCAAAAGTTGTTCTAGTCCAACCGGCAGACATCTAGCTTACAACTTCAACATGACATCTGAAAGTTGGTTCTGGTATTATCCATCACTATTATCTTAAATATTGTTAAGATTATAATGTTATGGCCTACTCTCAACTCGTACGAAGTAGAGTAGTATAATGATTGAAGAAAAGGCAATTAAACGATAGGATATATTGGATACAAATTAGTAGTATATAATATGCTCTATTTTGTTTATGACGAAAAGGAACTAATAACAACTTTAACAATTGAACTAAATACTACTAATGTGTTTCGAACTTTCAAGAGAGTCTAACGTCCTTGAGTTAGATCGTAAAGCCAACTTTGATATATTTGTGTAGAATGAAAAGAATAGTAGAGAATCAATCTAATACTTTTGACATGGATATTATAAATTATTAGTGAGTTAAAAATCATGGTAGTTATATATTCGAGTTTCTTTGATCACTACCCACCAAGGAATGAAACTTCCCGAAATTTCACCGAAATTTCGCGAAACGTTTCCTAAAATGAGATTAGGTGCACGAAATAACACTTACAACTATTTCCTGCATAGTTTCCACCGACATGATCGAAATTTCCACCGAAGTTGTGGGAAATATCGAAATTTCCACCGACATGATGGAAATTTCGACCGACATAGTAGAAGTCTAGCAAAAAAACCGTAGAAACTAATACTAGAAACATATCCATTTCTTCGTCTTTTTCATCTTCATTTCTCTTAGATCTTTCTTGATTTTTATGTTATGTTTTTCATGGTTTTTAAATCTATTTGAATGATTTACGCCTTGACTTAACTGCCTAAATTGATTTTATCTTAGTAACACCTCTAATATAACTGTGTAATTGACGATACCTTCTCAAACTAACATAGTTTGTTAATTATTATCAGTAAGAATGTTATCTTTTGGGTGTTATAGCCAAAAAATTATTCAATTTACCCCCGGAAGTAACTGTGTAATTGTTAATACTCCCTCAAACTAATAGATAATGTTAAACATCATTTTTATGCTTCATTATGGTTTAATAATCTTGTTATACATAACTGCATCATATTTCTATCATTTCTGTAGATTTGTAATATTTCCACACTGACCGAAACATTTCTACGAAACATTTCCACTTTTGGACCGACCGAAATTTCCACCGAAACCGAAATTTCATTCCTTGCTACCCACTCATTGGATAAAATGAATACTTTAATTATCTTTGGGTATGTTAACTATTATGAGTTTTAGTTGTTTTTCGATAGGTTAACTGATTATGTAAGTGCGAGCTGTACCAATATCAGCCTGAAGATTTAAATAGTTTAGCTCACGATAGAAATGTTGAAGCACATAAAACCAAGACTTCGTTGCCTCCACAAATTACCACACGGTCAGACTTATTTCATTTACATTTCAGATTTGCTAAAATATTTTGAGCAACTCCCTCAAATTGTAGTGAACTACTTTTGGTGTTGTTTTTGTATTTTTCTTGGTGATATTTAGAGGCCAAATTTATTTTGCAACGAACTAGGATTTATGAAAAAGCTGTCGTATACCTAGATATATGGAAGTATGTTAAGTTTTTTTAAACTTACGATTTGACTAAAGGAGTCATGAGTTTTTAAATAGTGTTTGATGGATTCGTGTATGTAACTAACAGAATGTGTTTGTGTTTTACAACATGGTCCAATGGGTGGTTGTTGTACCGATGCTCCAACTGGAGGGTCTTAGGCGATGGGTATTGATTCCCAAGCAATAAGTAATGCGGTTAGAAGGGCAGTAGTCACTGTACATTAGCTAATGTTTGATGGATTCGTGTATGTAACTAATGGGATGTGTTTGTGTTTTACAACCAACAGATGGTTGTTGTACCTATGCTCCAACTGGAGGGTCTTCGGTGATGGTTATTGGTTAACAAGCAATTAGTAATGAGGTTAGAAGGTCAGTATTCAGTTTACATTTAAAGTATTTGACATGTTAAAAATTTATAGATCAATTTATGAGACTTGCTTGATTTCTTCTCCAAGGAAAATGTCTTTGCCCAACTAATTATATTACACATTTTAAAATGGTAGTGTATAATATACTAAATCCAGCCATTCGGCCATTGTTTAGTATTGGTATTTGGCTAGTGGGAACCTTTATGGGCGTCAGTAGTTGAGATAAATTGTCAACAACCCCAAAGTACTGACTGAAGCGATTTTCCTCCACATAATAAAATGCACTAACTCAGCAGGAATTTTTACACTCTTGTGAGCAGATAGCAATAGGAACCAGTAGTAAAATTCTGCCACGATTACATTTTGCTGAACATATGAGGCGCTGATTTTGAGTAATAGAAACAGCTGAGACCTACTGTTTAGCAGGAATGTAAGATGTGATTTGATTAATTCTGTGTAGCTGAGATATAACTTCAGGTATGAAACTACATTCTCTGTTGAATCAAATAAAATTTGGCGGACTATATACTAAACCACATTTGTTGTTGTAGTTCAATCTACAGGTAGCAGCTAGCTTAGAACTTCGACAAAGATATGTGGAAGTAAGTGCGTAGTTTTCTCCATTGCGGCTGTTATACTGTATTGCTAAAATATTGTGTTATGGACCTTATGGTGTAAAGTAGTAGAGTAGTGTAACGAAAGAAACCAAAGAAAGAAGAATTAACAATAGGTTAACATTTACTTGCAAAATAGTAGTATAATATACTCAATCTAGTCTACAAAGATGCATCGTTATCTGTGTTTGGTTGGAGTCAATCTTGAGGGGCTTCAATAATTGAGATTGATGGTAAATAACTAGCTATGATACTGAATTGGATCCGGACGCTAAACACTCAAGTTTGGTTTTCCATGCACATATCGTAGAATATCAATTAGTTTATCCTTTTCGTATATGCCCTACATTTGGATTTTGTTTATTTATTTCTTCGACTGCACCAGTCATCACCAAGAGACGCTTTAGTACTTTACTTGCAGGATGCATCATGAAGAATAAGTTAACACAAACATATAATACATGAGCTGATATTGAGTGTTGGCTCATGGAAGGAGAACACAACGTCTGATTCTGAATACGTGGTTTGGAAGGATAAAAGAGATATAACTTCAGTTTTTTGCTATATTGATAACAACTTTATCATATGAATTGTATAGACTCCTGGTACTTTTGTTTAGTGTAAAATATGAATGAAGTAAAAGACAGTGAAAAAAGAAACATTCAGCCATTAGGAACGTCTACAGACAGTGATGATAATCAAAATGCTCATTTGTGACAAATACAGGTAACAATGAAGAGATATTTTAAGTAACATAAAGATTATATCGTTTTATGACTTTGTGTTTAACTTGGGAGGTTGCAATGTAGCAACATAAAGACATACTTTGCTAGATTGCTAGTAGTTTTATTTTTCTGTAAAGTTTATCTATTAATATATTGATTCAAATTTCAGAAAAAAAAGATATTTTTAGTAAAGGGTACGAGTTTATTATGTTCTTACCCAGAATCCTAGATTTACTTTGTATTTGATGTGGATACAAAATTAAGTTTCATCTTTGTTGTGATGTAAATTGGATGCCAATGACAGGTTGTTGGAGAATGAAGATATATATGTTAATGTAAAAACAACTTTTATTTTTTCACATATTAGAACTCACTAGTTGGTCTATAACACACATAATTTGCTTGGATAATGAGCTGACCTCATCAAGAGTTGGAACAATTTCACTTACCGTAAAGTTACGAGTTACTACTAACCTATCTTTGTCTACCTACACTGGTGATTTTACTATTCTTCACTTAGGATATATGTACGATGAAGGAATTAATAGCAACTTTGTTGTTAAAGTAAAGTGACTATTAATGGGTTCCTAACTTTTTACGTGGATCTGACATCCTTGCGTTAAAGCCGTGCTATTAGTGGGAAAATATACTAATTTACTAGGAGCTGATATATCTGTGCTGCATTAAGGAGAGCCAAGTTATTACAAGGAGTATATACTAATTTACTTTTGTTCGGTGTACTTTAGTTGCATTTGGAAGCACAGGTTTTAGCAAGTGAAGAAGATCCCTCCAAAAGATGTTCTAGTTTAACCTGCAGGCAGCTAGCTTACAACTTCAAAATATATATCTGAAAGTAGGTAAGTCTCCCTCATTGCCATTCTAGTGTGTTGTTATACTTTATGTTATATTGTTAATTTGTGGAGTAGTGTAATGATGCATGCAAAATGGTCTATTTAAAATGCCAAGGCACGAATTCTTGGAGGTTGTGTCCTTTTTGACGTCAGGTTAGTGCATATCTTGATGGGCGTCTTCCAGATACCACCCTCACAAGTCAGCTCGAGGACACCTGACTTGTTTTGGTTTTTACCTTCTATAGTAATTCTTGACATTCAGGTGTGCATCATCTATTTGATACATAAGTTATCTATTCCTTCTACTGTTGTTTCTTCCTATGCATACTTAGTGGTGCAATGATTTTCAACACTACCAATGGGATTGTAACTTCTCAAAAGGGCATGGTGTTAGGTCTTTCTTAATCAATGCTAAATTTGATAAATCTGTGTTGAATTAAAATGACAGACTAGCGTAAATTTATTACTCATATGGTGTAATGAAATATGATGTAAATTAAAACTCATGATGGAAAGGAGTCAAAGGACAATATTATCTGTGGACATACTAACTCTTATGAGTCGTATGTTTTTATTCAAGATGTTAACTGATTATGAAAATGCAATTTGTACCTAAGTCTGCTGGGAAGAAAGTTGAATAGATTTCAGGAGTTGAAAAGTATCTTTTGATGTAGTTTGGTTTTTTATACAAAATATGGTAAACTAATTTTGGTTCCTGCTGTATCGTTCTGGTGGAAGTTAAGAGGCCAAATTTATTTTGCAACTGATGAGGATTCATGGGAAAACCTTTGCTGCTAAATCTCCAGGTAGCTAAGCTACCAAATTTATTATGATATGTCGAAGCATGTCAAGCTTTATAGAACTATTATTTGACTTAAGGAAGCATGACATTTTAACTCGTGTTTGATTATTTCCTCTAGATAACCAATTAGTTGTTTACCTATGCTTCAACTAAAAGGGTATTTGGAGGTGATTATTGATTTCTAATCAATAAGTGATGTGGTTAGATGGTCGGTGGTCAATGTTTTATTTAAATTATTTGACATGATAAAATTTGTAGCTCAGTTTATGGGACTTTCTTAACTTTTTTCCCATGGAAATTGTTTGTTTGATCTGAACAACTAATAAAAATACGCATGGTAAAAATAATAGTGTAGAATGTACTCATTGTAGTCCATTTGGGAGATGCATTTTGATTGGTATTTGGCTAGTGGGAATAAATGGTTAACAAAGAACCGAAATAGATCTTGTTGCTATGATAATAAATATAGATTTTCTAGCACCTTATAAAAATGCACTAACCCAGGTGGAAACGATATTGAGCATCAGATCACAGAAAATGCTAACACCATTTAGCAAGCTCAGGTGGCGTATAACCTGGTTTATTTAATTTTGTGTAAGTGAGATTTATTTTCATATATCAAACTATATACACTAACCTACTTTTGTCCTTGCTGTACTTTAGTTCTATTTAGAAGCGAACCTTTATGGGAAGTGAAGAAGATCCATGCAGGTAAAATAGTTTACAATTTCAGCATAGATATAGTAGTACAATATACTCAAGCGGTCAAGCCAGTCCATAAAGATGTATCTATGTTTGTGTTTGGTTAGTTTAATCTCAAGGGGCATCAACAATTGGAAATCAGTGAACGATTATTAAGCTACGATACTGAATTGGAGCCGGTTGCTGAAATACTCAAGACAGGTTTGTCCACGCGCACATCTAAAAATATTAATCACTGTATCCTATTCTTTTTATGTTACATGCTTATTTCACTTCTAGCTGTTTTTTAACCTCAGAGGTCCTAAATTCTTTAGTTTTCTTCTGATCTGTCCAACTGCTTTGATCATTTACCAAACGACCCTAGGTTATACTTGCAGCGTGAAGACTAATTAGTAATCAGCACAAACATATAATATTATAAAGTATGAACTAAATTCGAGTACCTGATCATGGAACCATAGGACGTTCACTGATTTTTAAACTTCGAATTAATATTTATTATAAAAGAACGTACAGAATTAGAAGGGAGTTATGTTACATCATCATAGCCTCCCAATCCCAACTGTTAATGAAGTCATGGAATCATTTTGCCATCGCCCAATTTACATTTCTACTTTTCAAAATACATCAAAGGAGGCGTATGGATGTGGGGTCTTGAAAGGCATCCAACAGAGGTATCCACTCTAGCCCTTACCAAATGGAAATTCGGTGAAGGATCTTTGATCAGCTTTTGGTCAGACATCTGGTGTTCCTCTATTCCTCTTAAGGATCGATTCCCTGTGATCTGTATAGCAGTTCACAAAGAAGCTAGTGTTCTCGATAGTTATCACAGGGAACATGGCGCTTGGAATATCATCTTGAGAAAGGATTTGAATGATAGGGAAGTCCCAATTTTGGCTCATCTGTTGGAGATTCTGAATGCTTCGCACCCTTTGGTAGGGACCGAAGATTGCAGGGTCTGGAATATAGAGGAAAAGGAGAAACTCTCAGTAAACCAATGCTACTAAAGACTCTCTGGTCAGCTACCAACTTAGGATACCAACTCAGGATAATTGGGAGTTCCAGCACTCTTCTATCTGGAGTCAGACAATCCCCATAAGGGTTAGCTTCTTTGTGTGGGCAGCATTAAAAAACAAAATTCCTACTATAGAGATGCCGCAGAGAAGAGGCACGCCGATACCCAACAGATGCATTAGGTGTAAGTTGGAGGAGGAGAACACAAATCATCTCCTTCTACACTGTGCCAAGACCAGACCACTCTGGGACTTCTTCTTAGACAAATCCAGGAACTTATGGTGCATGCTCGAATTCAGTCGAGCAAGTGATGTCCTAATGGAAGCACCTAAAAGTCAGGAAGGAGAGGAAAGAGGTTTGCAGTATTCTCCTCTCGCCATCATATGGCTCGTGTTGAAAGACAGGAACGACAAGTTATTTAAGGAGTCCTACCCTTTCAGCTCTCTGGCTGTGGAAGACATTTTAGCTTTGCTTTTCCATTGGAGTAGGAGTGCCAATTGGGCCAAGAATAAGTCTTATACAGACTTTGCTTTGAATTAGGAGTAGAGTTCTGCACCTCTTATTCCTGAAGTTTTGGTTTTCCATTGGAGTAGGAGTGCCACTTGGGCCAAGAATAAGTCTTATACAGACTTTCTTTTGAATTAGGAGTAGAGTTCTGCACCTCTTATTCCTGAAGTTTTGGTTTGTTACTGGCTTGTCCAATTGTTGCGATGTTAACTTTTTTCAACAGCCTGAATTTGTCTAGTCTGTTCTGAGTTTTATCTGTCCTAGTCTAAGTCGACTTGTTTAGTCAGGGTAGAATGGCCATTTTAGGTTATTTCATATTGGACATCATCAGTATCTGCATTTACTAGTCATATAACATGAAGTTGTATTATTTCTTAGATCACGTGAAGTTTCTCTGAAAATATACTAGCTACTTTTGTCCTTACACTACTTTCTTGGTTACATTTTGATGCTAAGTGTTGATCTTTTAGGTAACGAAGAAGATTACTGCAAAAGTAAGTTCAATTTGACCTCCACATAGCTAAGGTTAAAACTTCAACAATGATGCAAAAGTAGGGATTTTTTTCTCTAATCTTTCAGTCCAATATTATGTAAGTAGCACAAGGAAAGAGAACCCAGTAAGTTATGGAGTTCGGATAGTTTGTTACATAGTTGTAATAGTGGTGATATAGCAGAGGTTATACTAATGTAATAACTAAGATGGTAGTTGAGAGGTGGTTAAAGTGGTGGACAACAACGTTTTTTGTGTTCTTTTTTACAGTGCAAGAATCGGAAAAAAAAAATTGAGTTTTTAAACTCAAAGTAGGGGTTTGCTTCCTTGAAAGTCCCGAACACCTTTGGGCATTGGATCTCATTGGAGATGAGAACTCTTATGTAGTGGGTGGTTATTTTAAGGCGGAAACGTAGTTTTGGAGGATGAAGGAGATAGCTGCAGTTTTTAACTAATACTGACAACCATTTCATTATATGGACTGTACAGGTACTTCCATATATTCTTTGAATAGTAGACATGATACTTTCAACTGTGAAACAAAATATAACATGAAAAAGGAAAGCTTCATCAACGGTGGTAATCAAAATCCTCATTCGTGACCACTGCATATGCAGGTAATAATTAACAGATATTTGTATTAAGGACCATGACTTTATTTTGTTTTTACCTTATTTACTTTGTGTATTTGGTGCTGACACAAAATCAAGTTTCATCTTGGTTGTGGTACAAGGTTGCCAACTTAAATAGATAGGTAATTGGAGAATGAAGATATTGGTGTTTGGAAAAATGTTTTTCTTTCTATATATTAGAACTCGCTAGTTATTCCGATTTCCATGATTTCTTCGGGTAAACTGTAGTCAAATGCAACCAATGTTGGGATCTTGTATGTAACCTAATGCACTGACCTCAATATGAGTTTGAACAACATTGGTTGTGTTACTTCTCTACAGTATTTTTACCTATGGTGAGAGAATTAATAGCAACTTTGTTATTTCACAAATAAACTATCAACAGGTTTCGGAATCATCAAATGGGCATCACATCTTTGCTTTAAGACCATGCTTTTCTAAACCCAAGGTTGATGTATTTGTGCTGAAACTGAATTAGGTACAGTGTACACTAATCTACTCTTGTTCTTGGTGTACTTTTGTTGCATTTGGAAGCACATGTTCCACTAGTCTTTAGGAGTGCTTTTTCACTTTTGCTCGAACAATCTGTTGTAGAATATTGCTGCCTCTAATCAATAGATGACATTTGACATGAAAAGTTGTAGAAAAACATCTTTATGATGTAGATAAATTAGAGGACTTGCTAACTGTTTCTGTAATCAGGGCAATATGAGGCAATAACATCTTCTCCTCAAAAATACTGCAGTTAGAACATTGTACTCTCTGGTTTGTGTTGCCAGTCATCAGGGTTCGTGTTTTTGAGGTCACTGATGGAATTGTATTCATTTCACTTTCTTTGTTCTTTTAATCAATCAAATCATCAAAGCAAAAATACTGTAATTAACTTTTGTGTTATATCTTTGCACGTATTTGATGACACTGTGTTTAGTTGATAACTTAATATGTCAATGCTTTACATTTTTTTTGGTTAATCCGTGGACTGTAATATAATCAACCATTTTTAACTAATCACATTACATGCATCGTTCTTGTCCAACTTTTCTGAGGTCTGTCTATCCCACCACGGTATTGCTGTCATATTCATGACTTTGAGCTTCCTGGAAATTAGGGGATTCTGTACAATTGTAGTGATACAAAATGTTAATATCTTTATATATGCAGTTGGATGAATAAACCATTAACCATAGTTCCACCCTCGTGTTCTTGTAACCTCATTTACTGCATGCACCCTGTTAATTAAGAAGACCTGTGGGTCGGGTAGTTTCATATTACTTATTCCTATTGAGATAGCTTTCCTTTTTATTCGCAATACCTAATCAAAATTAATTTCTTTCTCTTTACTTGAACTGACTGAACTCTATAAGGACTTGAACGTCTTTCACTAGTTCGCATAATTATCTTCATGAGACTATTTACGTCAAGAGGAGAAACTGTTTAGATCAATGTAATTAGTATGTTTTACTTCTGAAGTATCAATCTAATTAGTTGGTTCAAGATACTAGTTCTATGGTTGGATTGCATAAACAACCCTGACCAGAAGCATGCAGGAGTTTGTCTAAAGAACTTCCAAATTTATGAAAACTCGCAGTTCTGTGAAAAATGCTTAGTTATATGGTTGGTAATCGGTACCAAATGCCGTAATGAGGTACTAGTGGATTATGAGAACATGAAGTTGGCTTCTCAATGCGTTATCTTCTGTTGGAGTAGAATTGAGAAAGTTATCAGCCACTTTTTATAGGAATTCCATTTTCCCCTTTGACTCCTTTGTAGGTAGCTTCTTGGGTTTTTCTATCTCAGCTTGTTCTTTAGCCTATTGTATATCAACTTTGTTTCAATATCAAAAAACAACTTCTAATTATGGTTATGAATATGTATATATATACATATGTATATATATAATCATTTCTATTTTTTGTTTCAATAGATATTCGTGTTGTTGACGAATTTCAGTTTGATGATACTCTTGCACCTATGCATGCACCGTGCTCACCCTTGACAAGTTGACATTGTGGGTAAAGTTGGGAACAACATCTTAATTTAGTACGTATTATCTTCATACATGCTAGAGGCATTGCTTCCTTTTGGAGCATGTCATAGTTGTCTAGGCTAGCACTTGACATGCTGAAAATTAAGTTGTTATATCCTTCTTTACCTCATTTCTCGATTCTCTGGTAACTACAGGAAAAGGTAACACATCTCTAAAGCATGCATATTCGTAGGTACATAATTATTCCATTATTTTATTCTCTCTGTTGTAGTTGCTTCGAATATTTGACGTGGTGGTGCAATGATTTTCTACTTGATCATGATTAGTTGTAGCGTACTTGGGGTTGCTATGATTTTTTTTTACTGTGATTTGACTTTTTTTTTACTAAAGGGATGTGCATCACATGTTCAATTGACCGTGAGATGATTCACTGACAAGCTGTTCAGAAGAAGTGGTGGTTTTGCCAGATGCTCAAACATTCTGTCAGAGCGGGTGTATTCACGCTGAAATATTAGTATATGCCATATTCGTTCCCTTCCAGTTCTGACAGTTGCATTTGATCTTGTGATGTATATCTTGAGGGGACTGAGAAGTCTATGAAGTTTTATGAGCTAAGTACTGATTTGTCTTGTCCAGATTTGAAGATGTTTTGAAGGTTTCTATATTGGCAGTCATTTGAAGAAACAATTATATTACTTGGGGACATAAATTACTACTTCGGGTGGTTAAGCACTTATGTGTCTTGGAATACCTTAATCTTATTATTACATTATTTGCTCACAAAATAATCAGTAAAGGATTAGGAGCCATAAGTTATGTTATTGAAACTTTTGTACAGAAGATATAGAATGGCTCCTAAAACAGTTTTGGAGAATATTTACTATTTTCGTGCTAAGTCAAGTGGTTTATATCCAAATCTTGAATTTTGTAGTTTGATCTTCAAATTTGATGAATTTTTCTTGTGCCATGCTACAAGTACATCACTGGCTTAGGAACTAAATTCCATGTGAAAGAGGTACAACTTTAACTCTTTAACTATTCGTGACTCGCTTGGATTTTCTTGGTAGCAACAGACCCATATTTGCAGAGAAGTTAGCATTTTACTTGGCTACATTCAATCTTCTTTCACGTGTCAAACTTTGTGCTAATATTTGGGTTGTTTCCAATGTTTTTAAGCCATCTATTTTATGTGCAAATAAATTTTAGCTATGTGGGATAGATTAGTTGGAATACGGATTTTGTTAGAGTTTAATATTGATGGCCGCATCATTATCTGAATCCTAAATAAAGGGATAGTTGGAGAATCAAAACGTTATGATTGCCTTTAGGGGAAATGTTATGAATATATTGGATTGTTTTGGTAAGCAATTTAAACAGTTAGTAGTTGGAGAATAAAGATCTATATATGTATGTGTGTGTGTGTGTGTGTGTTCCTATATGCATGCTCTTACATAGTTACATTTTTTTAATCCTTAGGTAAGTGTAGTAATGTGCCTTGACCACCAAAAATTGGAATCCTTATATGTTACCAAATGAGCTTGCCTGGATGCCTGAACAATTTCATATAGCGTAGAATTAGGAGCTTATTACTGACATATATCCTTGCGTTTGTCATTTTTATTACTCCTCGACGTATATTACACTAAAAGCTTGGGTTTATTACTTGGTAAGAGCGTAAGAGTGCTCGAGCTCCTTGTTCTAAGGCCATGCTTTTCAAAATATTTGTGTTGAATTAAGACAATGGCGTTACAAACTCTTTGTTATGTTCTTTCTGTACTTTAGTTTCATTTAGAAGCAAACTTTTAGCAAGTGAAGAAGATCCATGAAAAAGCTGCTCTAGTCTAGCCTGCAGGCAGCTTACAACTTTGACATGACATCTGAAAGTAGGTATGTGGTACTATTCCATCCCCAAATTTATTTACATGAAGAAGGAACTAGTAACAACTTTGGAATTGAACTATTAAAGAGGGCTTGACGCCCTTGTGTTCGACCATTCTTAATCAAAGCCAAATTTGATATGTTTGCTTGGAATGATTTCGTCTGTAATGGGGAGGCATTATTTGTATAACATGTAACCTGAAAATGAAAAACTTTGTACATTGAACCGTTTTTTATTATATATTCAATCTCATTTATAATGTATTTAATTTGACTAAAGGGGTATGTAACTAAAAAAGTGTGACAACATGGAATGTTGTACGTAACTAACAAAATGTGTTCTGCTTGACAACATGGTCAAAAGGTGGTTGTTCTATTTATGCTCCAACGGAAAGAGTCTACTGGGATGCTTATTGACCACTAAGTGATAAGTAATGCGGGTAGAAGGTCGGTAGTCAATGTACTGTTCAATTATTTGACTTGATTAGAATTTATCGGTTTACAAGACTTGCTTATTTTTTTTTCTCCAAGGAAAATGTCTTTTCCTAACTAATTAAATTATGCACGCTAGAAATACTAGTGGGAACCTTCACTTACGTCAATAGTCGAGATAAGTTGTCTACAAAACAAAAGTATAGAAATGAAGCTGGTAGCAGTGACAAACCAGAATGCTTTTTTCCAACACATTAGAAAATGCACTTATCGGTATGAAAATTTACGTTCTTGTGAGCTAAAAGCAAAAGCAGCTAGAATAAAATTATGTCCCATTTAGCAGGCTTTGGAAATTTACAATCTGGTTCGATCAATTTTTTATAAGTGAGATATAACTTCAGGTATGTTACTAAATTCCTTGTTAGATCACGTAAAGTTTCTTAAGCTATATACTTTATTGCTGTAGTTTAATTCATTCAGAAGCGAACCTTTTAGCAAGTGAAGAAGATCCTTTCAAAAGGCATTCTAGTCCTATCTACAGGTAACATCATCAAAGATACGAAAGTGTGTAGTTTTTTCTCCATTTCTGCTGTTATGATGTATTGTGAAAATATTATGCTATGACCCTTATGAACTAAACTCTTAAGTAGTGTAATTTTTTGAAAGTTCGTTAGTAAATTAGTGTAATGAAAGAAACCAGAGAACGGAACAATTGGATAACATACACTTGCAAATAGTTTTGCAACATACTCAATCTATTCCACAGAGATGCATCTTTGTTTCTGCCTGGTTAAAGTGAATCTTGAGGAGCCTTAAGATTTGACGTCAATGGTGAATTATCAAGCTATGTACTGAATTGGAGATGGCTGATAAACAATCTAGTCAGGTTAACCATGCACACACTATAATACCAATTAGTCCGTCCTTTTTTTATATGTCACATGTTGATGTCACTTCTTTCTGGTTGTAAACCTAATATGTCATAAATTTTAAATATGCTGTTTGAAGTAGAAATATTAGTTCAGTTCTTCAACTATACTGATAACCACATCATCATATGGACTGCATAGACCAATGATACTTTCGTGTAATGTAAAATATGAATGAAATGAAAATGATTTTAATATCATCTTCCTAATTCCTATTCATTGAATAGATGCATGTTACTTTCATACATTGTGAAATAAATGACAAAGTGTAAAAAATAGAGCTTCAATAACGTCTATAGACTGTAATGATGGTACTCAAAATGCTCATTTATGACAACTACAAATGCATGTACAACTAAAACTTTTTTTATATCAACGAATATGATATTATTTTGTTCTTTCCTTGTTTACTACTTTGTGTATTTGATGCAAGGAATGAAATTTCGGTTTGGAAATGGAAATAGTTCAGTCATTTCAGCCGAAATATTTCAGAATATACTTCCTTGATCGTGCAATGTTAAGATAAAGTAATCAAATTTCAGTTTGGTGGAAATTTGGGTACGCATGGAAATGGAAATATTTTGGTCATTTCGCCCGAAATATTTCAAAATTTAATTCCTTCATTTGATGCACATACAAAATCAAGTCTTATTGTGGTTCAGATATAATTTGTCGCAAACTCTAATGAATAGGTAGTTGGAGAATGATGACATATATGGTGATGTGAGCAGATGTTTTATTTTTCTATATATTAGAACTCGCTAATTGGTCTGCCGGACATAATATCCTTGGATAATGTGCAGTAAGACGGCACCTAGTA
Source organism: Eschscholzia californica (assembly GCF_041429995.1). Lineage (NCBI taxonomy): Eukaryota > Viridiplantae > Streptophyta > Magnoliopsida > Ranunculales > Papaveraceae > Eschscholzia > Eschscholzia californica. The sequence goes on along the minus strand of NW_028238472.1, from coordinate 14,400,937 downwards.
TTGGAATCTTTTTATGTAACCTAATGAGCTGACCTTCATATGAGTCTGAACAATTTCATATACCCTGTAAAATTAGGAGTATCTATTGCTGACCTGTCTTTGTCTACCTACACTGATCATTTAACTAGTCTACACTTACATTTACGTATGGCGAAGAAACTTTGTTACACTAAAAGACACGACCAATGAACTTTCTCTACCGACACTTGTCATTTAACTACTTTACAGATACGTTTTACGTATGGCAAAGGAGTTAATAACAACTTTTGTTACATTGAACTATTAAAGACACGATCAATGGGTTTCGAACTTTTGAAATGGACCTCATATCCTTGTTATAATGCCATGGGTTCTAATCATATACAGCTTGATAATGATTACTTGTACAATACTAGGCTCTAAATTGCGACTTGACATGTACCGAACTTAAGGTATAGTGAGGGGGAGTTTTTTTTGCTAAAGCGTGTATTATTTGTTTCATTGAAATATTTCTATCCTTCTATTTTTGTTGCTTCTATGCATCCTTTGTTTTCTAATCATATACGGCTTCATAACGATTACTTGTAAGATACTAGGTTCTAAGTTGCGACTTGACAAGTACCGAACTTAAGGTATATTGATGATTTATAATTGCGGTTCTTTTGGAGAGGGGGGGGGGGGGGGGGGGGGGAGTCGGGGAAGTATTTCCTATTCCTTCTATTTTAGTTGCTTCCTACTTCCTAGGTATCCTTTGTTTTCTAATCATGTTCGACTTGATCATGAGTACTTGTAAGATACTAAAGCGTGTACTATTTGTTTCATGCAAATATTTCTATCTTTCTATTTTTGTTGCTTCCTATGCATCCTTTGTTTAAGATGGTAGGGGGAATATCTCCTATTCCTTCTATTTTAGTTGCTTCCGATGCAACCTTTGTTTTTCTAATCATATTCGGCTTGATCATGAGTACTTGTAAGATATTAGGTTCTAAATTGTGATGTGACTTGTATTGATCTCAAGATAGTGATTTTTCAACTCATGTTCGGTTGACTTGTGAGGATAATTTGAATTGCACTTTTTCTGTGTGTGTTTTTTACTTTTGGGTTGAAAAATCTTTTGAAGTAATTTCGTGGCTAGACTTAAACATAATGTGTGAGATAGTTTTTGGTTTTAAACAATTGATAACGTGATTGACATGAAAATGCTCTAGAAAGATGTATTTATGATGTAGATAGATCAGTTAGACTTGTTAATTGACTGTTCTCGGGAAAAATGTCTTTGATATGAACAAGCAACTCACTTTTATCCATGCTGAAATATTGCTATATTATATGCTCAGTCCCTTGCATTTGAACTTGCTTTTGGTTAGTGTGAATATTGCGGTGGTCTGCGAAGTTTTAGGAGCTAATTACTGATTTGTCCAATCTAGATATCTAGATACTTTTGAACATACAAATGTATGCAGTCACTTATGCAGTCACTATCGAAAGACTGTTATCATACTTGGGACATAGATTGCTGCAAATGTCTAGTTCTGGTGGTATGGTGAACTGTATAGATGCATGGCACTTCTGTAGAAACTTCTGCTATCACCCAATTTCACTAATAACTTGTGATTCTGTTTCCAGCCATTCACCATGCTTTATCTCATGCAACTTTCTTTCTTATTTGAAGAATGCAAGGCGCAAACTTTTCAGGTGTAGTCTTTCACGAGATCATTTGCTGATTCATGATTTTTTTCTGTTCCTTCTTTTATTGTTCTTCCTTATGCATATTTGGTGCTGCAGTAATTAGTTTTAGCATACTAGGTTTACAATTGTGATTTGACTTGTGTTTGACTGAAGGATATTGATTTTTCAGCTCCTGTTCGATTGGTTTTGGTAGATTAGTTGATCGTGTTTGAAAATATTGTTCCGAATGATGGTTGTTTTACAGCTCGGATATTATGTGGTAGTGGTTTTCACCTGTTCTCGAGCAATCTTTTAGATGGTTGTTGGCTCTAATTAATAGACGACAGATGCAGTGAAAATGCTGAAAGACGTCTTTATGATATATATTGACCAGGTAGACTTGTTATTTTCCTCTTAGAAAACGTCTCTGCGATATACCAAAAAATTAACTTTTACCCCTTTTTGAAATATGAGTATGTTATATATTCTTGCAGTTGCATTTGGATGCACTTTTGGTTAATGTTTTCTTAAGGGAACAATGAAATGAGATATTTTTATAGATATGGATAGTTGCAGTCATTTAAAAAAAATATACTACTGAGGAAGTAGATTCTTGCAAGTGCGTAGTTCTGGTGGTTACGTACTTACCTGTCTTGGAATACCTTATTAACTGACATGATCACAAGCACAAGGATGGATAGGATAAAAGAGCCATGTTATACATTTGAATCTGTATATGTTGTATAAAAGAGAGAGCAGACATCAAAGTAATTGTTTGTGAGTGAAAAATCAACTGTTTGTATTGCAGAATGAAACTGTTTTCAGCAAGAGGAGAAACTGTTTAGATGATAAATGTAATTGGTATGTATTACTTTAGAAATATCAAGTGTTTTCTCATTTAGGAAGTTCTTTTCACAAACTCTTGCGTGCTTTCATTTGTTTTCAAGGGTTATTTATGCTATCTTAGCATATTTCTATTTTCTAGTGTCTTGAACCAACTCAAGTCTCAAATACATTATAAAACTCATATTTCTATTTGCTTACTTATAGATGTAGTACATGTACATTCTTTTAAGAACATGTTCTCGTCATGTGGTAGTTGGTGTCAAGTGTCGTAATAAGGCACCAGTCAAGGATGGTTTTGTGAATTTCAAGAACATGAAGTTGGGTTTTTGATGCCTTATCTTCTTTTGGGGTAGAATGAGAAAGTTATTGACCTTTTCTGTTGGGCTTCACTGTTAATAGGAAGGCCATTACACACACTTTAAAGTTTTCCTTGTTCCCCTTGAGTCCTCCTTTGTGGATCCCTTGTTGGGTTATTTCTGTTTCAGCTCGTTGTTCGACTTATACTTGTTTTTGTACTATACTTGTAACTGAAGGCAAGTGATCAGCTCACATGTTCACAAAAATAAGCACTTAGATGTTCAAACATATTGTTTTCCATACAGGCTAGAATACTTTATTTTGGAGCATGTTATAGTGGTGCAGCGTAGCGCGTGATATACTGGAAATTAATTGTTTTACGCTTCTCTCTCCCATTTTCCGAGTAACTGTAGAAGTAAGGTAACACATCTCCTAACAAGTTGATAGACGATATCGAGTTTAACCACATGTTATCTATTCTTAAAGAAAATATTCTGCATTCTGAAACAATTTCTATGTCTTTCTCTGTTTGTCTGGTTTCGCCTCTAGGTTATTTGTGTTCTGTTTTAAGATGCTTAAAGGTCACGTCATTATGGATGTATAAATATTATTAAATGTGTTAGTACATAGCATAGAACTGAACCTGTTCGTTAAATAGCCGCATTGTGTTAGATTAAATGTTAATTGGATCAAAAACATGTTCTTCATCTATGAATTCCGATTTCATGGATGGTCGTCTTGGTGTCCAGTTACGGTTTCATTAATCATTCTAATCAGCTTAGGTTACTTAAAATAAAGAAATGACTTATTGATTTGTAGTTTGATGCTCTCACGTTTTGTGTCCCACTTTGCAATTGAAATAGCAGCGTACCACTCACAATTTCCTTTCTCTTTTCCACCCTCAATCAACATATGACTAAAAAATAAACTGAAGAGAGCAATTTAAGCACAAAAGATATATACTACTGTGGAAGATCCAAGAGTCGATAAAATAAGGTTGCTAGTCAGAGAACTATTAGATTGCTTGAATCAAAAATGAAAAGTAGGGCAAATGTGTATTTGTTTGTTTTAGAAGCAATTGTCTCTTGCTTTTTGGTTAGTGTGAATCTTGCGAAAATCAAAGATAGATGAAGCTGCATATTTTGGATTGGAGGTAATTGCTATTTGCTAAAGTTTTTCTTACTCAAATAGGATTATGTTGTTGCCTATTTTCGTTTAAGTAACACCTCGTTTCGCATAGAACCTGTGGAGCTGACTTCAGTTTTAGACTGTTTCCGATCCCAACAGTTTGTCTTTTATTACTCACCTCCTCACATCCAACAGAATCTTTGATGTGAACTGAAAGTACATAGTTAGTTATATATGTAATTTTTACTGTGACTCTGTTTAGAAAATTATAATCTATTCTGGGCATGCTAATTATTTATTACAATTTTGCACAATCTGATCTTTACTCTCGACTTTGATACTGATAATTAGGCGCGGAGATGGAATGAGTTCGGTACATATTTTACAACAAGGACTGGTATGAAGTATTAGTTTAGAGAAATCTAACACATTCACCTTTAGCAAGCTAAGACATGGTATACATGGTCTCATTAATTTTCTCGAAAACTATTATACACTTGTCAGAATAAATATCACTTTGCACGTTCTTGTTGCACTTTATTTTTTTATTATATGTAGAGAGGGTAACAGGTTTTGGAGGAGAAGAAGATTCATGTAAAAGCCGGCATACTCCGACATCTGGCAACAAGGTAACCTCAGAAAAAAGTGAAGGTAGGTGTGCAGATTTTTCGCTACTTTTTTCTTTTTAATTGGTCAGCATGCCACGACCTCTAAGGTGGAAGAGTAAACCTCTTACCACTCCAACCAAGGGTTGTTGGCTTTTCGGCTACTTCATTTTTAGTGTATCGCTCAATTTTACTTTTCAAACAGATACAATTGTGTTGGTACATGAACCAGTATTATATTACTTAATCTCTCATTATGCCACTGCTAAGTTTTTTATTTTTTCTCTCTACTATGACACGCTCGCAGTGGCTTAATGAGAGATTAAGTAATATATTCATTCAAATTTTTAAAAAAAAATAAAAATAATACTGGTTCATGTAGTACCTCTTAAATGGTCCTGGTTGGTGGTCTAGGTAGTAGGTTCCAAAGGTGACGATTTACTACTACTTCTTCCTTTGCAGTCCTAAGAATAGGACAACACTAAGGGAATCTATGATATAAGTTGTATGTCAAAATCAATAAATTTTACTGAACACATAAACCCATGCTTGTATATGTTTCACAAAGATAAACTCCTTGGATCTTAGGGTTGCATTAGAAATCACTTCTAAGCATCTTAACGTTAGTGGTTAGTTCTTTAGAGATGGAAATATAACACATGATAACCCCACCATCAGTAAAACAAACCCTTAGACGAGTTTGTTTCGTATGACCTTAAAACCTACTTAAATATCCAATAAGGACTTTAGGTGATGCATATTTATCTATCTATTATTTAGTTACTTTGCTTTAAATTTTCTAATTCTGTTAGGTTGCGTAGTAGATCACATATGTTGATGTTGCCTGAAATAATATTTGGTAGACATATCTTCTCCATAACAATATTATAGGAACTATTGTCGCGTATCTTTGCAAAAATTGGACAACGTTGTATTTGTTGAAGTTTACTTCGCATATTAAAATAAATTTTGTATTGTGGGCAATGTTGTCAAGTTGTATATCGTAGGTCGAATCATTTTTCGATTTTATGAATCGTATTGTACATTCAAATCTAAAGTCGTAAGATTTATTCAGGGCCGACCCTGAGAATTTGAAGGCCCGAAGCGAGCCATGAAAATGTGGCCCTATATATTATACTGAAATTTAAAAATAGTATTGATCAGTTGTCAACCATTATTAACTCAGCCAAAGCCGGACCAGTAAAATGCTCTGTCGGTTAAACTTGGTTTAGTTTTGTTAGGTTAGGTTGGTCGGTTCAACTTAGGTTGGGTGGTTCAACTGATCAAAATATTAGTATTTCAAATTTTCTTAAATTCATGTTACTAAAATATGATGTTTACCATTTTTCTTATTTGTAGTTTTATACAAACAAAAATCAACCGAAAAATAACATGAACTTAGCTGACTCTTGCTCTTTTTTTTTTATCGCAAACACAGCTGACTCTTTTGAAATTTTAAATAATTCACTGTCTAAAAACACTACTTCTATAAACTAGTAAAAACATTGTTTTGTACCAACAAGTAAGATAAGAAGAAATTAAACAATGACACGTTAATACTTGCAAATTTTTAAATAAAAGCAGTTTTTGATGAATACTATAGCTTTTATATCATGCATCTTATCTATAAGTTGATTTGATGACTAAATTTTTGGTACAAATAAAATTATACCCAATGGAAATGTCGTTATACCAACCTAACAGATGAAGACTATGAATACTATGCAACATATTCAAGATCTGCTTTCAAAAGAAAAACATATTCAAGATCTAAAGTTGTAGTTTTATGATTTCATTCCATCATTTTATTAGATACGGTGCTAGATACGATTAAGTTCCATAAAATTTGTGATTTGTTTACGAAATTAGTTGTACCTCACTTGGATAAGCATGAGATTTAGTATTATTGTCTTACAAACTTGGTAGGGAAAAATCAGTAATTAGTGTACATTTTTAACCGTAATTTGTTTGGCAATTCTATATACATAGTAGCAAATAAATTCTGAAAAAAAATGGAGAGAGATCAAGGGATTCAAACATGGGCCTCCTAATCTTAGAAGTAAGGGTCCAACCAATGAGCTACATTAGTTATTTGATAAATAGTAACACTACTCTCATTAAATTAGTTTGCATGGACGTAAAACTAGAATGCATTACCCTCTTAAATGTGGCTCGTTTGGCCCTGAGGCCCGAAGCAAGGCTTTGCCTGCTTTGCCTCAGGGTCAGCCTTGGATTTATTTGTACTTACATATATATATATATTTGAATATTATATATAATGTGTATATATTATTTATTACATGTGTATCCATATATTTATATATGTATGATATAAATTTTCATTTATTATTAATTTATAATCGTTTAAACTCAAAATATACTAATGCAAAATCAAAAACTACTTCCTCGAGAACATAATAACATAATATTTACTCTAAAAATCTAAGCTATATATAAAGTTCATTAAAAAAACAAAATGTTTAGCATTGCTTGTCATTCTTCGTTGCCATTATCAAGATCAAGTGCATCCAAGTCTTCATTATGTTCATCATTGGCCGACTCTGAAGATTCATCCACAATTTGTGGGACAAGTTGATAACATAGTGTTTAGTTGAAGTACAATACTTAAATACACTTCTGTTATATGTAGATATGAAGCTTATTGTTCGCCTCAATCCCTAATTATTATCCATCTTTTGACTTTTGTAGCTTCATCCACGTTTGGTGGGTTCTTATTCCAAATGATATAAAAAATCTTTTCATCCTCCCTAATTGCATAGAGACGGAAGGGAATGAAGAGTTAGTTTCTTCAAATATTTTACTTTAAAATAGAGCCTTCTTAGAAATTTGGTAATACAATGTGTCGATATCTTGTGGGAAGGCAAGATAGTTTTTGTCTTAATATGTTATGTGCCAATTACATCATGTTAACAAATTCATTGATAGAAATCTAGAATTTGTCAACATCTGTGTATGTAGTTGGATGAGTGGAGTATTTTGTCACCCTTGTGTACCCAACTTTTCGATGAAAGGTTTTATCAGTTCGGCATTTTACTTCTTGCTTGCCTCAAGTACCCCTATTAGCAAACATGATTTCCAGGTAATGGGATCACTTTGTTTTCTGTACTAACTGGCTCTGAAAATTGTAATGACTTGAACATCTGTCCACCAGATTGCAGGATTACATATTCATGAGTTTGGTTATATCCAGATGAGAAACTACTTAGTGACCACTTCACCCAATGGACTGGGTATCGGCATGGTAATCTTTATACCCATTCCAATTATTATGCAGATGCATAATACTTGTGGGAATAATCCCACACCGGGAGCAGGTATTCTAGTCACCAAGAAAATAATATCTAGGTCCTTTGCACTCATTACCAATTTGGTTTAAGTTGGATGATCACAAACTTAACATGGTATCAAAGCTAGGTCCACACGTGACAAGCCTAATGGCGACAAGTGCTGCACATCATTACAAAAAAGATAAGTTTTAGGCTCAAAAGACCGCCATACCGTGAAGGAGTCTGAGAATAGTCTCACATTTGGAAAGGTTACTGTGGTAACAAAGAATATAAAATCTAGGTCCTTTCTACCCATTATACTTGGTTTTGAGTTGGATGGCCATAAACTCAACAATATGTAAACAAAAACTCTTCCTCCAACCCAATTCACTAAAAACTTGTGAAATTGTTTCTCAGCATTCACCAAGGGTTTGCTGGTTTTGCTTTTCTAAGCGTTGGTTCATGCACCATCGTGACCTTATGGCTAGTCTAGAGGAAAGAGTTGTCCCTCCGATGCAACTTTATTCGTCATTTCATCTTATGGCAGGAGAAAACTATCCAGGTGGAGCGTATATAATTCGTTGATCCATGATTTTTCTATTTCTTCTACTGTTGTTCCTTTCTATTCATACTTGGAGGTGCAATGATTTTCTACTTGATCATGATTAGTTGTAGGCTTGTAGCGTACTTGGTCGTGTTGTTGTTTTTCAATAGTGAACTGACTTGTATTTGACTAGAGGGATACTGATTGTGCTACTCATGTTCAATTGACCACGAGGACGATCCATTTATTGTGTTTGCCAAGTTATTCTGAACGAGTTGTTGTTTTACCTTATACTAGAACAGTTTGTTGGATTGGTTTTCTTCTGTGCTTGAAAAATCTCTTTTATTAGATCTAAATTATAATCAATAGATGAGGGTTAACATGATAATGCTATAGAAAAACATTTTTCTGATTATAGATCAGTTAGACTTGTTAAGTGTGTGTGTGTGTGGAGGTTTTAATCTTCTGATTAAAGATCAGTTAGACATGATAATGCTGGTACCTAAGCTATGTTTATTTCAAGAACGAACTACAGTTACGTTATCTATTTTACACTTGGACATGTTTTAGTCTTTTATGTGAACTTGAGGATAAATTTTAGATTAAAATGAACTATAAGTGTTCATGGTTCATTTGTCTACATCTCTATATATTCAGTTTCTTGAAAGGAACTACTTTGTTCATTTTGATTGGATCTGATGGGTCATTTTCCGAAGCCTACTTGCAAGACAAGGGAAATAAGGTTTTGATGATTGTACTGTACTTCGTTGATTTGTTGTCAATAACTTCTTAATGTTACATAAACTTAAATTTGTGGTTTATCTTTGCACGAATTTGATAAAGCCGTGTTCTTATTCAACTTTTTTAGGATCTATCCATGTTGTGTGTGCTTGCATATGGCATTCTTTAAAAATTTAGTTATACAAAATGTCAATATCGGAATACATGCAGTGGGATGAATAAAACATAATTCCGCAAAAGTGTACAGGTCGCCTCTCAATGGAATTGTTTATCCTTGTTTATTTACATGGATGGGTGGGGTAATTATATTACTCATTCTTATTGATAACTTCCTTTGTTTTTTGCAATACCTCATCAAGCGGAGTCTTTTTTTATTGGTTGAACTGACTGAACTCTGAAATGTTAGAGGACACGGTCCCACTCCACTCGGTCATACCACATGGACCGAGTGGATCCGATTGTATTTCAATATATTAGGAGATCTTGTATCTATTAGATAAGCATTAGTTAGTTTTGTATTTATCAAACTCATGTACTATTATAAATAGGCAACCCATGTAACACTTATTGATATAACAGAAAGCATTAATCTGTAATCTCTATATTGTTCAAAGCTTTCGGTTTCTCCCTCTCCTTCTCGTTCATCTCTCTCGGTTTACTCAACCATAACAAAGAGGTTCAAGCCTCTTCACATGGTATAAGAGCCGTTTTTTTTTAACGAACAATGACTTCCGCTGAAACTTCTGAAACAGTTCAAACTTCTACTCATATCTCAGGTGGCCCGTTTGATGTTCATTACTCGGATTCTCCTACCACCATTGTTATCACGCCTCTCCTCACAGGCGATAATTACTCCTCATGGTCTCGAGGAATGATCAAAGCTCTACGAGCTAAAGATAAGTTAGGGTTCGTTGATGGGACGATTTCTAAACCCACCGATCCTATCGAATTACATCTTTGGGGACGATGTAATGACTTGGTTTCTAGTTGGCTTGTTAATTCAGTTGACCCATCTTTACGTTCTTCTATCCTTTACGATGACAATGCTTCGGATGTATGGAAGAACCTTTATGATAGGTTTCATCAAACCAATGCTCCAAAAGTGTTTCAACTTAAGAGAGCAATTTCTAATCTCAAACAAGAAGGTTGTGATGTTTCAACCTACTTCACTAATCTTGAAGCACTCCAAGATGAACTCAATTCCTTGATGACTACTGAACCATGTATTTGTGGACATGGACGCTCTTTGATTGATCGAACCAATCAAGATAGAGCGATGGAATTCCTTCAAGGTCTTCATGACCGTTTTTCGGCTATTCGTAGCCAGATTTTACTCATGGAACCGTTTCCATCAATTCTTCGAATTCACTCACTTATCAAGCAAGAAGAGGTTCAACAAAACCTTCTTAATCCTGTGCAAACAATGAACGAAGCTGCTGCCCTAGCTATTGGATCAACCGAGAATCATTCCAACCGTTTTGATCGACCCGATCGTTCTCGTTCTAAACGTCCTCGACCATTCTGTGAGAATTGCAAAACACATGGTCATCATATCTCAACATGCTATCAAATCCATGGCTTTCCTCCTCATTACAATCAACGAAATCGACCACGTACTCGTTCGGATCCCATGGCAGCTTCGGTTGGTGATTCCAACCCACAAGGGGTGCCTACAGCGACATCACTTACAGCTGAACAGTACCAATCTGTTTTAGCTCTTTTGGACCAGTCCAAGCAATCTTCTAAGTCGGCTTCTACAGGCACCACAACTCACCACATTAACCTTACGGGTAAGCCCTTCCTCTCATTCGGTCCTACTCCTTGGGTTATTGATTCGGGAGCTGCGAAACACATATGTTCATCTCTCTCCCGTTTCTCTAATTACTCGGTTGCTCCACCGGACTATTATGTTCGACTTCCCGATGGTACTCGGGTTCGCGTACTTCACATTGGTTCAGTATATTTTTCCGACACCTTTTACTTACATGATGTCCTTCATATACCATCCTTTAAATTTAATCTTCTTTCTATTTCTCAAATCTCAAAATCTCTCAGTTGTACAATTTTGTTTGATCTTGATTTGTGTCTTTTTCAGGACAAAGCAACGAAGAAGAGGATTGGGCATGGTAGTCTTCACGAAGATCTATACTTCCTTCGCACGGAGCGTCCTATTTTTTCAGTTTCTAGTTTAGTTAAAAAAAGTCCTAGTAGTAGTTCTTATGAGATTTGGCATTGGCGTCTTGGTCACCCTTCTCTGTCTCGTTTTAAGTATTTCAATTCTAAACTTTCTTGTATGAATTTTAATTTTATCTCGAATAAAGTACCGTGCGATATTTGCCCTTTATCTAAACAATGCCGTTTGCCGTTTCCTTCTCGTATTTCTACTTCTTCTAAATTATTTGAATTGGTTCATATAGACATATGGGGACCTGATGCATCCGAAAAGGTTGCATACCCAAGCGGAGGTATCAAGTAGTAACCGGCAAAGCCGGAGTCGATCCAAGGATAGGAAGGTAGTTTAGATATCGAAGGATTTTATCCGTCGATTTAGAGATTAAAGACTTACTTAGACAAGAATTAGAAAGAAACAAGGTAAACGAGGGGGTTTATAATCGAATAAGCAATAAGAAAATAAAGTAAGTAAAACAAACTAAGATATCTATGTAAACGGGCGAGAGAGATTCGAGAGAAGAGTTCGGAGGAACAAGAGTCGGGGAACAACAAGTAAGAGAGGTGTCGAAGTCCGAGAATCCGATGTGGTGGACTAACAACTATGTACGGTCCAATCGAATGGATTGATGTAAATCTAGTCTCGATTCCTAAGGTGGACGTTCATAAGCACTACGTATGTCCGGAGATAATACTTAGTCAAACAAACTACCTAAACGATTAAAACCGAATCATCGAAAATGTCGTCTAGTCGCCTAACTATGTGAAGTGCATGACAAGACACATGAAATTTGAATCTAGACTACGGTCGATATCGATCACCTTGCCTCATCGATTAACTATGCGAAATACTTGATAAGACACATGAAAAACGATTGAAACAAGTAATCAAAATAAGAGAACATCAATTTATTATCAAAACATTAAATCATCACATACATAATCACAAATTCATCACATTTCATCTCATCAACAACACACGAGAGTTAGCTAAAATGTTGAATGAATAAAAAATGAAAAGAAGATGAAGAGAAAATCCCCCCTTTTTCGATGTGGTTCGAGGCTAGGTTCGTCGGAAAATTTGAGTAGTTGAGGTTCAGCCGATTTTCCCTTAGCAAATTTGTGGATTTCCCCTTAACAGTGCATAATGGGTGTCCCCGAGCAAAAATCAGATCTCCCCTTAACAACCAGACTCATCTTCTTCATTTAGAACCCACCACCATTAAAGCTCAACTCAAGGTTTCTCTCTCTAAGATTTCACCACCAAAACCAAATCAAACACAAGGGATAGCTAGCAACTAGTGAGGGGAGTAAAAACCCTAAGTTTTCCGGGCAAAATGATAACCGGAACTAGCCTCAAAGTCCGGCCAAGAAAATGAAAGAATCCGGTCAGATTTGATGAGGTCCAACCAAGGTGATGTTGTCCCGGGTTGCTACAACCAAGTCGCGTCCCGTGAAAGCTTTCTGGTGAGATCCGAGCAGCAGCTATGCAGATTCCAAGCAGCAGCAGTTGTACCCGTACTGTTGAAGCTATCCTGAGCTCGTCAATGGCCATCCCTTGCTAGCAGCCGCGTCCTCCATTGCGGCAACTCGGGCTACTGTTCGAACTAGTTGCGGACGCGTCCTTGCTGTTCCCGTGTTTGCAGCCGAGCTGCTGTTTATTGCTGCTCGAGCTGCTTCCGGCCAAGACTAGGCCGGCCCTAGTGTTGGCCGGCCTCCTCCTTCTTCTCTCTTTTTCCCTCTTCCAACACCCTCAAGCTTCAAACTCAAGAACTATAAAAAAAACCTAGAACTCTAAGAACCCCCTCTTCCTTGGTGAAGAAGATGATGAATAGTAGTTGATCTCTTGACCCCTTTCTCTAACTTGTGTCTATCCAAACCCTAGACTTAGTCTATCACTAAAGACTCTTGACTTGGACCAAAAAGGGTGCCCATAGGATCTCAATTATTCTCTTCCTCTTTGGGCTCTTGGGGTTGGGCTTCTTTCTAAAACAAGGGAGTGCCTTCATAGAATCCTTGTTTCAAGACCGAACCTCAACTTCTTTTATTCACAACTTCTCCGTCCGAACTCCGAATCGACTTCCGTTTTTACCGTCGGACTCGTCATTGACTCCACTCGTTGTTTGACTTCTGATTTTGACCAAAATGACCAAAATACCCCTGGTGCTCGTTTGCTCCCTTTTGCCGCATAAGATGAAAATATGATAATTCGCTCTCTTTATTCCGAATTTAACATCAAACTCAAAATAAACTACCTAGCAATAAAAACACATTAATAATTAGAAATAAAACCCGAAAGGAGCTAACTCATCAAAGTTAAGTGACTTAAATGTGGCATTTCCACGCCACATCAGGACCTTTTCCCGTTCCTTCCAAATCTGGATGTCGTTTTTTTCTAACCATAGTTGACGACTTCTCTCGTTGAACATGGTTATACCTTATGAGTTCTAAATCAGAAGCACCTCAATTAATTATAAATTTTTTTAATTACGTCTCCAATCACTTTCAATCAACAATTCAAACCATCCGTTCTGACAATGGATCGGAATTCACAAACCATAAACTACAACAATGGTTCAATGAAAAAGGTATCCTCCATCAACGTAGTTGTACGTATACACCACAACAAAACGGTGTAGTTGAATGTAAGCATCGCGATATTCTCGAAGTAGCACGTTCCTTACGTTTACAAGCTCACCTTCCACTCTCTTTTTGGGGGGAATGTGTTTTGACTGCAATTTATCTCATAAACAAATTGCCTACGCCAATCCTTCGCGACTTATCTCCCCATGAAGTGTTGTTAGGATCTCCTCCGGATCTCTCTCATCTTCGAGTTTTCGGTTGCCTATGCTATGCTAGAATACCTCTAGTCAAAACTAAAATGGACCCACGAGCTTCGGCTGGTATCTTCGTCGGTTACCCTAAAGATCAAAAGGGTTACCGTATTTATGATATCACCACTCGACGTATATTTACTTCACGAGACGTGATCTTCCATGAGGATCGTTTTCCAACGGCGACGCAAGACTCGGTACAGTCATTACCGAGTGACGTCCCACGTCCATTCCTTTCTATCTCGGATAATGAGACTTTCAATTATCCATTGTCTTCACAACAGTCACGATCGACTGAACCCAGCTCGGCCAGTCACAATGCTCCACTGTTAGTTCCAACAGAGGGAGCACCTCCAGATAATGGCCCCACGACCCACTCCCATCGTGGGCCTATACCGGGAGCGCCTCCAGCTAACCGTTCCGGTGCAAATCCGCCTGGGGTGCCTTCAGAACACCCCATGACAGAATCCACTTCGTCTTCTGAACCATCCACGGACGCGCTTCCAGCAACCCCTTTAGCCACAGACTCAGCTGGGGTGCCTTTAGAACAACCTGTACCCGAATCATCTTCGTCTGACCCTCTGGTTGTTCCCACCAGTCCTGTACCAAGGCGTCCCACTAGAGATCGGAGACCCCTGCCCATCTAAAAGACTATGTCTGTTCGACAACCAATCCGGTTGCATATCCTCTTGAGAGATATTTTTCAATTAATTCTTTCTCTTCCTCTCATCAATCCTTCCTTTCTTCGGTTCTCACCACAACCGAACCCAAGTCCTTTAAGCAAGCTATGAAATCCCCCCACTGGAGGGAGGCAATGAAACAAGAAATCTTGGCCTTGGAAACCAATAACACTTGGTCTATTACTCCACTCCCACCGGGAAAACGCCCAATTGGAAGCAAATGGGTATATAAAGTGAAATTTAAATCTGACGGGTCGGTTGAGCGTTACAAAGCTCGACTAGTAGCTAAAGGCTACACTCAGATTGAGGGATTGGATTACACCGATACATTCGCTCCGGTAGCCAAATTGGTCACCGTAAGAGTTCTCCTTTCCATTGCGGCCATTAAGGACTGGCCACTTCATCAAGTTGACGTAAATAACGCCTTCCTTCAAGGCGACCTGAATGAGGAAGTATATATGAAACTTCCACCCGGTTTTTCATCTGAGGGGGAGTCAAAAGTCTGTCGTCTCCAAAAATCTTTATATGGCCTTAAACAGGCATCTCGACAATGGTTTTCAAAATTCTCATATGTCCTTCTCACTAAAGGCTTCACTCAATCTAAAAGTGATTACTCCCTCTTCACTTACAATTCACGGTCTACTCAAATTTTCGTCCTAGTATACGTTGACGACATTGTCATCACAGGTAACAATGAGATTGCAATTTCCAAACTGAAAATATTTCTCGACAACACTTTTTCTCTCAAAGACCTAGGCCGCCTACAATATTTTCTCGGCATAGAAGTCTCCCGTTCTAAACAAGGAATATTTTTATGTCAACGCAAGTACGCTCTTGACATTCTCAAAGACTCGGGATTCACAGCTTCTCGCCCCTCTGACTTCCCAATGGAGCAAAAACTCCGCCTAAGTCCATCTGATAGAGAGCCTTTGGCTGACCCATCTGTCTATCGTCGTCTCATCGGTCGTCTCCTTTACTTAACTGTCACACGACCAGATATCACATTTGCAGTAAACAATCTAAGTCAGTTTATGCAAACACCCAGTTCGCTTCACTTAGAAGCAGCACATCGAGTCCTTCGATATCTAAAAGGATCCCTAGATAAGGGAATTTTTCTTTCAGCACACAGCTCACTCGAAATCACAGGTTACTGTGACTCAGACTGGGCTGGATGCCCCTCCACTCGTCGGTCTACAACCGGATATTTCACAATGTTGGGTTCAAGCCCACTATCCTGGAAATCAAAAAAGCAACCTACAGTTGCTAAGTCATCAGCAGAGGCAGAATATCGGGCTCTTGCTATTCTTACATGTGAGCTTCAGTGGCTCAAATACCTTCTACTCGATTTTGGTATAGATCACAAGAACCCGATGACAGTATAC
Organism: Eschscholzia californica; assembly: GCF_041429995.1. Lineage (NCBI taxonomy): Eukaryota > Viridiplantae > Streptophyta > Magnoliopsida > Ranunculales > Papaveraceae > Eschscholzia > Eschscholzia californica. The sequence goes on along the minus strand of NW_028238472.1, from coordinate 14,384,777 downwards.
TGTGACAATCGGGCAGCGCTTCACATCGCCGAAAATCCTGTCTTCCACGAACGTACAAAACACATAGAGGTCGATTGCCATATCGTCCGTGAGAAGATCAAAGACAACGTCATTGCCACACGCTTCACTTCTACAGACAATCAGTTAGCGGACATTTTTACAAAGCCCCTTGGAGCAGAGCCGTTCAAGAACATCATTTGTAAGTTAGGCGTTGTTTCCATCCCCGCTCTAACTTGAGGGGGAGTGTTAGAGGACACGGTCCCACTCCACTCGGTCATACCACATGGACCGAGTGGATCCGATTGTATTTCAATATAATAGGAGATCTTGTATCTATTAGATAAGCATTAGTTAGTTTTGTATTTATCAAACTCATGTACTATTATAAATAGGCAACCCATGTAACACTTATTGATATAACAGAAAGCATTAATCTGTAATCTCTATATTGTTCAAAGCTTTCGGTTTCTCCCTCTCCCTCTCGTTCATCTCTCTCGGTTTACTCAACCATAACAAAGAGGTTCAAGCCTCTTCACATGAAAGAACTTGAACGTCTTTCCACAAAATTGCAGAATCATATCTTCACGAGGGTGATAACGTCAAGAGGAGAGACTGTTCACCAATATAATTGGTGTATTTTACTTTAGTAATATCAACCGTTTGCTATATTGGAAGTTCTTTTCATAAACTCTTGTATGCTACATTTGTTTTCAACATCCTTCACGTAATGCAAGCATACTGCTATGTCAAACTAAGGGTCTCCGTAATTATGTGAAAATGGATACTAATAGGGTATCTGTATTATTAGGTAGGCCATTATTCACACTTTGTAGTTCTCTTGAGTCCTCTGTGGGTTTTTTTGGTATATTTTTTAATTCAACTCGTTCTTGGATCTGCACTTATTTTTGAGCCTATACTTGTATATCTACTTTGTTCAAACCCCTGCATACGCCATGCTCAACCATGATGTCGTCAATATCAGTGGAGAACAACGTCTTGTTGTAGTATGTATTATCTTCATAACCTTTTGTACTACATTACATCTATAAATTTATAATCTTATAATTTCTGACTAATTCTAGGTAGCGCTGTGTGGTTTCAATTGGTCATTGCATTTAACATATATTTTTTGTAACTGATAGGAAGTGATAAGCTCACATATTCACAAAGGTAAGCCCGTGGTATTCAAATGTATAGGTTTTGATCTACATATTTTCTATCCTAAATCAGATTTTGTGTTCTTCTTTGTTTGTCTGGTTTTGGCAGTGGGTTGTTTATTTTCTTTAAAGTTGTTTGAATGTCACATCATTAAGAATGGATAGATATTATTGTATGGGGACTAAAATAGTCGAATTCTAGTTGAGCAAATGTTAATAAACTGCCGTAGTTGGGGATCAAAACATGTTCTTGGTATACTTTTTAGATACATGTCACGGATGACTATTGGTGTCCATTTATTACAATTTCAAAGTCGAACTTTTAATCTTTCTTAGCAGTTTAAGAATTATTTTACTACTTTTGTCTATGTTTATTGGTGTGCAGATAGTTTTATAGTGAGATGGTTTAGTTTACTTTTGACTTATTTCTTACGTTTGTGTCCCACTATGCTTTTGAAACACCAATATACGATACCCTAGTTAAAACACTAATCGATATTTTGGCATTATTTTCTAGATTAATTTGCATTAAAATGTTTTGCTCAATTCTTAAACTTATCTTGTAGTATAATTTTGAAGCATGTATTTTGTCTTTCAAAGTATGATTAAGCATTTATTCTCGATATGCAGGAAAGCAAATGGAAAAGTAGCCGGATTTGATCAAATTAAGAGATATTCTTCACCTTTTTTTGTTGTTCATTTCATTTGCCCCATTTCTGTTCGAACATCGGATAACGTTGTACAGTTCACACTTTTGTTTTTCTCTTTTCCCCTTCTCAATCACCAAGTGACTGAAGAGTAAAACTAAAAGAAATTAAGCTAAAAGAAAGTATATCCTAAATCGAAAATGAAAAAAGGTTGGTACAATGTTATCCGATGTTTGCTTAGAATGGGCCAACTGAAAAAGACAAAATACATGCTTCAACCAATATGAAAGATGTTTCTCGGTATATTTACTTTGTGAGACTTGCTAAATGTTATCTACGAATGAATCGGGTATACATCTGTTGTAGGAACAATTGCAGTTTCCCTGGCTTTTGGTGAGTGTGAACCTTCTGTAATTCTGCAACGGAGCTAATTGCTAAGATATTCTGGTTAGTTTCTTCCTTGCTCAGTAGGTTAACACTATTGGTTTAAGTAACTCCTCGTTTAATGTGGAACCGACTTTAATTTCGAACTATTTCAAGTCCCACAAGTTAGTCTTTTATTACTTACCTTCTCAAATGCAACAAAGTGTTTGATATGAACTGAAAGTAGGTAGTGTGAGCTTTACTGTTACTCTGTTTAACTAAAGAATTATAATCTATTTTTGGGCATGCAGCGGCAGGCTACTAATTATGAAAATTTTGCACAATCCATTTTTAACTTCTGACTCCGATGCCAATAAGCAGGCTCGATGGTGGAAAGAGTTCTCAAGAAGAATCTAAACATCCATCTTAAGCAAGCTAAGAGATGGTAAATATTACTCTGAAATTCTCATCACTCTTGTCTGCTATTCGAGTTGTCTGTTTCATTGCATAAAAAAGAACAGAAATTTTGCTTTCAACAATCAACGTAGAAATAGAGAAATTTCTAAAGCATTTCTTGAACTAAAACATAAACCCAATCTGAGGCTAAATCAGGCGATCGAGTGATAGGCAGATCTTGAAAGAAATGAAGAAACTAAGATTTTGCCATTTTGATTTCGTTCTGTTCAAGATGTTAGATGTTGTTACTTTGTTACTAGTTTGCTTTCTTTCAGTCCTTCGGATAATTTCAGACAAGGTTGGAACACTATTTAGCATATTGAATAGCTTTTTCCCATACCAAAGTAGAAGTTGATTTTTTCTTTAATCTCTTGAAAAAAACCTAAGCTAATTACCATCTACCGGACTCATATATGGGCTTCCTTACCACATAATTAACATACGTTATCATGGTCGGTAAGGCCACATAAAGGACTTGGTCATCGTGTTGAAATCAGAGAAATTCATAGCAAAACATCCACACATTTCTAGCCTTAACAAGTAACAAGGGCAACCCCAAAATGCAGATGATTTCAAATGATCAAAACATCATTAGATAATCAACAAAAGGCGATTATGAAACCTAAATCTTAAAGCAATGAATCATTCCTCAAGTAGAATAGAAGTATTGAGATAGTCCAGAAAAAAAAAATAAGATCATGAAATTCACATTGGACAATGACATTTTGAACTGTTTTTTACATCAAACAAAATAATCAAACACAACATGATCAACTCGCCCCAATTGCCGCTTAGCGAGCAGCTTCAATTACCAAAAAATGTTGGACACGAAATGGAACAAAAACAAAACCACTAAAAGCTCCTGTATGCGTATGTGACAGATGATGTTACTTACAACTACAAACTTCTAGAGCTTCTCTCTTCTTTTTGAATCTTTCTATTTTCTGTGCAAATTGAACAATTGTATCGCTTGATGCTGTTAGCTTTTGTAGATGTCATATCTACACAGTCGACATGAAACCATATATCGCAACCATCACAACATATCCATTTATCATAGAAGGTAGTCCTAACACCACATGCTCCACAAACTGCATCCTTTTCATCATCTTGTTGCTCTTCTGCTGAAATCCTAATCCCCCTTATCTGTGATTCGGGTTGTCTGTTTTGCTGCAAGAATAAAGTAGGCAAGATTATGAACTAACTTTGCTTTCGACAATCAACCTAGAAATAGAGCAGGTTTTAAAGCATCTCTTGAGCATGGAAACTAGCCCCCAATCTAAGGCGAAATCAGGTTCTAAAGCATCGGCAGAGCATGAAAGAAACGAAGAAACTAAACTTTTACCTTGTTTGATTTCTGTCTCTTTGAGCTATTAGGTGTGGTGGATGTTATTGTTTCGTTACGGGTTTCCTTCCTTTCTCTTTTGATCATTTCAGTCAAGGTTGGGAGACTATTCAGCTTAAGGATCAACTCTTTCCTGTAACAAAGAAACCAAACAAGAAGTTGGGGTTCGGATTAAATCTCTGGAAACATAGGCCGGAACTCGAACATGGGCTTCCTTACCACAGGACACACATGACGATATACAATACGATTTAGTTAACCTAAACAATATGAATTTTCGATAGATCAAAAGGGTCAAAAGTAGACCCCCACACACCAACATGAACAACACCAAAATGCAGATAATCAAGTAAGGTGACTATGTATCTTACCGATCATCTTTACCAAATTTATAGTTCATCGCATAATACATGGCGAGAGTCAGTAACCATGAATCACTGTAAAAAGCAACCATTAATTTCCAGTCAAAAACATCCATCTCCTCCCTTACAAGGTTTATACCCAATGCTGGCTGGGGAATTTCAGGAGGAACCTCTGCTAATGGCTTTCTAACTTCCCAATTTCCATCTGAATCGGCAAAAAGATACAGAGGATCCTCTTCTGCAAGAAAATTACTCGATTCTTTCACACACATTCAACAATAAACCAAAATAACTCGATTCATTTAGACCGTTTCTCCCCCTAAGAAGAACGATATGAAAGTGTTCTTGAACTTAAAGAATTCACCAGAAGTTTAACTTACCAGGATCACATTGTGCATACATATCATTAAATCCTGGAACACAAAACAATCAAACAATCAGAGAATTCATCAAAACATAAACAGAGAATGAGAAAAACAGAACAAACCAGAAGTAAGAGCTTTTAGAAGTGCTCCCCGTCTGACTTTAAAATCCTTGGAAATAGCTTTTGGTGTTGGGTCAGGAAAAGGACCAATTTCCATATCCGAAGATAGAAAGATAGTAGAGACAGTGAGAGAGAGAGAATCAAGAGATTGTAGAGAAAGAAAGAGAAAACAATCTGAAGATATAAACCAGAAGAAGAAGAAAGATTAGGGGTTTCAAGAATGCCCTAATAATATTGATTCAAGAAAACAAGAATTTGTCTGTGAAAAGTTTGATCTTTTTGAAATTGGAATAGCTAAGCCAGAGGGAAAAATGGAGTGGCCCTCTCTGTTTTTATAGTGGGTTCCACTACATTGTGAAATGTGTAACCAACTAACGGTCGTTAAAACGGTTATTATAGTTTTCTTTAGAAATAAACGGTTATTATAGTTGTTTGTACTAAAAAGAGAGTAAAATAACTTCCATTTGTTCTTCAAAGTATCTTAAAGCTTTCTACAAAAATACACAAAAACAATTTTTTTTTCCTTGAACTAATACACAAAAACAACTTGGCGCATATTATAAATTGAGTTAATTCTTATATGGCCCCCTACTTTGTGACCAGCTTCTTTTATGGCCCTTTTTTTTTCGTAAATTCAAATATGACCCCCTATTTTCAAGTAAATGTCATTACTACCCTTTTTAATTCTAAATTTAAAACATTAAAAAAAAGTTATTTCCACCTCACCCCTCTCTCTCTCCACCTCATCTCTCCCTACACCTCACCCCTCTCTCCAACTCACCTCTCTCTCTCTCCAACTCACCTCTTTCTTCTTCGGCAAGGTCGCCGGCCGGAAAATTTTCCGGCCGGCGACCTTCAAACCCAAAAAAAAAAAAAAAAATTCTCTCTCGTCTCTCTCTCTAAATTTTTTTTAAAAGAAAAAAATCTCTCCACTCTGTCTCTCTAAAAACTCCGGCAAAGGGGGTTTCCCTTCGCCGGAGGATTTGTTCACGAACAACAATGGGAGACGACCAATTTATTTCATCTCCTAACAGACACAAACGACGACCTAGTCTTTGCCTTTCTTGTTGTTTCGGTAATAACAACAATCATCATCACGAAATCCTCCAATCATCATCATCACCAAAATCAGATGACCTAAAATCACCAAGTTTGATTAAATCTCCAACTTCATGGATCAAATCAAGAGTTTATCAACAAAATCATCATCACGAATTTCCTGAATTCAAAGAGAAATGTCGTAATCTATTTTGTAAGATTGGTAAAGGACGTAGACATTCTGCTGATTTTAGGTATGATCCATTGAGTTATGCTCTTAATTTTGATGAAGGATCTGATGAAACTTTAGCTAATGAATTTCCTTCAAGGAATTTCTCTGCTAGATTACCACTTTCGCCTCATGCTCAATCACCCAGAAAACAACGAGTTCCTTCTTCTATTTTGGATCCAAGAGATATTGCTGCCTATAGTTAATTAGGGTTTGGACTTGCTCACGTTGGACATTGATTTTCACCAATCTATTACCTCTGTAATTTGAAGAACAACGTCGTCTCTACGGAGAAACTTTCCGAGAAGACGTGGAGCAAGATCTAAAGCATCGATTTGAAAGAAATCTTGACTAAGAATAGGGTTTTGTTCAAAAGAGATGATTGGCAATGGAGATTTGGGGTTTTGAACTCTTAACCCTAGTAGTAATTGAAGTGGATATAGAAGGCAAGATCATCATAGAAGTTGTTTCAGGATCATCTCTGCCGTTTAATTAGAGAGAGAGAGGAGAGAGATTTTTTTTTTTTAGGTTTGAAGGTCGCTGGCCGGAAAATTTTCCGACCGGCGACCTTGCCGGAGAAGAAAGAGGTGAGTTGGAGAGAGAGAGAGAGAGGTGAGTTGGAGAGAGAGAGGGGTGAATTGGAGAGAGAGAGAAGGGTGAGGTGTAAGGAGAGATGAGGTGGAGAGATGAGGTGGAGAGAGAAGGGTGAGGTGGAAATAAATTTTTTTTTATTTATTTTTAAATTTAGAATTAAGAAGGGTAGTAATGACATTTACTTGAAAATAGGGGGCCATATTTGAATTTACGAAAAAAAAGGGGCCATAAAGGAAGCTGGTCACAAAGTAGGGGGCCATATAGGAATTAACTCTTATAAATTTATTAATATTTGTTTTTATGACGGTTGACTTAGGTTGTGTTTGCTTTTTTATTTTTTGAAATCTAATATCTAAATTGTAATCCAATTCGGATTACAGATGTCTGTTTTTGAATTTTAAAAAATCCCAAGATTTGGCTGAATGGGACCGAAGTTCGAATGGGTTGAAATAAGAGCTCTCACATATTTCTGACTTCAAAACAAGTCTTAAACATTGATCTGATTTCTAAAATGTCAAAGGACATTATTGCTCCTATATTTTAGAATTCTTGTCTATAACACCACCAAAACCATCATGGGCAAAACAACCAACACATAGAAGGGGCTAGCCCACATTTGGGTTGTGGGGACACACGTGTCCCAATGACCCAAATGTGAATTTGTCTATAACGATGCCTTTAAACTCAACCCTTATGAGCCAAATGTTACTTTTCACTGTGGAGACACATTAAGTTATAAGTCATTAATCTAAGCCCAACTCTAATTTATTCTCTTATTACTCGTCCAAATCACTTACTCCACCTTGTGAATCCCAAATCCACTATTTGTTTACTTAAAGCTTAGAACATAAACCCAAATCATAAAATATAAAAACATTAGAATTAGATATGAAGTTCATCTATAAGGGTTTTGATCGGTGAGAGAGAGAGAGAGAGATCAACCGAGAGCTTTCCCATAGGAGAGAGAGGGAGAAGGAGAGGGATCTGAGAGGAGAGAAAGAAAAATCTTGGGGTTTTTAGCATTTTTATTGGGGTCGGGAGAAGGCAAACAAAGATTAAGGCTTGTTTGGTCAAATATATTAATGGGGATATAATGGTCAAAATCTTATTTCAGGTCTAATGATTCAGTTTAGATTACAAAAAAAACATCCAATTGGTAAAATAATTCAGCCAATTCAGATTCACACACAAATAATTAACACACACAACATCAATGTTCTAAGTTAAATCTATTTTCACATGCGCACTTCACGTAACGCATCTTATAACACTCAGTTTATACTCTCGTATATAATACTGCAGAAGTTTACTTTTGATTTTACATTTTTCATCGATCTATTTACAAGTAATTGAGTAAAAAATTGCGGAAATCAAATTTAGGAGATCACAATTAACATAGGAAAAAAATTGTCATTAAAGACACACTAACTTCCCATTTTCCATTGAAGGCCTATAAGACTTGGTTTTTCTTTCTAGTGAACAAATTATCAATGCTTTCAGAAAGAAATATAATGACGAAACAAAAAGAAACACACTTGCTTCCTCACACTTCTTTTACACTTATTCGTCCTTTACAATAATACATAGTAGTAAACGTCCTAGTGATGTTGCATTGGAGATGGAGGGATCACCACACATCAGTTCTATAAGAGGCAAGTGGACAGTTTAGACGCGCGTAAAGGACAACGTCACCTCTGGGTGAACTTCTGGGGTGCGGGAGATAGTGCTCATCAGATGATGATGGATCCATTGGCTCTGGAGGTAGAGGTAATTGAGGTGGTGGATAGTGCTCATCATTGTTCCATGAAATTATATCTTGTCCCTAGTGACCTAGTTTAAAAATACGATACAATATCATCCTCAAATGGATAGGAGTATTATATAAGAAATTTTCCCATTAGATCATATCATTCAATTAGTCTTGCCTATTATTGTAAACGAAATGAAAGGACCACGGCATAAAGTCAACATGATCATTCAATCCGCTCGATCTTAAAGAGCAAACAAGCCATTCAATCAAATATCTTGGACCAGAACAAAAACAAAAAGGACCCGGAAAAATGGCCTTCCAATCAAGTTATGCACCAAAAGGGGAAAAAGAACTACTGTACAGTCTGAAAACTTTTTCAATTCCCTCATGAACTATTCTCATCCTTGTATTGCTATTCTCATCCTGGTCTTGGTCTTATGCTAGAATACTCACCCCACTTTTAAGCCAAGTGAGGCATAACTTGGGATATAAACCGAAAGTCAAGTGAGGCATTATCCTACGTACATGGGGGTAGTAAGAGAGGTGATGCTTGTCGACTGGCGTACTTTTGATAAAGTCTATATCAATTGAGCAATACTAAACCCTTGGGCGGTGGGTCTAGTGGTGATGGGCGGTGGAGGAGATGGAGGTGGTGGGTCGTGCTGGTTTGAAGCTTTGAAAAGTCTTGCTCTTACATGAAAAACAAAAGGACAATATCATAGGAGTATTGAGATAGAATCATTAAACTAACAAAGTTATCTGAAAAGAGAAATCATGAAATTCACATTTGATCATATTATTCAACTCTCATATATTTTTGTACAACAAATCATACAATTCAGTTGGTAGCGGTCCGGTTTAAAAAAAAACACTTGGAGAAGAACCGGAACAAAAAATAGACAGTAAAACGGAACCACAAAAAAATGATTTATGTCAGAGCTGTTACTTACTATATACACTCACAGAGATCGTTCTTTCATGGATTTTTGACATCATCTTGTTTGCAAAATGGGCATTTATAAATCTTTATGCTCTCAGCTTTTACGGGTAGTACTTTTGTGCAGTTGACATGAAACTGTCTCTCACAGTCATCACAGGTTATCCAGCGTAAGCCATCTCTTCCATACCTAGCGCCACAGGCTCCACAAGTGCTACTCCATCCTGGATCTTCTGGTATACGTGCCAACCTCCTTTTGTTTACGATTATCTGCAAGATTTTTAACTTATGATTGTTAGTGTAACACATTTTGAAGCGAAATAATTACATAAGAAAGTACTTCTATTCAATCGAAATGTAGAAACGAAAATGTTACCGTCTTTCGTTTCTTCATGTTCTCTCTAGAAGTGGAAGTTTTTGGTTCGTCACTCGTTTCATTCTCTTCAGTCATCTGCATCATTTTAAGTGAACAGAAGAAATTATTTCACTCCGAGAAATTTTGAAACAAAAGAAAGTATTTGTATTCAGTAGAAAAGAAAAACATAAACATTACCCTCTTTCGTTTCTTTTTGTTGGACGTTTCTATTTCATTAGTGATTAATTCAAGTACGGTTGGAAGAGCATTCATCTTTTCGAATAGTTCTTTCCTGTAATGAAGAAACCAGATAAATTTGCAATCTTTACTCGATTTTCGGTTAAATATCTCTAAATGAAAGAAAATGCCATGAAACATAGGCAGGGGGCTACTATGAGCAGAATCTCAAACATTTCGGGTAACAAATAGATAGTCATTATCGAAGCAACCAATCTTACCTATGTTTTTTCTTAAACCCAAGTTTAGCCCCTTTACAAGTTGCAACAGACATCAACCATGAATCACTGTGAATTGCAACCATTGTTTTCCATTCATCTACCTCCATATCAGGTGCACCGTTTATACCGCATAATGGATCAGGAATATCAGGAGGTATATTTTCATCTGGCTCTCGAACTTCCCAAGTTCCATTAGGAAGACCAAAAAGACATACAAGTTCCATTTCTGTGGCCAAATTTATAAAACAAACAATAGAGTTACACTCTTCACTAATAGATAATTATTCACAAATTAACTACTAACTTATAAAACCCTAAAAGTTTAATCAAGAACCCTAAAGATTCTTATTGGGGTTTCTTCTTTGAGAGTAAACCCCAATAAGAATCTTCAATTTGAATGATTATGAATGCTTTTAAGGCTATATATGTGTTCTAATCAAGAATAGAAAACCCTAAATTGTAAAAAGTTTAACCAGTAGAATAACTAACCAGGATCACATTGCCCGTAAAGATCCTCAAAATCTGCAACAGAGTGAAAGAAAAGTATCTACTAACCAGTTGAAAAATGAAAGAACAGAGAGAGAGAGAGAGAGAGAATAAAGTTAAAGAATGGGAAGAACGAACCAGTAGTTAGGGCTTTTAGAAGTCCTTTACGTCTGCCTTCATAATCCTTGAAAACATTATCTACTATTCCAGTAGAATTTGGGATTTCAGAAGTCCCTGATGATTCTCCTTCCATATCCAGGAAGAGAGAGAGAGAGAGAGAGAGAGAACCAGAGGTTTTAGGAAGAATGAATAATTAGAACCTGAAGAAGGAAGAAGAAGAAGAAGAGAGATTAGGGATTTGAGAGTGCCCTAATTTTCTCTATACAATTTGATTCTTCTCCTAAATTTCAAAGAGAGAGAGAAAAAACAGAGCAAAAGTGAACAGCTTCCCAGTGGAGTTAGTTATAAGTGCTTAGCTAGTGACGGTTATTTTAAATTCTAAGAGTCACTGCCTAAGGCGCCTCACTCAAGGCAATTAGGAGGGCGAGTTTATAAGGGAAGGGGGCGCCATTAATGCTTATAGGGGTGCCTTTGAAACTTCCCAAAGTACAACACCCCAAACTTAAGTTGAGATGTGAAGCTGGTCTAAATTTTAGCTTGGGTAGTAAAAATCATGTTAAGTGGGATAACAAACTGTTTTTTGAAGACAGACAATAACGCGTCCTTAATACGTATGTGAGACAAACATAACTATTGCGATTACCTGCGCCACGAATAGTACGAGGGATAGATTTCCTGACGGTTGTTTTGAGGGGACATATTGAGGAACGTTTGAGGGATAAATTTAGGTCGCGTTATTGTGAAAAAGAACCAAGTTATAAAATATGTATCGAAAGTTTCTTTTTTAGATATATGGGTACCAAAAGAGAATCTATTAGTTTTTTGAGAAATTGTAGTCGAACTACGTTAGTTATTATAAGGCATTGATACATCATCAAGATGTGATAAGCACGATAACTGCCTAAGTTAAACCAATAATTAAAGGGGTATCAAGCCCGACAAACTTATAACTATTATTTCTACTTTTAATAACCCAAGTTCAATAAACCATGGAATCCACCTCCTCTAGAAATTGAATTTGGGACCTCCAGGGTTTTGGAGTTTATGTCAACACTACCAACTACTTGGACAACCAAGTGGTCGATAGTTAAAACTCAAAGTACTTCAATAGTTGTGTCATTATCACTTTAATCTCCATTACCAAATGCCATTCTTCCTTCGTATAATGACACAGATGCACACATTGAAACAAAGCATAAAAATTTATAAGATCGTGCATTTTTAGCTATAATGTCGGCTAAGACATTACATTTTTAAGAAATATGTAAAAAAAACTTTAGGTCCTCAAAATGAACTCTTAATGCATATTACATGTAGATGTTGGAATATGGTATCCTCTATTGTTCTAAGCGGATAAGTCTAACATTAGGTTGCTCGAATCTCATAGAAAAACTAAAGATGAACTAGTTAGGATAGAGATATGCCTCAAATCAGTTAGAACCTTCTTCGGCAGTGAAAATAAAAAACTGCTTCTTTTTAGACTAGATAGATATAGTTGAGAGTTCGCTTGAGAAGATTCCACTCATATTTTTGTTACACTGAGATATTTTTATAGAGACTTCCTAGAGTCATAATCCTATTCAAAATTATTCCTAAGGAAACCACAAGACGAAAACACCCAGAGGCCCAATCTGAGAAGAATTCTTTCTTCTTTAGTTTTGGTCGGCCCGGCCAGTCTAAGGGTCGGCCATGCAGCCATGCTTTGGCCCGGGCATTTGTAAGGCCGACCAGCTTTTGGTTCGTTTGAGGCTTCGAAAAGTCTTGCTCTTACTTGAAAAACAAAATGATAACATGATAAGATTATTGAGATAGAATCTTCAAACTAACAAAGTCATCTGCGAACAGAAATCATGAAATTCATATGTGATCATATTATTCAACTCTGATATATTTCTGTACATGAATAAATGTACAACAAATCATTCGATTCAGTTGGCTCGCGTTCGAATTTAAGAAAAAAGAACTTGGACAAGAACCGGAAGAAGAAATAGACAGTAAAAAGATCCTCATCTCAAGTTATGCACAAAACGGAACCACAAAAAAATATGAACTTCTATATCTAGATGTATATGTCACAACTGTAACTTACTATATACACTCACAGAACTTGTTCTTTCATGGATTGTTGGCATCATCTTGTTAGCAAAATGGGCACCTATAAATCTTAATGCTCTCAGCTTTTACGGGTAGTATTTTTATGCAATTGACATGAAACAGTCTCTCACAGTCATCACAGGTTATCCAGCGGTAGCCATCTTTGCCATAGCTAACACCACAGGCTCCACAAGTGCTACTCCGCTCTGGCTCTTCTGGTATAGATACCAACCTCCTTCTATTCACGATAATCTGCGATTTTTATAACAATTTTGAAGCGAAGTAATTACATAAGAAAGTACTTCTATTCAACCGAAAAGGAGAAACAAAAATGCTACCGTCTTTCGTTTCTTTATGTTCTTTCTGGAAGTGGATGTTTCTGGTTTGTCACTCGTTTCATTCTCTTCACTCTGAGAAATTTTGAAACAAAAGAAAGTACTTGTATTCAGCAGAAAGTAATTCAAGTAACAAAGAAATGAAAAAAACTAAAAATTTACCCTCTTTCGTTTCTTTGTGTCGGATACTTCTATTTCATTAGTGATTAATTCAAGTAAGGTTGGAAGAGCATTCATCTTTTCGAACAGTTCTTGCCTGTAACGAAGAAACCAGATAAAATTGCAATCTTCACTCGATTTTCGGTTAAAATCTCTAAATGAAAGAAAATGCCATGAAACATAGGCGGGAGGCTACCATGAGCAGAACTCAAACATTTCTCGGCAATGACTCATGAACATTTCAGAAATATATAAAATGTAATTGACAATTCAAAACTCTATTCTACTGCTTAGAACACAAGCAATATGTACTGACAAGACTGATTCTAACCCCAAATACTTCTCTTCGGGCGTGAGACGAAAGAAACTCGGGTAACAAGTAGATAGCCAGCAACATTGAAACCCAATAGAGAATAACACCAAAATGAAGAAATCAAGTGTTATAAACAAAACTAGATAATGAAGAAAATGCCATTATCGAAGCAAGTCAGCAACGAATCTTTACCTATGTTTTTTCTTAAACCCAAGTTTGGCCCCTTTACAAGATGCAACCGACGTCAACCACGAATCACTGTGAATTGCAACCATTGAATTCCAAGCATCAAACTCCATACTAATTGCATCGTTTATACCCAATAATGGATTAGGAATCTCAGGAGGTACTTTTTTATCTGGCTCCCGAATTTCCCAAGTTCCATTAGGAAGACCAAAAAGACAAAGAAATTCCATTTCTGTGGCCAAATTTATAAAACAAACAATAGAGTTACACACTCTTCACCAATAGGTGATTGATTATTCACAAATTAACTCATAAAACCCTAAAAGTTTAATCAAGAACCGGTTTCTTCTTTGAGAGTAAAACCCCAATAAAAATCCAATTAAGAATCTTCAATTTGAATGATTATGAATGCTTTTAAGTCTATAAATGTGTTCTAATCAAGAATAAAAACCCCTAAAATTGTAAAAAATTTCACCAGTACAATAACATTCCGCGTAAAGATCCGCAAAATCTGCAACAGAGTGAAAGAACAGTATTTAGTATTCCAGTAGAAAAATGAAATAACAGAGAGATAGAGTGAGAGAATAAAGTTAAAGAATTGGAGGAACAAACCAGTAGTTAGGGCTTTTAGAAGTCCTTTACGTCTGCCTTCATAATCTTTGAAAACAATATCTACTATTCCAGTAGAATTTGGTATTTCAGAAGTCCCCGATGATTCTCCTTCCATTTCCAGGGAGAGAGAGAGAGAACCAGAGGTTTTTAGGAAGAGTGAATAATTAGAACCTGAAGCAGGAAGAAGAAGAAGAAAGATTAGGGATTTGAGGTTGCCCTAATTTTCTTGATTGAAAAGAACAAGAGTTTTTCTGTACAAATTTGGTCTTCTCTCCTAAATTCAAAGAGAGAGAGAGAGAGAAAACACAGAGGAAAAGTGAACAGCTTCCAAATGGAGTTAGTTATAACTGCTTAGCTAGTGATGGTTATTTCAAATTCTCATTATCACTGCTTCTAAGGCGCCTCACTGAAGGCAAAATACGAGGGGAGTTTATCAGAGTAGGGGCGCCTTTAAGCTCATGGAGGCGCCTTCAAAATTTCCCATAGTACAACACCTCAAACTTTTTTTTAGGGTTTAATGGTCGCCGCCCGGAAAATTGGTCGGCCGGCGACCTTCGCCGGAGAAGATGATGAGTTGGCTAGAAGATGAGGTGACAGAGAGAGGTTATGAGATGGAGGAGAGAGAAATGTTGACTGGTTAACGGTGTTATAACGGAAACTAAAAAAGGGGGCCATATGGGTATTTTTGCTAATCTAGGGGGGCTAGGCAGGAAGTTGGTCACAAAGTTGGGAGCCATTTGAGAAATAACCTTAAACAAAAAAAGACTTTCCGATATAAATCCACAAGCATTCGACACTACGTGTCGGTGTCATAGTTTAAGCTTAACTATGTGTGGTATAGCTAGTTGTGATGGTAAAGCTAACGATTATTTAGATTACTGCAACGAATTTATTTTTTGTTCGAGAATTTCACATAATGTTTGCAAATTTTAAAAGATAATACGAAAGGAGTTACTTTAAAATCGTTGTCGTCTACACGGTGGGAGAGTCGTATTGATAGTATTTAGGTGATCATAACGCAACCTCTACAAATCAGAGAATCTTTACTTCAACTAGCAGAGAGTGACAATTAACCAAAAACAAGAAGCGAAGCAAAATCAATAGCAAGATTTGAACTTGACAATTTCGAATTTTTACTAAGCGTTACTATTTGGTACAGGTTATTAGTGGCAGTTAACAAGGTTAGAAAGCGTTTGCAGACAAAGGACTTACATTGATGTTGCTATAGAATTAACGAAAGGTTTGATTGTTTATTTGAAGATGTATAGAGAAACTGGTTTCAAGATGTCATGGTTGATGCTAAGAAAATGTTTATTTAAATGCAAATTGACTTCGTTTTTGTCTCAGAGCCGTGAAATTCGTTTAATAAGACATTTTGATGAGACTGGTTATGGATCATCACAATTGGTTCCGCAATCAGGTGACAAAAAGTTTAGAGTTCATTATTTCACTTATTAGTAGATGAAGCTATTGGTTCATTGAAGAAGAGATTTGAGCAATATCAAGAATGTGAGAAAAAAATTTAATTTTTTTTTAGACCAGAAAAGTTATGCAGGTATAATGTAGATGACTTAAAAGTTTGTTGTCATTATCGTTCAAATAGTTTAAAGAAAGGGGAACATTTTGATGTTGAAGCAAATGACTTATTTGTATTGAATCTCTTACAAACAATTTTTCAAGAAGAAATTACAATAGGTAATGAAGTATTAATTTTTTTCTTTTAAGAAAATGAATTGTTTTCCGACTAGTAGCATTACTTATAGAATATTATTTACTATACCAGTTACAGTTGCATCAGCAGAAAGAAGCTTCTCAAAGTTAAAATTTTTAAAATCAAAATTGCTTTCCATTAATAAGAGAAAACATTTCAAGTGAAAATTGTCATTTCAAATACTTTCAAAAAGACATTGTTATTTAATTAATAAATAATTTATTATCATTGTATGGTTAAATTATTTGAATTTGTTTGTTATTATACAAGGGTCGGCCCCGTATAAAATTTGGAACTTGTCCCCGAATTATCAGTCACGACCCTGTCAATAGTCCGTAAAACGTTGGAGCTAATTAGGGGTTGTCTTTCCACTCTAGATATCGTGATACTTTAGAAGGTACAAATATTTACAGTCTTTTTCGAAAGTATAAATGAATTGTACACACACATAACACATTGTACTTCTATAAAAACTTTTGTCCCAACAAAATTCACTAATTACCTTGTCATACTGTTTTCACCCCTTCACCAAGCTTTGAAAGCATTGTCATTTGTTGATACATAATTTTTCTTTTCATCAGGTTGTTTCTTCCTATGCATACTTGGTGGAGCAATAATTCTCTACTGAGGATGATTAGTGGTAATTTACTAGGTTTTAGATTGTGATTTGATTTGTTTTTTGCTAAAGGACACTGATTTTTCGGCTCATGTTCCATTCATTTTCTTCAAGATGATTAGTCGATCGTGTTTGACAAAATTGTTTTGAACGGATGGTTGTTTTACTTCTCGAACAGTGCGGTGGAGTGAATTTCACCTATGCTCAGACAATTGTATGATTGTTGGTTCTAAACAATAGGTGAGGGATGACATGAAAAATGTTTAGAAACACGTCTCTATGATGTAGATCAGCTAGACATCTTCAGTTTTTTCGTGGAAAACTTCGGTCGCTGTATAAAGAAATAATTAACATTTACGCATGCTAAACTGTCTTCGTCATATATTTAGCTGAGAGTTGCATTTGGACTCTCTATTTCATAGTTTTTCAACAACATTTATAACCAACAATCTGGTTTCATCAATTCTGTATAAGTGAGATATAACTTCAATTATAAAATAATGAAACCCTTATTCTTTCTGAAATCATGTAAGATTTCTTGAAGTATACCTAAATGGCTAAACTACTTCGACAAAGATGGTGGTGGTGGGTCGTTCTCGTTGGAGGCTTCGAAAAGTCTTGCTCTTACATGAAAAACAAAAGGACAACATGATAGGAGTATTGAGATAGAATCTTCGAACCAAGAAAGTCATCTGAGAAGAGCAATCATGAAATTCATATGTGATCATATTATTCAACTCTGATATATTTCTTTACATGAAAAATAAATGTACAACAATCATTCGATTCAGTTGGCTATCTGTCCGATTTAAGAAAAAAAAACACTTGGACAAGAACCGGAACAAAAAATAGACAGTAAAAAGATCCTCATATCAAGTTATGCACAAAAATCGAACCACAAAAAAAATGAACTCCTATATCTATCTATATGTATATGTCACAGCTGTTACTATATACTCTCAGAGAGCTTGTTCTTTCATGGATTGTCGGCATCATCTTGTTTGCAAAACGGGCACTTATAAATCTTAATGCTCTCAGCTTTTACGGGTACTATTGTTGTGCAATTGACATGAAACATTCTCTCACAGTCATCACAGGTTATCCAGCGTAAGCCATCTCTGCCATATCTAACACCACAGGCTCCGCAAGTGCTACCCCGCTCTGGCTCTTCCGGTATAGATGCCAACCTCATTCTATTCACGATAACCTGCGAGATTATTAACCTATGATTTTCATAACAAATTTGAAGCGAAATAACTGCATAAGAAAGTATTTCTATTCAACCGAAATGAAGAAACGAAAATGTTACCGTTTTTCGTTTCTTTATGTTCGTTCTGGAAGTGGATGTTTGCGGTTCGTCACTCGTTTCATCCTCTTCAGTCATCTGCACCATTGTAAGTGAAAAGAAGAAATTTTGAAACCAAAAAGTTACAGAGAAAAGTAATTCAACAATGAAATGAAAAAACGAAAAATTTACCCTCTTTCGTTTCTTTTCGTTGGAATTTTCTATTTCATTAGTGACTAATGCATGTAAGGTAGGAAGAGCATTTATCTTTTCGAACAGTTCTTCCCTGTAATGAAGAAACCAGATAAAATTGCAATCTTTACTCGATTTTCGGTTAAATCTCTAAATGAAAGGAATAAAATCGCATGAAACATAGGCGGGCTACCATGAGAAGAACTCAAACATTTCTCGGCAATTTCTCTAGAGACGAAGGTTAGATTGAACACCATGGACATTTCAAAAATCAATAACATGTTATCGACAAGTCAAAACTGTATCCCTAGATGTTCACCGAAGTAAGCTCTAACAAGTCATCCTAGTGCCCCGAACACAGGCAATATGTACTAACAAAGCCAATCAATCATAACCCCAAATACTATCCTAAAGGAAGAATTAGTTAATATAAGCTTAAAGGAACGAATCTTACCGATGTTTTTTCCGAAACCCAAGGTTGGCCCCTTCAGAAGATGCAACAGACATCAACCATGAATCACTGTGAATTGCAATCATTGTTTTCCATTCATCAACCTCCATATCAGGTGCATTGTTTATACCGAATAATGGATCGGGAATATCAGGAGGTACATTTTCATCTGGCTCTCGAACTTCCCAAGTTCCATTAGGAAGACCAAAAAGACTTACAAATTCTGATTCTGTGGCCAAATTTATAAGACAATGAAGTTACACACTTACACTAATAAAACCCTAAATTGAATCAAGAATCGGTTTCTTCTTCGAGAGTAAAACCCCAATAAAACTCAATTTAAATAATGCTTTAAAGCTATAAAGCTATAAATTAACTTGCAAAAACAAAAGATAGACTGAAAGTTAAACCCTAAATGTCTTCTAATCAAGAACAAGAAAACCCTAAATTTAAAAGAATTCACCAGTAGAATAACTAACCAGCATCACATTTAGCAAGAAGATTATGAAAATCTGCAACAGAGCATATACAGAGCTAATTAATCAAGAAAGAAAGAAAGAGAGAAAGAAATACCAGAGGGAGAATAAAGTTAAAGAATTGGTGGAACTAACCAGTACTTAAAGCTTTGATAAGTCCTTTACGTCTGCCTTTGAAATCCTTGAAAACATTATCTACTAATTCAGTAGGATTTGAGCTTTTAGAAGTCCCTGATGATTGTCCTTTCATTTCCAGGAAGAAAGAGCAAGAGAGAGAGATAGAAAACCAATAGATTGTAGTGAGAGAGAGAGAGAGAGAGAAAATCAGAGGTTTGAGAGTGAACAATTAGAACCTGAAGAAGGAAGAAGGAAGAAGAAGAGAGATTAGGGATTTGAGAATGCCCTAATTATCTTGATTGAAAAGAAGAACAAGAATTTCTCTATACAAATTTGATTCTTCTCCTAAATTCAAATGGAAAGAGAAAATTGTTCGTTGGAAAGTTAAAAAAGACAGAGGAAAATTGTTAGTTATAGTGGATCCGCCTACAACTGCTTACCTAGTGACGGTTATTTCAAGTTTTCATTATCACTGCTAAGGTGCTTCCATGAAAGCATATATGAGTTGGAGTTCCTGAGGGAAGTGGGCGGCTTTAGCACTTTTTTTTTTTTTTTTGTTAATAAAATGCATTAAGTAAACTCAGAGTATTTCATCAAAAAAAAGTAAACTAGGAGTAGTACACTATTACAGAACTTATGAACTAAAAAAGATGGAACAACTTTCCACAACTTAGACGAATTCTTCTTTCTTGCCCATTTAGCCAGCTTGTCTGCATTATCATTCAACTGCCTATTAGTGTAGTTGAAGTGGACCCTATCCAATCTTCTTGCAGCTTCCTTGATCTTCTTGATATGAATATTAGAGTACCAGTGGATGGTATGTTTCTGATTATTGAGGTGATTGATGAGGTTAATATTATCACTTTCGATAATAATATTCTTGTGATTGTTATGATTAGCCCAGAGAAGACCATGTAAAATAGCCACAGCTTCACCTTCTTCACTGTTTCTAGCTTTCTCCGAGGATGCAAAGGCACCAAGAAATCTGGATTCATCGTTATGAGCTATGAGGCCAATCCCAATATGCTCTGTAACAGAGATGAAAGAGGCATCGACATTGATTTTGATGTAAGGTTGTGCAGGAGGTTTCCATCTTACTGACGTTGAAGAGTTCTTTCTTTTCTTTTCTACTAACTTTTCAGGAAAGCTCTTAATGTTAGTTATGACGGAGTTGGTTTCCGAAATAGTCTGTTGGAAGCAATTATCACATCTCATTTTCCATATAAACCAAAGAATCGTCGCAAAGTAGGATCCATTAACGGTTGTGGTTCTCTGAGGTGAGTTCTGCCAAGAGAAAATCCAATCAATTATCGAACTAATGTTCTCTGTGATAACATTAAAGTAGAACCAAATGTTCTTCGCCATGGGACAATGTAACAGAGCATGTTCCATAGTTTCCTGAGTAGGACATTTTGTGCATAGAAAGTCATTACCTATGTATTTGCCAATACGATTTTTAACTGGTAAAGCTTTATTGCAAATTTTCCAGATAAACAGTTGTATACGTAGTATGGTGGGGATCGACCAAATGAAATTCCAGTTATAGGGGGTAGAAGGGGTAGTGCTGATGTTATTTCTCAGGTGGGTTATACATGGACTTAACCGTGAATTTCCCTGACGTCGAAAGATTCCATCTAATATGATCATTCCCGCTACTACCTATGGGGATAGTTTTAATAAGATTGCTCGTAGCCATATCAAACGTTTCTGCCAGAATATTTTCATTCCATTCATCATTCGAAATTAGTTGAGAGACCTTGACAAGGTTCGAGTTATTATCATTATGAAGAGGAGGTTGAAGCTCTGGAATCCATTTGTCATTCCAGATATTGACCTCTGTACCTGAGTGAATTTCCCAACAGGTCAGATCTTGAACTTGGTTGTAAACTTTATTTATATTCTTCCAAATCCAAGAATGGTGATTTTTACTACGGCCTGGAGTATCAGTATGAGGGAAATATTTGGCTTTTAACACTTGCACCCACGCTGCTTTCGGCTCCGTGCATAATCTCCATGCAAGCTTACTGAGGAAAGCGTTATTATCCAGATTCGGCAAGTGAATACCCAGACCGCCTTCTTTTTTAGGCCTACATATGGATGTCCAGGCCTTAGTACAGATTCCTTTAGACTTACCCCACCAAAATGACTTTTGAACAGTCATAATGCGTTTGCTAACACTTTTCGGGAGTGCGAAGCATTGCATCTGGTATCGAGGTACGACCGCCGCGATGGAAGATATGACCACCGTTCGACCTGCCTGAGAAAGAAAAGAATGATTCCATTTATTAAGTTTTTTATTAATCTGCTCGTTGAAAATTTTCGTTTTGTTTGCTCCGATGAATAATTGTGCTCCCAAGTATTTCTCTGACGTAGAAGCATATTTGACTTTCAGAGATTTCGTAATCATCCTTTTGAATTTTGGGTGAGAGTTCTTTGAGAAGAAGATATTTGATTTACTGTAGTTAATAATTTGACCTGAAGCATCACAGAAGGTTCGGAGAAGATTTTTAAGATTGTAAATTTTATCCAAGGAGTTCTTACCAAAAATGATACAGTCATCTGCAAATAAAAGGTGGGAGATCTCCATCACTGAATTACTGATCGGGTAACCTAAAAAGGAATTCGTTCCCACTTTGCCAGATATGAGCCTGCTGAGACCTTCCATTGCCACAGTGAAGAGAAAAGGGGAGAGAGGATCACCTTGTCTAATGCCCCTGGAAGGGAGGAACTTCTGACCTGGCCTACCATTAATGAGTACTGCCATAGAGGAAGTCGAGATGCAAGTGCTGATCATGCTTATCCAGTGCTCTGCATATCCTAACTTTCTCATAATCTCTTCTAAGAAGTTCCATTCAACTCTGTCGAATGCTTTCGACATATCCAATTTAAGGCCGAAGAAACCTTTATTACCTTTCATCCTTTTGTATGAGTGGATTATTTCTTGAGCCGTGATAATATTGTCCGAAATTTGTCTACCTGGGACATAAGCAGATTGAAAAGGAGAAATGATATTCTTAAGCGTGTGTTTGAATCTATCTGCAAGGATTTTAGTAATAATTTTGTAAGTGGTATTCAGAAGGCTAATCAGACGATAGTTTGCCTGCGTCTGGGGAGAAGTAGTTTTAAGAATAAGGCAAATGTTCTTGTGATTAGCATTCGGGCGAAAGATTGCAGTGTGAAAGAAGTTGGTAACCATGTTGTAGATATCCTGGCTAATAGTGTCCCAGTTAGCCTGAAAGAAAAAAGGGGGGAAGCCGTCAGGACCTGGAGCTGTCTCTTTCTTTAACCACCTGATTGCCTCATCCACCTCTGTTTTGTCAGGCATTCTAGTAAGCTCTTAGTTTTGACTCTCAGAGATGGAAGGCTGGAAAAGGTCCAGAATTTGGGCATTAATATTAGTGTTGCTAGTAGTGCTAATTTTCAGAAGATGAGAAGAGAAAATGTTCTATATATCATTAAAGTTTTCCTGCCAGTTACCCGAATCATCTTTAATGGCGAGGATACTATTATTACAATTTCTCTGAATGGCTTGAGAATGGAAGTATTTAGTGTTTTTGTCACCCAGATTAATAAAATTATTTCGAGATTTTTCCTTCCACAAGCTTTCTTGTAGATTGTAAAGCTCTTCTAGCCTCCTACTGAGGCTAATCTGTTCCCTTTTGCAGTTGCATTTCTGAATTTGTGCCACTATCTCATTGATGCTAGCATCAATGTTACCGAAGACATTTTTATTCCATTTGGTGAGATGCATACTTAATTTCTTAAGATCGCCTTGAATGTTATTATGTGAAATATTATTCATCTCCCACTTGCTCGCGATGAAATCATGGCACTCCGGATGAGACATCCAAGTACGAATGAACTTAAAGGGTTTAGGATTTTTTTGATTATTATTACGGTTAGACAGTAGAATCGGAAGATGATCCGACCCCACACCTTCCAAATGAGTAATACCCGAGCTCTTAAACTTCTGAAGCCAATACTGATTGGCCAACGCTCTATCTAAGCGTTCTTGAATCAGATTATTACCGAATTGTCTGTTGCTCCAGGTAAAGGGATTTCCAGAGAAACCCATGTCCAAAAGCTCAAGTTTATTAATGATATTATTAACTTTGGGAGTGATGGAGTTAGAGTTAGAGCTGCCCCCACTCTTGTCCTGAGGATCAAGGATAATGTTAAGATCCCCGATCACAATCCACGGCGCATCAGGGCCCGAATTTAGATCGAGAAGCTTTTTCCAAGGTTTCATTTTGTGGTTACTATAGGGACTGCCGTAAAAGCCCGTAATAAACGAGGGGTTGGAACTATGAGTTTCTCGAAATTCCATATGAATCATATTGCTATCCGAGAACAGAATTTTTGCTTTGATATTGTGGTTCCAGTACATGACTAGACCACCTGCTTTGTTCACCGGTTCTATGAAATGACTAGCGTATTCTTTGCCAAGGCGGATATTTTTCATAATGTTGAAGGATTTGTTCTTGGTTTCCGAAAGGAAGATAATGTCCGGTTTAGTCCGGACTATGATGTTCAGAAGATGTTTCTTCGTCATAAAAGAAGAGATACCTCGAACATTCCAACTTAAGATAGTTGGGCTGCGTTCTGGAGGTGCCTGAATACCCATGTCTCTAAAGGCTACCCACCGAAAGATCGACCTAAGAAGAAAAGAAACCAGACCAAGCAGACCACTAGAAGACCATTACACTAATGCCGACCTACCATAGACGGCCAGCAGAAAAAACTAACAGCCAGGAGTAAAAACTAACAAATAAAAACAGGAAGAACTAAGAAGAAAATCGAAAAACACTTAATAGAAACAGTACATTAACATAATATTAACATTAAACAGTCCATAACATAAACTAACTGTAAACAGTCCAGTAACAGTCCAAAGACAATATCTGACTACTAACAGAAGGAACCACTGAGTGTCCACTCCTGAGACTAATCAGGAAGGCAACACCACGACTCACTGCTACTATCCACAACACTAACCATATACACTAAGCGACTAGACCAGGTAGATTAAACAAAAAGAGCTAGACATATGAACATCCAAGAAGCAAGACCAAATAGCTAAAATACTAAGGAAAGACAAGTAAGAGAGACCAGACTCTAATCGACCAAACTAGGCTGTTCATCGAGCTCCTCATTTCTAGCATCTGAAGCATCTCCAGGAGAAACTAACAGTGAATCTGCAAAGATATGACGTCTCTTCTCTTCTTGACTATCAATAGACTCTGGTGGAGAGAAATACCAATTAGGAAGATTTGCCTGAGCTAAATCATATTCCACAATAGACTTGTATCTTCTGATGCCTCTGCTGCTGCCCTCCCCAAACTCACCCGAGCCCCTTTCTCTAACTTTCTTAGCCATTGACCTATGAATCTCCCCCTCCTCAACCTTAACTTCCATTAGATGATCTGCTTCCTTCCTTTTACTAATCTTATTGCTCTGAACCTTAGAAGACATAATATCAATGCCTTGTTCATTGGAAGGGACCACCGATAAAGCCCAATTTTGTGCACTTGGGTTAATGGTTGGGGAGATGTCCATCTTAGAACTAGATGCTCTGACATTCGATTTCATACATATGATAGGGGAATGCTCAATAATCCGACATCTATGACAAATAGCTTTAGGAAAACGTAAGTAACTGAAATTGACTGGCTTACCTCCATCTGTGAAAATGGAATCCAAGGTAGCTAACAAGGGAGTCCTTACGTCATACATGAACTGGATTCGGATCAAAGAGTTAGTCACCATACTAAAATTCCTCGGCTGCACTTGCATGATATAACCCATACACGAAAATATGATGTCTAAGTCTTGACGATTTTGAATAGCAGAAGGAAGACCAGCAAAGCTACACCACATGGGTTCACACATCAGCTCTGGAGCCTCTTTACTCAGAGGGAAATCCACCTCTTGCATGACCACCAGAAGACCCCTAACGATCCAGGGCCTACCCTGGTTAATCTCGTTCATAACAACTGAGCTCCTGGGCTTGATAATGAAGTGATTAGGACCATAGGGGGCTTTGGTGATCTCACATTCTCTGAAGAAGCGAGACTGAGCAGAGAGGTTCCTTCTAATGAAACATATCCCGTAATCATAAGAGCAACATAGTCTTGCTACAAACCCTGCTTGAATCTCTTGAAGATCTTTGCTCACCGATGGCTTTTAATAGGCTATTGTCAAGTTTCCATATTCTGAGATATTCATTTGTAGAGCCATCTTATCAGAAAGATCGTCTATTTGGAGCTTGGAGAAAACGTTCGACATTAACTGAGAGGAGAGAAGATGGAAAAGCAAGAGACTATAAACTAACCCAAGTATCTCCTAGCAGATAACTATGCACCAGTTCCTTCTCAAGGTTGAATGATAATTAATACTCTTTACATGCATGGTCTCGAAAAAATAATCTACTCTAAACTAGTCTTCATCCACATTCAGACTCTAATGAACCTCGGGAAGAAGCGATAAACCAAAAGCCAACCACCACTTGTACCCCAGAGAAAGATCCGACCTATCTAAAGAACCCAAACGTAATTGAAGACGAGAAATCCGGCACACGCTTGAGGAGGGATAATGAACAGCCTAGCTAGGGTTAACTACTCTTGACACATGTAATAAAAATCTAAAAAATTAAAGATAAAATACTTACCTCGCTCACCGAGAGATCTCAGCAGAGATTATGCCTTGGCTTTTTGCTATTTCCCGATGCTTAATGATGCTTTCACCTTTATTCTTCTTATTCCTTCTTACTCTATCTTCGTGCAACTTCACACACGATTTAATTGGCTTAGATTATCTATATTTGATCCCTAGGTTTCCAAAAGTTGGATCTGACGGTAGTTATGGAGGATCTGTTAGGATCGACGCTTGCATGTACGAATCTAGAAGGTTAAAAGTGAGATGGAGCAGCCTTTAATGGTGGTTTAGGGTTTAAACAGGTAACACTACAAAAAAAACGGTCAATAGGGACAGCCAATTTGCCGTATGTCCCTACTATTTTCAAAATAGGGACCAAATTTTAATATCTGTCCCCACTAATATTACAATAGGGACGAATAAATAATTTCACGGACAAAAAGTAACTTTCGCTCCAAAAGTGGCCAAAATTTTGGCCAAAAATTGGCGCAAACACTCCTTTTTTTCCCCCCTTGGTTTCTCTCTCCTCTTTTTTCGTCCGCAAGAGTTGGGGCACAATTTCTACTCTAGTTCTAGCTAGGGTTTCCCATGAAAACACGATATCCGTCTCTATCTTCCTCTACAACACGATTTCCTTCGTTATTCTTCCTCTACAATCGTACTAATGGCTTCTGTAATTTGTTCATCTTCTTCTTCTAGGGTTTTCTAGCTCTGTTGGCATCTCCTCACCACCGGGTTTGGTTATTCCACTTCTTCTTCTTCTTCAAATTAATCCATTAATTCGAGTTTATAACATGAAATCTCAATTCTGGTTTGCAGCAAATCTTTTCTATTTCAGAGTTACAACCGATTGTTCCACAGTCGGGATTTGTCTAGCAAAACAACGACCAGGTTTGTTGTTGTTCTTCTTCAAATTAAGCAATTGAGAGTTCATAACCGAATCAGCACCGAGAAGAATGATTTAAGGTTTGATCTAAATTATAGATCAGAATAGTTCTCAAATTATAGGTCAAATAGTTCTTATAGGTCATATGCCCTTCTAGAAATATGTAATTAGTCTAAACTTTATCGCTCGGCAATTTCATGTATATTACAAGTAATTTCTTGTGACAAAACCGAATGACAGTTCGTAAAACAACTCATTCTTTTGAATTGAGAAGTGAGAACTGTTCCGAAGGTGTTAAATTGTCGTATACGAGTTCTGTGTTTCAGTTGTCCACTATAGATACAAAATTATAAGCAGAAGGCTTCAATGGAAATATGTAACAATAGTTCAGGCTTTCTATGATTTTTATGCAGCTTTTTTCTGTGTTTTTCCTATATCAGACCTTAGATTTGAAACCCCTTCTTTTTTATATGCTTATTGCTTATGTTAGTTTTATATTACAGTACTTTGAATTGGGTACTTCATGTAATTAATAACAAAATGTATTCCAGATTCCAAATCAATCAGCATGGAGGAGATGATTTAAAATAATCATCTTCTTCACCACCTTGTTTGTCCTCTTTTTCTTCTCTTTTATTTTTCTTATTCTTCTTCTTATCTTTTTGTTTTTCCTTCTCAATCTTATGAATTGATTTCTACTTGTTCTTTGTTTATGAAATGAGTTGTGAATAGAGTTATGGATATGAATTATGTATGAAACTTTATATTCCAGGAACCAGTAAAAGTTGATGCCTCAAGTTCTGTATAACTTGGTGTCTCGAGTTGAGGATAACTTGACATCCCGACTACAGTTTCTTCTGTTTTTTGTAGAAACTTTTTCTCATAATGTTAATTTGCTTGTTCTAATCGGAAAATGTCTCCCAAAGGAATGAACTGCTCACAATTCACTATCACAATTATATAAGATCATTTTCTGGAAATTTTAGTCCTTTCCCGTAGTATGCTTAAGGCTTACGAGCTTACAGAAGCTTGTTCTACAAGGGGACAAAAGGCATCTTAATTTGATTATAGTTTTGAAGTTAATTATATAAAGACGTGAATATTTAAGTTGTAGCCGTTGTTGTAAACTTAATGATGTAGTTTTGGAAATGGTTGTTTTCTTACTGTTCATCTTCCTCTTTCCTGGTGCAGCACATTCTAGGGTTTGTATTGAGTTTCTTTTAGCGTTTTGCTGGGGGGATCTTCGATCATCCAGGTTAGTTATCTTTCCTCTTCTTCTTATTCTTCAAATAGGTTCGTTATTCTTTTTCATCTTCTTCTCATTTTTCAAGATAATACATTGGGAGTTTATGAATGGGTGATATTAAAGTTCTCGTAACGATCCAAGGTCATCGATTAATATGAGGTAACCTTCTCTCCATGGTATCTTGATCCTTATTCTGTTTCCTTGTCATGTAATAGGTATATTAGATGATGGTACTTGATCCTTATTCTGCCCAAGATGAAGGGTGTTCGTTCACCTTTATTCTGCTGCAGCTGCTTTTGCGTCGCAGCCTTATAGACTAGTGTTGTAAGATTGCGAGTTGACCAGCCTTGTAGACTTTTCATTATAGTATCCAATTTTGTCAGGACCTCACAAGTCACACGCGTAAGACGTGAAAAAAGGTGCCTAATCTCTTATAACGGAACACCACACTAGTCGAGATAAACAAACACTAAATTGGAGTAGCACAGCGCCCCCGACTTTATGATCATAAATATTCGATAGTTTAGCATGTTTGTGTTCTCTTTCTGCTAGTACTAAGTTACTAATCTCGTTTATGGAATTAAAATTCATAATTTGTCCAAGTTCAAGGGAAAATATTGATAAATTCCAGGACAAGTTCAGCTAGCATAAATATAATAGTTATTTAATTTAGTTTTTCTTATATGTTAATTTAGTATTCTTAAGATTAACACACTAGTTGTAGTATAATACTTGTTTAATTTGATTTTAGTTAACAAGAAGGTTTTCTATCAGTTAAATAATTATTTACACAATAATGGAGAGTTCAATAATTAATTAATCACTAGTGGATGACACACAGTGACAATATCCACAAAGCAGCTATTTAATTGGTACAAATTTATTTATTGTTTTTGCCTCTTATAGGAAATTGTTTTGTGCATAAGTATAGATGCATCAAATTTTGTCCTTCTGTTCTTTGCTGGGGTATAAGTTCACATGACTTTTTATTTGCATTATATTTTTGTTTTCAATTTTTATTATCAGACACAAACTGATACAGTGATACTTGAAATTTTGCAGATTGTCTACGATGTTACTGCCATGGATAGTTTCAATCATGTCAAGAAGTGGTTCAATGAGATCGATAGATATGCAAATGATAGTGTCCAAGTTTTTGGTTGGTAACAAATACGATTTGCTATGTCCGACCGGTTTATTAACTTACATCTCAGATGTTCTTTTGTTAATATTTGTTAAATACTCTAGTTCGTAAAGGTTGGCAATAACTACAAATAAGATATTTTGGTTATCGATGTTGGAACTCGTTTTAAGTGGAAATATCAAATTTATTTGATTCCAGACAATTTTTATTTGAAAATATCTGCCTCAAATGAAATTCCTGTAATACTTTCAAAGATAGCTCATAGCTTTCTCAAATGTAAGCGATATAAAATTCCAGACGAATCTGTACGGACGGCAATTAATTGTCCTTGGCGAAAGAGAAAAAATTCCCCCCAAATTTTTAGGGACGCCTATTAACTGTCCCAAAACAAGCAAGAGAAATTCCTGCCAATTTTAGGGACAGATATCAATTGTCCCAAATGCGTGCAAGAGAATTTTTGCCAAACTTTCAGGGACAGTTAGTTACTGTCCCTAAAAATCGTTTCTATAGGGACAGTTGCTGATCGTCCCAAAATCAGTATTGGGGACAGACGTTATCTGTCGCTATAACTGTCCCTAAAACTATTTGGGACGCCACTTTCTGGGACGGATAGAAACCGTCCCCAATACTCTACTAGGGACGGATTTTTCATTTTCTGGGACGGATAGAGACGGATATCGTGTTTTCATGGGAAACCCTAGCTAGAACTAGAGTAGAAATCGTGCCCCAACTCTTGCGGACGAAAAAAGAGGAGAGAGAAACCAAGGGGGGAAAAAAAGGAGTGTTTGCGCCAATTTTTGGCCAAAATTTTGGCCACTTTTGGAGCGAAAGTTACTTTTTGTCCGTGAAATTATTTATTCGTCCCTATTGTAATATTAGTGGGGACAGATATTAAAATTTGGTCCCTATTTTGAAAATAGTAGGGACATACGGCAAATTGGCTGTCCCTATTGACCGTTTTTTTTTGTAGTGGGAAGAAAAAAACGTCTGCTAACGTCACTCGGAGCTTCTCTCTCCTAAAAAAACCCGTTCGAATTGGATGCGGCGGCTTTAGCACTTATAGGGCGTCTTTAGAACTTCCCAAAGTACAAAACCTCAAAATAAAATTGAAAATGTTAATTGTTGCCAACATTTGGTAGACCAAGAGGTGAATAATGTTGTCATAAACACCGAAATCCTAGATGTCTTAGGTTTGATTCTCATAGAAGGTGGATTTTATAGTTTAGTTGAGCAGTTATCACTTATCACATATCGTAGTCAATTTTCTAAAAAAAAAAGTGAGTGTGCTCCAACAAAATTAAAATGTGGGAAAAATTTTAACTTTGGGTAGTAAAAAGTTTGTTTTGTAGTATAACAATCATCACTACAAAAAAAATATTATTTTTGGGGCCAGACAAGAAACCTTCCTTTTAATAATAATTTTTGGATTCCTAGTCAAAAAATCTACACCTAAACACACATTTAGTCCACCTTAATATTAATATAGGATTTAAGTCAAAATAATAATTATAATGGATATTTAGTCCAAATTGACCCATCTCTAAAAAAAAAACAGATATCTATCATTTCTATTTAATCATAATACCCATTATAACATTTACATAAAAAAATCCCACTTTTGAAAACCAATCCCCAAAATTCACTTTCTTTTTTTCTTCAGATTTTTTCGATTGATTTCAAACTTACTATCTGTTTCGAAATATACACGTTATTTAGTATCAGTTACGTATATTTCTGCAACAAAACAAATTTAGTATTGTAACATCCAGATTTTCGAGTCGGAGAATCGGACGAGTTGGAGCGTCCAATAGAGCTAGTGGTTTGTTTTGGGATTTGGTTTTGATACTTATTTCGGTTGATTCAGAAGATTCATCAGATAAATCTCGAGAAATCAGAAAATCATCGTTATGTAGTCGATGATTTTCTTCATTATCGAATTAATAGGGGCCATATAGTTTCTTCATGGTTTGATTTGGATGAAGAAGAAAAGAAAAGGTTAGATGAGGGGTCATTTTGAGTTTAGAGAAAGTCAGAAAAGGGGCTAAATCAACAGTTGTTGCAGAATATTGGATGTTTTCTGCAACCTGGAAAGATTTAGGGGTTGTTTAGCAAGTTGATGGAAGTTGAGGGACTAAATTGTAATTTTGAGTGGATAAGAGAAAAACCAAAAATCAGATTTTTCTTCTTTCTCTCATGGAACCGACTGCAACTAGGGCTTAAGCTTCGGTGAAAGGGATCGATTAAATTGAAGAGTTTGAGTGAATCTCATAGAGGAATTTGGTTTCAATCAGAAAGTAAGTATTATTCTTAAGGCTTTTGTCTAGGGTTTTGATGGAAATTTGATTTTCTCTCTCTATGATGTTAAATTGAGTATTAATGGAGGTTTTCTTTATGATTTGAAGAACTTGGCAAATTGAGGAGGAATTGGAAGAGATTAATCAAGAGGAAACTATCTAAATCGATTTTAATGGAATCAAGGTAAGAAATTTGGATATCTATGGTTTTATAATGAATCTTTGAGAGTTTTCCTTACCTTTATGTGTGATGCTATGGTGTTAGTTAACTTAAAGAGTTATGAACTTATGTATGAAGAATCAAAGTGGATGATTAGGTTTAGACTTGATGGAAAACAGTGAATTGAGAACAAAACTGCTACTGTTTTTGAGTGTTTAGACAGTCGTAGAGGATTCAGAAGAATTTCGAGTCTTCATAGATATTATAGCTCGTCTCGTCACGATTCCAGAAACATATTCTAATGATTATTTGGAGTTCGGATGAGGACGATATGATTGTTAGAGTATGAAGCGTACGAGCAGCAAAACTGATGCACTGCTGCATATCTTTTACGCTTTTCAGTTATGTTTTAGTCGTAATTAGGACAAGCCACCTAAGAATGAAAAGCTAGGAATGAGGTTAACTTTCCGAAAACTTAAAAATCGGTTGAATCGGATTAAAGACTACGAAGTATTGTTTGTTTAAGTGCACAGCACACAATTAAGACTACTTTATGTGTTTATGTTATTTTGGATATGGTTCGTTCGGATTATGGCAACGGGACCCAATAGAACATGTTAAGGGCATAAATATCCTTCAAGCGATGTATGATTTAACTTAATTGGGTATGACAACGGAAGTTAGAGAATGATCTAAATTACTCGGTATAGTCGATTTCTTTACGACGAACAACTTCAGAATAGTTTGGTCTATAATGGGTACCTATTATATGTCGGACTCACTGTTGTATTGAGGGTGTGACTAAGATATTCATGTTTTCAGAGTCAACATGATACAGTGACGTCGGAATTACATAATAGACTTTATGGAATTGTTTAGTGGTTTAGGACGCAAGCTAAGTAGTGAATCTTATATCGTTCATGGGTTCTTCAGAGTTCATTCTCATGCATCTTGATGTCTTCTAAGTTTACAAGACCTCCTTTTACAGTTTTCTGTCTGTCAGTCAAACCATCTTGTTTCTTTTGCACTTTCAGTTGGAGGGGAGTACTACATAGAAGATAAACTCGAAAAGGGCGAGTCTCAGGAGCACGACGGTGAATCGAAAGTGTATTACATCTGAGGTAGGATCCTATGAATCTTACTTGGAGCACAGGTATTCCCCATTTCACCATTATATATATATATATATATATATATATATATATATACAGTTATTATTTTTCGTTTATCTTTATCTAAATCAAATTATGATATGATATGGTATGACATGAATGTATGTGGTGTGCTCTATGTTATGGATGTTTATCTTTTCAAAACAAATTGGTTTTTCTGAAAAATAATCACATGGTGGCGGAATCGCTTGAGCTGTGTGATCGTTTTGTGTGAATTGTAAACACGTGGTGGCGGAATCGCTTGAGCTGCGTGTATAACATGGAGGCGGGATCGCTTGATTTGTGTTACATGTATTGATTGTTTGACGCCGGGCATTGGTTGGTCCCCTTGTTTATATTTCTGTTATGGATTAGCCATGAATTTATGTTAAGGGTTACACTCGGTGCGTGTGGCCATCCGTTTGGTAACGACCATTCTTGTTTACCCGGAATGGGGTCCGAGAGAGATTGGAAGTTGGGGTATTCCGACCCTTGGAGTGATTAGGGGACTGACGAGTGCCATGTTTGTTTATTTATTCTGCTAAGCCACTAGTGTGTGTGGTTTGAATTCTGTAAGGACTTGTGGTTGATACTTACAATGTTTTCACTGAACTGAAAGAGGGTGTTTACCAAGTTTTCTTAATAAGAAAGTACTTAATTCCTGAAAGTGGAAACTTGTAAAAACTTGGCTTTAAATAGGGTTTACCCTACCTTGAGACACAAAAATGCTCTTCTCCTTCGGTTGATGGAACTTGTTAGGAGGGCTCTGTTCTTGTAGCTTTGGGAGCCACTCAGATCATTTAATATTATTACAGGTTCATGCATATGTTTGGGTATTCTTCGAATGGTTAATGAATTACCTTGTGAGGGAGCGTCAGATCTGGCCGGAGGTAGGACGCGCCTCAAGACGAGATAATTGTGTCGCCGTGGGTATATGGCTCTACTAAGCGACGATACTCTTATAGTCGTCTGGGTAAGTCATGACATATTCTAAGAGTATCATTGGGTGGGATTTACCATTCGATGCGTATTGAGATCACAAGCTAGGCCGATGGGCGATGATGACGAAGGGAGAGTTACGAAAGCTCTTACCGGGGTATTACGTGGATCCATGTGTACACTGCAGTAGTCAAACGTTTGATAATGCGCCGCCTGTCTACGCACTAACAAAGGCCGAACGGTTCTTCCTAGCCGAATAGTAGGTGACCCCGACTGAGGGCGTATTCAGTCGT
This sequence comes from Eschscholzia californica, assembly GCF_041429995.1. Lineage (NCBI taxonomy): Eukaryota > Viridiplantae > Streptophyta > Magnoliopsida > Ranunculales > Papaveraceae > Eschscholzia > Eschscholzia californica. The sequence continues at coordinate 14,350,682 of NW_028238472.1, read as the reverse complement.
GATCTTGGTAAGCAGAAGAATTATCTTGCTATATTGCTTTGCTTCGTGTGCATAATAATATTTCTATGTATATACATATCGCCTATAACTATGATATATGAAACTGTTGATGTGTGTGGTGCGGGTAGGATGTCTAGGTATCCTACTGAGCTGACCTTCGGGTTATCTCATTCCTATTTGTTTTTGTTCAGTCGCAGGTACTGGTGACGTGGAGTGACATAGTTTACTTCGTTGGCTCACATTATGTAAGCTCGATATAATTTCTATTATATTTTCAACATAATCACAACGTTAATATTATATATGTACCATCTACAATAGTTAGGATCGTTCTCTCACTCGTTTGCGATTGTACACATGTAAATAGTATGCACATTATCACTTTTTATTTGATGCTATTGATATTTAGAAGTTTGTGAGATATGTGGGAATGTTTGACAGGTTTTTCAGGTTTGATATGTTCAATTTATAGAGGAGACTCTGTCCAAATCCAGTCTCTTCTGTGAACTATTCATATAAATGAATTCAAGTTATTTTTATCTTTATGAAAACTATTTTGGGTTGTACATTTTTCGATCATACTTTCAAAAGGTTTACACTTAATTTGATTTTCCGTTGCATTTGTTCTTGATTTGTTAACCGTGATGAGAGTTTGGGCTTTGGTTTATATTTGAAACTGATTTGAGTGAGAACTAGACCGAGTTTCTTTTATAAACTGCCGGACAAACCGTGATTCAGAACACGGAGCGTCACAAGTATAGTTAAAGTATGTCTAGATGTCAAAGTTATAGTGTTTTTCTGTTTATTGATTCTTGTTTTGTTTCGTAGATAACGTGTCATTTATTGTTAAAGTTTCCTACTTTATTTCATTTTTTTTATATGAATCATACATAACACATTATGTATGAACAATGTTTCTTCTAAAATGGAAAAGGACTAAAATCCTATTTTCTGGGGAGATTGGACCTTAATCCCTTTTTGAATTTTATTTTCGGCCTAAAACCCGTGGACCCCTTTAATAATGCAAAAAAACTGTCTCTAATACTACTGAACAAACTTAAGTACATTTTGTGGTTACCTCTGTCTCCATTTATTACACAGAGTTAGGAACGTTCCCAATAATATTTGCGACAAAATTGCAAGCAAAATATTTGGGTCAAATATTTTTTTTATGACGGTTATCATTCAGTCACTAATAACCACACAAAATTTTAATAGCGAATATATATATATATATATATATATATATATATATATATATCTATTATATAAAACACAATGGTGTTTTTTGAGGTGGACCGTAGATTTATGTTTTGGATATTCACGTCCATCCGATATTGATCAAGAATTTTCTAATCTAACCACTAAAATTGAATTTCAACCCCACAAAAACAGAAATTCCTTAATTCTCTCCTACCTTTTCCATAACTACCCACAAAAAACCACGACATTCCACAACCAAAATTGAATTTCAAACCCACTAAAACAGAAGTTCCTTAATTCTCTCCCATTTTTTTTTAATAACTACCCACAAAAAAAACCAAAACTACCTAACATGCATATAGAAATTTTCGTGCCCATAGGGCACGGGCTATACCCTAGTATATATATATGTAGACATATAGCCTAATATTCTTCGCTGCTTCACACAATCAGATAATTTTACATCTATTCACACTTCACATTAATTATAAGAAACAATATAATGTCGCATTATTATGAAAAAAACTCAAGTTAATAAATATGTATCTAAAATTTACTGTATTTCTTAGATGTATGTGTACCAAAAGAAAATGTATTTGAAAGTCATCTTCTAAAACTAAAGTTTCTTAGGCTAATTGCAAATGTCAACTGACTATACTATTACTTAAGCAAAATTTAAATACAAAGTGCTGTAATAGTTATGTCGTTCACTTAGATCTTCGTCACCAAATGCCATTCTTTCTTCGTATAACAACATAGATGCACACACTGAAACAAAACAAAACATAAAAATTGAGAATAAATAGAAAAGGTATCACTAAGCACGTATTGGCCTTGCCCATATCAAAGCATGTAGTACTTAAGTGAGAAACATCATGTAATCAAGTAAGTATTGAAAGAAAGAATTCTAAACAATATAAATTACAAAAATAAACGAAGTACTAGTGCAATATATTAACTTAACAATAAACCATTATGAAGTAGGAAATGATGATTCTTTAAACTTTTAACACATATTTTCTATTTGCTAATCAAAGAACATTACCTCAAGATGAAAGGGTATTCATTCTTCTAATATTTGCACAAAAATTGGAAATCGGATCTCAATCTACTGTTCCATTATCATATCGTGCATTTTTAGCTATAGTATCGACTAAAACATAACATTTTTGAGAAATATATATTAAAATAAAACTTCAGGTCTTCAAAATGAACTCCGAATGCATATAGATGTAAAAGGTTCAATGCCTTAGCAAAATATGATTCCCGTGTCACAAAATATTGTGTATACTAACTAAAAGTAAAAGGTTTCGATGAAGAAAACAAAATGACAATATAACAAATAAAATTAAAATACCTACAAAATTACTTCCATATGCTTCTTTGGTCACTAGTTAGGTTGTATATGTTATCTTAATCATTCTAAGACTAGCTAGACTTTCAATCTTTTCTTACTGTGAATAACACTACTACCAAAAAGTTTGATGTTGACATAAGATTTCCAATTATAATGTTAATTTGGCAAATACATTCATATATGATGGCAGAAAATTACCTCAATTGTTTGTGATGAGTATGGAAGAAAATGACCTCAATTGTTTGTGATGAGTTGTTGAAGGACTTCTATGAGAACATCCAAATGAACAACAAGAACAAGATGGCGAGATCTAGTCTAATCATCATCTTCTTCCTAAACAATTAATTCATCTAGATACTAAAACGTATTAATAGTACTAAATTATTCTAATTAATTCTCCTAATAAATATCTCAAGATGAAAAAGCTGACGGTGTACAATCAGAGTGTACTCTATGAATAATTAAAGAGAGTGAGGAAGGAGATAGACCAATCGGTCCATCAATGAGAGAGAGAGAGAGAGAGGGAAAGAGAGAGAGAGACAGAGAGAAGTAGCCCCCGAGAGAAGAGATAAGTTTGAGACTCAATTCTCTGTATTTTGTATATTATGGTTACATCTTGGTGTGTATATATATATAGGTATAATAAGATAAATACAATAGAATTCAAATGGAATTAGTTGTTGACTAAGTCATTTGGATCGGTGAGAGGGTCATCCGGCCGGGTGTGGGTGTATCCGAATGGGTCGGGTGTGGGTGGATACCATTATACTCCCCCTCAAGTTGGAGCAGAAATTGTAGAGATTCCAACTTGCCAATTATAAGTTGAAAAATGTTTGCACCCAGTGGCTTCGTGAAGATATCAGTGAGTTGTTCAGTGGTTGGAGTAAATCGAGCGGCAATAAGTTTTGTCTTTATCTTCTCAGGAACCAGATGACAATCAATTTCTATATGCATCGTTCGTTCGTGAAAAACTGGATTATCAGCGATATGGAGGGCAGCCTTGTTGTCGCAGCAGACGGTCATTGGATCAGAGTGGTCAATACCAATATCATGGAGAAGGACCTTAAGCCATTGAAGCTCACAAGTGAGGGAAGCTAAGATTTATATTCAGCCTCAGCAGAAGAACGTGCAATCGTAGATAGTTTCTTGGATTTCCAAGAGAGAGGACTGATGATGCATAAATTGTCCAGACGTTGACTAACATCAAGAAGTCAAGAATAGACAAGAAGTCCAACGAGTCAATCCGGCTTAAGGCAACATGACAACTGAACTCGCAACGCTCCACCACCTACACCCTAAACTGGGAGGTCGGCCAGGATTAGCTAAGAGGAATCATCCCTGTTTCGTCTACATCGCGATCAGATCAACCCTGAAATCTCTAAAGGAATGAGGGGGGTCCACGTAAGCTAGGCTGAAGCCTCACGCCCTAAACTAGGAGGCAGAAGCGTGCCACAGGCTTACCGACTCAATCCTGGAATCTCCTTACAAGATCTTTGTCGGTTAAAGATCTTAAGTGTTTAAGCAAGCTTGGACTTCAATAGTCTCAAAGGAGGAAACATCTTCTAAAAGATTTATCACTTTGGCAAGATATCTACAAAGGATCCTTGAACTTAGAAACTTTTATTTATCCTAGATACGAGATAAACTACAAGGGAAACCCTAACCACGAACAGTGGGAAACTTCCCTAAACGGTGGATTACAACCGCCTCATCTACACCGTCTAATCAGAGTCGGTCTAATTCAACCTATAAAAGGGTCCCCCATCGTGTTCCACAAGACAAGCACACACACGATCTCTCAACTAGAAAAGATCACTCACTTACACAAAGTTCCCATAACTCGCCCCCAAAAGGTTCAATCAATATTCAATCTTTTACTGCAAAGAGCAACCTGACTGTCTTAAACGTCGGAGCGGTTTTCGAACCCTTTGCAGGTTTTCCTCCATAGTTCACAAGGAGCTGGAGCAGGATCAGACGAAAGGAATCTCGATCAAGTTAACGAAATATTCAATCATAATGGATGCTGTCATGCAACATGTCCCTATTTCATGACTGATTAACGGAAAGCCTTTTTTCGACATCAGCAAGAACTGTCACCAAGAAAAGTGATATAACCAGTGGTGGACTTTCTGGTTGTCGGACATCCAACCCAGTCAGAATCACTATACCTAGAAACATGGAGGGAACTAGAAGAGGATAAAAATATACCTTTGCTGAAAGAATCTTTGAGATAGCGAAGGATTTTATGAGCAGCATCAAGATGAGTGCTTCGGGGAGATTGCATAAATTGACTGAAGGTGTTGACCACATAAGTAATATCCGGTCTAGTTACAGTGTGATAAATGAGGCGACTGATAAGACGACGAAAAGGTGTAGGATAAAAAAGAATTGCCATCATCAGGACTTAGCTGAAGCTTTTGGTCCATAGGGAAAGAAGATGGACGCGAAGTAGTAAGTCCAGAATCTTCATGAATTTCCAGAGTATAATGGCGTCGACATAAGAAAATTCCTTTGGAAGAGCTAAAGACTTCGATACCAAGGAAATATTTGATAGAACCAAGGTCTTTGAGGGAAAAGGTTTTGTCAAGAAAATCCTTTAACTTGGAGATAACATTATCATTTGTTCCAGTGATGATAATGTCATCGACATAAACTAGAACATAAAGAGAAACAAATCCTTTTGAGTAGGTGAATAAAGAGTATCAACGAATGATTGAACAAAACCTCGTTGTAATAAAATAGAGGAAAATTTCGAGAACTATTGGCGAGAAGCCTGTTTAAGGTCGTAAAGCGATTTATTTAATTTGCGAACTCGAGTCTCCCCCTTATTGGAAAAACTGGGTGGAAGTTTCATAAAGACCTCTTCTTCAAGGTCACCCTGAAGAAAAGCATTATTAACGTCGAGTTGGTGAAGAGACCAGCCTTTAAGAACGGTTATAGAAAGAAGAGCTCGAACGGTTACTAATTTTGCCACTAGAGCGAAAGTGTCTGTATACTCCAAACCCTCAATCTGAGTGTATCCCTTGGCAACTAAACGAGCCTTGTAATGTTCAATAGAACCGTCGGAACGATGTTTGATTTTGTAGACCCATTTACAACCAATTGGTCTTTTTCGTGAGGAAGATCAACGAGTGGCCAAGTCTTGTTGGATTCTAAGGCTGATATTTCCTTAGCCATGGTGGCATCACGCCAATGAGAGGAGGTCATCGCCTGAGAATAAGACCTAGGCTCCGTGTTAGAAATTACGGGAGTGAGAAAAATTATATGAGTATCTGAGAAGGAATCAAAAGAAATAGGGTTATTTCCCTAATAGCCCCCAACTTTGTGACCTGTTTCCTGCCTAGCCCCCTACTTTGTCAAAATACCCAGATGGCCCCCTTTTTCAGATTCTGTTATAACACTGTTAACTAGTCATTACTTTTCTCTCATCCAACTCATCGCCTCTACCCGCCACCTCATTTTCTCGCCACCTCATCATCTTCACCTGCGAAGGTCGTCAGTCGGCCAACTTTTCGGCCGGCGACCTTCAAACATTAAATTTTTTTTTATAACTCTCCTCTATCTCTCTAAAAAAATTTATATCTCTCTCTCTCTCTAAATACTCTGGTGAAGGGAAACCCTTCGTCGGAGTTGTATGTTCGTTGAACAGAACGAACAGATATGTTCAATGTCTGTTCGCGCGAACAGACCACTCCGACGAAGGGTTTCCCTTCGTCGGAGTATTTAGAGAGAGAGAGAGGAGAGAGAAATTAAAAAAAAATTGTTTTTTTTAGACAGAGGGAGATGAGAGTTAACAAAAAAATTAATGTTTGAAGGTCGCAGGCCGGAAAATTATTCGGTCGGCGACCTTCGTCGGTGAAGATGATGAGGTGGCGAGAAGATGAGGTGGCAGAGAGAGGCGATGAGTTGGATAGAGAGAAGTAATGACTAGTTAACGGTGTTATATCGGAATTTGAAAAATGGGGTCATCTGGGTATTTTTGACAAACTAGGGGGCTAGGCAGGAAACCAGTCACAAAGTTGGAGGCTATTAGGGAAATAACCCAAAGAAATATGATTTGTGAGGGGATATGAAACGGAAGCAGTAAGAAATGAGTCAATAAAATGAAAAGCAATACAGATGTAATCATGGAGAATGTCGACGGTGTCGTTGAGGTCGAGAGTTATCCGATGAAAGATGAGGATCAGTCTGAAAAGGGAGAAGAAGTGCCTGTAGGCACATTAGTAGGAGGAGGAGTGTTTGTAGACACTGTGGGTACCGCAAAAATGGGATGAGCAGGAGAAATGGAGTTCAGTCCATAACTGCTGACGAACCAAACGACGGATCCAGGGAAGTAGGAGGCGACGTGCATGTTGATGAATTTGAGTGGACTTCGGTGGAAGAAACATGCGATAGTGAGTCTTGTGCGGGACTAGAGGCACTCGCGTCAGAATCAATAGTAGCTGGAGAGGGACCAAAAGAGGTCACGGTGGGGGAACAGTAGTCGGGAGGAACCCAAGTCGAGAGAATTGGAGAACGAACCATCATCAGGATTGTTGACAAGGGGCAGATACGAAGATGAAGACGGTCGTGAGGGAGAAATTGAAGACATAGGAGAGCGATCCTCACGAAAAAGGACATCGCGAGAGATCATTATCTTTCTAATGGAGAGACGGAAAACCTTTTAGCCCTTTTAACCATGGGGGTATCCAATGAAAAGACTAGGAAATGATCGTGGTTCTAATTTTTCCTTAGGAGAGGGATTGCGGGCATAACACAAGCACCCGAAAACTCGAATATGAGTTAGAGACGGTGGAGAACCAAGTAATTTTTCATGGGGGATAAACCATGAAGCAAAAGGAGTTGGTAATTTGTCAATAATGTAAACCGCGGTTAAAACACATTCAACCCAAAATTCTAAAGGAAGATGTGCCTGTAAACGAAGAGACCTAGCAACTTCCAAAATGTGACGGTGCTTTCTTTCGGCCACCCCATTTTGTTGGGGTGTTAAGGGCATGAACGTTGGTGTATAATACCATTTGAATTTAACCAATGTTGAATGTCACTGTTTAGAAACTCCGTCCCATTATCGGAATGTAAAATTTTAAGGGAAGTCCCAAATTGGGTCTTAATGTAGTTCACAAAATTAAAAAGATATTTCTTGGTGTCTGACTTAGAGGATTGTAAAAACACCCATGTAAAACGTGAGAAATCGTAGACAAGAGTAAGAAAATAACGATTTCCGGACAAGGAGGGACGAAGAAAGGTCCCCGTAAATCTGCAAGAAGTAATTCAAACGAATTTGTAGTAATATAAGTACTAACAGGGAAAGGCAAGCGACTCTGTTTTGATAACAGACATACATCACACGGAGTTTTATTAATTGAACTAAAAGGAATACAAGAAATGTTCTTGGCTAAAAAACTCAAAGAAGAAAAACTAGGGTGCCCTAAGCGAAAATGCCATAAATTCGAAATGGAATTACAATTAGAAATTGCAGAAAATAAAATTTGAGGCTCCGTGCGAAGAAAATAAAGTCCATCTTTAGGATCACCACGTCCAATCGTCTTTTCCGTCACTGGATCCTGAAAGACACATGAAAAAGAGTTAAATGTCACATCACATGAAAGTGACTTAGAGATTTGAGATAACGCAATTAAGTGGAACTTAAAGGACGGAATATGGAGAACATTATGGAGATAAACAGTGTTGGAGAAGAAAATTGTTCCAATATGTAAAACTCTTATGCGTGAGTCATCCGGTAAACGCACAAAATAATCGGGAGGTGCACGAAAATATGTTGAGAAAAGAGATAAATCCGAACAAATATACTTAGAGGCGCCCGAATCAACGACCCATGGAGGAGATAGAGAAAACGTAACTGTTAGGTTTACCGTGGGTTCCTGTCCATGTGACGTAGGAGACCCAATTGTAGTGGCTACAGGAGGGGTGCCTTCAGAGGGACGTTGTTAGGCCAGCATGTTACAAATATTGGCGTACTGTTCAGCTGTCATTGTAGTGGCTAGGGGAACCGCATGAGGCCCTATTGTGGTCTGGACAGAAGCGGCAACGGGACCCGAACGAGAACGAGTCGGGTACCCATGTAAGTTGTAACACGTTGAAATTAAATGTCCATGCATGCGACAACGGTCACAAAATGGGTGTGGCCTTTTGGCTCATTGTTTGTCGGGTCGACCCGTATAACCACTGTTTTGAACTGCAACGGCAGCAGCCTCATTGCCCATAGATGAATCATTAGTGAGGTTCTGTTGTACCTCTTCTTGTTTAACCAAGCTATGGATACGAAGGACTGAAGGAACAGGGTCCATAAGCAAAAGTTGGCTACGGATCGCAGATAAATGATCATGAAGACCTTGGAGAAACTCCAAGGCACGGTCTTGATTATAACGTTCAAAAAGAGACTTACCGTGTCTGCAAATGCAAGGTTCAATGGAGCTCATAGAGTTGAGTTCATCTTGAATGGACTTCAAACGGGTAAAATAAGCTGAAACATCAGACCCTTCTTGTTTCAAACAAGAAATGGTGCGTTTGAGTTGAAATTGTTTTAGAGCTTTTGTTTGATGAAATCGCTCATGTAAATTGCGCCAAATGTCTGCAGCACTTTCATCGTACAAAATAGATTGACGAATATCGCGATCAACCGAGTTCAGAAGCCAACTAGTGACTAATTCATTACAACGGTCCCAAGAGTGTAACTCAGTCAGAGAAGTGGGTTGAGGAATCGTGCCATCAACAAAAGCAAACTTGTCTTTTGCACGAAGAGCCATCTTCATGGTTCGAGACCAAGAAGGATAATTGTCACCCGAAAGTAAAGGTGTGATCAAGGTAGTCGGGAGAATCAAAGTGATGAACGTCAAACAAAGGTGAAGTTTGTTGATTGATAGGAGCATTAGTACCCGAGATGTTCGAAGAAGTCATTGAAAAAAATGTTATTGCTCTGATACCATATGAATAATTAAAGAGAGTCAGGAAGGAGATAGACCAATCGGTCTATCAATGAGAGAAAGATAGGTAGCAGCTGAGAGAAGAGAGGGAGAGATAAAGTTTGAAATTCAATTCTCTGTGTTGTTTATATTATGGTTACATCTTGGGATATATATATATATATATATATATATATATATATATATAGGTATAATAAGATAAATACAATAGAAATAGAATCAAATTCAAATTTAATTACTTGTTGACTAAGTCATTTGGATCGGTGAGAGGGACATCCGGTCGGGTCTGGGTGTATCTGAACGGGTCGGGTATGGATACCGTAATATACTCAATTGATTATGATTCATCGTCATCTAATAAACCTTCATATTCACAATTACCCATTCTTTTCTTTCGAACAAGAGATTTACTTCGTGGTTTCTTGTGATGGACTGATTTCATAAACTACTTTTGATCATAGAATTCACCTTTTCAGCCGTCGACTAATGAATACAGAGTATGTCCGGTTGCACCACAATACAAGGCAACTAGTCAATCACTTCGTCGTTTATTTGTATCTTATTGATTCGGATACGAGTGCAAGCTTGATAATTACAAGGTTGTGATGATTGTGGGGCTTTCCATTGGGTAGCGATTCCGTCTCCCGAAAGGTGGAGGAGAGCCTCGTGTGATGTTATAGTTTCATTTGATATGGTTAATGAGAGATTCAAGCAAGTGCCTATACGTGCCCACTTTATAGTGGAATCGTATTCACCAAAAAGCACATCCTTGGGTTTATACTCAAATGTGGATGATGAAGTGTTTCACCATTACAACAGAATGTTATTCCATCAATTAATCACCTACAACCGATAAAGTGTTTCAGTAATGGTACATATTGTTAGAGAAAGATCTCAAGGATGTAATTCTATAGGACTCGATGCGTAAAAATGCTACAATTTCTAAGCTATGTGACATCCTAGGTTATTCTGAAGTAGCTACATGTATTGAGAGTTTACTTTCACTAAATTTAAAAATTATTTGAAGCTTACCAAATAGTACTTATATTATTGAGTTCTCGCGAGAATTAATTTTGTGTTCATGTTAGTATTTTTTGGCTGCGGTTTTGGGGAATAAAAAAAAATCTCCGGAGAATCCATGGTTCTTTGTGAAATTTTCAGGGAATATTTTCCTGTAGGAAATACAGAAAAATTTATAATTTACAAAATTAACTTCAAGTAAATTTTCTTTTTTATTTATTTTAAGTTCTTTACTCCTATTTCTTCTTCCCCTCTTCTTTCAGGAGAATCTCCTCCATAACTTCTAGCCAAACTTTTTATTCTTCCTTCTCCATCACTTCTCTTACTTATTTTCTCTAATCTTACTACCCTTATTTCTCTAAATAGAAACAGAGTTAGAGAGATAAATAAGGAAAAACATTCTAAATCCTAATAAAAAATCAAACAAAATCTCTTAAAGCTTTTAATGCATCTTCCACGGGACGTCCAAAGCAAGTTTCTTCATCCATTAATCATCCCCAAGAGAGGTAAACACATTCTAAACCCTAGAAATCAGTTAATTTTGAGTCTTAAAACATATCTTTCATCACTTTTTTTTAAACATATTAGGTTTGTTCTTCGTGTGTTTTAGGGTTTAGTGATTAAAAGAAAACAATGTTTTGGAGAAGAAGATGAAGAAAAGAAGAAACACTTCGAAGGAGTTTAGGGTTTAGATCCCCAGAAAGATTTTGTTTAAGTTTATAAAAGTTTTTTCTAAATTCGTTTATCTGATCTTCTAAAAATTTAATTTTCTTTTAACTCCAAAACTGGAAGCCCTATAGCAACAAATTGAAATAATAAATGTCAATCTCAGTTGACTAATTTTATAGAAAAAAATTTATTTCCGGAAATTTTTATTAATTCCCAAAAATCGCGGGCTTTTTTTATAGAACATAAATTTGGATTAGTATTAAAGTATTAATACATGAGATTATGACAATTACACAACAAATGTTATTTTGTTTTATCGGTCTCCAATGAGTACTGGTAACTACATGTAAAATACTCTTTCTCTCTTAAACTTTTTTCAGATCTTGGTTTTTTTTGGAGGAGGGATCCCTCCTCCGGGTTTTCCTCTTTTAGTTTTTATGTTCTATTAGATCTATAATAAGATCTTGTAGGTTTTTTAGAGAGGGGAAATACGGAATCTAAATCCATCTTACACAATGTTTCTCTTTCTCTCTTAACTCGAGAAATATCATTTTCAAGACCATCAATTCTCTCTTCTTCTTGTATTCTTCTTCTTCTTCTCTCTCCAACATGGATCGCGTTACAATAATTAAATTTGGATGAAGGATATAATCAATTTTTTGGTGATTTTATATGGTTATTGAATGGACGAATGGATATAGAGGTCATGAGAAAAGAGAAGTTAATGTTGCCTATTTCTACGATGATCATCTCAAGAAGATTGAAAATGAATCCCAAAACAAAAGAAAGACCGATCAAGATTTCACTTTTATTAGTTTTATTATTGTTAATGTTATTTTATTTGTTTGGTTATTTTCATTTTGTTGACCTTTAGGGTCTTTTAATCCGTGATATTTAGGATCCTTTCATCTTTCTTCTTTCTTTTTTTCGTCAGAGTCTAGTCAATTTCTTTCTCTTCATGAGGCACTTTACATTTAAACATATGTAACTCTCATAAGTTTTCAAAGGAGAGAAATAAGAATTATCCATGTAACATCGTGATCTAATCACTTATGAATGAAAATGGTTCACTTGGTTTAAAAAAAAATACATGTAAAATAAATAAATAAATCAAAATCTGAAGCATGACCATGACTATGGATGAATGAAGTCAATATGATCAGTTTTTCAAGAGACAGAAAATGAGAGGTTGGATGAGACCGGAAGTAGTTATTCCTATAATATAATCTCGCTTATATCACTTCTTTAAATAGATAGCATAAATATAGATTACTGCAAGCTTAAGATTTTATATTCTGTTAACAACAAATATTAAACAAAAGAAAGTATCAGTCCCTGTTGAAATGATTTTTTAACTGAAATAAAATTGTTTTGGATACTAAAAAAAAAATTGATACTTTTGATTCTAGATATTTAGGTATGTTTTTGTTGTATGTTATTTCTTTTGTTTTATGTTATCTCAATTGTTTTGTGTTGTTGGTTGTTGATGTTGTTGGTTCATCTTTGAATTTATTCGTTTCAGTCTCGTGGATTGATTCAAACAAGGGTTGAAGATCATTTATCTTATTCAAACAGGGCTCCTTCCATTTCCAAGAACAGGGAGAGAATGAGAGAAGAGGAATTAAATGACTAAAGAGAGGGGAAATAAAGTTATTCTCGGTGTTTTTATATACAGAATAGTTATAGTTATTTCCCTAGTATTAAAACGACATTTTGTTATTCTTTTTCCACACAAGTTAAGTTAGTTCTAACGGCCGTTATTTCAAAATCTCATGAAAAATACACTAATCAGGCTAGTCCTATAACTGGAAAAGATGAGTCATTTATGTTTGCTCTTTACCTTGGAGCAAACCATTAGACTAATTAGTCTAAGTTAGGCGCTTCAAATGTGACATTTTCATGTCACATCACTCTGCTATAATATAATCTCTCTTGTATCATTTCTTTAAAGAGATAGCATAAATATTGGTTACTGCAATCTTAAGATTCTGTTAACAGCTTCTAACATAGATTCAACAAAACAAAGTAACAATCCCAATTGAAATGATTTTTGAATGAATAAAATTGTTTTGATACTGCAGCGAAAAAAATCGATGCTTTTGATTCCAACTATTTAGGTATGTTTTTGTTTTATGTTATTTCTTTTGTTTTATGTCTTGTTGGTTGTTGATGTTATTGGTTACTCCAATCTTACGATTTCGTTAACAACTTTTAACAGATATTCAACAAAAGAAAGTATCAGTCCCTCTTTAAATGATTTTTGACTGAATCAAAATAGTTTTGGCCGCAAGAAAATAAATTGATACTTTTGATTCCAAAAAATTTGGGTATGTTTTTGTTTTATGTTATTTTCTTTTGTTTTATGTTATCTGTTTTGTTTTATGTGTTGTTGGTTGTTGATGTTGTGGGTTGTTGATGTTGTTGGTTCATCTCTAGTTTTATTCGTTTCAGTTTCGTGGATAGATTCAAACAAGGGTGAAAGATCATTTATCTTATCGAACAGTATTTTCCTGTAACGAATAAAACCTACAAAAAGCCAGATTCTATAGCAACATTTCCTGTTAAATAAGACATTCCCATGACATGATATACACGAGACATACAAATCAAAAAAGATAAAATAGGTGAAGTCGAAGGTTTTGTCTTCTCTGTTTTTATAGACACGGGGTAGTTTTTTTTTATTCTTTTCCTCTCTAAACTTTTGAAACTAACGGTTTCTCTCACTTCCAGTTAGGTTAGTTCTAACGATGGTCGTTATTCCAAACTCTTCTTATTACTCTTTCTTTAAACCAACACATTTTTGGTTTTCCATTTTTGGCCGCTAATTTAAGATCAATTTTCCATTTTCTCGACAAACATATCCATCAACCATAACTTCATGAGAATTCTCATCTTGGATGAAAAGGTTAGGCGGATAGATCATCACGACTGTTGAAAAACTCTAATGCATCTAAAAAGGGGGACACCTCATCTCCAAAATAAATTTTATTTACCAAATTATTAGCACGAGAAATGTCAAATTGCTTCTTGAATTTCGCATTAAGAAACTGTACTCTTTACTTGTCTTTTTTTTTCAATTCTTACACATAGTCCTTACAATAATATAGAACACAATGTGATTCCTCATTAAATCATATCATTCAACTTTTGAACTATTTTACATGAAACAATAGTACATGACATACATTTACAGTTGAAATGCAACATGATCAGTCAATCTACTTGATGCTTAAAAATCAGCTCGACTATCAAAAACCAGAAAAAAAACGATTTGACAAAAGAGTCATCAAATCAAGTTGTGCACAAAAAACAAAACTTAAAAAAAAAAAACCAGCTGATTTCATTCATCCATATCGCTGAGCTTAAAATCTCTCATTTCTTCTGCAATCCATTCACCTATAAGACTTGCTGCTATTTCCTCTTTCTCTCTGACACTTATGCAGCTGGCATGATACCACAAATCTCCCATTTTCCAACACTTATTTTGCGGACTCTACACGCATTAACTTCGAAGTGTTCCTCTCGTTCTTTCACTTCTGTCAGGAAATCACCTTCTTCTTGTTGTTGAAACCAAGAGAATGTATGAATCAAACTAGAGTATGGAGTTTCGGTTTCAAAACCAATTCCCAAATTGAAAACAATAATTTAAGTCAATGGCAGTTTACCAAGTCTAATATCATGGGCACATGAATGGAATCTCCCATATAATCTTCTACTAATTAGTTTTATTCTGCCATAGCTAAAACTAAAAAGTTTAGGTGCATACATTGGCTTAAACTATAGAATGGATCAAAATTGCATGGTTGACTTGTAGTAACTATCCTGGAGAAAAGTATATTAGGGTTATAGTTGCAATGTTTTGAGTGAAGGAGATGTCCTTCGACCAAAGATGCAATGCGAGCAATTTTTCAGATAGGACAATTGATGAAAAAGATCATAAAGTCCGGACGATTTAGAGATCGTAATGTTTAGCTAGAAACCAACTACTATCGTCGAATCACGGGACAATTCGCGGCTAACTTCATCCGGATCCTACATTGGGTTACAACAAAGAATGTCGATTTGATCGGAATATATGACTAGAGAGATGAGACATATACATAAGGATTAGTCCGAAAATATGTCCAAAAGGGTCGGCGAAAGCTAAGCAAAGATAGAACGAACGCCATAACCAAAGGAGTTTTGGGTCGGGCACTTAAGGCCCGTTAGTGGGTCGACCAATGCATGGTTGGCCACACTAATAGAGCCGGCCAGACCTAGCCCTTTAGGGCATAGGGTGGCCAGCCAAGAGAGAAAGAAAGAAATGGAAAGAAGTTTCTATTTTCTGAAAATCCTAAGTCTGTTTCTATTTTGGTATTTTAGGAATCCTAATTAGGGTTGGACTCTAACTTTGAGATTCTATATAAGGGCCTCATTAGAACAGAATTAGGTGTGGAAAATTCTCAAAGAGATTTCTGACTCTACAACATCAAGTAGAGAAAGAAAGAGAGAATAATTCACAACTATCTATCTAGTCTAAAGAAGGTCTTCTTTGTTTAACCACCATAAGGTTCTAGCTAACTTGAAGATGGGAGATCAAGTTGATTACTCGGGTGGCTCAAGTAGAGGAGCTACAATTGGAGTTCTTGGTCTTCGTGAAATCAACCATATTAGTCCGTGGGAAAAAACTATTAAAGTAACCTCCAAACTAACTTAGTTTATATTTAGCTTATGCATGAGATCCTGGGGATACTAGTGTCATACGTTAGATGTCTGAGATTCCACTTAAAATACTAGGAGACATCATAAACCAACATTGAGGTCTGTAGAATTCGCGGAGGCGCCAAACAAATACAGTTTGCATTAGTAATAGCTACATCATTCATTCATTTGGGCTATAAATTGATATACCTACATGGAGGCATCATAATCCTAAAAGTCTTTAGGGCTGCTGTGGTGGGTGATAATGGTGATGGGTGATGCACCTAATGATGGTGGATGTTAAATTCACGATTATATTATAATCGGATATATGGACATGAAATAAAGACACGATAATTTAACGTGGTTCGGTCGAATACTCAAGACCTACATTCACGGAGAAATAACTCTTTATTAGTAATTCACCACATACAATTGTATGTGGGTTTGATCGGTTACATTGGTAACTCGATGAGTTTGATTCCTAGAACCCTCTGTTATTTATAGATGATTTAGGGTTTAGGGTTTCCTAGTTTCTGATTACTAAACTAGGAAATAATACAAAATCTATCTAATATTACCATTAGATAGTTACAAGAGATATTCTGAATATATTATACTAATATTGCATATCTTCAAATATCTTCACATATCTTCAAATATATTCTGAATTCTTCTTGATCGTCGGATCTCGTCTTCTCAATCCGTCACTTACATACACGTGTTACACACGTATATTGTTTCTCCAACTCATCTTGACCGCCGGATCTCTTATTTACGATCCGTCTTATATCTTATATTATATTAGTGGATGTTATGGCGCTCGTGGTGCGTGGTGGTGGGAGAGCGGTGTTGGTTGAGGTTTCGTAACGGTCTTGCTTACAGATTTTGCTGCAAAAATATATTCTAAAGGTATCATTTCTCAAACAAAAGAGAAGCATACAAAAAGTGAGATCTCGAATTTCATGGGATCGTATTATTCAACTATGAACTATTTTTAGACATGAAAAGAATATATAACATCTCATTGCAATTATGAGCTAGCCTCTCAGGTGAGGATTCAAATTCAAAATCTTCTCTGCTATGCGAGGGAAGTGAAAGGAGTGAGAACGGTCCGCTGTGGAAACGGTGGTTCCAAAAAAGGATGTACTCCTAAATCCATGACCATGGGGTGCTCGACTGAGGCTTCAAAGAGTCTTGCTCTCAAAGGGCATCATGTAACTAACAAAGTCATTTGTGAAATCATATGAGCATATCTTCGACTATGAACCATATCTATACATTAAAAAAAAACAAAAGGTAGATGATCATACGATCCAGTCGACTATCCTAAAGCAGTCTGATTTTTCTATGAGAAACTTGAACCAGAAGAAGACCAAAAAAAAGACGGAAAATAGATCCTATATGTCAGAGATGTTCTTTCATGAACTCTTGCCAATCATCCTGTTTGCAAAATGGGCACTTATAAATCTTAATGCTCTCAGCTTTTCCAGGTAGTACGTTTGTGCAGTTGACATGAAACAGTCCCTTGCAGTCATCACAGATTATCCTAGTATATGCAATCTCCGCCATATCTAACGCCACAGGCTCCACATGTGCTACTCCTTTCTGGTATACTTGCCAACCTCCTTCTATTCACGATTATCTGCGAGATTATTAACCTATGATTTTCATAACAAATTTTGAAGCGAAATAATTACGTAAAAGTAATTCTATTCAACCGAAATGAAGAGACAAATATGTTACCATCTTTCGTTTCATTGGGTTCTTTCTGGAAGTGAATGTTTTTGGTTCTTCACTCGTTTCATTCTCTTCAGTCATCGGCATCATTTTAAGTAAAAAAGAAGAAATTATTTCACACCGGGAAATTTTGAAACAAAAAAGTTACAGAAGAAAATACTTCTATTCAGCAGAAAGAAATTCAATTAACGATGAAATGCAAGTCGAGTAACAATGAAATGAAAAAACTAAAAATTTACCCTCTATGGTTTCTTTTTGTTGGATGTTTTCATTTCATTATTGATTAATTCAAGTTAGGTTGGAAGGGCATTTATCTTTTCGATAAGTTCTTTCGTGTAATGAAGAAACCAGATAAAATTGCCATGTTACTTGACTTTCGGTTAAATCTCTAAGCAAAAGGAATAAAATCGCATGAAACATAGACGGGGGACTACCATGAGCGAAAGTCAAACATTTATCAGCAATGGCTCTAGAGACCAAGGTTAGATTGAACACCATGAACGTTTCAGAAATATATAACACGTAATCGACGAGTCAACCCTCGATCAAGCTTCAGCCAAATCACTTAGGTTTCCACACTTCTGTTACCTAACAAGTCATCCTATGCAAACTCCCACAAATTGATGGCACATTATGTTGGAAAAATTGGCGTTTAAGTTGAAATGGACGGTAGAAAACTAATCAATGAATAAAATCATGTTGATCACTAGACTTCAAAGCTCGATAAATCGATTCTTTTAGAAAATAATTTGCCCCCTTCTGGTTTGGAACCACGAGTACACAACGGGTAAAGAATTATGCCTTCAGGATACGATGAAGCCCTTCAACAACTGCTTGGTTCAAAGTATGTACGCTTTGACCAAGACCAAGAACACTCCGGAATATATAACTGATAATGCCAAAGAGAAAACGACACTGACTTGGCCAAATAATTCGTATAACAAAATAACCAAGAACACGCCTTCACTTATGAATCAAATAGAAAATAGAGAGAGTGAGATGGAGCCGGGATTTCATGTCTCTGGCCAATTTAACATGATGGCAACCAATTTATAAAATTGGAGAGATATAATTGCATCCCCTCCCATGGGATATCTTATCACCTTTCAAATTGAATGGGTACACTCTATACTGTTCACGTCCAAGTGTATGAGAGGTTATTCCTTTCACTTAAACAGACACTTCCCTCCAATACTCCCTCCATCTATAAATTTTTGAAAAAATTCCAACATTGCCCCACCATTTTCAAAAATTTGAAAGTTATAAAATAACTCAACCAAAGCAAAACATAAAAAGAAACAACAAAATAAAGAAAAACAAACAACTTTGGCATTATCGTAGAAACTTGTACATACATGATAGGTATCTTATGGATTTGAACCTTCATTTAGTGCAGACAACTCAAAGATTTATCAGAATGCTATGGTGAACGTATCTTGAACCAAGGATCCTTTAGTGATAAAACCGGAGTCATCGCACATACTTGTTTCGGTGAATCAGAGTGTTCATACTCCGCACGTTAATGGCCATGTGCAATATCCCTTTCATGAGTCTTCTTCAGAAAACAGTCTTATTTTCTTAGGAAACGGCCTGATTTCCACACTCACTTAGGTAAGTCCACATGAGGTGTTTCCGCGAGGCACCACTTAATATTTGGACTTATTAAGAATTTTCATTCATCCTTTGTCTTGCAGAAAAAAACCAATACTAGCTTAGAAATGGGAGATTATAAAATGCTAGTATTCCATAATCGCGAAAGCTTTAACTTGTTACTACCCGTTGAACTTTGTCTATCTATTTTAAGACATAAGTTGGGTTCCCGTTAAAGGCGATCAACCTTCATTCACAGACCTTAACCCATTTCTTTTTCTTTAGAGATAAGTTCTCTAGATAATTCTGAAATCATTAGAGAATATTTGTCTGGATATTTCCTGAATATCGAATAGCACACAAGTTATAAGACACTTTTTCTAGCACTTTATGACAACTAGAAGATACCGTTTGTAGCATTTTGGTCATAAGACTGTCATAGTGTCATGTGATAGTGTACATGCTATGAAACCATCAAGTAATGATTTTTATCGTGTAACAACTTTTGGAAGTGATATTTTTGTATGGCATTAGTCACGAAGACTACTAGAACCTTACTTGAACATTAATTGTAATATTTGATGTAATGTCTATCCTAAGTTTCTGTATTTAAGATTGGGTGAATCTCAAAATATTCTTGCAGCTTCAGATTTCTTGCTCATACCAAACCCTGAATCTTTATTTCTCTGAAAAAGTCTGAAGTCACCAAATAATTGAATTTGATCTTTGTGTAAGAAATCCATCTTCTTTTCCCGCGGGAAAGAAAACGGTTTTCCTTACTAAATATTTTCAAATCCACCATATAAATAAGAGGGGTTGGGCAAAAGGCCCAATCCTTGACCCAAAATAAGAAGCAGGTCCACTGCAGGAAAAGAATAAGGGGCAGGTCCAATGGTCAGGAGGTGGGGGTGGAATTTCCGAAACACCCTTCTTCTTTTCGAAATTTACGAAACGACCATCGAAAAATTTCCAGGAAACTCTCAAATTTCTGAGAAATAATCTGACACGCCTCCCATCATACAGTGTACTTTCCATAAATTTACAAAATTGCCACTGAAAAATTCCCGGGAAATGCGAAAATTTTTGAAAAATAGTCTGACGCATCTGACATTAAACCTTGTACTGTCCACGAATTTACAGAATTGCCATTACAAAATTTACCAACTTGCCATTTTCGTTATTTTTTCCAGATTTATTTCTTATTTCTTTTTTATTTTCTCCCACACATATTTATCTCTCCAATCTTTGTAAATTTCTCTCTCCAATCTCAACAAATTTCGTTCTTTTTTCCAGATTTATTTCTTATCTCTTTCCAATCTCAACAAATTTCTTCATTTTTGGTAGTTTTTCTTGAATTTGTACAAGAAAATTTTCTTGTGTACCGGGAATTATTTAGTGTACTGGCCATTTTTTGGATACGTACTATACATTTTAGTACTGGGAATTTTCTTGTGTACCGGGAATTGTTCTGTGTGCTGGCCATTTGGTTATGTACTAGGCATTTTTGTAGTGAGAATTTTCTTGTCTACCGGGAATTGTTCTGTGTACTCGCCATTCGGCTATGTACTAGACATTTTTGTACTGAAAATTTTCTTGTGCACCAGAAATTGTTCCGTGTACTGGCCATTTGGTTGAATACTGGACACTTTTGAACTGAGAATTTTCTTCTGTACCGGGAATGGTTCTGTGCACTGACCATTTGGTTATGTACTTTGATGTTTTTAGAGATGAAGAAGATAAAATGTGAAACAAATAAGAATGATGAAGAAGAAAAATAAGAACATAAAACTTTTAGAGAGAGAAACACAGGAAACTTTGATGTTTTTAGAGATTGAAAGAGATGAAGAAGATAAAATGTGAAGCAAAATAAGAATGATGAACATCAAAAAATAAGAACATAAAACTTTTAGAGAGAGAAAGAACAGAAAATTTATGTTCTTGGAGATTGAAAGAGATGAAGAAGATAAAATGTGAATGTTTTCAAAAATAATGAGAGAAAGAACAAAAAATATAGTGGGCAGGATCCAAAAAAATTGCCTGAAATTTCGTCAAAAAATGGCGCCATTTTTTAATTTTCAAAAAATCTGAATGTTTCTCTGACATTACGTCATGTACGGAGAATTAATTGCTTCGCTGTCATCCGTCAGATTGTCAGAAAACACGGAAATTTCCCGTAAAGGGGTAAAAGAGGGATAAATAAAATAAAAACAAGAAAAGTGTGAGCTGTCCTGACAATTTGGACTGGGTTCTCATTTTTGTTTTAGGCTGGGGGTAATACTTATTTACCCTCCATTTTTTGGGCCTCTCCCTCAAAAATCCTATAAATAAAGGGCCCTAAGAAAAAATCCTTCCATTTTCCCTAACAATGAAGTCTAAACCCTGTTTCCTCCAAGTTGTTTAACCACCGTGATCATTCGTTTCCTCCTTGCGTGATACTTGTGCGACTCGCCATCCTTCCACCAATTAACCTTATATCAGAGGTTAGAAATAATATAATTTACTAAAGAGAATCCAGAACCCATATTTGTATCCTCACCTCAAGGAGTAGTGTAGTGATCTTTGAGGACCTGTCTAGATAGATCAACAATGCCACTCTTTTTGTAGATCACATGCAAATTGTAAGCTGCTTCTCTTTGAAGATCACAGCAACCGTCTTTCTTAGTTTCAGGTGTAGTCAGATCCTCGTTAGGAAGCTTCGGAAGTGGGTGATCTTTCACCCTCATTGCCAGTACCTTTTCATAATATGAAGCTGCTAATGTTACAAGACCAACATGATGACATGCCCGAGCGATGTTGTATAAAGATTCCTGCATGTAGAGTTCAAATTGTTTCTCAGCTACCTCGCGTTTTTGTAAAAACATCGCAAAAAAATAAGTAGTATTGTATGTGTGGACCGCTTGGTGCCAAACATAATCAAGACCTCGATAACATGGATACATATATCTGCATTTGAGACTGTAAGAACTAAGAAGTATCGGAAAACATAATCAGAAACTGAAACCTAGGCAATTGGGCACAGGACGGGCTCGGGGTTTAATAACAGTCGATTCCCGATCCTCACCAGTCCTAGCCTAGCAACTCCGCTGAGTTTTCACTAATCTTATATGTATATACGTATATACGTGTATATGCTTGGGAATGGGGTTAGGGTTTACCAAGAAAAAAGAGGGGGAAAATATCTGTGGTGATTAAGAGAAGTTTCTATTCTTAAGGGGGTAAAACGAAATACTTTTGAATTAGGACTCCCATATACATAAAATTACTGTATTTTAAGGGTAAACATCTCTCTGATATAGCACTGTTTTTTTTCTTCTAAATAGTAAGAAAAATATGATGAAAACAGAGCAATATTCAATCTCCAGCCTCCATGATGATATTATCACCAATATCCTTGTGATGTTACCAGTCAAATCTGTATTACGATTCAAGTCAGTATGCAAAACCTGGTTCTCTCTATTCTCTAACCCTAAATTCATTAAATGTCACATGAATCATTCAATTCAACAAGACAAATTTAGTCTCTTTCTCTCTAACTGGTGTGAAAACAGAGTATACTCAATTGATTATGATTCATTATCATCTGATAAACCTATTCATATTCATGATTACCCATTCTTCTCTTTCGAGCAAGATGTTTACTTCGTGGGTTCTTGTGATGGTTTGATATCATACAGTACTTATGATAATAAAACTTCCGTTTGCAACCCGTCGACTAATGAATACAGAGTAATTCCGGATGCACCACCATATAATGCAACTAGTCGATCGCTTACTGGTTTACATGTATCTTGGGGATTCGGATATGATTACAAGCTTGACGATTACAAATTTGTAATGATTCATAGCATTGAAGAAGGCAATGATTTTTTTAGTGTAATCAGTTTGTACACTTTAGGCTCGAATTCGTGGAAATCCATTGAAAACATTCCTTGCAAATTAACTAGTTCCCTGTCTGGTGTGCTTCTTCATGGAGCTCTCCATTGGGTAGCGATTCCGTCGTCTCTCGAAAGGTGGAGGAGAGCCTCGTGTAATGTTATAGTTTCATTTGATATAGTTAATGAGAGATTCAAGCAACTGTCTATGCCGGAGCAATTGAACGTGGAATCCTATTCACCAATAAGCACAACATTGGGTGTTTTAGGAGAATATCTTTGCATATTTGATACTAAAAAAAATGTTTGTACTCAAGTGTGGGTGATGAAGGAGTATGGGTCTTGGAATAAAATGTTCACCATTACAACAGACAATGTTATTCGATCGCTTAAACGCCTACGACCGGTTAAGTGTTTTAGTAATGGGTACACATTGTTAGAGAAAGATTTCTTAAATGTAATTCTATACGACCCAATGCATAAAAATGCTACAATTTCTAAGATGAGTGGCATCGTAGGGTTATGTGAAGTAGCGATATGTATTGAGAGTTTAGTTTCACTAAATTCCAAAACTTATTTGACACTTACCAAATAGGTACTTATATTATTGAGTTTCGGCGAGAATCAATTTTGTGTTTGGGTTAGTATTTTTGGTCTTTCTTTTTATGGAACATAAATTTGAATTAATAATAAAGTCTTGTAAGATGAGATTATGACAATTGAACAACAAATGTTATTTTTTATATAACTCTTCTCCAATGAGTACTGAATTTTGGCTGGTTTATCATGTATATTTGAATTTCGGCAGGCGACAATCTTATTGATTTAAAGGTTAAATCGGTGCTAGCCGCCACTTGGCTGCAATTTAGGTTTATAGCTACTGGGCTAATTGATGTTCCTGTCAGCCCTTCATATGTCACATTGCTGATATGAAATACCTGTTTTTTCGGCTTTGCAAGCACCTGCTAAAGAATAATAATACTGATCGATCATAATTGGGTTAACAACATTGCTAAAATTGAGCTTCTTAAACGAGAAGCCTCTTGCATACCCAGTACCAACCTGATATGTTTTAATTCTGACTCCATTAGTAGTTCCGTCAAAGTTAACGCCAAACACATGAATATCCTCGACTTCAAAGGCATTTCCCGGTCCACCAAAACTTCCAATGCTTATGCCATGAAAATCTTGTCCACAATTCACAGTAACAACTTTTATGTCTGAGGTCTTGTCTCCAATCGATACATAAAACACAATCATCGCCATTCTTAATATCCGTATTAGAGATGGTGACTCTGACATGGTGAGCAAACTGGAGGGGAATACCATCAGTATTAGGGCTGTCTCCTTGGGAATTGATGTGGATGTGGATCTGTGATTTATGTCAAAACCCATATACACGTGAGAAAATTCATCGAAATTGGTGCTCATTTTCTGTAGCTCGGTAATAGATGGCATCTGCATGACTGATCCCACCATGCCTTACCACGACCATCAATGGTTCCAGAACCACTTACTTTGAGACCCGATATACCTCTGAATGTTATCCATTTGTCGCATCTATCCCTTTCCATGTTGCAGTCAATGTGATACCATCTTTCACACTCACCACAGAAAATCCAGACTTCACACTCGGAGTTGCTAATGCCACAGACTCCACAATATCATCATTCTCTTCTTCTTTCTCTTTTGCTGAAATTCACAGCGCCTACATAAAACTTCGCATTCGACAATCAACCAAAAAGAAAAACAAACCAACTTCTAAACCATCATCTCTTCAACGCAAATATAAATATTGGGTAGAATTTGAACAAATTGGAGTTTCAGTATTACATGAAGGTCCCATTTCCACTAATCCAGTCCCACAGCAACCTCTGTTTGTCAATATGTCTCCACAAAACCTGCATCGATATCAAATTTCACTTTCAGACATATTCTCTCTTTAACCAAAAACTTAGAAATTTAAATGTATAACAAAAAGGGCATGTAGATACACCGTATTTCTTAGGGTTTTTTATCATGTCAAATATTGTATCGTATAAATTTATATACTCGATTGTACTTCCAGGTAGTGATGCTTGTAGCGTACTAGACAAAATTGTCAAGTTTAGCATTATATGAAAGAGTGTCTCTGTTGTCGTCTTCTAGACATGTTCGTTGCGTAAGGTCTTTGAATTTTGCAGTAAGTTGAATTGGTACATATCCAATTAGAGCAAGTCCGGCAATTGCAAACGTTCGGCAATCCAAGATCGTATAGTTGCTGTCGTAGTAGATAATCAAAACAAAACGCATTAGCCAAAAAGAAGTTAAACCAGAATCAACCATTTCGAAATATAATTGGAAGTACATATTACTACCTTAACTACACTATCTAGATTTTGTAGTAGAAAATCGTGATACCCTAAAATCTTATATTGAGAATGTCTAGTGGGTGTATAGTAGTACATGAAATGTAGATCATTACTTCCTGCACTAATTAGGGAACAAGAAAAACCAGACAGACTCTAGGCTGGACTCTTCTGTGGATTGTAGTGATTCGTGCTTTCGATGATTATCACGGCAAGCCACATGCGATTTCGGCCCAGAATCTGCCTAATTTTATGGATAAATGAAATAGACAAAAAGGTAAATGCCTATTTTCTTTATGGAACCTAATTTTTGCCGCATAATAGAAACCAACGGCCACTAAGCATGAATCACAGTAAGCTACAAGCTTCGATTTCCACTTAAAGAACATTACCTATATTGATCCCCTTGGTAATTTTATAGCCCATAATGACTCTGAAGTTATACTATCAACATCATCCACCTTCTCTGTAACTGACTTCTTAAATTTTTATTGGAAGCCCCAAAAGACCTACCAATTCTGTCGATAAATCAAAATTTACTCTAATCAAGAACCCGCTTCTCATTCAATAACAAAACCCTCATTAAACCCTGAAAGGAATCGTGTAAATAATTTAAAGAATTAGAAGAATAACTTACCAGGATCACATTTGCTGAATGAGAAGAATTCCTCTGTAGCTGTCTCAGTTTCTCTGTCTCTGTTATTACACATTACAAGAAAAAGAGAAAGAGGAGGTTAAGTTAGTTATAGTGGGTCCCAATACACTAAGGGAATGTTTGTTAACTTGTGTTTACTCAATCGCGGTTATACTTAAGTTCAAACAGCAAGCTCGCAAGAATTCAGAAAAAAGAAGATCCACTTATAGGACAGATTAAAATTGCAAGATTGACCTAGAGAAATATTTTAGGCGTGTTTTTTGTATCGGGTTTCTATAACATCTGCAGTGCTACCTAAAAATACATTTTGTTCTTGTAGTGTCTATACAAATTCTGACATAAATCCAAAGATCAAATGGAGGCATTGGTGGTGGGATAACCGCACATAGGTTGTAGATGGGGCAAATTGTCAGTAATCTATAAGCATGAGCTCTTAAGCGTGAGGCTTGGATTGGTTTTGGTCATGTCATCTTGTTTCACTCACAATTTTATATAGGTCCATCTCAGTGAAATGTCGATCACCAATGAAAGAACTCATGAGCTTTGAATGTCATTTCTCGAATTATAATAAAGGTATTAAGATAAAACCTTATAACTAACAAAGTAATCTAAAAATGAAGGGAGATCGTGAAATTCACTTTCGACCTATTATTCAACTCTGAACTATTATGTAGATGAAAAACAAAAGAACATGGTCGTTCGACCCGGACAATGCTCAAAGAACAATCCTGTTCTTAAAAATTCTTTGACACAGATGATTTTAGAACCACTCCTGTATCCATATGTATACGACACAGATGTTACTATCTATATACACACTCACTCACAGAGCTTGTTCTTTCATGGACTCTTGCTATCATCTTGTTTGCAAAATGGGCACTTATAAGTCTTGATACTCTCAGCTTTTACAGGTAGAATCTTTACGCATTTGACATGGAACCAATTTTCACAATCATCACAGCATATCAAGTGTAAATCATCTTTTCCATAGCTATCCCCACAGGCTCCACAAATGCTATTCTGTTCTGGCTCCTCTGGTATAGGTGCGAGCCTTCTTCTCTTGGAATGGGGTTTTTTATGTCGCCTTTTCTCGATTATCTGCAAGATTATTATCTTTGGTTTTCAAAGTCGTTTTTGAAACGATGGAGTTACAGGGTAAAGTACTTCTTAGTTCTTATTCAACATAAACTGAAGTAGTTACGGAACTAAGTCGAAGAACAACGAAATTAAAAAACTAAAACTTTACCCTCTTTCGTTTCTTTCTGTTCGCAGTGGCAGTAAATGTTGTTGGTTCTTCACCTGTTCGCTTCTCTTCATTCCTCTTCACCGTTTCAAGTACGGTCGGATAATGATTTATCTTTTTGAATAGCTTTTTCCTGTAACACAAAAACCCAATAAAGTCGCAAGGTTTAGATGATCTTCAGATAAATTCCTGAAACATCCATAGCCTGTGCAGAACTCAAAAGTTTTTCGAAATTTATTCTCTAAGACCGAAGTCAGATGAGCACAGTCGACAGTCTAGAAAGAACTAAGTATCAACTAGGCTTAATTCCTCGGCACAAAAATGATATATATATATATATATATATATATTTCAACATTTTGCCTACGACATGACATGCATGGTTGATATAGAAATAGATACAAAATGATATATATATATATGCCTACGACAGGACATGCATGGTTGATATAGAAATAGATACAAAATGATATATTGATATATATATATTTCAACATTTTGCCTACAACAGGACATGCATGATCGATATTCGATATAGAAATAGATACAAAATGTTGTTCACCTAAGTAAGCCATAGAAGATCAACTCTATTGAACACAAAACAAGTAATAAGCCGATCCCAGCACTTCTTCAAAACAAACAAGCCAACCCTAACTACGAATCTTGTCCTGATGCCACTTAAAGGGCTTCTCATTGAGATAGTATCACTACTGTTGAAGTTCAAGTGAACTTCTATACAGAATCAAAGAAGGTCTATCTCTCTATATAGGAGTATTCATTTTTCATCGATGGATCGAAAAGGGGTCACAAGTGGATAGCCACCAACATAAAAAACAAATAGAGAATCCCAAAATGTATAGTACAAGTAATCTAGGGTAAAATTGAAACAATATTGGGTGATATAATGAAGGCAATAAATCTTACCTATCCTTTTGATTAAACCCAATTTTGGCACCTTGATGAAATGCCATTGACACCAACCATGAATCACTGTGAAGTGCAACCATTGATTTCCAGTCACCAACATTCATCTCCTCCTTAACAAAGTTTATACCCAATAATGGGTCTGGAAGAGAAGGAGGCAACTTTTTAACTGTCTCATGATGAACTTTCCATTTCCCATTTGGAAGACCCAAAAGATACAAATTTTCCTTCTCTGAGAATTTGGAAGACCCAATCATCAAGAACAAATTTTTAAAAACAGTAAGTTGAATTTAATGAAATCTTATAAAATATAAGGAATTCACCAGTAGAATAACTTACCAGGATCACATTGTTCATAAAAATCATCAAAATCTGCAGAATAAACACAAACAACCAAAGAATCCATTAACAAAAGAAAGAAAGAAAGAAAGAAAAAGTAGAATCAAGAGAATTGAGTGGGAGAAATCAACCAGTAGTAAGAGCTTTTAAAATTCCTCTACGTCTTCCTTTGAAATCATTTACAATCTGACGATTAGCACGAGAAATTGAGGTTTCTTCTCCCATTTTAGAGAGAGAGAAAAAGAAATTCTAGAGAGAGAAAACAACGTGATAGATGTAATAATTGAATCAGAGGTTTAACGAAGAAGACTGAAGAAGAAGAAGAAAGATTAGGGTTTTGAGATTGCCCTAACTAATAACCTGTGGGAAAATTTTTGATCATGTGGAATTCGAATAGCTAAGCGAGAGGGAAACTTGGTGAAGGCAACGAGGAGGTCGTAATCGCTGTTTTTTTTTTTTTTTTTTCTAATAGACAATTAGGTTCGTTATAGTGGGTCCACTGTTTTAGTGAATGGCCGTTATTATTATGGACATTTTCTCACATAGGTTTTGCTACAAACCTATGTTTATTCCAAACTAGGGCGAAGATGGCACTCGAGCACGGGACGGCCCATCACAACGGGAGGACAGAGACGGGTAGGGTTGGGAATTTGGTCCGAAAACCCGAATCCGCCCGCGTCCGCCCACGTCCGCAAAGGACCGCGACCGCCCGTGACCGAATCGGGCAAAGCCCGTCCGACCGAGAAGGCTCTAGTGGACGGTCACGGACAAAAGGGTCTGTCCGGAGGTTCGCCCGTGACCGTCCGATTTAGTTACTGCCCGTCCGCCCGAACCTTGACCGGAACACTATCGACCATTAGATTTTATAGGGTTATGTTAAAGCCGTTGGATTTTCGTAAGGCTAAGTATATAAACCCAAAGAAAACCCTAAGTCATTTTATCTTATTTCTTCATCTTCAGTTCTTCTCTTATAGCTTCTCGGCTACAAAGAAAAACCCTAACCCTAAATCCCTAAGCTTCCAAATCTTTTGAAGTTCGAATGTTCAAGTTCAACCCTCTTTAGTCTTTTAGTCTTCATTCTTCAACGAAGTGGTGAACTGGTGAAGTCGTTACTCGTTATTATCTTCTTCAACCTTCGATTCTGTTCGATTAAAGGTATGATTCATTCAACCCTCTTCAGTGGTTTCTTCTATGTTTACTTATAATTAAAATCTAGAAATAATTACTTATTATATTCACTTGTTCTTCGTCTTACATGGGCTGCGATACAAATATTGTTCTTCGTTATGCAAGATCTGCTAGATCTAAAGGTATTAACTTTTATATTCCTGTTTTTAGTATACTGTTACATTTTTCTTTGTTATTTTTTTCTAGTTAGGTTAAGGACAAAAGCTTCCATTGATTAATCTTTATTATATTTTGTGTTCTGATTTTGGATCTAGTTAGTTTACTCTTATAAACTTCCTTATTGATTTTGGGTTTAGTTAGGTTATGGACAGAAACTCCCTTTGAGTTGTAGCATTTATTGATTAATCTTTTCTTTTGTTAATTTTTAAGATCTAAATATATTCATTCTTCTTTTGTTGTTTCTAAGATCCAGAAATAATTTTAAGTAACTTTTTGTTTAAGATCTAGAAATATTTTGTGTTCCAACAAATTATTTTTTGTTCGAAATATAGTGTTTACTGATTCATTCATTTTCTCTGTTTTTTATTCATCTTCTTCATCTTACATGGACTGATAATTTTACATCATAAGATCTACAAGATGTATGTTTTGTGTGTATGTTGTTGTATTATGTTTGAATGATTTCAGTTTATATCTTATTTGTTATTTCAGGACACAACAACAACACATGAAGAAGAAGACTGCCAAAATCTGGAAAATGTGGGACATCGTTGAAGTATTTGATCCCGATGACGCTGGTAGAATTATAGAAGTCGCGCAATGTAAAATTTGTGGTGAAAGAAAGATATGCGAGTCTACGACTGGTACGCTTGATTTCTTCAGGTATACTCAAGTTTGTTCGAAAACGCACAATGTTGATTTTGAAACAGTCTAAGAATGCAACCAAAGTGACGGCGGAATGATGATATTATTGATTAAATTTTTGAATATGTAATTTTCTAAATTTTTGTTCATAAGGATTAAGGACTATGGATGTCAAGTAGTTACAGGCTGAATCTTCGTACTTTTGATTATGATGGTTTGTTACTTAGGTTAGGCTTCTTGAGTTTGATTGAAGTCGACCTTTGTGTCTGTTGAAATTTTGAAGCCTATGAGGGTCATTCATTGGCAACATAATGGTGTGTCAAAAAAATTTGCATCTTTGTATTTTTTATTTAATTCTTCATACCCGAAGCCCGACCGTCCGCTGTCCGGGATGTCCGGATCGATTATACGGACACGGGCGGACATTTTGAGATAAAAACTCCGGTTAGTCCGTCCGTTTAGTCCGGTTGTCCGAGCGGTCAATGTGAGGTTTTGTCCGTTCCGTCCGAACCCGGATCAAGTCTGTCCGCGGACTGTCCGTCCGGACCGATTCCCAACCCTAGAGACGGGTAAGATTAGGGCTGGGAAAACGGTCCGAGACCCCGGGGTCCGGCTCGTTCGGCTCGGACCGTTGGAGACCGCTACCCGTAGCCAACCCGAGTCGGGCTTATAGGGTCGGATTCGGGCAGGGGCTCAAATCCGAGTCCCGGCCCGAAAAGCCCGTCCGCTACCCACCCGATAGTGTCAGCCTGATAGAGTCCGCCCGCCCCTTTGTCTCTTATAAATACCCTACCCCAAACAGAAACCCTAGCCCGAATCTCTTTTCCTCTACCTCTCTCTCCGCCTCCTCTCTCCGCTTCTCTCTCCGCTGTTTGAAACCTCAACTTAGCTAACCCTAAATCCTTTACCACTTACCACCCTTCTCTAAAACTCTAACCAACCGTAACCCTAATCTCTACACTAGACAGAATCCCTAATCTTTAGTAACCCAAGCTTATCTTTGATGGTTAATGACGAGTAATGCCACCTTTTAAACCTCTAAAGTGTAAGATCTTCAACCTTGATGTAGTGAACAATGAAGTGGTTGAAGCCTCCGAAATTCATATGTAATTACTAGTTTTCTGATTTTTTTTTTTTATGATTTAAAGTTGTAGACTTTCTAAAACAGATCTGTTACTCGCTTGAGTCAATCTGTTTGATCAGACGGATCTAACCTTTGATCCGTTTGATCAAACAGATCTATAATCTGTTTCACTACGGTGAAAAAAATGTGTATTTTGTTGTTGATGTTGTTTATAGAATGCAGTTTATTGATATCTTTTAGATACTTTAGTTATATTTATTTTGCATCATTTGTCTTTCTGTGATGTAAATTTTAGTTATATATAGTTTGTAGATAATTCCTGAAAAATAAGAGATATCATGTAATTTTTTATTTTTTTTTTGTGGTGATGATGAATTTCGTATGAATATCATGTAACAGATCTTCAACCTTGTATTTTTTAACAAGATCTGATTTTGTTTGTAGACTTTCCAAAGATAATATATATTCATAAGATCTGTTTTTTTTAAGTAATAGTTTGTAGACTTTCTAAATCTAAGAGATATTCAGATTTGATTTTCTAATTATGTATTAATGTTATTAATGTTATTTTAAGTAAATTAGTTTGTAGACTTTCTAAAGATAATATATATTCATAAGATCTGTTTTTTTTTTTAAGTAATAGTTTGTAGACTTTCTAAATCTAAAAGATATTCAGATTTGATTTTCTAACTGTGTATTTTGTTAAGTAATTTTTTTTTTAAGTAAATTAGTTTGTAGACTTTCTAACTATGTATTAATGTTATTTTAAGTAATTATTTAGAAATTTGTTTTTTTAAATGCTTTTTGAATAAAATTACCCAAGCCCGTCCGGCCCGAGCCAGTTGGAACCCGCTCGGGCAGCCGGGCTCGGACGGGCTACGGGCTCCTATTGTGTGTGTTTGGTCCGGCCCCATCCGCCCGACTACCAATCGCGGGCTCGACTTATCCGAGCCCGATCCGCCCGAGTCCGGCTTATAGTTGCCCGAGCCCGTCCGCGCCCGCCTGATTCCCACCCCTAGGTAAGATCCCTGACTTGAAGACTTGTCCGAAAGGCCAGTACTTAATTAAACCGACTGATACCAGACAAATGGATCAAGCCACAGTTCTTGGATTACCATATAGGCATTATTTAGACATTTAGTAATCAAAGTTCAATAAATCATTTTGTTTTCACTTCTGTTGTTAATCGAAACTAGGATTTTTGGAGTTTTGAAGTGGATGTACTACCAACTGGGCTAGCAAATTGTTGGCAAAAAGATTGAAACTTTATTACTTAATCTTCTTAATTTGTCTGTGTTGAAGTGAATTTTAGATCTAATTTAAGAGACTTTTATTTTGGAAGTATAATCAATCCCTTTGATGATCTAAAAAATAGTCATCAGTTGACTAAGGTTAATGAGTCAAGAAAAGACCGAAAGTTCGTGGGTCAACCCACTCCAGTCAAAAGGGAGATCAAATTCGAATGAGGTATGTCACTCAAGCCTAGAACTAGGGGGTTTGTACAATTGTCCTAGGCGCCTTAAGTCCTGCAATGACTCAAATACAACCAAGTATGTCATAAGATTTAAGAGAAGGTTAGGGAAGTCCACATAAGGAACTCCTAAATATCAAGCACACAGGGTGACCTCAAAGGGAAATCCTAATATCCTTCAACTACGAAATAGAAGTTTCAATCCAATACGGTGAATCTCAACCGCCTCAATCTCGTCCCCTAACGACTATATGTCCAAACAGCTTATAATCTTGAAGCAAGTACGAACTCCACACTTCCCTCATACTCAATCTATCTGTCTTGAGCGTCTTACAAGTTTCTAAGCTCCTTCCAGGTTTTCCCCTTAAGCTCAAAGGAGCAAAAGCAGCAGCAGAATTGATCATAGAGGAATTTAACGTAACAGTCTCATCAATTACAAAGGGATCTGATGATGCACAAAGTGTCCAGACGTTGACTAAAGTCTAAAGAGTCAAGATCAGACCTGAAGTCTATTGGGTCAACCCGGCTTAAGGCAGCAGGACAGCTGAACCCCTGATGGTCCACCGAATATTCCCCTAACTGGGAGGTCGGCCAGAAGAACCCAGCCCTGCAAAACGCCCTTGGCATGGACAGATCACCCCTAGGGTCTTCAAAGGAATAAGGGGGGTCCGCACAGGTTCAGCCAGTGTCTTACGCCCAGAACTGGGGAGGCAGCAACGCCAAGCGACCTACCGACTTAATCCCGAAACTTCCAGAAAGATCTCAGTCAGCTACACATCTCGAAGTGTTTAAGCCAGTTTGGACTCCACGTATCTAAAGGAGAAAACTTCTCCTTTATAGTCTATCACATCGGCAAGATATCTACGGAGAACCCTTGAACTTAGGAACTTCCACTTATCAAAAATCCGAGATAAACTCTAAGATAAACTCTAGGTACTCAAGAGAGGAAACTTTCCCTTCGGTTTGATGGCAACCGCCTCACCACCGCCACTAATCACAGTCGGCCTAACATCGCCTATAAAAGGCCCCCAACATCATCCTTCAGAGGACACACTCTCTTTACCTAAAAAAAGATCACAAGAAACTCAAAGTTCTCATAACTCGCCCCCCAAAAGGATCAATCAATATTCATTCTTTTACTGGAAAGAGCGCCCTGACTGGCTTGAGCGTCAGAGTGGTTTTCAAACCCTTTGCAGGTTTTCCCCCCTCGAGAACAGACGAACAGGAACAAGAGCAAGAGCAGGGAGCAAGAGCAAGGAGCATGAGCGAGGAGCTGGAATAAAGAGAAGCAGAGCAGGAAGTAGAGCTGGAAGCAGGAACAGTAGGTTGAATAACACCTAACATAACAGAGGAATCATAAATAACGGAGGTTGTCATGCATCAACTCCCTTTTTTGTGATGATCTAACGGAAGACCAATTTTTGACATCAGCATTTGGCGCTAGAAGCAGGGGGTCTCTCCAGCAAAATCATCAATCCGGTAACCCGAATCTTGTTTATTAAACTTTTCAGACTAACTACTTCCCTAAGCCCCTCAGGTAGATATGTCAGCAAAGGACTACACGCCCAGCGAAATTCAGGAAACATCCTTCAACCACATGATATTGACAACGGCCCTCAAACGGCTCAAGGCCGAAAGAAGGCAACAAGAAGAGAAAATCACACAGTTGCAGAAGAATAAGAACGATTGGTGCTCAACTTTTGCTACCTTGCTACGAGTACCCGCTCGGGATTGGTATCGGTCACTGACGCCAAAATCTATATGGTCCTTCGAGGAACTCGCTCAGATCTTCCTTAAAACCTTTGGGAAAGAGCTGACCGACAAGCGAGCCACTGGCTCAAACATGGGGAGTCAGACCAACAATCAGACGTTCCGTCCCAACCAACGAGGGATGACCTTCACTGTGACAATGACCAGGCGTTTAGCAGAGCTGGCAGTACAAGAATTCAACAGTGTGTCGGAAACTTTGATAAAGGAGCTCACATGGAAAGAAACGGAGTGGGAGTCCGAAAGCGGGGAAGACGTCAATGTCATGGCTGGCGGACCAACTCGCGAAAGAGACAGGGTTAACAAAAGGCACCGGAAAAACAGCGAAGTCACGACGAAACGACGCCCCCCGTGGTTTTCACCGATGAGGTCCTAAGAGGGGTAATCACACCCCACCCGGACCCTCTAGTGATAACAACACTGGTAGCTAACTGGAGTGTAAGGCGCATTTTAATCGACACCGGCAGCTCCACCGAAGTTATAAGTGTAGACGGTAAAATGTCTACGGGTCGGAAAGTCTGACAGTCAACGGGTCGACGGTCAAATGTCTTGTCGGGTCGGGCGGATGCTTCGGGGACCGGCTACGTGTCGAAAAGAACCTGCACACAAAAAGAGAGAAGAGATCGTGAAGCCTCTGGGACACCGGGATGGTGCCGGCCTAAGGGGGCTCCGACGGTCAAGTCAGATACTTGATCAAATATAAATAAGAAAGTCAAAGTGGGCAATAGAAGGGTAACCGTCGTCGGAGTGCTTAGGTGTCGCGGCTCGTGAAGTTGTCGGAACAGATCTCCACGATAGTGATTTACTTACGGTAATTAAGAGGGTGAGGGTAATGAAGTATCGTTGTTAACTCGCTGGTCGTAAAGGAGACTTGCAATAAGGTGCTGATCGTAAAGGGATCCGCAATAGGGTGCTGGTCGTAAGTGGATCGGACGGTGAGGATGAATGAAGGTGATACGCCTAGCGTCTTATCGCTAGATGAATGATGCAGTAAGGAGGTGGTCGTATTAGGATGGTGATACGACCAGATAGTTACTGCTGGATGGGTGTTACCGTCAGCTCCTTACCGTCGGATG
The DNA here is from genome assembly GCF_041429995.1 of Eschscholzia californica. Lineage (NCBI taxonomy): Eukaryota > Viridiplantae > Streptophyta > Magnoliopsida > Ranunculales > Papaveraceae > Eschscholzia > Eschscholzia californica. The sequence goes on along the minus strand of NW_028238472.1, from coordinate 14,314,708 downwards.
GGAGATATTTCAGACCGAAGGGCTCTTATGCAACAAGGTGGTGACCGTATGGTGTTGATACGGTTAGCTCGTTGTCGTTAGATTTGTGACTATCGGACTCCTATCTCGCAACTTCTAAGACAATGAGTCAGAGACTTTGAGAGGATCAGAAGATCTTTGAGATGCTTATGAGAGAGCAAGTGAGTAGAGAGAATGGATTAGACTACTCGAGTACTGTTGTCGAATATTGGATGCCTTGGTCTAGTTATAGCCTCTTGTAATTATAGTGGTAGAGGAGGGTCGTCTTGCTGACGGTCAGCTCGTAACCGACGTAATTATTCTGTGACATTACTCATGGAAGTACGTTAAGAGATAGGGGGATCTGACGTATCGACCGTCAGATGAGTATTCGAATCTCTTGGGGGACGGTCAGGATGTTACCGCGTGTGCGATAAGCTACTGGCCGGTAACGTCCGTCTTCAAGTGGAAGATACGGAATATTCACCATTAGTGCGGTTATGGATTGCGCGATAACCTTCTAGCCTTCAGATAGCTTAGTACTGGGAGGTGGTTATCGCGCGACACGTGTCAGATACGCTTAGTGTTAAGCGGGTATGGATCTGGTGATCATGCTAACGTCTTGGGCCGTTACCGGGCCTCCTTATCATGCTTCGCGGATTTTATCCTTACGAAGCGGTTGTTCATAAATTCTGCGGGCACCTCGTGGGGTGGATTTTATCCCTGCAAGAGAAAGGCAACAGTTCCACCCCCCCCGGGGGGAAAAAGAAGTCGTCAATCGCGAACACGCAACAGACATGCAAGGATAAAGCCGCGCAGGTCACCATCTCATCTCCCCTTTGATTTCTTATCCCGGATATATTTCTTCAAATAAAGTCGTTAGGCAGGAGAAGTAGAGCTACAAGCTACATATTTTATTAATAAAACAAAAGATTTTAGCGAAGGCGACGTCACAAAAGGAGGAGTCATAGCAAAACCCACTTTTCTTCGGCAAAACATGTAGTTCCGGTAGCTAAGGCGACGTCCAAGGAGAAGTCCTAGCTAAACTAGTTGCGCTCAAGCCAACGAAACCATCCCTGGTAGAAAAAGCAACGACCAGGGGACAAAGGAGAAATCCTAGCTAAACTGGTTGAGTTCAAGCCAATGAAAAACAACTCTGGGAGCAGCAGCCATGATCAGGGGCAAAGTCCAGACCCGAAAATCATTCTAAGCTATGCAGTTACGCTAATTTGGGTTCTATTTTGCAGAGGGAATTAGTAAGCCTAGGTCATGCTAGAATAAGTCTAAATTATTATTTTTGTAGGAGCGATCGTTCGGAGCATGCGTAGTAAGTTGAGGGGAAATGCACTAGTAAGTTAGGGATGGACTAACTACAATAAATACCTTGCTTATGAGTTTTCGTTTATGCAACAATAGGACATAGAAAGTAAGTCAATCAAGTGAAGATGGAAGCAGGAGTATAAAACCAACCCAAATTATAGCAATAAAAGATGGCAAGGTCACGGTTCAAGCAGCAAAAGAAAAGAGAGTCAACACCCAAAATACGAAATAAAAACGGAAATCAAGGCAAGTTATTGTTGTTCGTCAGAAGGAGAAGGATTAAGGTGACTTCCAGAACCAGGTTGGGAGACGGAAAAAGTAGAACCTTCATCAGAGTCACCATCCACCGGAACCATAGAGGTAGCAGCCCCGAAGTCCCATTCGTCATCACTGAAAGGGAAGTCCTCCTTCGAGCCCCGGTTAGCAGATACGGCATTGACAAACATGGCCACCCGATCCTTGTCGATATTGATGATGCATAAAATGTTCAGACGTTGACTAACGTCTGAAGAGTCAAGATGAGACCTGAAGTCTATAGGGTCAAGACCGGCTTGAGGCAGCAGGACCGCTGAGCTCCTGATGGTCCACCGAATGTTCCCCTAACTGGGAGGTCGGCCAGAAGAAACCAGCCCTGCAAAACGCCCTAGGCATGGACAGATTAGCCCTGGGGTCTTCAAAGGAGTGAGGAGGGTCCACACAGGTTCAGCCAGTGTCTTACGCCCAGAACTAGGGAGGCAACAGCGCCAAGCGACCTACCGACTTAATCCTGAAACTTCTAGAAAGATCTCAGTCGGCTACACATCTCGAAGTGTGTAAGCCAGTTTGGACTCCACGTATCTAAAAGAAGGAAACTTCTCCTTTAGAGTCTATCACATCGGCAAGATATCTAGGAAGAATCCTTGAACTTAGGAACTTTCACTTATCAAAGATCCGAGATAGACTCTAAGGGAAGCCTCACCACATCCATTAATCACAGTCGGCCTAATATCGCCTATAAAAGGCCCCCACATCGTCTTTCACAGGATACGATCTCTTTACCCCAAAAAGATCACAAGAAACTCAGAGTTCTCATAACTCACCCCCCAAAAGGATCAATCAATATTCATTCTTTTACTGCAAAGAACACCCTGACTGGTCTCAGCGTTGGAGCGGTTTTCGAACCCTTTGCAGGTTTTCCCCTTCGGGAACAGACGGACGGGAACAAGAGCAAGGAGCAAGGAGCAGGAGCAGGAGCGAGGAGCTGGAATAAAGAGAAGCAGAGTAGGAAGCAGAGCTGGAAGCTGTACACGATCTCTTTACCCCAAAAAGATCACAAGAAACTCAGAGTTCTCATAACTCACCCCCCAAAAGGATCAATCAATATTCATTCTTTTACTGCAAAGAACACCCTGACTGGCTTCAGCGTCGGAGCGGTTTTCGAACCCTTTATAGGTTTTCCCCCTCGGGAACAGACGAACGGGAACAAGAGCAAGGAGCAGGAGCAAGGAGCAGGAGCGAGGAGCTGGAATAAAGAGAAGCAGAGTAGGAAGCAGTGCTGGAAGCAGGAACACTAGGCTGAATAACACCCAACATAACGGAATAATCATGCATAAGTTGTCATGCATCAACTCCCTTTTTCATGCTGATATAACAGAAGGTCAATTGTTGACATCAACAGGTGTCACCAAATGTTGTAAGAGTTCAGGATTACCTTAATCGCTAGTTTTTCCCTCGATCATCATGCATAAGCTAACAAATAACTAAGAGTTTAGGATTACCTTAATCGCTAGTTTTTCCTCGAACCTTTACAATCAAATGCGAAGACCAAGGGCTCCACGTGTCCCTCCTCTACTCAATACACCCGAATGATCAACTTGATCTCCCACTTTGTAGTTGTCTAGAACTCCAATGGTGGTTTGATATGAAAAACACCTTCTTCTTTATTGACTAGTGATTAGTGGTGGTGGTGAGGCAGTTGTCATCCAACCGTCAGAGAAGTTTCCTCTCTAGAGTATCTAGGGTTTCTCTTAGAGTCTATATCGGATCTTTGGTAAGTGGAAGTTCCTAAGTTCAAGAACCTTTTAGGAGAAGTTTCCTCCCTTAGACACGTGAAGTACAAATTGGCTTAAACACTTCGAGATATGTAGGCGACTGAGATCTCTTGGGATGTTTCGAGATTAAGCCGGTAGGTTGCTTGGTGCGCTTCTGCGTCCCCAGTTCTGGGCGTAAGGCAGTGACCGAACTTGTGTAGACCCCCCTTACTCCTCTGAAGACCCCAGGGTTGATCTGTTCATGCCAAGGGCGTTTGCAGGGTTGGTTTCCTCTAGTTGACCTCCCAGTTAGGGGAATATGCGGTGGACCATCAAGGGCTCAACTGTCCTGCTACCTTAAGTCGGGTTGACCCAATGGACTTCAGGTCTGATCTTGACTCTTGAAGAGTCAATATTTGGACATTTTGTGTATCATCGGGTTTAAGGATTGATGTTCGTGTTTTCGTGGATGAGATTAAGGAGCTTGAGTCTGGTAATGTGATATTTGATGTTATAATATTCTTTTATTTTTTTCCAATTGTCTTTCTTTTAGTTATATTATTTACTAAATCGTTGATATTATTTGGGTTATAGGTGTCTTGGGTAATATGGATGATCTTGATTTTGATAATCAGCTATGAATTGGTGTCGATATAGTCAGGCAACTTCAAAATCTTCTCATTTATTTTACGAATTTGTGTTCCATTACACTTGGTCATATTTATATTGCAATCTCGTCCTTTATTTTCGTATTTGTGCTTTAATTTGCACTTTTCATATTTGAATTCGAATGTAATTTCATATATATTTGTTTATATTGTAGTTTAATGAATGTTTTAGAGGAAGTAAATGGCGTGGATAATTGAAGGAACATTTTTAGTATGAGGAAGGAAATGACTTGGAGGAATTGAAAAATCTGTGTTTAGATTTTTTTTTTGTTAATTCTATGTTTATCTTTTTTTTATCTTACTTGAATGTTGTGAACCTATGTTAGATGTTAGACTTAATGGTTTGTGACTAAAAAAAATTATTAACATGTTTTAATGGTTCGTTACTAAAACAAATTTTCAACATGTTGTAAGTAATCAAGGAAGCCTTTCAAAGCAGGGATATAGATCAAGGCAAAGCTTACACGTCGAGTGATTTTGTGAAGGATATAAAACCCAACATTTTGATGATAGACTTTTAATGAGGCAGACCTAGTGCGCTGATCGAGACACGCTTTTTAGGGCAGACTTGTCGTTCAAGGCAAGGCGAGTTTGCCGATGGCTTTTGATGCGGACTTAGTTGTTCTGTCGGGGTGGAACTCCGTCGATGAATGCCTCTTTTATCCATAGTGTAAGGGTATTGCCCTTTATTATAGATAGTTTATATTATACCTGCATTGTGTTTAGCGTGGCCAAAGCTTAAGGTGTTTTGGCGAAGCGTGGCTCGTCTTGTTTAAATGCTCGAGTCTATACTACATGTTTGAAATCCGTGAAGGATGGTACACTGTTTGTCCCCCTAGTCTAAGCTTAGAGCTTGAGAGGGTTTAAGGTTAGACTAAGTTTCATGGCGTTAGAGCTCGTTTACTATTTTGCACAGGCAAAATATGACTTGAATTGAAATATCATTGTATTTTAAGTAATTTTGTTATAGCAGAAATATTCGGGTGGTACAAGCGATGTCGTTTTGGTACGAAGTGGTTGTTCACTTTTGACATCAGGACTTTTACAAGTACTGACGTGAGTAGAATTGAATTCTGAAGCAGTGCGGAGCTAGCTTGCATAGTTGGGCAGTCTTTAGGCATAGTTGGGGTCTGAAGTAATACAGAGCTGGCTCGCAAAGTTAGATTGTCTTCAGGTGGGGTAGATGCGGAGTTATGTTATATCTTTGTTCGTATCTTGGAGAGATTGATATTGTCATTGACCCTTGCTTTCTCTAGATGAAGGTTATTAATGAAATCGAATCTATATTTATAAACGAAGATTTCTTTTTTTTAATAGAGTCTTTTTATGTATTTTTATGTAGGATTAAATTTCAAGTAGTACTTCTCATAAATCAAATCTGATTTTTCTTTTTGTATTATGATGTATATTCTGAAACATAATTGTATTATGATGAATCAAATATGTACTTTTTCTCATGGTTATTATATAAACTTATCTAAAATAGATCTATGTTCTGTAAGTTAGTTGTATTATAGGATTTATGTGTTGATTTTAAACTTCTTTTTTTACTTACACATTTTTTTGTGTTTTTGTTTTTGTTTGCAGATGAAAGTTGAGACTTAGAGATGGGAAAAATGTAATTTTTGTTTTGTTATTTAATTTTAGTTTTTATTTTTTATTTATGTAATTTCTATTTTATGTATATTTTTGGTGTTAATCTTTTTTTATGTACTGTATTTTTTTTTGTCTTATATTTATAAATGAAGGGTTAATTCCGTTTTGGCCCCCGATTTGTGACCAACTGGCCGTTTTAGCCCCCATAAGTGTCCGGCAGTTCGTTTTGGCCCCAAGGGCCAAATTTTTGACCAAATTATCCTCGGGGGCCAAAATAGAATTATTTCTGAAAAAGGGTAAAAACAAAAAAAAGCCACATCACCCCTTTCTTTATCATCCACTTCACCTTATCTCTCCTCCATCTCACCACCTCCTCTCCACCTCACCCTTCTTCTCCGGCAATAGGTTGCCGGCCGGAATAAAAAATTCCGGCCGGCCACCTTTAAAAAAAAAAAAAAAAAATTCTCTTTCTCTCTCTTCTTCTTTCTCTCTCTTACTCTTCTTCTTCTTTCTCTCTCTTTTCTTCTCCTTCTTCTTCTTTCTCTCTCTCTTCCTCTTCTTTACTCTCTCCCTCTCTCTTTACAAGTCCGGCGAAGGGGAGGACCCCCTTCGCCGGACGTCTGGTTTCCAGACCTTCGTCTGGATCTGGAACTCCAGATCCAGACGAATCTGGAAAGGGAACTCCAGATTCGTCTGGATCTGGAGTTCCAGATCCAGACGAAGGTCTGGAAACCAGACCTTCACGGCCTGGTTTCCAGGCCTTCAAAGTCTGGTTTCCAGACCGTGAAGGTCTGGAAACCAGACGTCCGGCGAAGGGGGTCCTCCCCTTCGCCGGACTTGTAAAGAGAGAGGGAGAGAGTAAAGAAGAGGAAGAGAGAGAGAAAGAAGAAGAAGGAGAAGAAAAGAGAGAGAAAGAAGAAGAAGAAGAGTAAGAGAGAGAAAGAGAATTTTTTTTTTTTTTTTTTTAAAGGTGGCCGGCCGGAATTTTTTATTCCGGCCGGCAACCTATTGCCGGAGAAGAAGGGTGAGGTGGAGAGGAGGTGAGGTGGACAGAGGTGATGTAATAATTGTTATATGAGGTGGACAAAGAAAAAGAAAAAAAATAAATTACAGAAATGCCATGGGGGTAGAATTGGGAGGTTGGAAAAAATTTGGGGCCAATTAGGAAATTTTTGGGGCCAAAACGAACTGCCGGACACTTATAGGGGCTAAAACGGCCAGTTGGTCACAAATCGGGGGCTAAAACGGAATTAACCCATAAATGAAATTCATGGATTTATTCCACTTGACTCAACTATTCCTAAAAGGCCAGCGCTTTGGGAAAAGCAAAATAGTTTCCGGGGTGTGAAGACTTGGTCAAAAATTGGTCAATTTTGTTTGACAATTTTATTTAGGGGGAAAGCAAAATAGCTTCTCCACCTCAACTCTCTCTCTCTCCACCTCACTTCTCTCTCTCTGCCACCTCATCTAATCGCCACCTCATCATCTTCACCGGTGAAGGTTGCCGGCCGGCCAATTTCCGGCCGGCGACCTTCAACCATAAATTTTTTTTTTTTTCCTTCTACTCTCTCTCTAGATCTGATCTAGAGAGAGGAGACCTCCATTGGAGGTCCGAGCAGACCTTCAAAAGGTCTGTTCGCAGACCTCCAATGGAGGTCTGCGAACAGACCTTCAAAGGGTCTGTTCCAGACCTCCATTGGAGGTCCGAACAGACCCACTGAAGGTCTGCTCGGACCTCCAATGGAGGTCTCCTCTCTCTCTAGATCAGATCTAGAGAGAGAGGGGAAGGAAAAAAAAAAATTTATGGTTGAAGGTCGCCGGCCGGCGACCTTCACTGGTGAAGACGATGAGGTGGCGAATACATGAGGTGTTAGAAAATATTCTCCATAAAATTTGTTTCCCCGGAAAATTTTCAAAATTCTACATATTCCCTTTAAAATTTCACACCCCGGAAACTATTTAGCTTTCCCCAAAGCGCTGGCCTTCCTAAAAATGGAACCCTAAGGTTTACGAACCCAAACTCTTCTTTCATTTTTATCCTTGTTTTATTTGTTATTCAAAATGCCCGCGACCCGTCTGTCCGAGCGTGTTAAAGCCTGAGAGGCTTGCAGACAGAACCGAGTCGCGGGCACAAAGTACTCAAATTTGTCTGGCCCGAATTGCCCAATAACCTGATCGGGCATTTCACTCTCGAGCCCGATCTGCCCGTGTCCGCGAAGCAAGAGTACGAGCCCGACCGAATCCGTCCAATTCCCACCCCTACGCACGACCTTAAAGCTTAATAGGAACAGTTAGATATTACCGATTTGAGTTATCCCCCATCCGATTCCTTCTTCCGCTTCGTCTCAATGAGCAAACCTAGATATAGGCTAGAGCATAGAACTGAATTGCTTAGTTTAGGTTGCGATTATCTAAACTTGGCTCTAAGGCTAAATGATTTGGTGCAATAGAGACTGTTAGGAGAGAATGATTCTAGCGAATGAAATCGAAGATTGCTTGGGAGTGGAGTTAGGGTTTACGAAGAAAGAAGAGGGAGAAAAAATCACTCTGTGGCGATAAACTCTATCTACTCAAAAATAAACCAACTAATTTTTTTTTTTTTTTTTATGAGATATAAACCAACTAACTTGATAAGGAGAAGTTTCTATTCTTAAGGGGGTAAAACGAATTACTCTTCAATTAGGACTCCCGTAATATAAAAATACTTTAATGTATTTTAAGGGTTAAACATCTCTCTGATACAGCTCGGTTTTTTTTTTTCTAAATAGTAAGAAAAATATGATGAAAACAGAGCAATATTCAATCTCCAGCCTCCATGATGATTTGATCACCAATATCCTTGTGATGTTACCAGTCAAATCTATATTACGATTCAAGTCAGTATGCAAAACCTGGTTATCTCTGTTCTCTAACCCTATATTCATTAAACTTCACATGAATCATTCAATTCAACAAGACAAATTTAGTCTCTTTCCCTATATCTTGGGTACAAACAGAGTATACTCAATTGATTATGATTCATCCTCATCTGATAAACCTCTTGATATTCACAATTACCCATTCTTCTCTTTGGAACAAGAGATTTACTTTGTGGGTTCTTGTAATGGTTTGATTTCATACGCTACTATGGATAATAGAATTCACCTTTTCAACCCGTCGACTAATGAATACAGAGTATGTCCGGCTTCACCACCATACAAGGCAACTAGTCAATCAGTTCGTCGTTCATATGTATCTTCTGGATTCGGATACGATTGCAAGCTTGACGATTACAAGATTCTGAGGATTGTATGCATGACAGAAGGCGATGATTTTTTTAGTGTAATCAGTTTGTACACTTTAGGCTCGAATTCGTGGAAATTCATTGAAAACATTCCTTACAAAGTAGTTAGTTCCGAGTGCGGTGTGCTTCTTCATGGGGCTCTCCATTGGGTAGCGATTCCGTCGTCTCTCGAAAGGTGGAGGAGAGCAACGTGTAATGTTATAGTTTCATTTGATATGGTTAATGAGAGATTCAAGCAAGTGCCCATACCTCCCCATTTTAATGTGAAATCGTATTCATCAAGAAGCACAATTTTGGGTATTTTCAGAGAATATCTTTGCATATTTGATAGTATAAAAAATGTTTGTACTCAAGTGTGGGTGATGAAGGAGTATGGGTCTTGGAATAAAATGTTCACCATTACAACAGACAATGTTATTCGATCGCTTTATCACATACAACCCATAAAGTGTTTCAGTAATGGCTACATATTAATAGAGAAAGATCTCAGGGATGTAATTCTATACGACTCAACGCGTAAAAAAGCTACGATTTCTAAGCTATGTTGCATCATGGATTATTCTGAAGTATCGACATGTATTGAGAGTTTAGTTTCACTAAATTCTAAAACTTATTTGAAGCTTACCAAATAGTAATTATGTTATTGAGTTCTGGCGAGAGTTAAATTTGTAGTCGAGTTAGTACTTTTTTTCTTTTTTCTTAGAGAACATAAATTTAAGAAAAATGATTCTCTTCCCGGCACGGAACCCGGTCGGATGACGTGTCGGGACGTGATTTAGAGAGAGAAATTTAAGGAAATTTCTTCCATTACAAACATATGTTTATGCTATGTCTGGCTAGGGCTAGGAAAATGGCCCTCAGCCAGGGACCAGATCGTGCCCGCCTGTCTCGAAAGAGGGCCACTGCCGCCCACTACCTGGCATGTGACAACGAAAGTAGGGGTTAGCTGAAAATAATTGAATTCTCCCTACTCAAACAGTAGGTTCTTCTATTGTATTTATAGTAAAAAATTAGTTGTTTACAAGATCTCTCTTGATAGAGATGAATACAATATTTGAAATTCAAAATTTGAAAGTGGAAGTTACAACTGACTTGAATACCAAGTCAGACCAAGACTAAGTCAAACATAATATTGTGTTATCAGCCCCCCTCAAGCCGAACGGGTTGATCCAATAGTGAGAGCTTGCTACAGAGAAATTGATGTCGAGCTTTTACTAGTCCCTTGGTAAAAATATCCGCAATTTGTTGTTGTGTAGGGATGTATACCACTTGAAGAGCCTTTTGTTGTACCTTTTCGCAAACAAAATGATAGTCCAACTCCATATGCTTGGTTCGCGAATGTAAAATAGGATTATGAGCCATGTATGTCGCACTAACATTATCACAATAAAGTGTAGGCAGTTGCTTAAGGACAACACCTAAATCCTGTAACAAATATTGAATCCATGTAACTTCTGCTGTGGTGGTGGCCATGACACGATATTCCGCCTCTGTACTTGAGCGTGAAACTGTTGGTTGCTTCTTCGAAGCCCATGAAACCAAGTGATTACCTAAATAAACACAATATCCAGAAACTGATCGTCGAGTATCTGGATCACCAGCCCAATCAGCATCGGAGAAAGCATTTAAATGAGACTCAAACCCACGAAGCTGAAAATCAGATTGTGTGCCAAAAAATAATCCCCGATCAATAGTACCTTTTAGGTATCGTAGAATTCGTTTAACAACACTAAAGTGAACGTCGGTTGGAGTTTGCATGTATTGACAAACCTGATTAACTGAATAAGTTATATGAGGTCTCGTCAAAGATAAATATTGTAAAGCTCCAACTAAAGAACGATATAACGTGACATTATCAAACGTCTTACCGTCTAACTTTGACATCTTCTTGCCACATGGGCTTGGAGTGGAAACAGGTTTAGATTGTAAAAGATCAATCTTGTTCAACAACTCGGTTGTATACCGTGTCTGAGTTAACAATAATCCCTTTTTGGTTCTTTTAATTTCCATCTCCAAAAAGTTATGTAAATCCCCTAGATCTGACATTGAAAACTGTTGATGTAGTTGTGTTACAATGGCATGAATAGTTGAAGAGTCTGAACCTGTGATCAAGATATCATCGACGTATAAAAGCAGTATTATAATGGAACCACCAGTGCGATAAGTAAATAATGAATTATCTGATGTTGAAGCAATGAAACCCAGCTCAAAAAGATAAGTCGTAAATCTTTGAAACCAAGCTCTTGGTGCTTGTTTAAGACCATATAAAGCTTTTTGCAGACGACAAACATAATTAGGATTTGAACTATCAACAAAACCAGGTGGTTGGTCCATAAATACCTCTTTGTCAAGAAAATCGTGCAGAAAAGCATTTTTAACATCAAGTTGTTTTATATTCCACCCCGACGTAACTGCCAAACTCAAGACAAGTCTAATAGTCACTGGTTTCACAACCGAAGAAAATGTCTCATCATAATCGAGACCATGTTCTTAGGAATAACCCTTCGCTACCAAACGTGCCTTATAACGATCGATAGAACCATCACTTTTCGTTTTAACCCGATACACCCATTTGCAACCGATAACATTCATCGATGGTGTTCGTGGAACCAAATACCACGTACTATTTCGAATCAATGCATTGAATTCATCTGCCATTGCATTCTGCCAATTGTATTTTTAGAAGCCTCTGTAAAACAACTAGGCTCTTTTGGCAAAGAATTAATTTGTGATAAAAACAAATGATGAACAGGATATCTTGAAGCAAGCATTGATTTAAATATCTCGGGTTTAGTAATACCTGCTTTTGATCATGTGACCATTTGATGGCTTGGAACCGACCGAACAGAAGAACTAGCTTCATCACGTCTCAAAGTAGATGGTTCACCAGATAACGGTTCCGGCTCATGTTGGTCTTCAATGAAGTCAGGAGAATTTGTAGCAATTGTGTTTTCCCTTTCCACAGATGATGGAACATCAGCTAAAGAAGAATTAAAAGGTGATGGGTGAACATCATTGGAGTGAGATGAGGTGGACATAGGTAAGGTGGAATTGGAAATAGAACTAGTTTCAACAGTGGGTAGAGTGGAATTGGAAAAAGGAATTACTTGAGGAGCCGAAGAGTTTTCTATATAGACCCATTGGGGTGCCTCTGACACAGTAACTTCTTTACTAACATTGAAAAGATCAGGAAGAGCAAAAGGAAATAAACTTTTTTCGAATAATACATCCCTTGAAATATAAACTCGAGATGTTTTAGGATCGAAACATTTATAACCTTTGTGCATCTCACTGTAACCGATAAAAATGCAAGGGACACTTTTATAATCCAACTTGTTTTTGCGGTAAGGAGTTAAAAGTGGATAACAACGACAACCGAACACTTTTAGGAATTGGTAATCAGGTGACCGATTATATAAGAGTAAATATGGCAAATTATTTTGTAAAGATGTAGATGGCAACCTGTTTATCTATGCGGCAGTACTGAAGGCTTCCGGCCAATAAGATTTTGGAAAATGACTTTGGTGGAGTAAAGCAAGGCCGGTTTCAACAACATGGCGTATTTTTCTCTCAGCCACCCCATTTTGTTGCGGGGTGTGAGGACACGACATTTGATGAAAAATACCTTGTTCAAGGAGATAATCACGAAGTTTGTGTGAAACGTATTCACCTCCACCATCGCTTTGAAGTATTTGCAGTTTAGCATTGAAACGATTTTCAACTAAAACTTTAAAAGTCTTCAAACAACCAAGAACTTGGGTTTTATCTTTCAAAAAATATAGCCATGTAAATCTTGTATAGTCATCAACGAGAATTAAAAAATATCGAAAACCAGAAGTAGAAGTTACGGGCGAAGGACCCCACAAGTCACTATGAATTTTTGAAATAGGCTTGGTAGATTTAGTAGAAGACAGTGAGAAAGGAAGTCGATGGTGCTTAGAAAGAATACAGGAGTCACATAAACCAACTGATTTCAAACCTTTATTTGATAGGAATGAAGATGAAATAACACGAGAAAAAACACGGGAATGGGGATGACCCAAACGCATGTGCCAAACTTGTTCCTAAAAAACTAGAATGAAAACTCCTAACAGCATTTTTGAACCCTTGAAGAGCCTTTCCCGAGCACTTGTATAAACCATCTTTATTGGTTCCGTGAAGTACTAGCTTCCCCTTTCGACGATCCTGAACAAAAAAATGATCACGATCAAAAATTACCCAACAATCATAATCTTTAGTTAATTGGGAAACAGATAAGAGATTTTTCGCAATTGACGGAACGTGAAAGACGTTCTTTAAGGTGAAGGAGGAAGAAGGTGTTTTTAAAGAAACATTACCAACATGAGAAATGGGTAAGAGAGTACCATTTCCAATAGAAATCTGTTCAGAACCATAATATGGATTTTTGTTTACCATCGTCGTCGAATCACTCGTCATGTGGTTCGTTGCTCCTGAATCAGCATAATAACTTGGATCAAAGGGCACAACATGTTGTTGATAAGCAGCAAAAGACTGTGGGACATCCTGTGTTTGATAACCTGGAGTATAATGATAACACTGCAAAGCAGAATGCCCGAAGCCGCCGCAAATCTGACAAGTAATGGGTTTTTGATTGAGAGGGGGTGGACTGCCGAGGAGAGATTTTTGCTGAGATTGGTTTGGAGTATACCAACCATTATGAGAATTCCAACCGGATCGTCCTCGTCCACGTCCCCTTGCTCCATATTTGCCACCTCGACCACTTCCACGAGTTGCATAGGATTGAGTGTTCTGACCTCTAGGTTGAAGCTGAGGTTTATCGAGCTGGGTTTTGGCTACTAAAGCTGTGGCCAATGAAGAACTGGATTCAACCTCTTGTTGTTTGAGCCGCATTTCTTGAGTAAATAACAAGGGTTGTAGCTGATTGAATGTAGGCAAAGTTTCTCTGATTTCAATAGCTGTAACAAAGGAGTAGTAATCCGATCCCAAACCTCTCAAAGTGTGAAGCACAAGTTCTATGTCTGGAACAGGAGTATGAGCAGCCGCTATAGCATCTGAAATCTCCTTTATTTTACCTACATAATCAGCCATTGAGAGTGATTCTTTCTTAATAGTTTGGAGATGAAGAAGCATTTGTGATTTCCTAGCTGTGTTTTGTGCCAAAAAGGTCGATTGCAAATAAGAGAATAGAGATTTTGCCGTATCAAATTCGGGTGTTTGGGAAAGAACAGAGGGGGTAAGGGTTGTGTTTATCCAACTAATTAAAGTTTGATCAACATGAGTCCAAGCGAGAAATGCCGGATTTGGTATCTCCTGATTTGTTGTTTCGTCAATGAGGAAGGAAGGAGGAGAAGTTGTTGTAGCATCAATGTGATGATACAAATCTTGGGACTTCATTATAGGAAGGATTTGTTTCTTCCAAGTAAGGAAATTGGTATGATCAAGCTTAATGGAAACTAAGGGAACAAGACTAGTTAATGATGGAGGATTATGGTTTGTAGAGGAAAGAGGTGCAGAGGAAGACATTGGTGAGATGAAAAATGATTAAGAAAAACCTAAACTACTGATACCATGAAAATAATTGAATTCTCCCTACTCAAACAGTAGGTTCTTCTATTGTATTTATAGTAAAAAATTAGTTGTTTACAAGATCTCTCTTGATAGAGATGAATACAATATTTGAAATTCAAAATTTGAAAGTGGAAGTTACAACTGACTTGAATACCAAGTCAGACCAAGACTAAGTCAAACATAATATTGTGTTATCATTAGCAACGGTCGGTGAACCCGACTGATCGAATTTGACCGAACCGAATGATTTTTAGGTCGATTTGAACAATGTTCGACTCCATTCGACTGAAGAACAATCAACCGATCTTTGTTTGGTTCGGCTTAGGTTTTTGAAAACTGGCCAAACCAAACCGACTGAACGCTTTGCAGCACCGTGCAACCTCTTGCAATACTTTTGTAAAAAATATTGGTTTTTAGCCAAACAAACTACAAATATTTGGATTTTTAACAAACAAAAAAAAAGAATACCAAATCTGGATTTTTAACAAAAAGAACTTGTCTTTTCTAACTAAAAAAAATTAAAATTTAATCTTAGCCCAATTTCGTGTATAATTTATATATACATTTATATAATATTATAAACTATCATCTCAAATATATATATATATATATATATATATATATATATAATATTATAAACTATTATCATAGTTTCTTTCTTTTTTCCAAATTATCATTACTTAATGTGGATCGAAAGAAGTCGGTTTAAATAGTGAAATTAAATTTTAAGTTTTATTTTTCTTGCTTCATTTCATTTTTTTTTTTGTCATGTTTGATTTAGTTAATTGAGTTCGGCCAAACCGACCAACCGAACACAATCGCCTCAAAACGAACCACATCGAAAGAAGTCGGTTCACGATTTGATCGGTTTCGACCAATGATTTAGCCAAACCGTCATTGATGGGTTTGGATTCGGTCTGATCCTAAATGGTCGGCAACCAACCACTGTTCCCCTTAACGAGAGGACACCGTCAAACGATAAGTAGGATCCCTACACTTAAGACTGGCCCAAAAGTCCCGTACCTGAATAACCCTCTATCGTCTTTTTTTTTTTTGGAAGTCGACTACGATCTACGTATGTCGTTACATTTGGCACTTGATACATCATAGATGTGATAAGCTCGATAACCGCCCACTCAAACACTAACAGAACCCTCTATCGTCGTTGGACAAATAAGTCGCGCCTAGGGCTTCCACTTTCTTTCCTTCAAAACTGCCAAAGATCTTTGTCTCCCTCTAGAGACTAAACTCGACATGCATTATCTCTCTCTCTTTATATCTCTTTCTTGGTCTGCAAGTACAACCATGGCTCTCTCTTTTCCCTCTCTCTTTAAGTTTCTATAACTAACCGATTCAGATCTAGAAGTATTTTTCCGGCGAAGGTCCTCCCTTCGCCGGAATCATTTTATGATTTCTGTTTTGCCTCTCTTTCCTCCCTCTCTCTCTTTACAGTTAAACCGTTGTGATGGTATGAATCGATCACGACAAGATCTGGTGGTGGTGGAGTGCATCGGATCTACTAGTTCCTCTCTAGTTTTAGTCGTGGTGGTGGTGATGTGTGTGGGTTATATGGCGAGATCTGGTGGTGCTTGGTGATGGTGATGTTGTGGTAGTGGGGGTTCAGTTGTGGTGTTTGTGATGATGATGATATGATGGAGGTTATGAAGAAGTGGTGGTGGGATGTTGATGATGAAGCGACCGGATATTTGTGGTGGTGGTATGGTGGTGTTTTGTAATGGTGGTGTGGTGGTGGAGTGAATACTGTGGTGGTGTAAGCAGGGGCGGATCCATGGGGGTGCGAGGGGGTGCGGCCGCACCCCCTGGATCCTCCCGAGAAAAAGATATAGTAGTAGTAGTATTTTTTTTCAATACATAGAGAGGTATTTATAATATATACTTTCTGGTGTGACAAAGTGACGCAGAGGAGTCTTTGGCTGAGTGGTAAGAGCGCGTGTGAGAGTAGTTCATGAGATCATGAGGTCTTGAGTTCGAAACCACATAACAGTATTTTCACTTCTTTTTTTCACGTTATTTTTAGACCTATATATACTATATATTGTGTGTATTGTGTACATATAACATCAAGTAGGAGTTAGCCCATGGTTGAGGCATATGTTTTTTGTGTGAGTGGGAGCATGAGGTTCTGAGTTCGAGTCCGGTTATAAACAATTTGATTTATAACCTTTTTAATATTTCAACTATCCTAAATTTCTATAAAATTCAATTCAACAACTCTAAACCCTATAAATTACAATTCATCTACCGTAAACCCTTCAAACTTCAATTCATATACAATAAATCTTATAAAATTCAATTCATATCTACCCTAACTCCTATAAACTTCAATTCATCTACCATAAATCAACTCAATTCTCATCACTTCTTCTTCATCTTACCAAGTATTCAAGCTTAACTAGCAACTAGGGTGTGAGTTTTCTTTGAACTTCAGTTTTTATTTCAATCAATCATAAACTTCAATTACAACTGGTTTATATAGAGTTTAGAGAGAGAGAAAGATAGTTAATTAAAGTTCGGTAGAAGAGTAACAACTAACTAAACTAACTACTAACAAAATTACCAAAGTTAGTTAAACTAACTAACTTTGTTTCTTGTTGTTCAGATATAAGGAATGCCTCTGGAGTTGTCTTCATTGTTGAGTTGGACCTTCAGAGCTTGGGCTTTTTGTTGTCTGTTTTACACTTTATGTAAAAGTAAAGGCTTAAACTCTAGAAAACTTTTCTATCTCTTCAGAACCCTACTCTTACTAGGGAAATATATTTCAAAAGAAAATTTTCTTCACGTTCATTTAG
The DNA here is from genome assembly GCF_041429995.1 of Eschscholzia californica. Lineage (NCBI taxonomy): Eukaryota > Viridiplantae > Streptophyta > Magnoliopsida > Ranunculales > Papaveraceae > Eschscholzia > Eschscholzia californica. The sequence goes on along the minus strand of NW_028238472.1, from coordinate 14,297,475 downwards.
TTCAACACCAGTAGTTCTAGACTCGACTCGATTATGCGAACATTTCAAAATATGAACTCTCGTAGATGTCAATTGCGTTTGTAATCGTCGATGTATTAACATACTTAATAAATATAAGTATTTAATTAATTACTGTGTTTGCAAAAAAAAAAAATTTAGGTATGTAAATCCGCACCCCCTAAGTGAAAATCCTAGATCCGTCCCTGGGTGTAAGTGATGGTGGTGGTGGTGTGATGGGTGCAAAAGGGTGGTGGTTTAGGGTGGCGGGGATGCTGGAGTTTGTATAATATTAAAACAGCAGCGGCGACGATTTTTCTATGATGGAGGCGGTTCTCCAGTGATGCGACAGTTTCCGACGATGAAAGCAGTTTTCCGGCGACAATGGCGGTTTTACGGCGACAATGCGGTTTTCCGGCGAATGTGACGGGGATGTAAATTAGTTTATTCTTATTTTGTATTATCTGTTATTTTGGTGACCTTTAGGGTCTTTTCATCCGTGATCTATAGGATCCTTTCATTTTCGACCTTTAGGGTCATTTTCTTGAGTCGTGTCTAGTCCAATTTCTTTCTCATTATGAGGCACTTTACATTTAAAGGTATGCAATTCTCAGGATGTTTGAAGAGAGAAATAAATATGATCATCCATGTATCAATTGTGATTCAATCACGTATGAATGAATATGGTTCGCGTAGTTTCAAAAAAAAAAAACCATGGAGTTCACCACCCTTTGGTGTAGTGGTAGGACATCCATGAGGTCCTGGGATCGAGTCTTGTTGGAAGCAGTTTATCACCAAGATTTATTCCATGTAATTTAGGCACTAAATAAAAAAAAATTGTCGGGCTTTAGGCTCTTTCTTGTCGGGTTTTAGGCCTCTTTCATTATTGGTTTAATTTAGGTGTGTATCAATGATCATAGTCGAGTTCTCAAAAAAAAAATACAGCCATGGATGATGAGGCACTAAATAAAAATAAATTTTGTCGGGCTTTAGGCTCTTTCTTGTCGAGTTTTAGGCCTCTTTCATTATTAGTTTAATTTAGGTGTGTATCAATGATCGTAGTCGATCTCTCAAAAAAAATACAGCCATGGATGATGAGATTCGAGAGAGACTGAACATCTGGTCTGCCTGATAAAACTATGCTTTCAATAGTCGACCTAGAAATAAAGAAGCTTCTAAAGCATCTCCTGAGCTAAAATATAATCCCAATAGTAGGCGAAATCAGGCGACTTGTGGGCAGATCATGAAAGAAAATTAAGAAATTAAGATTTTACCATCTTTGCTTTCGTTCTGTTCAAGATGTTGGGTGCGGATGTAGTTGCTTCGTTACTAGTTTGCTTACTGTCCATCCTTCCAATAATTTCAGACAAGGTCGGAAGACTATTTAGCATATCGAATAGCTTTTTCCTGTAACAAAAAATCATAGCCTGGGTTACAAGGATATAGAACTCAAACATGGACTTCCCTAGCTACCACACTGCGTACATGATCGATACATGATAATTGATACGATTCAGGCGAAAGTAAGACACAAACGCTCTCGATATAGACCTTCACCTAAAGAAAACCGACCCTAACCAGAATACGATTAGGAACATCTATTAGCATTTAAACAGACCAACTTCTATCTAATCTTCACAGACCCTATAAATCAAAATTGGGAACTCTGTTGTAGTTTTTAGTACAAAACCGAAAGTCAGTGACCCAAAAGCAGTAAAGAGAGCATTTCGAAAAGGAAATCCAGTTCGAAGAAGAAAACGTCTAGAAGAACTAATAGTGATGAATCTTACCGATCATCTGAACTAAAGAAACATTGAAATGCATAATACAAGGCGATGGTGAACAACCATGAATCACTGTGAGCTGCAACCCATAATCTCCATTCACGAACAGCCGTGCCATCCCGGGAAAAGTTTATACCCAATACAGGCTCAGGAAGATCAGGAGGTAACTCTTCATATGGTTCCCTAACTTCCCAATTTCCATCTGGAAGACCAAAAAGACACAGATTTTCCTTTGCTGCAACCAAAAGTTATCAATACTTTCAAATAGAGTTTTCCTCTGATGATAACACCCTAATAAAAACCCTAAGATTAATCATACAAAATTTTCTTGAATTTTAAAGAATTCATTGGTAGAATAACTCACTAGGGTCACATTGCCTGTAAAATTCATCAAATTCTGCATACAAATAATCAGAAACAGAGAAGATGTCAAAATTAAAGAACAGAGAGAGAATTGAATTAGTAAGGATGAAGAATGGGAAAATGAATTATCAGTGGTAAGAGCCTTGAACATTCCAAGGCGTCTATCTCTAAAACTATAGAAAATAGATTCGGGAGTGGTATTAAGATCAAACCCAGATTCCATTTTCAAGAAGATAGAAAGAAAGAAAGAATCAAGAGATTTCAACAAACAGAGGGAGAGAGATAGAATAATAGTTTGTAACGAAGAAGAAGAAAGATTAGGGATTTGAGAATGCCCTAATAATCTTGAATGAAGAAAACAAGAATTTCTCTATGAAAAGTTTGATCTTTCTGAAATTTGAATAGCTAAGGGAGAGGGAAAAATGAAACCCTCCTCTCTGTTTTATAGACACTTATCTCTGATGTTAGTTAGCCGTTAGAACAGTTATTATGGTTGTCACTACTTAACTACCCTTTTTTTATCTAAAGAGAGAAATTTTGAGGTATATCCTCCTTTCATATTCATATTTCTAAGAAGATCCTTCTTCCCGAAATTTTTTCTCCCCACTCCATAACTTCTTCCTCTCGGGTTCTTCCTGTCTCAACTAGGGCTAGCGGCTAGCCTAACCTCTCATTGATGGCACAGAGAGATGGGATGGGAGGCTAGCCTAAACTTTCATTGATGGCACAGAGAGATGGGATGGGAGGCTAGCCTAAACTTTCATTGATGGCACAGAGAGATGGGATGGGAGAGATGATGGTCGTTACCATGGAAGATTGTGATGACTATATGGCTAAAGAGGCGAAGCAGAGCGTACCTTCTTTATGGGGTTTTCGGTTAAGGTTAATTTAGTTTACCTCCGTCACGAAAACAACTTATGACAAACCACACAAATGAACGTCGTTTGTATTCTTCTGCTACCCCTAGTTCGGGACATTCGAAAAGATTACCGAGGCAAAAAGTATAAAAAAATATAATGTTCAACGAGGATAAAAAAGAATTCTTGAGTCAAGCTAGATTGACCAACTTTGGCAAAAAAAGAGAACCAATTATAAAGCAAAAAGTTTGTGACACTTGTTTTTTATTTTCTCTAAAGTCAAATATGAAAGTTGACTTCGAAATCTTATTAACTAAAATTCCGAGAGTTTGTTTTTATTTGACTCGTGATGTCGAGACAATTGTAAAGGGGCGGCTCAGCCTGGTATTGGTTGCACTCAAGTCCGTCATAAGTCTAAATCAAGTGTCCTCTGAAGTAACCTAAAATGACTAATGTACCCCTAAGAGAAATCAAATTCAGATGAGTCAGATTCTGATAATGCAGAAAAAACGACCAGAAGCCCACAAAGAATAGAAGCCAAATAAAGAAAAGCAGAACACCCATTAAGCCAGTCTAGAGATTAAACTATATGAGATCAATTCTGTTTGAAATTCACCCTAGGGCAAACCAACAGATGGTGATCTGACAATGCTCCTGAATTCTGTGTCAAAGTAGTTTTACTAACTCAGAGATCATCTGACGGTATTTCGAAGGCCCAACCGAGGTCATGTGGCAGTCCGCCGCAAAATACATCTTATTTCAAACCCGGCCTATAACTTGCAGCTCTCTATACTACTCAATGAAAACAGAATAGCACTTACCTACCAAAATGAACAATCTAACTCTCTTCCCTTCAAAATCATGTTATACTATCAAACTGTACATGATATATTCACCAAGTAAATGTCATATCGAATGACAATCTATACACTACATGACCATGGGTAGTGAAGCAATAAATTGTATCAAGGAAAAAAAGAATCCGACGATTATATTTGAATATAGCAATGAACAATTGAGTAAATTTGTCTAGTTCTTCCAAATCTTCACCTATTACCTTCATCAAGCATGAGAGAAATCTTTACCTACACCTTGTAAGCCCAACCATTTTTTTCTAGAAATATTCGAACTGCCTCCTTGATAGCATGGTTTGGAATCAGTTGGTGCTTGTCAAGTGGTTCCCTAGTGATCGGATCGAACTTACCCACCTATATTTTAAAGATGGTCGCGAGTTTGAACATCAGAATATGTGAAGTTAAGAGTTTGTAAATGTGAAAATGCAAAAGAATTGTTACCTTCTGAAGATGATCGAGTAGCACTTTTCGCTCGTAAGTTAATCCACTAGGGGTAATAACAGGATCTCGAAAAACATCAAGAGTGATCTTACAACATAAGTGGTCCGGAATCTGAATATTTAGAAGTAGTTAACAACAAAAAACATCATCTTTCAAAACAAACCGAAAAGAAAAAAAATTGACATTGGTTTTAGGAGGCTGAGATTCTTACCTCAGCTGGAGTGTCAGCTTCTGTCGCAGATCTGAATACTTGCCCCAATAGGTCTAAATTTTCCAAATGGGTTTTCTTAGCTTCATCTGTAGCAACTTCAGCTTGAGAAGTATCGAGTAAAAATTGCTCCTCCAAAGCTTTATCACATGTTTCTCTGAAAGATAACCAATTATAAATCGAAATACGAAATGAGTTCATAGAAAGTAAAATCAGGAAAGATCAATTAACAAGTATATATAAATATATACTTTAAGTTTTGTAGCTTCCATGATCGCTTGCATGACTTTTCTTCCCATATTATGTATTTTGCTTTGGCAAGCTCTAACCAGATCTCTTCAACCATATAACTCCCAGGATTTGCACCCCTTCCAAGTTCCAAAGCCTATTAAGGAATTGAAAGATAAAGGTAACATTCAACTTGTTGACAGATAAAACCTAGGTAGAAAATAAAACAATAGCAATGGAGATTCTTATCGCGCATACCCAGCACACTAAAATCTCTTCAATAAGAAGACCTACATAGTACATGCATAAAAAATAATCTTCGCTGATCTGATGCGAATTGAATTACTTACAAATTGGATCAGAGTGACGGGCAAGTGAAGGCCACACAAATACATGTCCAAACGGACAGCAATCCTAAACGAATTGAATTACACACTTTTCACTTTTATTTCATCTACTTCCTAATTTCAGTTGCTTCCTGATTAGTTAGATTTACTTGTTTTCTCTTATTGTTAGTAGACCGAAAAGTTAAGAAAAACTCTAGTGAGATATTTGTTTCTTCTAATAGAAGTAAACGTCCTTATGAGATGGAGTACAACAGTTGGAGACATTCAATACAAAGGTGACAAAGATGATTCCATTTCTTCTGCAAAAAAGTATTCTCATTTCCTAGCAGCAAATTCTGTACAGCTAGGTGCAAACCAACACATATGTTTTTCTTTGCTATCCTTTCAAATGGTCCATTTTATATAAATTATAAAACTCGGAATCTCGCGAACAAGCACTACCAAATTCATGGTGTCACGGCTGTAGAAATAGGTACTTCGAGACTACTTCTAGATACAGCCAAATAAATGAACCTTAACATACATACAATCTAACATTCTAATTGATTACTTTTCTGTAGGGTTTTCAAGATTTTTAACTAAAAGGTCCAGATCATCCCCTAGCTCCTAACAAAAGGAGGCGTGCTTTAGCAAATCAAGGAATCATGGTCCTCAAGGCACCCAAGGCATGCCCTTGGGTTCCTGATTGGTGCTAAATTGATTTCTTTGTTTCCCACAACAAATAACCGATGCACAAAATATCGATCACTTTCTTCACCTTATGGGTTGTACATTCTAGTGCCGGAGCTACTTGAAGCTTGTGGTGTACAAGTGTAACTGTGCTTGATATGGTCGTACAATAAAGCTAGACAGGAAAACTTTATGCAATTTCAAACAATCGAAGTCTTTATCCATGTTTAACGAAGACTGAGCATCATTAAGAACTCGGAGCTTGTAAAAGACTGAAAACCACATGACTTCACAGAAGATGCAGCTCTAGATAGAGCTAATTAGAGACATACAACAGCATCAGGAATGAACACCTAGGAGGAGAGAATCATGACTAATTACTATATGATGTATATGAGTCATTGTAACACGACGTAAACACGCTGAGAAACATAGATATCAAATCTAGAAAATCAACTGTTGCAGGGATGCAAAGGGTTAAAAGCTTGTGACCTTCTCCAAGTGTTGGACGGCTTCAACATACTCTAGTTTCTGTAGTAAAGCAAGTCCCAAAATATAGTGTGCCTGCCATTACCAATTAACCATTTAATAAAATTTGACAAAATCAGATAAGGGAAACTAATCCAAATAAAGTTGAAGTAAAGTTCCCTATGTAATAGAAGCAAGTGTACCAAATACCAACAAAAGCTATAATATACTCTACGACAAAACAAGCTGTTATTATTGCAACCCAAAATAAACAAAAGCATGATCCCCTCAAGGCCATACTACAACAAAAATAAAAACCAAATTGCCCTTATGTGTTATATAGTCTATAGACCATATTATGTCTTCTAAATGCTCTATATTGTACTTGTAGGAGTAGCAATAACATACCGATGTTAATTTGTTAAACTGAAGGCCTATGTAGCCGGTGTATTTGGTGCCATGTCAAAAGTCGTATCTATAAATCTCACACGCAATCCCCTTCTATAAATCGTTAACCCTTCCATCCAAAACTCTTTACCAATCCAGCATACATTATTAAACTTTCCGTTATCTCTCATACGTGTATCACGTAAAATCTAATATCTCCCTAATCCCTCACATTTTTCCCTACTACCCTATCCCTGACAACCCCGCCTCCACTTTCCACAATCATTCCTAACCCCCTCCAGTTACGAAACTGATTCCTCTCTTCAAACCAACTTCAATAAACGGTTTGTTTTCTCACTGCCTCTTACACAAAAGAACTGAAATCTCGTCGTAGTTTAGTTCTAGGGCTTCAAAGTATATCATCTCCAATGTTTTATGCTTTTAACCACTCTCCTATAAAGATCTATCTCCATTTGAATTAATGAACTTTAACTCGTTGTATTTCGGTTACCTATGTAACTCAATTTTTAAGAGATCAATGCAAAAATAGGGCGTAAACTTTCTCGGACGCAAAACGTGTTCATTGTACAATGTTGTTAAACACATAACTGTTATACTAGCTAGATAATAAAGAATAAACAATTAGATGACCTTAAGAAAACCCTAATTTATGTTATCAAACCCAAGAAAATTCAAAAAAAAAGTATATCAAACCTTAACAGAATGTCCATCTAATTGAAGAGCTTTCCTACAATCTTCTTCTGCCTTTTCCCAGTTGCTACCAAAAATATGTAACAAAATAAGAAATCAAGGTTTTAAGAGAGAGATATTAATGGAAGATTAACAAACATACTTTCGTTTCCGATGACAAAGAGCACGGTTTGTCCAATATACAGGAACATCAGGGCAAAGTGTAATCGCCTAAAAACCCAGAAATCAAAATCAAAAATTCGAAATACCCAAAGTGGGAAATAAGATATTGTACGGAAAATAAGAAGAAAACCTCTGTATAAGCATCAATGGCGGCAGCAAATCGTTCTTTACTAAAATACAGGTTCCCATCTTTTCTAAGAAGCTCGGCTTGTTCTGATGCGGTATTAGTTTTGCCGTTACTAATTGGAGCCATTTTTCACCTTTGGGTTTTAACAATTAACAGTATCAGTAATCAAATCAAAGAGAAGGAGAGAGAGAGACCGAGAGAAGAGAAGATCGGAAGAGAGATAAAAGGTGAAAAAGAGGGAACCAGGAATTTCATTGTACTGTAGAGAGAGAAAGAAAGAAGAAATGAAACAACATTTGATTCGTTGTTTATAGAGAGAGAGAGAGAAAGTGAGGGAAGAAAAAATTCGATCGGTTTTTGTAGAACCCCAAGAACAAGAGATGAAAATCACCTTATTAGAATTTCAAGTCTTCATGAAAGTCAGAATATATTTTAGAAAAAGAGGGGGTTTCCTTCTTTAATTAAATCAAGAAATTTGGAATGAAATCCAAGGGTCACTATCTCCCTAATCCTTTACATGATATAGTTATAGCATAAATATATAGTAAATATGTATATACATCTATAATTAAATTAAGAAATTTGGTGAAGAACAAATTATAAATTTCTTTAAGTTAAAAAAGTAGGCTATATATTTAGTGGTAAAAAATTTAAATTTTTGTTTTTGTTTTTTGTTAAAATATAAGCACTGCATTTGTATCTTGTTTGGTTAAAAACTCAATTTTTTTTTTTTTGTAAAACTACTGTAAGGTGTTATAAAATTGTTGCGAAGTTGTCGCAAGGTGTTATTGGTCTAAAACTCTTGAGGAGGATTCCTCATAAACCCTCCACGGCTCTCGTCCTCTCTTCGCTTATATGTTTTTCCTCTCACAATTCTGACGCAGAAAATGTTTCGCTTCGCTGAAAACGAAGAAAAATAATTTCATTAGCAACTCTAGAACCTGAAGGCCTTGAACTGTTGAGGAGGGTTACCCTAAAACTTCTCCCCTTCATCTCAGACAAGAGAGAAGAAAGACGGAGGTACGGAGAGACGGCGAGAGGGGCAAAGAGGGTTTCATTTGCCGATTTATGTAAATACATTTTATTAATATAAGTAAAATTTTCATTTCTATTTAGAATATTTTATGAAAAAGTTGCAAAAACAGGGTTAAGATATCTATATTAAACAAATTAATGTTTGCAGCACAAGCATTTAAAATAATTAGTGTTTGGGACATCTTACGTTTTTCACTACAATTAACTAACATTAACGTTCGTTAGACATCATTATTTTTAGATGGTAAAGTTGGTCAAAGTTAGTTCATGTCCCAAACTCAAAAGAGAACATCTTCGTATCTCAAAACCCATCACTCAATACTCATCATCACTTAGTACTTATGTTTACCCTTTTTGGAAAATAACTTGATAAATTAGTGTTTAGCCACAATTTTTTTTTTTAAAATAGTGTTTGGGACATCTTACGTTTTTCACTACAGTTAACTAACGTTAAGGTTCATTAGACATCATTATTTTCAGATGGTGAAATTAGTAAAAACTAGTTCATGCTCCAATTTCAAAAGAGAACATCTTCGTATCTCCAAATCCATCACTCGGTACTTATCATTACTGAGTACTTATCATTACTGAGAACTTATGTTTGTCCATTTTGCAAAATAACTTAATAAATTAATTTAACTTATGGTGTTCTTTTTTAACCTTTTTAACTCGTCGGTTTTCTTCTGTTATTCGCTATTTATTTTCTTCACTAAATAGGACTGTGTCGCTCTCTCAGATAAGGATGAAGATGGTGAGATTCAATGATTCATAGATTCAAAATTGTGATTGAGGAAAATCACTCATCATGGTCAGATTCATAAATACGAGATTGTGATGTAGGAAAACCATTCATCATAGTCCGATTCATAGATATAGATAGGAGATTTCATTGATTAGTATAGAGATAATGAAATTTAGGATTTTCATTAATGTGAAATGATTGAAACTAGGGTTTCCGATGTTAGCATCCTACTAACAAGAAGATGATGACAAAAATCTAAAGGCACCACTTATTTAATTGGTGAATAAATGGAGACAGCACGATATTTTAAAGGCACACTCTATTTTTCAACCATCCAATTAACCCTTTAAAATTTTAATGCACAAATGAAAATTTTAATTTTCTTTCAGATCATAAAAAAATTGGTTTTCACATCTAACCTTTTCCCAAGTAACAATTGTTTTTGAAATTTTAGTTTTCGAACTGTTTACAAATTACCAAGACCACAGAATTGGAATTAGTTGTGTGCTTTTTGTAAGCTTGTTGTGTTGATTAGAACTCAACTCACATTTTGACTAAAGACATTTGTAGAGTTATGGTAAACTATTTTCGGCTTATTCTTCCAAAACTAAGAAAAAGATTCAGTTACACTGAGCTACAAAAGTATTAAACCATATATCGTAACCCTGATAAAGTAAAGATCGACACAACATTGATATATTTAGCTTATTTTCGAACTTGGAGATCCAATGACACTCCATCATAACACTATATTCAAAGATAAAGGCATGTTTCAACTCAAGGTTGAATTTATTTTTATTCACTATTGCATCAGAAACTAGACAACCTAGAGTTTCATACAACTGCATCTAGCTGATTCGTTTTTATTCACTATGCATCAGAAACTAGACTAACCTAGAGTTTCATATAACTGCATCTGGCTGATTCTGTGGCATCGCAGCTTGAAACGCGGGTAATTCATTGTATGCTTCGTTGAGCCTCGATAGGATAGGAAACTGGGTCTGCACCAAATAGACAAAAGATACATAGATTAGAAGGTCTTAACTCTTGAGTTCATCAATTATAAGCTATCTAACATGATCACCAGTATATTGTCGGTATCTGACTTTGATACGAAGGTTGGATATGGGTTAGTGTAAATAGACCACTACGGGGTATCGCCGGTAATAAGCAAACGATTTAGCGTCTAAAGAGAGCATTTTATGGCTCTAACACAATTCTACAAGTTTATAAAAGTTGTACTTGTATAATCTCACATTACCCACTAAAGTGAATTGCCGTATCCGACTTGAGTATCTGAGTGATGGACACAGGCAAAAAACTACAAACGAGTATCTGTAATACATTTTCTTGAGACTTCATATGAATATTGAACGAAAAAAATTATATGTGTTGTGTAGTCTAAGAAATTAATGCATGAGGTATCCGAAAAGAGAAGGCATCAAATGCTCGCCTATATAGGAACCAACAAGAGTTGAACGAAATTTTAATGCTAAACTAGCACATTGATAAGATATATGGAAGTGCAGAAGAGTGATATATAGTGAAATTTACAGTAAGGCAAGTACCATGTCAAGACTGAACCGTGTAATAGCTGCACTAATCTGTGGAGCAAGAAACAAATCCGCCTGAAACAGAAGTTATTAATCAAATCAATTTCAGTCGGTAGTGATTAAAGCTACAAAAGTATAATATTTATATACAATGGGTCTTCTGGAAAGACAGCTCTAGTCACTCAGCAAAAAATCAAGTTAGAATATAACGATACAGATAGATAAATTCAAGTTCATACCCCAAACTATGTATTATAACAAAATTTGTTTGATACAAATGGGTGTTTTGGTAAAAGAAAGAACATGAAAAAAAAGGAGAGAGAGAGAGAGAGAGAGAGAGGAAGCGAGTGGTACTTTCAACATACTACCCCCTCATTCATGTCTCAATTGTAGTCAATAACCAAAGAAAACAGAATAGAGGTTTCTATATATCTATACTTGGAGTATGTTTATGTGAGCCCTACACATATAAAAAGAAAACTAAATTTGAATGAACAAACCAGGAAAACTTCATCTCCGGTAGCGTATTTTCCAGCATAACCTTCTAAAAGCTTCTCGAGTGCTACAACAGAAAAACACCCCCAACTTATGTTTTAAGTAAGGGAAGTTATAGTTTAAAGATAATTATTGAGGCATCCATGACAATAGAGGACATTATGTACATAAAAAAGAGTACTTCCCTACAAAATATCATCTTCATTCATAGAAATGTACAAAAAGAGCTGAATTAGCTACCTTGGATTCATGAACACGATATGTCTTCTTCGGCTCTATAGAAGACTAGAACATTAACAGTACAGAACAAGTGAGTTGTAATTCTATGATAATTTTACTTGAGGTGTTGGTAACTTCTCAATAGAAACTCAAAACCTTCAATTTAAGGGCCAAAATATCTTCAGGTTTATGATATTGAGTGATTCGTATGAAGATATCTTTGATAACTTACCTTTTTGCAAGTATTTTTATTTAATAACCCTAATATATGGTATTTTTTTGGTTAATAACCCTCAAAATCTTTTATATTTAAGTCATGCTAGAGGTTTTTTAAAGAAGACAGTGAGACAAGCCCCAAAGCGACTTTAATTTGGGACCCTAATTTTGTGGTGCCAATTCTGGTACCTCTAGGGAGATAATGGTATTTTCGTGTGATACTTCTGGAGACTGAGCGACTTTTTAAATTTCATGGCCTTTTTCTCCACCCAGAACTTCAGGGGGTTCGGCTTTAACAAGATAGAATCTAATGCACTATCACAAAGTCTGATAACAAGGAACCGAACTATATACACAACAAAAGACTCATTTTAGCACCCGTTAAGCCCTGAAAATCTAAAAACTTTTCATACTATTCAAAGACGTAAGCTCGGAATACACGCCTCTGTAACTACATCGTTCCAAAAGCCAGCAATGAGGTTTGGGCAAGTATCCTAACCACCTAAGTTCTTAGATATGATTCCGGATAGAGTTGACTGGCCAAAGGAATTTAGCTTTTTAACTTGAAAAATTATGATATTAAGTAGAGTTTTAGGATCAGGGTAGAAGTATACCTGCAAAGCCCTTTCCAATATGACGTTGAACCCAAGGAATCTTCTCATCTGGACCAATTTTTTCCTCAATGTATTTCTGAATAAGGAGAAATAGAAGAGCCAAGGATGAAAATCATTCTAATGCCAATCACATGTCATTAAAAGTGACTCGGGAAAGAAGGGGATACAATATTCATCACAAGCATAGGTTTACCACAAGTATTATGAAAAAGAATAACATTTTCATAGAAAATCTTCTTAGAACTGTGCAGAAGTAACTTACCAAAACAGCAAGATTTTGCAGTGGTTGTATGCTCGAGGAAACAATATTTGCAGCCTAAAACCAGTTGATAATAATGAAAATCATTAGCACCAAAGTAAGGCTCGCAAAAAAAAATATTAGGGGTGGAAAAGGTAAACTCTTATCTTAACACCTCAAATAGAGAGGCTTTAAGAGATATAGCCAGAACAAGTTTACGTAACTATCTTAACCACTTCGGCTGAGCTGCCATCTACCTAACTAGGTATTGATTCTACAACTTGCGACACTATGTTCCTCTTTTAGTCTTTGTACTTGAGAATAATTATATCATCCAAATCACTAATGAAGATTGTTATGGTCGAAATGCGAGGTAAGGGAAATCAGAGAAGTCTAAACCATTATTGGAGCAAGGCAGGGAAGGATATTGTGTGGTGCCCGCATAATATACACATGGTCGAAATACGAGGTAAGGGAAATTTTGAAGCTACCTACACGATATAGGATGGGAGAAATATATTTTGAGCGGGAATCTGTCCATGAGGAACTTATCTTATTTAGCCACTTAATCTAGTGTTTGAAGAATCAACATATCTCCGTTTATATCTTGAGAATTGAGATTGCATAGTTTTTCATGAATTTATTTTTAGTTAAACTAAATTGCTATAACTAATTTTTGACGGAAAAATCAAATAAAGGAAAGGGTTAGTAACTTCACCTGCAAATTAATGGCCTTCTTTTGAAGATCACTCGGTAAAATTGGATTTTCAGGATACTTCTCTTCCAAGTACTGTAGAAATCCAAGGTTAGCCATTATGGATTTGATAAAGATTGTAAGTATTAGAAAACATAAAGCAGGAAAAAGAAGTATTTGATATCTTATCATAGCTCATATCGAGAAATAAGAGAAAGAAGAGAAGTTGCAGCTAACCAATAAAATGGCGAAAGAGTCACTGATTACGATATCCTCGTCTACTAGTACAGGCACAAAACTAAGAGGGTTCAGCTTTGAAAACTCTGCAGTACAATAACAGAAAAACTTGCTTACCAAATAAGAACGGCTAATCGAGAATATTACTCAGTGATGCCCTTAAAAAGGGCAAGAAATTTGGGATTAGTAATGCAATCACACGTAAATGTTAATAAATAATTCAAAATAAAACAAACAAATAAACCTATATATTGATACATGAATTAAGCGAACGACAACAAGATGACCTGAGGTCGACTTTTAGAGTTTCAAACATTAACCGTAATGGCAAAAAAGAAGTCAAGTATAGGTCAGTTACTCACCTGGACTGAACTGTTCCCCCTTCAACAGATTGACTGCCTTGTACTCATATTTCAACCCTTTTTTACAAATAAAAAAAAACCAACACCAATAAAAAAAAATCAATAACCAATAGCCGAAACAGTTCTAGCCAAGTAGTGTGCAGCAAAATCAATTACCAATGCATGCACATGGGGTTGGGCATCCTACGGAAGTCCAGAAGGTGTGGGATCTATACTTCGAGAGCTAAGTTACCCTCAAATACTATTCTACATAACTTATAGGTGTAAATGAAGTAAGTAATTATCATGGCCTTTCAAGTTAGTTTCTATGGACTCTAGGGTTTTTACATGGTTGTTTATGTGCTTATTCGTTATTTCATGCTTTGATGCACTCGTGCTATTGTGTAAAATTATGATGTGTACATCATGAATAAATACATGAACTGAATAAGCCTGACAACTACCATAATCAAAAACATTTTGGGTCCTAAAGACCATATAAACACCCTTAAGGTCATCCCAGGGGCATGAAAGTCCATTCCTACCTTTACTTTATTTATACCATTTTAACACAAGCCAGTAAATGGTGGATTCCAGCATTCCACCTCCGTCGTGAATCGAACCTTTGACCTCAGGGTTTTTGGAGTGGATGCACAACAAACCAGCCAAGCAGCTGGTTTAACCTAGAAAGGTAACTTTATCCACTGAACCAACAAGAGTGTGGAACCATCTGACATAGCAAAAATGCTAAAAGGGTGCAACTTTTTGCATTTTTTAGGAGGAAGCACATAATTGAACATATGATCTATTTGATGAGGAGAAAACCCTAAAAAGGGTAATTCTTGAGTAATCCTCATTTGAGTTCCATAGATATTTGCAACATGGGTGTCAAAAAATTATTGATCTATTATGGGTAAGCGATTTAATATGGAAAAACTACTTAACTCTACCCAAAAAACGAAATTAAATTTGATTATTAAGTTTTCTGAGTAAAAGTTTATCATCAATTGATCAATCAAGTTGATGTAATTTATGGGTAGGATCAAAATCTGACCTTTCAAGTTTAGGGCAATACGAACTCGCCAAGCACAAGAGCTTTTCCAGTAAGAATATAACTTCAATTTTGGTACTTGAAGAAGATTAGAATCGCTAGCAATTGTTGATTCCTACAAGATTAGAGAAATCCCCCAATAAAGTAATTGAGAGAGAAATTCAACTGAGAAGATGAAAAGAGTGAGAAAGTTACCATCTTGAATCAGATCAAAAAATCTTCAGTGAACAGAGAAGGCAGTGAAGTGGGATTTTATCAGTTCCAGATTTTGTGAGCTACAAATCGAGGAGGACAAGTCAAACAAGTCCGGATAAAGGGCAACTTTTGGTCATACTATGAAGAAAAGATCCAATGATGGAGTAGTGGATAGAGTGATAGACATTAGCTGACATGAACAAAATTTCTATTACTACACGTTTAACATTTAGGCTGTGTTTGATAGCGAGCAGGGGAGAAGTAAAATAATAGAGAAATATTTACTACGAGAATTTTTTTTCTCCGAGAATAATTTTCTCTACAAATATTTTCTTATTTTCTATCGTTTACTTCACGAGGAGAAAAAAACCATTTGTCCATTTTTTTTGTGGAAGCAAGCAATCATTCAAGAACCACATTTGTTCAAATAACATCTAAAATGAATGGAAACTGAAAGAAGGAAAATACACCATTTCTCTGTATTTGTGTATAAAGATGGGTAGCTAGTAAGTAGTTGATCCTTATTCATATTCAAACTGCATAACTTGAATTCAGTTCTTCATTCAAGAAAATCTGGTTGACCCCTCTGTATCTTCATTTCGTCAGGATCTGACGAACTCTGTTTCCTAAAAGTTGTTATTGTCGATTGAGTTTTTGCCATACTGAAATTGATGCAATTAGGTTTTTTAACTAGAGGGACATAGATCTTCAGCGAAGCTTTCACATCGTAGCTAAAGCTAGATGAACCAGAACTACTTGATTTAGAGCTTGGAGTTGAGGAGTAACCGAACAATTAATCCAAGATAGAGAGAAAGAGTTTTAGAGGGAGAGAGAGAAAGGTAGTTTAATCAGCATAAGCTGGATCTGAGAAAATCTTTCTCTGGTGAAACGTGGGTCACGAAATTCCCCACTTTTAAGGGAAAGTGGGGAAAAAGTGAGAAAATAAGGTCACGTGCCTCTTTTTTTCTCTCCCTCCAGTAACCTATCAAACAGTGAGAAAATTAATATTGAAGGGAAAATAGTTCTCATTTCTCCAGAGAAAGTGTCTATCAAACAGAACCTTAGGTTATAAACCAAATGTCATTTGAACGTTAGGAGACGTTGAGTTTGTATGCAAAATGTCTTTTAAATGTTTCAAGATATTGAATATGTAGACATGATATCTTTTAAATATTTCAAGACATTGGCTTCGTAGATAACATTTTTTGTGGACGATGGTCAGGATATTGAGTCTATCGGCAAAATGTTCAGTTTGAGATTTTTAGTTATTATTGGGCGGATGGATTTGTTTGGGGTTCAAAATAATTGGGTCAATGACTTAAAAACCTATACATATTTTAAAATGGAATTTAGGTCCTCTGCGCGTAATTTACTTTAGTGACACTTTCTTCTCTCATAATGCTTAGCCTACTCAACTGAACCTTCTTCTTAAAGAGTCAATATCAACATTCTTCGAAGAATAAAAAAACAGAATACCATCAACAAATTTTATTCAACTATTTTTCGCTTTAGAATTCGGTTTTTCCCAAAAGGGTTAAAGATCTAACCAATCTTAATCCAAATACTAAGAGATCATCCCACAAATAACATCCATCAAAGGGTTAACACACGTGGTCAACAAGCTTCGCGTAGCAAACCCACATTCGGACCTATCTGAGCACAGCTAGCTTCCCGAGCTCGACCACTTTGTAATCGTTTTGAAGGACCACTTCACTGGCCATACCCTTATGACTCTTGGTTGATAGATTTCATTAATGAATGAATAATCTATCCTTTTGCCTCGAGTACCCAAAACTCTTTTGCTGATCTCGTTGAGTGGAACCACTTAGACATGTAGCCCTCTGCAATAGGCCTACCCGCATTGTCCCGAGGTAGAGATGGTACTCTGCGAAGGCCGACCCACCATCACAAACAAAAGTGCAACGAATGTCTTAATCTGGATAGGCACTTCACTCAAAATTATTTTTGGGGACTTTTACGCTAGTCTGGCACGTGTTATAGTGAACTACTTAGCCTGACTAACATCCACGATGTAAAGCGTAAATAAGTAAGTAAATACGCGCGAGAAAGTAAATCAAAGCATATATGGATCCTAGTATGGCCCCTAACCTAGAAGATCTAGTCTCCTTTGGTTTCTTCTTGTTTCGTCTTTTGGTTCGCCTTAGATCGTCATCTTCGAACCTCCATTGATTTCTCCCACTCGCCTTTGGATCTCATGCTCGAGCTTCTTCAATGGACTCATAGACCCTAAAATCTAATTACAAGACTCTAACGATTCGCAGATCATATAAACTTGAAATTAAAATTAATTACAAATTTGCACCCATCCGTGCTTAAAACAAGAATTAAAAGAAACAATTTCTATGGCCATACTAGTTTCCCACATTCACATCACATGCAATCATATAATATTTAAAGGCTAAGAATTATATATGCATGATAATCCTGGAGATACTTTTGTCGACATCACATGTCACATTACGGACCTTAAGTCTAAATTCGAAGAATTCGACTAATGCTCTCGTTCCGGTTTTATCTTTCATGATTTATAAAATCAATTTTAAGAAAAACTCCGTTTTGGGCTTTTGAAGGCCCAGGTCAATTTCGGAAAAAATTGGTTTGTTTCTTAATGATTTCCCAAATTAATTTTAAGAAAAACTAGTTTCGGACCTTCGGGTGGCACGGAACAATTTTGGTAAAATTTGGTTGGAATCGGGAGAAAATTTTGACTTTCGTCGGAAAATCTCCCACTCGGGTCAAGACCCGTAAAATTTCGGCCCGTGGACCTGGGTCAAACTCGGTAAGGCCCGGGACACTCCATTGTCAAGGCCCAACAAGGTGGT
Organism: Eschscholzia californica; assembly: GCF_041429995.1. Classification (NCBI taxonomy): domain Eukaryota; kingdom Viridiplantae; phylum Streptophyta; class Magnoliopsida; order Ranunculales; family Papaveraceae; genus Eschscholzia; species Eschscholzia californica. The sequence goes on along the minus strand of NW_028238472.1, from coordinate 14,279,399 downwards.
CCGGACCAAAGAGCCCTCGGATGTGCTTAAGTCCGGCCCATGCACCATATGGCACAAGGCCAGGTGCTCGGGTCGTGCCTAGCACGGTCTGGCCGAGACTAGGTGCGTCTAGGCCCGGGCTAGACGCATCTTAGCTCTCGGTTTAGGCATAGGACACGTCCTTGCACTAGGCCAGGACGTCGGCCTAGGCTCAGACGCGTGCCAGACACGTCTGGCCTAAAGCCGGGCTCTAGGATGCGTCTCGGACCAGGTCCGAGACTCCTAGGTCGTCCAAGACCTTGGCCGCAGCTGCTTCCTCACGTCTCGAATCACATCTGAGACGTGCTCGAACCCTCCGAGCTCCCAGACGCGTCTGGTCGATCTGCATGCGTCTCGAACGCATCCGAGATACTACTAGGGCGCGTCTAGACGCGTCCGGCCAGCAGCATCCCGCATGCATGCAACTCAATTTTTGGAAACTTTCAAAAAAGAAATTTCCCATCTCAAGCATCAAATTCCAACTTTTAGAAACTTCCAAAAGGGTTCAAATTTGATTTCCAAAACTCTTAAAGTCTTAAAATCATAACTTTGATCTTTTAAGGAAACTTCTAAATCCAATTTCTTTGTTCTTGAGATAATTCCAATTTTTAGAAACTACTTAAAAACCCAATTTCATGATTCTCATCCAATTAATCAAAATCAATGAAAACCAAAGTTTTGAATTCAGTTTTCAATACCAAAATCAATCAAAATTGATTCTTTTGAAACACTTTCAATCATCAATCTTTGATTATCAATTTGAAAATCATTGAATCACATTCAAATTGGATGTTTAAAACACTTTTAAACTAAACTATTAAGCTAATCAAACATGGATTAGTCCGAAACTTAGCAAAAATTAGTCATTTGCAAGAGGCTCTAAAGCCACTGTTGGGTTTTAGTCCCTACTAATGTTTATAGCGGAATCTCAGACATCTCATGTAGTTTGATCTTCTAGTTGGGACACCAAACGGACTCCTTAATCTCCCACCTTGAAGGTCAGCTAGAACCCCAATGGTAGTTTGATACGAATAACACTTCTTTTTGACTAATTGATAGTTTTGGGAAATTAGCTCACTTTCTCCTCTCTACTTGATGCGGTAGAATAAGAAATCTATATGAGAAATTCCACACCTTATTCACTGCCCTAAAGGTCATTATATAGAATCCTAATAAGAGTCCACCACTAATTTGGTTTCCTAAAAGATCCTTTTGAATAGGGAAATGCTAAATGTACAAAGAATCTTTGACAAGATTCTTGACAAAATGTCATTTGAACGGTCCCGATCAAAGTCAAACTTTGAAAATCTTTGATCAATTTTGGTCTTGTATATGAAAAAGAGTCATTAAGTCACAAATTTTGTCAAGGATCTTGTACATGTAACACTCCCGTTTTGAATAAGATTAAGGAAATAGTCGAAAATAGAAATTAGTTGATATTTTCTCAATTCCTTGAGGAGGTGACGTCCAAATCCAGCCAAAATTGGCAGATTTTATGTTACTTATTAGAGGAACCGACCCTCCAAAAATCAGCCCAATCCGAGCCCAAAAAGTCCTTTTTTGGCTCTAGGCCCAAAACCCCTTTTTCGGGACTTTTTGCAATCTTTGCCTAAACTTGTTTTAGGCCTATGAGATATATTTATGGGACACTCCCATTATTATATATCTCACCCCACTAGTCATATCATCCGATTAAATAGTCATTCTTATGTGTAACTCGTTGTAGGATCCGATCGAAGTTAGCCGCGAATTACTTCGTAATTCGACGATCGTAGTTGGTTTCTAGCTAAACACTACGACCCCTAAATTAATCGGACTTGATGATCTTCTTCATCAGTTGTTCTATCCGACAAATTGCTCGTATTGCATTCTTGGTCGAAAGACATCTCCTTCAGAATCTCCACAGAGATCTCAGTCGGCTACAGATCTCTAAGTGTTTAAGCAAGTTTGGACTTCATGCGTCCAAGGGAGAAACTTCTCCTCAAAGATCTATCACATCGGCAAGATATCTGCGAAAGATCCTTGAACTTAGGTGTTGATGTAAAAAAATTGTCTTCCGTTATATCAACATGAAACAGGGAGTTGATGCATGACAACCTCCGTTTTGTTGAATATTCTGTTAAATTAGGTTAGATTATTTCCGCCTCCAGTTCTGGTTCTCTGTTTCTTTGCTCCTGCTCCTTGCAGATAATCAGAACTGGAGACAGAAACACCGGCAGAATCTCACTTGACTTAACAGAATATTCACCATAACGGAGGATGTCATGCATCAACTTCCTGTTTCATGGTGATATAACGGAAGACCATTTTTTGACATCAGGACATACTATTACCAATCTTAGACTATTCGTAGTTTAGGTTCATTTTGTTTCATACTATTTTTTGTTTCAGTCTAATTTGGTATTTAGATTTGTTTTAGTCTTGGTTGAATACTTTGGATGAAGACTACTTAATTTTGCGATTATTATCAGTTTCAGACTATTAGTAGTCAAGATTATATGCATTTTGATTTCAGACGATTTTAGTTTCAAAGTATTTGTAACTCAGATTCAATTTACTTTGGCATTATGAATGTCCGACTAAACTCAACAGATTTTTCATCTCTCTTCTCTTTGTCTTCTCTCTCTTTCCCTCTCTTCTCTTTCTTTTCTCTCTCTTTCTCTTCTCTTTCTCTCTTCCTCTTTTCCCTATCTTTTCTCTCTATCTCCGGCAAAAGGAAAGGGCGAAAGGAATGAGCTCTTTCGCCGGATTCCTTGTCGTCGAAAAAAACATGAGAGAGGAAGAAGTGTCGCCGAAGATGGTGGGAGTGTCGTCGAAATTTGTGTTGGGAGGTCGTCGGAGTTGATGGTGGTAGTGGGAGAAGAAGAAGAGGGATGTAAGGGGAAGAATGGTTTAAGTGTTTGGAGGGAACAAAAAATTTTAAAAAAAAAATTTGTTTCCGCTCAAATCTTTCTACTCAGGAAAATTTCTTTATTTCCCCAAATTACCTGACATTCCGAGAAACTTAGAAATTCAAATGAAAATAAAACCTAAGACCAATTATGAAAATAAAAAGAGGAATTGATTATTAGAGGTTCATACTAAAAACCAATTTTAAATGGGGTTAAGACCTAGACTCCAGAGATAAATCAACAACCCAGAGATAAATCAACACTCCAGAGTCGAGGCTGATTATAAATAGGGAGACTAGTTTATAAATAAGGATATACTCTAGGGACCAGAAATAGATAAGTCAAGAAAAACTCATTAGTTCGTGCTTCCGTCACTCCTTTTGTTCCTTGCCACCATGTTGATAATGTGGCAAAGCCACATTACCAGACGAGCTAGGGGAGTGGAGGGAAATATTGGAGGAAGTAATAGCGGTTTTGATTTCACAAAGGTTTAGCGTATCTTGGAAGCATTTACCTCGTAACTTCAAGTAATCTGGATCGGGAGGGGATAAATAATGTTTAAGGAAAGTGTACCTAGTACATGTTTCAAGCCTCTAACCTCCATCCCTTTATTTGTTTCCGAAGACTATTTTTAACATATCATATATCAAGATTTTTATTTAGAAATTCCTTAAGAGATGCAATTTTCCTCTCATACAATAATTTACCAATTTCTCTATTTGAAATCTTAACAAGTTTTGAATTTCTAACTAAGTCAAAAAAGTATTCGTCAAAGTGTATTCCCTTATCATATGGTAAAGATAAATAATACTAAGGGTCCGTTTGATACGTTAGAAAGTCCGAGTAAGAAAATCGTTTTCTTTCTCACAGGAAAGAAAGTCATTTTAACATGGTAAAATGCAAATTTAAGCGTTTGATACAACCCTGAATTTTCGCGAGAAATTCAAATTCAAGTTTTTGGTAAAATTGTGAAGTAGTGAAACAAAATATGAAGTTCCTACTCTCATGCACCATGGGTTGATTAAAATAACGACTTACTGTCTCTCCTGAACGAATAAAAATTAAGTTTCCATTTTGATTCTTGACGTCATGGCCGATAACAAAGAGGAACATTGCAACTTGTTCTTCAATTGTTACAAACCTTCCGTCACATAAGCCCTTCGATTTTAGATTATAACACAATATGCGGGATGAAGTCCTATTCATTCGAAGGTTTTAGATTATCAATAAGCCCTTCGATTTCGATTTTAGATTATTACACAACATTTTCCGAGATCACCATTTTAGTATATGAATCGACATTGATCCGCAAGATAGACATTTAGATATAACAAAATAGACATTTAGATTAAATACTAGTAATGTAACAACATATGAATTTAGACATAACAAAATAAACATTTAGATTAAATACTAGTATTCATAGTAACGTAGTTTTTCAGGCTAATGCTATTCAGGTAGCACACCTATCATATGACATTGTCCTATGCACAAAATGCTACATACCTATTCACAAAAAACTACAAAAAGTATTGTGTATTTCCACCACAAACTAGTACCATAAGCATCTCATACCAAAACTATTCTTCAGAAAGTATCACGACCCAAACCGTAGCTTGCACCATTCAAGTTGTTCTACCTCGTCCATCATGAAAAATATCTTTGTCCACTTCTTCCATACTGGGACCAGAGATAGGTGTATCAGGAACATCTGATATATCAACTTCAGCTTGTCCGGGTGTCATTGAAAATGATCCAGTTGCTTGATCTGCGCCAACTAGTGAAGCAATCTCATCCCAGTTTGTTAAGTTCATGTTTCAATACTTTTGAGCTTGACGATGAACCTGTGCTACAAAATATGACAAACAAGTAAAGAAGTAGCATCATTATATTAAGATATGTTTGCGTCAACAAAACTGTTGTTTAACAGTATCCCTTAACAATTAACTTTAAACCTGTCATGCAAGATATTACAAACAAGTAAGAATGTATATGTCATTCAAGAACAGTCAACAACCAGCAAAAACAACTTGTGTTGTTCCCTGCTTAGACAAAAAATAACAAAAAAGATGAACATAACAAACACAAACATTTTCTCCACCTCTTTCACTCACTGCATACTCTCTCCAATCTCACATTTGTTCTCATGGCGATACTTCTTTTTTGCTTACACATAAAAAAAAGAAGTACGAAACAAACCACAACAGTATAGTTTTCATAAAAGAATAAAACATACCTTGAGATAGTCGGACCACACGGAATCATCGGCTTTAAGTGTATGATTAATAGGACAAATTCCAAACCCGCTGAGATCTATCAACGCTTTTACTGCTAAGTGATGTGTCCGCCATGTCTTAAGTCGGTTCCGTATATTACCTATTGTAATGTTTATGCCGACTGATTCTTTTATCTTACCACATACTGCATGATATGCAACTTGTTTCCATCCATTATCTCCTTTATTCCCCTGGGCAAGCTGTTCAATCAGAACATCAATCATGAGTCTATCCATTTCATTAGTCCACCGCACATGTTGTTTCCCTTTTCCGCTGCCATCTACGAAGGGTTGGTGGTGCATTTGAGCCATACTCATCAACCACAACTGTTATACATGGAAAAAAAAAATAAGAGCTGGCTTCAATATAATCTAGGCTACATGAGATCAATCAAACACATATATTTAAAATTTCTACACCTTAAGGACACATAATTCTGAAATACTAGTCATCAAACACATATATTTAAAATTTCTACACCTTAAGGACACATAATTCTGAAATACTAGTCCAAAAATTGGTTTAGTAAATATAACAAACACCTAATAAGCATCCAAAAGCAAAAATTTCTCATAAATTCATACCAATGGAAATATGGTTATTGCAAAACTAATATAGCAACAAGATACAAACAAGATAGAAAGATGTGTATTGCAAATTCATGAAGATAGGTATGTGTTAGATTTACTGCTTACTAGTTGATAGTGCAAATCTAATATAGAAACAAAATAGAAACATTTCAGAACTTGACCAAAATCATAATCTAAGTTGTTTGCTAGATTTGTTGCTTACTGTTGATACATCTAAGGTAGAAGTATTCAAGATTTTTTTTGTAAAATCTCTTATAAATTTGGCTCATAGATTTACCATTGACTTGTTTGTAATATACATTGGATATATTGCTTACTTGTTGATACTAAATAAAAACATTTGACCTACGACAACTTTTTCTATCATAGCTGATCAAAATCCAAGAACAATACCTAAGCTGATCAAAGTTGATCCAAATGGGTATACTGCTTTTCGATTTTGATATATTATGACAAAACAATCATGAAGAACAGAGGTTTAGAGATAGAATGATGGGATTATTACTTGCTCTATTTGTCTTCTCTTGACTCCTTTAATGGATTGAATAAGAGAAAGTGATTAATAGGGAATCAAAAGATTTAGGGTTTTTTTAATGGATTGAGGGAGAAAAAGGGATTAATAAAGGAAAAGAAAGTCTGAAGATTAGGGAAACTTACGCGGGAGATGGAAGAATTTAGGCGGGAGAGAGATGGAGCGCAAGTTTTTTCACGGGAGGAGAGAGAGCGCGACATGGTGTGGGTAAGAAAAGCCCTTTCTCACCTTTTTCGTCGTAAAATTTTTTAGGACTTTTTCCAACTATTTTTTCCCATAAGAATTGCACTTTCCCACTATTAGACCCAACCAAACGGTGGAAAATCGATTTTCGTAATTTTCGTACCTTATTTTCACACGTATGAAACGGACCCTAAAGGAAAATATCTTCTTAGCTTGTAAGGGAGGAAAGACAGGATACCCTCATTAAATAGTGAAGATGAAGATGCAAAGGACCTTTCACCAACCAAAAGAAACGACTATGAATGGGCTCACAGCCGTTGGTGGGTCCTCTTCAATGGACACACACACCTCACCATTGAAAAGATTTTCTTTCTATGACATTTAGGAAGAAATTATATTTGCTTTAGGGGGCCAATGAAAATATGAAAAGTTGGCCATTAGATACATAATTCTTATATATGTAGTATTAATAAATTTTGTAGAGAAACCAACAATAACCCAAGCAATTGAATATGTACATGGTTGTTTTGCACACCTCTGGATCGTGTTTAGCTAAAATTTAATTGTCTTAATGAAACACTAGTTTAGATCTCTTTCTAAGAAGATATAGTTGTAAGTACGGACTCGCGATTACGCCTTACTGTAAAATCAATTTAGAATAGTTGAATTAGAAAAACAATTTTACAATGTCTACAACATTATTCGTAATCATAATAGCACCGTATGAACTACTATTATCGTAGGCATTGAGCCACTGATATTTTAGTGTCCTAGTCTTTGGATTGAAGACACGGCTTCTCCAATATAAAATTGTCAATAGACAAATAAAAACAAAATCCACCCAAACTTCTAAGAGGGGAGAATCTGATGGTACTGTATGTTTTTTTTCCTTGTTCAATATTTTATTTTCTTTTCACAAAATCATTGTAAAAAGTTACAGATAAAAAACTTAAAATACCAAAATTTGGTTAAGTAAAGAACCCATAAAGTTTAATTATACAAGATTATATTAAATTATTAATAGAGTTATTTCTATAGGGGCCCTCAAAAGTATGACAAGTTTTTCGCGTGATCTCCTAAAGTATGAGAAATGCAGAAATGGTTTCTTTTTGTTTTAAGTCATGTTTTTTACATTCCAATGGTATTATTTTGCTTTTTTCTTCTGTCTCTATTGTTTCTTCTTATTTTTTAGTTCCATCATCTTCTTCTTCTCTTTCTAAGAGGGTTACCACTAATGGAAGCCCTCCATATTTTTTTTTTCTAATTTGTAACACCTGGAAATTAAATTAGTATGTTACCTTGACAAAAAATCACTTCATGAGCAAAAGAGAGAATCTTAAGATTTTTTTGTTGTCAAACAGACCAAGGACTTTTGATTCATACTAAATCCAAATTGATAAAGATCTTATTAGAAATCCTAGGTCTGAGTACACTACAAAGAGAAAATTTTGATTATTTCATTTTTGAGACAATCCCTGTCCCCACCATTTCCGTGGTCACCTAAACATACCAATTTATGTATGCCAACAAACAGTTTTCTTGTTATATATATTTTTATGAAACAATTAGGTCTAAAACCTACTTTTATGGCTGTTTGAAAAAAATGAAAGACATGCTAAATCTAGGTATTCATTTTAAGTTTTTTTTTTTTTTTTTTTGTTGAAAGAGGTATTCATTCTAAGTTGAAGTGTTATTTTCTTTTTGGTTGAAATTTATTCCTCGAAGATAAACAATACTAAAGGAAAATATCTTCTTGGCTTGTAAGGGAGGAAAAAGGGATACCTCATTAGGTAGTGAAGATGAAGATGCATTACCTTTCACCAACCAAGAGAAACGAGTATGGGCTTTGGTGGGTCCTCTCGAACGGACCCAACCACGACTTTATACCGACACAAAGTCCAAAATCAAATATAAATTGAGTTTAAGGGGGGGGTAGTGGAGCAAGACTTTCGCGGACTCTTGAGAGTCCGCGAAAGTCTGAGGCATTCAAATCCAGACATTTGAGAGTCCACGAAAGTCTGAGGCATTCAAATCCAGACATTTGAGAGTCCACGAAAGTCTGAGGCATTCAAATCCAGACATTTGAGAGTCTATGAAAGTCCGAGGCATTCGATTGTAGACAAAATATGTCCCAGACTTTGGTGGACTTCATAGTTTGATGAATTTGTGAAGGATTTGGGACAAATTTGGAAGCCAAAATGTCTTTCAAAAAACAAGAGACATTTGAAGTCCATCATGTGATCAAACAACAATAATAATATTAAAATAATAAATGTCTACCAAATGTCCATCAATGTCCACAAATATTCACAGATGTTTACGAAAGTCGAAAAATATATTTTTGAAATGTTAGTATAAATATATTATTTCATGTGATTAAACAATAATAATAATATTAAAATAATAAATGTCTACCAAATGTCCATCAATGTCCCCAAATATTCACAGATGTCTACGAAAGTCGAAAAATATATTTTTGAAATGTTAGTATAAACATATTATTTCATGTGATTAAACAATAATAATAATATTAAAATAGTAAATGTCTACCAAATGTCCATCAATGTCCACAATATTTACAGATGTCTACGAAAGTCGAAAAATATATTTTTGAAATGTTAGTATAAATATATTATTTCATGTAATTAAAAAAATGATAATAATATTAAAATAATAAATATCTACCAAATGTCCATCAATGTCCACAAATATTCACAGATGTTTACGAAAGTCGAAAAATATATTTTTGAAATGTTAGTATTAATATATTATTTCATGTGATTAAATAATAATAATAATATTAAAATAATAAATGTCTACCGAATGTCCATCAATGTCCACAAATATTCACAGATGTCTACAAAAGTCGAAAAATATATTTTTGATTAGCACAAATATAATATGCATTACACATTTTGTCAATGGACTCAAGATCTTAAAATGTCCCCAGGACATTTTGTCTATGGATCAAATGTCTTGAAATGTCTATAAAGACATTTTGTCTACAAACTCTCAATGTCTTGAAAATGTCTATGAACACATGTTGTCTATAATAACTCATCCGAAATGTCTTGAAATGTCTACGGGACATTTTGTCTATGAAAGTCTGTGAAAGTCCCGCTCCACTACCCCCCCCTAAGATTCAAACTTAAATAAAATAGACAAACAGTTTGTTCTTTTTAAATACACAAATTTATTGTTCAACAAAAAAGAAAAACACACAAATTTATTACTAATGTGTTGATTGTGTAGTGATTGTGTACATATAGGTAGAAATAGGGATTTTTTTTACGCAACGCAAACTAAATTGCGTGAAATTCAACAGATGTTTTGTGTAATCCAATAAGGTAACGATGTCATGCAAAAATGATTTTCTTGATAAATCTCGATAAACGCAAAAATGATTTGTTTTGTTACGTTTTAAAATCTGTAATTTTTTTAGACTTCTGACCTATTTTGTGTTAATAGTGGACTTATGGTGCCATTATGGTCCATTTTGGACCTTCACAAATACTTTCTAATTAATTATTTTGAGTGTACCGCTGTTAGTGTATGAAATTTCGAAATAGTAAAACTAAATCTGTTGAATTATTAAATTAATAAGAGAAATCAAAAAAATCAGATACACAAATTTGTGTGTATCTCAATCACGATAAGTGATTTTTTCTTCATGAAACATTGGTTCAGATCACCTCGTAAGAAGAAATAATTATACTTGATTTCCTATTTTTATTTTTATTTTTATTTTTATTTTTATTTTGTTGAACATGATCTCTTAGAAAAGTTCAACGATTTTATTGCTAGGAAAGTATACTGGATGAGCTCAGTCGCTGCAAATTTTAGGTTACCACCTATTTGGTTGATGCATGCAAATTTTGCAACATACAACTTCGAATTTATTGTAGTTGAATTAGAGAGACAATTATACGACATTAATAACATTATTCGTGATCACAGTAGTATGCCATTATCATGTGAGTCGATGCTCACTCATATCTTATTGTTAGGAAAGTATACCGGATCAGCTCAGTCGCTGCTAATATTAGGTTACCACCTATTTGGTTGATGCATGCAAATTTTGCAACATAGAACTTCGAATTTATAGTAGTTGAATTAGAGAGACAATTATGCGATATTAATAACATTATTCGTGATCATAGTAGTATGCCATTATCATGTGAGTCGATGCTCACTCATATTTTATTGTCAGCTTCTGAGTGAGTACTATTGATATTTTTAACTTAATCTTCTTAAATACTCCAACAACCCAATCAATGATGTTGACATAAATCGAAAAATATGTTTACTCTTTTAGCAAAATTGTAAGCATAGGACCATTCCCGTATGATTGTAATTTTATGGTACTCATAGAGTCATAGACTCATAGTCGTACCAACATTGGTACTATGTATAAATATATGGATCCACCCATATTTTTTTTTAGAGAGGAGTATTTGATGTTAAGGTTTGTTTTATGTAATTTTGATTTTTTTAGGGTTATTTCTCAAATAGCCCCTAACTTTGTGACCAGCTTCCTACATAGCTCCATACTTTATCAAAAAAATTATTTTCCAAATAGCCCCCAATTTTGTGACCAGCTTCCTGCCTAACCCGTTACTTTATCAAAAATACCCAGATGACTCCCTTTTTCAGATTCCGTTATAACACCGTTAACTAGACATCATTTCTCTCTCCTCCATCTCATCTCCTCTCTCTGCCACCTCATCATCTTCACCGACGAAGGTCGCCGACCGACGACCTTCAAACATAAAAAAAAAATTTATTATTTTTTCTCTCTCATCTCTCTCTAAAAAAAAATGTAACCCAACAGACCATTGAAGATCTATTCGACAGACCATTGAAGATATGTTCGACAGACCTATGAAGGTCTGCGAATAGACCTTCAATGGTCTGTTCGCAGACCTTCATAGATCTGCGAACAGACTATTGAAGGTTTGTTCGCAAACCTTCATAAGTCTGTCGAGCAAACCTTTAATGGTATGTTCGACAGACCTCCGGCGAATGGAAACCCCCTTCACCAGAGTATTTAGAGAGAGAGGAATAAGAAAAAATTAGATAGAGGGGGATTTTTTTTATGTTTGAAAGTCGTCGGCCGGAAATTTGGCTGGTAGGCGACCTTCGCTAATGAAGACGATGAGGTGGCAATAAGACGAAGTGGCAGAGAGAGGTGACGAGATAGAAGAGAGATAAATGATGACTAGTTAACGGTGTTATAACTGTAATTGAAAAAGGGGATCATCTAGATATTTTTATTAAAGTAGGGCGCTAGGCAGGAAGCTGGTCACAAAGTTTGGGGTATTAGGAAATAACCCTTCAAAAAAAATACGAGAATGTGTAATTAAACAAGATTATATTAAAGTAATAGTAGTGAATGATTAATTGGAAGCTTCATTTGACGTTCTGGCACACTCACATGGCCTACATAAAACAACAACCACAGATCTGGACAAATCACCGACGCACCAACTGCTCCGTTAGCCCACGTTAGTCCACAATCACCATCCGTTAGTCAAAGAACAGAGATCCAACCAAACGTTGGCTTTTTTGTAGGAGGGGATATTTTTTATTTTTTCATTGCAAATGTAGGAGGGAATGTTGAATTCCAGTGTGGACTACATCCCTAAGTTCACTTATTTTCTTTTCTTTTGTTTTATACTTTTTCATGTACCTGAAGCTTTTGTTTGGGGGAGGGGATATGGAAACAAGATCGATGTACTTCAAAAATGTTTAAGATAATAGATCGAAATATTCTTTTACTCAACATTGTCCGAGATCGTTTAACTTCTTGTATGTATAACAGAATTACAGTAAAAATGATGTTGAGTTATTCATGATTCAGATATGTTTTGAACCATTATTAGATTTTGTTATATAAAAATACAAAATATCTTGATTTATTTAATCTTTTGTAAGTGATTTATTAGATTATAAATGTCCATGAAGACTAAAAAGCGGTCTCATCAAAAAAAAAAAAGACTAAAAAGCGGTAGGTGTAGCTCTCGTCTCAATCTACTACTTGGCCTTAAGTTTTTTTTAGAAAGTAATAAAAGCACCAATACTTAGAACAAAACCTAATCTAATTAAGATATTACATTGAAATTTGATATTGAGTAGACACCAAATACTCCTTAAGAGACAAAAAGATGAAGAGTAATAAGAAGAAAAAGAGAAGTAAGATCAATTATGTTAAGTAGAAATGTATCCTTTCAAAAAAAAAGTAGGAATGTATCATTTTTATTCTATATAATATGAAGAGAACAATTGTATTAGGAAACCTATTATAGAATAAAAACCACATGGTTGAAAATAGATGGAGGGTTAATTTCATTTTGGTCCCCAAACATGATCAACTTACCAGAATGACCTCCTAAGAGTGAAGCGTCACTCAAATCCAAGATGAATGATTGCATTTCTTTCCAACTAAAAAACTCTTGAATCAATAAAACTAATATAATAATGACGACGATGAAGATGGTGATGATGACTACATGATGATGATGAGAAGTCATTGAAAGAAGATTTAGCGTGACCAAGAGATGATAGAGAAAATAAATGAGATAAAAAGATCCACAAGATAAGTTATGAAGTAGAAAAAATGGTGAAGGTGACGGTAATGAATCACATAAGAACTAATATTGAAGATGATGGAGATAGAAGAATACAATTAATTAGAGATAGAAGAATATCAATTAACTAGAGTAAGAAGAAGGTATCAATTAGAGCGAAAAAATTAATTGGAAAAATATCACAAGGACAAATTGGTAACGAAAAAGTAATGTCATTAGTGTCAGAGTAGAAAAACTGTTTGGGGGTTCTACTGGATGGGGGTCATCTTTAGGCGCCACTTTGGTTAGTTGGTCAACTTTAGTGGCCCAAAATAGAATTAACCCATAACTAAGTTAGTTAGATCATATACTAGGTTTTGTTTACCCACATTAAAAATGAGTGCACAGAATTTCAGAAATACAGCAGACAAGTCAACATCACCGACAATCAAAAGAAAAAAAAAAAGAAAGAAAAATAGACACCACTTAAATAAAAATTAATAAATAAACTACTACTACCAGCTAGTAGTTCTTAACTCCATTAGGAAGGAAGGAAGGAAGATAGTGAAGAAGATATTAACTTCCACTTCTTCCTCCTCCCACCCCTCCATTATCACCAATCAAAAACACTTTCTCTCTCTCTCTAGATCTCTATCTCTCTTTCTGTTTCTACAAGTTTAGTATTAATTTGCAATCTTCATGTTCTAATCACAAACAAGAAGAAGAAGGATATATATAGAGAGAGTAAAGGAAAGAAAAGGGGAGGAGGGGGAGGTTTAAAAAATAAAATAAAAAATGTATGGAAGAGATTGGGGAGGTCCATTAGAGATAAATGCAGCAGATTCAGCAACAGATGAAGATAGAAGTAGAAATTTACAAGATTTTGATAGAGCAGCTTTATCAAGACCATTAGATGAAACACAACAAAGTTGGTTATTAGGTCCAGGTGAACAAAAAAAGAAAAAATATGTAGATCTTGGTTGTATTATTGTTAGTCGTAAGATCTTTGTTTGGACTATTGCTACTTTACTTGTTTCTGCTTTTCTTGCTGGTTTAATTACCCTAATTGTTAAAACTGTTCCTCGTCATCATCATCATGATCCTCCTCCTGATAATTATACTCAAGCTCTTCATAAAGCTCTCATGTTCTTCAATGCCCAACGCTGTAAGTCTCTCTCATTCTCTCTCTCTCTTAATTATTTATTATTGCTTGATTTCTGGTTTTCATTACAGGAATCCGTTTACTCAATTGGGTGTTTTTTTAGCTCAATTTTAGTGGGTTATTGCCTAATTTGGGAAATTAATTGGTGCAATTTATTATACTCAGATCTGATTAATTGAAGTAATCCCCTCCCCATTAGCTCAATTTTAGTGGGTTCTTGCCTAATTTGGGAAATTGGTGCAATTTTTATTCAGATCTGATTAATTGAAGTAAACCCATTAGCTCAATTTTAGTGGGTTATTGCCGAATTAGGAAAATTGTTGTGATTTATACTCAGATCTTATTAATTGAAGTAATCCGCCCAATTAGCTTAATTTTAGTGGGTTATTTCCGAATTAGGAAAATTGTTGTGATTTATACTCAGATCTTATTAATTGAAGTAAACCCATGTTTGGAAAACAGTAAAATGTTGGTGTAACAGTAGATCATATTAACCGTTATTTAATTGCAAAAAAAAAACGGTATTTATGACCTACCCTAGACCTGGAGTTGGTCTAATTTTGTAGTCTTCTAATATGTCAATTAGGTCTAAATGGGTAGAACGTCCGGTTGTAGTGCAACTGGTTGTGCATCCCTCGAAAAGACCACGATGTCACGGGATCAATATTTGGGAGTATGGTTTCCATCAAATTTTGCTCGATGTAATTTATAGGTATTAACAAAGTAGGTAGTCATAATGATCTTGAGGTTTATTTCAAGAGTCTTCAAGGTTAGTTTGCATGATGTAATATCATTATGTATTATCTAATGAATCTTTGAAAAAACAAGGTCGAAATGAGTAAAACTTACAACAATTACACTACAAATTCTATTTTTGTGGGTTCCGTTGTTTCGGATCGATTAAAAATAACGGATTGAATTATTGTAGAAAAATGTGTCGGCATAATGAGATCTTGTAGTATAACTACAGTAATGTTTTGTACTAATAGTTTTCTTGATGCTTAATTTATGATATGAGGGGCCCAATCTCATATCTTCCTTGACATTTCTTCTTGCAGCTGGACCATTACCAAAACATAATAATGTTTCATGGAGGGGTAACTCTGGCATGAAAGACGGAATGTCGGATAATTCAGTCAGCAAGAATCTAGTTGGTGGATTTTATGATGCAGGAGATGGAATCAAATTCAACTTCCCTGCTTCTTTCGCCATGACAATGTTGAGTTGGAGTGTCATTGAATATAGTGCTAAATATGAAGCTGCTGGTGAACTCAACCATGTCAAGGAACTTATCAAGTGGGGTACTGATTACCTCTTGAAAACCTTCAATAATTCTGCTGATACCATCGACAAGATCTATGCACAGGTATATTGGTTGTACTAAAATTTTCGTCGCTTGCTTACTTCTTTTATTGTTATTGTTCCAGTAAAAGTAAAGGGATATTTCCATGCATGTTGCCTTAAAATGTTCATTTCAGTTCATACGAAAACAAAATCTAGTCCCAAAATTGAAACCAAGAGTAAATCAATCTTGTGGAAGATACAATATCTAGAATGGAATTCTGATAAGCGTGATTAGGTTTGCTAGTTACTTGAACGATCTGTTGCCGACTTTCCGTACAACTATTCTTTAGTTGATTAAGGGTTGGTTGTTATACTCTACACATTGGTCCCACTTTTCGATTGCTTTTAGGAATATCTTAGAACTTGCGTTCATTTGAACTATGAAAAAAGATAATTAACAATTGACCTGAAAATTCTGTCTGTGTTTGATTTGGCATATCTTCGACAATCAAAAATCTTTTACCCCAAAAGTAAAAAAAAATGTGGATGTACCAACTCTAGAGTATGATCCGTGTTTTGCGGTTGTTAATTTCTTCCTGGTACAGCGAACACTCCAAGAGTCTAAGTTAGGCATTTGGAAACTGATGTAATTTGTGAAACCCGACTTGGTCGGGTGGTAACACATAAATCTCATTTTCTTCTTTGTCATGTAGGTTGGAACAGGGGATACTTCGGGAGGGAGTACTACACCAAATGACCATTATTGTTGGGAGAGGCCTGAGGACATCGATTATGATAGGAAAGTATATGAATGCCATAGTTGTTCTGATCTTGCTGCTGAAATGGCTGCTGCTTTAGCTTCTGCATCGATCGTGTTTAAAGACAGCAAAACCTACTCACAAAAGCTAGTCCACGGTGCTTCGACTTTATATAGGTTTGCAAGGACTCAAAGAGGAAGGTATAGTGGTGGAGGTTCAGACCCTTCGCTTTTCTATAATTCAACTAGTTACTGGGACGAGTTTTTGTGGGGCGGAGCTTGGCTATATTACGCTACTGGAAATTCCTCGTACCTCTCGTTAGCTACAACACGAGGTTTAGCAAAACATGCCGGTGCTTTTTGGGGCGGGCCTGATTATGGTGTGTTTAGTTGGGACAACAAGCTTGCTGGTGTTCAAGTAAGTAAATGGCTTATTCTTTCATGCTATTTGGGCCTTCAAGATTATGGCTCACTATCTTTGCTATTTCAGCTCGAGACCTTGGCGGTTATCGCTTAAACATTGGAAACCACCTCGGGCTTGGGCTTGTAACAGTGCTTAATATTCGTCTGACTAGCTTGATGTTGATTATTTTTATTTTTATTTTGCAGGTCCTTCTCAGTAGATTAAGACTATTCTTGAGTCCTGGATACCCCTACGAGGATATGTTAAGCACTTTCCACAATCAGACCAGTATAATCATGTGTTCGTACTTACCAGTTTTCACCAGCTTTAACCGAACGAGAGGTTCGTCTTTTCCCTCATTTTGATTGATCATATCGTAATGCTCACAAAGTGAAAATCATGACATGTACGACTTAAGACAAAGAGTTACATGGTTATTTACTCATTTTGGCCCTTTAGCCATCCCTCACTCGTACATGTATGAGTTTTTGCATTATAGGTAGTCATTTAAGTTAGACACGAAAGCTAGAAATCGAGCCCAACAAGAACGTTGAAGTGAGAGGCCCAAAGATATATGTTGTCTTAAAGTCCATAATATATTATTCTAACATGTTCGAGTATTTGGGATCGTTGCAGGAGGTTTGATACAACTAAATCATGGAAGACCTCAACCTCTTCAATATGTAGTCAATGCAGCCTTTTTGGCTACTTTATACGCTGATTATCTTGATGCTGCGGATACGCCAGGATGGTATTGTGGGCCCAACTTCTTTTCAACTAATGCCCTTCGTGATTTTGCCAAAACTCAGGTATGTTGTCAAATCTTATTTTTCATTTTTGAGTGGTTCCAAACATACTTGGTCCCCGGGCAACAAAAGAGAAATGCTTCTTTTCCCTAGAGTCATAATCAGAGTTTGACTCAAAAACATATCTGGCATCACCTTGACCACGTACTTCGATCAACCGGTATATATTGTGCCACCAATTCATTGGTATGACTCGAAGTAAAACTGTAAATGATTTGTAGCATTCTTCCAAACAAAAACAACATTTATAGAAAATTTAATAAGAATGCTATTTATTGTGTTGGTTTTGTCAGATTGATTACATCCTCGGTAAGAATCCTCGGAAAATGAGCTACCTAGTTGGTTACGGAAAGAAGTACCCGAAACATGTTCACCATAGAGGAGCATCGATTCCGAAAAATAGAGTGAAGTATAATTGTAAAGGAGGATGGAAATGGAGGGACAGTTCAAAGCCCAACCCTAATACAATTGTCGGAGCCATGGTTGCCGGACCTGATAAATTTGATGGGTTTCGTGATGTTCGTACAAACTACAATTATACGGAGCCAACACTTGCAGGAAATGCGGGACTTGTTGCTGCACTTGTAGCTTTATCGGGCGAAGGCAAAGTTACAACTCCGATTGATAAAAACACGATATTCTCAGCGGTACCACCAATGTTTCCAACTCCTCCACCACCTCTTGCTCCATGGAAACCTTAAGTCTGATGGATAAGTTTCACTCTTCTTCTTCAAAATCATTTTGTGTTGCAGTTACGTATAAAAGAAGGTTAAGAGAACAGAAGATTATGAATTTGGACAATATTCATAATTGATTAAGATGAACCTTCGAAAACTGTGGCTGAATTGATGATTTTGTTGTTGTATTTCTTCTTTTTAAGGTCTTGTATACTTATCGAAGAAGTAAGAACATAAGTTTGTATGTATCAGAGAACATAACAAGTTATTTTGAAACAATTTGTGATGTAGAATTTGCAATAATTAAGTTTTCATTGATAAAGAAATGGCGGAGTTGTGTATTATCAAATGATATGGTTTCATTTTTCATTGTTTAAGTATACAAAAGATATTGTTTTCCTTTTCAGCAATGATATGTGGTAATCAGGGTTGGGTGGTTCTTGGGCCTCCAACCCCAAAGTTAGTTCTGAGATGTAAGGCTTCTCCCCCACTTATGAATCCATCCCATGTCCTTCCACAACTAATGTGAGATTATCCCAACAATCTCTTCCTTACACATCGACTCTAAACTTCAATAGTTATTGTGTCGAGAATTGTTATATCCGGGTTCAATCCCTTACACATTGACTCTAAACTTCAATAGTTATTGTGTCGAGGATTGTTATATTCGGGTTCTGATACCAGTGTTTCGTGGTTCTTGGGTCTCTCACAGGGCCGGCCAAAACAATTTCTAGGCCCAAAGCGAAGTTAAAAATAGGGGCCCTTTTCAAGTAAAAAATTAATTGAATTACATTGGTTACGGGAAGATTCGAACCTCTGCCCATCATTACACAACCGAAGTCCCTAACTACTGAGTTGCGGATTGATTTTTGTGCAAAATTTGCTTCTAGTTTTATCTATTTATTAGGGCTAGTCTATTAAACTCCAACCAGGAAGCCCCTCAAGTATGTTGGGGCCCAAAGCAGCCGCTTTGGCTGCTTTTGATCTGGGCCGCACCTGCTCTCTCATTCCAAAAGTTAGTTTAAGAGGTAAGGCTTCTCCCACATTTGTAAACTCATCCTCTGCCTCTTCCACAACTAATGTGAGATTATCCCAACAATCAGAAAGCTCAATTTTTTGCTGCACATCTCAGGGCGTAGTGTACATGAGAGAGAAAATATATCCTTCTTACATTCATGGTCGATCCTGAAGGGGAAACAAGAAAAGCCTCGCTTCGGGCCAAAGGGCCTCACAGGAAGAATGAGTGGAAAGAACTAAGGGGCTTCAATTTTAATTACAGTATTTGTTTTTAAACTATTTACTAAGCTCGAGTAGTCTAATGTAGCTCAATTGGTAAAAAACATGTTAGATGATCCAAACAATCCAAGTTCAACATCAACCATAAACAATTTTTCCTTCTTAAACTATTCATTTATTTTATTTTTATCATTTCATTATTATTCGTTATTATTTTTAGTTATTTTTGTTGTTGATATAAAAGTTTTCATTGTCCTCATTAAATTATTATCCGTATTAATAATTACCGTCGCCTTCAACAAATTAGGATTTCAATTCATTTGAGAACATTTTTTTCTCGGAATATTTTCGGGTACCCATCAAATTGTCTACAAAAATACAACTTTACCAGAGTCCATAGACAAATTGTCACAGTGCTCCAAATATTTGTGGACTTTCAAATGTTCTCATTTGAATGCCTCAGTGTAGATTTTAAATAGAGTTATTTCTTTTTCGACCCCCTACTTTGTGATCAGCTTCTTTCTTGGTCCCCTATTTTCATAAATTCAAATATGATCTTTTTTTAAAGTAAATGCCACAGCTACCCTTCCACTTAACAAATTTTCAATATTAAAAAAACATATTTCCACCTCACCTCTTTCTTCTCCGACGAGGTCGTCGGCCGGAAAAATTTCCTGCCAGCGACCTTTAAAAAAAAAATTTCTCTTCTCTCTCTGAACACTCTGGCAAAGGGGTTTCCCTTCGCCGGAGTTCTGGTTCACCAGCCTACGGTGAAGGGAAACTCCTTCGCCGGAGTGTTTGGAGAGAGAGAGAGGAGAAATTTTTTTTTTGAAGGTTGTCGCCCGAAATTTTTTCTGGACGGCGACCTTGTCGGAGAAGAGAGAGGTGAGGTGGAGAGATGTTTTTTATCTTTTTCTTATTTTGGAAATATATTTAGTGGAAGGGTAGTTATGGCAGTTACCTTGAAAAAAGAGGTCATATTTGAATTTATGAAAAATAGGGGGTCAAGAAGGAAGCTGGTCACAAAGTAGGGGGCCAAAAAGGAAATAACTCTTTTAAATGTCAAAATTGGAATGTTTACAACATTTGTGGACTTTTGAATGTCTTCATTTATATGTCTATGGACGTCTCATTATCCTGATCCACATAGAATATCAGACGATAGTCTTTAGGTCAACATAAAAGAGGACAGTCTTGACTCTTAAGTGATAACGTATTGGATGATGTCATCAACATCATTACGTAATGGCAGACGCCATCAGCTCATCTATTATAGGGTTAATTCTAATTTAGCCACCAACTGACCAACCCACTCGTGTAGCCCCTAATATTATCCAGCATTCACGTTTGGTCCTCTGTTTTGATATCTCGGTGACAAAATGTTCGATTATTGTTTTTATTTTCTGGTTTTACCCTCATCTACTTTTTTTGCTATATCTTCTCTCTTCATTCTTTATCAACTTCCCCAATTCATATTTTTCCTCAATATTCACCTATCTCTCTCGCTCACTTGTTCTCTCTCCTATCAAGATTAAATCTTTAAAATCCATGAACTCTCAAATTAGATTTTTTTTGGGGTTTCAAATAGATCAGACAAGTAAATAGTTAAATCCAAAATAGAGATTTGGAGATTGAAATCTCAATTTAGGGTTTCAGTTTGTGTCACTCGTTTTGGAGTTGAATTCCAAAGGGGGATACCAATTATGAAATCCTATTAGGATTTCACTAGTCTAGGACGTGTGAAACGCGAAGTGAGGCTCACCTTTTGAAACCCGTTTTTCATCTCATAGATTCTTACAAAATCAATCTTGCTCGGAGAGAGAGAGAATGAGGAGAGCTAGTACCTAGAAGAAGAAGAAGATTGAGATGAGAGTGAAGTAGGAAAAAGGAGAGGGTAAAAAAATAATAATGACTTAATATTCTCTACACAGAATACCAAGAGGTGTCCAAATGGGAACACTGGACAAAATTGGTGACTAAATAAGTGAATTACTCACCTCTTGGGGCTAAATAGAAATCATCCTTTTCTTTTTATATGTAAAATATGATCTTGTGACTCTTATCATCATCAAATCTAGCACAAGCTCAACACACAGAGAGATAGAAAAAAAATAGAGAGAGTCTGCAGCAGATGGAAATGGAGCAAAAGAAAGAAATGATAGTTAAAGATATTGTTATTGTTGGTGCAGGGATTGCTGGTCTTGCTACTTCTCTAGGCCTTCATAGGTACTCTATATAAATATTATTATGCTTAAAGTTAGAACTCATTAAATCATGACAATTAATTATTATTATTATTGCAGGATGGGTTTGGAGAGTTTGGTTTTGGAAAGTTCAGATAGTTTAAGGGTGACAGGATTTGCAATTACAACATGGACTAATGCTTGGAAGGCCATAGATGCCCTTGGCATTGGGGATACCCTTAGGCAAAATCATGACTTACTTCAAGGGTAAGTTACAAAAACAAATGTTACAAGAGAAACAATAGCGACGACGTTTTTATTGTTGTAAGCGCTATAACCGAAATTATAATCGTAATATGAAAAAAAGAACATTTCTCATTACGGGCTTCGTTGTTATTACCGTATTATTTTGGAATTAAGGATAAAAAATTGATATTCATAATGGAAATACGAGTAAAATAGCAAAAAAAAAAAAACATAAATTTTGAGATGAAAGTAATGTAGTCGCCGTCCACGATTTTGAGTATGGTCCTAGTTATTTACAACATATTGAAATTTACAAAAACGGTAAGAAAAACTAATATGAAAAACAATGTCCACGAAAATATAATCTTGTGTAACGAATATTGTAATTTGTTATATTACTAGTGTTATGTGTTAATTTAACTGAACCGTTTACCTGATTTACCTCAGCGTAGTTGCAGCTTCTTCTGATTCTGGAAATCCAACCTCTAAAATCTCATTCTCAAAATTTGAAGAGAAGTTGTAAGTTATATATCAATAGGAATCTCAATAATTAGATTTTAATCAGGGTTCTATTTAACGAGTGTCGGTTACTTTTTCTTTGATATTTCCATTTACATTAGTTTGTCAATTGAAAATCAAATATATATTCAAATCGAGTTAGTTATCTATTTTTTCAATTTAGGTTTAAAAAATAAACATAAATGCTACTTAACATGAGAGATTAAAAGCGACCCAATAGCGAACTAATAACAACGTGACGTGTGGCTTGAGAAACAGAATAACATCGTTTGTTATTTCCGAATTGATATTCATACTGCAGTCCACGATTATCCCGTATTTACATTCAAATCTTTTGGTACAAAATATGATCGGGACCATTGATCCACATTCAAATCACGTGTTTCTCAACCCACGCGTCACGTTGCTATCGGGTCGGTTTTCGTCTCTCGTTTTAAGTAGCAATTCTGAAAAATAAATCTTATTTAAGCAGCCCAAACGCCCTCAAATCAAATTTCAGATTCATAAGAAAAAAAAAAGCGTAACATATAACTACTTAGTTTGGTTACCTGCCGGCTTTGTTTATGTAGTGGGATGCATGAAGTTCGTTGTCTGAGAAGAAAAGAAGTGCTTGAAACCCTAGACAATGAACTTCCAGATGGTACCATTAGGTTCAATTCTAAGGTTGTTTCAATTGATGAAGAAGAGTATTCCAAGCTGGTTCATTTAGCAGACGGGTCCATTGTCAAGGCTAAGGTAATAATTTCTGCCCATTCTAAGTTTATGTTGTTAAATTACTTCAAAATTTTTAAGAAATAAGCGGATGGCAAGTACTTTGATCCATTCAGAGAGTGTCTGCAGTCTAGGTCGTAGATAAGTGCTCAAACAGTCAAACATTGACAAAAATTTTGCCGAAACGTGGCAAGATTTTTTTCAAACTTTGGCTGAATCTTGACAGTTCTCTTTATGAGTGAATTATGTTTTAACAGTCAGGATTCAGTCAAACTGTGAAAAAAGACTTGCCACATCATTTCGACAAAAATTTTGTCAATTTTTTTTGTGAACTTAGCATTTCCCATTCTTAAACGAAACCTAAGCCCGGTTATTTTATTTCAGGTATTAATTGGATGTGATGGAGTAAACTCAGTAGTGGCAAAATGGTTAGGTCTTCCTCCACCTATTTTCACTAGAAGGGTAGCTATTCGAGGTTTTGCTCTGTACCAAGGGAGTAATGGACACAATTTTAAACCTAAGTTCTTGCAATTCTCTGGGAGTGGCTTTCGTTCCGGTTTCATTCCATGCGACCGAAAAACAATATATTGGTTTTTCACTTATACATCGCCTTCCCACCATGGTAAGTAATTATACTTTGCAACAAAAAAAACACATTGTTGTGTTTAAAGACTAATCAATCATACTAAAAATTTTAGGTGTCAACTAAAATTTTTTGAAACTTATTTTCCCTCTTTTTCTTATTGTGGTTGCCAAGAAGGAAATATTGAGGAGGGCCCAACACAACTAAAGCAATTTGTGCTTAACAATCTTGGTAATCTACCTAAAGAAGTGGTGGAAGTAGTTGAAAAGACAAACCCAAGAAGCATTACAAGATCTCCATTAAGGTTAAGATGGCCATGGGATATATTGTATGGAAACATCAACAAAGGGAATTGTAAGAACTAGGGTTTGAGAGAACCAGACGAAATGAAGTTAGGGCAAAGATATCATCTTTTATATAGTCAACTCTAGTCAAATGTCAATGAAGACTAGGGTCATGATCCAAGTCCAAGTCAAGCAGTCCAAGTCCAAGTCAAGCAGTCCAAGTCAGAACAGTTCATGAAGTCTGGTCAAGCACAATAAGGAACGTCTATAGGCACCTGTAACAATAAAGAATTAGTTAGGAAAACTAACTAATCAAGATTCTGTTAAGATTGTAACTAACTTTAGTTTTCTTCTAAACTCTACCTATAAATAGAGTTAGAGTTGTACTTAATAAACATTGAAATAAAATCAGAATTCTTACCAAGGAAATCTAACATGGTATCAGACTCAGATTAGATCCAAAATTAGGGTTTCCTTCACTTGAATTCAATAGCAATCAATTTAACACCTCGTAAAATCAAACACAAAGCAAAAGATGATTAATACTCAGTAAAATTCATCATCATTTCATAGTTTTATAGTTAATTTCTAAAGAAGAAGAAGAAATTTAGTCAAGGTTTTTCAAGGAAGACTTACTGTTTCTTCAGACTTGTCTTCAAGCACGCTTCCACAAATCGATCATGGCTTCAGCAAATCTTGGTAATCTTCCTCCCATATCTTCTGTTACTAGTTTTATTACAGAAAAACTTGATGATTCTAACTACATGATGTGGAAAGATCAAGTTGAAACACTGTTAGTAACATATGATCTTCTAGGTTTTGTTAATGGAACCATTGAACCACCACCACAACTAAAAATAATACATGGGGTTGAGCAAGTTAACCCTGATTATCAAATTTGGAGGAGTAAAGAGAGTTTTGTCAAATCATACCTTAAGAGTACTCTATCCAAATCAGTCTATTATGATATATATGGACTGAATTCAGCTCAAGAAATTTGGGATTGTCTTAATCTTACCCATAATGAAGGTCTTGAATCTAAGAAAGACCAACTTAGAAAGAAATTACAGTCAATCAAGAAGGGAAATGTTTCAATTTCTGAATATCTCAGAGAGATTAAACAATTAGCAGACTCACTTATCTCTGTTAATGATAGAATTAGTGATTCAGACTTGGTCAGAATTGCTATTCAGGGACTAAGTGCAGATTATGATCAATTTATCATTGCCTTAAGAGCTAACAATGAACTCTTAACCTTCATACAACTTAAGTCTAGACTCACACAACATGAACAGTGGCTTATTTCAAAACAAGAAGACCAAGAAGCCTATTATGTTAAGAGAACAGTGAATAGACAAGTTAACAAGCCATCTCCTTCATATTATAGAAATCAAAATTCTGCAAAAAGAGATATGTCTTCATCCCAACAACAGCATATTCATTCTGATAACATCAAACACAAGAATCAGAAAGCAGAGGATTTTGACTTTTCTACTGTCCCTTGTGGCATTTGCAAGAGATGGGGTCACTCTGCTGGGGTCTGTTACTTTAGGTTTATCAAAAACAAATCTCACAGTGGATATCATACTGAATCTAAGAGTGAGCAAGAAATTCAAGGTTCAGGAACACCCAAGGAACCTATTGAGTCTCAATCCTTTTTATATGAAGATGAATCACTTCTAGAATGCAATAATGCTATTATATATGACTATGTGTATGAGGATGATGACTCTACTGATGTATTCCATGAATGTCATACTGCAATTTGTGTTGATAGTGATGATATATTTCTAGAATGTGAGTCAGAAATCATAAGTGATACAAAGGAAGATATTATTATAAATGAAGAGTGTCATGTTCTCACATCATCACATAAGACAGATATTAAGGATCAATCTTGGCTAGCTGACACTGGTGCCAGCAGCCATATGACACACTCAGCTGCAAATCTCAAGTCAATTCAGCCATATAATGGAACAGAGGCTGTCATGGTGGGTAGTGGTAATCTTCTATCCATCTCTAGTATTGGTAACTCTCAATTATCAACTTCAAGTCATGATTTTACTCTGAATAAAGTACTTTGTGTTCCTACCCTAAAGAGAAACTTGCTGTCCATATCCAAGTTTACAAAAGAGAATTCATGTTCTGTTGAATTCTCTCCATGGGGTTATAGCATTAAGGATATTTGGTCACAAAAAGTTCTAGCAGAAGGTCCTGTTAAGAACAATCTATATCCTATAGAGGTTCATTCACATAAGCTACATTCTGCTCAGGCTCATGTGGCACATGTTGTTCCTAGTTTTGACATTTGGCATGCTAGACTAGGCCATTCACATAATGGGGTCATCAAGCAACTACATAAGGAGAATAAGATTGTTGTTTCTAACACCACAAGTCAAGTTTTCTGCAAATCATGTGAAATGGGTAAAAGTAAATGTCAACCATTTGAAAATTCTTCATCCACAACTAATACACCTTTATATCTAGTTCATTGTGATATTTGGGGACCAGCCCCTGTGTGCACTCCTAATGGAGCAAGATACTATATCCTTTTCTTAGATGACTATAGTAAATATAGCTGGATATATCCAATGAAGCTCAGGTCAGACAGTATAAGGTGTTTTACTCACTTCAAAGCAACAAGTGAAAATCTCCTCAAGTCAAAGATTGTGTATTTCCAATCTGATGGAGCACCTGAGCTAAAGAAAGGTGACTTTAGAGAGTTTTTGGATTCAAATGGTATTCTTTTCAGATGCTCCTGTCCTTACACTCCACAACAGAATGGTAAGGCAGAGAGAAAACACAGGCACATAACTGAACTAGGTAATACCTTATCCTTTCATTGTTCTTTACCTAAAAATTTATGGTTTGATGCCTTTAACACTGCTGTCTACATCATCAATAGAGTCCCAACACCTACATTAAAGGGTCTTTCTCCCTTTGAGACTCTATTTCATTTGTCTCCTGATTACACCCAATTGAAAATTTTTGGGTGTGCTTGCTATCCTCATCTTGGAGAGCTTAGGAAGGATAAGCTCAGTCCTAAAAGTATTCAATGTGTATTTTTGGGCTATAGTGCTGAACACAAAGGCTACAGATGTTATGATCCTATTTCAAAAAGGATTTACATGTCTAGGCATGTTACTTTTGATGAGAACAATTTCCCCTATGCTCACATCAATAATTCTATGCCTAGTGGTGATCAGAATACTAATTCTCAGATACTATTACCTCTGCCTATTTTGGATACCAATCAGCCTGTCTCAACTACTTTGGGCACATCTAGTATTAACACTAGTCCACCAGCAAATGCAGTATCTAGTTGTCTATATTCTCCTGAGTTGGGCATTCCTAGTAGTTCTACTAGTACACCAGCAAACTCAACACAACAAGTTCAACAACAACAGACTGATTGTGTTATCACTAGAGGCAGAAATGGTATTGTGAAGCAAAAGCAACTTCCATCTGATTTTGTTGCCCACTATTCATCATCTCACCTATTAGATGTTGCTTTCCTATCCATTTTGGAGCTTCCTACTGAACCCACTACTTATAAAGAAGCTTCAAAACATCATGAATGGGTGAAAGCTATGCATGAAGAGTTCTCAGCATTACAAGACAATGAGACATGGTCTTTAGTACCCTCAAATGATAAAATGAACATTCTGGGCTGCAAGTGGGTATTTAAATTAAAGCAGAAAAGTGATGGGACTATAGAAAGATACAAAGCCAGATTGGTAGCTAAAGGTTTCCATCAACAAGAGGGTGTGGACTATGAAGAAACATTCAGTCCAGTTGTTAAATCCAACACTATCAGATTAGTTCTTTCTATTGCTGTCTCAAGGACTTGGCAAATCAAACAACTGGATGTATCAAATGCTTTCCTACATGGAACTTTAGATGAGGCAGTATATATGATACAACCCCCTGGGTTTGTTCAAAAAGGCAAAGAAACTCATGTCTGCCACTTACACAAAGCTTTATATGGCCTCAAACAGGCACCAAGGGCCTGGTTCAACAAATTTGCAACCTTCTTATATGCATATGGTTTTCAGAAGAGCAGATCAGATCAATCAATGTTTGTGATGCATAGTAATTCAGAGATTATGGTTCTTCTACTATATGTAGATGACATAATCCTTACAGGAAGCTCAAATACTCTTATTAGCAATCTAATTACTGATCTCAGCAAACAATTCAAGATGAAAGATTTGGGATTACTATCATACTTTCTGGGCATAGAAGTTGCTTATGATAAACCATCAAGTTCTATGATGCTAACCCAGAACAAATATACACTCCAACTTCTCAAGAAAGCTGGTTTACTAAGTTCTAAGCCATCAAAGCTTCCTGTTTCTAGTGGACAGAGGGTTTCTATTAAAAATGGTGAAATTCTTTCTAATCCAACTGAATACAGAAGTCTGGTTGGGGCTCTTCAGTACTTAACCTTAACCAGACCAGACATTTCATTTGCTGTGAACTACACAGCTCAATTCATGCATAGCCCTACATCAACTCATCTTATTTTGGTAAAAAAGATTCTCAGGTACTTAAAGGGTTCAGTTGGTTCTGGGGTTCGATTATCTCCAAGTGATCTGACTACTATTACAGCTTTCTCAGACTCTGACTGGGCAGGATGTCCTGACTCCAGGAAGTCTACAGCTGGGTATTGTGTTTTCTTAGGGTCGAACATCATATCTTGGAGCTCAAAGAAGCAGGCGACAGTAGCAAAGTCATCTACTGAGGCAGAATATAAAGCCTTATCAACAATGGCAACTGAAGTTGTATGGATTTCATACCTGATGGCCGAGCTTCGTTTTCCTTTACAAAAACCATTCAAACTTTACTGCGACAACATAAGTGCGAAATACCTTGCATCAAATCCAGTATTCCACGCGAGAACGAAGCATATTGAGGTCGATTTTCATTATGTGAGGGATCTGGTTTCGGAAGGATTGGTTGCAGTTCATCATATTCCCACTCAAGATCAAGTAGCGGATATCTTTACAAAGGGATTAGCTTATGATCTGTTTCAGAAGTTGAGATCCAAACTTATGGTTCATCGCCTCTCTCTTCCCCATTCGTTTGAGGGGGGCTGTAAGAACTAGGGTTTGAGAGAACCAGACGAAATGAAGTTAGGGCAAAGATATCATCTTTTATATAGTCAACTCTAGTCAAATGTCAATGAAGACTAGGGTCATGATCCAAGTCCAAGTCAAGCAGTCCAAGTCCAAGTCAAGCAGTCCAAGTCAGAACAGTTCATGAAGTCTGGTCAAGCACAATAAGGAACGTCTATAGGCACCTGTAACAATAAAGAATTAGTTAGGAAAACTAACTAATCAAGATTCTGTTAAGATTGTAACTAACTTTAGTTTTCTTCTAAACTCTACCTATAAATAGAGTTAGAGTTGTACTTAATAAACATTGAAATAAAATCAGAATTCTTACCAAGGAAATCTAACATGGTATCAGTCTCAGATTAGATCCAAAATTAGGGTTTCCTTCACTTGAATTCAATAGCAATCAATTTAACACCTCGTAAAATCAAACACAAAGCAAAAGATGATTAATACTCAGTAAAATTCATCATCATTTCATAGTTTTATAGTTAATTTCTAAAGAAGAAGAAGAAATTTAGTCAAGGTTTTTCAAGGAAGACTTACTGTTTCTTCAGACTTGTTTTCAAGCACGCTTCCACAAATCGATCATGGCTTCAGCAAATCTTGGTAATCTTCCTCCCATATCTTCTGTTACTAGTTTTATTACAGAAAAACTTGATGATTCTAACTACATGATGTGGAAAGATCAAGTTGAAACACTGTTAGTAACATATGATCTTCTAGGTTTTGTTAATGGAACCATTGAACCACCACCACAACTAAAAATAATACATGGGGTTGAGCAAGTTAACCCTGATTATCAAATTTGGAGGAGTAAAGAGAGTTTTGTCAAATCATACCTTAAGAGTACTCTATCCAAATCAGTCTATTATGATATATATGGACTGAATTCAGCTCAAGAAATTTGGGATTGTCTTAATCTTACCCATAATGAAGGTCTTGAATCTAAGAAAGACCAACTTAGAAAGAAATTACAGTCAATCAAGAAGGGAAATGTTTCAATTTCTGAATATCTCAGAGAGATTAAACAATTAGCAGACTCACTTATCTCTGTTAATGATAGAATTAGTGATTCAGACTTGGTCAGAATTGCTATTCAGGGACTAAGTGCAGATTATGATCAATTTATCATTGCCTTAAGAGCTAACAATGAACTCTTAACCTTCATACAACTTAAGTCTAGACTCACACAACATGAACAGTGGCTTATTTCAAAACAAGAAGACCAAGAAGCCTATTATGTTAAGAGAACAGTGAATAGACAAGTTAACAAGCCATCTCCTTCATATTATAGAAATCAAAATTCTGCAAAAAGGGATATGTCTTCATCCCAACAACAGCATATTCATTCTGATAACATCAAACACAAGAATCAGAAAGCAGAGGATTTTGACTTTTCTACTGTCCCTTGTGGCATTTGCAAGAGATGGGGTCACTCTGCTGGGGTCTGTTACTTTAGGTTTATCAAAAACAAATCTCACAGTGGATATCATACTGAATCTAAGAGTGTAGCCGGTGACGCGTTCCATCCGATGACACCCGATCTCGGTCAGGGTGGGTGTTCTGCATTAGAAGATAGTATCGTCCTAGCGAGGTGTATTGGTCAAACACTGTTGGCAAGAAATACGAGAAGAGAAATAAGCGATGATCTAAATGAAAATGAAGAAGAAGAGTATAAAAGGATAGAGGTTGGACTAAATAAGTTTTATCAAGAGAGAAAATGGAGAAGCTTTGATCTTGTGAGTACATCTTACATGGTCGGTATGATTCAAGAAAGTGGAGGAAATGTGATTAGTTTTATGAGAGACAAGTTGTTGTCATCTTTCTTGGCTGGGATGTTATTGAGAAAAGCTGTTTTTGATTGTGGGGGACTCACTAAACCATGAGTATTTAGAGTTTGACATTGTAAGGAATACCATAAAGAATGTTACTTCCTTATTTCATTTTAGGGTTATTTCCTGTATGAGCCCTTACTTTAAGACCGGTTTCTTATTTAGCCCTCTGTTTTAATAAAAATACTCGTATGTTTTTTTAACAAAAATACCAGATGTCTCTCTCTTTTTAGAGTTTTTATACATGTATCCATTGACGGTTATCTTTACTAAACTTTCTGAGCTTATTCCTAATCAGATCTTTTACATTCACCTACCAAGTTCTCAAATACAAGGATACATCAAAAACGAAAATTTCTCATATTTTCTACATAGACAGAAAAGAAACTTACTTTTTTATTTAATTATTTAAATTTTGGGTTGATTACTAAGTCAAATTAGAAATAATTCGGATAGATGTTTACTTTTGAATTATTTATTTAAGATTAGAGAGAAAAGATTGTATTCTTACAGAGGTGAAGTTAGAATTCAATTCTGATGTAAAAAGAAGGGTATGAAAGGAAAGTTAGAACTAGGACTAGAAGAATCATCAAAATCAATTGAATCTCTACCTTCAAACTACAAAAAGCCCACAACGAAAGGTGATTCACGAAAGAAGAATGCACTTCATTAGTGTAAATAGAAATTGATCCAAATTGATGGAACTACAACTCCCCATCTTATACATAAAACAACCTGCTCGGTTATGGGAGGTATAAGTCTGGTCGTTAGTTTTTAGTCGGGGTTTGATAAAGATCACATCTAACGGTTCATATAAAATTTCCTTATGTAAATCGACTCAAAATATAAGGGTATTATTGTCAACAATTAAATTTTTTTTAATATACCTCTCTATAATATCTCTCTCAAATTCAATTCACACTATTAAAACTATTACTCCACGTATTTTCTCTCTCTACTTTTCTCTTTCACAGTTTCTAAAATCCACCCCCATTTTCCTATCTATACAGTTTCTCTCCACACAAAATCTCCAAAAATATGTTTCAAATTAGGGGGTCATCTGAGTATTTTTGATAAAGTAGGGAACCACGCGGGAAGCTAGTCATAAAGTAGGAGGCCATTTAAGAAATAACCCAAGAATAATGTATCTACCTAAAGAAGTGGTGGAAGTAGTTGAAAAGACAAACCCAAGAAGCATTACAAGATCTCCATTAAGGTTAAGATGGCCATGGGATATATTGTATGGAAACATCAACAAAGGGAATGTTTGTGTAGCCGGTGACGCGTTCCATCCGATGACACCCGATCTCGGTCAGGGTGGGTGTTCTGCATTAGAAGATAGTATCGTCCTAGCGAGGTGTATTGGTCAAACACTGTTGGCAAGAAATACGAGAAGAGAAATAAGCGATGATCTAAATGAAAATGAAGAAGAAGAGTATAAAAGGATAGAGGTTGGACTAAATAAGTTTTATCAAGAGAGAAAATGGAGAAGCTTTGATCTTGTGAGTACATCTTACATGGTCGGTATCAGGGGCGATGCCACATAGGGGCATGTGGGGGCACGCGCCCCCACAGCCCATGTTGCTTTTATTATTTGCTTACACAGATACACTCCAAGTGAAATATATATTGATTAACGCACCCTATTTATCAATTCTTCGCTGCAGCTTAGTTGGTAAAACTTGAGAACCCATTTTATATAGTTCCTTCCTAGGTCATGGGTTCGAAACCAACAGGCCTCAAATTTTTTCTTTTAATTTAACTCCGGCTCCAATTTTCTTCTGCTTTTCCTTTGTAATTCAACTATTTTCCTTTGTTTCTTTCCTCTTCCTTTTTGTATTTTAAATTAATGTGGATATAAAAAAGAAGTCGATAACATTTTCTCTTTATAAATAATTATATTGCTTAATTCTAATAAGGCGTAAAACATAAATATTTTATGCTAATATATATTTTAAATTTTATACCGTACTAACTCTTTTGTATAAATATCTATGTGGCAGTCGCTCTTCTTTTAAATTTAATTTGCACTTCAACTACGTTGATATGGTATGAATTAAAGTGTTTATATTGCTCTAGGTATTTCATATTTATAAATCATAGATCCACCATTATTTTCAGGCACGAGCATTGTTAAAACTAACTACGATATTGAATGATAAATGTATAGATAAATGACAACTTGCGCTTACGATGAGAATGATGCAATGATTTGAGAACTATTATAATGATGTATATTCGTCTTGTACGATTATAAATATGTATTGGATTTTGAATGAACCACTAGATGTATTTTTTTAAATAAGTATATTTGATTTTTCTGAAGAATTATGACTAAAAGGTGCCCCCATTGGGATAAATCTCTGGCCTCGCCACTGGTCGGTATGATTCAAGAAAGTGGAGGAAATGTGATTAGTTTTATGAGAGACAAGTTGTTGTCATCTTTCTTGGCTGGGATGCTATTGAGAAAAGCTGTTTTTGATTGTGGGGAACTCACTACTCCATGAGTATTTAGAGTTTGACATTGTAAGGAATACCATAGAGACTTTTACTTCCTTATTTCATTTTAGGGTTATTTCGTGTATGAGCCCTTACTTTAAGACCGGTTTCTTATTTAGCCTTATGTTTTAATAAAAATGCTCGTATGTTTTTTTTTAACAAAAATACCCAGACGTCTCTCTCTTTTTAGAGTTTTTATACATGTATCCATTGACGGTTATCTTTACTAAACTTTCTGAGATTATTCCTAATCCGATCTTTTACATACACCTACCAAGTTCTCAAATACAAGGATACATCATAAACAAAAATTTCTCATATTTTCTACATAGGCAGAAAAGAAACTTACTTTTTCATTTATAAACTCGGATAGATGTTTACTTTTGAATTATTTATTTAAGATTAGAGAGAAAAGATTGTATTCTTACAGAGGTGAAGTTAGAATTCATTTCTGATGTAAAAAGAAGGGTATGAAAAGAAACTTACAACTAGGACTAGAAGAATCATCAAAATCAATTGAATCTCTACCTTCAAACTACAAAAAACCCACAACCAAAGGTGATTCACGAAAGAAGAATGCACTTCATTAGTGTAAATAGAAATTGATCCAAATTGATGGAACTACAACTCCCCATCTTATACATAATACAACCTGATCGGTTACGTGAGGTATAAATCTGGTCGTTAGTTTTTTGTTGAAGTTCGATAAAGATCACATCTAACGGTTCATATAAAATTTTCTTATGTTAATCGACTCAAAATAGAAGGGTATTATTGTCAACAATTAACTTTTTTTTAATATACCAAAATCAATTACGATCTCTCTATAATATCTCTCTCAAATTCGATTCACACTATTAAAACTACTACTCCACGTATTTTCTCTCTCTACTTTTCTCTCTGACAGTTTCTACAATCCACCCCTATTTTCCTATCTATCAGTTTCTCTCCACAAAAAATCTCCAAAAATATGTTTCAAAGTTTCTGATTCTTCCTCACTTCGAAAAAAAATCTAGTTTAGGTTATCTTTTTTTTTTTTTTTTTTTTATCGGATAGGTTTCTATCTATCTCTATACCTATAGTAAAAAGGGGTCTACCGCACCGGTGTGATTTGTATTACAAAAAGCAGAAGTTGGTCAAGTACACCTTGTTGGATTAGTATTCACCGACTTCTTGACCATTTGAATGACCGTTAACAACGATGAGATCAAAAGAAGAAGCAGAGGTTCGTTATGTTTGTGTTCAATATCATAATTTGATGGATTTAGATGAAGACCATGAAAACCTTAGGATCTCCACGACCGTCGTGCCTATTTACTTAGTTCTGAAAATTAGCTTTTCAGATTTCTCCTTCCTAGATTGAGGGATCATAAATATGTGTAATATATAGTTTGGGGTCTATTATTATTCTCCTGAGTCATTGTCTGAGTTTTAGTGTTAAGGTTAAGGATTTCTTCCTTCGAATTCCTTCTTTGGGATTTTCCCTATTTTATCTACTTTTAATTTGTTAGAATTAAAAATTAAGTTAGTGGATTTGTCTGAGCCCCATGTTTAAGAAAGATAACAAGAAGTAACTTTTGTGGCGTTTGGGGGCCTAATCGAACTGTCGGACGCTTAAGGAGACTAAAACGACGAGTTGGTCACAAATTGGAGGCTAAACCGGAATTAACTCCTAAATATATGTTATTTGATATGATAAGATAATAATGAGATTAATATGATAAATATTCATCCTTTGTCCATCAATATCTACAAATAACAGAACATGTACGAAAGTTTAAAAGTATATTATGGAATATTATATATTATTTTCATATAATAAGATAACAAGTAAATGAGTAATGACGGTTATCGTGCTTATCACATATTCATGATGTATCAATATCTTGTAATGATTAACGTAGATCATAATCAATTTCTCAAAAGAAAAGATAACAACCAATGTCTATTTTGATCGAAAAGTACAATAATAATATCATATATTAAGAATAATAATAATATTATTAATAAAATATCTACTCCACATTTTTCTGTAGACCAAATGTCTTGAAATATTATTGACGAACTCAATGTCTTAAAAATGCCTATAATGACATTTTATTTTACCAAGTACATGAAACATCTACTATACATTTTGTTTGGGAATGCCCGCTATTTCTTTTTTAGAATTTAACTACGATCTACGTTAGTCATTACAAAGCATTGATACATCATTAAGATGTAATAAGCATGAAAGAGGCCTAAAGTCCAACAACAAAGTGGCCTAAGGCCCGACAAATTATTACATTACTTATAGCCTAAATTACATGAAATAAATCTTGATGACAAACTGCTTCTACCGATCCCACAATCTTATGGACTTAAGATGACTGTCCAACCACTACAAAATTATTACATTATTTATAGCTTAAATTACATGGAATAAATCTTGATGACAAACTGCTTCTATCGAGACTCGATCCCACGATCTCATGAACTTAAAATGAGTGTCCAACTTAGGGTCTCCTTTCACGGATCTTTAGGATCCTTTTGTCAGATCTTTAGGGTCTCTTTTCTCGGATCTTTAGGATCCATTGCGTCTGTGTCTAGTCCAATTTCTTTCCCTTCAGGAGGCATTTGCAGTTACAGGTATGTAACTTGCATGAGGTATCTAGAGGAGAGAAATAACAATTATCATCCTTGTATCAATGTGATTTTATCACTTATTAATAGATATGTTTCCCTTCGATTAAAAAAAAAAAAAAAACTACTGCACCAAAGACTGGTGGACCGTTTCTTTTTTTTGTTTAAACATCCAAATTACTCTCAAATTACATATGTTTAGTGTAGGGGTGTACACGAGCCGAGCTCTTAACGAGCTGCTCGAGCTCGGCTAGACTATTGCTCGTGCTCGACTCGAATATTAAGGAGCACGAGCTTAACATGAGCCCAAAATCATGTTCGTTTATGTAAACGAGCCGAGCTTGATCATTCTTTAGTGTATCACGAGCTACTCGTGAACAACTCGTTTAACATACTCTTATAATATTGTAATACATAATTACGTATTAGTATTGAAACTTGTACATGAAATATCAACCTTTAAAAAATTATCGGAATATGAATCCTTAATCATTATTATATGTGACAAATGATCATTGAAGTATTTTGATAATTTAGAAAGTTTTTATTTGAAGTATTTTGATAAACGAGCTTAAAAGAATGCGAGTTCGAGCTAGAGGTCGAGCTCTTTCAAACTTATAAGAGCCGAGCTTGAACAAGTGGACAATTACTCGAACGAGCTCGAGCTCGAGCTCGACAGTCGAATACACGAACCGAGCTTGAACATCTTACTACTCGGCCCGGCTCGACTCGAGTACACCCCTAGTGTAGTGTGTGTTGTATAAGTAGAGCCGTTACAAAGAGATAGATAGTGTGTTATCATTTCTGGACGCCAAAAAGACTTGCTTTCTTCCACTAGTCCACATCCCATTTGCCCTAAATATTCACTCCCCTCGAAAATACCACCCACTCTCTCTCTCTCTCTCTCTAGATTATTTCGTGCTAAAAAAAAAAAGTTCTCTCTTTCTCTCTCCTAATACTTGTTCCTTCGTCATCAATTTCTTCTGCAAATCAACTCATCTCTCTCTCTCTCTCTCAATTCACTCTCTTTAAGTACCAAACAGATAATAAAGAAAGAAACCTAGCTACTACTTTACCAAACGAAGATAACGTGAATAGAGATTACTATCTTCCTTCCTAAGGGTAAGCTTTGATCTTTAATTCACTAATACTTTACTTTTTAGGGTTTCATTTCATATTGTTTCAGTCTTTCTCTTTATCTTTATCTTTCTTGTCTTATTATTGTGTACGAATTTGGTATTGCGTGTGTGTAGGTAAAGAGCTGAAAGCAATTAAAACCTCTCAGATTCTCTCTAACCCTGAAAACCTGAAAGGTTTTATTTTTATTTTATTTCCTTTACTTAACTGGAATCGAGATAGAAATTCTGTGTTTTCCGAGGTGTATCTTGGTTTTAGGTTTTAAAGTGTAGAAATTTGTGTTTTTAATAGTATAATTTGATAGTTTGATTCTTAGAGAAGAAGCCTTCAGATCAGAAAGAAGTGAAAGTTTTACTAGGGTTGATTTCCTCTTTTGACTGCTTTTTTTAGGTTTTGAAGAAATTGTTCTTCTTTTGATTAGAAAAGAGATCTTGAGGAATCGTGACATCAGATTTAAAGGAAATACCCCTAATTTGGTGTTTTCTTGGGTTACCAATGGTTTCTGAGGTTAAAATCTGGTTCTGAATAAGTAAAGGAGATTGATTTCAATTGAAAGAGTTGAAATTTTTGTGTTTCAAGATGTTGGAGGGTCCGAAATTCACTGGAGTTATAGGTAATCATAACAATGAAAACAATTTCTATGATTTCACTCAAGGGTTTTACCAGAAACTCGGTGAGGGTTCGAATATGTCCATTGATAGTATTGGAAGCATGCAGACTAGTAATGGTGGTGGATCTGTTTCGATGTCTGTAGATAATAGCAGTGTTGGGTCAAATGATTCTCATACTCACATTTTGAGCCATCCTGGTCTGAAAAATGTGAATAACAATTACTCTGTGGGTCATAGTGTTCTTCGTCCAGGTAGAGTTTCTCATGCCCTAAGTGATGATGCACTTGCCCAAGCTTTGTTTGACGATAGATTTCCAACTGAAGGGCTTCAGAATTATGATGAATGGACTATTGATTTGAGGAAGCTTAATATGGGTACAGCTTTTGCTCAAGGGGCTTTTGGGAAACTCTACAAGGGTACATATAATGGTGAAGATGTCGCAATTAAGATACTGGAAAAGCCGGAGAATAGCCCAGAGAAGGCACAATTCATGGAACAACAGTTCCAACAGGAAGTAATGATGCTTGCTACTTTGAGGCATAACAATATCGTTCGCTTTATTGGAGCATGTCGTAAACCTATGGTGTGGTGCATTATAACTGAGTATGCCAAGGGTGGTTCAGTTCGGCAGTTCTTGACAAGGCGACAGAACCGTTCTGTGCCTTTGAAATTGGCTGTTAAGCAGGCTTTAGATGTCGCAAGGGGAATGGCTTATGTACACGGGCTTGGGTTCATTCACAGGGATCTTAAGTCAGATAATCTTCTGATTTCTTCTGACAAATCAATTAAAATCGCAGATTTTGGTGTAGCTCGAATCGAGGTTCAAACCGAGGGCATGACACCAGAGACTGGAACATACCGTTGGATGGCTCCGTAAGATTTTCTCTTCTTACACATTTAAATTTGTTTTTTCTCTTTCTTTTGGTATTCGATTGTTCCCTCAATTCCTTCCTTTGCTCTCATTTGTCTCTTATACCTATTTCTGGTAGATATCTTGCTAGTTTAAGCTGAATGCAAGGATTCATTGCACATGTTCTTAGTTCTCCTGTTCTGTTATATGAATTAATTTGGGGGCTGAAGGCTGAATGAATGGAAGATATCAGATCATTGCTTATTTCCTATATTTTTTCCTTAATTTATCGGAAAGCTTTATTTTTTAGGATCTCATTTATCTATTTTAATGCAAATCCCATATTGTCCAAGTTAGGAACATTCATGTTTCCTCAACCACCTAAAAGGCTAAAAATTAGGTTACATGGCATGTTTGGAGTTTGAATCTTGCTAGTTTATATCTAATTGGGCATTAAGTGGATGCCTTTAATGTTGTCTCATGAATTTATTATATAGCATAGTTGGTAGGCTAGTTTACATATCAGTCACCAGTTAATCCGGCTCTGTGGGCAATGAAACATGGAAGCATAAAAATAGGATTTTGAAATATCTTTATTGCTTTTGCTTTTGTGGTTGTTCATACTTTAGTCTTGTCACATAGTGTCACTTCATCAACAAAAGCACACACCTAGGAGGAACCTGTTCCTCAACAAAATCAGTTAATCATCTATAACTATAAGTAAGATTATTTGTTTTTTTATGAGATCCTTCAAGGTTTTGTTCTGAATGAATCAGTAATAAGAGTGACTATGTGAGTTTCTTGACTTGCAAATCAGGTGCTTGGCCTTTAATTCACTAGTTTGCTGTTTCAGCCGACTCGTGGAGTCATTTGGAATTGGACTAGACTTCCCCTAGCCTGATAAGAGTCAGGAGTAACTCACAGCTGGACATGAGATAATGTTCATGATCATTCGTAAACCATAATAAGCTCAAGAGCCTTACAAATTGCATCGTACAATTGTCCACGGATGGATGCTTTCTTAAAATATTTTTGGTACCCTTGATTTTGTTCCACTTAAACTTTTCGTAGACTAATTGTAATATCCTAAATAGCATTTGTCTCCCTTTGCCTTGAGATGATATCTTTTTGTTTTGCTAGTTGTGGTCAGGCAAGAGTCGTAATAAATATACGGAGAGTTTTTTTATACAGAAAATGTATAGCTTCCATGTGTTCTGGTTATTTTGTTACCGTTACGGAGATTGTTGACGAAGGATAGTTTCTTTTATTGTGTTTTTTTGAACTTTAACTCCACACTTCTTGGAGTGTGGGGGATTTAACTTCAATCTGAGGTCATCTGTTGCATTAAGGCCTCTGCCTTCTAGTTTGTCGTATGTAGGCTTCCTGTCGCGACCAACACTTACGTCTTCGTATGACCTTTCTGATTGCATGGATTTGAATAATTTGATTTTGGTATATAACTATTTCCCTTTTTCTGTCCTTGTCAAAATCGCAAATTGCTTGGAACGGAAAAAGAAGAAAATCATAGGTCCAAGAAACTAGCTATAATTGACCTAACCGAGTTAATGGGGTCATGGCCTGAGACTCTACTATATCTGCTAATCTTGGTGCCTGAAATCAGTTAAATGCTCCAACTTTGCGTAACACACTAGTTAGCTTGAGCTGAGAACACGGCTTCCTTATAGGATGTTCTCTAAATAGTAAGTTAATATATGTTTAGGCCCTTGAAGAAAAGCTAAGTTATAAAATTTAAAAGCGGTATGTTAGCCACCAATGAAATCCTAAAGGTAAAATCAAAACTCAAAAGCGATGTATTATGGATCAGCTGGCAACCCACAGGTCTGGTCGAATCATGGTATGCTGGTAATTCATGTTTGTTTTATTCTGGTATACTTGTTATCTCCAGATTCCTCTTTTACTCTTGTCGGAAGTCACAGGTAGCACGTGGAGTTTTAGCCATTTTTTAGGATCTTAACGGAACAAGTTGATGCGAGCTCTCTAACTTCCTTGAGATAGAAGGATAGTATGAGATTCATAGCTATTCATTGTACATTTGTACTTGAAGAATATGATATGTTTCTGCACTATTTGGCAATTGGTGCAAGATAAATTAGAGAAGATGGTTGACTTTATATATGTTTCCTAAACTATAAGTTAAACATACGAATAAGTTACCATTTAAAACCTAGTTAAAACCCAAAGACTGACAGATTAGGCAGATTTACCACCAAACCATAGGTTAGGAATGCGAACCACGTGTAATTTAATGGTGCTCTGGTAAGATTGCGAGTTCTTAGAGGGAAGTCTATTTATTCTCTTCAGGATTCATTTCCAGCTCGTGATTAAGTTGTTTACGCGTGTACGAATAGTCAGTTCGAGAGGTACTTTTTGGAATGTGTTGATATGAAGCTCAAAATGATAGCGTTATTAATTCAATTAGATGGAAGTTCTTAAAGTTTTCATTTGTGTATCTTTGTTGTCTCATTCAACATTGTTACATTGTGTCCTACTCAATATGGAGGGTTAAACACGGGTAGAAGATATCACTTATCTTGTTGTTATGTTTTCTCATGTCTAACTAGAAGTGGAGAGTACTATTTAGCTTTTACTTAAAAGACTAGAAAACCTGTTTCGGCAGCTATTTTGACAGTTGTTCTAAGCAGCAGATTGTCGTCTTCTGACATCAATAACTGTTACTGGAAAGTTTTGGTACTCTGTGAAGTGATTTTGACTATGTTATTAGATGATTAAAGGAGTTTTATGTCATTTGTATGTGGGTCGTACAAGTTGATTTTTTCTTGAATCTGGTTGTTGTCCAGCAAAGTTTCAACTGCATTTAGTTTGTATTCGAGCTATTTTTAGTTTTGAAAGATTTGCTAAGATGGCCTACTTCCATTGGAGGATTAAATTAGTATGAGGTAGTTCCACTTGAGTAATTCCTGTTCTTAGTTAGCTATAAATAAGGGCTGAATCCTTCATTAGTAATCATTTTTAAACTTAATTAGTTCTATTGGAAAGGTAGGTCACAGAACTCAGTGCCTTTATCGATGAGGGTTTTGACTGTTTACAGTCACACCTTCATAGCTTAAGATTTTTACCCCCCTTGGAGCAATTTACATGAGCTCTTATAGTGTTTAGGTTGGTAGCCGAAAAGAGTTTTACTATTTGGGTATCAGGTCCTAATGTGATTGTATGTATGTGAAGGTAGGAAGATAGAATGGATAGCTGTTTGAGTCTCTGGATTGTGTGAAATAGTCACTGAACAGATGTCGGTCTCTATCTCAATGCTGCACCATTTTGGTTAGGTTAACATGTTATCTAGCACCATGTTATTGAAGTCCCTGACAACTCTTAACTTGTCCGCGTCACCAACTTGTAGAACTTTTCTAGGTATACATATGATATGTGCATATTGACTTATAAGTGATGTACGTCCGGACTCTGACCCTTTTGGTTGTCCTCGACTTTCAGTACCTGCTTCTTGTTGAACCGACTAGCCTTCAACTTTGTAATTAACAGCTTACCTGTTGCAATTCCTTCTGATTTTCATCAACAGTGATAGTTTTCCATAGATTCATAGCGATAACTCATTATTTTACTGACATTTGAATATCAGATTTCCTTATCATAATGCCACCCTTGATAACTGAAATCCTATTTCTGTTTATGTAGATGTATAAATATATGTGTTCCGTTTTTTTTCTTGCTTTCCACGATAAGCAACTATTTCAATTCATCATTCAAATTTTGTTGCTAATCTTTGTGCAGGGAGATGATTCAGCACAGACCCTACACACAGAAGGTTGATGTTTACAGTTTTGGGATAGTCCTGTGGGAGCTAATCACTGGTATGCTACCCTTTCAGAATATGTCGGCAGTTCAGGCAGCATTTGCTGTAGTAAACAAAGGCGTTAGACCCATTATTCCAAATGATTGCCTTCCAGTGCTTAGTGAGATAATGACCCGTTGCTGGGATGCCAACCCTGAAATCCGCCCCCCTTTCACCGAAGTTGTAAGAATGCTCGAATATGCTGAAACAGAGATAATGACTACTGTTAGGAAAGCTCGCTTTAGGTGCTGCATCAACCCACCTATGACTGCCGAATGACCGACTAACCCAGCAAGAAGAAGAGAGAGAGAGAGAGAGAGAGAGAGAGAGAGAGAGAGAGAGAGAGAGAGAGAGAGAGAGAGAGAGAGAGAGAGAGAGAGAGAGAGAGAGAGAGAGCAGGAAAGGTGACTTACGTTGAGCCAGGCAGGTGTATGTATTTACAGTATTAGCATTTCTGTTGTTATTTCTGTTTCTGTCTTAATTTCCTGATAGGGGAAAGGAAAAAATGATAGTAAAATGACATGATTTGTGGTCTAGTTTCGGGTTGTTTATTGATGAACTCATCATCTATAATACTACTGGTTTCTAGGCTTCACTTTCTGAGTTATATCAGCCTAATCAGGGTTCTCTTCCCACTCACCCCATTGTGTTCGGATTGCTTGTTTGGTTTTTAGATTTGAAAATGTTAGCGGGACTCCAGATGAGACGTGCCTTGTTACGTGTATTCGTCTTACCAACCACCCATCCTTGCCTTAATAGTGTCTGTATCTGCTTGTTAATGCCAATGCCGATATTTCAATACCAAGTAAAAAACAGCAGTAGGGGTTTCATCGCTCTTAATGTTCTTTCTTTAACCCTAGTTATTGTATGTAGAGATCTAACATCTTAATGTTTTGGAAGCTGTTTTATTATTTCCCCTTTTAGCTAACAAAAACAAAGATGAGATATAATTGTGTATTTTGATTCTCAACTGCTACTTTTGTAGTTCTTCTGGCCCAGATCTCCATTGATGTGTTGCTCAATATCATATCTATCATAATCATCATATATTTTGCCAGGTGAATCTTGGTCATCAGGGTTTGCTTGGGCACTACTGACATAAAGTTGCAGTCAGAAACCACAATGACCTAGTTTTTTATGATTTTGATTTTGGGTAGAGAAACCAACTCTCTAGGTTTTTTACAAGTTCATATGTTTTTTTTTTTTTTTTTGAGAATAGTTCATATGCTTTGTCTAATCAAATAGGCTAATCAAGTTGGGCATTTTAATTGGAACCCTTCTCTTGTTTATGGCAATGAAGAACTCTTGAGCTCCATGATCTCATCCACTCATAAACGATATGTATATTCGTCGGACAGTGCCATCCATTTCATTGAGAGCGCGGAAGTAGAAGATTTTTTAGCCATCCTTCAAAGCTTACAATAACAACGGCCTCTGCCTGACTAGCTCTGAACCATGATAAATTAACGTTTGAACCATGATAAATTAACGTTTGAACCATGATAAATTAACGTTTGATTAGGACGGCCTCAGTACTCATCTCCATCTGTAAATGGTTTGATGTGAATACCTTCGATCCTCTTATATATGGCGGAAGAACTTTCCTTTTTGGTGTTGTTGAAGTTGTGATTGCCCTATATGGTATTGGTCTAATTATCCCAAATGTCATGCCGAGAAACTTTCTCTCTCTAAATCTGGCCCGACCACCTCACCAGGACGGATAAATCTCGGTCCGTACCCGCCCGACCGAAAGAGCTTAAGCGGACGGACGCGGGCATAGGTCTTTACCCGGTGATCCGTCCGAGTCCGCCCGCTTATATAGTTTGCTCGACCGAACCCATACATACTCGTCCATTTATCCTACCCCTTATACCCGCCTGCCTATATGATTGCTTTTAAGTCTTTAAATCTGTAGGTTTAGCTGCAACCGTTAGCTTTCAAGAGTAAAAGCATATAAGTGTATAACTTTAGAAATCACTTTTCTTCATCTTGTCTTCACCTCTCAACTTTACTAGTCTCTCTCCTCTAAAATCTCAATATCTCATCAATAACCAACGAATCTATAATACACGAACCGTAATCCATGAGAAGAAGAATAGAACCGATCATAACCCATGAGAAATCTCAATTATTATCTCTTAATTTTGTGTTGATTTACTTTTTGGAATTGTAAGTGGGAGTTTAGAAAGTTGTATTTAGCTACTTTGATTTCGAGTATTTTTTTTTATTTGTTCATTAGTGACCGGCGTCCGACCGAACGATGCTCGGTTTGCTCGACTATCAAAACGGTCACAAGCGGACACTTTGTTGGAGAAAAAACTAAAATATCTGTTCATACGAGTGGACACTTAGGACTTGTGCCGGTTCCGTCTGGACCGGTTCCCGCCCGTCTGGACCGATTCCCACCCCTTGTATCAGGGCTTCCCACCCCTTGTATCAGGGCTTCCCACCCCTTG
This sequence comes from Eschscholzia californica, assembly GCF_041429995.1. Classification (NCBI taxonomy): domain Eukaryota; kingdom Viridiplantae; phylum Streptophyta; class Magnoliopsida; order Ranunculales; family Papaveraceae; genus Eschscholzia; species Eschscholzia californica. Next base: position 14,234,536 of record NW_028238472.1, on the reverse strand, counting down.
TATCAGGGCTGTTATGATATTTTCGAGAGAGAACTTTGACTAGTTCTTTTTTTTGTTGAAACCGAACTTGACTAGTTATAAGCTGTTATAGTTAGTACCTATTGCATTTATTTTGTTGAATTAGTACCTATTGCATAGCTTGTTCTAAGTTAAATTGATTGTTTGAGAGAATTAAAGTTGTTTCAAAACAATACTCTCTAAATTTCACCAACCATATTCTAACAACTCCCTCACGTTTTATTCTCCACCTTATTTACTAAGCTATAACAATATGATTCTATTAATTGAAGTCGGATACAGGTGTTCAAACAGTGAGACGCGATCCCACGACCTCATAAGCTTAAAAGAGGTGTTCAACCATTGCACCAAAGCGCGGTTATCGTGTTTATTACATCTTCATGATGTATCAATATGCCTTGTAACAACTAACGTAGATTGCAGTTTTTTTTTATGAAGGGCGTAGATCGCAGTTGACTTCTAAAAAAAAACATCTTATACAATCCCAATTTAACCCCAAAAATAATAAAATTGAACTTGGTATATAGGATGATGTGGACCAGCCTTCTGGGCAGCTAGTGATACTGTCTTTGCTTTACGACACATCCTCTCAAGACCATATCACAGTAGAGCGAATCGTGTAGGATGATGCAGACCAACCTTCTGGGCTGTTAGTGATACCGCCCGCTTTATTACATACGTTCTCACGGTTCTAAACGACCTTATTAGAAAATGGTGTTTAACCTCTTAAGAGGAGCACCACAATCTGTCTCACCTAGACCTGTAAACAGTAGCTTATCGGATATAGACATATCTGTATCCGAATCCCATAAGCTATCCAAATATCTGTATCTGATAATTATTCAACGGATATTATAAATCAATATCCGAATCCGATAATATTAACAGATATCAGATTAGTATCGGATATCCGAAACTTTAATAAAAATAAAGATTAAAGACACAAATAATACACTTTTATGTTAACAACCAAGATCTTTGCGGTCGTAGGTATTGACCTTATTCAACTGAAGATGTAATATGTCCATACCCATCCATACACTAAAATGACACAATGATCTTTATATACTCAAAAGAGTTAATAACTATTTAGGTCAAAAAATATGCAAAATAGTTGGAAAGACACATAACATTTGGAAATTATCAAAGAGGTCAAAAAAATTCCGAGAGTGTCCCGAAAATCTGAATCGTCGTAATTGCCGTTAACAAATTTCGAAATGACGCGCCTGTCCAACATATATAAAGTGATTTTCAGAAATAAAAAAAATCAAATCTCTCTTCTTTCCCTCGCGATTCAGCGATTTTTCAGTTTCCCATTCGAAAGTCTTCGTTCTTCTTCATCTTCTTCCTCGAATTTTAGGGTTTCTAAAGGTTATAATCTCTCTACAATCGACTAAATCAACACTAAAGTAAGTATATCTTCACTAAATGTTTCGATTTCTTTTGGTTCTATCCAACTTTCTGTTCCGATTTCTTTAGATTTGTAAACCCTATTTATTTGATTTTGTGTTTATGAATTTTGTTTACAAACAACTTTTAAAGTAGCAGATTTACCTAATGTCTTTAAAACCTAATATATCTTTGACTAGCAAACCCTATTTGCAGTTGTAGATCTGCAAATATGGTTTGTAAACCGAAAATATTTGATCGTGGTTTTTGAATGGTTTTTGAGATCATGATTTGCAAAAATAGATCTGCAACTAGAGTTTACAAATCCTTTGCTAACAGTATTTGCATTAATGAATAATGAAGTGTCTGAACATTGTTGGTTAGAACTGTTTTAAAGGAGTTATACAAACATTATTTGCATTATTGAATAATGAAGTGTCTGAACATTGTTGCTTAGAACTGTTTTAAAGGAGTTATACAAACACTATTTGCATCAATGAATAATGAAGTGTTTGAACATTGTTGCTTAGAACTGTTTTAAAGGAGTTATGCAAACATTATTTGCATTAATGAATAATGAAGTATTTGAACATTGTTGCTTAGAACTGTTTTAAATGAGTTATGCAAACATTATTTGCATTAATGAATAATGAAGTGTTTGAACATTGTTGCTTAGAACTGTTTTAAATGAGTTATGCAAACATTATTTGCATTAATGAATAATGAAGTATTTGAACATTGTTGCTTAGAACTGTTTTAAAGGAGTTATGCAAACACTATTTGCATTAGTAAAAACTGAAGTATTTGAACATTGTTGCTTAGAACTATTTTAAATGAGTTATGCAAACACTATTTGCATTAGTAAAAACTGCAAAAATGGTTCTGAAAACAATTTTGTTTACTGCTGAAAATTGGTTCTCTTGATTGATTATGCAGAAAATGGTGAAAGCTAAAATAGCAGGAAATCAGATGATGAAATCAGATAGTACCGAGCCTATGCAATCCGATAGTACAGATATTGTGGTATCAAATACTTCAAAAGTGATGAAAACAGTTAGTAAAAAAGTTGTGAAAAAAGAATATCACACTTACAACTACAGGAGCACAATGAGGAAAACAACAATGTTCATGAAAAAGATAGGTCGTAAAATGAAATTTGAACACTGTAATTCACTTTCGGAAACTCCTTTTGGTTCACTTTTTCAAGCTTTCTATGATGAAGAAATAGAAGCAGCCAATTTAGAACGACCAATATCAGTTATCTATGAGTTGGTCAAAAGATACAACGTAGAAAAAGAAAAATTTGAATTTGGTGAGTTAGATATAGAGTTCAAGGTAGACGATGTGGCTATTCTGCTAGGAATGCCAAAAGAAGGTGTACTTGTTTCACCATTTGAAGGAAAAAAGGATGAAGAATTTGTTAGTAGATATTTCGGGAAGGCGTATAAAGTTTCTACAACAACCATAGAATCAGCAATTGAAAGTTTCTTTGTAGAAGAAAACGAGAGCACAGAAGATTTTGTGAAGTTGATGATCATGCATATCTCTTCCTCTTTCCTGTTTGCAACACAAACTGGAACGACTATACAAACATCATTCACGAACTTGTTGAGGTCAATGGAAGGTATAAACTCAATTTCATGGCCTACTGTAATACATAATTACATGATGAGGTCGATTGAAGAGAATGTCAACAGACCAGCAAAATCTTCAGGATGTCTTCTTCTTTTACCGGTAAATTAATTTTTGTTCATCTTCATTCACATTATGCAAATTTACATAGTTTTCTCATCCTAATATGTTTGTGTTCAAATTATGCAGTTCTGGTTTTGCGAACATTCTAATCTTTATAGAAGAGTACATCAAAAGAAGGACAGATGTCCTCGCATTATTAGATGGAGTCTTGACCACATGAAGTTAGATTTTCTTGATGCTCTGGAAGATCTGACAGCTAACCAGGTATATTATGTTTACTTTAGCAAATCATTAACTCGTGTACTAGGGTTACATACTGTATTTTTCATAGATTGTTTGCGATGTTGAATGCATTTTGTAATTTGCAAAATACATTGTTTGAATTTCAGCTCTCCGAAGATTTTTTTTGTGCCTCTTTCAGAAAGTGAAGAACTTCTAATTTCTGGTGGGATATTGACTATGCCTGATGAAATTGATGTTTCTAATTTGAAACATCTTGAAGATAAAGTTAAAAAATTAGAAGTTCAGTGTGAAGATCAAAAGAAAGATTTGAAGATAAAAAATGAAGAAATCGAGAAGTTGAAGGAAGATTTGAAGATAAAAAATGAAGAAATCGAGAAGTTGGAGGAGGAAATATGTTGTGTAATATAATCAAACATGATTCTAAATAAAGATATTGAAGAACTAAAAACTGCAATAGAAGCTAAGTGCAATGAGGAGGTTGAGGAGAACACATAAAAAATGAAGAGCCCTGAAAAAAAAGTGGCTTCAAAGTCAAATACAATCAGTATGGAGAAGAATGTTACTGTTAGTCATGAAATGACTAAGTTGAACACAGAAGTTGATACGTCTAAGTATCAAAAAAGAAAGTTCAATGAAACTTCAGACTTCGTGACACCAACCAATCAAGTCAAGACAAAGAAGTTAAAAGTTAAAAACAAATCAAGAGGTTCATCAATTGAGAAAGTTAGTGTTCAAACTATTGAAAGTGCAGAAAAGAAAGCAGCTTCATCAATTGAGAAAATTAGAGCTCAAACAAAGGGAAGTGCAGAAAAGAAAGCAATTGAAGATGGTAAAAAGGGAAGTGAAACTAGTAACAAAGAAATTGAAGCTAGTAAGAAAGGAAGTGGAGATTTTGAAAAATGGGAAAGTTCTGAAATATGGAATTTGTTCACTAGAGAGGAACTCAAAACAATTAAATGATTCTATGCATTGACAGACAAGAAGTAAGTACATTACTTTTAAGTTTTACAAAGTGAATTCAAACTCTATATTTCTTCAAACAGTGAGTTGCAAATTGTATGCATTTGCAGTTGCAACCATATATCTGCAAACAATTAGTTGCAAACTCTGTATGTGCAAACAGTTGGTTGCATCTTTTTTCATGCAAACAGTTGTTTGCAACTCATTGGATGCAAAACATATGGTTGCAAAATAGTGTTGCAAGTGGTTGCAAAATAAGTGATTTTGTTTGAATATTTTTTTGTAGTTCAATTGCTTGGGATAAAAACCAACAGTTGTTGATCTGTGGAGAACAAATCGAGAGTTTGATTATGAACGAATTTGTTGATAGTCAAATTATTGATTGGTATCTAGAATACAGAGTGGGAATAGTCAAGGATATGGCAGTTTTCAGCTCAACAATATGGGTAAGATATTTCAGACTACTATATTTTGTATTTAGTTTCGGATTATTTATCTAATTAGATGAACGCTAATTTACATGTAGACTTTAATGCAATTTGAAGCTTCGCAACGGAACATGTCACAACTACTTGCTAAGAAACTCAAAGAAGCTTTTAAGAAGAAACGTGACTGGTTCCTGTTCCCATTAAACACAACTATTGATGACAAGAGTAAGGAAGGTTGTCATTGGCATCTTGTTGTTTTTGATAGAGTTGATGCAGTATGGTATCATTATGATTCTTTGAAGAAAACTCCAAAATTAAGTATGAGAAGTGCGAAGGATGCAAAGAAGTTCGCAGTCATGTTGGTTGACATGATCAATGAAGCTGGACTAACTAAAGAACCACTGAAATCAAGTCCAAAGATAACCAAAGTTAACTGCCCAAAACAGAACAACTCGTGAGTATAAAAAATCATTTTGATTTCATTGTTTTAGCATATAAATGATGAGTACTAATTAGTGAATAATATAATGTAGGATTGATTGTGCAATGTATGTGCTTCTGTATGCTGATGTTATAAAAAATGGAGACAGTCCTTTGATTAAGCCAAACTGGCCGGAAGAAATGCCAGAGAAGGCTTCAAGGAATTATAACTCTCACACAAGGATGAACAAACCTCGCCATACCTTTTACCGACAAAATAAGAGTTTGCCCACTTTTCAAATGGGCAATTCTTAAAGAAATCCGTCAAACGTCTACCACCTACTAACTCCATCGTCTCTTTAAAATGAATGTTAAATTCATCCTTAGTCAACGCACGAGCAGCCCGATACAACAAAGACTCAATGTAATCTGCTCTTTGAGAACCATAACCAATTGCATTAACTAAGTTGTTCCTAATGTGCCACACACAATAACTATGGTGTGCATTTGGAAAAAGATCACCAACTCCTTTGATAATACTCGGGTGACGGTCAGACAAGAAAGTATATGTACGACTTCTATCAACAACACGAGCCAAATTCTCCAAAAACCAATTCCAATTTGAATTGTTTTCAACACTAACAACAGCTAAAGCAATAGTAAAAAATCCTGAAAAGAAAACATTGTTAAATAAATAAATTGCAACTAGTTAAACAAAACTATATAAGTTCATCAACTTAAAAAACCATACCAAACATGTTTTCATGACATATATATGTAGAGGTTGAATATGCAAACATGTTTGCATGACATATATTTGCAAATATGGTTGCAGAACACACAGATGCAAACAACTGTTTGCATAACAAACACATGCAAACAGGTGTTTGCATACCACACATTGTTCCCAATCAGGTGTGCATACAGAAACCTTAAAAACATAAATTCATGAACTTAGAAATCATACTTTCATTACCATTCTTTTTAACTATTTATAACACATACTATATAAATTCATGAACTTAGAAATCATACCTTCATTACCATTCTTCGCAGAAGCAATTAGCAAAGTCCCCTTATATTTGGATTTAAGATGCGTCCCATCAATCCAAATAACAGGCCTGCAGTACTTAAAACCATTAATACAAGCCTCGTATGCTATAAAAACCCTCTCAAACTGATAAGTGCCCATATCAAGTTGTAGCTGCACATAACTACCAGGATTCCACTTCATAATGGACTTCGTATACCAATCAAGTTTAGCATATCCAGATTCCTCATCACCAAATGCAGAATGAAGTGCTTTTTTCTTTGCATTGTAAGCAATATGGTATGGGATTTTAATACCATAATCTGATTGAAAAGTAGTAATAATAGCTTTGTTTTTCTTCTTTGGATCAACCTTTACTTCACTTTCTATCAAATTAGACACAACAGTAGAATGAACTGCTGGCTTGTTTATATCAGTAAAACCTCCACCACAAGTGTGCTCAGGAACATATTTCTTCAAATAAAATAACGATGATATACCAAACCTTGAACAACCATGGACCTTCCACCCACAACCCTGAACCGGACATATTGCTACTACCCGATGAGCATGGTTCCTCTTCATTCTATACCCAAAACCAAATTTGATGGAATACCTATTCAATGCAAACCTAAATTGATCAGCACCTCCTTCAAACTTTTGACCAACTTCCGTAAACACAGATCCCCAAGATTCAGACCGGAGAGGATGTTGGAACAACTTCGATGAAGAACTAGCTTGAGTAAAACAAGATGACACACTAGATGACTCAATTAAATCCATCACCTGACCATGAAAACAAAAAATTTAACAATGATGCAAATTGTGCAAACACCATTTGCAGAACAAAATTCAAATTTAGGTTTGAAGATTCATCAAAAATCTGTTAAGAATGCTGCAAATACAAAAGTAATATTCTACACAATTGTGAAAACACCATTTGCTGCTCTACTCCAAATTGTGCAAACACAATTTGCACAACAAATTCATCAGAAATAGATATTTACTTGATCATCAGAACCAACAAACCATGTATGAAAAAATAAAAAACAATAAACATAAAGCAATCTCTAATACAAATCAAAAAGATAAATCAAAAGCAATTCATATATAGGGCTGAAGATTCATCAAGTAGATAGAGGAAAATAAACAACAAACAAATCAAAAGATAATTTATAATCTATTATATAAATAAAACAAACTTACAGTAAAGAAGATGAACTTACAGTAAAGAAGATGAAGATGATGAACTTACGAAACGAATGTGAAGATGAAGATGAAGATGAAGCAGATAACTTCGGCAAACCCTAATTATTTGTATAAAAAGAAAACTAAAGAGAAGATGAAGACCTAAATAGTTATGAATCAATGAAGGAAGAAAGTATATCTTCAAATCATCGTCTCCTCTTCGTCTTTTCGATCGAAAATTTATGCCCTAGGTTTTCCCCATCGAGTTGCAGCCGTAAGGAGAGAGAGAGAGCAAAATACAAAAGGGTAATACGGGAATAATGAAAAAGCTGTTTTAAAATTTCGACCTTAATAATAATTACTGAAATTATTTTAAACCTAACCTCTGATTAGCCTTAATATTATGATAGAAAATAGTTAATAGTGAAAGATTAGGGTTTTTTTAGCTATATTGAAACTATTTACTACCTAAAAAGTCATTTTCTATACTCAAAAAATACAAAAAAAATTACTAAATAGATGGAAATGTAAACAAAGAGTTTGGTAGAACGAGCAAAACTAAGGTGACCCTTTAATAGAGCACCCAATAAAATTCATTCCTCGAAAATACCACCATCCACTCTCTCTCTCTCTCTCTCTCTCTCTCTCTCTCTCTATAAAGTGTTTTTTTCTTCTGAGTAAACTTTTTCTCTCTCTAATTTTCTTCTTCTTATTCTTTCTCTCTCATCAACTTTTCTTTTTCTTCTTCTGCAAAATTATCTCTTCTCTCTCATTTCATTCCTAAGGAAAGAGAAAAGCTTAGAAAGTTTTCTTACTTTGCCCCCCCAACCACAAAGGAGACGGAGATTTCAACAAACTCAATCTGTAAAATTTCCATCTCTAATTAATACTTGTACTCTTTCCTAATTAGGGTTTTCATTTTCTTTTTTTGTACTTTTCTCTCTTTCTTGACTTATTACTCTTGTACAAGTTTGTTCATGTTGTGATTAGGTAAATCTGAACACCTTAAAGTTGTATAAGACTCTCTTAACTGGAAAACAAAAGAGAGAGAGAGAGAAACTTCTGAGTTTTTCGAGGTGTATCTTGGTTTTAGGTTAAAGTTTAGTAATTTGGGAAAAGAAATTTAATACTACTTGAGTTGATAGCTAGGTTTGTTGAGATCAGAAAGAAGTGAAAACTAGGGTTTGATTTGCTAGAATTGTTCTTCTTTTAATTGGGGAAAAAGAGATTCTCAACTCAAGAAACTGTAGTATCAGATTTTTTTAGGAAAAACCCTAACTTGGAGTTTGATTGTAGTTTTAGGGTTAGCTATGGTGATTGAGGTTAATATCTTGTGCTGAAGGAGAACTAAAGGGGATTAATTTCAATTCTTAGGGTTGAATTTAAGATTTTGAAGATGTTGGAAGGTCCTAAGTTCACCGGGGTTATAGCTAATCACAATGAAAACAACTTCTATGATTTCACTCAAGGGTTTTACCAGAAACTCGGTGAGGGTTCGAATATGTCCATTGATAGTATTGGAAGCATGCAGACTAGTAATGGTGGCGGATCTGTTTCTATGTCTGTAGATAACAGCAGTGTTGGATCAAATGATTCACATACTCATATTTTGAGCCATCCTGGTCTGAAAAATGTCAACAACAATTACTCGGTAGGTCATAGTGTTCTTCGTCCTGGTAGGGTGTCTCATGCCCTAAGTGATGATGCACTTGCTCAAGCTCTGTTTGATAGTAGATTTCCAACTGAAGGACTTCAGGATTATGATGAATGGACTATTGATTTGAGGAAGCTTAATATGGGTACAGCTTTTGCACAAGGGGCTTTCGGGAAACTCTATAAGGGTACATATAATGGTGAAGATGTGGCAATTAAGATATTGGAAAAGCCAGAGAACAGCCCTGAGAAGGCACAATTCATGGAACAACAGTTCCAACAGGAAGTAATGATGCTTGCCACTTTGAGGCATAACAATATTGTTCGCTTTATTGGAGCATGTCGTAAACCAATGGTTTGGTGCATTATAACTGAGTATGCCAAGGGTGGTTCAGTTCGACAGTTCTTGACAAGGCGACAGAACCGTTCTGTGCCTTTGAAATTGGCAGTTAAGCAGGCATTGGATGTTGCAAGGGGGATGGCTTATGTACATGGGCTCGGGTTCATTCACAGGGATCTTAAGTCGGATAATCTTCTAATTTCCGCTGATAAATCAATTAAAATTGCAGATTTTGGTGTAGCTCGAATTGAGGTTCAAACTGAGGGGATGACACCAGAGACTGGAACATATCGGTGGATGGCTCCGTAAGATTTTACCCTCTCACAATAAGATTGGTTTTGTTTTCCGTTCTCTTTCTTCGATTATTGAATTTCTCCATTATTTTCTTCCTTCCCTATTTTGTTTTAGTCTTTTATCTTTATTTCTGGTAGAATATCTTTGCTAACATGCCATGTTTAATACACAGATTCACTGCATAAGCTGTTAGTTCTTCTGTTCTGTTGTATGCAATCAATTTGGAGTCTGAATGAAATTAAAAGATCCCTTATCGTATCTTGGTTTCTATATTTGCTCAATTAATTTTCAAGAATATATTTCTTTTCGGTGGCGGTCTCATTTATTCATTGTTCATATGAATTACAAACCATGTCTGGGGAATTTTATATTAATTTGCCGTTATCGTGCTAGTTATGTGTTGTAGGTAACTAAATGGTTTAACATGTTGTGCTGTGGACACACTTGACCTATTTTGGGTTATAGTAATACTAAATTGCTCATCAAGTGGATAATTGTAGATTTGTCTTCTAGTTCTGTTATCTAGCTTCATTAGTAAATCTAGGTTACTGTCAGAACTAGTTCTTCAACAATCTACTCTCCTCTGTGGCTAATAAAGATTGAACCACTAAAATGGAAACAAAAAAAATCTATTTTTTCTACCTTTATTTGTTTGATCTTGCATCCATAGTTTCATTGAGTGTTCTAACCTTACTAGATCTATAGTCTCTGCTTTACTTATTCAGCTAAAGTCCCAATTAGTAAAGTTGAACCATGTCTATTAGCTATTAATTACCTATATTATCAAACTTTAGTATGACAATGAGAAAATGGATGCCCACTAAATAGTTTCATGCTACGGGAAGTCTGTGAGTGCTGTATGAAGACTTCCTCGCTAGAAAGGACTCTCCACTATGCGAAATAGAAGAGAAGAGTTTGTGATGAAATATGGGTACTTCGTCTCGAACTCTCGATACGGTTACTTAGCTGTGCTTAAGCATCTCTTTAAGCGTCTGCCTTGAATGTGGTCCCCCCCTTCCATCTCCCAAAAACATTATAAAAAAATCAACTTCACCTCTTCAGCATGTGCTTACAATTTGAATACTTATAAGTGGATCTGATTATCTAAATGTTATTGATTATTTTATAACTATGCTGATTGCTATCAACATAAAAGTGAAACAACTAATTAAATAATTCTATGGAGCATCAATCTTCAAAAAAACTTTCAAGTCGTAAAAATATTGTCTGGAAGTACGTCTCCTTATCATATGTTGTTATGTACTAGTAAAATAGTAGTTGAAATCAATAGTAAAAGATAAAATAACTTAATTTCATAAATGCAACACAATTGACTAGGTTAGAGGTCCTTAGGCAAGGCGAGCAAGCACTCGCTAGTCGCTAAAGCTAACAAAACTAGGTGCCCCCCTTCTCATTATACCCTTGGCCGCTTAAGTGTCCCTTAAGCGCACATAGGACTAAGTGATTGGGTTTGGGATCTCTGCCCCGACTAGGCAAGCTCGGTGTTATCAGATCGCATTGAGGGTTGGATGTAATTGAGACTCCGCATAATGAAGTCCTTCCTGTTAAGTTTGCTTTGATTAGAGCAGGCAATGTCTGTTTACTATCGCTTTGTCCCTTCCTGTTAAGTCCTTCCTGTTGAGTTTGTTTTGCCCTTTTTTGGGGTCAAGAATTGTTGTTATGAGAAAGTTTTGATTCTTTATATGAAGTATTGATTTGGATGGTCCATTCGGGTAACGTGATTAAAGAAAGGCATCATTTCCATGTCGATCCCACGGTTCCATATTCTATGTAACCTGGCTGGTGTCCAGCCACGTTTCAGCCACACTTGATTTAATTGTTTATTATGTTTCAGGATTTGCTGAAAACACCCTACTTTTATTAGATTTGTAATAGTTAGTTTCAGTTAAGTAATTCCTTTCCAAATTACTTATAGCTCCTGCCATTATAGGCTATAAATACGGGCTGATTCGTCTTGCTTCTGTTATCAGTTTTGTACTTGATTTCTTCTATCATGGAAAAGTAGTTCATGAAACCATTTTTCATTAGGGTTTCATGGTCTTCAACTTTACATTGTACGATTTGTACCTGTTATCAGCTTCCATGAGCCATTTTAGGTTCTATTTGGGTCAACTTTGGAAGAGAGTATTAGATTTTCTAGGTTCCATTTTAGGTTCTATTTTCGAAAAAAGAGTATTAGATTTCTAGGGTCTACAGACTTGATGCATGTTGAAGTAGAAAGTGAACATTATCTGTACATCCAAACCTCGTATGATCGATATGTGTTATTTCTTCCTGTTTTTTTCCTCTGATTCTTGAGCAGTCTTCCTGGTCTATGCATGTTGAAGTAGTACAAGGTTAAATAGCATATGAGTAATAGATAGATTTTCTTGCTTGGCATATAATATATCTTGGCTATTACTTCTTGTGATGATTCCATTTACTTGGTGCAATTGGTGTGATTAATCATCATCTTATTTATCTATGTGCAGAGAAATGATTCAGCACAGACCATATACACAGAAGGTTGATATATACAGCTTTGGAATAGTTTTGTGGGAGCTGATCACTGGTATGCTACCCTTCCAGAACATGTCAGCAGTTCAGGCAGCATTTGCCGTAGTAAACAAAGGCGTGAGACCCATTATTCCGAACGATTGCCTTCCAGTGCTTAGTGAGATAATGACCCGTTGCTGGGACGCCAATCCCGAGATCCGCCCCCCTTTCACTGAAGTTGTCAGAATGCTTGAGTATGCAGAAACTGAGATAATGACGACGGTTAGAAAGGCTCGCTTTAGGTGCTGCATCAACCCGCCTATGACTGCAGAATAATCGAAGAAAGGTGATTTTATGTTATATGTATTAGAGTTTTTCTGTTGTTATTTATGTTTTTCTTTGTTTTAACTTTGAGATTGGAAAAAAGAAGGAAGTACTTGACTTCTATGGGTTCTGGTTTCCTGGTAGTTTATTTGTGAATTTCATCATTTGTAATACTACTGGTTTCTGGGATCTATTTTACTTAAATCATTTGAGAAGATTTTAAGGTATATATATTTATATCCAACTAATCTCCTGTTCGGTCATATTTATCTGCTCTTTCTTTTGTTGCTTTATTTCTTGAAAGAAGGTTGCTTAATTGCTTTCTCCTTCCCATATTTTGGTAGTATTTGTTTGTTTTTCTAAGTAAGAATTGAAATCCGACTCGAGGTTTTCGTTGATTTGAGTCAGATTTTAGTATATTTATTTGTCTGACTCGTGATGTCTTACTCACCTACTTATTTATTTGGATGCTTTATTGTCTTCGTTGTCTTTTCAGAGTCTGACATCAGGTCGAGAGGATGTATTCAACGGTCCCCGATCTCAAAGAGCAAACCAATTGTATCTCTTATTTCCCAGTCTCGTAAATTCCTCTTGAGATCAATCATCAAAATTCCATGCTGTATGACCCCCGTGACAAACGATCACCTCACATGGATTTATTTTTTAGTGTACTTCTCTTTCGAATTGGTAGAAACTGTCTTTAGGAGATGCTCATCACACCAAAGATCCTTCAAGAGAAGGGTATGAGTCCCATTATATACCAGCAACATGGAAGCAGGAACATACAGGAAAGGTCGGACACAAGCGAGTCTATTTGAATGGGTCAGACCGTCGGACAATTATTTATCAAATGGAGATAATAAACAAGGACTAAATTTTAATAATTTGCGGTTGTGACACCACCCAAACCCGCCTATTCTTGTAAATTCTCATCAAACAAGACTGAAAGAGATTGGCTAATCAGAGTGCTTGCTGGATCCATGTTTCCATGGTATCCGTGAGCTCTAAGGGCCCCTAACTCCCCCGCATAACAGGACTGAAAGAGATCGGCTAATCGAGTGCTTGCTGGATCCATGTTTCCATGGTATCCGTGAGCTCTAAGGGCCCCTAACTCCCCCGTCATAGAGTATGTACCGGAGTCAACTTGTGCTCAGTTTGGGGTGAGTAATACAGATCGGTAATTTTAATGGCGCCCCTCTGAAGTGTTATTGGTGCCTCCATCAAGGCAAATTTTTGGGAAGAGTGCGAGGAACAGGGATGCTAATAACACTTTAGAGAGGCGCAAAAATACCCATACTTCCATTTTCTTAACCCTGACATTCTGGTGTGACTGTGTGAGTATCACTAGCCTCAAATGAGAAAAGCAAGAGGAGCAAAGAAGGGTCATTTCCCAAAAATTCTCAAACTTTATGACTGATTTCCTGCCTAGCCCCCTACTTTATCAAAAATGCTCAGATGACTTCTTTTTTCAGTTACCGTTATAACTCCGTTAATTAGTCATCATCTCTCTCTCCTCCATCTCATCATCTCTCTCTGCCACCTCATCTTCTTCACCGACAAAGGTCGGCAGCCGGCGACCTTAAAACATTAAAAAAAAATTATTTCTCTCTCCTTTCTCTCTCTAAATATTCCGGCGAAGGGGAGAGAGAGAGACGAGAGGAAATTAAAAAAAAAAATTTAGAGAGAGGGGAGAGAGAAATAATTTTTTTTTTTAATGTTTGAAGGTCGCCGACCAGAAAATTGGCCGGCCGGCGACCTTCGTCGATGAGGTGGTGAGAAGATGAGGTGGCAGAGAGAGATGATGAGATGGAGGAAAGAGAGATGATGACTAATTAACGGTGTTATAACGATAATTGAAAAAGGGGACCATCTTGGTATTTTTGATAAAGTAGAGGGCTAGGCAAGAAACCGGTCATAAAGTTGGGGGCTATTTGAGAAATAACCTAACCCAACGTGATTCCTTTGCACTTCTTCTCGTACAAAACCAATTATGCTATATCAACTCCCACTTGGACCTTCATCAAAAAAAAAAAAAACTCCCACTTGGACCACTTGTTTGACCTAATTCAGTCATCTCACCATTTATTTTCCACTTTATAAGACATATCCGGGTCAATCTCGAGAATTTCTTAAAATTTTCAAAATTAAAACATAGAGTCAAGTAATGGGTCAAAGTGGGAGTAGATATAGCTTTATTCTATAAAAAAAGAATTAACATAAATTACACATGTTTGTCAGTTGTAGACTTTAAACTTTCATTACTTAATGTCTTTGAAAATCTTTATTTTCAAGCTCCACCAACAACTGAGACAATAAATACAGAGAAATATATGATCCTTTAGGTACCGCCTTGTGTTGCTTCGTAGATTGTTTTTACTATGACTTGAGGAAGAATAAGAAGCTTACAAACACCTGAAAGATTTGCCTTAGGTTCCAAAAATACGGTCATGGTCTGTCATTCAGATTTGATTGATCACCTTGCGCTATAATATGAGAGGCCTGTATGGGTCCTTGAGTTCTCGTAAGGAGAGTGCCCAAATACTGGATCGCTCATCGCATCCTGCATTCATTCAAACACCACATTACTCCATAATTTAAGAAGTCTTTGTTTCCCTTTTTCAATTTCAAATCCTAAATTTTAGGACGTCTGGATCCAAGACAGATTTCAGACCTTTTTATTTTCTTTATTGTTTTTATTGAAGGAGACAGATGAAGATGAATCAGACATTGACGAGTTAGATATAGTAGAACCAGATTCAGAAGCAAACTAGTCAATAGTAAATGCTATAAGTTTTTTTAATTCGTGGACAATGAAATGTTCATATTCTGCACATGTTAGGCCCGGACACACAACTGTTTCTGGTTTTAGGATCTAATCTAAGCATGAGACCTGTAATTAATATCGATTTTCATCTTTAGCATATGATTAGGGGGGATACCTTAATGATATATTAAGATATCAACTACATAACCTTTAGATCGCCATTCTAAACAATCTATCCATTTTGGCAATGGAAAACGGACGAAAATGTTGAAAGACGTGGGTTGAACAAAATGTGGACTGTGTTATGCGTTCAAGAAGAAATAAAAGATGTTTACCTGTTTCATGGGTGACATATGACTGTGACTGTAGCCGGATGACGAATAAAATCCTCCTGATGAATGATATCCACCACCAGTACTACCCATCATTAAGTTGTGCATATTGTCTTCAGCAAGGGATCTCAATCTGTTAAGCTCTGGCAAAACGACCTTCCCAAGATCTGGCCGATCTTTTCTCCTCAACTCGGCACATTGAAGTGCAAGCTTAGCAAAACCCATTGCCTCTTCGACAGGCCAGTCTGTAACGGCAGGGTCCAAAATTTGAGCAAATTGTCCATTCTCAATGGCCCGTTCGACATGGTGAGTTAGGCCCATTGGTGGCTTGGCTGTTATTATTTGTAGAAGCATGATACCCAAAGAGTAGACATCAGATTTAATACCAAGCATTCCTGTTTGTTGGTACTCAGGATCAATGTAGCAGAAAGTCCCAGCGGTCGATGTCATACGATATTGTGTTACATTGTTGGCTACAGATGGAGGGACGAGCCTGGCGAGCCCGACATCACTAATCTTGCTCACATAGTTTCGATCGAGCAAAATGTTGCCTGGTTTGAGATCACGATGAACCAATGGCTCTGGCTTGGTTTGGTGCAGGAAGAGCAAGCCGGTGGCGATTTCTGCAGAAATTCGGAACCTAAGTTGCCATGAGAGTACTGGGTTGTTGTTTCCTTGTTGGAAGAGACAATCATCTAAGCTCCCATTGGCCATGTATTCATACACTAGGCAACCATACTCTGGGCAAGCACCTAAGAGGAGAACCATGTTTGGATGTCGAATGCAGCTTAGTACTTCTACCTGCAAAGTTATATAAAATATAACTTTTATGAGTTAAAAATAACATATTTTCTTGAAGACGTCATCTCTGAAAGAAATTGAAGTGGTGGGTGGCCTCTCAAGGGTAAAGAAGAATATGAAGGCCATTCTGGGTGTCAAGCCCATCATTGCCATCACGTGGTTCCAAGCGTGGGGTCTATTAATGAAACGAGATGGATCTGAAAGGTTGGATTACCCGTAGGCCCAGGGGCGATACGGCCGTCATGCTGGTCGAAATAAGGATAAGAAAAAGAGCCATTCGTCACCTATCATTTTATTCAGAGTACTTTACCTCCTGCTGAAACTGTGATCTTCCTTGAGCTGCATCTGGACGGAGAACCTTAATGGCAACTTCTGTGTGATCCAAGTAACATTTATAAACAGGCCCATAACCCCCTTCCCCAACTTTTCTGGATTCAGCGAAACACTCTGTTGCAGCTTCAATCTCCTCTATGGTGTATCTTCTATACCTCACGTCTGTCTGTGCCAGAGTACTACATGCCTTATTACTCTCCTCTGCTTCTTTTAAAGCCTTCATTTCTGCATTAATTCTCCTCTGTGCTTCTAGTTCTGCAATCCTCTTTGCAGCTTCAGCCGACTCCAACGCTGCCTTACACTTAGCTTTTTCCTGCTGTGCAAGTGCTAGAGCAGCTTCCTCAGATAATCTTGCCTCCTGTAACTTTTGCTCTTCCTCCATTTTCCAACGATGGAGTTCCATTGCCTGCATACGGATCCATGAATTTGATTTGAAATAAAAAAATCACGAGTCCATTCATGAAACTAATTAACTGGAACATAATTGTTCGTTGTAATATTTTACCAGTACCTTTTGCTTTGCTGTGAGCGCTTCTTTGCAAGCCGTACTATACATGTCCATTGTTTGCTTAAGCTCCAATCTTAGCCTCCTCATCTCAGCCTCAACATCATCCTGCAAATTTAAAACCATAATCACTAATTTGTTTTGTATTTGCGTGTCTGTATTATAACACCACAAACACAAAAATTAAGTAAAATAAAAATTTGGAAACAAGAACCCTAATCTCCAAAAGAGAGAGATTGATACATGTTACCCACCCAAAGAAAGCAGACTTCAGAAAGAAAAGGAATCCTTAATTCAAGCTTTAGTGACTATACCTGTACCATGTTTGATGAGCACGACGACAACCTGCTGCTATCTTGCGAAACCATTGAGAAATCACTCATAGACTGTAGACCACTTGGCTTGGATCCCAACCTCAATGACTCAAAGCTCATTCTGCTCTCTACATCGGAGTCGTTTGAAGATCTTGGTGGAGTCCGGCCTGCATCATAACTCTCATATAGTGAGGGGAACATGCGCTCTGTACTGGGTCTACCAGAGCTAACATATGATATGTCGGAATCTGGAGCTGAAAGTTCATATGATCTATCAGTATAGCCTCTCCCTCCTATTCTGCTGAATGGTGACCTGTTTCCAACCACCGTGTTTAGATTACTTTCCACATCAACTATGAAAACTTGATGTCATCGGCAAAGAATTGGCAGCTAATTATTAGTACTTTGAGTGGACAGGTGTCCGTATGTACATTATAACGACCTTCAATCTAAATATAGAACCTACCATAACATAATTCACAATCTGGCACCAATATGAGATGTCCGGATACCGACCAAAAAAATCGTAAAATGGGTCACACCAATGGTCTCCACAAATACTTTCAGTACTTCTATTTTCAAAATTTGAGCATGAGTTTGATATAAAACACAGGAACACTTAATCTAGAATGCTTTTTTATGGTCCCAACATGAATGGTAACAGGACAAGATCAAAAGTTCATTATGAACCTAATATCTAAGACACACTCTTAAAGTTCAGCTTATTGCAGTCTTTATCGACGATTGAGAAAGAACATTGTACATATGTTCAAGATGTGATGAACTTGGGTAACTTTCTTTGGCATGTATTCTGTTTTGTAAACAATGGTGACACTTGTCTATTTGAGAGAGCAGTCAAAATGGAACTCAAAAGAAACTAACTAATCCTAATCCTTAGATTCATCACTTATCTTAGGCGTTAAGAAAATGTTTCAGCCAATAAAGATACTGGTAAATATGTTGTGCTGTATCAAATTATCAATGACATCACCATTCAAATTTCAAAAAATTGTAAATTTTGTTGCTTAAGGTATCCTGACTTACTTGATTGTGTCCAATTCATCCTGGAAACTGCGTTGTTCGAACGGTGATGTTGTTCCAGCTGCAGATCAAATTGATTCAGATAGTCTATTTATAATTTTGAGGGGAGATGGAAAGATATGTCAATTATAAAGTAAAAAACCTTTCGGATTGCTGTTCTGAGGGAAACGTTCTTCAAGTATCGCAGGCTTCAAGGTCTCCTGGATCTGAATGTTGGCTCTAGAGCGGGATACTTTCGGGGCAGATCTGGTGGCACTTCTCACAGATGAGACCTTTCCTTTGGAGATAACGTACACAGTACAGAAATCTGGAGCTGTCTTTGTGACGATGGTCGGAACATCTGGAGGCTTAAATGTCCTGTTGATAAAAAAAAATTGTGGTTACGTCGAAGTTGAACACAAAGTATGTATGCACATGCATGAAGAAAGTCCCAAACTTATAACAGTATTGTTAAACAAGATCTCATCATATGAAATAAGAGAAATGACTTTAGCTGATAGCGAGTGGAGCATTTACATATGGCTGATATATCGAAACTGGATACTATGATAGCACGTATCGCTTGAAGGGGCGCCAAAAGTCTAAGGAGCTACCTTAGGGTGGGCTTGAGCAAAACATAACCCCGGGCCACATGATGGAATCTAACCTGGGATAATATGGTGCAGGGGACAAAGGCTTGGATAGTTAAAAATGGTATGAGAGCTGAGGGCGGCTCATCTCGGCGAGATAGTTCCATGCCGCATGGAGGAGCATGAGCAGCCTGGCTATGGGAAGTTACTGCAACTGGGACTTGCAGTCTACTGACTGAATCATTATAAAAACAGATGTTTAGAAGAAGTAAGGACCTAATTTTACGAAACTTAGCAATCTGTTGTAACATTCAATAAATTTGGCTCAATTTCTACACCATATTTTTCTCCACTCATTCAAAGCATCGATATATTTCATAATTTCGACCACCATACACAACAGAGGTACATTGTAAGAAATTGTAAGAAAAAAGATAGTACATTACCTGAAAAAGGAACTCCTTGATGCAGCACCTAGGACCAAAGTATCTATACCCATATGGGAAACATACTCGGTTAAAGCTTTCGATATATCCAAGTCTTCAAGAACTACATCATTACATTTTATCTTCACCAGAATATTTGTGTTCAACAACAAATAAATCATAGTCAGAATGTTTGCTTTGTCAATGCCAAAGGAGTTCCTTTACTACCGAAAATCGAACAAGAAAACGAAACGAATGTAGTCAACTCGAATAATTACCTCTTTCCTTGAACAAAAGCAACGAAACGGAAGGAAAATTTCCTTGTTTTGAGTTTCATTCTGTACTTTGAATGGAGATGCAACTGCATCGTGGGATCCTACTGCAAACATAAGATACAAAAAAGCATGATATCACAGGCAGTTGGTACTTGGGACAAAAAACCGTACCCCAAATCATATCTAGAACCCTTACCACGGGTACGAGGAACCACCAAGCGAAATCACCCATGGATTACAAGAAGGGCTAAACTCAATAATAACATATAGGGTAGTTTTATAAGGGCCCCCCATTCTTGTTAAAAGGGCCCCTCCTTGTGAATTCGGTGCCCACCGAATTCACAAGAGACTATTCGGTGCGAGTCCACCGAATTCACAAGAGACTATTCGGTACGAGTCCACCGAAATTCACTCCAGTAGCCCATTTTTGTGAATTCGGTGGACTCGTACCGAATTGTGAATCCGGAGGACTCGTACCGAATTGTGAATTCGGTGGAGTCTTACCGAATTCACGAGAGGGGCCCTTTTAACAAAAATGGGGGCCCCTTTAAAATTTCCCTAACATATATCTTCATTCCCTAGGTATTCTTTTCCAATCTAGTTCTCCTATTAGTATATGATTCTATGAATGATTTCATTAACAATTGATCATATGGGTTAGGAGGAAAACTCTTTGAGGGATCCAATTTGGTACCAAACACCCATCATTTAGAACAGGAATTCAAAATAAAGTCATTTATTAAATACTTTGCAGAAGATTAGGATCTAAAGAGAGATATAGAGAGGGAGAGATGAGCTTACATGGAATAGGAGCAGAAGAAACTTTTTGTTTGACATGGATTAAAGTAACAGTTGCACCCTTGCCAAGAAGATGATCAGTAGTCCATTTGAGAGCATATTGGCTTGTTTTATCCTTATCTACAGCAACAGCTATCATCCCATTTCCATCTTTCTTCTCTTCATCACCCTTTGGCATCCACATCTGCTATCCTCTTTTATTCCTCTTCTACCTTGATCAAGACAGACCTTTTCAATTTGCTTCAGAAATCTGTTAATTAAAAAAATGAAATTAGTAATTCCATTAGGTTTTATTGAATTCTAAATGATCTAGAAGAAATCTGTTAAACAAAATAGCTTGTGGGTAGTACCAATTTGGGTTCTTCTTGATTCTTCAGAAGACTTCTTCTTGCTTCTTATTTTGGGTTTCTCTCTTCTTCTTCTTGTTCCTCTTCTCTGTGGGAAAGAATAACAGACTACATGAATCTGTCTCATTCTGTTTTTTTTTTCACTTTCTTTTTAACTATATTTAGGTTTTCTATTTTTCTTCAAAACTGAATCAACCTAGACCTCCATTTCTCTCTCTCCTTTCTCTCATTTGTTTACTCTCTCTGGCTCTCGTGATGTTTAGCAGTTTCCCCATCATTGGCGGGCGTGCTCTGTGTGTTTGGTAATTGGTAGTTGGTACTGGGAGATGCACTTGAGGTATGGGGATCATCAATGCTACTGGGGTAGCACTACCTGGACAAAGAGACTTTGACGCTCAAATCAGTAACTTTCGATAAGAAATAGATACGAAAATGGTCAGATATATCACCGTGGTTGGTATTTGATGTGACTCGTAAAGTAGTTGGAACACAGTCTCGACAGGTTATGGTGATTAGGTCAAGGCGTCAAGCTGACGACTCGTAATCGTCTGGCAAACTAGTAAGCAAGTGACCACTCAGGATAGTCATATAGGTGGACAAAGGGAAGGGATGATTACCTGCCTTACTAAAATGGCCACTTTGTCCAGATAAACTTTGTTATGATCAAAGAGTTTTGCCTAGTCTTCTTCGGGGCTAACGACTTTGTCCTACTAAAATGACATGTTCTACGTTATCCTAAATGTTAGTGAAATTAACATAAAGAATATTAAATCTATTCATGAAAGGTCTTACCTCCGATTTCCTTTTGTCGAGCGGTTGTTGGTACACCTATGAGTGTGTAATAGTCTTACATCGCTCGCAACAGTGTTCAGAGACTGGACTATAGGTGTACGCTCAAACTTAGCAAGTACCGAGGCCTTTTGGGTAGGCTTGTGGTGCCTTCGCCAAGAACAAAACTCCGTACCTGTGTGAGGTGGTTAAAGCGGGGACAATATCGACAACTGCTAAGGGTTGGGGCGTAACAAAGTGGTATCAGAGCTCTAGGTTCATAAATCCTAGGGTCAGTGTGTAGGGTTCAACCTCGTTAGGCGCATTGTATGTGGTAATTTTTCGTATGGAGATGTTCACTGTCTAAGTTTTAACTTAGTTTCTCTTTTGGATGTGAATAGAGTTATGGAAAGCGGAGGGGCTACTGGTCGTGGCAGAGGACGTCGCAGTGCTCACACCGGAGGTGGTGGTAGAGGTCGAGGTGTTATAGTTGAGGAAGGGGGGTCTACAAGACCCCAAGATTCACAAGCACAGTCAGGGGCTCATGAAACCACAAATCCTAATTTGAACGGTTGAGCGACAGTGACCATTGATGCAGTCGCATTGCAAAATTTGATTAACATTGCAGCAGAGGCTAAACAAGGGAACAAGCTCAGACGCAGAATCCGACACTAGAGACGGGAGGTCCTGTGGTGAATCAAAGGCCACCGACTGAGACGACATGGTTGAAGTACTATCATGAGGACCGCCAATATTTGATGGAACTGGAGGACCGGTGGAGGCATATGAATGGTGTAAGGAGATAGAGAGGATGTTCGTGGCGTTTGATTGCTCTGGGGAGTGTAAGCAACGGATGGCGGTGTTCCAGTTAAAGAAGAATGCCGCTACTTGGTGGGACACTCAGTCTAGGCTAGTGGATCCGTTGAGGTTCACTTGGGAAGAATTTAAGAAGGTCTTCATGGAGAACTTTGTTCTTTTCTCAGCACAACAGACACTTGAGAGGGAATTTCAGGACTTGAAGCAAGGAAAGAATCAAACAGTTTTGGAGTATGAGTTTCACAGACTCTCCCTATTTGCTAATCAGTTAATTCCCACAGAGCAGGAAAAGATCGAGAGGTTTGTCAATGGGTTGCGGGAGAACATCGCTAGGTACATTTGTATGATTTTATGTGTATCTAATACACTATCTAGTGTTTAAGCGAAATCTCAAACATCATATGTTAACACTAGATTACCAGGATCATAAAGCAAGAACTAATCAATGAACTAGAAGAGGGATAAATACCTTTATCGCATTTTTCCCTCGAACCATTCCAATTCGCGTGTGAAGATCGAAAGCTCCAATCGTCGCTCGTCTACTTGAGACACCGAGTAGGTTAACTTGATCTCCCTTCTTGAATGTCTGCTAGGATTTAATAGAAGGTTGAGAAGCACTCTTCTTCTTGACTAGATTGATAGAATGGGAGCTTTTTCTCTACAATCCTCTATCTCCACCAGCTGTATATTGAGAGAGAGGGAGAGCTGCATAATTTTTCTTTCTGAGAAAAATCCACACCTTTTCTGTTCTCTAATGATCCTTATATAGAGAAACCCTAATTAGAATCATATTCAAATTAGGTCTTTCTATTTTCCGGGTCACTGAAAAGATAATTACCAAAATACCCTTTTGGGGTATTTTGGCTTTCTCCCTTTAATGTGGCCGGCCAGGGCAGCCCACTATGGGCTTTATCTGGCCGGCCCACTTACCTTGGTCAGCCATCATATGGCCGGCCCAAGGAGCCTTGCTCCGGGCACCCCTTTCGAGCCCGGTTCTTTCTATCTTGTTCTGAATCGTTATTCGAACCCTTTTGACCTATTTAGTTGAATCCAATCCATCTTAAGCCTATTCCCGTCTAGTCAAGTCTCTCCGATCAAGTTACCACTCTTATGTGTAACCCGTTGTAGGATCCGATCTATGTTAGCCGCGAATAACTGAAGTGATTCGACGATCTTAATTGCCTTCTAGCAAAGCATTACGACCCCTAATTGGACTGGACTGGATGATCTTCAGGATTAGTTCATCTTTATACTATCTGATGAATTGATTACATTGTCATCTTGGTCGAAGGACACTCTTTCGGAAGGACATCTCCTTCAGACCGAACGGATATATCTTTCAGTCTCCCACTTGTACTTAGAACAAGTGCAATGCTCGATTCTCATGTCTCTCTGTATCTCATCTGATACATCATACCTTTCAGACTTTCTTGATCTAGAGAACAACTGTCAAAACAAATGATTAATCATTAATCCATTTGAGTGTGGCCACACATTTTCTAGTTGTTTCTCCTCAAGTGGCTCGGAGATACTAATCCTAACTTAATAGGAGGACATAATCTAGCCTTGGATTCCCATTTAACTTCATATCTATCCTGTCTCTCCAAGAAATCCGCCTTTATAACCTCCTTTCACGGCACGACGTTTGACGTTACAAAGTTTGACATTCCTTACAGAAGATGAGTGGAGTACTCATGTTTAAGGAATCTCTCCAATATTGTCTTATGAGTGTTTTTGACGTTCTATAGAACTCTTACTTTTTGGGTTGTCCAGTGTATATCTCAAAATCATACACTCATGTAATTGACTTAAATACTATATTCCTATGACCCATGAAACAGCGCCATCAATCAATCTCACATGCTAGTCGTCTTGAATCATTGTTGTCCAAGCAATGACCTGGACTAGGGAGTTAATAATGAATTTATTCCAGTTCACTTAATAGGGTTTCATTTACCAGATCACGCATCTAATAAACCTACTTGGAATGCTTCATTATTTTTGGACTGTCGATTAAATACTAAACTACGATTTAATGACGAAATAACTAACTTATTTCTGATAATAAGAGTTTGTAATATTGAGCCTTCCCGTGTAACTCTTACACCCTAAATTTTACTAGTCTAAGCTTAAAGCTTAATGCTTATGGTCCTAGTATTATTTCCATACTTAGTCTAATGTGACAGTCTAGTTAATAGATTAAATCTATATGGATTTTGCTTGTTATCGTCCCTATGATAATCTTCAGCATTTCTATACTGAATTAAAACTTCTCAAGCTTTAACTACTTTCTTTTATTTGTAAAGTTTGCAACAGTCTCTGCTTGGAACCTCTTTGGTTGTGCTCGAGGTTTATTCTCATTAGGGTTCTGAGAGGTTAGAAGTAATTCACCACTTTTATTCTCCATTAGATTTGTTCTGTTGAGTCAGTCAACTAGTTCCAGTACAAAATATCTCTTCTTCACCTAAATCAAAAAAATAAAAAGAATGTGGTTGGTATTAACCCTGTTTATAGATTTCGAATACTCGAAAAGAATTACTGCAACACAAATTCACAGTACGACACATCCAATACATATGAAATGCCGTTACTAAGATGTGGATATCGACTAATATTACAACAAACACCATTTTGTTTTTGGTATTTAAGCATAAATTAAACATGGAAATCCACACTTTCTTTTTTCAACCTTAGAGCTCTAACACCCTAAATGCTTCCTAATCTATGTTGTATGAGGCGACAGACCTTTCACAATCAACCAACAAAATACAAACAAGCAATGCAATACATAAACAAGTAAACAAGTTCATAATCTCTAGTTCTTATTCTCTAATTAATAAGTGCAAAACCAATTCATATTTCATACATAAAAGGTGGAAACCAACTCATAACAACTCATACACAATTCATAATTTCTAATCACTACCCACTAGTTTGTATGTAAAACAATACACGAAGAATGAAAAAAGTATAAAAATTTAGAAGAAGGGGAAAAGTAAGACAAGAAGAAGAAAAACAGAGTATAGCAACTGATTCATCCCAAGTCAAGTCGAGTGGGCTTGGACAGTTGGGCCTAATCCAAAGGTAAAAAAGATCTGTACTCTTCATCATTTTAATTTTGGGGGATTGGGCAAAAGCCCCAAAACTAGCACAACAATATGTATCAGGCCCACTGCAGATAAAGAATGGGGGGCAGGTCCAACAAGTCAGGCTGGGGGTGGAATTTTCGAAACACCCTTCTTTTTTTCAAAATTTACGAAACAGTCATCGAACTCGGAAAACTCGAAAGTTTCTGAAAAATAATCTGACACGCCTCCCATCAGACTGTGTACTTTCCATAAATTTACAAAATTGTCACCGAAAAATTCCTGAGAAATGCGAAAATTTTTGAAAGATAGTCTGACGCACCTGACATCAAACCTTGTACTCTCCACGAATTTACAGAATTGCCATTGCAAAATTTACCAACTTGCCATTTTCGTTTTTTTTTTCAGATTTATTTCTTATTTCTTTTTTATTTTCACCCACACATATTTCTCTCTCCAATCTTTTTAAATTTCTCTCTCCAATCTCAACAAATTTCGTTCTTTTTTTAGATTTATTTCTTATCTCTTTCCAATCTCAACAAATTTCTTCATTTTTGGTAGCTTTTCATTGATTTGTACAAGGAAATTTTCTTGTGTAGCTGGAATTATTTAGTGTACTGGCCATTTTTTGGATATGTACTACATATTTTTGTACTGAGAATTTTCTTGCGTACCGGGAATTGCTCTGTGTGCTAGCCATTTGGTTATGTACTAGACATTTTTGTTCTGAGAATTTTCTTGTGTACAGGGAATTGTTCTGTGTACAAGTCATTTGGTTATGTACTAGAGATTTTTGTAGTGGGAATTTTCTTGTGTACCGGGAATTGTTCTGTGTACTCGCCATTTGGTTACTACACATTTTTGTACTGAGAATTTTCTTGTGCACTGGGAATTGTTTTGTGTACTGGCCATTTGGTTCAGTACTGGACTCTTTTGAACTGTGAATTTTCTTCTTACTGGAAATGGTTCTGTGCACTGGCCATTTGGTTATGTACTTTGATGTGTTTAGAGATGAAGAAGATAAAATGTGAAACAAATAAGAATGATGAAGAAGAACAATAAGAACATAAAACTTTTAGAGAGAGAAAGACAGAAAATTTTGATGTTTTTAGAGATTAAAAAAGATGATGAAGATAAAATGTGAAACAAAATAAGAATTATGAACATCCAAAAATAAGAACATAAAACTTTTAGAGAGAGAAAGAACATAAAATTTATGTTTTTAGAGATTGAAAGAGATGAAGAAGATAAAATGTGAAACAAAATAAGAATGATGAAGAAGATTTTTGGATGTATAATTAAGAAGAAAGAAGGAGTTGAAACAAAATATAATAGGCGGGACAAAAAAAATTGACTGAAATTTCGTCAAAAAATGACGTCATTTTTGAATTTTCAGAAAATCTGAATGTTTCGCTGACATTACGTCATGTACGGAGAATCAATTGCTTCGTTGTCGTCCGTCAGATTGTCAGAAAACACGGAAATTTCCCGTGAAGGGGTAAAAGAGGGATAAATAAAATAAAAACCAGAAAAGCCTGAGCTGTCTTGACCATTTGGAGTGGGTTCTCATTTTTTCACTCCAAACCGCTCTCTCTTTCTTCTCTCTGTCAACAAGTTTTCTTCTTCTCTCCCTCTCTCTCTCTCTCTCTCTCTCTTTCTGACTATTCAGACTGGTATTTTCCCACTCTCTCTCTAGTCTCGACCACACACACTATATCTCACTCATGGAAACCATTAGGAGTAACACCTCTTTCAGACATTTCAACGAACAGTTTATCTGCAAATTTAATTGAATCAGATTTTGACATAAACACTAGAATATAGTTTAGTGTGTGTCAGAAATTGGAGGTAAACCCTGATTTTGAATTTCAAAAATCATGTCAGTGGCAGAATTTAACTTGTCAATTTCAGGAAAACTTGTCACCATTAATCTAAGTAAAAACTTCATGGGCTTGTTTCATATTGATTTCGTTATTTACGGTTTCCAGTTTTTTTTAATATATGGAACGTTGATCGGAATCAAAGCCCCAGATCATGAGCCACGGGGACGATTAACAGAACTTGTCTCAGGTTTGTAGTCTCATTATGATACTGAATTCGTTCCTATTTCCAGTCTGCAGTTTTCGTGTTGGACATGCAAATGGAGAATAAGACGATTTCCTATTTCCAATCTGCATCTCTTGTTGCTTCTCCATCGTATCCAAATTCAGTGGCATGGTCGGACGAGAATTTAGTTGCAGTTGCATCTGGTCATCTTGTAACGATACTGGTATCTTCTTACCATATTATGAAGTTTATCATAAAACTTAAGTGATTTGGTATTCTTGACGTTGAATTAATTGTGAAGATCTGGAATTGTTTCATATGATTTTGAGTTCTAAAGTTTAAATTGCTCAAGGATATGGTTATGCGTTTTGAAAATAAGTATCCTTTATAATTTTTATTACAGAATCCCTCGTCTCTGATCGGAGCTCGAGGACTTATTACGGTTGCTTCCAATAAACATTTCCCAATAGGAGTGATAAATCGAGAAGGTATATCTTCTGTATTTAATAACTTTCCTGCTCTTTCATCGTTTGAGAACTATAATCCTTTTTGTATCCTGTTTCAAATGCCTCTTTATGTTGATTACTATCTTTAGCTACGCAGTTTGCTACACATTTTAATTTCTTTTTTTGTTGAAAGACTACATTTAATTTGATAAATTTAATATTTCCAGTACTTATGATTCCACGTGATAAATCGTGGTATTTTTCCTGAAGTCATAAGGATCTTGACTTGTTTGACATATATTTGTTATATATGCCTATTCTTTGTAGAGTTTTTTATTATCTTTAGTCTAGGGTAAGGAAAGTATGCTTTGATTCATTCCCTTCACCTCTTGTACTCTGGATGTTTCACAGATCTACTTCATGGATGTTTATTGCCGACCTGCTTATCACGTGAGACTCGGCCATGTGTTCGATCCATCTCATGGTCTCATCTTGGACTGGCTCCTAATTTTGGGTACATAAAGTGCAAACACATCAATTTGTACTTTCATTTTATATACATACATATACAAATATAAATATAAATATATATATATATATATATATATATATATATATATATATATGAATATATAATTGATCAAAATGATCCGTTTGTGGTATTAGGTTTGTGAACCACTTTAAAAGCATATATAGTTGAAATGGGTGCAGGTGCTTGCTTGCTGTTTGCACAACGGCAGGTTGTGTAAAGCTATACCGTTCACCATATTGTGAGTTTTCTGCTGAATGGATCGAGGTATTTGGTAGGAAAAAACTAACTGAACAGTGTCAGAAAATTAATTTCAACTCTTACAATTAGTGAAAAATTCTTTCCAGAGGTGATATCAATGCTGCAATCATTTGTAGGTTAAGGACATTTCTGACTCGCTATTCGCTTATCTCTCAAGTATCAATTTTGGAGAAGTCGAAATGTCATTCACTAAATCTTCTCAGGTAAGTTCATTTTACTTCTTTGGCAAGTGCTTTCATTCTTATTTATCCTTGGTGATTGATTTAATATTTGAACGTAAACAACTATAATTTTTGGTTTCATATTCATTTTATTTTCTTTAGGAGCAAACAGTTGAAAATGAGACAGATTCTGAATGTTCCAACGAGCTGCTAAGTTCCATGTTCAGGAAGAAGCGCAAGCGGAAAATGTAATTAGTTGGATTTTATCTTTCTCGTTCTTGTTTCTTGTTACTCTTTTTATCCTCAAACAACTGAAAGTCTTTATTTGGTCAATGCTCATAAGTTGAATTATGCCAAGATTTTGTTTCTTTGTGCTATGGATATGAGTATTCACTGTGCTCTTCTTACGAACCTGTACAGTACTGGAACGAGATCTTTGGGAGATAAATTAACATATGACGTAACCAAGGAGAGTGAGGATGGTTTCCACGCCACTGAGAAACTAGCTACTACAAGCACAAGAGGGGTCAGTTTCATGTGCTCATTTTTTATGAAGAGATCTTCAGGGGACTTCTCAAGTATATTAATGTTTTTGACGGATATTATCTGGTTTAGCGGTCTCATGAGTCATGTCTGTATCCATGCTATTCTGTGAGTTGTGAGTTTGATTTGACTTGTTGTGATTGTGCAGATAATTGGGATGAAATCTGAAAAGTTGAGTGCAACAAACTTGCGCAAGTGCTCTTCCATGGCTAGATCGAAGGAGAAATCTACCAATATGAGGAAGGAAAGTGGCAATCCTCCATTGTTAACAGCAAAACAGTATGCTTCTCGAAGTGCGATGTTGTCTTCTCTTACTGTTGCGTGGTCACCCGCCTTGCATATATCATCGGAGCCAGACCCAAATCCTCAAAATAGTCCATCCAACGATTGTGCTATACTGGCAGTTGGAGGGAAACATGGAAACATATCTTTCTGGAGAATCCATGAACCCCGATACTACACAATTGATCATAGCAGGGATTCTCTTGATGTTGATATAGTCGGACTCCTTCAGGCTCATAATTCGTGGATCACAGCAATCTGCTGGGGACCGTCTGCTGAAGCTTCTGAGCTGCAGATTCTTTTAGCTACCGGTAGTTCTGACGGAAGGTGAGTTAGGCGTATCGGAACATTACGATCTACTGTATGATTTACATGAGAAAAATGTCTAGATTTTCTTTCGTATAGAGAGGACTCAATATATATCATCGAATACATCATTCAAAAAGACAATCTTGTAGTCCCTGTGAAACTTCGGTTTAGAACCACATATTACACGGTTTCTAGAGCTGAACATTCTAAATGAACTTTTGATATTGTTAAAGTTGTAGGACCACGTATTTTTTGTGAAGATACTTTAAATGATTAGGTCATTCACATACTACAGTAGATTAATTCATTTTTGTAGAATGTGGCCGAAGATTGTCTTAAAAGTGAAATAAACAGATGGCGACTCTTTCAAATATATTGCATAGAAAAGAATTTCACACCTTGTGTCATGTGTGGCCCAGGAACAAATATTTCTTATAATGGCAAGAAATGTTAGGATGCTAATTAAAATGCTATAATCTGGTTCTTCCGTCGTTTTCTCAGTGTGAAGATGTGGGTGGGAGAGAAGGAAGTGTTGCGTAATTCTTCAGTGGTTATTTCTGCTTCCTTTTCATTACTGAAAGAGGTATAATTCTTTATATATTACACATTTTCTTTCAGTTAAAGTTCCTATCTAATGGAACTATATGTGCATCAATTTTAACTTTTACTAGGTAACAACAGTTGCGGCACCCCCTATTTCTGTTCTTTCAATGACTGCACCTACAGATTCTCCTAACAAGATTTCCTTGGCAATTGGGCGAGGATCTGGATCATTGGAAGTCTGGATCTGTGATATACCAAATTGCAATTTTTCTCGTATAGGTTTATATGACACTCATGGTCAAGTTGTAAGTTGCTAGTTACCACCATTGAATGTGCAGAAATATCTTGTATCATCTGTGGATAATTTCTGATATGTTTCGAAATGATGGCAGGTAACAGGTTTATCGTGGGCTTTCGGTGGTGGTTGTTTGTACAGCTGTAGTATGGTATACAAGCTTTGTTTTGCAACTCTACTTTTGCATTCTATACATCGTTTTATTGTTGCGAAATTTTTTGGCATTCATTGAAGTTTTTTTTTCTTATTCCCGACTACCATAGGACAATTCTGTACGCTGCTGGAGATCAAATGGGAGTTCGTTGCATGAAGTCCCAATTCCTTCAAATTTTCCCGGTATTTCCCATTCTACCGAGGTATGATATCGTGCATCATTGCATCCTCATCTTGTACTTGGGTTGAATTCACTGATCTGAGTATTGCTTATGAGAAAAACAACCCATTTAATTAATGTTGGTTATAACTTATAAGTAATAAAGTAAGTAATACTAATGCCCTTTAGGTGTTATTCAGAAGACCATTTGAACGGCATTCAGGCTGCCTGCTATAGCTCCTTGAATAACTGTAGTTCTTAATCACAATTATGAGCACATTCAAGACGGCTCGTGTACTCCAAAGCTGTTACAGATATATTAATGTCATTCAGTGAATCAGTTGCAATACTTATACTTCCAAATGAAAAATGCTTTCTCAGTGTTATTTTGACTTTCAGTCATACCCTGTTCATTGACAAAAATTAGTTTAATTTTTACAGCTTTCTCATGTGTCTGATTCATGCTTTGGTGTAGCAATATCGCCTGGAAATTTGGTGATAGCTGTGGTAAGTTACATTACATTCCAAATTTCCAATAAGTTGTCAAATTGACCCCCTTTCGTATTTACCGAGTTTATTTCAGAGTGAGTGGGCCATGATAACCACGTCTTTAAGAAGTTGTTTATTTGTTTCTGTCCTGAATATATACTTAAAGAAGGTTACAGATGAATGATACAACCTCTTATTTATCGAGGAAATCATTTAAATGTCTAACCCAAAAAATAATTGTTCATTTAGGTTCGTGGCTTCGATACTGCTCTTTTGAATCCAATGTATCAGGCAAGGTAATAATTTTTCCTCCAGGAATGTGTCATGTTGTTTTAATCACGTTCCTTGATGTAGCGCCCTTGATATTCAGTTTGGTTTCTTTGATATTATTCATAACTTGTTTTGAGATTGAGTTAATCTGCGATCTCCTCTCTTCCTCTTTCTTAGGACTCAAAAGGCAGCTGTTGAGTTCTTTTGGAATGGAGGATATCAACACGAAGTTTCGCCTGACGGAGACGAAGGGTTTGGAATTGAAGCTTTTTCTGGTATCTCTCGTCAAGAAATGATATATTGGGAGTCTAACATATTGTGGTCTCTAAAGCAATACGAGAAGATATATAAACCCCTAGTTCTCTGGGATATCATTACAGCATTGTCGGCTCTCAAAGAATCTTCACCAAAATTTGTAGAATCGATACTGATTAAATGGTTCTCAAGTTGGTTTTTGAGCTGCAAGTTTGGCTCTTCTGTTGACAAGTTCTTGATACATGCACAGAGTTGTTTGCCTAAAATCCATTCCCGCCAGATTCATCTTCTCAATATTTTATGTAGACGTTTAGTGTTATCTGAACTTAAGCCAGATGATATAGTTAAAACCGAAAAACACGATATGATAGTGTGGATTGATCTACTTAATGACACCGAAAGACAATTACGAGAGAGGCTTGTGGCATTTAGTCTTTCATCTTCTGCGGAAAATACTTCAACAAGCCTATACTGGGCAACCCAAGGAGCAGCACAGATGGTACAATGGGCTGACATCAATCATGAACATATTCATGATCATCTCAATCTCCTTATATCAGAAGTACAAAAGTTAGGCAAGAGGTATAAATTTATCCAATTTTGTAGATCTTTTCTCCTTCCATTTTGTTTTATTGGCTTTCCGACACAGAGCCAGTGCCCAACCCGCCTGAGTCTTATTGTGCATCACAATTCCAAGGTTGATCTTTCACATCTTGTTATTATATATTGGTCATATATCAAAAGTCAAGGAGATGCTCTCTATGAATAAGAGCCTCTGATCATGGCTCGACCAGCCTAGGGCATAATACTCGTTTTTTTTTTTTATCATTGACCAAGGTCAAACTAGCTTTACTGTCAAATAACTTGTTCAAATTTGCAGGATCCATCCCAACTCGAAAAATGTTGGGAGAGAGCACTGTAGTTTTTGTAGTGCTTCAGTACCGTTCGACTCTCCAGAAGTTGCTTATTGTGTTGGTGAAAAGAAGAAAGGAAATGCAGTTCGTGCAGAACGACATAAACTAACACGATGTGCTTCTTCGATGCAAGTTTGCCCCATTACTCCATTATGGTTTTGTGTTTGTTGTCAGAGATGGGTTTCAAATTTACCACCTGATTCTCTATTTAAAATGTCTGAATATCCTTCAAGTCTGAAGGCCCATAATTCAGATCTGAATTCTCTAACCGAGTATTCATTCCAAGTATTAGCTAAACCGTTTTGTCCCTTTTGCGGAATATTATTGCAGAGACTGCAACCAGAATTCTTACTCTCGGCATCGCCCGTGTAAACTTCATTCTTTTATATTTATAATGGGGAAATTTATCGTATTTCTTATCTGTTGTCGTCACTCCTTGAACCCATTTTCTTGCGATTTCCTAATTCAACATAGGAGACATAAATTCCATAAACCTTTCGTCGGACAATTTTTTATCAGTGTCTAGAAGTTTTTTAGGGTTTGTGAAGATGGATGAGGAAAAAAGTCCCACCAGATTGCTGAAGCCTTCAGTTGGTCCTTCTACTGTATCTGCTTATCTAGATCCGATTTACTGGTCCGTTCCTTTCTCTCTCTATATCTCAAGTGAATAAGTGATATTCAGTTGTTTTTCATCTTCTTAGCAACTAAAATTGTTGTTTTTTGAGGTCGAAGAGATTGTTGTTTGGAAATTGGAATTAAATAAGTAATTCTGAATCTGATGTTTCAGGGACAATCGATTCAGCTCAGAGGAACATTATGAATGGTTGAAGGACTACTCTCACTTTCGTCATCTCATTCAGCTCCATCTCAAACCATCTCATTCTCCTTTTTCTGGAAGTACCTGAAATTTCACTCCTTCATCATTTCCTTAGCTTTCTATTCATAACTTAAAACCTGATTGGTGAATGCTTAGACAATAAATAGTACAGTAGATAGTTACTGGACAAGGTCAAGGGATAACTATTCACATTCTTTATGAGCATACAAATTTTTTGAATTTAAGACTAACACGATCCGTCCTGCTAGAAATGGGTTAAGTTGTTTGTCTTAGATGGATTATATAAAGTTGCAAACTTGAGATTATGATGATACCTCGGTTTATTAACATAGATACTGAAGTAACTGAACAAGGGATAAAGATTCACATCCTTGATGAGTATATAAAGTTGGGAACTTGAGACTTCGATTATTCATCGGTTTATTGACATCTTTGATGAGTATATAAAGTTGGGAACTTGAGATGCTGATGATTCATCGGTTTATAGACAATAACATCTTTGATGACTATATAGTTGCGGCGTAGGATTACGATGATTCACCACCACTCGAGGAAACGGATTAAGTTGTCTGTCTTAGATGGATATGGCCACCTCGTTCCACTTGGTGATATAGGTCGTGGCATGTCTGCTTAACCTGTTTGAGCTTCTAGAGCTAGTGGTTAACATGTGCGTGAGCAGAAGTTACAAAGATCCTTGTTTCTAGGCATAAGGCATGCTCTTCTCACAATTGAGTAAATATACGTAATATACTTATGCAACTGATTTAGTTCTTCTCGTATCTAGTTCACTAACCAATCAGCAATAGGAAGTGCTCAGGAGATGAGGATTAAGTAACACTTACGAGCAATTTTCTGGGCTGACAAGGTATTTTTGAGGTGGCAGAATTGGGAACAATATTTGTAAATGAAGGGCATTGCAACGATGAAGCAATGATGAAAATAACATGGTCTTTCATCAGCTGAGATTCTGATTCTCGAGTCCGATGCAGAACTGAGGGATTAGGAACTTTAAAGTTGGTTGGCTGATAAAATACGACAGGAAGGTGGGAGATTGTAGTCGTGTATTGGTATTGTCTATTGCATAGAAATAACTGGGAACAATATTTGTAAATGAAGAGCATTGCAACGATGAAGCAGAGTTAGTAGTGGTGGAGACCATCGTAAATTGGTAAATAGAGGAAAAAAGAGTAAAACAGTAGAAGTTAATAATATGCACTATGCAGAGACGATTAAATCTAGGAAAAATGTTTTATCTAATACATTGGATTAAAGCTAATTTAACCATAGACAGGTTTAAAATTTGTTCAGGTTTTGGAGCCTGGTTGTGGAAACTCTCAGTTGTGTGAAGAGCTTTACAATGAAGGCTTGACTGGCTTGACTTGCATTGACCTCTCAGCAGTTGCAGTTAATAATATGCAGAGATGGTTACTGCTGAAGGGAATTAAAGGTCTGTCGTGATGTGTTCCAATGCTTTATAAATCTTCTCATGCTTCCCATTGAAAAAAAAAACGAAACTCTGATCCTTTCAGTTGGTATCGATAATGTTGTCCATGTCTCACATCTGGTTACAGAAGTTATCTAATTTCTTTAATCAGATGTCGAAGTGTTAGAAGCTGACATGTTAGACCTTCAATTTCAAGATGAGTCTTTTGATGCCGTCATCGAGAAAGGAACTGTGGTAAACAAAAAGGCCCAATTAATCATTCACCCTTTTCAACAAGTTACTTGTATTACTAAGTCTATCATTGTTTAATGATTACTCCTCTTGTTTCACTAAACGGAGCTTAACTTAACAAGGAATCTCGATTTGCAGGATGTGTTGTTCGTAGGTAGTGGTGATCCGTGGAATCCTCGACCTGCAACAGTGAACAAGGTGAAGGCTATGCTTCAAGGAGTTCACCAGGTTTTGAAACCTGACAGCATTTACATCTCTATATCTTTTGGACAGGTAATCTAACAATAATCACATGTAGTCTTCTTCTCTCGTTCGCTCTTTTTCTATATCAACTCTTTATCGTAATTTGCATCTCCTGCAGCCGCACTTCAGGCGTCCATTGTTTGAAGCATCAGAATATATATGGTCTATTGAGTGGGAGACGTTTGGGGATGGATTCCACTATTTCTTCTACATCCTAAAGAAGGTTCCTGTTGTTATCTAGTTCTGTTTATCGTTTTCTGGATGTCAGTATAAACTGGTTTCTTTTTCTCATCTGTGAAAACCAGCATCTTCTGAATCATTCTCATTTCTTGATATTTGTTTGTTATCAGGGAAGAAGAACCGAAGATAGTAATGAACCAAATGAGAAGTTTGACGTGCCTTCTATTTGTCTATATCAGGAAGAGTTAGAGAATGAAGATTACCTTTTCCGAACAAATGTCGAAGAGGTGTAACGTAAAAATTCAACTTGATCCATCCCAAAATCTCCCTACACTTTGGGCATTTTAATCTTAGACAATGTTCTCAACTCAAACGCTGAGACAAAAGATATCAACCATGGACTAGTTTGTTTTTAGAACTGTTGGAGATATTACGCATTTATAAGTTTACTTAACGTGAAATCACGCTTTTCTGGGACGACTTCCATTCTCTAGCACGTGCGACAATAGCCGATATGCAAGAGGGCCATCAAGGGTGTGTACTTCTATCGGGGTATATGGTATTTTACACATTTATGACTTGACTTCTGCTCATCATTTCCGGAACAAATGTGGATTAACTCCAAAATCATGTAGGTGCAATCAGAGTTTTCATCCACTGACTATTTCATTGGCTTTTTTATGTTGTATTGGTTAGCTCTCCTCACTTTGAATCAGCCAAAGGCCTTGGGCCTCTCAGCTCTTGATATATCTTGTATGCTATTTTTTTTGTTGCAATACCTTTTATGCTATTTGATTAAGCATAACTTAGAGCATTTCTAATAGGACATTCCACAGAAATTCTGATTCTTATTTGTGAAATGTCAATAAATTTTTTTTTTTCTTAAGTGGCAAAATAGAGACGCGGTGACAGTTACAATCTCAATAGTCAAATTCCCTCTTCATAGTTTCTATAATAAATATCCAGACATCATCATGGAGTGTCGATAGAGTGTATTGTTGGAGATTTTTTTTTTATAAAAACTCTAAAAATTGGAAGTGTCATTTTAAATTTTTAGCCTTTGAGTGTCCCATCAGATAATCTTGTCCCTTGTTTGATTCTTTTGATGGAGCGCAATAACTATTTTTATTTCAGATAATAAATTTTGGATTTATGACATTTTATCACCGAATTATGTGCACCTTAAAAGCAATTTGAGTTCGTTATTTATATGAAGGGAACGTCTATAGACGCCTCACCTTTTACGGTGCTTCTACGGCCTAGGCAAGTACAGGGCACTCGGGATGACATAATGAATGTTTATACGAATCATATGCAAGAATGAGACCAAAAAAAAGTGACTGAGATCTAAATGATAAAACACTAACCTAGCTGTGTCCTAACCGGGTGAAAAGAAATCTCATGTATTAATGGGTTGAAGTATGGGTGGTGGTGGTGGTGGTGGAGGACAGGAGGAGGAAGATGGGATTTGGAAATTCATATGATTGGCTTTGACTAACTTGTTGTTGGATACGTTGGCCGACCCTTCTTCCTGTTTACTTGTCTTTTCTTTGGTTTCTACACCTTTATGTGTGTGTATATATATATATATATATATATATACTATCCCGTGCCCTAAGGCACAGACACTTGCATCAATCAAATGTTACGAAATTTATTGTTAAATTTTATTGAGAGGGGGAGAGAGAGTTTTATTAGTTATTATTATTTTTTTTGTTTATTTTCTCTTAAATTAGTTATTATTTTATTGAGAGAGAGATTTTAATTTCTTTTTTTTACTTTTAAATTTTTTTTTTTTTTTTTCTTAAATTAGTTATTTTATTTCTAAGAAGGAAACGATTATTGTTTTTTAAATAGGTAACTTTATTTCTACGAAGGACTATATTTTAAATTTTGAGAAGGGCTTCTAGACAATATCCTTTATTAAAAAAGGATGTTTGTCAGAAAACGATTATTGTTTTTTAAATAGACAACTTTATTTCTACGAATGACTATATTTTAAATTTCGAGAAGGGCTTCTAGACAATATCCTTTCTTAAAAAAAGATGTTTGTCAGAAAACGATTATTGTTTTTTAAATAGGCAATTTTATTTCTACGAATGACTATATTTTAAATTTCGAGAAGGGCTTCTAGACTAATATCCTTTATTAAAAAATGATGTTTGTCCCAGTCATCGTTTTCCCTTCTGTTTTATTATATAGATATAGATATAATCTATTCGATTCCCAAAAAATCCCAAGTTTCCACTCCCTTCCTATTTCACTTCTAACAAAAACTCCCCGGATTTTGTTTTAAGCATCTCTCTCTAACCCCCAATTTACTATTTTCCTGAATTCCTGACCAATCCAAACACAGATCAAAAGATTTCTCATTCTCGTCTCCTCTTCCCCCTTTAATCAATCATATTAATATAACCTATTTTATAACATTAATTTCAATTTTTTTGTTTTTATTCTCATCAAGACTTCAAATTATTTAATTGAAAGAGAAAAAGTTTAATAATAAAAATTTAAAGTATACCCCATTTTACAAGCTAGACGTACATACTAATAAATTTCTATGAGCCCTGACAAACAAATGCAATCAACACTATGAAGTGAGAAGTCTAGGATATAGCCCTAGCACTTGGTCGGACCAGTCCTGCACGTTCCAGACGTGTCGGAGCCATTGGTCCGGACGCGTCTTGGTGCTCCAGACGCGTCCAAGACGCGTCTGGTCCGAGCCTAATCCTTCTCGGACTTGGAGTCCGAGAAGTCCGACCTATCCTCAGACGCGTTCAGGACGCGTCTGATGGATTAGGTCGGTTTATCCCTAGATGCGTCTGGGAGGCCGAGACAGTCGCGTCAAAGAGGCTCGGACGCGGATCTTCCGAGTTCCTCTCGGACTTTGTCGCGTCCTGCGCCAGCGACTGCCTCCATGTCTGGACAAGAGTTTAGCTTACAAGGTATGTTTCCTATTTGACAATTGGTATCAAATCTTGAAGAGCAAGCTAATGGATTGTGTTCTGATCCCAAATGAGAATTGTGATCAGAGCCTGGTTGACAGGCTAGAGTATTGTGCTCTGATCCTAGACGAGAAATGGATGTCAAAGTCTGAGCTACAGGATGAAGATGTACAAGTTGGAAATGTATTACATCCTGATACCCATTTGACAATTGATATGGTAGCCTATGGGATAGGCAAACGAGCGTGCTGCTCTGGTCCTAGTGATGAATGGACTTAGAGCTTGATAGCTTACAAGGTATGTTCCAAGAGCCTAGTTATAGTGGCAAATGGATGTGTTTTGGGAGCTTGAGAAGACAAGCATGAGGATATGCTTAAGAACATGTGGTATGTTTGGAAGCATACTTCTAGAGCCTGGATGGCAGGTTCAAGAGATGGTATCTATGCTCGAAGAGTGTGACGAAGAGCTTAGTGATTCTCCCACTATGGTATATGGTATACTGGAGTGTGTATGAAGAGCTGCGTTGAGAGCATGATTCCAAGAGAAGGCTTTCAGAGTGAGATGCATTCAAGATGATATGGTCTCTGAAGCTATGGTGCTAAGTGGGGACCTTGTTAAGGGATGCATGGTGCATAAGGCGACGAGAGTTCCGATGGAAGGAATAGGCCGTGTGCACGGATGCTACGGTGGTAGCTATACTTGGGTCTATGTTCCTTTGAGATGAAGGACATATGCCAGAGATGAGATGGAACCGTATTGGCACAAGAAGTCATGTGCCAGCTCAGTGGCAAGAGTTTAGTGTGACTTGGTGCGCAAGAAGGTACCGTATATGCTTGAGTCCTTTACAGGTAAGGACAAGTGCAGAGATGAGATGAACCAAGAATGACACGATGAATCGTGTGCGAGCTTAGTGCAGTAATGCTCAGTACGATTTGGTGCGCATTGGGTACATCATATGTTAGAGTCCTTTGAGTTGACAACATGCTTGGTATGAAGTGTACCAAGATGGCAAGTAGAGTCAGGCTGAGAGCTTGTGGTGAGCTAGTCTGAGTAAGCTTGTTGGATTGGCATCCAAGAGGGGAGTTGTGTTGATCCAAGTGATACTTGAGCGTTAGAGCAGGGTATGGCAACAAGGTGTTGAAGGATACTCTCTTATGCTTAAGCCGAAGGTAGCATCAAGTGACTTGTGATGTTGTGAGTTCAAGCTACTTACAGAAGACAGGGGTCAAGAGTAAGATAGATGGACAGAGTACATCGTTGGGCAAGTTGGTGCTAGATCAAGTTGTGCTTATGTGGTATGGTGCACGATAGAGTTCGGCACGGTGTATTGTAAGCGCATCTGAGTTCCAAAGAGAATGGACTCACTCGAGTTGAGACATGGATATGCTAGCATGGTCGTGTTTGGTATATCGCATGAGTGCTATAAGCTGAAACCAACATTGAAGCTTATGATCATATTGGTGTGAAGTCTATAGAGACAGATTCACGAGACCAAGTACAGAACTGATGGTAGTTGGAACCGAGTTCAAGCCGTCAAGTAATATGAGGGTCGTTGTATCTGAAGTGGATCGGCCCATG
This sequence comes from Eschscholzia californica, assembly GCF_041429995.1. NCBI lineage: Eukaryota > Viridiplantae > Streptophyta > Magnoliopsida > Ranunculales > Papaveraceae > Eschscholzia > Eschscholzia californica. Next base: position 14,193,769 of record NW_028238472.1, on the reverse strand, counting down.
TTTGAGTTATGCATTGGAGGTAAGTTGGAACTGAGTTCAAGCCTACAGTGTGCAATGAGTACGTGGTGACTGAGAAGAGATCAGCTCACGTTTGGGATTTCAGGATGGTGTGTCGTGGTGACATTAAGCATCGTCCAATTCTGGGGATAGTTGGAACCAAGTTCAGATCGCCAGAGATATATGACAACGTCGAGTTCGCAGTCGAGTTGTAAGCCGTATGGTGCTGCATGAGATGTGTTGGAACTTATGCGATGGTACGTTCAGATGTGTTCAAGAGGGACACGAGCCTACCAAGATGCTCGGGTTAAGGAGCATCGCCAATGATTAAATGGCAAGTGTGTTTCTGGATGTAGTCAAGAGGACGTTCCCAAGAGTATGCCAGTGGTGGATGGTTTGGTACCATGTAGTTCTCGCGAAGAGAAGCTACCGTGCTCGTTTCAGTTGACATAGAAGGCAACACGATAATTTCTCGAGGAAGGGATGGCATGGAAGATGCCAAGCGCACGAGGCGCAAGCGCGGAGGCGCACAAGCAGAGGCTTGTTTGAGTTGCACAGAGGTGCAGGTGCAGAGGCACAAACGAGGCAAGGGTCGTCAAGAGAAAGGGCGACATTGCGAAGAGTTCAAGTGGTATACACTCAAGGGTGCAAGTAGTGATACTTAGGTACTAGAGTGCACTTGATGTGAGAAGCCGGAGGGCGTAGTTAGGGTCTCAATGAACAAGCAAACCAAGGAGTCAGAACGTGGAGTACATGGGTACATAGAGTCTGATCCAGAGGTGAGTGACATTGAAGACGAGTTGCTTTGCGATGGCAACATTGCGAGCACATGGCAAGACGCAGTGGCGTCGAGATGCTAACTCGGGTGAAGGCAACGGTTGCTGAGCCCTGAGGTACCAGGGTGATGAGTTGTGTCGCAGTTTACTGCGATACGCATGGCAAGATTGGTCACGAAAGCAGAGGCGAAAGGTGACAATCGAGATGCTAACTCGAGGTGAAGCCGAGGAGGTGAGGTACCTGAGTTCGAGGAGCGGCGGAGGCTGCGACAGAGAGGCGAACCAGAGGGGGAGCCGACATTTGAGGCCAGAGGGCAACATTGAGCATGGATGAATGGTAGAGAAGACCATTATCCTAACGCATCGGAGGATGCATTCCAGAGGATTGAGTTAACCCGGAGGGGGAACCTGCGCAACGAGACTGCGTAGTTGTGAGTTTGCACGGAGGTGCTATGCCGAAGACATGAAGGTGCAGTGGTAGCATCAGAGTTGAGGCAGAAGATTGAAGTACTCCAAACTTAGTCGACGAGGACGTCGACATTACAAGTGGGGGAGTATGTCACGTGCATATTCTTGAGCATGCATATGACGTGACGAGTGCTAGGAGAGCACGTACGAGCACATAGGTCGGAGGGCCAAAGACGAGGTCGTTGGGGCCAGAAGCTTCTTGAGCCATGCACGGAGGTGCATTCATGTCTTGCCAATTGTCAAATTCTAAACTCCTGTCTTCTTCTTCCTAAACCTCATGTTTTTCTTGTTTTAGCTGCTGTTCTTGGTCGTTCTTGATCAAAACAGCAGTTTTTGATAAAAAAATTATCAAAAACTCATTAACTTTTCATCTCCTTTTGAAAACTAGTTTCAAAATCTAAGAAATTTAAAGTTTTATGCATTGGAACTCTTTTAATATCCGATTAGGTTCAAATCTAGTTTAAATTAATCATAAACTTCTAATCAATCAAGTTCGAATATAATTCGTCTAGTCAAAGTTCGTTCATGTCGGCTCGTGATGCCACTGTTGGGTTTTATGTGTATCTAATACACTAACTAATGTTGAAAGCGGAATCTCAAACATCTAATGTTTAACACTAGTTATCCAGGATCGTATGCAAGAACTAATAAGAACTACAATCGGGAAAAACTAACCTTTATCGCAATTTTTCCCTCGAACCTTTCCAATCGCGTGCGTAGATCCAGAGCTCCAATTGTCGTTCCTCTACTTGAGACAGCGAGTAGTATAACTTGGTCTCCCTTCCTTAATGTCTACTAGAACTTTAATGGAAGGTTGAGAAGAACCTTTCTTCTTGACTAGAAAGATAGAATGTGAGTTTTTCCTCTTTTATCTTTTCTCTCTTTAATGTGTGAGAGAATTGATTATCTCAGAGAAAATTCCACACCTTTTGTGAACTCATAATGGGGCTTTATATAGACATTACCTTAGTAGAGTCCCACTCAAATAAGGATTCCTAAAAGTCCCTTCAGAAAAGATAAGACAAGTTAGTGTTAAACTAACTTGGACTCTTTAATATGGGGAAAACCCTAATTAGGGTTTTCCCATGGTATGGCCGGCCAGAGCAGCCCTTAATGGGCTTGCTCTGTCTGGCCCACCCCTTTAATTAGGCCGGTCAGGGATCTCCCTTTAAGGGAATCCCTGATTGCTCCTTTAGAGAGGGTTTTTACCTTTTCAGATTTCTCTTTCAAGCCCGATTCTTTCCATCTTTTGAGCATCTTTAGACTGGATCATATCTATCTTTAACTCAACTCCCACTAGTCAAATCTCTCCGATCAAGTTACCTCTCTTATGTGTAACCCGTTGTAGGGGCCGGTCTATTTTAGCTGCGAATTATCGAAGTGATTCGACGATCGTAAACGGCTTCTAGTAAAGCATTACGACCCATAATTGGACCGGATTGGATGATCTTCATGATTAGTTCATAGTTATCCTAGCTGACAAATTGATCGCATTGTTACCTTGGTCGAAGGACACTCCTTCAGAAGGACACTCCTTCAGAAGGACACTCCTTCAGAAGGACATCTCCTTCAGAACAGACGGAAATATCCTTCAATTGGACCTCCGCATTGCGGAATAAATGCACTAGCAACTAGTAATTGGTGACAAAATAGTATTGTTGATTTGTTTTTGTTTTTTTTGAAACCAAGTGAAACCATATTTCATTCATAAGTGATTCAATCACAAGTTACATGGATGATAATTTTTATTTCTTTGAGAACTACATGAGAGTTACATACGATAAGTTCATAGAATTTTCGAATGTAAAGTGCCTCATGAAGGGAAAGTTTGACAGACTCAAAACAAAAGACCTTAATGGCCGACAAAAGATCTTGAAGATTGAGAATGAAAAGACCCTAAAGGTCGACAAAATATATAGAACTAAAACTAAAATTGCTCCAACCGAGAGAACCACCGCCGCCGATGAACGTAAATCGCAAGGCCAACCACCACCATCACTTCCGAACAAGTCTTTAAGTCCTTCTGTTTAGGCTTGTTACTTGATAGATCCAAAGATTCAAAAGTTTCAATCAGCCAAATGTTGTTGTATCAGTTCCTCTTGAACCCTAGAAATTCCAAATCTCTCTTCTTTCTGTCTCTCTCACTCCATGAATTTGTTACTAAATCTTTCGAATCCTTTAACGAATTGAAAGAATCGATGTGTGGTAAGTCTAGAAAACATCCCCTAGAAACTCAATCTCATCAAAACTTCAAATTATTTAATTGAAAGAGAAAAAGTTTAATAATAAAAATTTAAAGTATTCCCCATTTTACAAGCTAGATGTACATACTAATAAATTTCTATGAGCTCAGACAAACAAATGCAATCAACACTATGAAGTGAGAAGTCTAGGATATAGCCATAGCACTTGGCCGGACCGGTCCTGCACGTTCCAGACGCGTCCTCAGGCCAAGGGCGAGTCCTGGACGCGTCTTGGTGCTCCAGACGCGTCTGGTCCGAGCCTAATCCTTCTCGGACTTGGATTCCGAGAAGTCCGACCTATCCATCAAACGCGTCCTGGACCCGTCTGATGGATTAGGTCGGTTTATCCCTAGACGCGTCTGGGAGGCCGAGACGGTCGCGTCAAAGAGGCTCGAACGCGTATCTTCCGAGTTCCTCTCGAACAGGAAGTCCAAGAGGACAGGACGCGACTTTGGTGGTTCTTGACAGCGACTTGCGCCAGGGACTGCCTCCATGTCTGGACAGGAGTTTAGAAAATTCTAAACTCCTGTCTTCTTCTTCCTAAACCGCATGTTTTTTCTGGTTTTAGTTGAGTTTCTGTTCGTTCTTGATATAAAAATTTAATCAAAAACTCATTAACTTTTCATCTCCTTTTGAAAACTATTTTCAAAATCTAAGAAATTTAAAGTTTTATGCATTGAAACTCTTTTCAATTTCTATCCGATTAGGTTCAAATCTAATTTAAACTAATCATAAACTTCCAATCAATCAAGTTTGAATTTAATTCGTCTAGTCAAAGTTCGTTCATGTCGGCTCGTGATGCCACTGTTGGGGTTTTATGTGTGTCTAATACACTAACTAATGTTCAAAGCGAAATCTCAAACATCTAATGTTTAACACTAATTATCCAGGATCGTATGCAAGAACTAATAAGAACTAGAATCGGGAAAAACTAACCTTTATCGCAATTTTTCCCTCGAACCTTTCCAATCGCGTGTGTAGATCCAGAGCTCCAATTGTTGCTCCTCTACTTGAGACACCGAGTAGTCTAACTTGATCTCTCTTCCTTAATGTCTACTAGAACTTTAATGGAAGGTTGAGAAGAACCTTTCTTCTTTACTAGAAAGATAGAATGGGAGTTTTTCCTCTTTTATCTTTTCTCTCTTTAATGTGTGGTGAGAATTGATCATCTCATCGAAAATTCTACACCTTTTGTGAACTCATAATGGGGCTTTATATAGGCATTACCTTAGTAGAGTCCCACTCAAATAAGGATTCCTAAAAGTCCCTTCAGAAAAGATAAGCACAAGTCAGTGTTTAAACTAACTTGGACTCTTTAATATGGGGAAAACCCTAATTAGGGGTTCCCCATGGTATGGCCGCCCTTAATGGGCTTGCTCTGTCTGGCCCACCCCTTTAATTAGGCAGGCCAGGAATCTCCCTTTAAGGGAATCCCTGGTTGCTCCTTTAAAGCGGGTTTTTACCTTTTCGGACTTCTCTTTCAAACCCGATTCTTTCCATCTTTTGAGCATCTTTAGACTGGATCATATCCATCTTTAACTCAACTCCCACTAGTCAAATCTCTCCGATCAAGTTACCTTTCTTATGTGTAACCCGTTGTAGGATCCGATCTATTTTAGCTGCGAACCGAAGTGATTCGACGATCGTAAACGGCTTCTAGTAAAGCATTACGGCCCCTAATTGGACCGGATTGGATGATCTTTATGATTAGGTCATCGTTATCCTAGCTGACAAATTGATCGCATTGTTACCTTGGTCGAAGGACACTCCTTCAGAAGGACATCTCCTTCAGATCGAACGGATATATCCTTCAACAGGACCTCCGCATTGCGGAATAAATGCACTTGCAACTAGTAATTGGTGACAAAATAGCATTGTTGATTTGTTTTTTTTTTTTTGAAACCAAGTGAAACCATATTTCATTCATAAGTGATTCAATCACAAGTTACATGGATGATCATTTTTATTTCTTTGAGAACTACATGAGAGTTACATACGATAAGTTCATAGAATTTTCGAATGTAAAGTGCCTCATGAAGGGAAAGTTTGACAGACTGATCAAAATAAAAGACCTTAATGGCCGACAAAAGATCTTGAAGATTGAGAATGAAAAGACCCTAAAGGTCGACAAAATATATAGAACTAACACTAAAATTGCTCCAACCGAGAGAACCACCGTCGCCGATGAATGTAAATCGCAAGGCCAACCACCACCATCACTGTCGAACAAGTCTTTGAGTCCTTCTGTTTAGGCTTGTTACTTGATAGATCCAAAGATTCAGAAGCTTCAATCAGCCAAATGTTGTTGTATCAGTTCCTGTTAAACCCTAGAAATCCCAAATCTCTCTTGTTTCTGTCTCTCTCACTCCATCAATTTGTTACTAAATCTTTCGAATCTTTTAACAAATTGAAAGAATCGATGTGTGGTAAGTCTAGAAAACAACCCCTAGAAACTCAATCTCAGAAGAAAAACAACCCTAGAAACTATTTATTGAAGGAGAACTAATTACAAAACGAAACATAAAAAGGTTCCGGCGAAGGAAGAACCTTTCGCCTGAGGAAAGAGACGTAGATCTGAGTACGTTTTAAGAGAGAGACACACATTGTTTATTTGTTGTGATGTAAGAAAAAAAGAAAAGAAATAGAAAGGGCAAGCGTGTATAACACACGTGCAGGTTAGGGGTTTCTCAGAAAAAACCCTTGAATAGACGATAGAGCGAGAAATAGACTTTCTTCTCTGCTAACTTTCACCGTGATAGGACCAAGAAGAAAACCTAAAATCCCATTTTTCCAATAATTAGTCGTGAAATTCTGATTAATAAGGTAGAAGAGAAATCTTTGCTTATCACTCTTCGATTCACTATTCACTGGATATAATTTTCTCATTCTTCCTAGTTATTAGGGTTTTTTTTTTAAGTTCTTTGTTGTTCTATCATCTTCCTGATATTACCTTCTTTTATGTAGTTTTATTCTCATAAGTTACTTCATTTATAGTGTTACATTTTGACTTCAACTATTTGATTAGTTAATCGAAGTCAATCAATTGATGTTTTTTTTGTTTGTAGATTCAATTTAGGGTTTCGAAACTGTTTTTACTTCAAAAAGTTGAGATTTTGTATTTGTTCGTAACCCTAGTTAATGTTTATGATTGTTTTTCTTGTAATCTTCGCATCATAAGTTGAGATTTTGTGATTGATGATCTTTATGATATTGTTCACAGGACTGAAATTTGAGAATTTGAAGCTTTCTACCCAGCTGTTGATTGTTTTCTGTATGAAATAAAGTTAATTTTGATTCTGTAAGGTGTTTACTGCATCTTCCACCTTATAGTTATGGCTATGGAGATACAAACTTCAGGAAAACCAATTGATTCTTTACTGGAGAAGGTTCTGTGTATGAATATACTTTCTTCCGATTATTTTAAAGAGCTCTATAGGTTGAAGACTTACCATGAAATTGTAGATGAGATATATAATCATGTTGATCATGTAGAGCCATGGATGACGGGAAATTGTAGGGGTCCTTCAACTGCAATTTGCCTTCTTTACAAGCTTTTTACGATGAAGCTTACTGTTAAACAAATGCACGGGCTCTTAAAGCACCCGGATTCCCCGTATATCAGAGCTGTAAGTACGTTCCTTTATTTTTCTGTTTTCACTTGAAGTCATTTGTAACTTCTGGTTTCTATATTCTAGTAGTTGTAATGGGGATCAAATTGCTTGTACAGAATGATCTATGAACAGATACTGACTTTCTTACTTACTTTTCAGATTGGGTTCCTCTATTTGCGATATGCTGCTGATCCGAAAACGTTATGGGGATGGTTTGAGCCTTACGTGAATGATGATGAGGTATCTACTAAGTCTAACGTTCTCTCTTTATGAAATGGTTTACTTTTCCAATAGTTTTTGTACTGCTAATTTTAAAGTCTTCAAAGTTTAAGCATCAATTTTTTACGAGGATGGGAGTTATGGGACTATGATGACCAGTTATCTTCTTATGATGGAATTCACTGGGGTACCTCAAGAAATGGAAAATATGTGTGTTCATGCCTTCATGGGTCATGGATGAATCCTCAGTAGAGAGGTGCAGGGACAGAACCTTTTTCTTTTCGCTGGTTGAGTTAATTACAATGTGCATTCTTCAACATTGAACTCCTTTTATCTATTATATAAAACAAAAAGTATACTTAGCCCACCTCCAGGGACTCCCACTTGAACCGCATGTGAGAGAAACCCTTGTTTCTCTCTCCACGTGACTAAACATGTGAGATGAGAGAGAAACTCTTGTTTCTCTCACATGCGGTTCAAGTGGGAGCCCCTAGAGGTGGGTTGTGTAGCCTTGTTGTATATAAAATCAATTAGGTAAATTTGCATTGAGGAAGCTCTTTTTTACTGCTGTAGTGTCTTTATTCCTTTGAATGGACTAGATCAGTCCTACATGGGTCAATGAAAGGTTGATTCCTGACAGCCCAACTGGACAAGGGTCTGAATAAAAGCAATTAGACTTATTCAGTTGTCTTTCTGCTTATAAACTCATAGATGATGACAGGATAATTGATCAAGTTCAGAAGGACAAAAGTTGAGAAGGTCCCCAATTTCCAAAACAAAAAGTTGAGGAGGTTTCTGATTTCCAAAAGATAAAGATTTATGATAGGGACTGTGGTTTCATATTAAATATAGGACTGAGATGGTTCAGACAAGTCTGTATGACTTGGTTGCTTTTTCCTGATGTATAGGATCATATGTCAATTAATAAATGCTTTGTAACCTGTCAAAAAATAAACTAGTAGCAAACACATGCCTCTTATGTATCCTCAACTGCTATTTTGCTTTCTCCAAAGCAAATTAGCCACTGTAGGCAACGATTATGTGTTGCATTCTTTGTCAGCTCAACTACCCGATGGAGGAGTCTGAGGTCAACAACTCTGGTATAATTTGAGCCTGTTGACACTTTCCTTTGTTCAACCTCTAATCCATGTTCCATGCTAGATGTAAAGTTTATTTGCTATACTTCATAATATGTTTATGCTCACAACCACAAAACATGGTATTCTACACATGTCAAAATACTGCTATGGATGCATATTACTCTTGTAGTATCTAGGGGATTAGTATTTATAGGAATAGGTCATTTCCTAGGTTGTGATTCCTTGATTTTCTTTTCTGAGTTTTGTCAAGGTTCTCAGTAATAAGTTGTTTTAAATTGTGTTCTAGATGCACATGTGTGCTTATTGGTATATTCATCTGTAATGACGACCGCTTTGACATGTCATTCAAGATCATCTGAGAGCTGAAAAATGGAGCGAAATAGGGTGCTGATCTGAGATACGGATACCGTCACTCATTCAAAACGTTATGTCCTTAAGAAAAATGATAGATCCACAAGTGTGAGTATACACAAGCTGGTTAGCAGAACAGTTGCTAGCTTTTCTATTTGCCTCTCTTTTAAATCATGAAGCTGTATGATGTAGGACAGAAAAGGGAAAAGGGAATTGAAGAAGAAAAAAATGTAGTATGAGATAGAAAACCACTAGTATCACATTAGTATCAGCTAGGAGTAACTCCTAGAGACCGTAGGCAACTAGGCATCACACCTAGGGATATATTTGCATCGGACACATAGAATTATAGATAGGCTGGTAGCTTGAAAGCTGCTGAAGTTCTTCTCTCCCTGCCCCCTTAAACAGCAGGAACACAATCTATATATAGCTAGAGCTAGCTTTGACGTCCCGTACTACATCTAGACCTCTGAAGCTATAAACTATTAGCACTCTAAAAAGCCATTAAACACATTAAAGACGTTAAAGGCACTTCACCATCCTAATTAATACTTAAAGAATAGTAGAATTTCCACAAAAACCTATTTGGATCGGACTCACATTGTTCAAGGTCCTAAGTGTGCCATTCATCTCGGCCATTCCAAATCATAATTTGGGCCTTGGAATCTTTCTTTTGACGTCTGCCATATGCCTTTAACAGTTGCTGCCATTAATCTCTCACTGTTTTAATCCTACACTTCTATTTATTGCTGTCTTTGGGAGGTGTCTTATTTGAAATGCATATCTGTCTTGTGGTTAACTACTATGGAAGGGAAAACTAAGTTATTTCTTCCTTCGTAAATGTTTTTTTTTGTTCGTTCCACGGTTCCACCAAAGTTTGTACTCACATTCTGTTTGTGGCTTTACCTTTTATATCATATAGCTGTAAATATGTTTCCTCCAAATCGTTGCTTATCCTTTCCCTAATTCCTTTCTTTCACACTGGTGATTTTATCTTTATCTAGCCCTACTCTTTTCACATTTATCCATCATTACATTCAGTAAGTGGCATTTATCGTATACATTTGTTAACTTCAATTTTGCTTATAGACTAATCTTTATGAAATTGTCCTTCAGGAATTTTCTCCTGGATCAAATGGTCGAATGACGACTATGGGTGTGTATGTCCGTGATCTGCTTCTTGGACAGGTATTCATCTGTTATTTTCCAAACCCTCCCAGTGTTAATGTTTTGATTTAGTACATCACCCTTTTGCTGCTTCTGTACCATATTTATTTAAAGACTGTTCACATCAAGTTTAGTTGCTGTGAACAACTTAACACTGAGGGTTCTTGGAAGTGAATTTATTCGTTTTCTTATAATCTTATTTCGAAACAGCAATTAATTGATTTGTTGGTGATGAGATACTGAAATTTGGGTTTCATATAGGTCCCTTGTCTAAGCAAATATAACATATCTCAGTTAATCTGAATTTTACGCTTAGCATGAATATTTTGTGAGAATAGATATCAATACACATGCCAGTGTATCAATTTCTGTGTCAAGTGTATGGATTCCTTGTTGGCCATTAATCTCTTCAAGATTCACATTTCAGAATTGATTTGTTTTGGATATTTAATTCTGCACACATCAACAGAAATACTCTTCATAACTTCATAATAGAAAAGGGGCTCATGGAGATTAGTGGAACACTAACTCACATAGTTTACCACAGTCGGATAACTTTAATACATCCAAAGATTATTTTTGGACTTAGACGTAGCCAAACTATTTACTTAACCTGCCTGAGGATCCACCAGTACCCTTGGCCTACATGAGGTTCCCCCTTCCATATGTACCCTGATGTCTCAAAGGACTCTTACTAAGTTTTTATTAAGCCTTAAACAGTCAGGAGAAGGCTTTTGTCCTGCCAAGCCTTATCCTCGAGTAGCCTGAGTCTTTAGCGAGCATATACACTTGAATATAAGAGGTCTATTTGGTGAGGAAAGAGGTGACAACCTAATAGGTCGGGCATGTCCTTCGCCATAACAGAAAAGGATAAGAACTTTTTTCAAAAGAAAAAGAAAAACAGAGGGGAAGAGGAACAATTAAGGTGGATTTGTGTTCAGATGAGAGGGTGAAGAAGGAGAAGCTGCTCCTCTGATTCTTTTTCACTTTTCTGTTGTATTATTCTGTATGAACATTCTCTCACTTCTGCGGATCTATGCAGTTAGTAGAAAATAGGAATATTATTAAACGGTTTTGCTTAGATCTGTTTTTCTGTGGCTAATCTAGTAAATTATGTCCTTACAAATGACTCTAGGACATGCCTTGAATACTCAGATTTTGTCAGGTCTGATTTATCAGCTAATTATCATCTATTACAAGTACTTATTGTATCTTATGTACTGCAGTACTACTTCGATACTCTTTTTCCGCGCACACCTGTTCCAGTTATGAGACAAATAGTTGCTAATCTCGAGAGGATGAAACTCCCAACAAAGCACGCTGGTGTTACTGGTGAAACCACCCGTCATGGATCTGAGGAAACAGCTCGTCGACCACCTTCAGTCAAAGCCGCTCTTTCAGTGTCTTTTGGTCAACGAGCTCCACATCGTGCCTCCACAAGAGACTCTTCACCTGTTCGCCGTACAATTCCATCTCATGATCGAAACGTCAGTAATGACTCTCGAAAATCTCCTAGTAACTATCGTAGTCGAAGTCATGAACTATCTGATAGGGAGCGTTCTGATAGAGGCCGGGACCGGGATCGTTCCGACAGAGACAGAGACAGAGATCGAGATCGTTCTGATCGGGACAGAGATCGAGATCGTTCTGATCGGGACAGAGATCGTGATCGTTCTGACCGAGACAGAGATCGTGATCGTTCTGACCGTGACAGAGATCGAGACCGCTCTGATAAAGGACGGGGCAGTGATAGAGACCGAGATCGCTATGAAAGAGACAGGAGAGACGACTACGAGAGGCGTGGAAGTCACAGCAGAAGCAAAGACGACGACAGGTCTAAGCATGTAGAGAGAGAAAGTAGCAGCAGGCATAGGAGTAGGAGCAGAAGCAGAAGTAGAAGCAGGAGTCGAAGTTTACAGGTTCAAAACTCATACAACGATCATCATTCTAGTTCTTCAGTGAAAGAGGACCAGCCCAAAGAGAAGACTGTGTCGAGCAATCTCGCTAAGTTAAGAGATCTATACGGAGATACAAGTGAGCAGAGCCGAGGAGAAACTGGTTCAGTAAGACGAGCGAAAGATAGCAACGATGAAGCGGTATTTAGACTTGGTGGTTCTTCTTGGAGGTAATTTATGGTTCTCTTGGAAACGAGTATCAATTACTCTTCCTTTGTACCATCTTAGTTTCATCCTCATTTCTCTTTTCATCCTTTATGCCAACTTTTACTACTTTTTTTTGTTAATCGTTCTTATGCATAATTTATTTTAGGTGGAAACTTGTAATAGTTCTTGTGTACTTTGTTGTTAACACTATAATTCGACAAAGATTATCGTTCTTAGTTTGAGACATTATTATGGTCCTAAATTCAAACAAGAAGGGGATTGGATTCTGATTCCTGTCAAGAAAACTTTGTTATTTTTTCTTGTGTTGCTGCTAATCGGAGACGCGTTTCTTACCAAATTAAAGTATAAAAGAACCGCATTATGCCATTATCTTGCCGTTGTTGCTTAGTAGTAGTCGTACATTAGGTATAATGTAGCACTTCTCTTTTTTGCTTTGTTCTTTTAAATCGTTGCATATTTTTCGCATGCTTCTTTTGTTACTTTCACGGGATGGTATCAATTTGACAACATTACCCATGGATGGTCTTGATCCCGATACTGAAAAAATTCCATGGAATTGATATTAGGGTTAGTTCATTATAGATATGTGCATGAGTATCTAGGCAAGCTGCAAGTCTAATTTTACGTATAAGATCTCTAAAATTTTGCTTGGTGTATTAGATCGAACATAACCCAACAAGAGTAACTATTTTCGTATTTCTTGAATCAAGAGATCACTTCCCATTACCTACTAACAATGATTCAGAGCCAAAACAAGGTTTGGAAGCTCCTGCGTTTGCAAGCCAAGCCTTCTCTAGCATGTATTTATGATTTTTTGTTGCTACAAGTAACTCCTCTTGCACAACCACATTACACTCTTCATTTGTGTGTCGTTCTTCTTCTCCACGTTGATTTTTATCGTCGTGGGGGATATGCAAACCAGCTGATGTGCTAGTACTAGAATTCCTTGAAGATGTATACTGAAATCTACACATATGGGTTTGATATCCCCACTTGTGATGGATTCTGCAGGCTATGCTAGTGAAACCGATCTCTTTTCATAGACCATAAAAAACAATCCGAAATTGTTGCTTTATCTGTAACTCTATCTTGCACAGCCGTTAGTGAATCCAAGTTCTTGAAGTTTTCTTAGATAATCGCTAATAGAAGCAAATGTTTTCTTCTTTTGGTATTTTGAATATGTTTGCAAAGCAGACCTTGCTTTGCGTCAAACCCTTCTGCATAAGCTGTCTCCAAGTAACTCTAGATGTGAGAACATCAGATGATATAAATCAAGGAAAAATAGCTTTCATATACGATTTTACATTGGACAATTAATGATTATTGTGTGAGAACATGAGTTTTATTGGTTCGGAGTAAATCTTTTTTTTGTTGAAAGAGGTTTGGAGTAATTGTGTAGTGAAAAATGTACACATTGACCTGAAGAGTGATCAGAGACAATATTGCGAAGATAAGATACAATTACATGTATGTGTGATAATAGTGTCTAAAATGGCCATTTTTTATATGAATTTGTCCCATTTACTGTGTTTTCTGATTAAAGATTATATCTTATTTAATTTCTCTAATATTAAACACAACCCTCTTTTGGAAAGAAAAGGAAATTGTAGAAAATGGTTGGTGTCATAGGAAGGAATAATGCAACTATATGAACTTTTTTTTTTTTTTTGTTGAAATCAACTATATGAACTTGGTTTTGAAAAAATCTTTCATCCATATAGTTGGGGGGCTCATCCTATATATATATATATATAATAACAAAACATGCCGCGAAGAGACAAGACTTGTCGTTTTTGTCGGGGTTTGATACAGATCATATACGTAGAGTGATTTCTTCGATAAATTCGGTTTAAACATTTTAAGTAGTCACCCAAATTATGAAAATATATTTCGGTCTAAAATACAAGCAGTTTATTGATTTTAGAAACACAATTTTATACTTACACTCAAAAATACTTTTAAATTTTTAAAACAACTTAGGTGATGAATCGACATAACAACAACATAATAATGTATCATATATTTTCTGACTTGCTTACATTATGTTAACCAAATTTTTAATATTTCTCCAGCATTTCCTAGATTCTCCAGTGTTATTTAAATTAGGAGAATAACATTTCAAACATTTTTCCAGAATTTTCTTTATTCTCGGGCCGCGGCTTTGGGGAATAAAGAAAATTCTCCGGGGAATAAAGACTTTTCTTAAATTAGTCAAATAAGATTGACTTTTATGTTTCTTTTTATTGCTAAGGGGCTTCTAATTTTGGGAGTTCAAAATAAAACAAATTTTAGAAGGCTCTTCCATCTCATCACCTCTCTACCACCTCATCTTCACGCCATCTCATCATCTTCTCCGGCAAAGGTCGCCGGCCGGCGACCTTCAAACATTAAAAAAAAAAAAATCATTTTCTCTCTCTCTAATTTTTTTTCTTTTCTCTCTAGATCTGTTCTAGAGAGAGAGAAAAAAGAAAAAAAAATTAGAGAGAGAGAGGAGAGAAAAATTTAATTTTTTTTTTTTTTTAATGTTTGAAGGTCGCCGGTCAGCGACCTTCGCCGAAGAAGATGATGAGGCGGCGAGAAGATGATGAGGCGGCGAGAACAGATGAGATGGAGGAGAACTTTCAAAAAAATGTATTCTGTATTCCCCACACAAATTTATTCTCCGGAGAACTTTCAAAAAAATCTGGATTCCCTCGAGAATTTATTCCGCAGAGAATTTTCTTTATTCCCCAAAGTCGCGGCCCATTCTCGTTACTCCTAATGTTTTTACATTTTTATGGGTAGCTATTCAATCATTGAAGGATTTCAGTGATGCAAATTCTTATGGTTGTTACCTTAAGGGTCTGTTTGATACGTGTGAAAATAGTCTGAGAAAATCGATTTTCTCTTTTGGCTGGTCTTCGTAAGTAAGAAAATGACTTTCTCATGGTAAAAGAAAGTGGGAAAATGTCTGATTTTTTTCCTCACAAAATAGATGTGAAAAAGACATTCTCATGCTAAAAGGACACACTCTCTCTTCCGTCTTTCTCTCTATCTCTCTTCTCGTCTTCCCAACAAAAAAATTTATCTTCTCGTCTTGGGTGGTGATGATGAGATTGATGACAAGGCAGTGATGATGATGGAGGTGATGGAGGACAAGAACAACAACAGGATTGGTAACTTGGGTGGTGGTTGTTCTGCTGATGCTGATGCTGCTGCCACTGTTGGTGGTGGTGGAGATGATGAGATGCCATGATGAACTAGAGAGAGAAAGAAGATGAGATCTTGAGGGGAAAGTGAAAGTGGGATTTGACCTTTTGTTGATGATAACAACACAAAAGATATCTTTTTAGGGTTTCTTACTTTCTTTAACCTTCTGTTGACTCTCTCTCTCTCTCTCTCTCTTTACTGCTTTTGGAAGATCTTAGACTAATATGGCAGGTTATTTTAATCCTAAGACTGGGGTGTGCACTTTGCCTTATGCATAATCTAGTTCTGGTCCAAGATGCCCAAATAATGTGGTTATTTGGGTAGAGTTGTCATGATGATTTCTCCATGGAAGAATCTGAGAGGGA
The DNA here is from genome assembly GCF_041429995.1 of Eschscholzia californica. Taxonomy (NCBI): domain Eukaryota; kingdom Viridiplantae; phylum Streptophyta; class Magnoliopsida; order Ranunculales; family Papaveraceae; genus Eschscholzia; species Eschscholzia californica. The sequence continues at coordinate 14,178,160 of NW_028238472.1, read as the reverse complement.
GAGAAGACTGGTTGATATTTTGAGAAAGAGCTCAAAGAGGGTTTGATATTGGGATTGGTGGAAAGTAAAATGATGTCAAATTAAACTACAGATTCTTTAATGAGCATCATCGTTAAGATGATCAAGAGCTTGATTCAAGATCTATTCAAACAAGAACCCACGTTTCACTGCTACGTTTCTCTCTCTAAGTCAATTTAGGGAAGAAACATGGGTTTTCTACAGGCACTTCAAAGAAGAGACATGGGTTTTCTACAGGCATCTTCAAGAAGTCCAATAAGTATCTAAAAGAAGTCCAATAAATATCTCAAAGAAATCTAATAGTATATTTCCTTTTAAAGGCACCCCATAATTTCCCAGGCTCTACCTGTAGGGTTTTGTAGGTGTCTAATACACATAATCATCTAACTAATGTTGTAAGCAGAATCTCAATCATCATATGATTAACACTAGTTATCCAAGATCATATACATGAACTAATAATGAACTAAAAACTGAAAGTAGAATACCTGGATTCGCTTTCCCACGAACTAAATTCCAATGACTTTATCCCGAAGAAGATGAGAGTTCCAATTGTCGTTCCTCTACTTGAGACACCCGAGTAAATAACTTAATTTCCCTTCTTTGTTGTCTGCTAGAACTCCATTGAAGGTTGAGAAGAAGAACCATTCTTCTTTTGACTCCATAGATAGATTGCGAGTTTTTTCTCTAAAACCCTCTCTCTCCACTTAGCTGTAAATTGTGAGAGAGATGAAGTTTTCTCCTGAGAAAAATCCAACAACCTTTTGTGAGCTCTAATGACGCTTATATAGAGAAACCCTAATAGGAGTCTCACTCAAATTAGGTTTCAATAAGAGTCCCAGAAAAGGTAAACTATCAAAACCTTTCTGACCGAAAATCCTAATGGGTTTCCTTAAGTACCTTGGCCGGCCATATCAGCCCCTTTATGGGTTTCCCCTAACCGGGTGTGATCCGGGTACCCACCCAGTAGGTTTTGCACTTTTTCGGGTTCCTTTTCCGAGCCCGATTATTTCTATCTTTTTGGCACTATCAGACTGGATCATATCCATCTATAGGCAAGCTCCCACGAGTCAACTCTCGCCGATCAAGCTACCACTCTTTGGTGTAACCCGTTGTAAGATCCTGTCTATGTTAGTCGCGGATTACCGAAGTGATCCGACGATCGTAAGCGGCTTCTAGCTAAGCATTACGATCCCTAATTGGACCGGACTAGATGATCTTCCGGATAAAGTCATCGTTATCCTAACTGACAAATTGTACGCATTGCCATCTTGGTCGAAGGACACTCCTTCGGAAGGACATCTCCTTCAGACCGAAGGACTATATCCTTCACTACCAAACACTTCAAAGCTGGATTTCCATTTGAAAGAATTGACTTTCTTACCCATTAGAAAAAGTTGGATTTTCTTACTCAGATATTCCCGCATATTAAACGGGCCCTAAATAGAAAATAACCATGGCAGATGTGTAGGGTCTGATTTTCATCCACGTCCGCCAAGAGTTTGAGAGTGGGGTGCAAGCCTTCCGAGATGTTTTCGGTCATTACTTGATTAGAGCAGGTGAACAAAAGTTCGATTATTTATCTAACATTTTATTGATTCCAACAACATACTAAGGTTTTAACATGTTCTTTGAGTTACGTAGTTTAGATTAACAAAATTTTCAATTTTTTCAAGCATTTTACTGCTTTTAACAACACAATTATATCCTAAAATAAAAATTCGGTGTTATTTTCATATAAAATATACATGTAAATTGACATTTATTTTCTGACATTTTAATATTTTGTAGCATTTTATTGATTCTAACAACATTATATGCGTTGTTACAAAAATCATAAATTTTCTTGTAGCATTTCTTTGATTTGTGCATAAATTTTGACAACTATACGAACATGTTCTAAACTCTGAACCATCATATTTTTACGAACATAAATAAGTTGAATTTAACTACAACAGAGATATATAAATTTTCCGCAAAGTTTTACATTTTTATTCTTTTATGTTGATGCTTTCGTATCATTCAAGGTTTATTTACTATGTAAATGCACATGTTACCCGATCATGAAATAGATGGTCGCAAACAAAACTATATTGTCTCTTATATGAAATGGAGAAATAATAAGAAAGAGTCATGTGGTTCTATCTTCACCCATGTATGCCAAACATTGTATGGACATACTCAAAGATAATCCAAAAATGTTGTCGACATCATTGTAGTAATTCTAGCATTTTTTTGATATTTTCTAGCATTTTCCATTAACTCTCAACATTTTTAACGTATTTCACGATATTTGTATTAAAACTTAGAGTAATTAAAATGAAGAGAAACCCATTACAACATAATCAAATACAACATAATCCATTACAAGAACTAAGAACTTAAATAATTTTTCTATTTATCCTTCAATTCATCTAGTAACAACCAAGTTAGTACAACCCTCTTCTTTTGCGCTTGTATTGTTATGTTTTGTCAGAGTTTAGAAAATGTTGGTAAAATTTAAACAATTTATGAAAAACCATAGAAATGTTACAAGAAATTTGAGGGAGTTGCCGACTGCAAAACAAACTCGCTCATTCAAAATCACAAAACGTAAATGATTTTTTGGGTAACTCGGAAAATTACAAGACGTAAATATGTTGTAGAATCAAGAAAATGATACGAGAACATACGAAAAATTTGCGAAATATATAATTACTTCAAACGCAAATTTTCTAGAGAAAACAAAATTGTAGAGAGAGCAACAATGGGACAAGATCTAAAGAATTTTAAAAAAAAAATTCATATCCTAGCTTTAAGAATAAGGACAAAAAAATCATGCACACAATCTATCATTGAAAACAAAACGAGAATACAGTACAACAAAGAAATTTAATCCATTGAGCATCATGTTCTTCTAAGTTTTCTCCAAGTGAAGACTTAAAAAATATGGATGAGTTTTCTCTGCGATTTCTCTAGGTTTTCTGTCGGTGAACTGAAGAATAGAGAGTTACGATCAATTTTCTTTGGGTCAAAAGATACTTTTTATAGGGATGAAAACTTCTTATTGAGTAATTATTTTCATGGAACTGAAAAGACTATTTGTATCTTCTAATTTGGGTAATTTTATTTAACTTGGGCTAAGTTAGGTAGTAGTAGAGAAAAAAGAGGTTAGACATGTAAATTACTCCTAATGAATTTATTTTCTATTTAATATTAGCTTTGGGCTATAAACCCATTGACCCTGTGATTTGGACCTAAAACCCGTCCACCCTTTATATTAGCTTTGTTTAATGCTAAAGTCGGCCTCACCATTTTCTCTCTACATCAAATTTAAATTTAAAACTTAACAACCTATTTTAAAAAATCTTCTTCCACAAAATAATTTAAAAGATTTCTATTACTGAGAGCATCTCCAGCTCAAAACTAAACAAAATTTGGCTAAATTCAAATTGTCCTATGCGTCAAGTCTTAATTGAAATTCCTATAAAGCACTATTAAGATCTTCAAAAGAAATTTCAAATGTTGAGTGGACAACTGAAATATTTAATAGAAATCTCAAATATTAAGTATTTTCTTGAAACATTTTAGACATTTATAAATTAGTTAGGTGCTTTAGATGGATAGTTTTGTATTTAGTATCGAGTATACCATAGAAGCCCGAAAGAGAAATCTAGAATATTGAGTTTCTTCTTATGAAATCTTAGAAATAAATGTTGTCACATTATTTTAAGATTGAAATTGAATTTTGCAGTGGAGGGATTATGTCATCATTCTTTTACTAATATAGTCTAGCCTCTATTCTTCTTGAATACATTTCCATACTATTAAGTAAATAGAATAGATATCTCATAAAAAAAAAGGTAAACAAATTAGATAGAACATAATATGGATCTTGCCCCATCACTTATTATGTAGAATTGAGTGATCTTCTTTCCCTAAAATAAAATAATTTATCGAGAGTTTTGACAAAAGTCCCTCATTGAGGAAATTGGGCCCAAGTCAAATTAGATGGACTAATAGGTTTTGCCGTTTTGGATAAATGTATTTGGTGCCCATAGGGAAACTTTTGGGCTCTAAAAAATAGGAGTATCTATATAACAAAACACATTGGTTGTGACTAGGACAAAGTGACTAGGATCAAAAAAGAGAAAAATTGTCAACTGAATTTGGACCTTATATTTAATTTTCATTACTTTAGTAGATGTTAATCATTCAATTTTTATTCTTAATTACTCTAATGTACTCTTAACTACCGCATGCAAATGCAATATAGGGAAAATAAACTTATGCCAATACTTTTCGTGTTCTTTCACTTCAATTTTTTTTAGTAAGGTTTATATACGATTTCTTGTTTTCTGGAATCGATATACCAACAAAAAATCATAAAAAGATTGATAATACAATTTATGGCATCGGTTCTTCATTTATTTTTCTTTGTTAAACTTAAAATTTCAACCCCAGACTCTCTGTCTCTCCCTATATATATATATATATATATATATATATATATATATGTAAATATATATGTAAATCGTTTATATAATTATATTTGTTTATTTTATTGTCCATGATTATTAAAGAATCATGGTTCGCGTCATGCCAACTCTGAAGTAATAGCGCACTTATCCCTCTTCAGTGAAGGATGAGCAGTACGATTATCTCTTCAAACTGTTTTTTTGCGTATATATCTTACCCAAGTTATTGATATGCACTCATTGTTAAGGTTGCCTCCAATTCTTTTCTTCTTCTTTTTGTTGAAAGGTGTCTAATTTTTAATGTGGACGTACAGACATCTCAAGTGTAATTTGTTGGTGTCTTTTATCTCAAGTCTTACAAATACTGAGTATAAACTTATGTGTGATATAAAGTTTTCTAGCAAATTGTAACTGATTATATATAATTCAAAGCACCTAAATGATATCATGAATTCCAAATAAATTAACTTGTATATTAGATCAACCATAACTATATTAGTATTTTATTTCTCGCCTACCTTTAGAAATTGTTTTGGTTTGGGTATATTTCATTAGTTTTTTTTTTGTTGAAATATATTTCATTACTTTACAATCAATAGTTTGTTTTCGAAATTAGATTATCAAATTATTAGTTTGGTTTGTTTCTATTAAAAAAAGGAAATCAAATAATGATAAAAGGAGATCTACTAATCGAGTACTTTTACAAATCGAGGTTATTCATTGTGGAAAAACACAAGAGAACAAGAAAACTAGCAGAAACTTTAAGTGACTTGTTTTGATGTGTCTCTAATGTTCTTAGAGCCACTAAACTGGGAGTCACGACAAGTCACGAAAGATAACAAGTTTTGTGAGTGTCTAACAATTTGGACTATATTTTCTTATTACCATACTATGTGTCTCCTTTATAAGAGATGACATATTTTTATCGGAATATTTGTTTCAAACACGTAAAATACTCGAAGAACGCATTCGTGCCGGAAGCACCGGTTATGCCTAGCCTTATCAAAAAGAGAAGGGAAAATGCTAAGTGTACAAAAAAATTTTGATAAAATATTTGACTTAATGAGTCATACGGGTAAAAGAACGTCGATTAAAGTTAAGGTTTGAAAGAGAGTCATTAAGTCAAGGATTCTGTCAAGGGGTTTGTGAAAGATTTTGTCATTATAGCAGTCCGCGATAAAAATTAGGGATGAAGAAGAAATGTACTTAAAGTAGAGAAAGAGAAAAGTGGGGATGAACAACCAAAATTACTGAGTGAAGACGAAGAGAGAGAGAGACGAAGAGAGAGAGACGAAGAGAGACGAAGAGAGAGAGAGAGAGAGAGAGGGATGAGAGGAAGAGGAATAGGGAGAGGAAGAGGGAGAGGGAGAGGAGGACGAGGACGTGGAGAATGGAGGAGGCTGAGGGATGAACCTGACGAGTTCGATGAAGTTGAATCGGAAGATGAGGACTTGATTATGTCAAGAATAGAGGAAGAGGAAGAAAGAGAAGAAGAGGAAGAAAAAGAAGAAGAAGAAGAAGAGGAAGAAAAAGATGAAGAGGAAGAGAAAGATGAAGAGGAAAATGGAGAAGAACAAGAGGAAGAAATTATGGACGAAGATCAAAGTAATCAAGTAGAAGCTGCAAACGGAGAAGAGGGGGAAGAAGATGCAATCGTTGGAGAAGAAGAAGAGAAAGATGCTATCGTTGTTGAAGGAGAACAGGAGGAGGAAGAAGAAGAAGAAGATGCTGTAGCTGGAGAAGATGGAAATGAGAAATCTTCACCAAAACCAGAACAAAAACAAAATGAAGAAGTGTATTATGATATTGAATATATACGGAAGAAAAGATTTGTAAAGGTAAAAATTCCCCAAATTATCAACTCAAAATCTCAGCTACCCATCACCCTAATTTTGAAACCCTAGCTCTATTTTTCTTAGTAATTGTTTATCTCAATCTCAATATATTTTTGCTATTTCAACTGATATTGTTTTAATTTTTGCTTGATTATGTCTGATTGATAACCAAAAGGGAGAACCTCAATACTTGATAAAATGGTACGTATTATTAAAATCAAATCGAAAGTTTCAATCTTATTTTGATTTGTTTTAATTCTTACTGACAGAACTGAAAACCCCTCTTTCTTTCTCTCACTAGAACTAACCCTTTGTTCTTTTCTATAACTTAGGTTGGATTGGCCTGAATCGGCCAATACATGGGAACCATTTGAAAATGTGAAACAATGCAAAGAAATCCTGGAAGCATTTGAAGATAGGTTCTCTCTCTCTCTCTATACCCTCATCTATTGTTATTCTGACTTTTGTTTATATTCATACTTCAATTCTTTCTATTCATTCTTGTTTTCTTCTTCATAATTTACAGTTTATTAGTAGAACAAGCTTCACCTTCAGGGACTAAGCGCAAAAGCGGGGGTTCTCCTACTCCACCGAAGAAGAAACGCTTGCGTTTAACCTCGAGCTCATCTGGTTCTAAGGCTGGGAGTGTGTCTAGTTCCAAGGCTGGGAAGAGCTCTGGTTCTAAGGCTGGAAGTGTCTCTGGTTCTAAGGCCAGGAAGAGCTCTGGTTCTAAGGCCGGGAAGAGCTCTTCTTCTAAGTCTGTGAATGGCTCTGGATCTAAGTCTGTGACTGGCTCATTTTCTATAGCTCGGAATGGTTCTGGTTCTAAGTCTGTAAAGGGCTCTGGTTCCAAGGCTGGGAATGGCTCTGCTTCGAGAGATGGAAATAAGTCTGGGGCTGTATCATCTGCTTCGGTTGACACTTCAAGCTATTCAAGTCTTCGTCGTTCTGATAGAGTATGTGCTAGTGTTAGTAAATCAGCTAGTAGCAAGGATCTAGGAAATGGGATATTGAGGAACGAAGAGAATAAGAATCTGGAAGGCAACTCCCGTCAAACTGAGAATGGGGATGGGTCATCAGACATTCGCGTACAGGATGAACAAAACAAGGGAGAAAGTGAAGACTCAAAGCTCAATGAGCCCAAAGGGGCAGAAAATTTAAGTTCGGGAAATGGAAACCTTTCTGTAAGTGTTTCTGGTACCGAGGCTTCAGAGCAAGATGGTAATACAGATAGGGTTTCAATACCAGAGGTTGGTGAACCTGTCAATAGCAATCGTTTCACGGGAGCTCGTAGGAGAAAATCTGGATTTGTTAAGAGGTGTAAAAACGGTTTGCCTTCTTTAGAAGTGAACGAGACCCAAAATGAAGCAAGGGATTCCGTGGATTCAGGAGATAAGTTAGAAACAGTTAGGGTAGAAGATGGTGAATTACCAATGAGGAATGATTCAGGTGGTAATAATAGGATGGAAACTTCGGGAAACTCATTTACTATAACCAATATCATCAGGACTGTTGGCTATGTAGCGTCACCAGACAATGTACAAGACAACTTGGTTACTTTTTTGGCTGTGAGGTAACTGAACTAACTCATTCTTGTTATTTAACATCTTTTGTGTCTATTACTGTTATTTTTCTTAAGCCAATAGTGTTAATTTTCAAGAATTTGTGTTTGGTTTTATATTAAAACCTACATCTCTCATTATGCTAACCTTTTTGTTCATATATTTACAATTTACATTGGGACATTTAGTCATGCTTTTACCATTTTCTGATCTACTTGCTTGCAGATTACTTTGTTTCTTGATGTGAGGAAAGAGTCTTACTACCCATAGTTAAGCTAGTGTGTAAAACGTATTTACCAAGTGTACATTAATATCCACATCAAATATCGTCAAGACACGCATATTGGATATCGGCTTGGACACACAAAAACATGGTGTTGACTCAGTGTCAGTGACGAAAACTTGACACATTAAGTGAACTGACTTTTGATTGCTGATAGACCTTAACTGTCCAAAAGAGAGCTGAAAAAAAACTCTATATTGTGGATTGTGGTTAGCTCGTTCCCGTCTTGTTTCTTTAACCTTGCTATTATGGGTTGGTTGAGGAGGTGGTCTTCTCTTACTTGTGCCTTTTTTAAGTAGAATTTGTATGTGGGTTGCCTGACTCGTACTAAATGTGGATGAGGATACCACATAAAGCAAATTAGTTAATGAAGGAGAGTGACTAGTGTTGGATTTTAAGCCTGGGGTTACTGTTATTCTCTTCTCAAAATTTGGATGAACGTGTGTGAACTTGGAAGAATCGAAACATACAGATATACAATAACAGATAAACCTTACCCTTGAGGAAACCGGAGAACCTCTATATTGTGGTTCATGTAGTATCCTTTTTTCTTTCGTTAATCTAGTTATTAAAGGTTGGTTGAGGAGATCTTGAAGATTGAACATAAATATCTCTATAAGTGTGTGTGTGTGTGCGCGCGCGCGAGCGCACGTGGCTGTGACACAAGAATCTCTGCAAAAGGTATATGAGTTCTCCATTGGTCAAACTCAAAAGAACGAAAACATAGACTCGGACACAAGTCAGTATATACCACAAATTAGAGTAAGGAGATTATAGCCTAAGACTGGGAAAGTAGTGAAAAAATTGATATACTTTCAGAGACAATCTAGGTATTTTGCTTACTATAGATTTGTCTTGGTTACATGTTCAGCCGACAATTAAGGGCTAAGTCCATGTATATATACCTTGCCACTGGTATGAATCGAAAATATCATTGAACAATATCTCCCTTTTAATCTCATATCCTATAATATTTTTGGTATCTTTTCATGAAGTGTTCGTAGTTCGTAGTTCGTAGTTCGTACCACCCTTTTGGAAAACCCCATTGTGTTTAACCCCTCATCCTTCTCGTTGAATGTATTTAGTAATACCCAGTTGAGATTTTTGATGGTTATTACTTGATTGAGCAGTGTTTACATGGTCCCTGTTTATGTTAAGGTGTGATTTTCTTGTTGACATTTACTGTATAAAGTGTAGATCGCCTTCTCTCCTCTGCTACTAACAATACTCTCGAGCAGATACTACTAGCAAAAGAGAAGGTCGACCCAGTTTAACTTACCCACAGACAAGGTTATGAGCTCTCTCCCGACTAGGTGAAAGGGCAAGTCTCACTGAGGGGAGGTTTGCTCATGGCTTTCCGCCAACTCACGCCTGTTTGTTGGACTCTCGGATGCTGCCACCTTCCATGTCATTAAGAATAAGAAATGCCCTTGATCAGAAACTACTTTGCAATGCCTTGAAGAGAATGCACATGGCTGCAGAGTTTCTCCCATGGCTTGCCTGATAAATATTTTTATGGTTAATTGTCTGAGGTAGCTGAGACTAGTTAGGAGTCGAGTCCTGTTTTGTCCGGTGATATCTACTACTCCTACTATATTTGTCTTCCAAATCTTAGAACGCTTCCTTTTTGGGTTATCACTCTCGTGAATAGGCTGGAAAACAAGTATTATGGTGCTAGTGGTTTCGTTATGTGAAACCTCTCTAGGTTTCCGGTGATGTTTGTTCTTAAAAGTTTAGATATGAAGTCTAACTGAGAATTGTATTAATTTGAGTCAGATTTCAGGATATTTGTGGTTATCTGCCTGGTTCAACTAGTTTTTGTGAATGGGCAAGTTGAATTGATTTTGGGTCTAAATTGCACTTCAAATTAAGCTTGTATTATTTTATTGGTGACAACATAACATGACTGAGTACTGATTCTAACCAAAACAAGCCGTACTCGGTGAGTCAGCCTCAGGCGACACCCAGAAATGGTATTGATGGTATTGGACCTATTGGTTGTCTGAAGTCTGAGGAGTATCTTTTGCTTTCTCTCTTCTTTAGAAAAAGAAAGTAAGCAAGATAAGCATGTCATGTTTCTAGATCCTATTGTGTATGTTGGGAATCATTTGCTCGATTTTTATAAATTTACAGATCGGACGGGAAAGAAATAACGGTGGATAACAAATATCTCAAGGAAAACTATCCCTATCTGGTATTTCCGCCTCTACTTACACGATTTAGTGATATAATATTGGAGCTTGAAGGAGGTACTAAGATGTTTTTCTACTCTAATTGCAGTTGATAAGCTTCTATGAACGACATCTTCGTTATACCACTCCGTGAGATGATACTCCAGAAAGGTACTTCATATAACCCCTTCACATATTGTCATTAGTCTTTCCCTAAATCCAAAATTCTTACCTAAATATATTGAGGACAACCAAAGGCAATGGTTATCTCGAAGTTTATTTTCAATAAATAAACGTTCAAACTTGCAAACCTAGTTTATCATCATAAGTATTAGAACACCCATCAGTCTCTGCTAATAAAGCCATTATCTTCTTTTGCAATAAATAAACGTTCAAACTTGAAAACCTAGTTTATCATCATAAGTATTAGAACCCCCATCAGTCTCTGTCAATAAAGGCATTATCTTCTTTTGCAATAAATAAACGTTCAAACTTGAAAACCTAGTTTATCATCATAAGTATTAGAACCCCCATCAGTCTCTGTCAATAAAGGCATTATCTTCTTTTGCATGTACGAGTTTGTTGGTGATACAGAAAACTCAAAAGCAAACTAACATACATTATTTACTCTGTGCAGGGAAGTGATTTTTTGTTCAAGTAGTACAAGCATCTTCATGGCATACCTTTGGTGTTCTTGACTTTATCGAGCGTTGCTGCTGACGGGAGGAAATTCGGAAGTGCTACTCTTGACTGGTACTCGGCTTCAGTGTCTTATCGTCTGGGGAGGCTACTTTTCTAAATCTTTCTGACTTTTGAGACTATCGATGGCTGTCATGTTGTATGTCTGTATGTAAAATGTCATAGGAATGGTTAGTTGACCGTATACCATAAGCACAATTTGGGTAAACTATTATGCTTTTTTATGTTTATGCAGACATATGACTTCCTTATATCAAAGTGACCCTAGATATTATTATTCATATATGATACACCTGGATGATGGTTTTATAGTTTTATATTAATCCATTTAACCACAGGGATATGTTGTTAAGATCTTATGCAGTAATATGGACATGAGAAAGATATCGATACTTGACCACGAGGTGCTATCAAATACCGATATCAGGCGTCCAAAGTGACTGCTTTATTATCATTTTCTATTGTTACCTCTCAAGCTGGTTCATCATACACTATTTCACCCTTGTCTCTGTATCTAACTGTTTTAAAATGGATTTGAGAAACTGAATTTTTTTTAACAAGGCCTCGATTCACCATTCTAGGTCTTGTTATACAAAAATTGTTCTACTAAGAGAAAAAACAAAAAACAAAGCAGAAACTCTGGTACATTTTCGTATGGAAATATTTTACAAGTCAAAGGAAATTAAATCCAGGCAGAGGAAAAAAATATTTCATCAAAAACACAACCAATGAGTAAAATGAGGGTAAAAGTCTTTTAAGATGTACATACCTTTGATCGGGATAGCAGGATAAAACTGCAAGAAGGTAGAGATGGGGTTTCGCCAGGTGAGAGAAGCTTTGATTGTTGAATCCAATATCTTATTAGTGTCCACACCAAATCTGCAATGTTGTAGGAATGAAACAAGATAAAGAACAAATAAAGGTTTTCTTACATTCTAACTACAAGATGTGAGATCTTTCAGCCAAAATTTGCAAATATAGTTGCTAATGTTAACGAGTTGAGCCGACGCTTCTACACTTTTGTTTACCTTTGGATCTACAGACAAGAATTTTAGGGCTTGTTCATTCCAGAAAGAATGAAAGCCTGGATAAGGCTCTGAGCTCCATATATCTGATCTTGTGTTCCAGATACTACGACCACTCCTTCGGTACTCCCAGGTCTAGATTTCTGAACAACTACATTTGCACCTGAGATCTGATCCCCATATATGCAGGAAAACAGATAAAATTAGAGATGCAGCTCACTGAGATACGCATAAATGCATAGTAGCAAAAGAAGAAAATGAAACAACACCATAACAAGTCCCTTACCTGCCTGATTTGATTTAGTTCACTACTATTCTCCCCACAGATGTGACCTAACAACATTAAAGGAACTAGCACCTCAATGGTGGTATATGCTCCAGGCCCCACATGATTTCCACTGCAAGAAAAGTGTTTGAAGGTTGAAATTTTGTGTATCGATCAGTAGAGAACACAGATATGTGCAATTTCAAGACTCATGTTTGATCTTAAATAATTTCTTGACGTATTGTGCTATATATTTAGAGAAGATTTCCTCTATGGATCTGGATATTATGATCTTGCTTCGTTAGTCGATACGTAAAAAAATTATATTACAGAAAGGAAAGGATTGATATTATACCTGTTAATGGGCCCATTTCTCGGGTCCAAGACTACCCCTGCTTCTGCAGGACACCTAAGGTTTCCAACATTTGCGGGCTGGGGAAAAAAGAAACATGATGGATTTGTTGTGTTCTAAGATTTGCCTGTTTAGAAAATCGAAATGACCAACCAAGAAAGAACATAACACTTACCTGGGGAGCCCATAACCTTGGAGATGGAGGTCTATCGAAGGTAGGTCCATGTACTGGTCTATCACTGCCATAAGAATACGGAACTCGATCCACATTACTGATACCAGGATTATCCATTCCATGCATGGGCATCCGATGTGGGTCCATGTATGGTGGAGGCCCAGTAGAATGGTCTAAACTGTTGGGATATCCAACTGAAGGAGGATAATGTCCTGGAGAGGTATGCTCGTGTCTTGGTCTAAACATCGGAGTGTGTCCTTCAATTGGAGAAGACATATATGGCGGGCCACCCATGTTCGGGTAAGGTACTTTTATCGGGAAAATGGTTTCCCTGATCCTACCAGTAATGTGAAATAGAGCATCCTGAACACATTGCAGATTGCCAATAACCTGTCGAAAATATACCAGGGGTAAGTTTCATATATAGACTAGAACCGAGGTCCGACATTAAATTCTAAGCCAAATAATGCAGCTAAAAAATGAAACATGTTGACATAAACACCAAAACCTGGAGGTCCCAGGTTCGATTCCTAGAGGAGGTGGAATCCATGGTTATTGAATTTGGGTTATTACAGGTATGAATAATGTAATAAGTTTGCAGGGCTTTAGGCCTCTTTCATTTTGTTGGGCTTTAGCCCTCTTTCATTATTGGTTTAATATAGGTGGTTATCGTGCTTATCACATCTTCAAGATGTATCAATGCCTTGTAACGACTAACGTAGATCATAGGAATTAGGAACAGTAAGTTGCCAACACAGATTCATTCTTCTGTTCTTTAAAGCAGAAGATATTTCCAATTTCCAACAACAATTGATCTAATCAACTGAAACTAATTGCAGGAAATCTGAAATGCAAATTGTTCCCTCTTTTTCATTTTTCAAGCCAAATTAACAGAAAATGTGAAAAGAAACCCTACATACATCCTCATCTAATATTAGTTAGGTTAGTGAATATGCAGTAAAATAGTTAGCACAAGACCATATAGAAAAGAACCTCAAACCATGAAAATGCAGTTTTTTCTCAAGAGTCAAGACACATATTAAGTCATGATGCAAAACCATTTGATAAGATCTTCATATGTCAAGTTTCAACCTATTGAGACTAATGATAAAAAAAACTACATAAGTTCCATTAATGCCCTCATAATCCTGTACAACATAAGTGAATTACTATGTAAAACTATAAGATACTTGATGCAGAAAGTATAAAATACCTGCACGACTTCGTCATTTGGGACACCAAATTTTGGAACTTGCTCCCTTGCAAAAATGCGTATACTAGCACCTGTTGTTCTTCTCATTTCCGTAATGATGGAACCACCCTTACCCAACAAACATCCAACATGCTGGGAAGGCAGTAAGAGAGTAGCAACAACTGCTGCACCTGGTTCAAATCCCACCTCTGCAATTCTAGAATGGACACGAATAACAGCATCTTGGGCGGGAGAATGTCTTTGATCCGCATGCTGCAACAAATGAAAATTAGCAAGATCAGGAAAAAAATTAAGAAGGGTTTAACAACTGAGATAAAGATTCACACAGAAATTGTACATATTCAAAAAGTTATACTCATATGACACTAACATACAGGATTGTGTTGAAAATGACCATGACAATGAAATATGGGATAGGCCATCAGTTCATCCGTCCAAAGAAATCTTGAGTATCAATCAACAACTAAGTTTGATGATCATAACACATCTTATCTGTTGCATACTTTTTGAGGCCATCAGTTCATCCGTCCAAAGAAATCTTGAGTATCAATCAACAACTAAGTTTGATAATCATAACACATATTATCTGTTGCATACTTTTCCAGGCCATCAGTTCATCCGTCCAAAGAAATCTTGAGTATCAATCAACAACTAAGTTTGATGATCATAAAACATCTTATCTGTTGCATCGATGATCATAGTGAATGGTCCAAGAAAATGCATGTACAAATGACAGTTATGACCATGATGGTTGACTTACCTACAGAGACCTCTTAATGCAACCCATTCCTGATCCTATCCCCTTCAGTGTCTCAGCGATCAACATAAAGTGCCTAAGATTTCTTTAATTCTATTTCAATTGAAATATAAAAAATGGTACTTACTCGCCAGTTGCACTATACTAGTTGACAGGAAAGTAGTAAATGATTTATACTTGCCTCTCTTGCAGATATGATAACAACTCGCTCATCTGAATCCGGCGATGCATCAGCAATTTTGATGGAAGCACCGGTATCACTTTGTATAGCTCTTATTATAGAGCCACCTTTCCCTATTAAGCTACCAACTTTGTCAAGATGGCATAACAACCTATAGACAACCTCCTCTTCAGGAACCTTTCTGTGGCTCACTTCCATACTCTCAGATCCTGGAAAAGAAGAATAGACCCTTGAATGATGATCCACAGAATGTGTACCAGATGGATACCCCCTCGAAGGAAACTGATCAGCCATAGCACTGCCCCGAAGCCCTGACGGTTTAGGTGGAGCACCATTGATTGCATCTGGCCTCCAGTTGTCTTGCAGACAACTGGAAACGGATACAAGAGCTTTCCTGACAGCTGAAAAACTCCCTGTTATCTGATGACCACAACACATCAAATAGAGAAGTGTACAAAAATAGATTCCAAGGACATACATACCATCACATATCGCTTAAAGAAAAGTTGACGAATTAAGAAGCAACTGGAAACAGTGAAGGCAACTTGTACGTTGGTAAACAACATTAGAACTTTAAAAATAAAATGACGCTTAGTATTAGACTAAAAGGAACTGAATGACTGATAAAAGTAAGAATATCTTGGTTACTAAAGCATTTCGCTAAATTAAGCCGAGGTATAACGAAGATTAGGAAAAGTTAGCAACAACCTCTCTGTTCTCCCACTTATCTGAATACTGGAGACGACAAACCTTAATCGTAGAAAAGACCACCGCTACCTACCACAGATTTACCCCAACTAAACAAAGGTTGTCTCCCACTTGTTTTGCCTGCTAGCTTTTCGAGTTAATCTATACCTGTCATGGGCTGTTCCAATAGTCTATACTGCTGCAGCAGCAGCAGGCTCTGAGGAACCTACCTAACTTGCTTCTAAAGGAAGCGGGAATAAACATGCTAAGTGTCGAAGGCCTCAGATGGTCACCTTTATTCCTACCTGTCTGGCCACAACAAAAATATTGTATTTCTCCAAGAAAAGGCTATTCATGACCTACAACTCAGTCATCTGGACTTACTGTACTCCGATACGAACTGACCAACACAGATAGTTCCACAGGTAGAGTTGCAAGCACAGTAACTTTCATCAGTGATCATGGATCTACTTGATACTTACTTCATTATACGTCGAAATGTGTAGTCAGAACACTATTTGTAGGACATCTATCGATCCTACAACTAATTTGCATGTTGTTTTTCTGTCTTCCCAAGGTTTTCTGAGTTTTACTTTTATTTTTTAAATAGCTTTTATAATTTTGTTGTTTCTTACATACAATGGTACTAAGTTTAGAAATATTTGATATTTCAACCAAACGAGCACAGTATTTCTCTTTCGGACTCGAGTGATAGGAAATTACACTTATAGTAAGTATTCCTTTATACCTTTAGGGAGAAATAACAAAATATTTGGATGAAAATAGTATGTTCTTTTAAGGAAGGAAAGAATATGAGTTAAAAAAAAGGTTAACTAAACAAGTACGAGAAAGAGCAAAATTTGCAAAACCAAATAAAATTAACGGTCTCCAGAATTTCGGAAAACAAAATGTTTTGATTACAATTTGGAGAAGAGAGAAATAAATGTCGAACATCTAGAAACCAAGGAACAAAATTTTGGTTTCTATGGAAATTTAAAAATTTTGGTCAGTCCGGAAATGGAAAAATTTCATAGAAATATTTGGGTTAGTGTGGAAATTTCACAAATCCATGGACATAATAGAAATATGATGCAACTGTATATAACAAAACTATTAAACCAAAATGAAGCATGAAAATGGCGCATACAACGGATTAACATAATCTATTAGTTTGACGGGGATTAAACAATTGCACACTCACGTCCGAGGGTAAATTGAGTAACTTCTTGACAATAACGCCTAAAAGATATAACAAACTCTATTAGTTTGAGAAGGTATCGTCAATAACACAGTCACACCAGGAATCTACTAAGATAAAATCAATCTACACACTTAAGTCAGGGGGTAAATCATTCAAATAGATTTAAAAAACATAACATAAAAATAGAGATATCTATGAGAAATGAAGATGAGAAGCATGAAGGAAGGATATATGCTTTTGGTTTTAGTTTTAGTTTTCGGATTTTTTTTTGGATTTCAATTATGTTAGTCAAAATTTTCATAATATCGTTGAAAAATTCGAAATTTCCAACAATTTCGGTCGAAATTTCTCTCATATTAATGGAAACTATGCACGAAATAGCTGTAAGTGTGATCTCGTGCACCTAATCAAAATTTTCCTCAATATTTCGCAAATTTCCAATAAACTCATCGAAACTTAATTCCTTGCTAAAACTACTTTTGTTTCCACCAAAATGTTTGTGCAAGAAAGAGAAAGAGAGAGAAAGAGAAAGAGAGTTTCGATAATAAACGACAAAATAGATCTACGAAGAGTGAGAATTGTAATAATTTATTTCTCTCCACGCTGCTAGTAGTATACCATCAACAGAAACTACATACCCGGAATTGTGCAGTCTCCATTTTAGTGGTTTTTATCCATTCAAATACTTATCACGTGCACGAAACTTGGAGCACTTAAGCTGGTACTTTCCATATCCATATAAAGTTTTGTATGTAGTCATATATATATATATATATATATATATAGTGTTTCTGTTGTCGCACATTTAGACCATACATAGTACTCTAGGTTAACCTTTGGTGTGCATAACTTGACAATGTGTGATATAAAACTGTAAAATAATTAATAATTAATAATTAAGAACTGATGTATACAAAGACTATTAATGTGTGTACGGGTGTGCCTCCATTTTGCGATTTCACCGCATCCGTCACTTTCACTAATAATAGACACCTACACAATGCACCAAATTACATAGCAATAACATGTCAAGTAAGCATCAGAACTCCACTTGCTTTCCTTATCCTTATGTAGTCCGAATGTTAAGAGACATAGATTCTTTCATTTTATAATATTTCAGATTGGAGATACAGTTTTAAGATAAAGAGAACCTCGATAAACGATTAACGGTCGTGACTTGGTCCAAGCATGCCGATTCCAAATGCTAAAGACAACTGAAGAAATTCCAAGTTCATCAGAAAGGCGAATGCCGGCTAAACGCTTTCTTCTTTTGTTGCTAAGGCCTCAATGCAATTGCCATATAAAGCAGTTTTTTATCGTTTACAGCATGTTATTAACATGAATACTCAATTCAAGCAATAAAAGTATAAAACTATCATAACTTTTCAATAAGAAGCAAGTATTGGAAAATTGGAAACAGAATAATAACCAATTTGGATTTATACCTGAATCAACTCATCCCCAGGAGACGCACATGCGGGGATATGATCCTTTGGAAGAACCCTAACCTGTGCTCCACTTCCTTGCCTTATCTTCTCCACAATTTTCCCACCTCTTCCAAGCACACAACCCACCTGATAGCTTGGTGCCAATAACCTACAAACTACTGAATTCGAATTTGTCGAAGATGTTGTTGGTTTCTCCTCTTCTCTCCCTCCTACTTCCCCTCCTGCTCCTACTCCATCTTCACTCTCTCCACCAGAAACTCCCACTACTCTTTCCTCATCAACTTTCAATATCCTCTCAAAAACCTTAATTAAAGCTAGCTGAGCAGGTGAAACATTTTCATCTTCCACCAACTTCATCAACTTACTCCCCAAATCTTCTTCCTCGTTACTGTTTTCTCCTCCAGCATTAACATCCCCACCGTCGTTGCCCTCACTCTCTTTTTTCCGTTTTAGGGTTTCAGCAACAATAAGAATAACTCGTTCATCACAACGAGGAACTGATTCATCTATACGAATTTTGGCACCTGTTTCTTCACGAAACTGACGAACAATTGAACCACCTTTCCCGATTACTCCACCAGTCTTAATTGCAGGACAAAGAATTCGAAATAGGGTTTCACCTGCCGAAAGCTTCAATGGTGGAGGTGGTGGCTTAAATGGCCGTTTAATCCCTCCGTTAAAATCATTCCGATCAATATTACTCGTTGATTGATGATCAAATGACCGTTTATTACTACTAAAACAACCCTCCATTTTTACTTACAAACAAAAACCCTAACCCTAAAACTCTTCTACTTTTAAGTTCCTTTCATTTCATCAAAAACAAAATCCCAATTTCAAATCAAAATACATGTACTCCTAATTCATCTTCTATCTACTTGAACTCTCAATGTCAGTTCGATCTTTACTCTCATATCTTTCAAACCTTCTGATAGGAACGAATTGCAGATGAGGTCAGTAATCTGCGTCAGGAAACTAGGGCATACAAGTGGAGATCTTATCGTCCCTTGTCGCTGTTTAGGCTATGGCAGCGACGCCGAATATATATATCTTTTCCCTCTAAAAGATGGTGCCTCGTTTGGGGAATAGAATTTTGGTTGGGGGGCCTATCGATTTTAGTGAATCACAATTGAGCCCCAATTAGATACACCTTAATTTTGAGTCCAAAAATTAACATCCAACAGTTTAGCCCTTGACGCTTTTAATTATCTATATAATAAAGGATGAATGTATCTTTTTTAGAATATACCCTCATTTCCAATAGCTAGAATTACACTTCTCAAACTTATCTTCAAGGGTTAGATTATATTTTCCGAATTTATCTTCAATAGCTAAGATTACACCTCCAAACTTATCTCCAACAGTTGGAATTATAAAACTGACTGCGCACACCGAGCATGAGTTATTGCCTCGTTTATCTTAAGGGAAGAAATTATACCTCGTAAACTTAGTTTTAATGGTGAACGTGGTCTCCATTATTTTTTTTTGTTTCTGGTTATGTTGGTGAAGTTCAATGGATATATGATGGATTTCGAGGGCTTCTTCCACTTTCATTTTGTTCTAGCTTGGTACTTTGGCGACATCGTTAGGTAATTCGTTTTTCTCATATGGACTAATGCTCCTCTAGGATACACAAATAGTTTATTTTAAGATTTTTTGTTTTATTTTATTAATCTTTTTCACTCGTTTGGCAACACAAAAATAAGTAACTTTTTTAGTCATTTAAGCAGAGAAGTTACAAAGTTAATTTATTAACGCAAAAATTTCCGACTTCACCTAAATTAAAATTTGACTTATTTTAAAGTTCAAAAGTTTTGTTTTTGACTTCAAAGTTAAGTTACTTAATTTGCATATACAAGAATATTATTTTATTATAATTTTTTCTTTGTCGACCTCTGCTCCACCGGAATAAAACTTTCACGGTCACCATACCTCCACCGCCGCACCTCCACCATCACTCACCGCCACCATCGCCAATTCTGGACCACAAACATCACATGCTTCCACCACCATCGTCACCATGGGTCCTCAACCACCCCCACCATACCTCAACCACCAACACCGTACCTCCACCACCGCCACAATCAACTTCCACGACCACCACCATCGTACCTCCATATTTCCATCACCACCACCACACCTTTATCTCCATCATCACCATACCTCCATTATCACCACCACCACCGCCATTTTCCCACCACCATATCCTCGTCATCACTGCCCCTATATCAACAGAACCACCATCATACTTCCACCACCACAGCACACCTCAATCATTACCGTGCGCCCCCCCCCCCCCCCCCCCCATTATCACTTTTGTCAAAGTAGTCATCTTGAAATCGTTCTAAAATGAATTATTCCATGAGAAAATAAATAGAAAAGTAAATTACATCTCCATATTAACTGTTTGATTTTTTTATTTATAAATAACTATGCTTATTCAATTATATTAAGAAAAAATGTATAAATAGAGAGAAAGAAATATAAAATATCATAACAAAAAATTATATTTTCAAATACAAAATTTGATGAGATGTTGAAATTTTGTTAGTTGTGATAACGATGGTTTTGGTATTGGTGGTGGCGATAGCATGCGAAAAGTTGTTATTTTTGTGTTAATAATGAAGAGGCGGTAGTATAGTGGTGATGTGGATATATGTTGTTGGGGAGATTTGCTGTTTGGACTCCCTTTCTTATAATCGACTTGCTGTTTGGACTCTCTTTTTCCAGAGTTGCATTTTGGACTCCCTTTTTTAAAATAAAAGGTTAAATATAACAGCTCCAAAATAATAATAGGTGAAAATACTGTTTTACCCTCTTCTTCAATTCCTCTTTCTTTCTCTCACTAGAATTCTCAAATATGAATTAGATTGAAGATGTAGAATCGGGAAAGACCCATTTTCCAAACAATCTAATTTCTATAACAATCCATTGGTATTGCAAAGATGAGAATGGAGATGGGATGAAAGACCTATCATGTGGACCAAAAATTTTTGTTAACTAAATATTAGCCACAAAGTATGAAGCCAATTGACGAAGGAAAAGAAACATGGGTATGGTTAGTGGTTTATTTATATACAAGTTTAGAGAGAGAAAAAGTGTGATGTTGGTGAAAGTAGGGTGATGACTGTTAATGGAAGAAGAGGCATGTTGAATTTAATGAAAAACAATCTTTGAAGTTCTTCTAGTTTCAGTTTTGGATGTATGATGGATTTAATGAAAATAATGGAGTATCCCATCTACATTATTGAACACTGAAGTGTTAATGTTGAACAATTCAATTTTGATTAAGTTTAGTGGCATGCCTGGTAAGTGTTTTAGTGGATTCATGGAAGAACCACAAGTTATGAAATTATTGTTTTTAATTAACCAAAATTAATATTATCCATGATAATTAGCCGTCGTGATTGGGTGGTTTTGGGTATTAGGGTTTCTATGGTGTGTGTTCTTAAATGGAGGAAGAAGATGAATGAATAAATAAGGGAGTCCAAACTACAATATTAATAATGTAAGGATAAAGTTGGAATTTTTGTAATTATAACTTTAGAGACGGAATATTCCTGGATGATTCCGTCAAAAGGGAGTCCAAAATGCAACTCTGGAAAAAGGGAGTCCAAACAGCAAGTCGATTATAAGAAAGGGAGTCCAAACAGCAAATCTCCCATGTTGTTGCTCGTGGAGTTGTGGCGGTTGTGTGGTCGTTAGTGGTGGCAGTCAGGCCCGTGTGAAGGGGATGCAGGTTTTGCGCCCGCACTGGACCCCAACACAAGTGATCAATTTTTTTAGAGGTTAATTAATTATTAATTTTGGTCTAGTAATAATACTAATAATAAATAGTGATCTTTAGAAAACAAATGTGTAGTAGCTCAGAGCCTCAGATGTGAGTTGGGTGAGCTCAACACATATTGTCTTAGGTTCAAATCTCATTTATAGTGGAAAATACACTGAAGCCTCTCAAAATCGAGTCTCTTCACGCTCTTTACAAATCTCATCTCTTTCACGCAAATCTCTATCTTTGAAACATTCTCACTTTGTCTCTCTATGGACTAGTCTATTATATGTATGAATATATATATATATATATATATATATATATGTGTGTGTGTGTGTGTGTGTGTATATATACGTACATAGATCTCTTTCTCTGGAAATCTAATATCTTTCACGAAAATTTCTCTTTTTCTCTCTCACACAAATTTCTTTCACTTTTTCTCTCTATCTCTCTTACTCCCTTTGTATCTCTCCTTCTCACAAACCCCTATTATTCTCAACTACAAATTTCTATCTAATCTTTTTTTCTACCCCATTCTCTCGATTGCGCTCTCTATCAAATCTACCTCCTTAGCCACTAATTTTGGATTGTGAAGATGGAAAAATTGAGTTTCTAATTTCGAATAAAACTTATACAAATCAAAGAAATCTTTATTTGAAAAGATGTTAGACCAATCATCTATAACTGCCATTCATTGAGTTTGGATTCATCAATGATTTAATATAATTTCTTACAGGTAAATTATTTTAAATTTTTGTTTATATCTTCCCGTATAATGTTTTTTGACCTCACATCTATACAACTGAGCCCTGATTCAAATTTAGCACCGAACCCCTAAATTGTTAGTCACGACCCTGACAGTAATGGTGTTGATTAGAAATGAATTTATGTTTACGATAGGGCCGATGGAATAGATCTAGTGTCAGTGGTTGAGTTGTGGCGGTGGAATAATATTAATGGAGGTGTGGTGATAGTGGTACAATGGTGGCAGTTATGTGGTGATTGAGTAATGGATATGAGGTGGTGGTGGTGATAAGTAGTGGTTATTAGTGGTGGAGTTGTCGCAATGACGAAGGATGTTGAGTTGGTGGTGGTGTTAAGTAGTGGTGGTGTTGATTGAGTTTTGGTGAGGTGGTTGTGATTGTGGGGTAGCTGAGAATATGGAGCGTTGTCTGAAACAAGACCTTTATAGATAATGTAAAGCATAACTTTTTTATGCATTTAGCGAAAATTCAAAATGAACTAACTTAGAATTTTTTTTTATCTCTAATGAATTTAAGTTGTATATTTTTTTCTCTTGGATATTTTGAAGCAAAACATACACAAGGAACTACACTTGTTTTTGTGAAAGAAGTTAAACAACGACGTTGATAAACAAACCTATATAAGACAAATACGAATTACAATCACCCAAGTTCTCGAAAGAGATGGGAGAAAATTAATATAAACATGAAAATATGATCTGAAATTACTTAAACAAACTTGTTATTTTCTTTAGTATGAGTCGTTGGAATAAATGAGATATAATCATTATTAGTTAATATATAAAAGTTAGAGAGACTACAAGATCAAGAGATTGAATATGAACAATCAAACATCTGAATAATAGTCAAAAGCTATAAGCTCTAGGCGATTGAAAATGAACAATCAACCATGAGAAAGTAGTGAAACTTGAGGCAAAAATTGGAAAAGGAAATCAAAATCGATTGTTTAGCTTTCCTGAGAGCAACTTAGTCGATTAAAATGACGAAGAATTTGTAGAGAGGTCGACCAATTCGTAACTCCATTGCCCAGAGTTTGAAGGAGAAGTTCGAGGAAGATTGTAACCCCCATCTTCTAATCGATTTTGATGAAGAAGTCGATACTATGTGAAGATTTGAGGAAATGAAGTAGTTATGGCAAAAGATTTCTCATTAATCCCACCTTTTAGAACACAGATTTCCTCTTAATGGTCGAATTTCACCGCGGAGATGATAATGGCAAAATTTATCCCATCTATTGGAGAATCTGTTTTCTTTTGAAAGA
This sequence comes from Eschscholzia californica, assembly GCF_041429995.1. NCBI lineage: Eukaryota > Viridiplantae > Streptophyta > Magnoliopsida > Ranunculales > Papaveraceae > Eschscholzia > Eschscholzia californica. The sequence continues at coordinate 14,154,034 of NW_028238472.1, read as the reverse complement.
TTTGGTGAGACAAATCTCATAGATATCACCATGGAGTTGATAAAGCATGTTAAAGATTTTCCTTGTCAGATGGATGCATAGATTTGACAATGGAAGTGGATATTGTGGAAGATTTCTTCTAAAATCCATATGTTAAAAATAGATTTCTTCTTAACGGTAGTTAATATCATCGTGGAGATGATAATGTCAGGAGTATGATTGCCTCGTTACGGTAAATAAAGCAGGACAAATCAAATTAGACGGTCCAGATTCATTGTTTTGGTATAATGTTTCATTGAGTGGGTAAACTAATTTTTTTTAGGTAGGTGAGAGATAAAAAAAGTCAAAATTTTATATCAAAGGGAACGAACGGTCAAGATTTTATATAAAAGGGAGCAAATGGTAGGATTTTTTCTTTCGGTTTGTCAAAGTCAGCACAAAACTTTGTGTTTTTGTATAATAGATTTTGAAGCTTCATTTATGGATATTGTGAGATGGTTTATGGTAGTGGTGGATGTGGTGTTTCGCCTAAAATATCCTTCTCGATATTTAAAGTTCAGCAATGTTGTCAAATATTTATCTGATTTGTCGATTACATAGTTGACTGAAAAGTACAGAATTATTTTGTCAACTCTAAAGTTAATAAATCAACCACGAAGATGGAAACGGGATTTCTTATAAGAAAAAAACAAAAACAAAAATAATATTGTATTGCCATTAACATGATCTCTATGCTGTAAGTACAAGTTATTTGTAGAAATAATAATCACACGACATTGATACATTAAATAGCTGAGGCGTGAGAGCACGTAGATAACAAATTCAACGTAAAAGCAAGCAATAATGATCTTAAGATGACATCAACATTCATGCTAATAAATCCTGCGATTACATAAGATTTAGTATTCCACATAAGATATTGTGTCTTAATTTCACCGTACTTAATGTGTTGGTTCGTTCAATAAAGTAATACCGAAAATAGATATGTTGAAGCAATCATAACTTTTTTTTTTGTTGAAGATTGAAGCAATCATAACTTCATCAATGAACAAAATATATCGAACGTTCATTATTATTATACCAAAACTTAATACAACAATAAAAATCTTGTACTATAGCAACTCAACATTGGAGTTGACATAAAACCAATGATACTTCTAAATGGAACCCCTCCAACTCCACTCACATATTAACATTGAGTCTTTACCTCTCTCTCTCTCTCTCTCAAGTTCCAAATTCTACTTTCTTTTTTTTTTCTCTTTTTTCTCTCAAAAGAAAGAAGAAATATTGATACACCATGAGTCGATGACCATACCACTAAAGTGGAAAACTTATCTTGATTAGTAAAAAAAAACGTGTATGATAATAACGGCGGAGTCCGACAAGAGTCTAAAAATGACCAACTTTTTTTCTTTAAGAAGAAATGTGAAAAAGAATTTGAAGGGCTAGATAGAGTTCCAATTTCAATCTTTGTTTCTCTCTCTAAGATTAAAAGTGTTTTTTTTATCGAACCCCAAAATCCCCAATTGAAGTTTTGAGGTTGACTGGTTCGTTCGTTCGTTCGTTCGTTCGTCAATTTGGTACTCTCTCTCTCTCTCTAAAACTCAGTTTCTTCGTACTCCGGTTTGATTACTGGATAATAACAATAATAATCAATACTAGTTCTGATCGATTCATGCTAACTTCAATAGACCGTAATTTCTCTTATTTTTTTTTCAGGTTATTGTCGCTCTATTTTGCTAATTAGGGTTTGTGTTAGGGTTGTTAGGTTTTCATACTTTTTTTTACTTATAATTTAGGAATTTTTCTTTATGTCTTGTCTAATTAAGTAAAAGCTTTTATGTTTGGTTTACTATTTTAGGGTTTTAGTATGTTTTAGTTAGACACTTCTGAAAAGGGGATTATTTTTTGAGTTTTAATCGGTTTAGAGTTTGATCTCATTGGTTATTAGTTTATGATTAATTTTCCGTTTAACTGATTATTGAATTACTGATGCTTTTCTCTCACTTGCAGAGCTAGAACTGCTACAATAACTGTGAAGTACTTGGGCGGGGGGCAAGAAGATCATTTAACTCTGTTGAGTGAGGCAAAGGTAAATCAGTATAATATCGTTAGCATTCAATTCGCAAATTTTGTTTCCGCTGCGAAAGATTTCAGAATTCAACCCTGATTAACTTTAATGAGTGATCATCCTCTCTTTTCTCCCTCGTTCTTATTGTCATTAATTGTTTGTGATTTAGGAGTTTCTCTGGGAATTGCAATTATATTTTTCGCTTTTGAGTGGATATAATGTGGTAGTTAACTTCGATGTTTAGTTCAAGTTGTACCTCTGACCTTAACCAGCTCGACCTAGTAGTTTTTCTGTGTTCTTCATTTCCAAACACACCGAATAGAATGTGATTCTGGGTGGAGCATTTTGGGATTGTCTAGTTGTTGCATTTTCTATATAATAATATTTGCATCTATTTTAAACTAGTTGAGGTAATTGATTGTCTTGAACTCTTGATGGATGAAATCCGTTAAGGCCCTTATCTGTTATTCAACAGCTCATTAGGGTTACTGGCTTGTGTCAAGTAAATAGTCATTACAATACTTCCAATTACTCGCTCATTGTTTCATATTCGGATTGTGGAATGTGTTAATTAAAGCTCTACTTTACTAGAAATACTTTGGAGTGTAACCCCTATATTTTATCTTTAATCCCCATAGTTGCTACCTTCCTCTTTCCCACAATGTTGTCACTACAACGGTAAAACCCAAACCCAATTTAAAGTAACCTAGTTTTGATGCAACTGTTCAATCTATTCGCTTAAACTGTCCTAAATTTTCAAAAAAGTCTGTCCTAAATTTTCAAAAAATCTGTCCTAGATTAGCTGTCTTAAATAGACGACCAGCCAATAACATCTTCAAATTTTGATGCTCAATCAGTGTTCTGTCACCCTGTAAAAGAAACTAGTTAGTAAGTAAATCCTCCTAAAAAGTGTACTTGCCACCTTTCTATTTTCAGTTGTGTACTTCTGATTCTCACCACTTTGTTCTAGTGATGAAAAATTGTTGTAGGAAAAGCACGCATACTAATTACTAAAGGTAACATAAAATTATGCAGCCGATGTACTAAAATTTTGTGCAAGGCTTCTAACACCCTATTTAATTTTATTTTTTCAAATATTCATGCAATCTGGGGTTTTTGTCCTCATAATTACTCTCACAATTTGGATTCAATCTATTTTCTTGATACAACATTTATTAGTTTGTCCACTATTTGCGAACAAATATATATCTCCTTATGTATATACTGAATATCAAAGTAATAGTATTCATAACCTCAGCTTGATATGTTCGGAATATTTTGTCGAATCTTGCTGTTTTTTGAATTTTTATACGCAGGGCTATTTTGCTTCAATTTGGATGCACCCGTATTAATTGCATATTGTTGTTTTTTCTCTTCAAGTACAGTGGATCTCTGTGCTTTAACTGTTGATTAAGAGGGGCAAACAATTCATTGATGAGGGTGTCAGCAAAGAGTCGTCTTTGCATTATAAGTATTGGCTATTGATGTCTCAATGGTGGAATTGCCGGAGCAAGTATCAACCTTGTTAAAACTTGGCACACAGAATAAAGATGCACGCTCAGACCCATATGTCAGGACATATTTCAGCTCAAGTACCCAATCAAGCAGGCTCTCAGTTGCCTGGTGTACCTCAGCATAGTGGCGGTTCTCTAGCTACCCAGATGCAAACTGTAGGGGGTCCACGAAGTGGCTTGAATATGGATCCTGAGTTTGAGAGGACACGCCAACTTATGCGGGAAAGAATGTAAGCTTTCAAGTTGCTAATATTATACTCATCTTTCAGGTTTAGTGTGTTCTTGTTAGTTTAGGCCCCAGTCTACTACCTATTGGCAACTATAATCTATAGATATGCAATTAGGCTCTTACCTGATTTCTGATTCACTCTGAACTGTATTTGGAAACATCCCATGCTAATGCTTAGCAAGTTCACCCCAACCTAGATTGTAAATAGTAACAAGATGTTAATAACAGTAGAAATGCTCACTTACTCATAGAAACTACCCCTACTGTACTCGTGTCTTGACAACTTGCTGCATATTAGGGCTTATTACTGGCCATGTGGTCCCAAGAATGCCCCTATCCCCCTAAGTCAATGTATCTTTTAGAAAATTGGTTCTGACTATTTTGCAAATTTTCAAAACCATTCGGAGTTAGAGTAATCCTAGAAGCACTTGATCTTTGTGCGGCCGTTGTCATATAATGTATATAAGAACATTGATGAGTTTCATCATATTGCTTCCAGAACAATATGCCTTGTTTTGAGTAGTATCTATTTATCTAATTAACAACTTCCCTTGCTTTCTTAAAAGAACTCTACTTAATAACTTGCCATATTTTCTTGTTGGGTTTGACTATTTCCCCCAAATGGTAGACCATCTAGAATCTATTTCATCATTGAATTCATTATTATATGTTTATAGCGGAATATATCAATTCTACAATTAAAAACAATTATTTGATTACTGACTACTTTGTATTGCTCTTCAATATTTTGCAGCTACCGACTTCTCCAGCAGCAACCAGCTAATCCAGAAATGAACCCTAGGATAAAAGATATTGTAAAACGCTTGGAGGAGCTTCTATACAGGACAGCAATTTCAAAGGTCTACTCTTGTGCCTGATTCTTGCCTCTAAACTTCTTCTACAAAACATCTAGATCACCGCATAACTTTTATGTGGATTATAACTTGTTGGTTTATAGAAGAATTATATAAGATTAAATTGTTGGAGATCATCTTGTTCACAACTTCACATCACCAGCCCTGGTTGCTTTATGCAAATTCACATTGCTTGATACATTTCTAACCCATCAATTTTTCCATAACAACAGGAGGACTATATGAATATGAACACGTTGCAGCAGCGTCTGAGTACTGTAATCAGACATTTACCTGGTTCAAATCAAAGTCAACAATTACCTCAGCAGGCTTCTTCCTCAGCCATCGGCACAATGATACCAACTCCTGGCATGACACATGCGTCTTCTGCGGCTAATCCCATGATTTCTTCTACTGGTGTTAATACCCTGCAACCAAGTACGTTCAATACAGGCCACTTTTTGCCAACCGGTTCTCGTGGTGCAGTACATGGTGGTACCTTCAATTCGTCTAATGGTACTTCTAAGACTACTATTCCATAAAGTTCTTTAGCTTAAATCTTATTTATAGGGTAATAAGACATAACTCTGCAGGATCCCTATCTAATGTCAACGAACAATCACCCGCTGGTCTGTCGTTTGGATCTGGTGGAACAATGGCGTCAGTGGTGGCACAGAGAACTACAAGTCAAATGATTCCTACTCCAGGTTTCAGCAATGCAGAGTCTTACACTAAAGCTGACCGTTCTAACAATATAGGCGGATTTTCTGGAGCTGACTCGGAAATGGCATCGCAATCAACAAAGCCAAAGCAGTTCGTTTCTGGTCAAAACAGTCGTATGTTGCAAAATCTTGTAGGTCAAGCGGGCATGGGAATGAGATCTAGCTTGCAGCAGAAGAATTCCTCGTATGGATTTTCAAATGGGGCTCTAAATGGTGGTGTAGGTTTGATTGGAAACAACATGCAACTGATGAATGGTCCTGCAGCATCTGATGGCTATCTTACCCAACCGGCCTATGGAAACTCACCGAAGTCTTTGCTTCAACCCTTCAGTCAACAACGTCAACAACTAATGCCTTGTAAGCTTGTCTTGTTTCACTGTCTCATTCTCTTCTTTAGGGTCATTTAGTATGAAATTTTCTAAGTCCAACATAAACTGAAGTTCTTTTTCTGTTTTTCCTATTTTACAGCACTTTCCCAGCAAATGGTGCCATTGACCAGTGATGGATATGGTATAAACCCTGCTGATTTGTCTGGATCGGGAAACTTATATGGCAGTGTGGCATCTCTCGGATCTACGATGGATAGCCACAACATTAATCCCATGAACATGCAGCCAAACACAAAGGGAAACTCTTTGTTGATGAGCAATCATGCTAATTTGCAGGCAGTGAAACCGACTGCTCACGTGAACCCGCAAATAATTGACTCATCAAAGACGAATTTCCAATCGCCCCATGCTCCACAACAACTTCCCAACATTCAGCAGAGTCATAATCAGCTCCAACAACAACAATTTGTTCAACACCAGGACCAACAAATGCAGCAGAATCAACATCACCAGCAGCTTTTGTTGAAAAGTGATGCTTTAGGGCAGTCCCAGTTGCCACCTCATGTAGGGAGTCACGTGCTACCTGAGCATGGACTTGAATCTGATAATGAAGTGTTGCACTTACAGGATCCTGTAGAATTCCAACTTTCTGAGCTACAGAACCAATTCCATCAAAGCACGACTGCTGAAGATCACTATAGAAATACTCAAATGTTAAGTAACCCATTGGGCACCCAGGACTTTCAGACATCGTTTCCACCAAAAAATTCTCGGCATATTCAACAAATGGGGCATACTCAAAGTCAAGCTGCACAATCTCAAAATAACTTTAGCTCCTTCACTGGTGGTTCACAGCAAGAATCACTACTGCAGGGTCCTCAATCGCTAGAAAAGATGCACACACTGGACCAGAGATCACACAACCAGCACATCCAAGAGGAGTTTCAACAACGAATGACAGAACAAAATGAAGCTCAGAGACCTCACCTACCTTCAGAAGGATTTACCAGTCAAAGTGTTGCTTCAAGAAGCACTATGGTGCCTCAAGCATCAAGTGTTGCAGCAGGTGCACGTAGGAATGTGAACCTTGATAAGCAGCATTACGACCAACGGAGGTGGCTGTTATTCTTGTGTCATGCTCATAAGTGTTCAGCTCCAGAAGGAAAGTGTTCAGAAGTTAATTGTGTTACGGCGCAGAACTTGTTGAAGCATATGTTAGGGTGCAATACTGACCAATGTCAATATCATCGTTGCCGTACTACCCGGGGATTGTTGCAGCATTGTAAAATTTGTAGGCTTCCAGATTGTCCCCTGTGTATTCCAGTTCGTGATTATATCAAGTCACGCTGTAAGGCAAGTACTCGTGCTCTATCTACTACTGGTTCAGCAAGCGCCACGAATGGATCATGGCGATCTCTTGATGTTGGAGGTAGTGCTAGGTCCACAGCAAAGATTAGTCCATCAACAATTGAAACTTCACAAAATGTACAACCCTCATTGAAGCGCATGAGGATGGAACATCCTTCTCCTTCTCCCTCTTTGGTTCTTAAGGCCGCACGTTCTCCTGTATCAGTAGCTGCTATGAATCAACCTAGTGAAGAACAGATCGAAATGCAACTTGCTGCGGTATCAAAGGTTAGAGAGGTGAGGAATGTTGAGAGAAGGAGCCCTGATTTCTCCAATGTCAAGAAAGAAGAATATGAAGATAATCGCATAACGAAGTCGGATGCCAAACCTATCATTGCAAATGAACCTGCTACTCTTGCTAAGCAGGAGAGCTTGAAAACTGAGAAAGTGAGTGATCAGGTCATGCAAGAATCTGCTGCAGTACCTGCTGAAAATACAGCAGGGAAGTCCAGTAAGTCAAAAGTAAAGGGTGTTTCTCTAACTGAACTGTTCACACCGGAGCAAATAAGAGAGCATATTGTGGGTCTCAGGCAGTGGGTTGGTCAGGTTAGACACGCTCGTTTCTTACATCTAAATTGTTCCGAATGCGTTTTCTAGTTCTGCATGTGGCCATGTACTCCTAAAATGCATATATTCTGATCAGTTTCTAGTTTTCCCGGGAATCATAATATTATATATCCCGTTAAGTGATAATAGGAAGTAAGAAGTTAAGAACACTTACTACCACTTAATGGATTTAAGTCCCAAAACGAATTTGTCTTCAGTTGCTACTATTAGTAGTTACTGATGCAAAACATATAACATTTTGGGGTTTACACCCATTAGTATGTTGCAAACGATTAACAACACAAACACCGTGGTTAACAAAAGAGATTTGAACGGGGGTTTTAAGATACCAATTTATTGAAGTACGTAGACTGTTCTGTCTCAAATGTTAATGAGCCTATTTCCCTCCGTTACTACTATTCAGATAAAGATGAAAATATTTTTCTTCAAAATTTTCTTCTTGCAGAGCAAAGCGAAGGCTGAAAAGAACCAAGCACTGGAGCACTCAATGACTGAGAACTCATGTCAATTGTGTGCGGTGGAAAAACTTACATTTGAACCTCCTCCTATCTATTGCACACCATGTGGTGCTCGAATAAAGCGCAATGCAACATTTTATACCATGGGAAGTGGTGATACCAGGCATTATTTTTGCATTCCTTGTTATAATGAGGCTCGAGGTGACACTATCGAGGTTGATGGAAATGCCATTCTGAAGATGAGGCTAGAGAAGAAGAGAAACGACGAGGAAACTGAGGAATGGGTAAGTGGTATTCCTACATCATTTTTTCTATGTTGACTGTTCTTTTTTGGCTATACTACTAATTTGATCATGATTATGTGTTTCCTTGCAGTGGGTTCAATGTGACAAATGTGAAGCTTGGCAACATCAAATATGTGCCCTCTTTAATGGGCGAAGGAATGATGGTGGGCAAGCTGAATATACTTGTCCAAATTGCTATGTAGCAGAGGTCGAAAGAGGAGAGAGAAAGCCATTGCCGCAAAGTGCAGTGCTGGGTGCAAAAGATTTGCCAACAACAATCCTTAGTGATCACATAGAGCATCGTCTTTTCAGGCGTTTGAAGCATGAGAAACAAGAAAGGGCGCGGGTTCAAGGAAAGAGCATTGATGAGGTGACGTGCCACTTCTTGTAGAAAGCCTAAAAACCCTGGGGGTGAAAATTTGGTCTCCCTAGGGATTGCAATGATCCTACTGTTCTAATACTGAACCTGAAAAAATAATTCAGAAAGTTCCTTGCTCTTAGAAAACTTGCAGAACTATTACGTTTGATAATTTTCCAATTTTTCCGTAGCATACGATTTCTACTGTATGTAGAATCTAGAAGTGACAACAGATATTTTCTTTACGAATGAAATGAGATGACATAATATTGTACGAATTTAATTTGTTCTCTCAAAATGCTTTTTTTATAGTCTGGAGACACTGATTAGTGCAAGTAACTCATATCCTATTTTTAGGATGTATATTTAATTCATGAAGCTTTGATTAATACTTTTGTTCTGTAGGAGAGTAATTCTCTTATATTATATTTGTGTTATGTGTAAACTAACTGCTGTTAGTTTTTCAGATCCCAGGAGCAGAAGCACTTGTTGTGCGAGTTGTGTCATCCGTTGATAAAAAATTGGAAGTAAAGCAACGGTTTCTAGAAATTTTCCAAGAAGATAATTACCCGTCAGAGTTCCCGTACAAATCCAAGGTTTGCATGACTTATTGTTTGAAATATGAATTAGTGTATAAGTTTGTTTCTCGTTTGTTGCGTTTAAAAAACAGTTTGATGTTTATAGGAGTCACATAATCTATATGTTGTTGGTAATTTGCAATTCGGAGATAGAATGACTACGGTTTGGAAAAAAGAAAGAAATAGAACTGTGGTCTGCACATGATGAATTAAAAAAAATGTTTTGTCCAGGTTATTCTGTTGTTTCAGAAGATTGAAGGGGTGGAAGTGTGCCTTTTTGGTATGTACGTTCAAGAATTTGGTTCAGAGTGTCAATACCCAAACCAGCGCCGCGTGTATCTTTCATATCTGGATTCTGTCAAATACTTCAGGCCTGAGATTCGAACAGTTACTGGAGAAGCTCTCCGTACGTTCGTTTATCATGAAATTCTGGTACTTAAAAGTTATTTTTTTCTGCTGTTGATTTTTAATTTTTCTTCGGTATTCTATTTGATCACTATATTTAGGGTTGATACTTGATTCTTAACTTCTTCTGGAATAAAGACTTGGGATATAGTGATAACATTGACAATTTTGAACATGGGGCACTTGTTCCAGATTGGATACCTCGAATATTGCAAGTTACGGGGATTCACGAGCTGCTACATATGGGCTTGCCCTCCATTGAAGGGTGAAGACTATATATTATATTGCCACCCCGAAATTCAGAAAACACCGAAATCTGATAAGCTCAGGGAGTGGTGAGCTTAATAAACTTTACTTTTTTTCCGGGACTGCTAAAAATTTAGTGCTTCTTCTCCACAAATACCTCTTTGGGATGTAATAACTCCTCTTCTTTCAGGTATTTATCTATGTTACGGAAGGCTTCTAAGGAGGGTATCGTGGCTGAACTTACTAATTTATATGACCATTTCTTTACATCCATTGGTGAATGTAAAGCTAAGGTGACAGCAGCTCGCCTACCATATTTTGATGGTGACTACTGGCCTGGTGCTGCGGAGGATATGATCAATCAACTTCGACAAGAAGAAGATGGTAGAAAGCAACAAAAGAAAGGGAAAACAAAAATGACAATAACAAAGAGGGCTTTAAAAGCTGCTGGTCAAGCTAATCTTTCTGCAAACGCATCAAAAGATGTTCTATTAATGCAGAAAGTAATTTTTATTTCCATTTTGGCTCGGTTGTTCGCTCATTATTATCCTTATTTCAGCTTAAAATTATTTGGGATTTTATTTTTCTTTCTGACTATACTGTCTCTATGATTTGTGTAGCTTGGCGAGACCATTTCCCCTATGAAGGAAGATTTTATCATGGTTCACTTGCAGTATGCTTGCAATCACTGTTGTAATCTAATGGTATCTGGAAACCGCTGGGCTTGCAACCAATGCAAAAATTTCCAACTTTGTGACAAGTAAGCTTTCTTTAAGAGCTAAAACATACCATCTAGTTTTACTCATGGAGTGCAATTTAGTAGCAGGGTGTTCCTTGTACGTTATGTAATATGTTCTTTTTGCTGCCGTCCACTCACACCTTTGTTAACTTTAATCTATTCTTACCACCTATGCAACTGGGCTTGGGTCTCGATCTCGACTCAGCTATGTCCGTGCCCGTGTAGTTGCTCTTGTGTAATTTAGGATAACATGGCATGATACATAATAAAAAACCATACTAAGGTTTATAGTGCTGACCACTGGGTGGTCTTAAGAATGATGGGTGATAAACTGATAATGTTAAATAGTCTTTTAGAGCCAAGACACTACCTTGGTGGAGCCTTGATTGTTTGACATGATGTTATTTGCCTCTACCACTTCAAATTGTACAAGGTGGTTTTTCGAGAGAAGTTGTGGAAGTCAACATCGAGTTTTCGATAAAAGTTTATGTTTTTTCTCCTTTCTGATTCTTTGTGCTCTCCTTAAACTTCGCTGCAGGTGCTATGAAGCAGAGCAAAAAGTTGAGGACAGGGCCAAACACCCTATGAATAGTAGGGATAAACATTCTTTTAGACCAGTAAGTTCTCTTCTAATTCTGCCAAACCCACTTGTTACTGCACAGTTAGGCGGTGTTTTTGTGTTCTTTTCTCTTTTTAAATCTGAATATGAAAATGACTAAAAGCTTCAAAGAAAAAAAAAATGAAAATGATTGATAAATCTATTGTAATTCGTATCGTACAAGAGTTGATACATATCTGTATTACTTCGAGATGGAAAACTTGTTTTATTATGTATTTCAATTAGATAGACAAAAGAATACAAACACTCGTTAATATTCAAAATCAACTAAAATTCAGATTCCACATTTCCAACTTCAGAAATAGAAACCGTACTTTGGTCCTTGACGTGACAGTGACCAAGTTGTAATCTAGCTGTCATGAAAAATCTTTAATGAGATAAATATCTAAGCAGGTTGAAGTCAAGGGTGTAGAAGCAGATACAAAGGATAAGGATGAAATTCTAGAAAGTGAATTCTTTGACACCAGACAGGCATTTTTGAGTCTTTGTCAAGGGAATCATTATCAGTATGATACTCTAAGGCGAGCGAAGCATTCTTCGATGATGGTTCTATATCATCTCCATAATCCAACAGCACCTGCCTTTGTCACTACTTGTAACAGTTGCCATCAAGATATTGAAGCGGGTCAAGGGTGGCGATGTGAAGTTTGCCCCGACTATGATGTATGCAATGCTTGTTACCAGAAGGACGGGGGTATTGATCATCCGCATAAGCTGACAAATTACCCATCCATTGCTGAGCGTGATGCTCAGAACACTGAAGCCCGACAAAAACGAGTTTCTCAGGTACATTTCCCCCGTTTTAAATTGTGGTCGCAAATATGCTCTTTAGGTTTTATTGATGTGCTTTTATGTAATGATGTTTTTGTTTGACTCTTGCTCGTTGCTTGTTTTGAAAATGAAATCCGAGTATCTGACACGAGTACCCTAATATTTTATGATCTGTATAACAAAAAAGAAAGATACTGACAAGAAGTAACCATGTTACATCTTTGATATCCGTATAGGGACATATCCATGCGATCCAGGTGACAATATATTAGCAATATGACATTATGACCATATGGAAACTAATGTTTTTAAAACTTTCAAGGAGTACACCTCGAGGCGAGGCGGTTACCTGATCCCTCCACCTCGAGGCGTACATATTTAAACTCGAAAACAGAATGTGCTAATCTAAAGTAACCTATTATATTTGAGTTGATCGGCAACACAAAAATATTAGCATTTTTGTTTATTAAATACTTGCAACTTTATATTATGTTAGTAAAGTAGAATGTTATGTTTTTACATAATTGATATCATTTTCCTTGCAAAAAAAAGTTACGCCTTTTATGCATCGAGGCACACGCCTCGCCTTGTGAAAGCAAACCGCCTTGAGGCGCAAAAACGTATTTTAAATCATTGCTGGAAACCTGGAAACAATATCAGAAGAAAAAAAAGCAAAGACCCTGTGGAAACCATTTTTTGGCTGTAAAGGATAATATTGCCTTAAGTTGTCGAATCAACATCTATTTTGAGAAGGCAGATTTTATTGAGAAGGCTGAAGGGATTGTAGGGTAGGAAACAAATCTGCTGTTGTAGGAAAACATAATGCTGAAATAGGACAAAATGGTGTTCATCTGAATTGTTTGTGTACCGATTATATAGCAAAATGAATTTCAGGTGACTTCAAATGCATCAATAATACTTGGGTGTACAGTGAAGATGATTTTTGATGTGAAAATTGTTTCAAGTTTTAGGACAAAGATACATGTTATTCTGATGGTCGTTGTGCCATCAGTGATGAAATATGAGATGAGTTGGAGTGCTTTTATGATTGTGTGTAATGTGTAAGTAAATATGGTATATGTATTAGGTAATATGAATACTTTTTTGTTTTAACCATCACAGAACAGTTCGAGGTCATTCTCTAATTTCTCTCATGATATGATTATCTGGCTCTGCAGCTTCGGAAAATGCTCGACCTTCTCGTCCATGCTTCTCAATGTCGATACCCGCAGTGTCAGTACCCGAACTGCCGTAAAGTCAAGGGGTTATTTCGCCATGGTATACAATGCAAAACTCGTGCTTCTGGAGGTTGTCCTCTCTGTAAAAAAATGTGGTATCTCCTTCAACTTCATGCCCGGGCTTGCAAAGAATCAGCATGCCATGTACCTCGTTGCAGGTTCGTAGCTACTCTCTTATGAAATTCAGCATTTATTTCTGGATGCCATCCAGGTTTATTAACTAAAGAGGTTTCGTTTTTTCCCTCGTTTAGAAAGAGGCAGTCGTAACAGAATAATATCTGGTTTTCCCTTACAGTTCCCCACAGTTACTTTAGTCAAAATATTGTCTTTCTGTAATGTGGATGCTACAAGTTTATATGTATGAAAAGTTATTAAATAACAAGCCTTGAAGATAACCAATTTGTACTCGATGCCCATGGATGCTTGAGTATTTTGTAGGTTTTGGTTCTGGATCCTTATATTATAGAAGTACTGGAACCGATAGAAACCCGAACTGTGACTTCTAATAGGGTTTGATTCGGGCTCTGGGTAGCAAGATACTCGAATTGGGATCTCGCTGACAACCCCAAGTTTTAACATTTTTCTCATGTTGGCTTATTCTGCATTGACATGCTATTCTATTGTGCACAGGGATTTGAAAGATCATTTGAAGAGGTTGCAACAGCAGTCTGATTCACGGCGGAGAGCTGCAGTTATGGAAATGATGAGACAAAGAGCTGCCGAGGTTTCTGCAACCAATTGATATCTGTACATAATGAAATGGGCATCTCTGAAAGAGAGAGATACCGGGTTAAAAGATCGAAGCTGCTCCAATAAATTGTTCGAAAAGGTTTGTTTTATATTATTATGATTTACCCTTACATGTAGATTTTTACATATACTTGGAGAAGCAAAGGAGTGCTAGGTTGTTCATGGCTTGATAGCTGTTCTTGGGATGGGTCAGTTGGGATTTATCATTTATTGTCTATGACGAACGGAGCAGCGCTGCCGATCATCAAACATCATGGATCTTCCTCCCAACTTGGGGTGTAATTTAGATAGAGAAAGAGAGATTAGAAAGAGATAATGAGTATTTCCTAACTGTTGAATGTATCTTTGAGGTGATTCTTTGATTTAATCCACCCTTTTTTTGTATTACAGTGCCATCCTTGTGTGGTGGGGATGGATGGGTACATACTATACATTTTTCTAATTTTGTAGAAAAGTCATCCTTAAAATATAATTTTCAGTTCCTTCATAATTTTCGTTTTCGTGTTGCAAAAAACTTTGCTCCCCTTCTAGGCTTAAAAATACTCTTTCTTCCACAGGAAGTAAATGGAGATGGTCCATTTATGCGTGTGGGATAAGTGACCAAAAAAAATAATAATAATTGTGTTTGACGGAAGATTGTTATTAGATGTGTTAATTCTATATTACATTTGTCTCAAGACACATGGGTTTTCTGAATGTAATCCGCCGGTAATTGAGTTTACTTATAATGTTTTGCCAAGCACAATTCCAATACCTATAGGTTTGGTATAAGTTAGAAATGAGACGTCTAGATAAATTTTGTAATGATCATGAGGAGGTGGTTTCCATTGATCTAATGATTTAGAAACCAAATGTGTTTTGGCAAGGTTCTCCGTGAGATGATATTTTGGATAATTTTGAATTGTATCAATTGTATTCTGAAATACTATTTTAGTATGTTGAAATTGAGTCTTACATCTAGCTTTCGCGATATTCCAGAGAATGGTTGGAAATAATTGATCTTTCAATGTTGCTTTCCATGTAGTGATTCATTCTGAGATGGATATAATGTTTTCCGAATGAATGTTAAAATAAAACCTTATAATTTTAGTACTTTAAATACCCGCTCTATCAGATCTCGAGCAAGAAACAGTGAAGAAGGAGAAGTCAAAGTTGTTTTAGAAGCTATGAAGTGGGCAAAATCGCTTGATATAAACAACATCATAATTGAAGCAGATAACCGGTCTCTCATTTCACGGTTAACTCAAAGCAAATCCAATATGCATTGGACTTCACAGGCTGTGGTGGCAGAAATAGAAAATTCGAGAAAAATTTTCAGCAATATCACATTCACGCATTGCAATCGAAAGCATAACTGGTTTGCGCATAATCTAGCAAGATCAGCTATGCAGGGATAAGGTCTTTAGAATGTTTTGTTCTTGTTGTTTCCCTGTTCATTAAAACAAAAAACAGCTTTGCAAAAGTAGTCCCAACAAAACATCTTCCTTATATTAGAATCATTCCGCGTTATCCTTAACAAATAAAAAAAAGAATCATTCCGCGTTATAGCAAAAGGAGAAAATTGTGTAGAAAATGTGTTGGGAACAAAACTTTTAAGGGAAATTATGGTCAAATTTTTTGTGAAAACAAAATTTTCTTCTTCATCTTTGGACACCAATTCCAGTCACAACCACCTTCATTTTTCCCCTTTCTCTCCCGAATATGTCTTTTACCTAAGGTTTCAGCCGCGAGAAAGAGAGAAATCCGAGAAAGATAGTTTCGAGAGACATAGAGATCTCTGAACAAGAGATTTGAGTGAGAGATCCGAGAAATATAAATCTGAGAGAAATTCGAGGGATAGGCGGTCGGAGGTAGGGGTGGGAATCGAGCGGGTATGGACGTCCATGGGCATTTGAAGCATGGGGTCGGACGGGTCAGACACCAAACTTCAATAGATATTAGGATAAGCGAGTTAGTCGGACGGGCAATTTGAAACTTACCTTGCCCATTGTCCGTCCAAGCCCATTAAGAAGCTCGGGTGATTCAGGTATAGGCGGTGGGTAGCGGGTAAGCCCATGACGTAAAAAAAGTTCACTTCTTCCTCTCCAATTATAAAGTGTCCAAGCACCTTTCCTAATTCTAAACAAGCACTGTAGCACAAAAACTAGAAGTTATTTGTGTTGTTCCTTTTGAGAATTTAATCCCACGTTGAAAACTAATGAAAAAATCTCGTGAGATTGTGATACTATAAATTATCCCACTCCTTGCTCCCTCAAAGCCAAACACTACTTCACCAACTCACTAGGAATTCTCATGGCCCATTGGAAAGCAATGCCCGTTTGTGTGTCTTCCCTTAAACATATTGTTTACCATCTTAACTAGGCCTAGCAACACAGACTGTTGGGCTTCATCAACTCAAAAAATTGATGTAATTTAGTCATTGGCTTTTAATAACTC
Organism: Eschscholzia californica; assembly: GCF_041429995.1. Taxonomy (NCBI): domain Eukaryota; kingdom Viridiplantae; phylum Streptophyta; class Magnoliopsida; order Ranunculales; family Papaveraceae; genus Eschscholzia; species Eschscholzia californica. Next base: position 14,137,480 of record NW_028238472.1, on the reverse strand, counting down.
TCAAGGGTAAACTAATTATGGAGATCTACGGCTGTGGAGCTCGAGCTCAAAATCCACGGTGGTGAGGTCGAGTTCAAATGTTCAATGAATCATGCCTCTTTTTAATTAGATTTTTTTAATACGGACGGGGTAACCCTAAATTCCCCGCCATAAGTATAAATTTGATAGCTCGCGATTTACTATATCGGTATTGAAGTTAACCTATAAAATGACTGTTGGATGATCTCCTTTCCATTTCATTTCATCTATCTTCTAGGGTTTACTTTCTCTCTCTCTTAAAGTTCAATTGTTGGAGGAAGGAATTTGATAGTATATTTTATTATCAAAATGAGGTTTGATTTCTAATTTAACATTTGATTACAAAATTGATACTACTTTTAATGTTCTTTCTCTTCCTCTCAATTTAATAAGTACAGATTTTAATGCTTGGTTTTGATTTTAGTAGTTTTTATAACGTTTTAGATGGATTCCATTTGTTATTTATGAATTTATTAGAGTAAAGATTCAATTCGTTTTTGATGGATTCAAATTCAGTAGTTTTAGCTTTGACTTTATTAGTTAACTTGTCATGAGTAAGTAATATTTATGTTTAATGATATTGAAGATCTTTATTTTAGTTTATATCTTCTGATTTATCAACTTGCATGAACTTTCACATGGTATCTGAGCGGGTAGTCCAATCCTGATTTAAACTTTCGGATCCGTTTATTTCTTGTTGTTGTTTGTGATTAAATAATCGATAAAATTACTTTGTTGATTTTCTTTTTCCAAACTATCTAGTGATTAATCAAGCTTTCCTGTTTAAACCAACTTCATGAAATTTCGGATCACTAGGCATTATCAACATTCTTGGCCACATAAATCACCCTTTATCAAATAAAAGGCACCTTTCCGTGTTTTTATCTTAGCTGCGACTATTTTTTCTTTTTTTTTTGTTGAAAAGCTGCGACTATTTTAACAAGGTTAGTTAGTTCTAGCGGACGAAATAAAAAAGGGCACTTTTGATTTTGTTTTCAAGGCAACTTTATGATTCAAGCTACTGTAAATTTTCCAACGTTGTTCGTTGTGATATAATAATCAGTCAATTACTATGCCAACTTTTTTTTTCAATTCGATCTCAAGTTATTCTTGTAATTATCAAGTTCCAATGTCTTTTTTATTCGTTGTTTTAATTATCCTGAATCAAGCTTCTTTATTTCCGACGATTTTTTTTCGTTGTGATTACATCTAAGTTGGAGGTATTTCAATCATGATTCAAAATCGCCAATTTTTCAAAGTCTTTAAATCCTTGTGATTTAATCATTAATCAATTGATTTTTGTCAATTTATTCAAAATCCCTAATCTTAAAACTTTTCCGTTATGATATAATCTCTTTTAATATGTTTAAATTCTTTATCAAATTGACTTTCGTTGTGACTATCATCATCTCAAAATCGATTAACGAATTTCAGTTTTTTCTCTCTAAATGTTTTCACGTCATCTTGTAATTATTGTCACTTCAAAAATCTTCTATGTCAGGCCAAATTCTCTATTTGGTTGTGATTTCTTTATCCCGATTCAAGCTTTCGCAATTCCCACCGTTTTTTCTTAATTTGTTGTGATTTCATTCAACTCCTATTTTTTCCAATGATGTTTCTAATCGTTGTGTTGGCTCATCCTCAATGACGCAACGACGCAACAAAGCGTTGGATTTCTCATCTCCTTTGGTGATCAAGGACCTCATCTTGTTCTTTCATTATTTGCTTTTGGAGACCAACAAAGCCACAATTAACCAACCTTCTTGTACTGCCTACGGCATCTGGTTTTTAATCTTGTCCAGCAAGTTGTCCCAATTAGCATAATATGATATATTCAATGTGGATGCTATCCTGATTGCTTTTGATCTCTAATTGGCAAGCATATCCACACGTTTCCCCATCTCCTTACCTTTATGGGTTGTTAACTAAAACCCTAGATTTTGTTCAATTTGTTCTGGTTATATCACTTTCATACTCTCCCCATCTCTAAAACCCTAGAAATTTCTAATTGGGTTTATTCAAACTTTGAGTGGTCTTCTATCTAGTGGTGGACTCAGGAAATTTTTGTTGTGGGAGCACATTTGATTATATTAAATAGTAAAAAAAATACCATAACCAATGACAAATTGCCGAGCATCATTAAGAACCTTTAACGAAATTAATAATAAATAAATTATTAAAAAAATAATACGTTTTGTCCAAACTAAAGATCCATGTATGCCATAGCGACAGTCTTAACTAATTAAGCTGCGAAATCTAAATATAAATAATTAGTGTTAAATTATATTAATAAAATATATTTGAATTATATGTTAATAAAATGACCTTTTACCTTCCAAAATCCTAATAACCCATATTCTGTAAAGATTAAGGAAGAAGAGAAAGAGAGATAAGAGTGAATTTAAAGAGAATATTACAAGAAAATAAACATGAAAATGGAGGATGAAGAGGACATATGGGTACTATGGGGATACAAATAGGGGTGTAATTGGGCCGAGTGAATCGAGTAGTAAATTGTTCAAGCTCGGTCAGGGTCTTTGACTGTTTGCTCGAGCTCGGTTGAGTAATTGTCCAAGTTCTCGAGCTTGGCTAGTATATGTTTGAAAGAGCTCGAACTCGCATTGTTTTAAGCTCGTTTATCAAAATACTTCAAATTAAAACAGCTTCTTAAATTATCAAAATACTTCGATTGTCATTTGTCACATACAACAATAATGATTAATGCTTCATATTCTAATAAACGTTTAATGGTTGATATACTATGTACAAGTTTCAATACTAATACGTAATTATATATTATACTATTATAGATATTATGTTAAACGAGTTGTTCACGAGTAGCTCGGGATACACTAAAGAATGATCAAGTTCGGCTCGTTTTACAGAAATGAGCATGATTTTAGGCCCGTGCTCGTTAATTTCCGAGTCGAGCACGAGCAATAGTCGACCCAAGCTCGAGCAGCTCGACTCGATTACACCCCTATATACAAAGTAGGGGAAAAAACAAATAGGAACACTTTCATCGCCTTTAAAGTCACTCAAAATAAGTTATTTAGAAAAACTAAAGGGAAGGAAGATAGTGAGATTTGAAGTTGCGGCCTCCACTGCACTTAATTGAACACATTACCACTTGGCCAAGCATTATTTCTTGTTGAAATAGCGGAATTACGTTTATTTCAAGAAAGATAGCTGGGACAATTTGGGGTTAAAATTACTTTCGACTATGGGTAGTGGGGGCACGTGCCCCCATAGGCCCCAACTGGGTCCGACCATGCATCTATCACTTGTATGCACCTTTAATATCCGGTGAGGCTCGATGGAATTTCCAATTTCATGTTTATTCTATTGTTTTCCTCCTTTAGTTAATATATATTTTCTTTGCTCAAAGTTTATACAAGTATGATGGGTTTCTCGATCGACTTCCCTTTTTTAATTTGTCATTATGATATTCATGCCATAATTATTTCATCGATCTTCTATTTTTTTCCAACGATTTTTCTATCTTTGTCTCTCTCATAGTCGGGTCCTTAAGAGAGACAACTTTGTTCAAATCAAACGTCTCTTTTTTTTGCTCAATCGATCGGATTTCCACTTTACCTCCATCAATTTGGGTAGTTCCAGACTTCCAGTACCGAAATTCAATTTACTTTGTGACACTAAATAGATTTACTTTGTGATACTAACAAGATTATTTCATCTATTTCTTTTAAGGATTAACCCATGACATTTTCAGAATCATAATGCCTACAATGATCTCTCTTTCTTACAAAATTATATTTTTGACTTTTCCTTTAACGAATAAAATATCTCTATCTTGTTTTTTTATTCCGGAATTCCACTAGTGATCTTTACTTTTTCCTACAATGAATTACTTGTCGACCATAACAACGATATCATTTGTGTTGTTTCTTTCTCGGTCTATTTTAGGTTATCTCTTATCTGACAATCAATCTCTTATCGGCATTTTCCCGACACCATCAATTTTTTGTTGTTACTTATCCAACATTTTTTTTGGCATTCGCCAATAATTTCTTGTCGATTTTAAACCCAACAACATTACTTTGTTGCCGCTCATCCGACAAAACAAGAACATTGTTTTGTTGTACTTGACACTATTTTTTTTTGACATTTTCTTTCAACGTTTTTTCGTTGTGATTTAATCATCAACAATCACTTTGTCGATTTTTTACTTTTCCAAGCTATCTTGTGACTACATTCATCTCACAATTGAGTTTGACGAAAAATCATGAAAGAAGTAAAAGTATAGCTGCCTATAATTACTGTTTGGTTGATAAGTTTTCACTATTTTTGTCGATTCACTACAACAATTATAATGGAGGATGATACTTAAGTTTGACCAAGATATTTATCATTACTTGACGAAGCCATGGTAACCAGGGAGGTCTTTTTAGTCGCCGCCCATTCGTGCGATAAAGTATTGACAACTAGGCGCAACCCATGAGACGCCGATTAATTTTTCCAAGTTCTACCCAACACTAGCCAAGATTACTTTAGTTAATGAATTTCAAGTTTCAAAGCCTATTCAAATTACCAAGCTAAAGTTGCTTATGTAGTGAAGTTGCAAACAAAGTACTCACAACCATTGACAATTGTTCGACGTTAAAAAGCAATTTCAAGTTCAAGGTTTGAATCTAATCGTATGCGAGCAACGTTCATCTTTTCCAAGTTCAAGCTTCAAATTAGATACTTCACAAGTTCCGCATTCCAACTCGAGGGGGAATATTAAAATATAAGGATCGAGATGGATCGGGATCCATAGATATAAAATATTAACCGCCTAAGATATATGAAGATTTAGAATATATTATTTAGTTATCTTGTACTTAGTCTAGACAAAGTCTTAGGAAACTAAGATACCTAAGTATATATATGCAAATGACCTCTATGTATTCTAGATTATTGAGTTACATTGAGTTGTCAAGTCTATGGAGTTGTGACCAATCAGTCCCACGATTGTAGAGATAATATAATACAACCATTAATGGCTTTCTCCGTGGATGTCGGTCATGATCCTCTGACCGAACCACGTCAACTATTTTGTTCTTCATTTTAGTTCATATCTTCTGATCTATCAACGATCGTGAACTTTCACAACTTGATTGAGCATTTGAGTCATAGTTATTTTATTTCTCATATTCCATAATATCCGATCAGGAGATGTCCTAGTATCCATTAATGTACAAATCATTGAGAAGCATAAAGAAATAAATAGGCTTGTTAATTCATGTAAATAAACCTATTTTATTTTCTGATTACATTGATTCTATTGTTAACTCATAACATAAGACGATGTTAACGTGAAATAGGGCAGAGTTATATAATTTTTTATACTTTATGGAATTGAATTTTATTTTAAGAGCTAAAACATGCCATCTAGTTCTACTCATGAACTACAATTTTAGTAGTAAGGTGTCCCTTGTAAGTTATGTAAAATGTTATTTTTGTTGTCCTTCGTTGACACTTTTGTTACTTTAACCTATTCTTACCACCTATGCAACTGGGCTTGGCTCTATCTCGACTCAGCCAGGTCTGAATCCTGAGCCCGCGGAGTTACTGATGCGTAATTTAGGATACACGGCATAATATATATATAGGTAGCCTTAGTGGAGCCTTGATTGTTTGACATGATGTTAATATTTTTTCCCCTATCACTTAAAATTGTAAAAAGGTGGTTTTCCTATAAAAGTTGTGGAAGTCTTAACTTTGGGTTTTCAGTATAAGTTTGTGTATTTTCGTCTTTCTGATTCGTGCCCTCTTTGAACTTCGGTGCAGTTGCTATGAAGCAGAGAAAAAAGTCGAAGGGGCCCAACACCCTATGGATAATATGGATAAACATACTGGTACACCAGTAAGTTCTCTTCTAATACTGCCAAACCTAATAACTGCAAACTTAATAGGGTTCTGATACATATTTAATTACTTCGATAAATCCTAACCTTAAAACAAGACTCCCATTCATTTCAGACATATTTTATGGCTGAAAATGAGAATTTGAAATGAAAAACTTATTTTATTATACATCTGAGATAGATAAAAGAACACAAATACTCGTTGACATTCATCCATTGCTGTATGCCCTAACTATGATGTATACGTTGCTTGTTACCAGAATGACGTGGATATTGATAAGCCGCATGAGATGACAAATTGTCCATCCATTGCTGAGTGTGATGCTCAGAGTAATAAAGCTCGACAAAAACGAGTTTCACAAGTAAATTTTTCCCCTTCTAAATTATGGTCGCAAATATGTTTGTTAGGTTTTGTTTATGTGCTCTTAGTGCAATGGTGTTTTGTTTGGTTGTGTTGCTCACTGCTTGTTTTAAATATGAAACCCGAGTATCCGACACTAGTACCCTGATATTTGGTAATCGGTATAACAAAAAGAAAAATACTAAAAAGGAGTAACCATGTTACATCTTTGATATCCGTATAGCGGTATCCATGCGAGCTAGGGGACAATGTATTAGCAATATGACCATCTCGAAACAATATCAGAAGAAAAGAAGCAAAGACCCTGCAGAAACCATTTTTAGCTGTAAAGAATAATATTGTCTTATTTGTCGAATCAACATCTCTTTTGAAAAGGCAGATTTTATTCTGAAGATCGAAGGGATTGTAGGGTAGAAGAAATTAGTTGTTGTAGGAAAACATAATGCCGAAACAGGACAAAATAATGTTCATCTGAATCATCCTTGTAACGATTAGATAGTAAAATGATTTCAGGTGATTTCAAATGCATCAATGGTGCTTGGATGTATAGTCACGATAGTTTTAGATGTGGAAACTGTTTCTAGTTTTAGGGCGAAGATACATTTTACTCTGATTGTCGTTGTGCCATCAGTGATGAAATCCGAGATGAATTAGAATGCTTTTATGATTGTGTGTTGTGTACGTAACTCTGGTATATGTATTAAGCAATATCAATACTTTGTCTTTCTACTATCAAAGAACAGTTCGAGGTCATTCTATAATTTCTCTCATGATATAGTAATATGGTTTTCTGCAGCTTCGGAAAATGCTTGACCTTCTCGTCCATGCTTGTCAATGTCGACACGCTCAATGTCAGTACCAGAACTGCAGTAAAGCCCAGAGGTTATTTCGCCATGGTATACAATGCAAAACTCGTGCTTCCGGAGGTTGTCCTCTCTGTTACAAAATGTGGTATCTCCTTGTACTTCATGCACGGGTTTGCAAAAAATCAACATGCCATGTACCCCGTTGCAGGTTTGTAGCTACTCTTTTGTGACATTCAACATTTGCTTCTAGATGCCATCCAAGTTTTTTTTGTTGAAAGACCATCCAAGTTTATCAACTAAACACGTATAATTCGTTCGTTCTCTTCTTTAGAAAGAGGCAGTTATAACATAATAATATCTGGTTTTCCCTTTCCTCCACTGTTACTCTAGTAAAAGTTTTGTCTTTCTGTCACGTGGATGCTTTAAGTTTATAGGTATAAAGTTATTAAATAACAAGCCTCAAAGATGACCAATTGGTATTCGATACCTATGGGTGCTTGAGTATTTTGTAGGTTTCGGTTCTGGATCCATATACTATAGAAGTACTGGAACTGATAGAAATCAGAACCCTGACTTTTAACAGGGTTTGATTAGAATTCTGGGTAGCAAGATACTCAAATTGGGATCACTCGCTGACACCCCTAATTTTAACATTTTTCAAACATTGGTTTATTCTCCACTAATATACTATTCTATTGTGCACAGGGATTTAAAAGAACATTTCAAGAAGTTGCCACGACAGTCTGATTCGCAGAGAGCTGCAGTTATGGAAAATGAGACAAAAAGCTGATGAGGTTGCTGGAACCAATTGATATATGTACATAATGAAACGGGTATCTCTAAAAAAAAAAAGATGCTCCAATAAATTGTTCGAAAAGGTTTGTTTTATAATATCATGATTTACCCTTACATATAGATTTGCACATATATTTGAAAAAGCAGAGTCGGCTAGATTATTCATGGCTTGATAGTTGTTCTTGGGATGGGCAAGTTGGGATTTATTGTCTAAGGAATGGAGATGGATTTTCCTCCCAAACTTGGGTGTAATTAAGAGAGAGAGAGAGAATTGTGGGATAAATGACCCAAAAGAGATAATTGTGTTTGTTTGCAGATTGTTATAAGAAAATTGGTTGTGATTTTTATATTAGTTATGGGATGATGCGGACCACCCTTTGGGCTGCTAGTGATATTATCCTCTTTGGTACACCTAGCTCTCACAATTTTAAAAGACCTCACTAGTGAAGAGTGCTTAACCTCTTAAGAAGAAAACCACATTTTGTCTCACCAACTGCACCATCTCCGTCGCAGGTCACATCTTCTTTGGCTTAAGCGACAAGTGGAGACCTATTTTGTTGTATTACTAGGTTTCTGCCGCGTTCGTAGATTCCTCTTAGTTAATCTCCGTCGCGGGTCACATCTTCTTTGGCTTAAGCGACAAGTGGAGACCTATTTTGTTGTATTACTAGGTTTCTGCCGCGTTCGTAGATTCCTCTTAGTTAATCTCCGTCGCGGGTCAAATCTTGAATTGAAAATGAAACACAAAAATGAAGTAAACAAACTATGAATTGAACATGAAGAGTAAGAGGGAGAAAAAAAAAATATAAACTACAGAAAATATAGTGGATAGGGAGAAAATTATGGCAAAAAAATAATTATTTTACCGTATAAATTTTTTTTTTTCTGTCGAAGTAGAAAACTACAAAAGATAACTTTGAGTATCTCCAATGGGACTCAACCCCAACACTTTGAGTGCTACATATGCTTTTTTGGAATTATTGTTAAAAAACCTTCTCCAATGGGACACTTTGTTAAACACTCTATTATGAGGTGTATGCATTTATGATATAGAGTATCAAGAGAGACACTCTAGAATTAGAGTGTGTACATGAGTTTTTTTTAGTGGCCCCACCTCAACCATTTACTTCAATATCATGAGTTTTAGAGTGCATACATTGGAAAAAGTTATTTTTACTAGAGTGTCTTTAATGACCACATAGAACAGAGACGCTTTATAGATTTACTTTTGACACTTAACATGTATAGAGTTTTTCTTGAGTGTCCCATCGCAAATGCTCTTAGGGATTATTTTGGACAATATCCTGACAAACTTACCGCATAAATTTGTCGGAAGCTGTTAAAAGCAACCGAAAAATTGTTGCTAGCACCCGGGGGAAGAGATTGACTATGGTTAATCCCCGTTGACCCCAAACATTTAGTGGAACACATGTATAAAGGTCTCAGATCGACCTGTTGGAAACCCAAGCAAACCTTCAGACTCCGACCAGTTCAAAATGTTTCGAACTATCCAGTCCGAAAGTTTAGGTCAAGTCTCGGACTAACCAGTCTGAGACCAATCCGAGAGGATTTTTAATGGTGGTTGTTGGAACCAAGGTTTTTTCTCTCTCTAACTCTTCATCCTAGATCAAGGTTGGTTTGGAACCAAGGTTCTTTCCATGGTGGTTTGACTATTCTTCTCTCTCTAAAACAAGGTTCTTTACTCCCTCTAACTAAAGGAGATATCATTCCGTCTAAAGGAGATGTCCTTCTGAAGGAGTGTCCTTCGATCAAGATGACAATGCGCTCAATTCGTCAGATAGGACAATAATGACTTTCTGCAAAAGATCATCTAGTTCGGTCAATTTAGGGATCATAATGCTTAGCTAGAAGCCAATTACGATCGCCGGATCACTTTACTGATCTGCGACTAATTTCGACCGGATCGTACAACGGGTTACACCAAAGAGTGACAGTTTGATCAGATGGGGTTAAAAGAGTAGATCAGATCAAATCTAATAGGCACAAAAGGTTCGGGTGAGATCCAGACAAAGATAGAAGTAACCAGACCCAAAAGGGAGGCCCAGATCAAAGGGAAGGGGTCGGCCATGTCATGGCCGACCATGGCAAAGGGGCGGCCAGGCCCAACCCACTAATTGGGCTGCCCTGGCCGACCACTCAAATGAGGCCCAGATGAGACAAAACTCCCATCTGGAAATCCTGCTCAGAATGGGATTCTAAGTCTTATCTTTTATGGAGGTCTCATTAAATCTTAATTCGAACGAGTTTCTAACTTTAGGATTCTCTATATACAGACCAATATTTGAATAGAAAAGGTGTGAAAGTTTCTCTAGAGAAAATCTATCTCTACAACCATTGAGTGGAGAGAGATATTTTAGAGAAAAAACTCTCATTCTATTTATCTAGTTAAAGAAGAAGAGTTCTTCGTCTCAACCTCTCGATAAGGTCCTTGCTGACTGTAAAGGCGGGAGATCAAGTCGTTTTCTCGGGTATCTCAAGTAGATGATATGCAATTTGAAGCTCTCATCTTCGGGATAAAGGCATTAGATTTAGTTCGAGGGAAAACGATTAAGGTAAATATCTATCCCGTTCTAGTTTATCTTTAGTTCTTGCATGTGATCCTGTTAGTTTTAGACGTACTAGACGTCTAAAACTGCTTAGAACACTAGGTGACTCCAAAACCCAACACTAACTCCTCATTGTATATCGATGTTTGAAAACAAAGTTATGAGGACAGAATGAGTGCTCAGAGGGCAGAATGAGTGCTTAGAGGCACCCGACGCGAATAACAATTCCGGTTGGTTCCTTTAGCCGCTCGCATTTTGTAGGCATAACTTTTTCCCCCCGGAAGCGATGGTTTTCAAAATATGCGTATCTCACAAACACAAATAATATTTTAATTGGGCTTTAGGTTCTTTAATATGTTATTGAACTTTAGACTCCTTTCATTAGCTGTTGGATTTAAGCGGTTTTCGTATTTATCACATCTTTGTGATGTATCTATGCTTTTTAGTCACTAACATAGACCATAGATCTTGTGATATAACAAGAAATGAATATGTTGATTGGAATATTCCCATTAATTAGACTTGGCCAACGCTTTGGGGAAAGGTAAATAGTTTCCGGGGTGTGAAGTTTTGGGTGGAAACAAAAAAAATTAGATTTTTTTATTTCCCCCAAACAACCAAATCCTTTTCAGCTTCTTCTTTTCTCCGGCGGCTCCACCATCTCCGGCGACAATTTTTTTTTATTCTCCTCTCCATCTCCGGCGATGGGGAGGAGCCCCTTCGCCGGAGGTCTGGTTTCCAGACGAAACCAGATCTGGTTTCGTCTGGTTATTAAACCAGACGAGCTCCGGCGAACGGGCTCCTCCCCTTCGCCGGAGCCATTGCGAAGAAAGAGAGAACAAGAGAAGAGAGGGAAGAAAGAGAGAAGAGAGGGAGAAGAGAGAGAAAGAGAAGAGAGAGAGAAGATGATGAAGTCTCTGGCAACATCCGGTCGACGACTTTTTTCGGCGACATTAAAGTGGTGTTTGGTTTAACTTTTTTTGTTTTCCACCGTCTTCCCCGCAAACTTTAATGCTTTCGCCAAAACAGTGGACATTAGACTTTAGTAGGGGTGGGAATCGGGCGGGTATGGGCGCCCACGGGTATACTAGCTTCGGGCTCGGGTGGGTCGGGTAGATTAGGCGTTTGGCTATTAGGGAAACCGGGCGAATCGGGCGGGTACTTTTCAAAATTCTCTTACCCACAACCCGCTAATATAGTCGGGCCATCCGGGTTCAGGCGAATCGAGTGTCGGGTTAAAAGCTAGCTTGATTAAAGCTTCCTACCTGCTGTCGTGATACAACTCCATATTCTTAGTCCAAACCTGTGTTATAGAAGTGATACACACTTCACTCTCAATCTTGGATCCGAGCAACATAGTTTGATTAAAGAAATAACCTCCTACCACTTTATAAAGCTTTGAACCAAACTCTCACTTGTAAAGGGACAATGTGGGACTATGTGAAATCAAGTTACCTTGAGTTGGAAATCTTCTATGGGGACTTGAAGATAGTCCCAAATTGGGAACAGAAGGAAATCTTCCACGGAGATAGACTTATAAAGTCAACCCCAACTCTTGAAGCCTAGTTTCATTAGTGCTCATATCAAATAAGACATAATAAACACTAACTTTTGCGGGTGTCCAATGGACAATATGACTCGGGCTCGGGTGTGAGCGGGGGTGCGGGTAAGGTCTTCCACCCGTGCCCGCCCACTATTTTTCATCAGGTCGGGCGGGTTATGCCTGTTTCGGACATGGGCGTCCATGGGTTGTTTCGGACACGGGTGCCCGTAGTGGGTAACGGGCAGCCCCGTAAAAATCCCACCCCCAGTGACTTTAGTAATGGGAAGGGGTAACTTCTAAAAAGTCCACTTCCAAAAGTCCATATAAATTTGGTAGCTCGCGATTTACTATATCAATATTGAAGTTTTACCTCTAAAAAGTCCGAGGGATGATCTCATCATCTAAAAATCTGAAGAAACTCTTTCTGACTCTCATCACAACGATCTTCTTTCTAGGGTTTACTTTCTCTCTCTAAAAGTTCAATTATTGGAGGAAAGGATTTTGATATTTATTATCAAAATGAGGTTCGATTCCTTCTATCTAATTTAAAATTTGATTACAAAATTGATACTTTTATTGTTCTTTCTCTTCCTTTCAATTTAATAAGGACAGATTTTAATGGTTCTCTTTGATTCAGTAGTTTTTATAATCGTTTTTGATGGATTCGATTTGTTCTTTATGAATTTAATAATTACCTTAATCGTTGGAGTGACGATTAGGGTTTTTCTGATGGATTCCATTCAGTTGTTTCAGTTTTGACTTTTAGGATCATCTGATTAAATGCTTCCTCTTACCATTAAGAAGATGACCTAGATAAAATACAAATGATGAATTTAAGGAAGCTAAAGAAACCTCGGGCGAAATTTATGCGAACAAACTTAGTTTTTGAAAACAAGTGATGATTTTGTTAGGTATTAGAATAAGTAAGAAAAGAATGTGAGCTTTTTCTTATATTTAATTACTAATATTGTTTAAGTATATGTTTCTATTGATAATTAGATTTCATGACTTGATTGAGTATTCAAGTCATAGTTATTTTATTTCCCATGTTCCAAAATATCCCATTAGAAGATGTCCTAATATCCATTAATGAAGGGATCATTGAGAAGCGATGTTAATCAGAAAATAAAATAGATTTATTTACATGTGTAAGTAAACCTATTCTATTTTCTGATTACGTCGCTTCTATAGTTAATCGGTAGCATAGACGATGGTAACATGAAGTGGGACGGAGTTGTAGAACTTTTCATACCTTATAGAACAAAACTGCTGCATTTTGGTCTAGATTCATATTTTCCTGAACTTACTCGGTTACTCCATGACGATGACCACGATTTTTCTGAAGAGAATGATGATGGCATTGATGAGACTGTTTAAATTAAGCATAACTTCTTTTGTTCATAAATCTGGATCTCTGAAATTACTTGATCATGTGCAGCTGAAGTATTTCCGACGCCTCACTCTAGACCAGCTGCCTATATTGTTGGTACGTCAACGGTCAATCAACTAGCCCAGTTGGGAGGGTTTGAATCATCAGGTCATACATTTTAAGTCCAATACAGTGACCCAGAGATACTGCATGACTTCTGATATGTTTCATGAGAGCAAGCTCCTAACCAACTCGTCCAAAATGGAGCTTGTTCATTTAGTTCCGAATTGGGAAGATGTAGTTTGCCCTATATGTCTAGATTTCCCACACAATGGAGTCCTACTCCAGTGTACTTCCTATGAGAGAGGTTGTCGACCATTAATGTGTGATACTGACTACACACATTCAAACTGTCTTGATCGCTTTAAAACTGCATTTGGGGAACCAACAACTAGTAGTGATCCTTCAACATCAGAAGAAACAGTTCATCGGATGGAATTCAAAGGAAATGAACGACCCACTTGTCCATTATGTAGAGGAGAAGTTACAGGGTGGGTTGTTATTGATGATATTCGTCTATATCTAAACGAAAAGCTACGACACTGTGAACAAGAGAAATGTACATTTAAGGGCAACTACTTCGAGCTTCAGAATCATTCAAAGCTTGAACATCCTGATGCTCGACCATTGAAGATAGACCCGGCTCAGCAACTTGATTGGGAGAATTTTCAGCAATCCTCTGAGATTATCGATGTTCTTAGTACCATTCATTCTGAGGTTCCACATGTGGTGATTCTAGGGGACTATGTTATTGAGTATGGGGAAGACGAAACACGAGATGAATTTGACGACTACCCTAGGCCTAGGGGTCGTGGAAACTGGTGGACCTCATGTATTTTGTATAAGGTATTTGATAATTGTAGGACATCAAGAAGCCAAAGAAGATCAAGAGTCAGTCAAACGAGAAGAGGCCATCGTCGTTCTAGCTTTGATAGTTCAAATTCTGATGAGGGTTCTCGGACATCTGTTGAAATTGGGGAGTACAGAGCTGATGAGACTGATTACGAGTTCACTACGGGACCTGATCCTTCTATAGAAGGCTCTATTCACCGTAGGTCAGTAAAGCATGTTATTAGAATGGTTCTCATGTTTTGGCTGTTCCACTTGAAGCTCTTATCTGCCATGATATTCTCGCGTTTCTTCTTTGCTATATGATATTCTTTTAGTTCTGTAATTTTCTTCCCTGTAATCAGCTGTTGTCTTCATCATCACTTGATACTTTGCTGTTATTTGGATTTCACAGGTTTCAAAGGCGGCATTCCCGGTTCTATGATCATTAGGTATATTTCATCTTCTTGTATATTTTTTCATTTTTCTTACAATAAGACATGGTCTCTTCTGATCTTACTACTTTCATGTTAGTCTCCGTAGTCCATTTATCTTCTTACCATAAATCATCACCAAGTACCATTATAAAATGTCATCTGATCATCTTAGAGAAACAGCCCACACTTTCAGTTCTATTTTTCTCTGTTAATCTCCCAATTCAGTGAAACCATATTCAACACCTTTAGTCTATCAAAGTATCTCTAGGTTGTGTTTGGCAACACCAGACGAAAAAATGTTAGCCGATAATAGAAAACTATGGATGCGCTCCTAGCAAACTGGCGTTTTCTCGTCTTACATTGCCATATTTGTCTCCTGAACTCTGGCTAGTCAAAAGTAGGAGCACTTCTGTTTATGGTTGCCGAAAACCCTCTTTTTTTCTTGAACACCATCGTCGATATTCTTCCCCGTCCTAGTTATGGGTACTATAGCGAAGTCGTGGTTTTGTACTTTAAATTTTGGGAGATCACATAAAACAGGTGCTGCAAGAATGAATTTGGGTCATATTCGAATTTGAACCGAGTTTTATTACCATCAAATTTTGTTCTACTCAAAAACTTATACATACACACAGACGCGTGCGTGTGTGCTTTTTGTAATTTTTTCACTTGATTTTACCATGATTGCTTATTAAGTTATCCCGAATCTGTTATTTATCAGCGGTTCACTAAAAGAGGGAAGACAATGCTCGTAGTATCGAACAAGAATATCGCTTGCTGATCTTAGTATTGTTTCTTCATGTTAAACAGGAATTTAAGAGCCTTGTCTAGAAGAAACCTCACCCACATAGAAGCTTATTTAATTTTGTGAGAAGTTCATTCCTCCTTCGTGTTTCTCTCTCTACATGTGAGGTAGAGAAGGGAATGTGTATATACATGTGAGAGAGAGAGAAGGTAAATGTTTTCTTTTTTTAAGTTCAAACATACTTTACGAGGTATGACTCCGTGTCTCTAATTCCTGACATATAGAGGGTGGAAACTGGAAACCAACTTGATAACCACTCCAATCAAAAGTGGTTGACTGAATGTAAATGTTACACTTTTGCTTGCTTGATGATATTTTTTTTTTTTTTTTCTGTAAAACTTTACTCCTGTGATAACAGTATCCTGTAATAATATTCAACTTTGTATAATTGTGAGTCACTCACCGTACAACCATAAGTTATGTAAAACATTAAATTTGACCAAAGTTTTGTTGTGTGATTGTCTTTTCACCCAATGTACCATTAAGAAAAAAATAATATGTAAACTATAAAGGGCATAACCGTAGACTACAAATGGTTAGTTTTTATTATAAAATATTGATTTTTTTTCCATTATTAGTCTATAAGCGAAGGAATGGTTTTATTTTAGTATAGAATTACCTGTGTTAGTGTGGAGATGGCCCTTGTTATATGCCATTGGTATCAAATCATGTCCATGGGTCCGTTGGGAAAACAAACCAAGAGCATGTGATCTGCACGGCTGCACGGGCTCGTCGTTCCGAAAGGTGTTAATGGGTGCCTAATACCAGGCAGGTTCGATCCATGGGTTCGAGCATTCATAGCTGGCCACTCGGGAGACGAGTAGGATCCTCACCCAGCTCCTGGTTTTTTTACGCCGGCTCATTACCCGCCTGCATGTATGGGCTCGTTTACTACTGGTGTGACCTACGTGTTCGCCGACAAACTCGATCGACTTAACACATCCAATGGCTGAGTTATATCTTAGCCATTGGACACAAAGGGTGTCTCTTCAAACCCCTAGAACATTCTTTTTGCATTGCCATGTGTCCCAAAAATAGATACGAGCACATTCCGACAATTTAGACAGAAGACTAACTTTGACAGAGTCTCTTCTGTAAATCGAACCGTCCAACCTGTCATATTAAACATGCATTCTCATTTTGACACAACAGTTGAACCAACTTAAATTCTAACAAACTATGGTTCCAAGCCGAACCACTAGAACTCTATTAAACCCGTGCAAGTCTATATATTCTTATACAACTTATGTAATGCGTATATACGTGGAAAAGTATAACTTTGAAGCTAAAGAAAAATAAAGAAATAACACCAAAGAGCCATCGTGCTAGAACCTCTGTAATCCAAGACCATCATCTAATCCCATCACTCCAGATGAACTACTAACTACAAGCCTACATACTAAAAATTGGTAGTAGGTCAGTAATTCACCGACACGAGTCAAGTTAGTAGAGGAGTCCAAAACAAGACGACGAGACAATCTTTTTCGATAGTAGCAGACACACACACACACTGATATATATATATATATATATATATATATATATATATATATATATATATCAATCATGGACTAGCAAACAATAACAGACTTAACTGCATACCCATGGTTGACTCTTAATCGACAGAGAGTTACCCAGAGAACTATATAATACGTTGCCCAGTACCATCCCGTACCAACACTAACCAAAATACCAATAGTTTCTCAAGAAAGTATCTTACCCTTAAGTAGGTAAGTCACTTTCTCCCTAGATGACCCAACATTCATTGATAAGCTAATATCATGACAAGTATATACAACTTGCTAATTAGATACGTTTTTGCTTCACCGAATTCGAATAGTCAGTGTTAAGATGGAATGCTTGTTATCATCTGTACCTTAACATGCAACTATTTCGTGGTATTTTTCCAAAAGTATATATTATATTAAAAGTAGAAAACTTATATACGTTTCTTGTAAGAAAACATTCTCCACCTACAATATCAAAAGATTCGGAACTCGCTCGTTTGCCCTCGAATGAGATTGAACTTTTTAATCTGTTACTTATCTTGTAAAACAAGGAAGTAGTCATATCATACAAAGGGAAGTGATTCCATTCAACCAAGGGGCTAGAAAAGAAAGAGGGAAGAAGATATAAAAAGAAGGAGAATGACGATGATGGTCGGAAATGGTAGTGGAGGTATTAGCTGATGGTGGTTGGAATTGGTGGTGGAGGTATTAGCGGAGTTGATGTTGGTGGTTGGGGAGGGGAAGATGAAGGACGTAGAAACTAAAAAAATATTAAAGATGGGTAAGTGGGTGTTTGGAGGAAACAAAAGAGTACTAACTTTTCTTGTTTTCTCCAAAAGTTTGTACCCTAGAAAATATCATGAGTTAATTCCTATATGGCCCCCTACTTTGTGACCAGCTTCCTTTATGGCCCCCTTTTTTTTCGTAAATTCAAATATAGCCCCCTATTTTCAAGTAAATGTCATTACTACCCTTCTTAATTCTAAATTTAAAACATTTAAAAAAAGTTATTTCCACCTCACCCCTCTCTCTCTCTCTCCACCTCATCTTTCTCTACAACTCACCCCTCTCTCTTTCCAACTCACCTCTCTCTCTCTCCAACTCACCCTCTCTCTCTCTCCAACTCACCTTCATCTTCTCCGATTGAAGTCGCCGGCCGGAGATTTTTCCGGCCGGCGACTTCCAAAAAAAAAAAAAATTTTCTCTCATCTCTCTCTCTCTCTAAAAATCCGGCGAAGGGGGTTTCCCTTCGCCGGAGCTGTGAACAGACCGATCTGGTCTGTTCACGGCAGACCTTCAAAGGAGAGGAGTTAAATATAGATTAACCAACATCCTAATCATGATTAACCACTAATTAATCGGATCTCTCTCTCTCCTCTGTCATTTTTACACCATCTTAAGCCACACTAATAACATTATTCAAATCAATATCACCACCATTACTGAAATTATTAGTAACTTGATAACCTGAATGCCTTGATGATGATGATGACGACGAAGATGATGAGATTGACATCTTCTGATGATGATGATGATGATCAGTTGAAGTAGTAGTAGTAGTAGCCAGATTCAACGACAAATCCGTGTGAAATTTTGAATCCAAGGTTAGATCTTTCATTCTTGAAGCTGGTGGAATCGATGAAACAATATTCATCTGTGAATTAGTTAAATCGGTGAGATTTGATGAAGTATTCATGGAGATTCCGAGATTTAATTGAAAAGGAGGTGGAATTGATGATGAAGGAAATTGCTGATGATGATGATTATCAAGTTCAGTTGTAATATCGAATAAACTAGATCTCCGACGTCGCCGATTGAGATTACTTCGTCGGAGAAAATATTTCTGTGCGTGACTTGCTACTTGTGTTGGTGTTCTTGTTTTAACAAAAATTCTTGAAATTCCTCTCCAATCTCCTTTACCTACTTTCTGTAAACCTAACAAAAACAATCGATGTTCTTCTTCTGTCCATGGAACTCCTGAAATCATCAATATAGTTAGAGAGAGAGAAAGTTCTAGAGAGAGAGATGATAAGGTTATAGATCTGGTAAGTAGTACCTCTCTTTGAAGGTCTGCCGTGAACAGACCAGATCGGTCTGTTCACGGTTCCGGCGAAGGGAAACCCCCTTCGCCGGATTTTTAGAGAGAGAGAGATGAGAGAAAATTTTTTTTTTTTTTTTTTGGAAGTCGCCGGCCGGAAAAATCTCCGGCCGGCGACTTCAATCGGAGAAGATGAAGGTGAGTTGGAGAGAGGGGTGAGTTGGAGAGAGAGAGGGGTGAGTTGGAGAGAGAGAGGGGTGAGTTGGAGAAAGAGAGAGAGGTGAGTTGGAGAAAGAGAGAGAGGTGAGTTGGAAAGAGAGGTGATGTGGAGAGAGAGAGTTGACATGGAGAGAGATGTGTGGTGGAGAGGAAATGAGGTGGAATTATAATTTTATTTTTATTTTTAATTTTGAAAAAAGATTTTAAGGAAGGGTAGTTAGGACAATTACATAAAAAAAGGGGGTCATATTTGAATTTACGAAAAAAAGGGGGCCATAAAGGAAGCTGGTCACAAAGTAGGGGGCCATATAGGAATTAACTCAAATATCATTGTTTCTCCGAAAGTGGGGACAAAATAAATACAGGTACTCTCGCTCGAGTCAATTTTAATATCGGGAGTGCTACATGTACAAAATTCGTGACTTAATTTTCCATTTCACTAAAAGACAAAAGTTTTACAAAGTGTGACTTAAATCTGGACCATTCCTTTAAACGTGTGACTCATCGAGTCAAGAACTAGGTTATTTTTAAATCAGGATAATCAGGCTGGTTCCGTCTCCAGTCCGGTTCCTAATTCCCACTCTCTATTTCTTCCATACCACTCCAACAACGATTTCCTTTATTTCTTTGTTCTTCACTTCTTTTAGAGAGAGAGAGAGAAAAAAAAAAAAAGAGATGGATCCAAAACTCACAGAGGTAACTCAGTTATTCGAACGATTCAAAGCTGCTTTCGTTAGGAATGATCTCGATACTTGCACAAATTTACTCTCTCAGCTTAAGGTAATCACCATTATTCACAAACCCTAACCCTAAAATTCCCTTTTTTTTTTCTTCTTATAGCATGTTTAAGATCAACTGTTCGTTCTTTTGTTGCTTTGGAGTTTAGTGCTCTGGGTTACTCATGAATCTAATCTTTGAATATGATTTTCCTACGGTATCCTGAAACTATGAAAATTCTTCAAAGAAGGAACCTTGTTTTAGGGTTAAACATACTTGGGTATAGTGAATATCAGTGATTTAGTAGAAGTTACTTTGTGGGTTGAGTTCCTTCTGGAAAATTAACTTTCGAAGAAGCTCGAATTCTCAATTTTGGTTCTTTACTACTGTTTTTCTTTAGGTCATGTTGACAGAATTTAGAAGCCTACCACCAATGTTGGAAGCATCACCTAATGCGGTTCATGAATTGTCCATTGCAAGTAAGATCCATTTCAAACTGTTACTTTTTCGTTTAATTCTGTTTCGTTATAGCAAGTGGTAACATACTTACTGGTATGTAATTGTATATTTTATGTTTTCTGTGATCTTCTCTACCCTCTTAGAGAAGATAGACATGAAGTGTTTTTCTTGCATATCACTTTGTTGCTTACGGTAGGCACCTCCAATAGAACTCTTGTTCTAGAAATTTTGTTGTGGAGGTCGAAAGGATTTAGACGGTTCGGCTATGAGAGATTGGACTTCTCTTACGTGTTAGTTAGACTGCGTTTTCCAACTTACTGAAAAGTATTTGGTTCGATACATACAAAATTGATAGTGAATTTGAGCTTAGAAAGGATAGCGGTTGCACGACCCTTGGTTTCTTCCGATATTTCTCTCTCTAGATTTAGTTTTATGCTACGTGCATATCTATCTATTCCTACCATCAATTCATTAGGTGCAACGCATTAATTTTAGCCTAAGTCAGACCAATGATGATCTTCTTAACAAATATCTGGTGGAGGACTCTATGAAGCGGAAATCTCTGAATGAAATAATACGTATTATAGAATAGGGCGGCTTGCTCTGACCAACACTCCACTTTGCTATTAGATAAGGGTAAGCAACGAAACAAACAGGTTTTTTTCCACTACTAGAGACTGTTAGATGCTTCAGACCCACAAACTCCAAGTTGGGTTTAGTCCTCCACCAACCAAGCTTGATGCAATTTCCAATTTAGTGCAGCTATCCTAACATGTGAATGGAATTTTTATTTCCAGCAGCATGCATATCCTTAGTTCATGGATCCTTTTAGTAAGCTTATATATAGTTCTATAACCGAAGTACATTTTAGCATTATGTAGGTGTTTAAGATCTTAATATCTTGTAGTATTATTCATAGTTTATAATTACATTGTTGTATGATGTTTACTATGATAAATTTCAGGGGACATATATGAGCATGCTGTTGTTCTTAGTGTGAAGGCAGAAGATCAAGAGGCCTTTGAGAGGGATTTCTTTCAGTTGAAACCTTACTATACAGATACAAGGTAAGCATCTCGGGTTGTTTTCTTCTGAGAGGTGTATGAATCTTTAATATAGTAATATTTCAAAAGTTAACTTTCTCGTCTCCTTCTAATATCACTTATGTTTTGCTTACCAGTAACCGTCTCCCACCATCCCCTCAGGAGTATCCTATCTTGGGCCTTAACCTTCTAAGGCTCCTGGTCCAAAATAGGATTGCAGAATTCCACACTGAACTAGAGCTTCTCTCTGCATCTGCTATGGAGAATCCTTGCATAAAGCATGCGGTCGTACTGGAGCAATCTTTCATGGAGGGGGCTTATAATCGTGTGCTGAGTGCTAGACAAACTGTTCCACATGAGACTTATGTCTACTTCATGGATCTTTTGGCAAAAACAGTTAGGTAGTATTGGTATTCTTAAACAACATTATTTCGTTATCGACCTTTAGGAAAATTCAATAACTATCAGATAAAATAAACATGGTTTGCCATTTACACCGATTAGTGTGTTAGATCTGGTAAAAGTAGCTTTTGATTTTCAGATATTATAAAAAATAATTTTACATAAGCAACTATAGAGTTTTATAGCTATCTTGGGTGAGACCGGTCAGAGAGGGAATTCTTGTCTTTCAATAAGCGTAGGACAACTGTTTAATTGTCGACCCAGCATTACCTAGATTTCCCCTTTCGAACTTCATTATAAAAAATAAAGTCATTACTCATTAATCTTCTTAAAACATTTCAAAAAGGAAATCAAGCTTCGTTAATTTTCTTAAAACATTTCCGCTTCTTGTAGAGATGAAATCGCGGGTTGCAGCGAGAAGGCATATGACTCCCTTTCTCTCATTGATGCCAAACAAATATTGATGTTCTCTTCTGATCAAGAGTTGGCTGAGTATGTAACACAGGTACAGAACTTTCTCTCTCTAAATCAGGACTTGGTGGTCTTAATTTTGTTTGTTTGTTATATTTTGTCTATATGATGGGATGATCGGAAGTTTCTACCGATCAAATCTGGCATCTGCATTCTAGAACATACTAATAGGCACAGGATTTAGGGGTGGGAGTTTGGTTGCGACTAACCATGGGTACTGAAGTCTTTGTACGGTCTGGGCCATGTAAAAGATTTATTTGCCCAAACTTGGGAGTCCGACTAATCAACATAATCAAATACGAAAACCAGTTCGTTGACAGACGAACAATGCCAACATTTATTCATGATATAATAAGATCAAATTATCTGTATCTGATACTATTCGTTGCTTGCAGGAGCGCCCGGACTGGGAGATCAAGAAAGGAGTTGTATTTTTTCAGAAAGGAAAAGAGTCTGCACCGTGCAAGGAAATACCTTCACTGCAACTCATCAATCAGACTCTCAGCTACGCAAGAGAGTTGGAAAGAATCGTATAGAACAAACAAGTTTCTCCGTGGAAACTCGTATTCCTAAATGCGAATTTGAGACTCATTTCAGTCAGAGAAAGAACATCTCACTATGACCAGAACAAAAAACGAAGATTAGGATAGTTCTATTACTCCTAGATGATCACTTTATGTGTTTCTTTGCTTATTTTATACTTCCATGCATTGTACCACCTGTTTGGTGAGAGAAATTTTAATGGTGTCGTAACTCAAAATATGATGAACTTTGATTAGAAATGGTAAGATTCAAGCCTTGGTTTCTTCAGTGGAGAGACATATAATGTCTTATGCTTCTATTTTGTTCTATTGTCTGAATCTGATTGGTTTAACTCTTTTAGATCTGAATCTTCTGAATCAAACTGATCTGAAATCGACTCATCTGACTTGGAAAGAAAAACAAATATGTATAGAGACAGATGACATCTATATATACAAAAACATATGGTGATAATGGGATGTTTGTCTCGCATTACTTAGTCTGAGGCTCTGAGTTCTATGAGCAATACTGGCTGGTATTGCTCATGAAACGTACAATTGTACATGAGATATGGATGTCAAAACGTTTGTCCCAATCTAACACCTCATCTCCTAAGGTGAATTCCGTCTACGATTGGTTTAGCTTCTCCTTTTTCACAATTTATTGCTCTTGTATGCGTCATTTTGGTGTTGATTGTGTAAGCATTTTGGTCACGAATGACCAAGTTAATTCCAACATTTTCCATAATGTTTTTTTAGAGCCGCATCGACTTAGATTTTGTAAATTAAAAAGGAAGAGGGATCCATCCTACATGCCTGGGTCTATTATCAAGAGCATGCCCCATATTATTGTTACATTTTTGAAATGCATGACTTGTAACCCGTCGGAGGAAGTTGTCTTGTGTGTATGTTATATTTTCCTCGACCCGTTGTAGCATATTATGATTACTTTTTAAATGTTCGAATTTTGTGGCGCTGACGAAATTGCTTGTCATGTAAGGCACACATTATATTTTTTGTTATCACTTTGTAACGTACTCAAGTAATTAAGTCTTGCGTAACGTGTTCGAAAGAATTCTTTGTGACCTACGAGTATAGGTTATACTTGACATATCACGTAAGAGATCAGCGTGGCTAGTTAGGGACCCACCCGTGATAATACGGAAGGTCGCTATTTTGCCGCCTGTAGTTTAATTCTAGGGGCATGTAGATTTGACTCAAATTGACGCGCAACTTCAATTTCACTTCAACAATTAACGTGTCTACATTTACTCTTTAATCTCCATATTCACCCCCTCTTAGCACCACCCCCGACCCCGACCACTTTTTCGATGAAGCACCATTCTGAGAAGAAGGTAAAATTCTCACACGAAATCCTAAAACCCTCGATCGGCGACTCAAGCCGTCCACGAAACACTATCGAGACACTAAACCCCTTGAGGAGTTGAGGGTTCCCCAAAGCTCTGGCCATATAAAAGCTAAAAGCTTAAGAAAATTTCGACATTAATTCAGCAAGTTCGTTATGACCAGTAACATTCTCAAATCTTCCCGCTTTTTATCCAACGAATATCTCCGATCTGTTCCCCCAAAATTAAACCCTAAAAAACCCTTCTTTGATCCAACAAAAACTGAATATCTAAATCTATTAGAGAGATGTTCAAACATGAAAGAACTAAAACAAATTCATTCTCAGTTAATCACCATTGGTTTAATTCGATACACTTACATTAAAAGCAGACTTTTATCTTTCAGTTCAATATCTGAATATAGAGATTTAAGCTATTCTGAATCAATTTTTCGTCAAATTCAATTACCCACTATCTTTAATTGGAACACCATGATCAAAGCTTACTCAAAAAGTTCAAACCCAGAAAAGGGTATTTTGATTTATGTCCAAATGAGATGTGAAAATGTTAGTCCTAATGTTCATACTTTCCCCATTTTGATCAAATCATGCCCTAATTGCATTTCACTTTCTACAGTTCATGGACAGATATTGAAATTTGCATTAGATTTGGATGTTTATATTACTAGTTCTTTGATTAATAAATACTCTAGTTATGGATTGATGGGATTAGCTCATAAAGTGTTTAATGAAAGTCTTGATAGAAATATAGTTTGTTGGACTAGTTTGATTACTGGGTACTGTGGTAATGGGTTGGTAACTGAAGCTCGGAAACTGTTCGATGTAATGCCTGAGAGAAATGATGTTTCTTGGAGTGCCATGGTTTCTGGGTACGTTCGAAACGGTTGCTATAATGAAGCAATTTTGTTGTTTCGGGAGTTAAAGGATCACTCGTGTTTGAAGCCTAATCGATCTCTTTTATCGAGTGTTCTTAATGCATGTGCAAGCTTAGGTGCTGCGGAAGAGGGAAAGTTCATCCATTCCTTCATAGATGATAATGGTTTGGTTTATGGGCTTGAGTTAGGAACTGCATTGCTAGATTTCTATGCAAAATGTGGTTCGGTAGATATGGCAGAAAAAGTTTTTCACAAGATGCCCAAGAAAGATGTGACAGCATGGAGTGCAATGATCTCTGGTCTCGCCATTAATGGGTACTCTGAATCAGCTTTAAAGGTTTTTGTGGAGATGGAGAAGAGTGAAGTCAAACCGAATGCCATAACTTTTATTGGGATTCTTACAGCTTGTGTCCATGGAGGTTTGGTCGATGAAGGAAGGGGATATTTTGCAAATATGAAAGATAGTTATGGCATTTCACCAACTATTGAGCATTATGGATGCATCGTCGATTTATTAGGCCGGGCAGGACAAATAGAAGAAGCACAGAAATTTATTAGTACAATGCCGTTAAAACCAGATAAGATTATTTGGGGAGCTTTACTTAATGGGTGTTTAATGCATGGGTATGTCGAATTGGGCATGACAGTCGGGGAGCACTTACTCGAAACAGATCCTCTACACAGTGGGAGATATGTCCTTTTGGCGAATATGTATGCCGAAATGGGTAGGTGGGATGATGTTTCGAGGCTAAGGAATATGATGAAGAAGAGAAATGTAGCTGCAGGTCCTGGATGGAGTTTTATTGAGATCAATGGAGATATACATCGATTTATAGCTTATGATAATTCTCATCCGAAAGCATCCGAAATCTACCAATTATTGAACCAAATGAACAAGGGTTTGAATAGTTTTAACTATGAAAGATTAAGGGATTTGGCATTATAATTGATCTCCATAGTTCTCTTCGTTGTAATCATCAAATTGCTACTAATTTCAGATTATTCAGCCAATCGATGTAAGTGCCTATTAAAGTCTCATGGAGGGTTTCTATCCCTGATCCCTCCATGGAACCAAGGAGTTTCTTTCCTATATTTTATAGTATTCTCATTTATTTTGAATTCAGGTTACTAAATTAGTCATGGTTGAAGCAATCTTTCTGTAACTTGCAGCAAGCTTTCATGGGGGGAGCTTACTGCCGTGTCTTGAGTACTCAAAGTGTGTAACGTGGGACTTATATTTACTCATCGATCTCCTGGTGAAGACAGTAAGGTACTAAGGTAGTATTCTTAAACTACATTATTCGGTATTAATATTTAGGGAAGTTCAATAAATGTAAATATAACTTAGATTTGCCACTGAAACTGATATGTTTGCCAGACTGTTAATTCATTTCTTTGTTGTTTCGGAAGTTAAAAATCAAATGTATCATGAACAATAAAACATACTGCTGCATAGTTGTGATGATAGCCAGTCTTGTAGATCTCTTGGGTGTGACCTATCAAAGCCCAAAGGGTAAGAGTAAGTCCTTTTGTCTTCGCTTGCTAATGCATCGGAAAAATTTCTTAGCCAGCTACCTAGGTTTTCCCCTTCCGAACTTAATTATCGAAAATAAATTCATTGAGCTTTATAAAATGTTTCGTCTCCTTGTAAAGATGAAATTTCAGGATGCAGCAAGAAGGCGCACGAGTCTATGACTATTTCTCTTTGATGGCAAACAATTGTCGATGTTCTCTTCTGACCAAGAGTTATCTGAGTATCTTTATATCAAGAACCTGTGTTTGTTATATCTTATCGAATATGTGATCTATGGGAAGTTTAATCAAATAGCACATGGTATTTGGCAGTTGGGACATGCATATTTGACATGGGTCAACTTCTTTTACTTAACATTCAATACTTT
The DNA here is from genome assembly GCF_041429995.1 of Eschscholzia californica. NCBI lineage: Eukaryota > Viridiplantae > Streptophyta > Magnoliopsida > Ranunculales > Papaveraceae > Eschscholzia > Eschscholzia californica. The sequence goes on along the minus strand of NW_028238472.1, from coordinate 14,110,501 downwards.
CTCTTAGTAACTGAAATGAATTGTTTATTCATTCTCTAGTTTGGTGCCGGTTGTTGGAGTTGTCACCATCGGGTCTTGAGTTACTTATAGGTGTTGAACGATAAGAAATCGTACATGCATTTCACTTCTTTTAAAGGAGGAATGAGGTTAATAATGGCAACACATGCATTCGTTAACTTTAAAAAGATTGAATTTTCTATATCTCATAAGAATCTTTGTTTGTAGGTGACTGGGAAATAAAGACTGGAGTTTAATTTTTATAGAGAGGAAAAGAATCTGCACTTTGCAAGGAGATATTTCACTGCAAATCATCAATCAGACTCTTCTCAGATATGCTAGAGAGTTGGAACGAGAGAGATGGAGCTAGACCAGTGAGTTATTACACTTTCCTCAAACGATGACTGCTTCCGAGCCAAGCTTCTGGTTGTCATAGCTCAGATCACTTTCTTTCCACTAAGCGAGTGCTTAGGTATGATTTTTCTTAAGGTTCAACAGACTTTTTAAAGGGAATAGGAACCCAGAACGCCTCTAACCCCTGACCTTGAGGTCAGAAACAAAGTTCTTGGCTGCTCCAGCCGGGGGGAGGGGGGGTGTCTTTGGCATCCATATAGTCGGCTTGTTCCAACTATCTTGGCATGTAATCGGACTATTTTTGGGACTGGTAAAGCAGAACGGGGTCGTCACTAAACTCTCCGTTAGGTAATTCAGGTGCCCCATCACCTACAAAATACTTGATGGTGATGGTTGTAGAGAACATATTTTCACGTAGTTGTTTAAATTTTGTAAAACATTGGAAGGTATCTGACCTTGCTCTGAGAGGATAAAGCGAGACATTTCTGACGAAGTCATCTAGGAACAGGATGTAATGCTTGTAGTCTTCTTTACATGATACAGGTGAGGGACCTTAGATATCTCAATGAATCACATATAAAGGAGAAGTAGTTAGACATTCTGAGTGGGCAAAGGGAAGTGCTTTTCTCTTGCTTAATCGACAGAAATGACATGGTCCTTCTGAGTCTTTGAGAAAAATGTGTATAATCTTATTTCTGTATAAAAGATATGCTTCTTGAGAAGTTGATGGCTGAACTCGAAAAGTAATAGGATAAAGATTGTGGTTATATCATGAGTTATATGACTCGAAGCTCCTGTATCTGCCGACGAAACTGTTGCTACTGATGTGTTTGAGGTGTTAACTCAGATTTAACTTGGTCAGAACTATCTCCTTTTTTTCATAGAGATTTTTCTTTTTAAAATTGTTTGTTGAAACACTGTTATTTTGATTGTTGTTGCTGTTAAATATTTATATTCATCTTCAGGTGGTGCATACCTAAATCTGCACTCTGAAGCTAAATGCCCCCATTTTCGACAGATTCCACAAGGTATACTTGTGAAATCGAAATCAATAGCCTTCTCCCCTGCTTGATAAGATCTTGTTTGTTGAGATTGATTAATTTGTTTAGAATATTGATTCGGTTGTCTAGTTTGTTGAAAGCGATTACCTCTTAATGGTTGATTCAGTCGACTTTGTGACATGAATTGTTCTTCCTTTGCAAAATAAACTGCATTTGTGTCTTCTGATTTTGTAAGCTCAGTTGTCGCTCATACAGTTGTGGAACAATACATGCTAATTTGGAAGATTACCAATCAAAAAATTGGTAACCGTGGTTCACCATGTTCAACTATTAGCAGAGACAGAGTGTGTGTGTGAAAGAAAAACAAAAATCATTACACAGAAACCATCACTTCCTTCACCATTGATTCACTGTGATTCACCATTGGCGTGTGGAACACTTTTTTTGAGGTTTCCCCTTCAATCTCAAATCACTCACCTTTAGCAGAAAAAATCGCAAACTACACCAATAAAAGATTGATCGAAGCTTAATACATTGTTGATTATCTTCAATAAAATAGATTTTTTTTTTTTTTTGAGAAATCGACTACGATCTACGTTAGTCGTTACAAAGCATTTTTTTTGAGCGAGTCGTTACAAGGCATTGATACATCATGAAAGATGTGATGAGCACGATAATCGCCAAATTTAAATGAAATAGGCCTAGAGCCTGACAACATGAAAGAGGCCTAAAACAGGACAAATTTATTATATTATTTACTTTATATATGCCTATATTACATGTGATATATCTTGATGTCAAACTGCTTCCAACGAGATAAGGTTTCACGACCTCATAGGCTTAAAAGGGGTGTGCTTAAGAGGGGTGTCCAACCGCTACACCAAAATGTGGTAGACCAAAACATTAGAAGTTAACTTGAGGGGGAATGAAAAAAAACAACACAATGCCCCAATTAAAATATTGACCACTTTCCAATCCTCGGGTACTTTTATTCCAACTTCTACAAATTATGAGAAAAATAAAAAATAAAAATGAAGTCGAATAGTTTTTTTTTTTTTGAACTAAATGAAGTCAAATAGTCAAAAGAAGATTTCTGTTGAATGTAATATTTAACCCAAGAAAACACAAAAAAAAAAGTTATTTTTAGACAAAAGAAAACATATTACGGGGATAAGTCAAAATTTTAAGAGTTAATTGTCCACCACCCTATGGTGTAACGGTTGGACACCCCTCTTAAGACCATGAGGTCGTGGGATCGAGTCTCGGTGGAAGCTGTTGCCATCAAGATTTATCCTATGTAATGTAGGCTATAAATAATGTAATAATTTGTCGGGCTTTAGGCCTCTTTGTTGTCGGGCTTTAGGCCTCTTTCATTCTCGGTTTAAATTAGGCGGTTGTCGTGCTTATTACATCTCCATGATGCATCAATGCCTTGTAACGACTAACGTTGATCGTAGTCGAATTCTCAAAAAAAAAAAAAAAAAGAGTTAATTCCTATATGGCCCCCTACTTTGTGACCAGCTTCCTTTATGGCCCCCTTTTTTTCGTAAATTCAAATATGGCCCCCTATTTTCAGTTAAATGTCATTACTACCCTTCTTATTAATAAATTTAAAACATTTAAAAAGAAATTATTTCCACCTCACCCCTCTCTCTCTCCACCTTATCTCTCCCTACACCTCACCCCTCTCTCTCTCTCTCCAATTCACCTCTCTCTCTCCAACTCACCTCTCTCTCTCTCTCTCCAACTCACCTCTCTCTCTCTCCAACTCACCCCTTTCTTCTCCGGCAAGGTGGCCGGCCGGAAAATTTTCCGGCCGGCCACCTTCAAACCTAAAAAAAAATAAAAAATTTCTCTCTCTAATTTTTTTTTTTTTTTAATCTCTCAACTCTCTCTCTCTCTAAAACTCCGGCGAAGGGGGTTTCCCTTCGCCGGAGTCTCTGTTCGTGAACAGCTCTGTTCACGAACAGAGAGCTGTTCGTGAACAGCTCTGTTCACGAACAGAGATCTGTTCGTGAACAGATCTGTTCACGAACAGAGAGCTGTTCGTGAACAGCTCTGTTCACGAACAGAGATCTGTTCACGAACAGTTCCTTCGGCGAAGGGAAACCCCCTTCGCCGGAGTTTTAGAGAGAGAGAGAGAGTTGAGAGATTTTTTTTTAAAAAAAAAAATTTAGAGAGAGAGAGGAGAGAGAAATTTTTTTTTTTTTTTTGGTTTGAAGGTGGCCGGCCGGAAAATTTCCCGGCCGGCCACCTTGCCGGAGAAGAAAGGGGTGAGTTGGAGAGAGAGAGGTGAGTTGGAGAGAGAGAGAGAGGTGAATTGTAGGGAGAGATGAGGTGGAGAGAGAGAGGGGTGAGGTGGAGAGAGAGAGAGGGGTGAGGTGGAAATAATTTCTTTTTAAATGTTTTAAATTTATTAATAAGAAGGGTAGTAATGACATTTAACTGAAAATAGGGGGCCATATTTGAATTTACGAAAAAAAAAGGGGCCATAAAGGAAGCTGGTCACAAAGTAGGGGGCCATATAGGAATTAACTCAAATTTTAAACAACACATTAATGAAGAAATTTTATCCTCACCAAATAAATACAAAAATTAGATCAAATACATCAAATTTTAACGGTCGTCATTTTGAACCATGTGTGATGATTAATGGACGGCATCTTATGATTACATTTAAATATGTCAGAATTTGAGATATTCGTATGCTTTATTTCTTTCACCTCCAAGATCAAACAATAATCTTTTCACAGGAAAATGAGGGAGGATCGCACAGAGTTTCAATTCAGTTCCCAATGTTGAAATTAGTTTGTTTTAGAGAAAAGGGAACATGATTTAAAAAAGAAAGAAGAGTGAGGTGAAGTCGAGAAAGTTACGCATAGTGATTCATCAAATGATACTAATACCCTTCCGCTTTGAGTTTGGTTACATCATTATAACTTTTATATGTCGTTGGATCTGATTAAAACCAAATCTATTATATTAAAACAGCTCAGTCGATTATCCAGGAGATAAGTCTGGCCGTCCAATTTATCATAGAGATTTGGTTGGGAACACATCCGACGGATGATATAAAATCTCTTTCGTGTAATTAGACTTAAAATAGAAGGGTTTTAGTGTCAAGAATGAATTATATATATTTGAATATTTGGTTATAACCTCCCTAAAATAACTCCACCCACTAACCTTCTCTCTCTACTTTTCTCTCTCAAGATTGCACGTACACTTCCCCCGAATTTTATCAATTCAGTTGCTTCTAATTCAGTTCAAAATCTCACTCCTATATTTTCTCTCATAAACATACGGTTGTATCTTTCTCCCCCTTCCACTCCTCTGTTCATTTTGGTTTAATTAAATTGACTGTAATTAATTTTGGATTATTGTTAATTACAGAGAAGAATTTTGGATTGTTGTTATTCGTTTAAAATTGTATTTTTATTTTATATTTCTCCTCTTGGAAGGCGTTAGCAAGAGGGATCTGTCGCGTCCGTAAGACGCGGCGGAAACCTAGTTCCAAATAAAAACGAACATACAGACTTATCTCTTGGATAACCGACCGAAATGTTTTGTGACACAAAAGTTTAATGTGTATTCCTTGTTGTTACACTTTACATTAAGTGGTATCATAAATAATGTTAAGTCTTTTATTCTTTGTTCTATACACTTGTCTTCATATCATCACAATTCACATGTAATTTTATTATTTCATAACTCATTTGATGTCTCATTTCATATGCAATGGTAAATAGTTGATGCTTCACTTTTTATTTTCTAGCTATTTATTCAAGAGAGTCAGAATGAGTATTAACCATAGAAAAATTTCAACTTGGAAATTCCTTAATTCAAACTCAAAGACCGACTCTTACCGGGAAAGCGTACTTTTTTTTAGTGCAAGTTTTGTAGTAAGACGATAACGGGAAGGGTGACGAGACTAAAGAAACATCTTCGTGTAATCATCGAGATGTTAAACCATATGATAAGGTGTCACCCGAAGTAAAAGAAGAGATCAAAGTTTACATGGATACAAGGGCTAATTGAAGACATCAAACACAAAAGAACTTTGACTTTATGGCTAATTAAGGTTCTTATTTTGGTAGATTAGAAGAGAAAGATTTAAATACGTAACAAGGTACTACCAGTAGTGGTCCAAGTGGAGTAGCAAGTCGTGGGACACGAGGCTCAATTGATAGATTCATCGTTTAAAATGATGACATACAAGATGGAAGTGAGCCACATGTAATTCCACCAACAAATGTCAAGGAACACATGAAATAAGTATGCATGGATATTGGTCGATTCTTTTTTGAAAACAAAATACTTTTCAGTGTAGCAAATAATTCCTCTTTCGCTAATATGCTTCAATCGGTTGGTGAGTATGGACGTGGATTGAAAATTTCGTCAACCTATGAAGAGGAGGTTAATACTACAAATATGATGGTTGAAGAGGTGAAAAATACGTGACAAATTACTAGTCTTAGCATAAGGTACCACCCAAAGTAAAAGAGACGATAAAGGAAACGTTAACGAGACTGAAGAACCATCTCTCGCGTAATGATCGAGATGTTAAACCATGTGATAATGTACCAGTCGAAGTAAAAGAAGATAACAAAGCTTACATAGATAAAATGGCTAAATCAAGGCTTCAATCACAAAAGAACTTTGCCTTTATGGCTAATTAAGGTTCTTATTTTGGTAAAGTAAAAGAACAAGATTTAAATACGAAGCAAAGTACTACCAGTAGTGGTCCAAGTGGAGTATCAAGTCGTGGGACACGAGGCTCAATAGATATTTCTATTTTCAAATGTTAACATACCAAATCAAAATGAGACACGTGAGTTCCACCAATAAATGCTAAGGAACACTGGAAAAGTATGCATATATATTGGTCGATTCTTTTTTGAAGATGGAATACCTTTCAATGTAGCCAAGAACCCCTCTTTTGCCAATATGCTTCAATCGGTTGTGAGTATGGATGTAGGTTAAAAATTTCATAGAGTTATGATTTGACTACTTGGATGCTTAAAGAGGAGGTTTATACTACAACATAATAGTCGAAAAGATGGAGAAGATGTGATCAAGTACTAGTGTTAGCCTAAGATAACATCCTAAGTAAAAGAAGACGATAACGGGAGGAGTGACGAGACCGAAGAACTATCTCTCGTGTAATCATCGAGATGTTGAACCATGTGACAAGGTACCACCCCGAAGTAAAAGAAGTAATGAAAGCTTACATGGATTAATGGTTAAATCAAGACATCAAACACAAAAGAGCTTTAACTTTATGGCTAAGTAAAGTTCTTATTTTGGTAAAGTAGAAGAACAAGAACTAAATACGAAGCAAAGTACTACTAGTAGTGGTCCAAGTGGAGTATCAAGTCGTGAGACACGAAGCCCAATAGATAGATTTGAAGCTTCAAAAAAATAACATACAAGATTGAAGTGAGCCACGTGTAATTCCACCAAAAAATATGCATAGATATTTGTCGATTTTTTTTTAAATGGAATACCTTCTTGTGTAGTAAATAACCTCATTTCCCTAATATGCTTCTTGGTGAGTAATGGTGTGGGTTGAAAATTTTGTCGAGTTATTATTTGACTAATTAGATAATAGAAGAGGAAGTTAATACTACAAACATGATGGTTGAAGAGGTGAAGAAGACGTGAGGTTGAACAGACATTAAAGGTAGTCAATTGCTTAACTTTTTAGTTATTTCCTCAGAAGGAACAATCTTTTTGAGAATCATCGACAAGTTAGACTTAATTAAATACTTTAACATGATATTCAAGCTTCTAGATGGGATGTTGAATAAGTAGGAAAATAGCATGTCAGGTAAGTTGTAACTGATAATTTTGTTGCTCGCAAAAAAGAAGAGAAATTAACGGAAAAGAAAAAGAGTTTATATTTGACATCGTGTGCTACCCATTGCATTGACTTAAAATTTGAGAAAATATATATGTTACCCCAACTGATTGGTTATCGAAAAGCAAACAAGTGAGTAACTTCATATATAGTCATGGTTGAGTGCTTGCTTTAATGAGAAAAACCTTGAAGAGAGAGTTCATTCGTGGTCATTGTAACACGATTTGTTATGACAAATCTCACTCTACAAAGTTTGTCGCAAAGTAAGTCGTGTTTAAAATAGATGTTTAAGTCTAGTAAGTTGAACATTGTTCATGGACGAATAAAGAAGAAAGGAAAATCAGTCAGAACAATATAATTGAGAGACGTTAATTTGTAGTCAAGTTTAATATATTTGTTGAAGGCTACAAAACTTTTAGTTAACATGTTGAGATTGGTTAATTCAGAAAATATGTCAGTTATGAGATTTACATTTAGAGCAATGTATAAGCTCAAAGAAGATATTGTTGATATTTAGACAATGTTCTATCGAAGTATAAAGAAATATGAGATATTATTGATGAAAAGTTGGACTTCCAAATATATCGATATCTACATGAGGAAATGTTACAATTGTATAGATAAGCTTATTCCGAATGAAGAGAAATGAAGCTCATGAGGATCTGGACAACATGACAAGTATGAAGGCAATAAAAAACTTTATGCTCACCCGGAATGCAACTAGGAAAAAACGAACACCTGGTAATCTCCATATATTATTCGTACTTACAATTTAACACTTTCATAGTTTATTACTATTTTAACGGTGAATGATTATTTTTTGCAGCACATTGGTGGACATCTTATGACACTTGTACAACTGTACTACAAAAATTTGTCATTAGAGTGTTAAGTTTGACTAGTTGTTCATCTGCGTATGAAAGAAATCGGTCAAGCTTTAATCAGATAATTTATAATACTCCCTCCGCCTCATATTCATTGTCCATTTTCGAAACTCGCTCGATTTATTTTCGTTTTGCATGTGTATTGTCCTTATTACATAAGAATGTGAGCATTTATTGTCATCAATCCAGTGTTTTTTGTTGGACAAGAGTAACATGCATTATCTATCCTAATAAATGGACTTGATATTGATAGAATTAAGGAGGGGTATATTTGTCAAAATATTGGATATCATAGGCTATGTATGGTATGAGACTTTCATTTTGAAACAATACAAAAATGAATAATAGACTTTTATTTTGAGACGGATGGAGTAGTATTTATGTTAAATGCAAGATGTCCAATTACTAGACGTCCATGTACAACTTGATGATGCATAAAATGTCCAGGCGTTGACTAACGTCTGAAGAGTCAAGATCAGACCTGAAGTCTACATGGTCAAACCGGCTTAAGGCAGCAGGACCGCTGAGTTCTCGATGGTCCACCGAATATTCCCCTAACTAGGAGGTCGGCCGGAAGCAACCAGCTCTGCAGGACGATTTTGGCATGGACAGATCAGCCCTAGGGTCTTCCAAGGAGTGAGGGGGGTCCACACAGGTTTGACCAGTGTCTTACGCCCAGAACTGGGGAGGGAGCAGCGCCAAGCGACCTACCGACTTAATCCCGAAACTTCTAGAAAGATCTCAGTCGGCCACACATCTCGAAGTGTTTAAGCTAATTTGAACTCCACATATCTAAAAGGAGGAAACTTCTCTTCTAGAGTTTATCACACCGACAAGATATTTACGAAAGATCCTTGAACTTAGGAACTTCCACTTATCAAAGATCCGGGATAGACTCTGAGAGAAACCCTAAATACTCAAGAGAGAAAACTTTCCCTTCGGTTTGACGGCAACCGCCTCACCACCGCCATTAATCATAGTCCGCCTAACATCGCCTATAAAAGGCCCCCCACATCGTCCTTCACAGGACACGATCAATCAATATTCATTCCTTTACTGCAAAGAGCACCCTGACTCGCTTGAGCGTCGGAGCGGTTTCCGAACCCTTTGCAGGTTTTTCGTCCCTCAGGAATAAACGAACAGGAGCAAGGAGCTGGAGTAAGGAGCAAGGAGCAAGAGCGAGGAGCGATGAGCGAGGAACGATGAGCGATGAGCGAGGAACAGGAGGTAGGAGCTGGAACAAAGAGAAACAGAGGAGGAAGCAGAGTTGAAAGCAGGAACACAAAACTAATCAATCCCCGACATAACAAAGGATTCATACATAACGGGGGCTGTCATGCATCAACTCCCTATTTCATGCTGATCTAACGGAAAACCATTTTTTGCCATCAGCACGACTGACTATTGACATGTAATTTAATGTACGTACTTTTTAGATTCATATAAAGAGAATGAATATATCGGGTATAACAAAGGTAAATGCTCTAGTTTTAGTCATGTACAACACGTAGCTAAATGTCAGACAAAAAAAAAAGAGCAAGACAAAAAAAGAAGGCGGAAGGTACTGTGGTTGTTGATGAAATTATTAGTGACAACAAATGGTTTTTTGGGACGCTGCAGAGGGAGATAACACAACTAATACTAATTGGGAGCAAAATCTTAATGAGTTAGATATCGACACTCTTCAAATGGAGATTGTATAGTCCGATGAAGAAACGTCACAACTAATAACGAAAAGATGGAAAATAAATATTATAGGGTAGTATCTAGTAAAAGAGAAAAAGTGATATATGTAATTAAAGACTTATTAGTGGTATTTTAATTATTATTACAATGCAATTATTTTGTTAAGAAAGAAACTAATATGTTCATCTCATTTTTTATTTCAAAATAAAGAGAGGAAAACTACTCATGCAATTGAGAAGATTTTCAGACAGCTGAACAAAATGAGCAAGTTGTTAAATGTGATGACAATGTAAGTAGTGATGACGTAGATGATTACCACATCCTTGGTTGATGATCTCATTAGGAATTTACTAATGCATTGCATTGACTGTTGAGAAGAAACATATAGAATTTTTTGTGGTTTGTTTTTCGCTGTTACTTTTTAGTTGTTTGACCACAATGAAGACTTTAAACTATGGTATTGAAGTAGAAAAACTTGTCATGATATATTTCTACATAATTGATATCATTTTCTTTCATATTTTTTTTTTTCGTATTTTACAAATTGAGGCGCGCCTCGAGCTTGTGAGAGAAAATTGGCTTAAGGCATAATTTTTTTTTTTAAATCTTGGTTATGGGGTACACATATTCGACTTCACACACTGTTTCAAGATGAAAATATTCATTGTAATAAATTTAAACATTTAGTTTTGTTTACAAACAACGATAACATGTGCACATGGTGGTTGTTTTAAATCAAAAACCCGACAAATGCAAGTTTTGTTATCTAGATCAACTTTTTCACTTTCGACCAAAGTTTCCATCGATTTCAGTTAAACTAGTCAGAATAACGAAAAAAACCAGGATGAATCTTCCATCCATTTTGTTATCTTGTTCGTTGTCCATTCGGTAAAAATTATATCTACTTTACAAGTTTGTTGTCGACAACCACAAAACCACTTTTGCGTCATTGCTCTTAGGTATTCCACAACGTGCATGATAGGAAGTTCCCTTGCATCATCACTATCAAACCATTAAGGTTGTCATTTATGTTTCATGTCATGCATTATGTATCGCATCAGAAAACACAGTCCAAACTCCTTTCAAAATACTCTTACGTCGATCAGAAAAATTACTTCAGCATCACTAACAGCTCAACTTAAATAAGATAAAAACCAAACAGACGACTCAAACTTTTCGAATCACCAATGCCAAATGCAGTTGGGTAGATATTATTGTTGTCATTAGACACAACCACAAATAGAATACCAGATACTTAGCTTTCAAAAAGTCTCATAAATCACTATAAGAGGTTGAATGCGCCCTTAAAGCTACGTATGCAACAACAAAGTGTCATTAAATAAATTTTGAAGTGGTTTGAGTATCTCTCTCTCAATATGATGTAAAGCATTCATCGTTGAGGTTTACGTCCTAACACCCAATTGCTAAATATGAATTTCAATGTTGAAGTTTACGTCCGTTGATGAGTTCTTGCTTACCTGTTTCAATTATTGTAAGCTCAACCAAAATAAATTTCAGTTTAATAGGGATGGTCGTAGACGAAAAGTCAAATTTGACCTACAATGATATTGATGGGTGTAAGAAGCATATTAAAATCATACGAGTGTTAACTTAGAACTTTTAGATCCTAAATACTTTAGCGTAAGGAAAAGTTAAACATAAGCAGTAGTTAATCGTTAGTCGATAATGGTGTGATCATGTATAGGTGTTGGAACCGCTCTTTGTGGTTTGCTTTCTCAAGTTGTTGAGTTGTTTATGCTTCATCTAGAGAAATTTTTTAAACTTGGAAATGTTCATCCTAAAAGGTTCCCTTAGAATTCTTTTTCAAAATATTTTCTTTCTAAAGCATATATTGCATAGATACCTGCTGTATGCAGTATTGAAATGTTCTCACACACAACTATGAGGGTGGAAGCCCTTGGAAAAGTGGCATGTCGTGCTGTCATAGACATGTTCCAACATTTAATTTCTCTAGGTGTTTATTTTTTCTTTCTTATTAAATATTTGGTCCAAAGAGGGAAGTAGAATTATTTGACCTTAAGACCTCACAGTTGGCCAGGTCCAACCATATCCACGTAGTCATGTTGTTCATGTTCTTATTCCTGAAAGAGTACACTCGTCTCTTGAAGAGTCTCAACTTAATTTTGGTATCACATTCTGATACATGTCTTTGATCTCATTTTAGGTCTGACGCTTTGGATAAAGCACATGGTATTGTTTTAGGATCTCTGAGCTTTTTTTTATACTAGGGTATATCTCGTGCTCCAAGGCACGGACAGTTGTATTAATGTGACGAAATTCTAACCCAGTGCTTCTAGAGTCGCCTCATAGTATTGTTTTAGGCATTCTCTCCAAACGTGGCACCCGATTTTCTATATTTAATATTGTTATATTCTTGATATTGTATTTTTTTTGGTATTATTTTCTTTTGTTTCCTTTTCTTAAATTAGTTATTATTTTATTAGTAAAGATTTTAATTTCTTTTTTTAACTCTTGAAATATCTTTTGTTTTCTTTTTTTTTCTCACTTTCTAAAGACACTGTTATTTTTTTCTTGAAATAGGTTATTTTAATTCTAAGAAGGACTATAATTTAAATTTTGAGAAGGACTTTTAGACAATATCATTTAGGGTCCACGGGGTTTAGGCCCAAAATAAAATTCAAAAGAGGATTAAGGTCCAACCTTCCCAGAAAATAAGATTTTAGTCATTTTCTCTTTTGGAAGAAACATTGTTGATACATTATGTGTTATGTATGACACATAAAAAAAAGGAATAAAGAATGAAACTTTAACAATAAATAACACGTTATTTATGAAACAAAACAAGACTCAATAAACAGAAAAACACTATAACTTTGACATCTATACATATTTTAACTACACTATATTTTTTTTGTTGTAGAAATATACGTAATTGATACTAAATTACGTGTATATTACGAAACAAAAAGTAAGTTTGAAATCAATCGAAAAATCTGTGAAAAAAAAAGAAAGAGAATTTTGGGGATTGGTTTTCAAAAGTGAGTTTTTTCTTATATAAAATGTCATAATAGGTATTATGATTAAATAGAAATGATAAAGATTTTTTTTTCTCTATAGAGATTGCTTAATTTGGACTAAATATCCATTATCATTATTATTTTGACTTAAAATTCTATATTAATCTTAGGGTGGGCTAAATATGTGTTTGGGAGTAGATTTTTGGACTAGGAGTCCAAAAACTTATATAGTTTACGGGTAGGTGATAATTTAGCAAGTAAAATGGTTCATGGAGAGGCCTTTTAACAAAATTGGGAAGGCCTTATAAAAGGGTAAGGGGGGGGGGGCGATCATAAATTATACCGAGGATAGAAACGGTATTTAAACAAAGAAGAAGGACAGAAACGGTATAATGAAAATACAGTGGCACTTGTGTAATTATTTACCTAAAATTGTGAAAGGCCGGCCCCTTTGCTGATCTCCTATATTTTGTTTCTCTCTCTAGAAATTGCAAATTCTTCTTCTGTAGTTTTCTGGTGTCTCGTTGCCTTCCATCCAACTTAGCAACAGCACCACCAGTACACCGCCGCCATTCCCTCAAATCAAACACTTCGGCGATAGACTACCGCCTCCGATTCATTTTCTCTCTTTCTCTCTCTGTAAGCTCTTTCTCTCTCATCTTCAATCTTCTTCTTCTTCTTCTTAATTCCCATCGCTGTTTCTAATGTTTAGTACTGTTTTCTATGTTCAAACTCTTCGATTTAAGGAAGAGAAAAAGTGATTAGAAATGATAAAGGTTTATTTTTTATGTCAAAACCCTAGTTTTTGCGATTAGGGTTTTTATCTGTTCTTTTGTATTTTGTTAGATTTTGTGACGATTTAAGTTGCATCTTTTTTTTTTTATCTTCTTTAGTTTCGGTGTGGTTCTCTTATTGATTGAAAGGAGAAAGGAGAGTAGTGAGTTTAGGTATTAGAGAAAAAACCTTGGATTTATTAAAGTCTCTAATAGACATTTATTGACAATTAGAGGCGCTTCCTAATTGTCCATGGATATTTGTGGACAATTTATGGAACTTGGAATGTCTTGATCAGAATGTTCATTGACATTTCAATTCTATGAAAATTAAAATTGCTACAAAGTGATTTATAGACTCTTGAAAATGTCATGTCCAAATCCGATGTCTTTGATGTTTATAGACTCTTGAAAATGTCTCTATCTACGCAAGACATCTTTCTACCCCTTGAGTGTCCCCATACTGACATTTGTGGACTCTCGAAAGTAGACAAATGTCCTAATCCACTACCCTTCTTTGGTTTCTGGCATATTAGTTGGACTGTTATGGGTTTTGAATTCTTTGGGTGAGTGCTAGTCGGTAATGGCTTTGGGTGAGTGCTAGTTAGTAATGGCTTTTAAGTCATGGTGTCTTTTAAGCTACCAACCGTTCTATAAAAAAATTTAATGGCTGGAGAGAGTCGTCGCAAATTTACTATGGGTTTTGATCTTTGATGGGGGATGGACTAAATTCATATAAAGTATTCTTTTGGGTATTAGGTTGCTGGAATTGTCGAATTATTAATGCTAGTGGTGGATTTTATGCTTCTTTTAAGCTCTGGACTACGTTAACAACCACAAAAACCACTTCTACTGATAGTGGAGCTGTGGAGATATAAAAAGATAGTGTGTGGGTGTGTCACTTAAACTTTTTTGTTGGTGCAAAGGAGGTGACACAGTTTAGCTTATTCTTTCTCAATACCACCATGTTTTTGGGGCACAGCTAATGAACACGTGAATAGGATGCATTCATCTCGGAATTTTGCTGCATACATATTTCTAACAGCTTTGTGGATTTAAGCTGCAAAATTATTTGTGCTGAAATACATGACTCACATTTTCTATACTTGCATAATAATAACGTTGTGTACTACCTAGTACCTACTTTTTTGTGCTTATAATTCTATACATAAAAGTTGTAATCTCTATGCTATTAAAGGTTATTAAAGGATAGTTCAGTGCACCACAATTTGGAGTAGACATGGGCAACGGTCCAGCACCATTTGCGGAAATTGGCAAGAGAGCAAAAGGTAATAATATTGTTTTTAATATCTAGTTTTGTGAAGTTAGTAAACCTCATGAATGTTATATTTTATGTCTTACTTGATTCAACATGTGGGTTGGACTTCAGATAGATGGATTTATTTGGTATGATCGATGTTGTTATTGTGCAAACTTATAATTCTTAGTTTTCCTTTTTGACGTGCACCTCAATGCAAGGTTAACATCATCTGGAAAAGACGCATTTGTAGAAGGCAAAGATCTAATTAATGATTTTATCATTCAAAAAACTTCAAATTTTCGTTTTTGGAAAAATATAGATAACTCTGACGTAACAGCCACAGCCGGTAAAACCTTCTAAAATAAACCCCTTGCCGGGAACGTACTACTTCAACCTATCAAATCCAAAATTGTCACGTTTAGAACTTCCTTCTATTTCTGTAACTCTTAAGATCTCAATTTAACGTAGTAAGTTTTCATTATAGCTATGCAAAATCATTCTCTATTAGTTGACCGCTTGAGTTTTCCTCTCTAAAAAGATGAAAGAATTTTCGTTTGCATTATGGTACGGCAAAACCTCAAGTTGCCACATGCAAAACCCATGAGGTGCTCCAATATGTGTTGTGCGTGTTTTTGGCTCCACAAGTAGAATAACTTATAAAAGATATATACGTAATATTTTCCTATATTCACATATATATTTCTATTTTCGTATGAGTGGTAACCACCAATGTTTATAATAAATTTAAAGTAGATTAGGCTCACAAGTTTGTTCCCAAGGATTGTTCCTTCAGTGAGTCCTATCTTGCTGACGTGAGTTCATAATAAACCTATATTAGTTAATTTCTTGTTAAAAAAATTCGAAAGTTAACTGCATCCGAGTGAACACACAGTACTTTGTTACTTTGTAAAGGTCTTGACAATGAGGTAATATCTCGCTGCTTTATATCAGAACAATAATTATGTTTTGGTCTTGTTTATGCTATGACAAGTTGTCACGAATACTCATCTGTTGATCAACTTGTCATTCAAAACTTTGTTGCTCTATGCAGATCTTTTGACCAGAGATTACAACTTCGATCAGAAGCTTACTGTGACAGTGGCCAGCAATGGTGGAATGGTAATTTATGGTCTTCCTTTTTAGTTTCGTCAGTAGAAAGCTGTTGTGCACTACATGCATCAGCTGGCCTGTATATTTCTCCCTCTGTTTAATTGGTCGTTATGGTCCCCTAAGGTGTTTAGGGTTAAGTTTCCCTCAGCCGACTGTTCTTCCAATACTTCAAAAAGTTACCCCACAAAGATTCTGACCACTTATGTGCAAAACGAGGTCCAACCACTTATTGTGGAGCTTCTCTTTCCAACCTCCGAATGATGTGGGATTAATCTACAAAACAACCCCCAAAACCACATTCAGAAAAGGTTGCAGCAAACGTATTATATGATTGTGTTGGCTCAGCCAGCCTTCTGGTATGCTAGAGCTTTTGTTCACTTGAGCACTTTCTGACTGCACAAATTTAGAACGTGTCACTTGAGAAGGTAGCTGAATCCTTTATGTGGGACTTCCCCTTCAAGTTACTACTGATTTCTTCATCCACAAAAGCATTAAATATGTAACGACCATTATTTCAACATCTATATCGAACCTTTTTGTCACTGTAGAACATTTTTTATATTGCAGGGCCTTACTGCTACTGGTTTGAAGAAAGATCAATTTTTTCGTGGAGATATAAGCACCCAATACAACAGTGGAAGTACTACAGTCAATGTCAAAGTTGATACTGGTTCAAATGTATGATTCTGAACCAAGATCTCAAATTTAATGTGTTGTTCTTAGTGATTTCATAAGTATCCCAAGTTACTGTTTGAGCATAGGTTGCTCCCTTATCATTCTATACTATGTTTTTCGTGTTTAAATTGATTATATGAAAGAATAATACATATACCTCATGGGTGCCTCATCCTCGTATTTTTCTTGAGTCACAGAAGCTTCTGAGGTTTTGAAACCTACTTGTGTTTTCCGGTACAGGTCTCTACTACAGTTATTATGAATGAAGTTCTTCCAAATACCAAAGCGGCACTTACCTTCAAGTTACCTGATCAGAGATCTGCCAAGGTTAGTAATTTCACGACTTACAAATAAATTTTTCCGGTACTTCATGATCTTGATAAATGAGGTAAGATACTTTGCAGAGTTATCATGTTTTAGAATTCAAACAAACTCTTCAGTTATATCTATAAATACAGATAGTATGTTATTGTATGGTGAAACAAATTTCTGATGCTGTTCCCTTTTATTGGTTCCCCAGTTAGATTTGCAGTATCTTCATCCTCATTCAGCTATCAATTCTAGCATTGGGTTGACTCCAACCCCACTCCTAGAGCTAGCAGCAACCATTGGCAGCAAAAGTCTCAGTCTTGGTGGTGAAGTTGCCTTCGACAGTAAATCTGCTTCCTTTATCAAGTACAATGCTGGGATTGGGCTAAATACACCTGAGTTTTCTGCTGCTCTTATCCTGTATGCAGTCTCTATCTCTCTCGTCCACTTATGAAATGAAAATGAATCGTCTAATTACGTTTATTTTGTAAATGCAGAGCGGACAGAGGAGAAACTTTGAAGTTCTCGTATATTCATGCGGTGAATCCCATTAATGGTACTACAGTAGCTGCTGAATTGACTCGGAGATTTTCCACCTACGAAAACAGTTTCACAATTGGAAGCTCTCACATCGTTGATCCTTTCACTGTCATAAAAACGCGATTTTGTGATAATGGAAAAACATCAATGCTATGCCAGCGAGAATGGAGGCCAAAATCTTTCATTACGGTTTCTGCAGAGTATGACTCCAAGTCCTTTTATTCAGTACCCAAATTTGGCCTAGCTCTTGCTCTAAAGCCATGAGATTATGTGAGCTATCTTTAACCTTTCTCTATCCCTTTCTAGTTCTATACAATTCACATTCTGGTATAATTTTTTGAACCCTAAAAAGGGTTAAAGGAACAAAATTGATCATGGGAATTGAACCCAGTTTTGGAAATGATCCAACTTTATTGTGTGTAGGTTTTGTTTGACATGGTTAATCTTATTGAACAAACTTGTGTTTTCCATATAATACTCCATCTTAAATTTCAAATTACCTGCCTACCCTCCAATTTTCTGTTTGTGTTATTGAAATTTTTGTTTATATTCAACATAGAAAACTAGGGTTTATTTACATTCTATAGTAGATGCAGATAAAGTCTCTTTCATCCAAAAACATTTTTATATTGCTTTTGGTGATGTAATGTCTGATTCAAAGTTAGTAGCTATCCAAAAACATTTAAAAATTGACAAGGAATGAAATGAGTCATCTCATAATAACTCATTTTGATTGGTTAAGAACTATGTTTAGTGAGATGATGATTCCCTCACCCATTTAGGTCATGAAACTTAAACAAACCCAATTTTTTAACTTGTACTTACCAAATGTTTTTAAAATATATAAACCTAAATTTGGGTGTCTGATCCATCATATGTAGTACATTTAAATATTGAGTTGGATAATGAGGAAGTCAGTGAGTTTTTGAATAAATGAGTTTATATTTTAGTCTTGATTTTTATCTTAATCTCTAATATATATATATATCAGAATGAGCCAAGAGAATAAAAAGAGGTGCATGTGGGGCATTCACTCTGTCTTGTGTAATTAATTTAGACTGTTGCCAAAATATTCTCTGTTCATAAAAACTTCCATGAAACCCCCATGACCATGACAAGCGAAGTGTCCCTTTCTTGTGGCCCTTCCTAGTGAAGGGGGAATTGGCCTTCTGCTGACAAAAGGACTCTATTTTGGCGAATTTAGAGAGAAAGTGGGGAGAATATGGAGAGGCAGAGAGATGAAGACAAGGGTTTGTGGGCTATAGGCCTAAAATAAAAATATGATGGACATAGACTTGACAAAAAATAGCTAAAAAGTTCTTGTTTTAGGTTCTTTATTTTTTCTTTTAAAGTCCAAACTTTGGTCGAGCAAAGAGACAAATGTATCACTAATATTTTAATTGTTTAGATAAGTTTAAGGTCCAAACTTAATAAATGTAAGTAACAATTTTTTTCTTTTAAAGTCTTTATTTTTTCTTGTGCAAATACACAAATGTATCACTAATGTTTTAATTGTTTAGTAAAAGTGTAGGTATGCGTAAGGACATGGTTGTTTTTACGTAATACAAACTAACTTGCATCTAAATAGCAAAAGTCTAAAGTTACCTACATTTTATTTAATGCAGTAACATAACAGTGTCATGGGAAAATGATTTGTTATACTGTGTCATAAAAAATGATTTGTTTGATGAATCAAAAAATTTGTAAAATTTTGACATTTTTGTGGATTTTGTGTGAATATTGGACTTATATTGCTATTAAGGCATGAGCCTTGGTCCAAAAGTTGGTTATGGTCCGGAATGGTGGCAGGGCCGGCTCTGAGCCTAGGTGACCCAGGCGGTCGCCTAGGGCCCTCAAATTTAAGGGGCCTCTAATTTATAACATTATATATAGATAATATTATATGTATTATTGTCTGCACTTATGTATCAAATCTATTTGGGTAGTAGAGTTGTTAGAGTAGTTTAAATGCGCACCTTAGGTCAGGGATTCGACTCCAACAACTTATATTATTTTTTAGATAATTTTTTCATTTAGAAATCACTCTAAAAGTAAAAATGTAGATACCGAATAACAAAACTTACAAATCTACTCAAATTAGGTTGAAAAGAAAAAGTCATAACATTTAAACTTAATTAGCTACTCATGGAAGCCTAAAAGACACATTAAATCTTCAATTAAATACATATTTTTAAAATCTAATTTTTTTTCCTAATTTCTCTTCAATCATCAATCTCACGTTTCTATTTCATTATCTAGAATCTCAACAAAGGTTTATCTCACATTTACACTTCGAATCAACTACTTTTTTCATATTGTTGATCAAGCTATTTCATCTATTAAAATTAGGTTTAAACAGTTTCAAGTATATGCAAACGTTTTTGGATTTTTATTTTATTTAAAGAAGTTAGACAATGAGAGTTTAAAGGTTTGTTGCACCAATTTAGAAAGCTTTCATATGGATGAATAACACGCCGACATTGATGGGGATGATTTGTATTCTGAACATAAAGTTTTAAAGAGGGTTTTGCCAGACAATGCTAAAAGACCAATTGAAGTGTTAGAGTATTTGAAATTGATGGAAGGGTGTCTATTCTTTTGACCATTCTGATTACTGTGTCTTCTGCAGAGAGAAGTTTTTCAAAGTTGAAGTTAATCAAGTCTTACTTGCGTTCTACCAGGTCTCAAGAAAGGGTAAATGGATTAGCTTTATTTATTGTTGAACATGAATTAGCTGAGAATATTGACTACACAAAAATTCGATTAGTGATTTTAACTTCGGCGGTTTCGTGCTTATCATATCTTGATGATGCATCAACCCCGTGTTACGACTACCTTAATCTATGTCTAAAACACTAAAAAACAAATACGGAAAGCAAAGTATATAGTATATACCATTTGATTTTTTATAAAATGTGATTTAAAGACCCTTCCGTTGAAGCTCGTGAAAATAAATGAGTCATTTTAGAGGAGCTAGTCGTTTTGAGGGGGAAAAATGGGGAATGCTACAGTGACAAAAAAAAGTGACTTAATTTATGACTTGATGACCACCTTCACTAAAAGACAAAAAATTATTAAAATTTAACTTCGATCTACACTGTTCTTTCACTCGGGTGAGTCATTAAGTCACGATCTTAAGTACATAACATCTTCAAAAAAAATAGTACTAGTTATTTGAGATTTTGTTTTTGCATGTAGCCATGCGTCAAAGTTAAGAGTACGATAATATTAAAAGATTATGATCATCAAAAAAGAATTTTTAATCTCACACCTACTTTATATCAAGTTTAAAATTGGTTTTCAGAAAAATGTGATATTTAGGATTACGATCTAGTCAATAAAATAATGTATCGCCACAAAAAATTTAAACATATTTAAACGGAGTTCATTACCATAGAAACTTTTAAAAATCTAATGGTCCTACTTGAACAATAGAGTTATTTTCCAAATGGCTCCCTATTTTATCGAAGATATCCAGATGACCCTCTTTTTTTCGTTAATGTTAAATGTCCGCTAACTCTCTCTCTTCCATCTCATCACCTCTCTTTGCCACATCATCCCTCTTTCCAACTCATCATCTTCTCTGATAAGGTCGCCAACGGACCAAAATTTTTTGTGGCCGGCTGGCGATCTTCTTATTTAAAAAAAAAAAAATTTCCCTCTCTCTATCTGGACGGCGAAGGGGGAACTCTTTGCCGCCAAATAGAGAGGGAGAGAGATTGAGAAGAAAGAGAAAAGGAAGAAGAGAGAGAAAATGAGAGAGATTAAAAAAATATATTTTTTTACTTATGAAGGTAGCCAGCTGGCCGCCGAAAATTTTGCTCGGTCGACGACTTTATCGGAGAAGATGATGAGGTGGCAAAAGGGATGACGTGACAGAGAGAGGTGATGAGATGGAGGAGAGAGAGTTAACGGAAACTTAACCGTAAGAAAAAATAGGTCATCTAGATATTTTCGATAAAGTAAGGGGCTACGCAAGAAGCTGGTCATAAACTAATGGGCCATTTGAAAAATAAACCTTAATAATATCATTATGCTCTTCCTTTTTCATTCATATCTATGTCATGGTATATGCAAATTTCTTTTGATAGTTTAGTTCATTTAAAGTAACAAAGATATTTTTATCTTAATTCTTAGGAGTAAAATGTCCAAAAGATCTTATAATATTTTCTTAGAAGCTCTAGACTTCCCACAAGTAACAAAAAATATCATTTTACCACATATTTTCTTTGAAAGATTAGAATCCCAAAGATCAACTCAAAGATATCATCTTCTTACATCTTCTCTAGTTATTGTGAGATTATCTCTCAGATCTTAAATATATTATCTTAAATCTTAAATCTTAAATGTTTGACACACTTGCTATCCTTGTGATTTAAAATACTTCTTTTTGTTGATCAATTCATCTACAAAAATGTCTCTTTAGATATTCACATTCTCTATCTAGATTTCAGCCTCTCATCCCAAAGCCTCATTTTTCTTCTTTGACTTCTCTCTATTCAATAAAAGCATACAAACAAATTCTCCTATAAAAAAAAAAACTCAAAAGGTCAAACTTCTTTCTTACTCCAATAACCCCACAAAATATAAAAAGTTCCAAACTCAAAGAGAACCCATTTTTCTTAGTCATCAAAATCCATCTTCCCCAAAATCAATCCAAATTCTATTCCCCCTCTCTATATGCTTAAACCCTCTTATCAAATCAAATAATCAAACATACCCATCAACAAAAACCTTCATAATTTATCAATTCAATCTTCAAAATTCAAAATTCAAAATGAAAGAAATTTGGACATCATTAGCTTCACTAATGGGGGTTTTTGCTTTTTGTCAAAGTATACTGAATTCTGTATTCCCACCAGAACTTAGATTTGCTGTAAACAAATTCTTCAACAAAATCTTTCTCTTTCTCTCTCCATATTGTTACTTTGATATAACTGAAATTGATGGAGTAAATACAAATGAACTCTATAATTCAGTTCAAATCTATCTTAGTAGTTCTGCTTCAATAACAGGGAATCGTTTAAGTCTAACAAAAGCCCTAAATTCAAGTTCATTAACATATGGGTTATCAAATAATGACTCCATTATTGATAACTTTAAGGGAGTTATAGCTTATTGGGAACATACAGTAACTCAAAGACAAAATCAAGCATTTTCATGGCGTCCATTACCTGAAGAAAAAAGAGGGTTTACTTTAAAAATCAAGAAAAACGATAAAAATTTGATTCTTGATTCATATCTTGATCATATTATAGATAAAGCTGGTGAAATTAGAAGAGCAAATGAAGATCGTTTGATTTATACTAATACAGGTGGTGGATCAGTTGAAAGAGGTGGTCATCCATGGGAACCTGTATCTTTCAAACACCCAAGTACTTTTGAAACTTTGGCAATGGATCCTAAGAAGAAATCAGAAATCATGGATGATCTTCTAGGGTTTGTAGATGGTAAAGCATTTTATCAACAAACTGGTCGAGCTTGGAAAAGAGGGTAAGTTTCATCTTCTAGCTACTATTTTCTTTATCTAGAGTTTTTTTCCCTAATTCTTTATGGTAGTGTTTTTTTTTTAAAGATAATGTGACTTGAGGTCTCAATTAACTCGAATTAGATTTCAAAATGTTTGTTTTTTCCCTAATTATCGTAGTGGGTTTTTTTTAAGATAATCCAACTCTATATCTCAATTAATTCGAATTAGATTTCAAAATGTTTGTTTTTTCCCTGATTGTCTATGGTAGTTGGTTTTTTTTTAAAGATAATCCGACTCTGACATCTCAATTAACTCCGAAATTTGAAAATGTTTGTTTTTTTCCTAATTGTCTATGGTAGTGGGTTTTTTAAGATAATCTGACTCTGAGATCTCAATTAACTCGAATTAGATTTCAAAATGTTTGTTTTTAAGATAATGTGACTCTGAGATCTTAATTAACTCGAATTAGATTTCAAAATGTTTGTTTTTTTTATTCCCGATGTTTGACTCGGTTTATGATTTTGGCTAATTTTTTGTCTATTGGATTCGAAAATTATGTTTCAAACTAATCAAATTCGAAAAATGTTTTAAGTTATTCCAGTCAATGGATTCTTAATTCGGGTTTTTCTTATATTTGAAAAGGATGGGTTCGACATGAGCAAACGAACAGGGCAAAAAACAAACATTTTCAAATCTGATTTCAAGAAAATATTCTTAATTTGTTTAGTAAAAAAAAAAAGAATCCTTTTAAATTAAAATAAGATTTTTTTGGATTTTGCTTTAGTTATTTGAGAACTTATATATTATTATAAAGGTAAACTGAAAAAGATTATAATAAGAAAAAATATCACCAATTAAGAATTTGGATGCTCAAAATTGACTTGACATTTTAGGTGTAAAAGAACCAAAATCCTAAGGTGGTTCAAAATAGGGATTTTGTGGGAAACACAATTCCTTCACCTATTAGCAACATTGTCGATATTGGATTCGAGGATTTGTATTGCCATGTGTTAACCATAGCCATGATTCAATGACTTTGAGCTCAAACGATGATCGATCTTTGAGGTTATAGATTCTTACTAGATATAGTATGAAGTTCCAGTGTCCAACTGACCAACTGTATCAAATACAGATCCCACGACCGTTAACTAGGGGTCATATATCACAATTTTAGCTTGGGCTCATTAGATTGTTTTCTTATCGAAGTTATTTTAATAGATATATATAGCTTGATCGTATATTCTATTACAAAAATAGTTATGGTGCTAATAGATAAACTAATGATATTCACTTCTGATATATTTTGGTGACCCAACAGGTACCTTCTCTATGGCCCCCCTGGTACAGGAAAATCTAGTATGATTGCTGCCATGGCCAACTTTCTCAAGTATGATATCTATGATCTTGAGTTAACTGAAGTTAAAACAAATTCCGATCTTAGAAAACTACTAATGAAGACTACATCAAAATCAATCATAGTTATTGAAGATATTGATTGTTCAGTCAATCTCACAAACAGGAAGAAAGAAGCAAAAAAAAGTAATGTAACTCCACTACTAGTAGAAATGGGAAATGGGTTTATTCCGAATTCGATTCCTGATGGAGAAAATTCGATAACCCTTTCTGGTTTATTGAATTTCACAGATGGGTTATGGTCATGTTGTGGAAGTGAAAGGATTTTCATTTTTACGACAAACCATATCGAAAAATTGGATCCGGCATTGCTTAGAAGTGGAAGAATGGATATGCATATAAATATGAGTTATTGTTCATTTGAAGCTTTGAAAGTTTTACTGAAAAATTATGTTGGATTGAATGAAGAAGAGCAAATGGAAAATGGGGTTGTGATAGAAATGGAAGAAGTGATTGAAAATGCAGAGATGACACCAGCTGATATAAGTGAAATTTTGATAAAGAATAGAAGGAACAAAGATAAGGCTTTGAAGGAATTGTTGCAGAGTTTGAAGATGAGAGCTTCGAAGAAGAAGAAGATGGCGAGGGAGGTAGTAGAGGAAGAGAAGAGACAAGTAGAGAGAGAAAGAGAAGAATGTGAGGAGGTGGAGAATGATGGCAAGGGGAAGAATGAGAAGATGGAGTAGTGAGAAGAGAAGAATTTTGAATTTTAGTTTGGTGGAGGGAAAGGTCAAATTATACTACTTAAAATAAATAAAGTATCATCAAAAGAGAAGAACTTAAAGAAATTAATAAATGTTCTTTTTTTTAATTTAGTTACTTATTCAGTATGATGATTGTTTTTATAATTGTCGTTATGTGGTCATACATAAGGCTATAAGAAAACCTCGAAGATTCGGATGAACTTACCAGTTGAAACGTTCGAATGAGTTTGAAATTTAGATAAAGAGAATAGTAGAGTCTAGGCGAGTGAGATATTTCCTTGAGAAAATTACACCATATTATTATACGGGCGCTCGTCTCCTAGGATACCATAACTATTGTCCAATCCTTCAACAGCAATGGGAATAAAGGCATCTCTGGCTGTTGCAAGTTGCAACAACCTGTCCCTTATGGCCCCATCAGAATTAATAAGACCAACACCTCTGTTGTCAACAACCCTTGGTGGGAGTGGTTACGAAGTTGGTTTTCACCTTCTAGATCTCGGTCCAAGATACGGATGCTATATTACTTTTCTATAAAAAATGAAAACAAAAAAGAGAATATTGCGCCTCTATTGACCCATCGAAAAAAACATCCATATTCCAATTATAAGCTACCTTCTTAGCACTGGGCTTAGAGTAGTCTCTCCAATGCCCTCCTCCTCCTCCTTAGTAAAACAAAGGTTGGTAGGCTTTTTTGTGTGTGTGTTCCAAATGCTAACAAAACGAAGGTCGAACGGAATGCTGTTTCGCTGAAATGAGATTGAATGAGGAAATATCGACCATGTTGTAGAAGAGAAAAGCTCTTGCGTATTTGAATGTAATAAAATCTTGTTAGCGAAGAGTTACGCATATTCGCAACACATAGTTTTTTTTGTTGAAAGGTAATATATATTAGCTAGAAATAAGAGTTCTATTACAATACAACTTACAAAGAAAATAAGGTACTTGTTTCCAAACCTTCGATCTGTTTTTCTTTCTTGCCCATTTTGCCAACTTATCCGCTGCTTTATTGAATTTCCTGCTTGTATGAGAGAATTTAACTACTTCCAACCTCCTTTTTATTTCTTGGATTCTATTGATATGTATTTGGGATTGCCATTGAATATTATTCTTTCCTTTCTGTAGATATTTTATGATATTAATGTTGTCACTTTCGATAATGATTCTTTTATATTCATGAGATTCTGCCCATTGCATTCCTTTAAGGATCGCAATTGCTTCACCTTCCTCCGGGTTTCTGCTTCTTGAAGTGTAAGAGACAGCTTCGACTAATTTAGATTCATTGTCATGGATGATTAGACTGATACCAGTAATACTTTGTGTGTCTATAAAAGATGCATCCACATTGATCTTTAAAAAGGACGTTTCAGGGGGGTTCCATTTTCCTTGTTCTGTTTTGGTTTTTGTGTCGTTCACTTTTTGAATTTGTGGGAAAGTCGTTATGATAGTAATAATTTTGTCTAGCGTATTGATTTCATGTTGAAAGCAATGGTCACATCTAATTTTCCATATGTTCCACATGATGGTAGCGTAATGAATGTTGTTAGCTGTGTAAGCCGTTTGGTCATTGATTTCCCAGGAGAAAATCCATTCTCTAACAGATATAATATTTTCAAATATTATATTAAAATAGAACCAAATATTTTTTGCCAGTGGACAGTGGAGTATGGCATGTTCTATGGATTCTATCTCATTACAATTCGGGCAGTTTCGGTTATTATCAATATATCTTCCTATCCTATCCTTAACAGGGAGGGCTTTAACACAAATTTTCCATAAAAATATTTTTACCCTAGGAACAACCGGTAAGGACCATAGAAAGTTCCAATTAGGAGAAAGGGGTTAGGGTGAATTCATACTAATACACAGGTGTTAATACATGGATTTGACACTAAATTTGCCTGTTTTAGTAAGAGTCCATTTCCTTTGGTCTTCACTATCTATCGAAATCGGGATCGCTAGAATAAGATTCTTAGTCGCAGTATCGAACTCATTATTAAGAAGGTTTTCGTTCCAGTTACCTTGGTCAATAAGCTGAGATACCTTAGATAGGTTAGAATTATGGTTATAGGGAATAGATGGGAGAGTGGGAATCCAATTATCGGTCCAAATATTTATACTTTTTCCGTTATGTACCTCCCACATAGTATAATTTCCCATTATATTGAGATATTTATTAATATTCTTCCAAATCCATGAATGATGGGATTTAGCCGGGCCTGGATTATCAGTTTTATAAAAATATTTGGCTTTCAAAAGCTGTACCCACTTGGACTCCGGCTCAGATTTAATTCTCCAGGCTAATTTACTCAACATAGCGTGATTATCCAGCTCTGGGGAGTGGATTCCAAGGCCACCCAGGAATTTAGGAAGGCATATCGAAGACCAAGATTTGGTACATATGCCTTTGGACTTACCCCACCAGAACGACTTTTGCAAAGTCGAAATGCTCTTGCATATGCCCTTGGGAAGGGCGAAGCATTGCATTTGGTATCGGGGTACGGCCGCAACACATAGTTACTCCTCAAATAGAATACGTCCATCCCTAATTTTTACATAATAAAAGAAGACTGTACTCTTTTGAACTTCACTCCATTATAGTACATTAAATACTCTCCATTATATTGTTCTCTTATTGATCAAGCTCTAGGTTTTCCTCCGTTCACATCTCTTCGTCTTCTTTCGCAGAATAATGATTGATCTTTCATGTAAGTCCAAACATTTCAAGTGAGTTGACCTTAAGATGCCCACGATAAGCCAACGTATCGATTTCCTTGATGATATCTTTATTCTCATCTATATCCACAGTTTTTCCCCATCTACACAAAACAATAAGATCACTCATGATTAGTTACAAAGACAAAAAAGAAGGCTGTTAGATTTTAAAAGATGATCCGAAAGCAAAACAAAGAGTAGTACATACTTTATCTAGTGCAATTCGGGCTAGTTTTCTTTGGCTCTCCTCTTGCATCTTTGGTTTCTTCACTTTCGGATTCATCCATAACTCGACTTCAATTTCAGTAGCTCTTCTTTTGGCTATTTATCAAACAAAAGTTAGAAAACCGTAACTACGATACTGAATTAAAATAAAATAATTTATATATAATATATATAAAGTTGAGACAAAATGAATACCTTGTCGTTGTTGGTCGATTTCGAATAACTGAATTTCCTTTTGCTTTGCTTTTAGAATTGTCTCGCTGAAGCGCCTCTTTAGCATTTCAGCGCGAAGAACCCTAGATGAAGTTTGAGTTGAAATTGATCAACGAACTTGTTTTATTCCTTGATGGATTACAAAAGAAATATAAGACTCTATTTATAGAGTTACAATACTACTAGTTTCTAACTTTACTAGTTTCTAATATTTGATATTACCCAATATCTATTATATAGATATCTTAATATATAGAAAGATATTTCAACACTCCTCCTCAAGTTGGTGCATAGATATCGCACATGCCCAACTTGTCTACCATTTTCGAAAATATTCGACTTGAAACTGCTTTGGTAAGAACATCAGCCAACTGATCTTCAGATTGGACCTTTGGTAACTCTACAATGTTGTCTTCCAACTTTTCTTTAATAAAACATCGATCCACCTCAACATGCTTTGTGCGGTCGTGCTGAACAGGATTGTGAGCAATATCACATGCTGCTTTATTGTCACAATATAATTGAATTGGTCTTTCAGAAGGATATCCTAAATCATCCAACAGGAGTCTTAACCATAACGCTTCACATATACCATCAGCCATTCCTCTAAATTCAGACTCTGCACTTGAACGTGCAACAACGTTTTGTTTTTTACTTCTCCATGTAACAAGATTTCCACCAACAAAGGTAAAATATCCTGCAGTTGATCGCCTACCATTTACTTCCCCGGCCCAATCTGCATCAGTATATACATCAATAGTTCGACAACTCGAATTTTTAGTAAACAAAAGGTATTTCCAGGAGCCGCCTTCAAATATCTCAAAATGCGTAAAACAGCATTCATGTGTTTTTCACCGGGATTGTGCATAAATTGACTAACAATACTTAACGCATATGCAAGATCTGGCCTCGTGTGCGCCAAATACATCAACCTTCCAACCAGTCGTTGATATCTTCCTTTATCAACCGGTATCTGATTAGGCTCCACTAACAACTTTAATCCTTCTTCGACAGGTGTATCAATCGACTCACACGCTGACATACCCACCTCATGTAACAAATCTAAAGTATACTTTCTTTGGGATAAGAAAATTCCATTACTAGATCGAGATACTTCAATTCCAAGAAAGTATTTCAATGGACCAAGGTCTTTCATCTCAAACTCTTTAGATAAGTAATTCTGTAAAGCCTTTCGTTCTTCAGGATCATCCCCAGTAACCACCATGTCATCAACATATACAATAAGCGCTGTGAGTTTTCCTTTCTGCCTTTTTGTAAATAAGGTATGGTCAGAATTGCTTTGGTGATAACCGAATTCCTTCATAGCCTTTGTAAACCTTCCAAACCACGCTCTTGGTGATCGTTTTAATCCATACAATGAGTTTTTCAATCTACATACCTTCTGGTTATGTATTTGTGGTATCTTGCATCCCGGTAGAAGGTCCATATAGACTTCTTCTAATAGTTCCCCATGCAAAAAAGCATTCTTTACATCAAATTGTTGTAGTGGCCAATCTAAATTTGCTGCTAACGATAACAAGACGCGAACAGTGTTGATTTTTGTAACTGGAGCGAATGTCTCTGTGTAATCGACTCCATAAGTTTGAGTGTAGCCTTTTGCCACTAGTCTCGCTTTGTAACGTTCAATTGTACCATTTGCTTTATACTTCACTGAATAAATCCACCGACATCCCACTGGATTTTTATCTTTTGGACGATCAACTAGCTCCCAAGTGTCATTCTTTTGTAAGGATTTCATCTCCTCATTCATAGCTGCTTTCCATTTTGAATCAGATAAGGCTTCCTGTACATTGTTAGGAATATATACAGTAGATAATTGATTTACAAACGACTTATTTGATTCTGACAACCGATGATCTGACACATACTGACTCATAGGATATTTGACTCTACTAGACAGCTCAGGTTCATATGTTGGTTTAGGAATACCTCTGGTTTGACGCGACGGTAATATTTTCCTAGGTGGTTCGGAAGGTGCTTCAGGAACATCCTCGACAACTGATTGGTTTGGTGTATTACTAACCCTTGGTTCAACGACTTCAATTGGAGGTGAATCCATAATTTCAACGATTTCATTAACACTTTCTTCCATTACCGATTTAGGTGTTGGTAATTCTGGAATTTCAATTTCAGCTCTACTTATTTCTTCAGGAATCAAATTTACTTCAATATTAGATCCAATTTTGTTCTCTTCCATATGATTATCCGTTTCTTCATAATCAAGAGTCATAACTTCCTGCTTAGTTTTCTCCCCCTGAAGTTCAGACTCAGGTGAAAAATATTTAGAATCTTCATGAAAGATAACATCTGATGTAACAAACATTCGTTTAGTTGGAGGATGATAACATCTGTACCCTTTCTGATTTGCACCGTACCCTACAAATACACATCTTAATGCCCTTGGAGTTAATTTTGTACGTTGGTGCTCATGAAGATGAACAAATGCTACACACCCAAAGACACGGGGAGGTAAATTTGAAACTGTCGGAGAAGTTGTAACATCCGATAGAGCTTGAAAAAGAGTCTTAAAATCAATAGTACTGGATGGTATTCTATTAATTAAATAGGTTGCAGCAAGAAGTGCTTCTCCCCAATAAGATAATGGCATATGTGCTTCGATCAACATAGCCCTGATAACTTCTAACAAGTGACGATTCTTTCTTTCAGCGACCCCATTTTGTTGAGGGGTATTTGGACAAGTAGTTTGATGAACAATACCATGAGAAACCAAATAAGTTTGAAGTTCATGATCCATATACTCTCCTCCGTTGTCACTACGAAGTATCTGAACATTTGCGTTGTACTGAGTACTAAACAGTTTATGAACCTTCTGAAACAATAACTTTACCTCACTTTTAGATTTCATCAAACACAACCAAGTCATCCTAGTACAATCATCAATAAAGGTAACGAACCACCGTGCCCCACCCAAAGTAGGAACCTTAGATGGACCCCAGACATCGGAATGTAAGATCATAAAAGGAGTTGGACTTTTATTTAAATTTAACGGAAACGATGCACGATGACTTTTTGCAAGTGCACAAACATCACATTGAAAACTTGAAACATCGCATTTAATAAATAGCGATGGAAATAATTTCTTAAGGTAACCAAAGGACGCGTGCCCCAGACGGCGATGCCATAACCATATTTCATTTTTATTTTTTCTTTCAGAATTGTTCACTACTAATGCCTGACGCAATTTATTAGAGCTTTCAGATACTAAATCCAAGTAATATAACTTTCCTCGCCTAACACCATAACCAATTGTTTGCCTTGTCCGGATGTCCTTAAAGACACAAAATTCAGGCCAAAAGATGACAACACAAAATAGAGTGGTGGTTATTTGAGACACTGATAATAAATTATGATCTAAAGATGGGACAACCAAAACAGAGTCTAAGTTCAATGTGTTCGTCAGAGTTAATGGTCCTTCCCCTATAACAGGGGCTGAGGTGCCATTGGCACTAGAGACATATTTATGTGAAGATTGGTTTATGGTTGAGACCTGTTTAGAATCAAAAGTCATATGATCTGTAGCACCAGAATCAATTATCCAAGTACTATTCGAAAATTGTGTAGACATATTTAAAGTCTTGCCTACATTACCTGTAGTGGCTATCGTCGATGAAGCTTGCTTAACAGTTGGATCTACTAGGGTCTTCTTAGAAATTTTCTTTCGATTATGATCCCACCATTCTGGATAGCCTAATAGTTCATAACAATGACTTTTGGTATGACCAATTTTGTTGCAGTGTGTACACTTATAAGTAATTTTGTCAGATTGACCAACAACTTTAGCAAAATTTGAATTTGCCTTATTGAGAATCATTATTGCGGAAGCATCAATTGCCCTTCACTTTAGCTAAACCGGAAAAACAAGATGAAGGTGAAAGGCTCTTCTCTTTCAATCAATATAAATTTCCAAACACAAATTTAAGACTTTTGGCTCTGGTACCAAGTTGAAATTGATCAAAGAACTTGTTTTATTCCTTGATGGATTACAAAAGAAATATAAGACTCTATTTATAGAGTTACAATACTACTAGTTTCTAACTTTACTAGTTTCTAATATTTGATATTACCCAATATCTATTATATAGATATCTTAATATATAGAAAGATATTTCAACAGTTTGTTCATCATTAGCACGAGTAACACAATATGTACTTTCCGACTTTTCCATCACTTTGAGGAGTTTAACAGCTCTTGTATTCTCTAATAACCCATTGAACAACACCTTCTTTTGTCACCACCATTTCCAAAACCAGCACTAGAATGATATTGAAGAATGCTCATGGCTTTTCTTTTTAATTTTTCAAATATGGTAAAAATTACTATAAGCAATAATGGGTTCAAAGATCCTGTCTGATGAGATTCGTAAACGATCAAATAATGGGAAAAACACTACACATAAAAAGAGTTTAGGGTTTGTAAGGAAATTATGATTGGAACTAGGGTTTAAGAATTCTGTCAGATATAGAAACAAACAAGAAACAAGGGTTTAGGGTTTAATGGGAATAAAAGATGATAAAACCAAAAGGAAATTGAAGTACTTACCAGAGAGTAAATAACAAGTCAAAGATTATCCCTCTGGAGAAGGACTCTGACTTTCTAATTTCTCTCTCTCTCTAGTTTCTAATTCTCTGTTAGTTTCTAATTCTCTGTTAGTTTCTAATTGTCTTGATAATTCTTAGGGTTATCAAGTTAGGGTTTACGCGGGAAATCAACGCGTCAATGAAACTGACCACTCTGTAACGGTCGAAAATAATTTTGAATAGAGGTGCTCTTTAAATCTTTGACTATGGTCAAAACTATTGGACTTGGGTTTTGTAGGCACCTCCACCATGAAAGGGGAAAACATTGGTTATGCTCACCATTCAAGAGAATTTGATCTAAACTTAAAAAAGAGTGAAGATCAAACCCATGAGCAACTACCACCACTAGCCACCCTGTCCCACTGACTCATTGACAATTTGGCACTTACTCCGTTCTGTGTGCTCACCACCACTTATTCTCTTTACGCCAACAAAAGTTGCCTACATATTGTCACCACCAACCACCCTTTCAAAAAAGTTATGATCTTCTTCTTCATCTCCGCCCACCACAGTTGATCCAATAATTGATCAGCCTTAACCAAGTCAAGATGTCGAAGAATTAACCTAAATGGCACATGTTAACTTCAACCACATGTATGAGGAACGAATTTCCGCTGGACTGATAGAGGGTGGACAAGGCGAGAAATTATTTGTTGTGGGGGCACGTTTCAGTGTTAATGATAAAAAGAACTCCGTACACAAAAAGAATTATACTAGTTGGGTTAAAAGTGAAACGAAAAATTATATATACACAAACCGAAATTACAAGTCTACTCATTTATAACCAACTCATTGGAAAAAACTGAGAATTTTGCCCACATGCATTACCTTGTACACACAACATAAAAAATTATAATAATAAATAGTGTCGTGAATAGAGAGGTTTCCTCTACCGGCGATTGAGAAATATGGAGAGGTGAAGAATGGGACAAAGGGAATCTCTCAATTTTTCTGCCTTGCGACAAAGGGGTTGTTGCTCTTTTACCGACGTGTTTTGTCTGTACTCCTCTCTCTCGCCCTATCCTTATCAAGTGGTCTCTATCCTTGATGAGAAATATCTCCATCCATCTGTCTCTCTTGATCGTAGTCTTTTTTTTATCTCTTTTTCTTTTCTTTTTTTTTGTTGAGAGTTTTTCTATCTCTTTTGATAATTGTCTATATTATTGGTGGAGGGTTATCCTCGGGATTGTTCATCATCTATTCTATTATTTTGTTATGGGCTTAATGAAAACTTTGTACGAAGAATTAGACTTTAATGAAGTAAAAAAACGGATGTCGTTTTGGATTTGTAAAATATGCGACATCGTATATAATTTCCCAAGTGAGAGGACTTGATTGTATGTAATTTCCCTATGAGATAAGGACTTTGATTGTATGTAATTTCCTTAAGAGTTAAGGACTTGGTTATGTAGAAGTAATAAGTGGTTTTTGGTTAGTCAGCGGCTGAGTGCGGTTTAAGTGTTTTTTGAACGGGTGCTCTCAAGTCTCAACCTGGGTCCTGAGGAACATGTGGGTATTACTAAAGGGAGCCCACATTTGGGCTTGTGTGGGCTCGCTCCTGAGCTTTACTACTTGAGTCCTACTCTACCAGAGAGAATGTATGGAAGTCGGTACCTGTCTCTTAGGCACCTTGAACTCTGATATAGCATAAAGCAATTCTTGAAAATTCGTTCATATGAACTCAGTATCTAAATGTCTAGATGTGATAACTGAACGGAAGAGGAAACCCATTTGACATAAAAATGAAACGGGAAGGGAATGCTTTGGCTGTGATGTAGTGATCCTCTTGAGGGTACACGAAGAGTTAAACCAGATGAAGAAGCAGATAAAAACTGAAACAGAAAAGGGAATCCCTGTCGTCCGTTGTGAGAGATAGATTGCCATACCGCCCCCACCTTGTCACTCCCTTAATTACTAATGATGGGCATTTGGAAGTCATGGAAAAACTTCGACAGACAGAAAAGAAAACAACAAGGAAGAAAAGACAAGAGTATAGACATAAGGAATTGGAGAAGCTTCGGAGAGAACACGAGGAAGCAACATTTATAGTAGAGGGAGAAGGTTATAGAGCACCACCACCTCCTGTGTTGGGCGCAGAGGTCGAAGAGGAGGAAGGACCTACCTTTAGGTTTTTGATGGTACAACAACTAGTAGAAATGAAAAAAAAGATAACAGATAAAGAAACTCCGAAGCTGGCTAAGTTGGCACCGCCGCCTCTCACTATGGAGATGTTGTAGAGAAGCCTCGAGACTTCAAGTGCCCTGCTCTGGAGACATATGAAGGGTCTAATGATTTGTAAATGATGAGGTCAAGAGCATAAACAGATTAGGTGGCGAAAGCACGAGAGATTAGGTGGAGGAGAAAAGGAAATGAGAGAGATTTTTTTTATCAAGAAACATTGAAAATATTCGCAGGATGCCACTAGGGCAAAATAGAAAAAATTGGCGAAATTTTGGACCAAAACAAATATGCAGACACAAATTAGAGGTTAAAATGACCAATTGATCAGAAATTAGGGGACAACACGAAACTAACCCTATCTATATTAGTTAAACACATTATTTTATTTTTGAATGAGTCTGGATGTGGCTAATCAATTTCCGATTGTAGATTCAGACATATGCACGTACGAGTTGAGACATTTGAAGAAAAACCACAACCGTAGAGTTGACCTAGAGGTTTTAAACATTAGAAAGTTATTTTCTTTTGGGTTAATTCCAATTTAGCTCCCAATTTCTAGCCTAGTAGAAATCTTTGTTTCCTACATTTGTCTATATTTCAAATTTAGCTCCGAAGACCATAATTTCGTTCATCAAACTTTTTTTTTTTATGAAATGAATCGTTCATCAAACTTAAAAGTCAAATTTTCTATTCTTTTCAAAATACATAGGCCTTAATCAACAATTAATGATTCCACAAAAACCTAATTTACCTTCGTTGAGCTAATAAATTCTGAAATGGAAGTTAATCTTCATACATATCTAAAGGGAAAAAAGGATTACTCCCTCCCCTATCAAAAATCAAAAGCTAAAAACCTAAAATATGCATTCTTTACTAGTACAAGTAAACTTCTGCTCCAAAATAGAAGCTATCTCTATATTGTTCATTTCATTTTCCACACACAATTTCTAAAAGGCTTTCAAAATTCTTGCTAGAGCTTCCATAAGGACTAACAGCATGTTTAGCAAGTCCTCTAAGTGAACCAACTTTCTCCCTCATCCTCTTGCCTTCAACCTTCAAGATCAAATCTAAACCATTAATCATTCCGTCTTTCGTGAAAGCCCCATCTTGTATTTTAATACCGATCCCCCAAATATCGGAAACTAATCGACTGTTGATTCTCTGGTCACCAAAAAACGGACGACACATCATCGGTACTCCAGCAGTTATACTTTCCAATACGGAGTTCCATCCACAGTGTGTAACAAAAACACCTAAAGATGCGTGACCTAAAATCCGTTCTTGTGGAGCCCACGACACGACCAACCCCCTTTCTTTAGTCCTTTCAAGAAACCCATTAGGGAAATGAACTCTCATATTGTCTTTAATAGACCATAAAAATGGGACACCACTCTCTTCTAGTCCTTCTGCCAAGGCTTCTAGTTCATTAGGTGGTGGAGTAGTGACTGTCCCAAAGCTTATATATACTACTGAAGTTGGTTTTTTAGTATCTAACCAAGAAATGCAACCATTAACATCATCAATATGAGAAAGTGAAGGTGAAGTTAAAGTGAAAGGACCTAAAGTTAGACAATTTTGAAACTTTGATCTTAAATCTTCAAGAACAGGAAGATCTAATTCATCAAAGGAGTTAATAAGAACTGCGGTTGCTCGTGACATCATTCGACCCATTTGTAGTAGCATGAGTGAAAAATCGGTTTCTAAACCTCCGAAAAGAACACCTTCTTGTAAATCGTTTATGCGTAAGACAGACATTCCTGGAATGAAGGTAATGATTTCCTCGCCTCGCTCTGTTATACCTGTTTTTCATTGGAAATCAAACGTTAGAAGAAAAATTGTATTGCCACTATATGTTCAATTATTCTTCTAAGAAAATCGTTCTTCTATATTTATATTTACTCAAATGACAAGCCATTATCTTCTAAAGCATCTGGTAACAACAATTACAACAGTTGCACCAAAATTTGAAACCGATCTTAAATAAATCGCAGAGAATATACATATATATGATCTACCTATCTTAAATAATACACCATCAATCACTAGCGAACAAACAGGTCTAGTTAACAACCACATAAAAGAACAAAAAAACATATAAAGAACAACTTTTTTTTTAAACAGAAACCTAACATCTATTCCAAATTAGTAATGTTTGTTGCAGAGATGCTATAAAGAACAAAAATAGGGTACCAAAATATAGCTTTTACTCTTTCAAATGACTATACTTTTTTTTTTTTGCAATGGACTCCAAGAGTTATTACATTCAATATGATATGGATACATCATGAATAAATACCTAAATTGAATAAACTCGCTAACTACATCATCACAGATATCTTAGGTCCTAAAGGTCATATAAAAACAGTTAAGGCTATGTTAGGGGGTGAAAGCACATCCCTACTTTTACTTTATTTATATCATTTAACACAAGTCAATATATGATGGATTTCACCTCCACTGTAAATCGGACCTGTAAGATGCACAACCAACTGGCCAAACAGTTGTTGGTCAGATGACTATACTTGGTCTCACATTACCTCCAGAACACATAAATAACCAAGAGGACCGGTGTACAAACTACCCTAGGTTATACGGACTAGAATATATGATATTTTAGTTAAAGTAGGTAGAACCTAACACTAATGAAGGTTCAACTTAGTGGTAGGTTCGGTATCTAGTAGTATCCAAACTGCTCATTTATGGTTTGGATGACAATTGAATCAAACCACGATCGGTTTGCTATGGTTTAAGAAACTCACTAACCAAATCCTTCTGGAAGGATTCCGGATGACTCCAAAATAACAGACACGGAACCAACAAACACCCCTACTATATAAAAACATTCACATAATGAATGTTAAGGGACAAAAGAAAGGAAAAACAAAAACAAGAGTGTAAAATTACCATTTTGTCCAAGAGGAATAGACTCACGAATGAGATCGGTATAAAAATGAGTAGACAAAGAACAAGCACCGGCAGTCCAGAGAGAAATCCAAGGTACTCCCATTTCATCAGCAATCTCACTAGCAAACCATAAAAAAGCATCAGTAATAATGCAGCTAAACTTCTTATTATCCGACCCCATTAACACTGAATCAATCCCCTTTCTATAATTTTTAACCATTGATTTAATAAAAAATTCCATCTCAGCCATTGGATGTCCATTAAATCCAATAGGAATACCATCTTCAATATTATAAACTTTAACATTATTTGGAAGATCACCAAATAATGAAGATTTAGATTTAAAAATGGAATTAAAGAATGATTTTGATCCACCAAAAATACCCAGATTTGATTTTGTTGTTGAGAAATAAGAGAAGTTAGTTGAAGGAGAAGAGATTGCTAATTTACGAATTAGGGTAAGAAGAGGAATTGCATGAGTACCATATGGAAATGCTAATACACCCACATGTAGTAACTGTTTTTGATCTTCTCCCATTCTTGTTTTGTTTTTAGAGAGAGAAAGAGAGAAAAGAGATGAAGGGAGGAATTAGAAGGTGAGAAGAATTTTTCTTCAAGATTGGTGTCTTAGAGGGAGAAAGAGGTAAACGTGTAATTTTATTGATCACTTATTTGTTTCTCTCTCTAGGAAGATATGACTGAGTACATTGCTCTTAATTCATGGAATTTAAGGTAATCTTGGTAGTTGTTACCAACATTGTTATTTGTTTTTCTGTCATGGTCTAAAAAAGGGTCTTTCATTGTTATTTGTTTTTCTGCCATTGGATGTCCATTAAATCCAATAGGAATACCATCTTCAATATTATAAACTTTGACATTATAATATTATAGAGAAATCGTTTTCATCACTAACTGTGGAACTCCCGATAGGATTCTCTTGGAGAAAGATATGGACCAAGATACAATCATACAACTAGTTCCACGAGTAAAAATGTTTGTATGGAAAATGTTACATGATGCTTTACCAACCAAGAAGAGGGCACTTAAAAGTATCAGACAAGTTTAGAAAATGTGCTTGACGTGTAAAAAATGTGCTTGATGTGTAAGGAATATGAAGAAGGTGTAGATCATTTACTCCGAACTTGTAAGGTGGCGAGAGAGAGACTTGAATGAATTCCCCTTCAATTTGAGATTGAAAGGTGATGAGAGATTCCCATATTTGGTGTTTCAATGGATAAACAGTGATGAATGAGTTATTGCTGTAAGGGTTTACGTTGCATAGTGTTGCACATTAAATGCATCTTTGAAGGGACAATACCAAACTGTTATACCATTATCCACGAGACACAACTATGTATAATGACTTCGCTTGCTCAAAACATGGTAAACAAAGTTTTGACGCTCAAGACGAGGGAAATATCATCGATCCAGTCCAAACTGGATTCCTCCGGACCATGAACGACGTAAGTTTAATGTTGATGGTGTGTTTACGAAAGGAAGAACCACCTCAGCTGTTGTATATATATATATATATATATATATATATATATATATATATATATATATAGAAGTTACGAGGGTATGTTTAGAAACAGAAATCAAGGCTATAAACTTGGCAGCCTCGCCAGCTTTATCTATTCTCGAGTATGAAAGCATAATTGAGGGAGATGCATCCTCAGTAGTTACAACTTTTCCCGAAGGACTCTGAAGACGTGCTTAGATTATGAAAATCAAAATTAAAACCACCAAACTTCAGAATTGTTCATTTTCTCTTTGCCCTCAATCGACAAACCAAGTAGCTCATTTGTTAGGTCTATATGCTTTTAATTTGAACTAGGTCAACCTCAAGAGATCTTTCTGATTCCTCGGTGCAATGTAAGTCAGTTGCCAAAAGATACAACCAACATTCTTTTAAGTTCTAGTAGGTAATAAATTGTTGCATTTGCCTCTTCCATCATAAAAAAAAGATCTTATTTCCAAATGGACATAATATCTTCTTAAATCTTAACCACATCTTTGCATAAACTTATGAAAATCTAAATGATTTGATATAAAAATTGAGTCATCAATGCATGGAGTGGGGTGGTAATATAACACTCGTTCTTTTTTGAAACCCCGAAATCATATTTCATTCATAAGTGAGAGCATCTCCAATGCAACACTCAATCTTAGAAACTCCGAGTGCCATGTAGGATTTTTAGAGTTTTTTCTTAAATATCATCTCCAATGCAACACTTTATTTGGATCTCTAAGATGACGTGTCGAGAGTGAAATAGAAATATCTCAAGAGGACACTCTATTTCTAGAGTGTCCTCTTGAGATATCTCTAATTGTCCAACTCATCAATATTTGATTTTCAACCAATAGAAATCAAGTCTTCTATATTTTCTAAAATAACTAATTATTTATTTACAAAAATAACTATGCCACATAAGTAAATAAGATAAGTTTAGAGTTTTGCATCGGAGACAACGAGAAATTGAAGATCTCTATTAACGCCACATAGGAGTGAGAATCTCAATTGAAACTTGACACATATGATGAATGGAGATTTTTTTGAGTTTTGCATTGGAGATGCTCTGATACAATCACAAATTTTGAGGGATAAAATGTTATTCTTCTCGACCAGATACTTGAGAGTTATATAAGTAAGTTCGCAAAACTTCGAATGTAAAGTGCCTCATGTATGGAGAGAAATTCACTAGACACTCCTTTTACAGTAGCACCTCATGTAAATTGACAAAGACTTTTATCTTCAACCCCAAAATTTTCTCTTGCCAAACAAAAAAAATGAGTCCAAAAATCTTAACCAATAAAAGATCAAAACTCATAATCACTATCTTTCTTCTTACACTACTAGTACTATCAAATATGCTAATGGCTACTACTTCTTTCTCTTCAACTGTGTCTCGTTCAATTCGATTAAAACCTAGCATTCTTAAACGTTCATTTTATCCCTTAATTTCTCCTAAACATCTCTCTAAATCCCTACCTTGTCCTCTCTGGTCTTCTGCTTTCTCTCTCTGTCTTTCTCAACTCCACAAATCTTCTTCTTCTTCAACCCCATTTCTTACTTCTTCTACTCGATTCTGTTCTTCTTCTTCTTCATTAATGGCTTCTGAAGCTCATAAGACTAATTCAATGTCTGAAACGACTTTACAAGAAGATGAAAAAACTTCTGATTTGATTAAAAATAACCCTCTTTTGCAAGATTTTGTTTTTCCTCCTTTTGATGTTGTTGAAGCTGAACATGTTCGTCCTGGTATTAGAGCATTATTGAAGCAACTTGTAAGTTATGATTTTGATTTCTTGTTTGGGTTTTTCTGAATCATTGATTGGTTGGTTAATTGGGGGTTAGGGTTTTCAATGTTTTTGTTAATATTTTTAATGTTTTGATACCTTGTTTGCATTTTCTGATTCACTGATTGATTGGTTAATTGGTGATAAGGGTATTGATGTTAGTGTAATTACTAATTAGGGTTTTACTTTATTGATTGATTTGGTGGAATTTGTAGGAGAATGAATTGGTTGAATTAGAGAAAACTGTTGAACCAACATGGTCAAAGCTGGTAGATCCATTGGAGAAGATTGTCGATCGATTACAAGTAGTTTGGGGAATTGTTAGCCATCTAAAATCTGTTAAGGATTCTCCTGAACTTCGTGCTGCTATTGATGAAGTTCAGGTACTATGTTTTCAATCTTGTATTTACATTCAGGGTTTAAAGATGTTTTGTTGTTAGTATATGGTTTTTTGGGGAAGATGAAACGAAAATTAATTTTATGTGTTTTGTGCTTAATGTAGCCAGAGAAAGTCAACTTCTACCTTAGGTTGGGACAAAGTAAACCTATTTACAATGCATTCAAAGCCATTCGAGAATCTTCGGATTGGCAAACACTGAGTGATGCTCGTAAACGTATAGTCGAAGGTACCATATGCAGTTCTTTATATTATTTATTTATCATTTACTAGTAGGGCTACTTTGGTGCATGGACAAGGAATGAATTATCAAGAATAGCAACCCCCTATTGTGATTCGTATTTCGTTGTACTCGCAATATTTTATTTTACTTTTTGGTTTGGTCGGAAATAAAGTTAGTACATAGTAGAGCTTCATCTAGTCCGCAGATTATTAAATTTACGATTACGATTTCAAGGGAAAGGAAATCGCGAACCCACCCACCACCTCTAGGTTAGGAATTTTCCTTCTCTGGGGATCCAATTATGTTGGGACTGCATTTCATGATGTATATCCTTGTACCAACATCACTTAGGAAATGCGATTGCTGGTAATAACATTCAATTCCCACTCGCATAACATAATCTACAAGATTTTCCTTATAGATGTTGTGTTCCTTAGGATTGAAAATCCTTCCTACAGTATCATAGCAACTTTTGATCTCCGGCAGTCATCTAAAATTCATCACTTGTGCCTTAGACAGGCATGCCGTAACTATCGTTCACTTCACGTGAATTGTCAACATTTAAAGTTGTTTTTCCTTTTGAGTATGTTTTGGTTAGGTAATACCAGTAAATGAAAACTTCGAATAAAATTAGTGGCAGCCATTTAGAGATTATCCCGGCACTGCTCTAAAATTTATTCAGTTTGCAAAGCTCAATGAAGGCATACTGTGTCACGCTTAGTCTCCAAGAGAAAATATTAATACCGGAGATGTTTTAGATTATCATTTCTTACTTCTTTTGGATAATTGAGATATACTTGCACAAAAGACGCAATGGGAAATATGTGGCATTTCAAACAGGGGAAAGCACATGAACAGAAACTATGATGGTAAAAAAACTCCTAAAGTTGTATTCTGTTGGTGACTAGTATGTAACACAAGGTCAATACCTTTATGCTGCATTCTCTATTGCGATCCTCCTATGATATAAAGATAGTAGATGGGCGATAAGGCACTGCTCAGATACATTGCTAGTTTACATGAAGTGTTAAGACTTTATTTTCTCATTTCATGGTACGACTTTTACTAATTATCTTTGTGTAGGCCAAATAAAGGAGGCTGTCCTTAGCGGAGTTTCTCTTGAAGATGATGAAAGAGAGAAGTTTAACAAAGTACAGCAGGTGAGTTTTAGTTCATTCAAATGTTTTTTCCCCCACCTTCTGCAAGTTGGTGCCTTTGTCAAAGACAAGTAACACGGAGAACTTTGTCAACCATCAATTGATATTAATAATCCACAGTTTTACATTGTGGATGAAGAGTAAGGGTGCAAAGAATTAGAAAAAAACATGAAGAGGTTGTACGGAAACTTAATGGCTGAAGAGTTACGGTCCTCTTGTTTGTAATTACATCAAATTTGCGCTTCAAAATAATGTCGAATGGTCTTAGACTCTTAGTGGATTATGTTTTGGTTATGCACTTATGCTAAGGTAGTTTGATGGACATGTGAGTGAAAGTAAACAAACATGAAAAATCATCCTTGGGGAGACAGAATTCTAGTAGAGAGGCTTAGTTTTTTTGGGGCAGGGCAGGGTTCCTTTTTGGGGGGATTATACATTTATATTAGCTTGTACGTAAAATAGCTGGGGGGCACAGAAAGAGACACCACGTTCTAGTACGATTATAATAACCAATGTTATAGAAGCTAGTATCCTTATGTTTCTATTCTGAAATGAAGATTTATGAATGATCAATAAAGGGAGCTCTTGTTTGGATGCATGGTGCCTTTTTCTGTTTTGTCCTTCTCTATGTTGTCATTGCTGCTGCACCTAGTGTATCTCTTTTTCCCCAAGAAAATAAAGTTATTCATGGTGAAATTATTGATTTCTTGCATGTGGGTCAATTCCTACTTTTACTCGCATGGTTTTCAGGAGTTGGAAAAACTATCACAAAAATTTGGGGAAAATGTTTTGGATGCCACAAAAAAGTTCGAAAAGTTAATTACTGACAAAAAGGAAATCGAAGGGCTGCCTGCTTCAGCGCTCGGTCTAGCCGCCCAAACAGCAGTTTCTAAGGTAGCTCAGCTGCTTGTGTTCAAAGTCTAGTAAATGCAGTTTCAGTTCTCTCTCTCCTTTTATTTGAATTTTTGTAGTACAATATTGATACCCAACTCCACATTAGGGCCATGAAAATGCTACTGCTGAAGATGGTCCATGGGTTATTACATTGGACGCTCCAAGCTTTCTCCCTGTTTTGCAACATGCACTTAATCGATCTTTGCGTGAAGAAGTCTACCGAGCTTATATCACCCGGGCCTCTAGTGGAGATTTGGATAATACACCAATTATTGATCAAATTCTGAAGCTTAGGTTGGAGAAGGCTAAGCTTCTTGGCTATAACAACTACGCTGAG
Organism: Eschscholzia californica; assembly: GCF_041429995.1. NCBI lineage: Eukaryota > Viridiplantae > Streptophyta > Magnoliopsida > Ranunculales > Papaveraceae > Eschscholzia > Eschscholzia californica. Next base: position 14,066,299 of record NW_028238472.1, on the reverse strand, counting down.
GTATCTTTTATCATTACTTTCATTGTTTGTGATACTTCATATTCAGAAAGTTAGGGAACAACGTTTCTCGTGACAGGTTAGCATGGCAATGAAAATGGCAACAGTTGACAAAGCAGAAGAACTCCTTGAGAAGCTTCGTGGTGCTTCTTGGGATTCTGCAATTCAAGGTAGCATCACCTTTTTCCCCTTTATATCCTCTAATCTGCTGCATCAAGATATTGGTTAGTAGTTGGTACTTAGTAGTTAATAGACTTGCATCAAGGTACTTGATTTTTATGGTGTACTACGTCATGTATTAGGCTTTAACTATTTTGCAGATGTCTGAACACCTCACAGAAAGTCAGGATACGATGTAGATATAACTTCTATTGTGTTCAATGTGGTTGTATACTCCTATAGAAACATATGCAATAGGAACTGAATAACTGATTCAAAGTTGACCAAGGCCTATTTTAGTTTCCTTTTGTAGGCGTAATAAATCAAATCAATATAATATGAATATTTTCTCTTCAAAGCTGAAGTTGATAGCTAGTGCTAAGATGATCATCTACCTAGAAAAAAATCTTACTTCTATTTGTGAAAATACAAGTCATTCTTGCGATTTCTATAATTTATTGACTGAATCTAACCTGAATGTGCATATGCAATTAGTTGGCAAAGATATAATATGAGCATATATGTTCTTTGCTTTTTAGACATGGAGGATCTCCGAAATTTTTCTCGAGACCAGGGTGCTGCTGAAGCTAATGATTTGAGCCATTGGGATCTTACCTTTTGGAGTGAGAGACTTCGAGAGTCAAAGTACGACATAAATGAAGTAAGCCTAATGGGTTCTCTCTGTGTTTTACGAGTGAATCTCCTCCTATGGTTTTTTTACTTCCATATTCTTTGCTATCAAATTCTTTAGTACAACTGGAATCAGTGCAGTAAAGGATGTGATTGTTGTCTCCATTCATGTAAAATATAATATATATATATATATATATATATATATATATATATATATATATATATATTGTATGTATGTATTATATGTATATGTATATATGGTTTCTTAGGCATATTATATGAAGTTCGTATTTTATGAGCTCAAGATGAACTAGGGTTCACTACAGACATTAATCAGTGTTTGGTGTTCAGAAATCGTCCTAGGAGGCCCCGAAGAATGAATGATGACATGAATCAACTTATTTAACAAATTACTTTCAACTCTTGACTTTCTCCCTGAAAAAGTAAAATCCCGAAAATTTTCATATGAATATCACCGGAGGACAAAATCTCTCCCACACTGGAGACACTGCGAGATGCTTTCGTTCAACTTTCTCAAGATATATTGCAGAAGCGCGCGAGAGATCGAAAATAGATGCTCATAATGTATGCGTTTTAGTTAACATGTTTCCCATCAGTATGTTTTTCATATTAACCGTATGAGAAAATGCATTCAAGAACGTCTAAAGTGGCACTAATTCTGAAAGAGCTCAATGTGGTGTAAGCCTTTATAGTTTTATACTTTTTATGCACTGCTGTGTCTTATGTGGTACTTCTTTTGTCAGAGAGGCTTAACGCCTTAACTGTTGTTTCTTTGTTCACATTTTACAGGAAGAGTTGCGTCCGTTCTTTTCATTACCAAAAGTCATGGATGGCCTTTTTAGCCTGGCAAAGAGACTATTCGATATTGAAATTGAGGCTGCTGATGGCTTAGCTCCAGTAAAATATCTATTCCAAATGCTCATTTGCTTGCTACTTCGATGTTTGTATATCTTATGTTGTTAATCTCCAAATGATATGTTTTGATGTTCCATAGGTCTGGAACAATGATGTTAGATTCTACCGTGTCAATGATTCCAACGGTAACCAAATTGCGTATTTCTATTTTGATCCATATTCTCGTCCTTCTGAAAAACGTGGAGGGGCATGGATGGACGAGGTTGTTGCTCGAAGTCGTGCTCTTGCACGTGATGGTGCCTCTAGTAGGTTGCCTGTTGCTCATATGGTATGCAATCAATCACCGCCGGTGGGGGATAAGCCGAGCCTTATGACCTTCCGTGAGGTAAGTTTCACTTTAAAAGAAGCATATATTTCTGTTTGGTACTAAATTAACATCCCGGTATAAATAAGGGACATGTAAACAGGATCAATATTATAAACATCGAGCTGGTAGCTGGAGTTTTTCTTGCTCATTATCCATTGTTATGTTCGTGGTGGCAATTTGCAGGTTGAGACTGTTTTTCATGAGTTCGGTCACGCACTTCAACATATGCTCACCAAGGAAGATGAGGGTCTAGTTTCTGGTATCCGGGGCATAGAATGGGATGCTGTTGAATTACCTTCTCAGTTCATGGAGAATTGGTGTTATCATAGGTACTTATCCTACTAAATCTTTCACCTTATATCTTGAACATATTTCTTTTCTTCTGAGGTTCATTTCACTTATTATGGTCAAATGAATATTTTTTGTTTTAAATATAATGAGGAGAAAAATGGTGATGCAAGAGAGCTTTTTGAAACCTTCCTGATTTTCAAGTTTTCTCGCGCCAATTCAATACTACAATAAACTATTGACTTAGTTTCTGAAGGATCTGCATTCTTGTGGCTCCTAGCCTCCTACACTTTGGGTTGGGCTGGAAGCCATTTTTGAGCTGGATTGATTTTTTTCTGAATAATTTGAATTAATATATTGAAAAAGGTTGTGTTTGAGAACACGGGTTACATAGCTAATTGAGCTGAATCGATGAACCTTCATTTTCTCCTTATGTAGCGTGAAGGTTATCTTTCGTCATGTTTTATACTTTTCTGTTTATTGATGCTACAGGGATACTCTAATGAGCATTGCAAAACACTATGAAACCGGAGAGAGTCTCCCTGAGGAGGTTTATAAGAAACTTCTTGCAGCAAGGACTTTCCGTGCAGGCTCACAAAGCCTTCGCCAGGTTAGTTAGCTGCTGATGATATGCTTATGTTACCCACGAATCTTCTTTATCAGATCATCTTGTTAAATGGGTAGTTAGTACTTCACCTGTAAAAAAGCGTATGTTATGATTAGGGGATTAATTGAGCTAGTGGTGTGAAAGAAATTTTTATATGCTCATAAGACTGTCTTCTCAATCATCCCTATTGGGTTCTCCTTTTTATTTTCTCTCCTTTCTCACTTTCGTTTTTCTGGTTCTCTTCTCATGTTCATAGTGTAAGTGAAAGTTCAGTTCCTTTCCTCGACCTCTTTCGATAAACTTTTATTTATTAATTGAGAGAATAATTAATGCGTGTATTTTTTTTTTGTCAAAGTGAACTGATTTATACTTGGACAGTTTCATTTCATCACCATAGAGTATGTTTTGGTCATTTAGATGGATATTAGATTTACTTGTTCTAGGGTTCTCTGTACCATACAAACTAGTTTTCCTGGCTACATCTCCTAAGATCAAAACTAAGCAATTGATAATTCATTCACGATTTTAATTAAAGAAAAAAATTTTGAAACGTATCCACCTTTGTTATTGCTTACGCAGATACGGTTTTCAAGTTTAGACTTGGAGCTGCACGCAAGATATGTTCCTGGTGGGTCCGAATCTATCTATGATGTTGACCGAAGAGTGGGCGAAAGAACTCAAGTCATCCCACTTCTTCCAGAGGATAGGTTCCTTTGCAGTTTCAGCCATATATTTGCAGGTACTAAATTCATATTGCTTGAGTTGATTAGATGAACCATGAGGTTCGATGTGGTAGACGTCCTTCCCTTAGTTGGTATTGATAGCATTTTATTTCTTCCAGGTGGATATGCAGCTGGATACTACAGTTACAAGGTAACTTTCTTCTGATTTTCATTGAGTCTTAAGTACAACCAACTTATCGGACTCTTCCTATGGCAAGCAGCAAGTTGACAAAAGTCGAAATTGTCGTTTTCCTAGCCTCGGATTTTTTACTTGAAATTTTTCTTATTGCAGTGGGCAGAAGTATTATCAGCCGATGCTTTCTCTGCATTTGAGGATGTTGGATTGGACAACGATAAGGTATTGATGTTAAACCTTCGAAGTTGTCAGTGGTGTACATGCACCGATATGCACATTTTCTGTAGTGTCTGATCTCTGAGAGATAGTTCTTATTTTTATTTATATCCATCTTCGCCGAAGAAGTCTTTGAGTCGTGCACTAAACATTCTTAAGATCATCGTGAATTCCTATCTGATAACATCATGTTATTCTTTTAATGTGATATTTCTACAATAATGTTGTGGACGTGGATGAATGACTTCTCTCTCTCTCTCTCTCTCTCTCTCTCTCTCTCGTTCTACTACTTGCAACAGGCTGTAAAAGAGACGGGTCAAAAGTTCCGCGAAACTATTCTTGCTCTTGGAGGTGGAAAACCACCGCTCGAGGTTAGCTAAATTAATTTTTTTTTTTTTTTTGATATAGTAAGATCGGATCCCTGGTTTCTACAGTGAGGAGACACATGTTACCACTGACCTTCACAAATAACACCAAAATTATATTACGTGCTTTGTTTGATTTTATGAACACATTAAATACATATAAAAGTCTCGAAGCTCCATTATTGAAGATTTGTATGTCATTTCTGAATATTAACGAAACTTACTTCAATATTTCAGGTATTTGTGGAGTTCCGAGGGCGTGAACCTTCACCTGAGGCACTCCTAAGGCACAATGGCCTATTAACAGCAACTGCTTGAACATCTCTACCATCATCACTATCAGACTGCATTGAAGATTATGATCATCCTGGGCTTGCAAAACCTTTAAGTTATACGCCACAAAATTTGATTGATAAGCAGCTTTGGCCATTGTCCATTCTAGGTTAGAACACAGCATCTCATTTTAGGTATCAAGTTCTTATGTATACATTTGAAGAAGATTTCAATCACAAAAACAGGATTAAAATTGCAGAGATTTCAATGCATGTAGAGTAGGTGTTCTATTCAACAATACAGGATGCCAATACATAACTTTTTGAAGTATTTTGCATACGGTTGGTAGTTTTCTGAAATTTACTTTTAGCAACTCTTTTTTTTTTTGTTGAAACACTTTTAGCAACTCTTACGCTAGAAGCGAAGTGTTAAATGATTAGATTACGAATTACAAATGTCTGGAAAACCTCCGTTGCTATTTCGCGAGGGCTTTGGGCAAGAGGCAAACTATCCGTCCGAGTAACCTAATAGCCAAAGGCAAAATCTATCGGACTGCCTGATGCATCACTCACTACACACTGTGCCTTCCCAACTCCCCCTACCTGTATTTGGTTATCTATAATTAACATGAAGTGGCTATTAACAAGTTTAAATGACTCCAATTTCGATAATCAGAATCAGAAGAATCAGATAAAAACCAAAATTTCACTATATATGTTAGAATGGTGGACTAAAATTCAAACTTAATTGATGTCACAACCTAAAGACTATCTCTTATTGTAAGATTATACGTGTTGTCATGAAAAAATATATTTTCCTCTCATGTGCCTCTAGGCACAAGGCATATATATAATTATTTTTGTTACGTTAAATTTTTGGAAGTTGAAATGATAAAAAATTTAACTTTTTTTTGACTTATTACAAAGGAAAAAAGTTTATGACAACGGATTTCATTAAATACATTTGTTGGCAAACTTCAAAAGTATTAAGCCAATCATAAGACCACACAAATGAAACTTGATCTACGTATATGTATGTGTTAGGCCACTTTTTTGGGAAAACGAGAAAAATTTTCGGAGTACAAAATTTTGGACAAAACATTTTGTTTTCCCAAACCCCCCACCACCATCTTCTTGACGCTCGTAAGAGTTGTCGACAAATTGCACTGCAGACGACGTTTACTTTTTTTTTTTTCATACCTCTCTCCTCTGATCACCACCACCTTTGATCACCCTAGAGTCTCAGACCACCTCTTTCTAATCTCTCCCTCTCTCTCGAAACTCTCCTATCTCTTTCTGATCTCTCCCTCTCTATCGAATCTCTCTGATTTCTCTCCCCCTCTCTGTCTCTCACTTTTACTCATGTGATTGAAACCCATAAAGTTTCAATCGTGATTTTCGAGAGAGAGATTCATGAGAGAGAACGAGAGAGATCAGAGAGAGAACGAGAGAGATTCGAGGAGAGAGAGAGAGACATCAGAGAGATTCGAGGAGAGAGAGATATCAAAGAGATTGATAGAGAGAGAGAGAGAGATCCGAAAGAGACAAATCTGATAGAGAGAGATCCTGGCGGTGGTTGGAAAATGTGCCCGAATGTGGTCGGAACTGGTAGGAGGTGGGGGGAGATGAGAACGAAAAAGTTTTGTTTCTCTAGAAAATTTGACAAAATTCAAAACTTCTCTTTCAAATCCTATACCAAAACATTATTTTTTGTTTCCTCAAAACACCACTGATGCAGGGGCACCCGGCGTGGAGGCTTTTTCCATGACCAAACCGGGCCATGGGCCATCCGGCCATGAAGAGTAGTTTTAGGAAGTCCCAATTTTAGTATGATTATTAGAGAATTTAGGTTTAGGAAATTATGTTATTTTAGTATTTCCAATAATTGGAAAGGTCCAGATTTGAGTCTAGTTATTTAGGAAGTTGCGGTATTTTAATTATTTAGGAAAGTCTAATTCAAGTCTATCTAGGAAAGTCCAGAATCCTATAAAAGGATATCTAGTTTGTCCATTATATTCAGATTGAAGAGAAAACCCCCTTGAGTTTAATAAAGTTTATCAGTTTGAGAGTTATTTTAATCTTTCTTTTAATTGTTTTTCGTATATTTTATCGTCTTCTTTATTTCCGCTGCGTTCTACATCAAGTGGTATTCAGAGCCATCAAAATTCTGGATTTTTTTTTTTTAATATTATCGTGAAGGTTAGTTCTTATATCAATGGATTCTTCATCCTATAGTGATGAAAGTTGTTTTGAAGATCAATCGCATTACGAGGAAGATGATTTGTCTTTCCAAGATATTTATTTCAATGATCGACAAGAAGACAACTTCCCCTACTATGAGGAAGAAAATTTTGATGAGCCAAATATGGGTGATTTTGAATGCGAACGGGACTATTCAAAATATTACTACGAAGACAAACAAAAAATTGATGAACATCATAATCCAAAGAAGAATTCGACATGTTCGTATGATTGGGAACCCGGAGACGAAGCAAGTAAGTCATATTTTCGTCCTTCCCCTCCATCTTCTTACTATTCCTTAGAACAACCAAATCAAACCCGTTTTTTCACAAATCCCGTGCCGACACAACCACCACCTTATTCTCCACCACCATATCCGCCACCATGCACCACCGTATTACCCTTATTGTTTGACACAAAGCCATTACCCTACACCTTCACTAAACCCTAGTCCACTTCCCCACCCATACGAAAACCCTAGCCGTGAATGTTCTAACCTGAATACTTTAGACACCCATGGGTTTTACATACCTAATATTCCAAACCCAACTATAGGCAACAACTATCTCACCTTCTCCCACTTCCACCAACCGATTCATGCTTCCCCCACAACATTATGGTGTCAAACACCACCACCTAATCAAAATCCAACTTCCAATCTCAGTTATGTAAGTCCCCCCATTGCTTTTTTACCTCAACCTACCCTCTCATACTCTTATAACCATCCACAAGTTTCTAATGAGGAACAACAACAACAACAACAACAATGGGCTATGATGCAACCTCACCCATATCAAGCTCCACCTCCTGCTTGGAACCAACACCAACCACCACAACAAACTCAACCTTACATGATGCCTCAACAACAACAACAAACGTATCCAGACCCTCAACCAACTAGTGCCGATGAGGTTCGAACTCTTTTAATCAGCGATTTGCAACCTTGGATGGATGAGAGATATATTCATGGATGTTTTGCTAATACAAGGGAGGTTGTTAATGTAAAAGTAATTCGTAATAAGCAAACGGGTCAATATGAATGTTATGGGTTTGTTGAGTTTGTAAGTCATGCTGCAGCAGAAAGGAATTTTCAGACTTATAATGGGTCATTGATGCCTACTGCTGAGCAGACTTTTAGAATGAATTGGACATCTTTTGGTTCGGGAGTGAAGCGTCAAGATAGTAATGCTGATTTCATAAATTTTGTAGGGGATTTGACTTCTGATGTTACTGATTATACTTTACACGAGACTTTTCCGAGTCATTATTCTTCTGTTAGGGATGCAAAAGTTATTACTGATAACAGTACAGATAACCTCTACTACAAATGTGAGAATGAGATTTTTGTGCTTTTGGAATCTGATCAGAGTGGAAAGAAAGAAAAGCACCAAGAGACACCAATGGTTCTCGATGAACATGTTAAAGACGAGCCGAGTGACGTGGATTGCAGGAACAATGAAGAATCTCAAAATCCACCTCCTATTTCCGAACGATTAGAGGACACACTGATTGATCTTTCTTTGACGGGGTATACTCAATCAGAACCCAACCTAATGGGTGATTTGGCAGTAACCGTGGAAGCAGATGGATCTGTTCTAAGAACGAGATATGCAACTCAATCTACTCGTGATTGTTTGTTCAAAGATCCTATCATGGATAGCAACAATTTGATCAGGATTTGGAACTTGAACAAGTTAGTAGGAGTTGTGGGTAATTTTAACTATAAAGGAGCAAGAAGTTGGCAAACGAAACAGGAACCTCTTGAAGACCTAGTTAACAAATCAAAATTAAAAACACTTTATGGTTCTGTCAATCCTAGCAATGTTGAATTCCTCAAAGAGATTGCAGGTGATAACTGGACTGGAGATAGTGCAGTTTATGCTTTAATTTCAGGGTTACTATCTATAGTACCGACAAACAAAACGGCGGAAGTTTCTTTAGGTGCTCTACAATGGAAAATTTATATTGTATCTCCAATCAGAGAATACAATCAAGTGGGTTCCTTTACCCCGACCGATTTGTTTGATCTGTATAATTCTGGAGGTACAATTGAAGCGTTGACCGACACCAATAATTCTTTAGGTTGTACCGTAAAAGTTAAAGGGCGGGGTTGTGGTAGCTTTGGAGCTTATTCAAAAACACAACCTAACTCTTATTGTGTAGACAGAACCGAAGAAAGATTTGATTATTATGGTCCAAACGTCGTTACGAGTATTCCAATTCTTATTAAACGAGGAGAGGCAGGAATCGTGATGGCTTGGGAGATGAATATCAAGGTTCGAATCTTCATTAAGAACAATATGGTATCTGAACTCTTCTTCATGAAACTACAAGATGATGGAAGATGTCGAAATTTATTGGATGTTCATTTCCTACTATCGTTTTTGCGAAAATCTTCGCATCATGGGTTTCAGTTTATCGTTAGTGAGTTGGTCCCTTTTACTAACCTTTGGATTTCATGCACCTTTCGTGCAAAATGGGAATTAAGGATCGCTATGGCAGAATTCATCTTATGCGGGTACATCCCACTTTTCTTCATCAAACGGTTCGGGACGAACCTCTTGGGAGAAGGGGATGCTGATGCAGGGGGCACCCCGCGTGGAGGCTTTTTCCATGACCAAACCGGGCCATGGGCCATCCGGCCATGAAGAGTAGTTTTAGGAAGTCCCAATTTTAGTATGATTATTAGAGAATTTAGGTTTAGGAAATTATGTTATTTTAGTATTTCCAATAATTGGAAAGGTCCAGATTTGAGTCTAGTTATTTAGGAAGTTGCAGTATTTTAATTATTTAGGAAAGTCTAATTCAAGTCTATCTAGGAAAGTCCAGAATCCTATAAAAAGATATCTAGTTTGTCCATTATATTCAGATTGAAGAGAAAACCCCCTTGAGTTTAATAAAGTTTATCAGTTTGAGAGTTATTTTAATCTTTCTTTTAATTGTTTTTCGTATATTTTATCGTCTTCTTTATTTCCGCTGCGTTCTACATCAACCACCCTCCTGTTACCTTCAATATCGTAGCCGTAGAATGTTTCTATCAGGGGCCGAAAGCAATTAGGGGATCACTGAATTTTAGTGCTTCATTTTAGAAGATATCAACCTCTCTTCTGAAACTTCCAAATTCTGAAAAATTAAATGTCATTAAATGAATATGACCAGAATCCCATACACACTTACACAGTCTCGTTTTGCCGCTTCCCACCAAATCCAATATTCTCAACACACATCTGTCTTCCACCTATTTGTTTCTAAACAAGGCTCCCCTCACACGTATTAAACCACTTTCTCTCTCTCACTCTCTCTCTCTCTTAACTTGATTTCTCAAACAAAGAAATCTCTACCCCTTGTTTTCTTTCTCTCTCCACTGTTTTTCAACACAACTAACCCTTGTTTTTTTCCCATCTTTCCAATTTCTTAACATGCAAATTCAATAAAGCTACTAAATCTCTGATCATTTATATCCCTTGATTTTACTCCAATCTAGAGAATTTGGTTTTCCTATACACAAATCTTATTGTTTGTGTGGTATAAATGAAGTGTAGATTATATTGGGTTTTGCTTTGTTTTTCTAAAGTCCAAGTGTTCATATTTATGGTAGTAAAGTACATCTTCAATGATTATGATATTTTTCTAAAAATGATAGTATAATTTTGATTTTATATTTATATGATGTGATCGAAGTTTTTTTTCTCAAGAAAACGGGCATATACTATTTGGACATGTTAGTCTCAAAATTCATCATTCGTCCGTGTTTTAAACATATTAATCTTTTCAGACAATGAGAACAAACAATGTTACTATAAAATGTGTAGTTCTGAAAAATACAAATAAGTAACCCACGACACTACATTCAAAGTGTTAATTTGATATGTTTAGTTCGTTATATGTTATTCTATCTCCATTAATTTTGTTTAATAGAGTAAGTAAGATGATTTTTTGTAAATCTAGAAACTAAAATCAATCCCACTTGTTTATTTACAAAAGAGTAACAATCCACTTGAAAACAACAATTTGAGTGAAATCTCACAAAATGAGTGTCTAGAACCTCTGAATTCTGATGGGGAAATCTCTAAAATATGAAGATCCAAGGGATGTATAAATAATTAATTAATAAATAGGGGACTAATTAGCAATTTGCAACATAGAACTCCTGTGATTCTTCTACTCTTGTTTTTTTTTTTGCTGATCTTCTTCTTCCTAATTTCTTCCTTCTAAATTGAATTTTGAGTCTGTAAATTTCTTTCTTAAGATTTAGGGTTCCAAATTAGAAAAAAAATAATTCAGAAGACAAACTAGAAAATTCTTCAAATTCTCAAAAAGTGTATACATTTTGTGTAACAAGCTAAATAAAACTGAAAATCTCTCTCTTTCTCTACAAAAACCCATACTCAGATTGAAGAAATTTCATCAATTTACTCTGTTTTCTGATTGTGGGGTGTCTTGATTTTCCCTGTTATCTGATTCTACAACTACCCTTTCAGTATTTTCTTCTTTAGGTTTATCAATTTGATCATCTGATTTCTCATCTTCTTCTTCATCCTCCTTGTTGTTTTTAAGATCTTCAAAAGAAGAAGCTTTGGGAAAATATATAGGAGTAGCTAAAAATGTTGGATTTTGATTACCAGCCATAATAACAACAATTTTTTGTTCATAAACTGGAGGAACTTTAATGGATTCTTCATCTTTTGATTTCTCTTCTCCATTTTCAATATCTCTTTCATTTCCTTCTTCTTGATTAGTATCAAAAAACCCTGAAAATTTCCAGTAAGAACAAGCAAGTATTAACAGAGCAAAAGCTATAAGACCTAACATGGCTGCTAATCCTCCAAATAGATATGGGATTGGAGAATGCCATGGGGATTGGGTTGGTACTGATGCTGGTGATATTGATGATGATGAAGTTGTAGCTGTATTAATGGTGGAATTGGTTCTCATTTTTTCTTGTTTGTATTCTAAAACCAGAATTTAAGAGAGAGAAAGTTCTAGAGAGAGACAGGAAAATTTTTGAGTGACTTGAAAGAGGGGATGAGTTAAGGAATATTTATAGGGGTAATAGCATCTCCAATGCAACACTCAAATTGAAAAACTTAGAGCGGCACGTAGGATTTTGAGTTTTTTTGTAATAAACTCTTTCCACTGCAACATTTAGTTTGAATCACAAAATGGCGTGACATCATTTAATATTGAGTTTCATTGAGATATCTCAAGAAGAAACTCAATATTTGAGATTTCTTTTGAAGATCTCAATTGGTCACTCAATATTAAAAGCAAATCTAACCATTTAAGAAATGACACCTAATTTATTTTTAAGTTTTTACAGTGTTGCATTGGAGATGTCTTTTGAATTGAGGATCTCAACATTGACATCTAGGAAAGAGAAACTCAATTGATCCTTAACACATAGGACAATTTGAGTTTTTTTTAGTTTTGCATTGGAAATGCTCTAATCACAAAATCAATGTTCACCGTTTTCGAGTTAACTATTACATGAACGTGGTAATGAAGAGATGATAATTCGTTCGATTTAAATTTTCTTATGAGTAAGAGCAAGATAATTACATAATAATGGAAATAAAGAAGGTTTGCAGAGATGAGTTTAGAACGAATGAATTTTAGAATTTGAATTAGTTTCAGATTTGGAAAAATACATGAGGTAGTAGTGCAAACTAAATTTGATTTTGATAGTCTAAACCGAATTTAAGAGAGACAGTTTCAGGAGATTGCAACTAATTTTAGTATACTAGAATGAGTATAGACACCTTAAAATGAATTCTGCGAGGCTGGACCATCTTCAAATCAATGAAGAAATTGTACTATCAGATTCACAAACCTTGAAACAACTTTGATGAAGAAAGAAACACAAACATTAATAATTACACTTTGAATTCAACTCTCTCTAGGCTGAACCAACATCAAATCAATCAAGAAATGAAATGTCAAAATTAGGTCCACATTAATCAGTGGCATCTAAAAAAAATAACTTTAGAAAAATGTTTTATGATCGATTTCGAATCAACTTCAAATTAGTGTTATTGCAAACCAAATTAAAATAGAGACAAATATGCTAAAAATTTAGAAAGAGAAATTGTATAAATTACCTGTGAAGATGGAGGTGAAGATGAAATCAAGCAAATATATTAATAGATTGTTGTCCAACTTCCCTCCATAAGATTTTTAACTAAAACTCCCTTCATTTAGTTTGTAACTGAAAATCATTTAATCAGATTAAATAGAAATGTGAGAGGTTGATTAAATAGGAAGAAATTTAGTTTGTAACGGTCAAATTAATGACTTTTTAACGTAAATCATATAGTGTTGATCTGCGACAGACGGTTGGATTTATTCCAATGTTTGTCCCAGTCAGCAATAAATTAAAGCTATGCACGTATTATTTGTTTTGTTAATCTTAAATAAATAGAGGGTCAAGATTTTTCATGGGATAACGAACGACTAGATTTATCTTTGGTTTGTCTTTAGTTTCTTTTTGGGTTTGTCCTAGTCAGCACTCAACATCCTATTTTATATAACAGACTAGATATAACCCGTGGCTACGCCACGAACGCTTCTTCTTCGACAATGCCAATTTTTAGAAACATCCATCATTTGAAAAAACGGCCAGAAAACTCAGTTGGATGTTAGTTTATACAAGTAGTAAACAATCCTTGAAGTGTTACCATCTCACATCTTTTGCACTTCTCGTAACCAAGTGCTCTCATATTAGTTTACTTGAAGTAAAATACATAAAGACATCAGCAGGTTCAACACCAAGTCTCTAATTTCAACTCCATACTCTAATTTCTTCTTAATAATTTCTTCTTAATAATTTCTTCTAAGTTCTACGCCTTCGGCAAGGAAAGAGGATTCAAGATCAGAATAGGATTATAAACCCAGCCAAACAATAACACATAAACATAGTTAGAAACACAAACCCCACGTAGATAATTGCACAAAATGATTTGGCAACCCAAAGTGAACCCTATGTATAGGTCTAAGGGAATTAACCTTCTGCATTGGAAGAAAAGGTTTGTATTCAAGGGAGAGCTCCTGTGAATAAAGATGGTTCGAAAAATATATCGTTCTCAGGCGAAAATTAGTGTGAACCTGTACACTTGGTGTCTCAATGTAGTTAGATCCATACGCTCACCTAGTAAAATCAGGTAGATTAAACGGAGTTTGATTCCAACCCTCGTCTAACCTTAATGTCGTGGTAAATATTTAAGAAAACATAATTGATATCCGAAAACAACCCTCGTCGGACATTCTTATCACTCAAATTTCGAAGGTGAAATAGTTCTACAACTTCATAGCAATTTGAAAAAATAGAGTGTAGATTAAAAAGGAGAACATGGAAACCGAACTGCTAAAGTATGAAGATTTCGAGATGTAAACTCCTAAAAACATTAACATAAATTGAGTTGAAAGCTTTACGCAATTTGGAAAGAATTTACGAGTTCGACACGGGTTGGAATGTCTAGAAGTCACATAAATTGCCTACATTAGTACCTATATGTATACATAGTTGAGTTGCATCGTGTGATGGGCGAGTCGTTAATCTTCACTTGATAGCCCTAAAGATTGACAAAATATATCAGAAAAGGAAAACTAATTTATTCATATCAAAGAAATATATGTTAAAAACAGAAAGGTTTCCATGAATTAAAATTCAAACACATACAATTCTAGTAATAAGAGAAATGAATAACAATAAGTGATCCCCCATCCTTTTCATCAAAAAAAAAAAGTGATCCCCCATCTTATTACAGTAATATAAACCACATGAAAGTGAGGAAAAATAGAGAAAATGAATAAGAACATACTTTTTTTTATGAAATAATAAGAGCATGCTTGGAAGGGTAAAGTTCTCATTCACCAATAAGGCCCCAATTCTTTATAGGCATGGATTTTTATTCTTATGATCTTAGGAACTTCCATTGTTCAAAGCTTCTATAGTTAACATTTTAAACCTAATATCAAACTCCAAAATTTGGATGCAAACCAACATGTTAATAGAGAAATAAAGTGGTTTCAGAGAGAGCTACTTGCATTTATGCTTTTTTGAATAATATGATTGAATTACGAGAAAAGGGAAAAGACTGTACAAGCCTAAAAAAGGCGAAACGGCGACAGGGGCGCCAAGGCACACAAGATGAACTAAAAAGAATTTATGCATTTATGCTTTTTGATGCCAAGAAGATCAAATTCATCATTTCCTTCACTAACCGTTGGAAAACCAAAATGTTTATAATCAGTAGTAGATCAAATTCATAATCAAATTAGTGAAATTCATCGTTAATAAGGCAACAAAAAATCTAATTTAATTAAGAATGCTAAATATTTAAGAAGACAAAGTTAGAGAATGTTAGAAATTACCTAGAAAGATATAGATAATGAAGATGAAGTTTTTCTTCCGAGATACTAATATTCTTCATAATATGACTTTTGGTGCACCATTCTCCTCAAGAATTGCACGTATTTTCTTCTGTCGAATCTTTCAAGTGAATTCTCTAACATGTTATCGATTCATCTCCTCAGAGAAATGGCCATTAACCATTTTTTTCTTCTAATTCAAATCACATTTTCATTACCTAAGAATTAAGGATGTTTGAAATAGATGTCATTTTCAGCTAAACCATAAGGAAACATATACCTTCCGTGGAGTCAGTTTAATTTCACATTTAATCAAACAACTTATATTCGTCTTTATATACTTGTATATACCCCTCAACAATGTAATAGAATTGACATAGGCGAATAATAAATCACACCTTATTTTCTTCGTCAACAATGTAACAAAATAATTAAGTGGGAGTCATTTTGTGAAGCAAATCAATTACCCAAATAAAACCAAAATCAATTCAACAACATATCAATTGAACAAACCAATAAAATTATAAGAATGAAGAAACTAATTTGCACAGTCAAACAAAAGAAAAACGACTGACCTACGTGAATGAGAGATTAGAGTGGAAAAGCAAGAAAAAATTTACAGTAAGTCTGGTACGAAAGATAATGAAGCCTTCCGTGGTTAACGATTTGGAACTACTTTCTTCCAAGCATCAATGAAATCTTGATTTGTTGTTTCCGAGAGATTGTAGCTGAAAGATTGAGGATTTTAAGAATGTAGAAGGAGAAGTCGGTGAATATAGAGGGATAGAGATTTTAACCAATGGATTGATGAATTTTAAGATTCTTGTAACTGTTATCTTCATGGTCAATTTAAGATTTCAGAGAAACATGGATGCATAGAATTGTAACTGCTATTTTATGTGTGGATTGGATGGATTGGTAAGAGGAAAGGGTTTAATGACCACAATGTAGTAAAGGAGATGAAGCCAACCGTTCAACTCAAAAGGACCGGTCATTCATTAGCAATAAAACCACTTTAAATTTGATTAGAGGTTACATGAAAAATAACTACAACTAATGAGAATTTGATGGATAATAAAAGAGATGTAAAGGTTGATGAAGGTTTACCATATCTAACGGTTCATATTGAACCTTTTGTTTACTTTCTTGATTTGAGAGGGTGATCAAATTTTATTTTTTCGAGGTAGGTAACAAATCAGATGGCTAAGACTTGAGGAAAAACACAACGGACGACCGAATTTGTCTTTCGATTTGTCCCAGTCAGCATAAAACATTGCGTTTTATATAATAGATTACACGATTTAATATATAAAATTTAGTAAAACTATTCAGTTAATTATTCTACTAAAATTGTATATCCTTACTTTTTGAGCTTTCCAAATATTACATTATGATCTGCCTTTACCAATGGGCATAATTTGGTATTACAGTTGTGTAAATAAAATTTTCAATTTTATACTCAAAGTTTGTAAATAAAATGTTCTCTTTTGCTTGTGGGAGTGCATTAGCAACCAAGAAAAGCCTGTTTCTCTGTCCAACGATTTTTTTCCCGGATCCTTTAGTATTTTCCATATTACTCTTTTAGTGTCTGACAGATTTTTTACCTATGTATTTAGTTTTGCGAACTTTTAAGACAATGTATTTTGTTTCTAAGACTTTGTCAAAACAAGTTGACCAAGTTTGGTTAGAGGCAATATCATCTACCTTATTCTCTGGCAAAAATCATCAACCGAGAATTCAAAGATTGTCGGTCGACGAACTAACTTGAAAAAAAAAATTCTCTCTCTTTTTTTTCCTATTTTTGTCATTCTCTCTACTCTCTCTACAAGATGATGTGGTGGTAGTTAAATTAAGATATCTCAATAGAGTGTCTTCTTAAGATATCTCTACTTGTGTAACTCATCATTTTTCAAATTTAGACTAATAGAAATCATGTCCTCTCACATCTTCAAATTAACTATGTAATTGGAGGATCTTCATTTCCACATAGGAATGATAATCTCAATTGAAACTTGACAAATAAAACTAATGAAGTTGTTTTTGAATTTTGCAATGGAAATGCTCTTAATGATCCATAAAAAAATTAACATCTGAATATCTAATAATAACGATAATTTATCGTTGTTACTCATATTTACTGTAAAAAAAAAGTCTGGGTTGGTGTTGATAACACCAAAAATATTGTATATCAAATATAACATACCTAAAAGACGGTTCAAAAGGGTTTTCACTAAAATATGGTGGTTGAAGCAAGACATAGTGTTGGAATGGGAATCAGAGTCGACTTGGCTCAATCCGACTCCTCAAACTCAGAAACGGAGTACTTCATTGCATTTCTCTCATCGAACTCTTGAATTAAAGTAAAAAAGTCAATCAAATACGATTCCGGATGAATGAGATATTTGAGTCTGAAGTTTGGATGACAATTCCCTTAAGCCAGCGGGTAGACGATGAAAAGGACAAGTTTTTTTGGGAGTCATTTGGGCTAAGCGAGCACGTCGAGATCTTAATGAGAGCGGTAGATTCTTCGAGATCTTGGTGGAATACAATTAGGATAGTTGGATCTGCCAGGATCCAATGACCTGCGTCCCACTCTCGTCAGGCACAAGGTAAGATCACGTTGGATCTTCATCTAACAACCATCCGAGTCGTCTTTTGGGCATATTTTTGGACTGATCCAAGCGATCACGTTCCCGTCGAGATTTTAAGCCAAGATTTGATGGTCCCTGTTGGCTGTTGCAACCGACTTAAAATCAATTGAATCTAAATGAAATTTCACATTTTCCTAAGAGATGTGTCCCTAGAACCCCAATAGATGAGTCCAAAATGAAGGTTCCAATTCAATTTGTTTATAAAGAACTCAAATCATTCTAATTCATTTTTTTCTTCTCTTATGAATTCAGTAATTTCAGGTGTGTCTAGATAAAATCTTAATTTCAAAAGTATTTTAGTGTATTTAGAATTCGAAGAAAGAAACATTTGAATAAAATCACGATTCGGAGAAAGAAACATCTGAATAAAGTCACGAACACTTTAAATTCGAGCAACATTAAAGAAGCTAATTAACTTGGATGGTAGTTAAAAAAGAATTGGATTAGTTGTGAAATATGTACACATTCTGTAGTAAAACAGACTTTGCATTTAATTGGAATGGATAAGCATTTCAACAAATGGCATTAATCATTGACAATGTTTACTAGTGAATTTGGATTTACGCCCCTCCCGGCATGTCCAGTTAGAATACCTCTTATTTCAATCAAAGTAAGAAGATAGTCATTATATATATTTTTTTTCTTCCTCTCGTACCCTGCTGTTGATATGACACTCTAATTTTATCTTTCATAAATTCCTTTCCAATTTGCAAGTTCAATTAATTATTTCTCTTATAGTTTTTATTTTTATTTTTCGCTCATTTCATACTTTTAATTTGTATTTGCATCCTTTGATGTACACAAATTATTGTATTCTTTGAATATCCACGATTTATAATTCATAGAAAAGAAAACATCAGTTTTGAAAGACAAACATCAGTGTAGAACTAAACACATCAGTTTTAACGTAAACGAGTCATTGCATTCTTCAAAATCGGTTATATTGGAAAACATCGTTTTTACCTAAACACGAGGAAACAATCCATAACCTAAATTTTTGGTTGGGAGTTTACTTTTTTTTTGTCAGTTTATTGTGGTTTATTAATTTTAAATGTGAAATGAATGTTGTTGATAAAGTAGGAAAAAAATTTAACAAAAAAAAAAGTAGAATAAATTAAAGATGGATACGAGAGAAGGAAAATATGGGTGTGAAGATATGAGAGATGAAGATTCATAGACAAAATATCGAAGATCGTAGTATACCGGCAAAAGGATACAAAAGATGAAGAAAAGAATATAACAAAATCAATAAAGATTGAGTTCCTTGCATATTTTTAAGTAAAAAAAGTAGACGATGAAGATGGATAAGAGAGAAGAAAAATCTAGGAATTAGAAATTAGGATTCGTCGACATGATATGGACGATTGTATTATACCGATAAAAAATACGAGAAATAAGAGAAAAAAGATAACAAAACCAATAAAGATAGGTTTATTTTCATATTTTGAAGTGCAAAAAATACTTTCAACAAAAAAAAGAAGTGCAAAAAATAGAATCCCTAATGGTCAATTAAAAGAATAGATATTCTTAATTGGACATAAGCACATAGAGAATAAGGCTAAATACTCATTTTTTTGGTAGGCCATTTTATTTCCTTTACTAGCTACATTGTACAAACTAGTTAGGAAAAGTTCAAAACATTCCTTCTATATATGGAAGCATCTGTATTTGTTAGATGACACTCTAGTTGACTCATTGATACCTGAATGAAATAATAGACCTATAATTCACATAATAACATATGAAAATTTGAGCATTTTGTGGACTTCCTCTTCGTGTCTAACATTTTTTTTAATCTATATGGCTATATATGGAATTAAATCTTAGCACCAAAAGATGGTCCCAACAATTGTTGCCAAATTCAAAGCAAAAAAAGTGAGTAGGTTAATGTCATCTTCATTTAATGTGGTAGTAGCTCAATTAAGGTGGCCAACAACTTGTGATAAGTTCATAATGGAGGGTACACTTGATACATGTGATATGTGATTGACATATTAATAATGTCTTCTACGATACGAAAACTCTTATTCAAAATGAATTTAACTTTTGTGACTTTCGTGATCTCTTCTGTAACAATTCTTTCTAAATTTTAGTAACGTAACAGATGTCGGTGTCCTGAACCTTCTGACTTCTTAACTTACTTGACGACAAGATAGTTGTTGATCTAACTCTTAAAAAATATGTGGATTGTGTTTAGTTCACAATGGTTTACAACCCTGGTTTATAGTGGGGTTGTCATTGTTTGCTTAAGATTACTTATGTAGTAATTTCAATATAAACACAGCAAGTCAAAACGGTGAACCAACAGTAATACAACATACGAAACTCGCCACAACAGGCAGATTAGACTCACCATAACTCCCCTATGAACCACTACCTTTTGGTAATCCAATCCTCTCTAGGTATGCCTTGTCCTTGACATAAGAAATTCTTGAAATGTGATTGCATCATTCATTCCCATCAAATTTATTTATTTATTTTTTGTCAATAGGTATTCATGTTTTTAGGGCTTTCTTCCTCTTCTTTACTTTGTCTTTACGACTGACTACCTTCATTTGTTCCTTACCCTTTCTTTCTCCTTAATTTCAGAATACTCTTTTTTCTTGGAGAATAAATTAAAATTGCTTGCTCTATAGTTCACAAGAAATACTTTACTTGTACTTTTTAAGCCATATTTCCATGGGCGAGAGTCAAAATCAAATAGGCCCAATCCAACTACCAAAATTTAAGAACTTCCCTTTCAAAATGAAAGACTTCATGTCTTCAATTTCTAAGAACTTCTCATAAAACAAAACAAAATAATTGGTGCTTGTATTGTATGTTTTGAATTCAAGTTTTCGATAAAAGTCACATAACTCACAATTACCTCATAGAAGATTTGGGTCGCTTTATTATAACTAGATGAACTCGACATTTACTTATTATAAGTAGACCGGAAAAAAAGTGTGTTTGCTCTAACTAGTAGTACAATATATGATGCTAAATATCTAAAATCCAGAGCAAAATCCTGCTCTGTGTGGTGGAGAAACCGGAAACGTACATGCTACCATTCAACTAAAATAAACTTCAATGATGGGTTGAGCTTCCTTTGAGAAAACAAAGACCACTTTAAAGGTAGTGGGATCTAAAAATATGAGATTAAATTAGTATATGGCTTAATGAATCCACTACTTTATTCTAATTTGATTAATGTTTGAAGTGTTTGAAGTATAAGCAAAAGAAGAGTTGAAGATAATGTTCAAATGGAACTTCTTTCATTTTTCTCCTCTTTAAAGGAGGTAGACTATATCTTTTTAACAAATTAAAATAGACTTGCTAGCAAGCTAAAGGGTACTTCTATGATGTCTAATATTTTCCAATCAAAGGGTACTCAAATCTTTCATATCTTTTTTCATCTATTTGTACACATCTTAAGATAGCAAGAACTCGACAGAAGATCCAAGGGACCAGCACTCCGACCTAGGTCGGATACAGGAGTTAGACACACTAGGTAGAAAAGTAACACACACACACACGAAAAAGATGTAACGACTAAAAGGGTTGCATTCTTGTACAAAAAAAACAATTGATACCTCACAATTACCTCAGTTTCCGATTATGCAGCTCCACTTGCTTCGTTCATGTGTCTGCTGGGAAGATTCATGAAACAAAAGAAAACTAAACCGTTTGACTGGAATCTGAAGTTAAGATTGAGATATCAATAGCGTCTTTTTATTTGTAACTCTTTGATTTTGCATCTGTTAGCTGCTTCACAACCTCTCTCATCGTTGGCCTTGCATTTGGTTCAGTTCTGGTACATCGAAGAGCTACCAAAAGTACTTCGAATACTTCATCCGTTACTGAAGAACCCAAAATTTCGTCTAAGAGGCTTGGGTCGACAACGTTATCGATGTCAATTTCACTCGTCCAGGTAGAGTTCACCCATCTCACTATGTCCATACCATCTGGAAAAGAAGCGTCTAATGCCTTCTTTCTTGTTATCAATTCAAGCAGAACTACTCCATAACTGTATACATCTGATTCGGGTCGTTTTATCGTCATAAATGCATTCTCTGAAAGAAAGAATAGCAAGTCAAGATAAGTTCGGGAAGTTGTAAATATCAAACATTTTCTTGTAATGATCGGTATACAAGGTGTGGAATTAAGAAATGGCTGTCTTTCACCTAGTGCCAACCTCAATGGATATTAATCAATTTACATTAACAGGTGAATAGAGGAATTGTTGAGTCTATGAGTGTTTAAAATTTAGGTAGTCGTAGGGCTAGGACTAGCTCAGTCTTGCGACTCTCTTTTGACCCCGAGCAAGGCGGAATCAGGAATCACTAGGGTAGTTCTTTTTGTTTATATTCATATACAAGCAGAAATATAATATTTCATATGCCCGGCGGGAAACTCATGTTGAGCTTGGCCTACGGCCTACCCATGAGCCTACTTGTGAGCCCAACTAATGAGGTCCGAGTACAGATCGCAACTGCACCATATGCGAAGGAACATAAAATGTCATTTACATATGGAGCAAGTTATATTAAGAAAATTCTGGGAACGAAAAATGACACTTGGTTCTTATAAAACTAACAATCTAAGACATGTAAATGAAATTTGTACCTGGTGCAATATATCCGGTGGTACCCATGACAGAGATCGAATGAGCAGAAGCAGAAGAGTGATCCATGAGTCGAGCAATGCCGAAATCAGAGATACGGGCCTCCATATCCAAGTCCAAAAGTATATTATTCGGTTTGATATCTCTATGAACAATAGCCGGATCACAATCATGGTGAAGATAAGCTAATCCATGAGCAGTTCCTAAAGCAATCTTATACCGAACTTCCCACGTTATAGTTGGAGCTGGATTGATCTCATGAAGAACATCATAAAGACTACCGTTATGCATATACTTGTACAAAATCAACCCATAATCTTTTCTCATAGTGGTTGATTCTAGTCTCACCAGATTACGGTGCCTGATCTTTCCAACAGTCTGAATTTCTCTAACCATACTTGAACTTGGTTCATTCAAACCTGCAAAATTAAGTTTCTTTACTGCATAATGTGTATCTTCACTAACCGATGCCTTGTAAACAGTTCCATGTGCCCCCTTTCCAATTATGAATCTTTCATTCAAATTCTCTGTTACTTCCATTATTTTGGCAACTAGAGGAGATGACTCATTTTCAACAAAGATTTCGCCAAGTTTTTCTCGTTTTCTGCACCATAGAAACTTACAACCTAACACAAGAGTGATTAAAAAGAAGAACAACAAAGATGCTATAGCTATAACAACAATTTTCGCTTTGCTTAAACCACTTCGACCTCTTGATCGAGCATCGCAAATGCTCAATTGTTCGGTTTCCCTACATACTGGGCTGGATTTCGTGCCCGACGAACAAGGAATACAGAGCCCAGGGTTTCCGAAGAACGAAGAGGATGAGTAGTTCAAGAACTTCATCAGTGTGTTTGGTATCGGTCCTGTGAACAAATTATAAGAAACATTTAACCCAATTAACGAAACGAGCTCACCAACAGCTGCTAAATTTCCTGTCAGATTGTTGATCGCTAAATCCAAACTTTGTAGTCTATTCAAATTACCCAACTCCGAGGGTATTTCGCCAGTTAGTCCATTACTACTCAGATTCAATGCAGTAGCCAGGCTCCTCAACTTTACCAATGATGATGGTATAGAACCTCCAAATGAATTTCCCCCAAGTTGTAACTCCCGGAGCAGCGAATACTCTGAAAAGAAATCAGGAATTCCCCCACTGAACTGATTTTCCTTAAGTATCAAGACAGTTAATTGTGCCAAGCTCCTTAGACTTGACGGGATTGAACCATTTAATGAGTTGAATCCGAGATCGACTGAATCTAGTTTGTTACAGTTTGACATTTCATGAGGCAAGGGACCTTGCAAATTGTTATTGGATAGGTTTAAAGTTCTCAACTGAATAAGGTTTCCTATCTCTTTGGGTATAGACCCTGAAAGTTTGTTTCTAAACAAGAGAATCATAGAAAGATTTGGACAGTTTCCCAAGCTTGAAGGAACCTTTCCGCTCAATTTATTTCCACTGATATCCATGAATGAAAACGTCGGGTTTTCTACAAAATCAGGAAGGGACCCAGTCAATCTGTTCTGTTTAAGAATCAACCTTTCCAATGTCGGACAATTACCGATGTCAGAAGGAATGCTACCATTGAATTGATTTTGACCCAAAGTTAGAACACTTAATTGCTTTCTAAAGCAAAGATTTGGTGGGATTTCACCAGAGAAACTATTGTTTGTGAAGTCTAGTAGCTCTAAAGAACTTTTTATCCCCAAATTTCGTGGTATAACTCCGGAAAACTGGTTATCCGAAAGAGATACATTTTTCAAGTGAAGAATCTCAGTCATCTCTAATGGTAATTCACCGGACAAACTATTGTTATAAACAAGAAGAACCTCAAGTGTTCGTATTTTCCAAATACTAAATGGGATCTCCCCAGATAAGTGATTCGTAAAAAGTTGAAGTGTCCGCAAATTGCTCAAAAGGCCTAATTCATTCGGAATTTCCCCTTCGAGCTGGTTAAAATGTAGTTGTAAATCTGTCAAGGATCTACAATTACCAATCTCGGGCAGAATCTTCCCGTAAAAGAGGTTATCGGAAAGGTAAAGAGTTGAAAGGTTAGTGAGTAAACCAAGTGAAGATGGGATTCGACCCGTTAACCTATTAGAGGCAACTGAAAAATATTGTAAACTAGTACAATTTCCGATCTCCGAAGGAATTTCTCCCGTAAAACGGTTAGAAGACAAATCCAATTTCTGTAACATCTTGAAACTACCATCAAAATCTAGAGAAATGTTACCTTCCAAAAAGTTGGTACCCACACCAAATTCACTGAGAAGCTTGAGATTCTTCAAACTTTGGGGTAAAACCCCAACCAAATTGTTCATATCAAGATAAATATCATTTAAGTTTAAGCAATCCCCAATCGAATCAGGTATAGACCCAGACAAGTGATTAGTATGCAACCACAGAGAGGTAAGATTTGTCATTTTTCCTATGCTAGATGGGATTGAACCATTAAACTGATTCACATGTAGATAAACATTTTCCAAGTTTGGCATCTCAAATAAAGATTTGGGTATTTCCCCACTCAATAAATTACTGAAAATTGACAAGTAATACAACTTCCCTAGGGTTTTCAAGTTATCTGGTAAGTTACCTGTAAACCTATTTTCAGAGAGATCCAAGTATTGAAGATCAGTACAGTTTCCTAACTCATTTGGAATCTCCCCAGAGAGATTGTTAGAGCTAAGATCAATGACTTGAATGAATCTAAGCCTACCAATTTCAGGAACTAATCTACCAGAAACACCATACCCAGACAGTTTTAAAGAGATTACATTGTTTCTATGGTCACATTGAATACCTACCCAGTGACAAGGAGTGGAATCAGAAGAACTCCAGTTAGATTTAAAAGAAGAAGAAGATGAAGAAACCCAGTTTTGAGAGAGAGAAAGTAAAGTAACACCATCACTACTCAAACCAGAGACTATACAAGGAAACCCAGAGATGAAAAAGAAGAAGGAAAACAGAAAGGGTAGTTTTTTTACATGACAAATTGGTAAAGGAGGTTTAATGAGGGTTAAGAAGGTTACCTTGAAATGAGTTTCAGACATGGCTGATTTTGGTTGGACTTGTGTTGTTGAAAGAGTTGAAACTGAGTTGAATTTGGAAGATTTTAGAGTACAAATTTTGACATTTTTGAGATGAAAATGTCAAATACTTGTTGTTTATTGTCGGAATAAATGAACTTGGGTGGAGAATTTATGGTTTTGTATAAAGAATTTTATAATATAGTATTTAGAAACGTGGATAGTTCTTGTGAACTTTGTTGTTCAGTGTGAACTTTGTTGTTCAGTGTGAACTCTCTTGCCGGGTGCTATACTTTGAAGTTTGAACCATTTCTTGAAGAGGAAATTTATATAGAGGGGTTGGGCAAAAGGCCCAAAATCAGCCCAACAATATGTATCAGGCCCACTGCAGATAAAGAATGAGGGGCAGGTCCAAAAAAGTCAGGCTAGGGGTGGAATTTCCGAAACACCCTTCTTCTTTTTGAAATTTACGAAACGACCATCGAAAAATTCCCGGGAAACTCGAAAATTTCTGACAAGTAATCTGACACGCCTCCCATCAGACTGTGTACTTTCCATAAATTCACAAAATTGCCATCGAAAAATTCCCGGGAAATTCGAATTTTTTTGGAAAATAGTCTGACGCACCTGACATTAAACCTTGTACTTTCCATGAATTTACAGAATTGCCATTACAAAATTTACCAACTTGCCATTTTCGTTCTTTTTTCCAGATTTATTTCTTATTTCTTTTTTATTTTCTCCCACACATATTTCTCTCTCCAATCTCAACAAATTTCGTTCTTTTTTTCCAGATTTATTTCTGATCTCTTTCCAATCTCAACAAATTTCTTCATTTTTGGTAGTATTTCATTGATTTGTATAAAGAAATTTTCTTGTGTACCGGGAACTATTTAGTGTACTGGTCATTTTTTAGATATGTACTACACATTTTTGTACTGGGAATTTTCTTGTGTACCGGGAATTGTTCTGTGTACAAGCCATTTGGTTATGTACTAGAAATTTTTGTAGTGGGAATTTTCTTGTGTACCGGGAATTGTTCTGTGTACTCGTCATTTGGTTATGCACTAGACATTTTTGTACTGGGGAATTTTCTTGTGCACCGGGAATTGTTCTATGTACTGGTCATTTGGTTTAGTACTGGACACTTTTGAACTGGGAATTTTCTCCTGTACCGGAAATGGTTCTGTGCACTGGACATTTGGTTATGTACTTTGATGTTTTTAGAGATGAAGAAGATAAAATGTGAAACAAATAAGAGTGATGAAGAAGAAAAATAAGAACATAAAACTTTTAGAGAGAGAGACAGAAAACTTTGATGTTTATAGAGATTGAAAGAGATGAAGAAGATAAAATGTGAAACAAAATAAGAATGATGAACACCCAAAAATGAGAACATAAAACTTTTAGAGAGAGTAAGAACAGAAAATTGATGTTTTTAGAGATTGAAAGAGATGAAGAAAATAAAATGTGAAACAAAAAAGAATGATGGACATCCAAAAATAAGAAAATAAAACTTTTAGAGAGAGAAAGAAAAGAAAATTTATGTTTTTAGAGATTGAAAGAGATGAAGAAGATAAAATGTGAAAAACAAAATAAGAATGATGAAAAGAAGATTTTTGGATGTATAAATAAGAAGAAAGAAGGAGTTGAAACAAAATATAATGGGAGGGATCCAAAAAAATTGGCTGAAATTTCGTCAAAAAATGGCGCCATTTTTGAATTTTCAGAAAATCTGAATGTTTCTCTGACATGACGTCATGTACGGGGAATTAATTGATTCGCTGTCGTCCGTCAGATTGTCAGAAAACACAGAAATTTCCCGTGGAGGGGTAAAAGAGGGATAAATAAAATAAAAACCAGGAAACTGTGAGCTGTCCTGACAATTTGGACTGGGTTCTAATTTTTTTTTTGGGCTGGGGGTAATGCTTATTTACCCTCCATTTTTTGGGCCTCTCCCTCAAAAATCCATTTATATATGGGGTGGGTAGGAATTGAGTAATGATGGTTCAAACTCCACTCATACTGTCTTCATCAAAAAAAAAAAAAACTCCACTCATACCCTCGGATCATCCAAATGGTTAGCACCCAAAAAAAAGTCTGTGTTTTGGGGAAACGAAAATAGTTTGCGGGAAAAAAATGGAAATCCAAGAAAATAAGAACCAAACACACCCTTAAGGTCGCCGAGAGAGTATTGCCGGCTGGATT
Source organism: Eschscholzia californica (assembly GCF_041429995.1). Classification (NCBI taxonomy): domain Eukaryota; kingdom Viridiplantae; phylum Streptophyta; class Magnoliopsida; order Ranunculales; family Papaveraceae; genus Eschscholzia; species Eschscholzia californica. Next base: position 14,038,564 of record NW_028238472.1, on the reverse strand, counting down.
TACCAGTGACATTATGCCTCTATTTTTCTCTCTCTCTCATGTCTCTCTCTCCTTCTTCTCGTTTTCTTCTCTCTTTCTCAAACTCTGGCGAAGGGGGAGGAACTCCTTGTCGGATTTCTGGTTTCCAGACGAAACCAGATCGATTTCTTCTGGAAACTAGGATTCCGACGAAGGGGTCGAACCCCTTCGTCGGAGATATATGTATAGAGAGAGAGAGAGTATAGAGGGAGGAGAGATAAGAGAAGAGCAGAGATAAGAGAAGAGCAGAGAAGAGAGGGAAGTATTGTCTGAAAGTCCGCCGGAATTTTATGGAGGTTGTCGGAGTTCATGCGGAAGTGGGAGAGGAAGAAGCTGAAAATATGAATTGTTTGGGAGCAACAAAAAATTTTTGTTCCCACCCAAAACTTTATACCCCAGAAAATTCCTTTATTTCCACAAATCACCCACCAAAAAAATACCAAACGGAAATCTTCACTAATTTCTTAGTGTTTTCAAATTGTTGAATCTAAAGACAAAACACTAAAAGACCCACCAAATCACTATTCATCACACCAAAATTTCATTTTTATCATTTTTAACACTATTTAAAAAAAAAATTAACTAGTTAAAGTTACAAGACTTAAACTACAAATTAAACTAATACGACATTTTACTAAAACTACAAACCGATACTAATACGACATTTTACTAAAAGTACAAATTGAAGTACTTCGCTAATACGGAGGAAAATCATCATCTCCGTAGTCACCTCCACATCCACCGCTATAGGCACTTCCATCTGAGATTCCAACGGTAGAAATTATTGAAAACGAAGCCGAACGTTTCAAATGATTCTTAACTAGGCACATGCAAATTAAAGATAAAAAATCTCATTGTTTATACCCTTAATAACACATAATCGAATTATTTGTATTAGGGTTATTTCCCAAATGACCCCCAACTTTGTGACCAGCTTCCTGCCTGACCCCCTACTTTAGCAATAATTCCCGCATGGTCCCCTTTTTTCGTTATTTTTAACATTCCGTTACTCTCTCTCTCTCCTCCATCTCATTTTCTCTCTCTGCCACATCATTTCAGCACGCCACATCATCATCTTCACAAGCAGGGGTCGCCGCCCGACCAAATTTTCGGCCGGCGACCTTCAAAATTTTTTTTTTCTCTCTCTCTAAACTCCGACGAAGGGGGTTTCCCTTCGCCGCATGAATAGAGGTCTGTTCGTGATGAACAACCCTCCGGTGAAAGGGGTCCCTTCGCCGGAGTTTAGAGAGAGACAAAAAAAATTGAAGGTCGCCGGCCGAAAATTTGGCCGGCCGGCGACCCCTGCCGGTGAAGATGATGATGTGGCATGCTGAAATAATGTGGCAGAGAGAGAAAATGAGATGAAGGAGAGAGAGTAACGAAATGTTAAAGATAACGGAAAAAGGGGGCCATATCGGAATTATTGCTAAAGTAGGGGGCCAGGCAGGAAGCTGGTCACAAAGTTGGGGGCCATTTGGGAAATAACCCTTAGTATTATCATCTCCACCGTTATCGATTTTGTGTACTCCGGGTTTTTGGAGATCCAGTGCCGTTGGGGATGCTCTTACTACCTTTTCTCGTTCAAGCTCTCATAAAGGAGTCCATCTCTCTCACTATCTCTCTCTCCCATTGATCGGTAAGTATTTTTTGGGTTATTTCTCAAATAGCCCCCTAATTTATGGCCAGCTTCTCGCATATCCTCTTAGTTTATCGAAAATATCTAGATGACCTTTTTGTTTGCCGTTACAGTCCATTAGCTCTTTTTGTTTCTATCTCTGAAAAGTTTTTTTTTTCTCGCTCTCATCATCTTTTTCTCTTTCTTTTGTTTTCTCTCCCTAAAGATGAATAACATTAATGTTTTATAGACTACAATATAATAAACAACAAATTGGAGAGAATTAAACAGTTTCATCATTCATTAGATTTGAAAAAATTAAACAGTTTACAAGTTGTCATTCAACTATTCCATCATCTATTTCATTACCTATTTCATCATCAACTACGATCAAAGAAGAGAAATAAAAAAAACGATCAAAGAAAACCATCAACAATCTTAACATTATTAGATCCGACACCAAAGAGGATTCATTTCTTTTGTAGCAGAGGCAACACCAAAGACTTTGATGAGAGTGATTAATAAAGCTTTCAGAGAGAGAGAGAGATAAATAAGTTTATAGACAGAGAGAAAGAAACTTTTAGAGAGAACCAGAAAGAGTGAAAAAGCACTAAAAGAGGGCACTTTTGGAAAGTAAAACAAAAGTTAATAATTAAAAGACGATAACAGAAAAAGGGGGGTCATTTCGGTGTTTTCAATAAACTAGGAGGCCAGGCGGGAAGCTGATCATAAATTAGGGGGCCACTTGTGACGCTATTTTTTTCTTATTATTACGTGACAATACAGATATTTTTCAATTTTTCCGTGTCTCCAATTCAAATCTTAAAAGTTGTTCTGTTTATTTATTTGTCATGAAATTTTTTGAAGAAATGTTAATTTTATTTGAAGATAGATTGGTGATTCATGAACTCAAACTCATAAAGGAAGTATTACTGTATGAGCTTGAGTCCATGGTCTTTGATCTAAGAAGAGATCAACAACCCTTTATATAAAACTTCAAACTTATCATTTTTTAATTTTTGATTAATAGAAATCAAGTTTTCATATATCTTCAAAATAACTAATTATTTCTTAAACAATGTTGTCATGCCATATAAAAGCAATTTTAGAAATTTGCATTGGAGACATACAAAAATTTTAGGATATCAGTTAAGACGTGACACATAAACAAATATAATTCTCTTGTGGTTTTGTATTGGAGATGCTCTAAGATGAAAGAAAGTCATTCCTCTTTATCTATTGGAGTAAGTAATATATTTCTTAGTTCTTACAATGAATTGTTCTATTTGTATGTCAGTAGCTTAGTTCAAAACTATATCGAATATCAGTCAAACATTCTCGACAAAATCTGTAATGAAAACCCTCTATATTTTAGTGATTTATATCTATTGTCTTTGGGTTTGTAGTAACGTATTACATATATTTTGTTCTTAATTACTATTACTATGGTGGTTTTTTTTTTATGAAACTATTACTATTACTATGGTGGTGGTAATTATATACTAGGCATACATGGAGCTGAGGTTTGAAAAAAATATTTGGAGAAGACATTGGGGGTTTTCTTTTTTTGTTGACGAGAGAGGACATTAGGTTAGAAACAAACTAGGTAGTATTGGTAGAAGGTTAATATTATAAAATCAGGTAATTGAAGATTTTTTTTGTCAAACTGATCTTACACACATTTCTTAGGATGGGATGGGTATATTATGGGTATGCAGAGCCTATTCAAAGTATAAGGTTAATGTATTCTCTATTGGTGTTTATGTATGTCTTGTCGAACCTAAAAAAGAGAAAAAAGACATGGGAGTGGGTAATTTGAATAGACTAATAAGGTCTTTTGCTCTGATGAGCTATTATGATTTGAAATCATACTCATATTTGTTACTAAAATTTAGGCATGTGGTACAAAATTAGGCCTACTCCCACTAATAGTCAGTGTGAACACATTCAAGATGTTATAAAGATGACTTTTTTTTTATACATCTTTAGAATGATTCCATCTTTTACTCTTTTAAGACTTTGAATAATGCAAGACAGGTTCAAGCTACAGCACAAAACAAAAGAAGAGTTTGTTTCCTCTCCACCACTAAAGTTTCTAGAAGTGCTTTTTTCTTTGTGGGGAAAGATTTATACATTTTATTTTGAAGACAAATCTTAGAGTTCTTTTTATTGCAAGACAAATTAGAGTTTCCTCATATCATAATTTTCCATACATTATTATACTCGACTTTTTTTTTTTTTGCTAATGACATTATTATACTCGATTAGTGCTTTGACCATTTTACGAGCACTAGTAGTGTACATGTGATGTACATGAAAGAGGCACATTTTGTCTTATTTGGTTTTGTTCGTCATAAAACAAAACGTTTGATCATGATGTATACGGTTAGTGATGAATCCTATTCATTAGGGTGTGACTGTAAATCACGTGTCTGATGTGTCCTGACACATTGAGTCAGTTAGTCGTGACTCCATGATTATGATCTCATCTCGGGATCATGACAATCACACTTTTTCACAAATATTAGAGGATCTAAGAGCAAGTCCAAGGGGGAAGGGGTTGAGGCCCTTAATTTGAATTAAGGGCCCAGCCCCCCGGTCTGAAGGAGTCCAACCCCAGACGGTTGGGCCTGAGCCCCAACTGGCATGTTCAGCCGACCCTCATTAGGTGTCGGTTGAACATCCCCAACAGACCGTTGCCCCAACGGTCATGTTAGGGGATGTGATCCCACCGTTGGATCGCATCCAATGGTTATTTTTTTTTCTTTTTTAAAAAAAAAAAAAAAAACAAAATAAAAATAACTCATTAATTTAAAAAATTAAAATTCATTAAAAAACTTGAAAAACTCAAACTTAAAATAATCTAACACATTAATTCAAAAACTTAAAAACTTAAACTTAAAATAATCTATTCGTTGTCGTTTGAGTTTGTAGAGAAAGAAAGTTGTATTTATAGAGAAAAAAGTTGATAAAAAAATTAATATGGTGGTTGGAAGGGTAGAAAAAAGATAAATTTAAAATTCAAATTTAAGGGTCCGGGACCGGCTAGTCTTGGAGTTGATTTTGAGGGGCTGAGCTGAGGCCCTTAAATTTGAATGAAAAAGTGAAATTAAGGGCCCGGGACCGACTACCCTTGGTCTTGCTCTAAGAGCCTGAAAGTGATACAGCCCTGCAGATTTACCCGAGGATTTTGAGTTGGTCAATCATTGAGGTCTTCATGGTCAAATATCTCGAATAAGTTGGGCTCCTAGAATTGCCAAGTGGGACTGAATCTATGGTACGCAACACTTATAAGCGTTCCCTTGTAGTCAAAAATTATTTTCTGAACTGCATAGTGATGTTTCATTTTGATACAGGGACATGGCACGTTATTTGGCACGTACAATGATTGGTCAAAGGGATGAGAATAATTATAACCGATCAACTGATGCAAGTATAATGACAATATCAAATACATTATGAGCGTCAGATTAGTTGGTAAGGGGTTCTGCAATAATATGCAGATATAGGGTAATTAATATTGCAAATTTTGCCTCATGCACAGTATTCAGTTATGGCCATTTGGTAGAGCTTGCTCGTAGTTAGTTTGTGTGAAGCTCTAAGAAGCATCTTCAATGCAACACTCAATCTTAGAAACTCAATTTCATTTCTTCTTTGTCAACAAACTTATCAAACTCTCTTCCTATACACTCTATCTTTTCTACAATGCAACACTGTTCTTTTTTATTCAACATGATGGTTGAAGAAGATGCATGGGATGCAGAAAGAGATGATGATGATCTCTTAATGTTACAACAAATGAAAAGGGATGCTAAACAAAAACGTACTCGTCATGTTGGTTCTGTTTCGGGTCATCGAACGGTAGATCGTAATCGACAACTCAGTCATGGAGCCATTATGAGAGACTATTTCAATGAAACTCGAACTTTTGATGATACAAAGTTTCACGCACACTACAGGATGAATCGTGATTTATTTTTGCGTATTCTTAATGCTGTTGGGGAATACAACCCCAAATTCACCGAAAGATTGGATGCAGCGGGGATCAAGGGATTGTCACCTTATCAAAAAATTACAGCTGTAATGAGGATGCTTGCATATGGAGCTCCCGCCGATTCACAAGACGAATATTGTCGAATTGGTAAGTCCACTGTCATTGAATCCTTACGAGAATTTGTAATAGGAGTCATCCATGTCTTCGGACCTAGATACTTGAGGGATCCAAATGAAGCTGACATATCTAGGCTCCTAGCACTTGGTGAGTCACAAGGATTTCCCAGAACTCCACATTCCAGTGTTGATCTGGGCTGAGATGTATGGAATATCCTCTGAGATTTCCTTCGCTACCAGTATTGGTCGATTTTCTCTTCAGCTGGCTACTCGTGCCAAATGTTTGAGAAGTCTTCTTTCCCATCTGTGCTGATGAGTTTTTCTTTACCGTAGTTGTATTTGTCAGGGCTGATTGATGTTGAGAATTTTCCTGCAAATACGCAACACACTGAATTAATCTTGATCAGACTAATGTTAAACTCTTCCAAAATGGAAAATTACAAAGATGTTAGCAGGGTAGCAAAGAAGTTATATAACAGTGATTAAAAATCGTTAAGAAACCATGTGGGAGCTAAGTAGTAACATTCAAATGTAGTTTGGTTTGCACAGAGGAGAGGCGGTAGCCTATATGTCTAACTATGAGACTAAAAGTTATGTCAATGAGAATTGTTTGCGGGGCAAGTCCTTAAGTTTTCGAGTCCGAGAGAAAAATAAATAATCATCAGAAAATTAGGAAGTACTATAAACGAAAAAGAAGCACTTCCTGATTGTCGTGCTTTCATGATGAACCGGATACCGTTTCCTTTGAACCTTATTCCCTGCATAAGAATTCTAGCTTCAAAGAAAAGGTGTTAGCGGGTTAGTGTAATCCTAAACTTACTAATGCAAGTTCCCTAGCTTACTACGCATGCTCCGAATGATCGCTCCTGTATAACAAGGAAAAGTTAGACATGTTCTATCATTACCTAGGCTTACTAATTCCCTTTGCAAAATAGAACCCGAATTAGCCCTGTGTAAGCAGTTTTGAATAGTGTTAGAGTTCTTAGCTCTGCCTCCGGTTGTCTATTCTAGAGCTGTCTTTGCATGACTAGTTTCACCAAGACTCCTCCTTAGACCTCTGGTTGTGGCTTTCGCTACCAGAGCTGGTTTCGTTGGCTTGAGCGCAACTAGTTTTGCTAGGACTTCTCCTTATACCTCTGGTCGTGACTTTCGCTACCAGAGGTGGTTTCGTTGGCTTGAGCACAACTAGTTTTGCTAAAACTTCTCCCTAAACCTCTGGTCGTAGCTTTCGCTACCAGAGCTGGTTTCGCCAGCTTGAGCTCGGCTAGTTTAACTAGGACTTCTCCTTAAACCTCTGGTCGTGGCTTTCGCTACCAGAGCTGGTTTCGCCAGCTTGAGCTTGGCTAGTTTAACTAGGACTGCTCCTTAAACCTCTGGTCGTGGCTTTCGCTATCAGAGCTGGTTTCGCCAGCTTGAGTTTGGCTAGTTTAACTAGGACTTCTCCTTAAATCTCTGGTCGTGGCTTTCGCTACCAGAGCAGGTTTCGCCAGCTTGAGCTTGGCTAGTTTAACTAGGACTGCTCCTTAAACCTCTGGTCGTGGCTTTCGCTACCTGAGCTGGTTTCGCCAGCTTGAGCTTGGCTAGTTTAACTAGGACTTCTCCTTAATCCTCTGGTCGTGGCTTTCGCTACCAGAGCGGGTTTCGTCAGCTTGAGATTGGCTAGTTTAACTAGGACTGCTCCTTAAACCTCTGGTCGTGGCTTTCGCTACCAGAGCTGGTTTTGCCAGCTTGAGCTTGGCTAGTTTAACTAGGACTTTTCTTTAGATCTCTGGTCGTAGCTTGGGCTACCAGAGTTGGTTACGTCGGTGCGAGCACGACTAGTTTTCGTCGGGACTCCTCCCGTGCCCCTGGTCGTTGCTTGGGCTACCAGGGCCGCCTTCCTCATTTTAAGCATGAATAGTTTCGCAAAGACTTCTCCTTATACCCCAGGTCACCTTCATCGGGGCAGTAGTTTAACTAAGATTTCTCCTTGGGGATCCACAAGGACCACGTTTCACTCGAGTAAAGGGTTGAGTTTAACTAGGACTCCTCCTTGTGAGGTCTCGGGTCGCAGCCGTAGCTACCGGAGCTACCTCCTTTGTCGGCTTGAGCCGATCAGTGTAACTAGGACTTCTCCTTGGGACCTTGGTGAGGGGTCAGTTTTTACTCGAGCAATGTTCAGGTTAACTAGGACGGCTCCTTAGGGCCCTCGGTTGTCGTCGTAGCTATGGAGGCTATCCTGTCCCTGATCGTGGCTTTCGCTTAGCAGGGCTGTTTAAATTAGGGCCCTTGGTCGCTGCTCTCACCTACCAAGGTTGCCTTTAGGTCCCCTGGTCATGGCTTTCGCTGTTAGGGCTACCTGCTCGATTCAGAGCGAGATGAGTTTTAGCTAGGACTCCTCCTTTGTATGTGGCCTTATTAAAGCAAAGCCGGATCTGTGCCTAACAAAGTAGGGCTTAATCTGTGACCTTGTCAAAGCAAAGTCGGATCTGTTCCTGACAAGGCAGGACATAATCTGTGACCTTGTCATTGCAAGAAGGTCTGCGCCTACCGGAGGAGGGCTTAATCTGATTTGAGAATATGCTATTAAATTCACAAAGTGAGTTTGATAGGTATGTGTACCTTAGCTGCCCTCTTTGGGTTCTTTCGCTGAGACTCTCTTCAAGTATTCAACATTCTTTGATTGAGGTAAGATGTGCCCTCCAACTGAGACTTTCAGTTTCTTCTTCGAGTTCGCCGGGTTGAACTACTTCATCCTTTGAATCTGTCATAGACAGTTTCAAAGCAGTCATCTAGACTTTCAAGAGTTGTTAATTTATCATTAGCTACCAACAAGAAGATCATTGTATAGCTTTGAACATAGCAGCGCAAAATCATGTGTTATGTGTATTGCTCAGTTCATGTCGTTGACGTGTTTACTTGTTTCATATCATGCAAAGTTAACATGGAAAGTATTCAGATATACTTTTCAGTTCATGTAGAACAGCATGCTTTGTATGATAGATAGATACTCAGTCGTCTTAGAGTTATATATAGATACTCAATTGTTTCAGAGTAAAACTAATATATTCCAAGTCTATTTCAAACATAGAGCGTGTATGTTCATGTGACGTCAAGGAATTGTGTCTTCCATGTTTTGAGTATAAGTACTCTTTTAAGCTTTTCAGCAGGCATTATACTAACGATATAACATGTAGCATGCTTAGTTTGTATTAGCAGTCAGTTGTCTATTCATGCTCATGGTTTATAGCAGTTCAAGTTTTTCTTCCAAGCATTTCATCTATGTGTTCATATGCATAGGTTTGTTCCTACTTGTCAATGTTTTCAATGCAGCAGCAAATATATGCATATATACCCCCCTTAGTTTGATTTTTAGTGAGAATAATGAACTAATTATCAAACTAAAGAAGTGTAACCACTATGAGTAAGAGTTACTCCCTGTTTTCATGTCTTTGCTCCGTCACCTCTGACATGAGACCTTTGTCTGAAGAGTTTCGTTATGATTGAAGCGTTCAACCTTGACTTCGTCGAAGTTACTCTGCTTTCCTGTTAGAGTGCCCTGCATAACACCATTCTAAAAGAAAATATTTAAGAGTTAAAGAACTTCATATTCTTTCTTAACAGAATCCTGATCTTGTGCTCCCGTTAAGGGAAACTAAAGAGAATCTCCTGTTTACGTTATTCAGTAATGAGGGTCGTTTCCCTATTCCAAGCTTTTGAGTTTCAAGTCGAGCCAGACATTGAATTGGCTTCCGCACATTGGCAGCGTCGTTGTATAAAATAATTCAAATATTTATACTTGATTGAACGAGGAAAGTGTTCATCGTTTCAGTCTTTAGGGCCTCTAAGTGGCTTTGCCCAAATTGAGTTAATTCATGCATTGGTGATATTAAAGCTAGTAGTCTCTACTTAAGTTTTGCTCCTTGGTCGTTAGGTCGGTCAAACGATAACGTTCGGAGTATTGCTGGGTTCAGAGAGTGAACAATCTCTCTTAGTTCTTCTATGGTTTCCATATTGGTTCTCACAATTATAAGAACTTCAAAGATATATGCTAAGATAATGAAAATAGTTATCATTTTAGGGGATAAGAAACTTCCCTGGCGCGTTGTAGTTTGACTATCTCCGGATGGAGTTGGTCAATTGGCTATCCCCTCTTAAATGCTGGGCTACTTCATGTCTTTGTTGTTCAGGCTCCGCCATTGTCGCTCCGGAGCATATTTACATTTAACAAACAAAGAGGTAGTGGTGAATAAATCAGAGTGTGATAATCAACCTGTTTAATGATATGCACTAGTTTGAATTTTAATTGCAGGGCAGTTATAAATGAACCCAAATTTTGTTGATCTCGTAATGTAACAAGATGGTCATAATGAGAAAACTTCCCTTCATGTCTGGATATTTCTTTCTTTCCTTTCCTCTTTCAGGTAATCCAATGACTTGTGTCCGATTCAATTCGGTTGCTCTCTTGTCATAAGCTCGACCGTTTCCTGAAAATTGTTTTTTAGACCTAATGGTGTTACCGTCATCCGTAGTTAGTAATTTATCCGTGGGCGTAGCAATCATAATAGACTTTTCACGATTGATATTTAACATTGTATTTAGAAGAGAAACTATAACTTAAGCGTTGATCATGAGATTCAATAGTAAACGAATCGGGGCTTATTGCAGACCGATTAGGTCTTAATACTAAATCAATTAAAACTTAGCAGCATGCAATCTGGCCATAAGCAGTTCGGGACTTAGTACTAAATGGTCTAGGACTTAGTTGCGTGTCACTTAGGACTTAGCAATCTAGAATTTGTCAGAAAGGCGGGCCCGAACTTTGCATAGTTCAGTAAAGGAATAGTAAGAGGCGAGAGTTAGGAACTTCCCTGGTTGTAGTTCGGTTGATCATCTCCGACTGGAATTGGTCAATTGGTTGCTCGCTCCTCTTCTAATTCTGGGCTGCTCCCTTTTCTTCGTTCGTATGGCCTCCACCCATTACTTAATTAGTTAATATCTTCATACCCCCTATTGTCTTTCTTTTTTCTGCCATTAATAAATTCTTCCAAGCTTGGGAGCTTTCCCCTTAACGAGTAAGACCAGTAAGAGGAGAAGAAAAATAAAAGAGTTAGAGTTTGGTTTTGGGAAAGCAAAACCCTAAATTGGCAAATAGCTGCAATCTTCAGCGAGCAGCCTCCAAATCCAGGCAAATCCTTCGCCCCTTTTGAGAAAAGCCTCATTGAAATATTGAATTACCGACACAGTAGCCACTGATCTAATTCTAGTGACAGAGTGTGTGTACAAAAGTCATGATTTTTGGTGTTTAATTCCGTTAATGAGATTGAAGAACGAGATTCAAGAATTGAGTCGTTAATGATTTTGCTGGAGTTCCCCTCCTTCTAGCGTCAAATGCTGATGTCGAAAATTAGCTCCCGGTTAAATCAGCATGAAAAGGGAGTTGATGCATGACAGCCTCCGTTATGATCGAATATTCCGTCTAGATGATCTGTATTTCTTAGATTTCCGCTCCTTCCATTAGAGACCTGGGGGGAAAACCTGCAAAAAGAAAGAAAACCGCTCCGACGCTCAAGCCAGTCAGATTGCTCTTTACAGTAAAAGAATGAATATTGAATGATCCTTTTTGGGTGTGGAGTCTGTGCAACTTCTTCCCCCTCCCTTGAAGATGACGATATGAGGCCCTTTTATAGGCCGAATTAGGGTTTCCCTTCGTAGTTATCTTGTATCTAGGATAAATAGAAATATCCTAAGTTTAAGGATATTTCGTAGATATCCTGCCGAGGAGATATTTCCTCCCTTAAGACTCTTGAAGCCCAAACTTGCTTAAACACTTCCAGATCTATAACCGACTGATATCCTTCTGGAAGATTCGGGATTAAGTCGGTAGATCGCCTAGCGCTGCTGCCTCCCCAGTTTTGGGCGTGAGACATTGGTCAGATCTGTTTGGACCCCCCTTACTCCTTTGAAGACCCCAGGGCTGATCTGTACATGCCGAGGGCGTTACAGGGTTGGTTCCCTCTAGCCGACCTCCCAGTTAGGGGAATATGCGGATTGTCAAGGATCCAGCGGTCCTGTTGCCTTAAGGCGGGTTGACCCGTTGGACTTCAGGTCTGTTCTTGACTCTTCAGATGTTAGTCAACGTCTGAAAATTTTATGCATCATCAACCATAATGCCCTTAGCATGTCTTTCTCTTGATTTTATCCGTATTTCGCATTGAACTCCGTAAAAGACACCTGAGTAGGAAAAACAAGCAAATCATGAGAGTAACTGCTCAAATGGACTAACTAGTCTGAGTTAAGAGACTCAGATGGGACATTTTCAGGTCTTATCAACATGTAATGTGTGCGGAAGACGAAGTTAATTGTGCATTCATTTATCATTCATATATGTTTAATTCAACTCCAATTTTTTTTTTTTGTAGTTATGGTTATTAAGAATTGTAGTATATGAAAGAAAAGAAAAATTTGAAGATACTAGGAAAAAATAAGAAAATAGAAAAATACTTTCCTTGAAATTCTTTTGGCACAAAAAATCACAACTAACCAAATATGATCTTACCTTAAAATTTAAATGGGTAGGGAAAAAAAACTGGTAAGATATTATAGTGATGATTCTGGGTTTTTTTTTAAATGAGTTATTAGTACCAGATGCTAGAAGATAATTTTGAAGCTCTGTTTAGGACTAAAAGATTATTTCGTAGGGTTTTGTTTCTGGGATCTGTGTTTGTTTCTAGGCCCTTTATTCAAGTGTTTTGTACAATACAATCTGTTCTCTATTATAAGTTAGATCTTTCTCTTTCTCTAAAATGTGATGTTATTCATACGAGTTTTAATTTCAGTTATTCAATGAGAGATCACAGGACTCTTTGATGGTCACTTCCTATCAAGTGGTTAGAACATATGACTTGTAGGTGTAAGAAACATACCCCCAAATTTTGCAATTTAACCATAAAACTTTCCATTAATAACTTTGTGTTTCCTTATATTATAACAAACTAGACCAGTCTGCACCCTCTGCGCTCTCCATGTTCTAGTAGACCAGTCTGCACTCTCCCTGTTCTAGTAGATCAGTCTGCACTCTCCTTGTTCTAGTGGAGCAGTCAACACTCTCCCTATTCTAGTAGAGCCTCTGATCACACCCTCTCAATTTCTCATTATCACAACATTACTCCCTCTACTACAACATTACTCTCTCTAATGATGATTAGAGATCCCCTGCACTGCACTCTGCACCCTTTCACATTATCCTCTTCTCTCTCTAAAACATACACTCCATTTTGTCTATAAAAATGGAGAAGAACTGGTCCAGATAAAAGGACAAGATCAGCTCCACCAAACTCAAGAAGAACAATCTTCAATGGAAGAAGACCACAAAAGAATATAAGAGGAACTTGATGAAGGGAATAAGATGTTGGATGATCTTGAAATCACTAACTGAAAGAAAATATAATTGTATTGATTGACTTGATATTCCTAGTTATTATATAATATCTTTATAAAGAGTTTTACAAGAGACAAGTTTTAACAATTGCACTATGTGCGACTATATAATTATATAACTATTATAACACCAACAATATCGTCGTGGTGGTGGTCGTCTTCGTCATGGTGGTCGTCGTCGTCGCGGTGGTGGTCGTCGTCGTCGCGGTGGTGGTCGCCATCGTCGCCACGAAAGAAAAGATATTTGTATTGATTGACTTGATATTCCTAGCTATAGCATAAGTTCTTTATAAAGAATTTTACAAGAGACAAGTTTTAACAATTGCACTATGTAGGATTATATAATTATACAACTATTATAACACCAACAATATCAAGTTTTACAAAGAATCAAAGCAAAAGCTTGAAGATTTAATTGAAGAATCAAAGTTGGTTTATTGTGATAACAAGAGTATTGTGAGTGCTATAAGGAAAGAGGAGCAAGACACATCTCTCATTCTCAAGAACAAGTTGTCAGAAGAAGAAAATGCTACATTAAAAGAAGATGAAGATTTAAATTAAAGAAAGAGGGAGCTTAACAAGAAGAAAGTTGATCTTTCATTCATTTCTGGAAGAAAGAACAACTTTCTTTATTACTTATTAGTATTTAAGAATTAAGGCTAACTTCATAGCCACAAATCAATCTCATTTCTTTCTAATGTAAATCTCCTACTAGAAAAGGATTGGACAAATATGAAAAAGTTTTTCCATTTTCTTGTTTAATGTTTTAACTTTGCTGATAAGATTAAGGCTTGATGCTAACTTCATAGCACAAATCAATCTCAATTTCTTTCTAATGTAAATCTCGTCCTACGTATGTCGTATCTTTGAGCATGATAAATTTTGTGTGGTGCTCTTTCGCCGGTAAAGACCTAACATGAGGACTCCACTCAGGAACCTTCTCCAAGAAACCTACCCCGGATAAACCGACTGACACTTTAACCCCCTTCTTCTACTGTGAACTGGTACCTCATAGAGTCACTTCTGTACAACTCGAGCTTCCAACAACCCGTGAATGGTCGGTCAGTAATAATAAACATACATTAACATGAACCAATATATAAATAAGAACATCTCTATTTATATCAAAAAGTTTATTAGTTTTTAGTGTTGGATAGTAGACTAGAGTTATTATTATTAGATTCAATATACCATTCATCAATGTTCATAACATAAGATAACGTCCCTCCAAAAATCAGCCCAATCCGAACCCTAAAAGTTTGATTTTGTTTGATAATGTTTTTCGGAGATGCTACAATTACTTAGAAGATTACTTAGAGGATGACATAATGACGTGGAATTCACTAAAAGACAACGTTTTCAAAGTTTGACTACGGTGGAGACAACTTTTGTTTTCAAATGAGGAAACATGTCATCCTCTAAGTAACAAATTCTAAGTAACTCTACCATTTCCCTTGTTAAATTGGGAGAATGTTATGTATTTCAATTAGTATTATTTGTTTACATTTCTAGATATGAATTAGTAACGCGATACACCTATTTAAGTAACATTCAAAAAAATTTAAATAAATAAAGGTCTCGACTAATTTTTTTTAAGGTAATGAAATTGTCTGGAATGCACAAAGAACAAGAAAGAAAGAAAAAACTAGAGAGAGGGAAAGAGATTCTATGATGGTGGCTAAAATCCTAGGTTCGTAATTTTTTTAGTTGTGATATTATGCGAAAAACGATTTTAATATTAGTGTTAAACTCACGATTATATAATAATCGGAGATATGATAAAGTCACGATCAATATATAATCGGATAGATAAACATAAAATAATGACACGATATTTAACGTGGTTCGGTCGGATACTGAAGACCTACATCCACAGAGAAATTACTTCATTATTAATAATCACCACAAACAATTGTATGTGGGGTTGATCGGTTACATAACTCGATGATTTAAACTCTATAACCCAACTCATATTTATAGAGTGATTCGGGTTATCTAGTTTCCTAACTAAACTTAGGAAAGGATACAATATAAGATATATCTTGAATATATGAACCTATCTTCTCTATCTTCATATAGCTTGGATTATTCTTTATCGTAGGATCTCTTCATCTCGATCCGTCTTATATATTTTATATCTTCCATATATTGTATATTAGTAGTCACTATATCTAATATATCTTCCATATGTCAATACCCCCCGCAAGTTGGAGCACGTAAATGTGAAGTGTCCGACTTGGAGAGAAGAAGAATTTCTATTGACTCTTCTTATTTTTCTTCTTGCAATTCTTCGAATTTGGATGATTGGTGAAAATGATTAAATGATGATAAAGTCACAACGAAAACGTTGGTAAATACAGTCATAGATTGAACGAAAAGCAATGACAACGAAAGTAAATTTATTGTTGTCATGTATGAGAATATGTCATTGTATAAACAATTTGAAGAAAATGTCGAGAACAAAGTTGTGTTTGAAATTGACAAGGAAATCATTGTCAATTTACCAAAAAATTTGTAGAAATAATCATAATGATGGTTTCGGAAAAATTGTCGACAAAAGATTTCTTGTCGTGAAAATGTCGAAGTCGCGGGTATAATTCCGGAAGAAAACCAAAATAGATTGATGAAATAAGTCTATTTTGGAGAAAAATATAAGTCATCACAAAGTATGATCTTGAAAATATCACGGTTGAATCTGAAATTAAAATCAAAATAGAGATATTCTATTCGTTGAAAGAAAAATCCAAAATATAATTTGCTAAGAAAGATAAGTCATCATAGACAAAGTATGAGTTTGAACATCTCATGGATGAACCCGGAAAGAAAGGTGAAATTAAATAGAGATATTCTATTCGTGGTAGGGAAATGCCAAAATATAATTGGTAAGAAAGAAGATCATCATAAAATATGATTATGAAAATTTCGCAGGTTAAATTATGGAATTAAAAGTCAAAATAGGAAATCTTTCTCCGTTGAAGGGAAAGTCCAAAATTTTGGCACAAAAGTAAAGTCATGATATCCAAAGTATGATTTTGGAAATGTCATGGTGAATCCGGAAAGAAAAATAGATATAATTAATGTATTTAATGTCACAGATTGACCAGAAAATGTGACAGAAAAATTATGTCACAACTGAAACGGTTGGATATAAGTGACAGAATGGAATGCACTGTCGTAAAGAGGTAGAAGTATTACCAAAAATATACAACTGTGGAGAAAATGAATTTGCCGACAGTGGGGTACTGTGGGTAAGAGAGTCGTCGCAAAGAAATGCAACTGTAACGAATATAATGACTGAAAAACGTCAAAGTTTGGTTTGTACGACTGGTTCACATTTCCGATCACTGTTGAATCCGAATAATCAAGGATTTCTTTTAAGTGAAGTAGGAAATGGATCCAAGTGGCGATTGCGTCGGTTTCGAAGGAAAAATGAGACCAATATGGTTTGTACTTGCTCCGTTGCTGATGAGCTCTAGAGAGAGAGAGAGTTGCCTTAATGGATTTTGGCTGGTTGTTGATGGAATTCAACAATTGAGAGGTCAAAACAAAGGGTTTTGCATGATGGAAGCTTAATTCAAGAACATAACTTGCTCTGATACCATATTAAAATCACGATTATATAATAGTCGGAGATATGATAAAGTCACGATTAATATATAATCAGATAGATAAATATAAAATAATGACACGATATTTAACGTGGTTCGGTCGGATACTGAAGACCTACATCCACGGAGAAATTACTTCATTATTAATAATCACCACAAACAATTGTATGTGGGATTGATCGGTTACATAACTCGATGATTTAAACTCTGTAACCCAACTCATATTTATAGAGTGATTCAGGTTATCTAGTTTCCTAAGTTTCCTAACTAAACTTAGGAAAGGATACAATGTAAGATATATCTTGAATATATGAACCTATCTTCTCTATCTTCATATAGCTTGGATTATTCTTTATCGTCGGATCTCTTCATCTCGATCCGTATCATATATTTTATATCTTCCATATATTGTATATTAGTAGTCACCATATCTAATATATCTTCCATATGTCAATAATTAGTCATTCAAAGATACCAGTCTTTTCTATAAGTACGAACCATTCTTGTCATTTATCGCTCTTTTATCATTATTCAAAGATACCTCTGTTTTTAATGGAAAATAAGTTCATCTTTTTCAAACATGTTTATGAGGTTTTCAATTCTTATTTAAATAATAAGTCAAATTTTTAAGAGGTTTTCAATTCTCATTTAAATAACAAGTCAATTCTCTTGTAGATATTTAGCCAATTCTGAGTTAAATAATAAGTCTAACTCTGATTTTGCCCACCAACTATGGAGAAGGATTCTTCGAACAAGTATTGTAATAATGCACGGTTTATTAATTAAGTGTTCTTTTTTTTTGAAAGCTATTATTTCATAAAAAAGAGCAAATTACAATTCATAAAATAACAATGGTGGTGGAATGAAATTCCAAAATTTGGAATAATTATTTGTACTTGCCATCTTATTCGCCTTGGAGTTGTCTTGTCGTCTTGTGTAGGAGAAGGTACATTCTTTGAACCGGGTTGTAATTTGGGTTATTTTTCCACGAGAGAATCCAATCTTTTGTTGTCATGAGATGATCAGTTCGTATAGAAAAGTAAAACCAGATCGATCGGGTCATATATAGTGCAGTGGAGAAGTGCATGTTCCATAGTTCCAACATTATGACAAAGAGAGCGTTTAAACGTGTGATCAGTATATTTTCCAATTTTATTCTTAACATGTAGACTGTTAGTACAACATTTTCATAAAAATAATTTAATACGAGGCGTAGTGTTAATATGCCAGATAAAGTGTCAATTTATTTCAACAGGATGAGCATCACTGCGTGTTTTAGTTAAATGACGATGCATCAAGCTAATGGTGAATTCCCCCGATTTCGTGAGGGACCAACATATCTGATCATGTTCATTGGTTTGCTGGTCCATAGATCAGACGATGTTACGGATATCATTGTCGAAAATCATAGTGATAGTTTGTTCATTCCAATGATTATTGCTAATAAGTTGGGATGCCATTGTAGCGTCGAGTGATTGTGACTAGGGATGAGGAGAAGGGTGGGGGTGGTCAGGGATGCAGAAATCAGTCCAAATGTTAATTTGCTCCCCAGAATGAACCTCCCACGTGGACAAAGTACGGATTGCTTCATGATGTTGGCAAATGGCATTCCACACCCAACAGTGATGCCGTATAGCTGGCCCAGGATCGCGGGTTCTAGGGAAGTATTTGACTTTTAAGAGTTCGCCCAAATGGACTCGGGATCAGAAAGAAGGGGCCAATTCGATTTGCCCAAAAAAAACTTGATTATCCCAGTACGGGTTACGGAAGCCTAAGCCTCGCAACTTGTTGGGCAGGCAAAGGGAAGACTATGGAGAAGGATTTTGCATAACATGAGAGATGAATTCAACCGGCCATATATTTAAGTTATGAGTTATCAAATTCAAAACTAATTGGTAACTAGAGAAGAGTGCCTCTGTAATATATTCTTGATTATTAGAGTACTTATTTTTCACATGAGGTTGTTTTCAAAATATTAGCCTCTGAAAAGGCTATTCTTTTACGGGTTGCCCCAGCATCAACTGTTTGTAATGGACCATGCCAACCAACAATTGCTTGGTCGATTAGTTGTATATCTATTTTAAGAATAAGTTAATTCCTATTTGGCGCCTTACTTTGTGACCAGCTTCCTTTATAGACCCTTATTTTCTGTAAATTGAAATATGGTCCCCTTTTTATGTAAATGTCCTAACTACCCTTTCTATAAATATTTTTTCGAAAAAAGAAACATAATTTCTCCTCACTTTCCTCTCCACCACTAATCTCTCTCCACGTCACCTCTCTCTCTCTCCAACTCACCACTCTCTTCTCCGATGAAGGTCGTCAGTCGAAAAATTTCCGGCCGGTGTGACCTTCAAAAAAAAAAAAATTATGTCATCACTCTCTCCTATCTCTTCTCCGACAAGGTCGCCGGCCGGAAAATTTTTCGGTCGGCGACCTTCAAACTAAAAAAAAAAAATTCTCTCATATCTCTGTAACCATTCCGGCGAAGGGGTTCCCTTTGTCGGAGTTCTGGTCTGTTGAAGAACAAATCGATCTGGTATGTTCTTCAACAGATCGATCTGGTATGTTCTTCAACAGATCGATCTGGTATGTTCTTCAACAGATCGATCTGGTCTGTTCTTCAACAGATCGATCTGGTATGTTCTTCAACAGACCCGAACAGGTCTGTTGAAGAACTGACCAGATCTAGTTTTTCTCCAACAGCCCAGAACTCCGACGAAGGGGATCGGTCTGTTCTTCAACAGACCAAAACTCCGGCGAAGGGGTCGCCGGAGTGGTTAGAGAGAGAGAGATGAGAGAATTTATTTTTATTTTTCTTTCAGTTTGAAGGTCGCCGACTGGAAAATTTTCCGGTCGGCGACCCTTGTCGGAGAAGAGATGGTAGAGAGAGATGACAGAAAAAAAAAAAAAAAAAAAAATTTTACGGTCACCAGCCGGAAAATTTCCGGCCGGCGACAATTCGCCGGAGAAGAGAGTGGTGAGTTGGAGAGAGAGGTGAGTTGGAGAGATAAGTGGTGGAGAGGAAAGTGAAGTGGAATTTATGTTTGTTTGTTTTTTTATTTAAAAAAATATTTATATGAAGGGTAGTTAGGGCATTTACATAAAAAAAAGGGTCATATTTGAATTAAAGAAAATAGGGGGTCATAAAGGAAGCTGGTCACAAAGTAGGGGGCTAAATAGGAATTAACTCTTTAAAAATTATAGAAGTCACAATTTCAATTCACGGTGGAAGTGGAATCTATCATTTATTGACTTGTGTGAAGAAGTATAAATAAAGTAAAAATAAAAATGGACTCTCTGCCCCTCAAGATAGCCTTAAGAGTTATATAGCCCTTAAGACGCAAGTTGTCTTTGATGATGGTAGTTATAGAGCTTATTCTTGATGATGGTACTAATAGAGCTTATTCAACTCATGTATTTATTCATAATCGTATAATGATTCATGGAGTTTATTCCAAACAAAAATAGGCCATGGAGGGTGGAGGGCTTTGCATGCAAACCTCTAATACCCTTTTAATTTGTATCTTTGTATTATCTCCATAACATATAATGACTTGTAATGAATCTTGTAGCCCAAGTAACAAAGAAAAAACAGTTTTTTAGGTTCATTTTAAGGTTGAGAGGAATTCCTTTTATAAGACTACTTTTTTTTTTTGATGAAGGATATTTTATAAGACTACTTACCGGGACCAAAACCACATAAGAAGCTGGTTTTTTTGTCAAGCTCTTGTCTTACATGTATAGACGTGCATTGATTCCTCTGAGGGGATTAAGTGCACATAGGAAAATTAAAACCGAGTTTGTTTGTCAACCCAAATCATCCATTCAAGCGAGTCAGACAAAAAACAACATACTGAAATCTGACTCAAGTCAATCATGAACTCAAGTAAAATATCAGATCTGACTTGGACAAAAAAATGCTACTTTTAAGTCAAATATTGTTGCTATAATACAAACTTTTAGTAGTAATGAATGAGTTGAAGTAAGAGATTTCAGTGAGTGATACAAACTCTGTAAATGGACAAGATAAATTGCAAACTCATCGAGAGTTTAAGTATATAACTTTAATTACATGATCAAATCAATCGAATCAGAGACGAATGAGTAAAATATGAATTCATTTGAAACAATCAAGGTTGGAGATGAATTCAACTTTCAATCTCCACTTATCATAAGAGATTGATAAGGAACCCTTTTGATCTCAACAAAAGTAGAAAACTCACTGTTCATTGATTGTTTCCATGGCTCTCCATCCATCTGCATAAAAGCTCCTCTCCATTCTCCCCCTCTTATTTCCAATCTAATTGCCGCTGCCTGCCAAATCCAGTCTACCTCTCAAAATACGAAAAAGAAAAACTCCGTACAAGGTATCTTACTATCTTCATATGGCATTGATACATCAAATGATGAAATAAGCTCATAAATTGCTCTATAAACAACATTACAGATCCTAAAGACCATGAAGGGAGCAATAAAGACCATCACAGTAATCCAAAATTGGAATTTAAGAGAGAATTTCGTCTCAGAATTAGTAAAAGAAATGTGCTTGTTTTCCCTAAAGTTTCACCTTTCACGTAAATCTTACTCAAAGACTGTTCCCATCACCCTGGCTACATACTGTCATCAACTAGTTTTTGAAATTACTAAAAATCATAAGAAGCGATTATGCCATCAAGTCTCTAAGGCTCTAAAGTGACTGCACGATATATGGGGAAATAAATGTTTGAAAGATATCCTGGTACCTGGGCAATGTGTTTAGCAGAGATAAGCTCAACCATTACAAATGAAGCATGCCATCCTTGCTTTAGACCGAAAATTTCGAGCAGACCATCATCAGCCTGGGCCTCGACAAAGCCTCTCTAATGAAACAAAACAATAAAAGCCCGCCCGGGTCTCTTTGAGCCACCCAAGTAATTGGATAATTTTCACTCCCAAAATTGTTTGATATGGTGAAATTGAACTGCAACTAAAAGCGAACCACATACCTTCTCCAAATACTCTGGCTTTAGAATTCCCCATGGATTCCTTCCACTTCCATAGTGATGAAGATTTAGAGCAACAATGGCCCTAACACTAAGTGAGAATAAAGAAAAGGAGTATTAAGATCACTTGCCCAAAGGACAAAAACAATAATTACCTGAATAGGAAGAAAAAGAATAGCATTCGACTCGTACTCAATGCATGTCTCCATTGAAACTCGGAAAGATTAACAAACGACAGACGAGAAATTGCAAAGAGAAACATCGGAAAACTAGAAATTCTCATATCGTCAATAATGGAGCAAAACTTACCCTGAAGGGACTGGAACTTTCTCCCATTCGGAGCTATTGGCTTTCTTAATATGGAGTTGTAGAATGTTCTTGAGGCCCCTGCATGCAACAAATTTGTGATCAACATCAACCAGACAAGATCATCACCCCTAGAACATACGCATGAAATTTTGCTACCCATTAGAATCTTAAACTGAAAGAAGCTTGTGACGCTAAAGCGAGTACCACTAAAATTTTGTCAAAACGTCTGATGGCATCTCTCTGGAAGAGATAGTTTAGAACGATGGCAAGAAATAAGAAACGGAAACTAAAAATGTTAAGTGAAAAGGTTGTATATTTGTATTACGTAGAACGACTACGAACCTTAAACTGGGATCACTCATGCAAGGTGTGCAGAACCACCCTTGGGCGCAGCCATATCCAGAATAAATCAACTGCGAAAAGAGAATATGCCTATATTCAGATCTTGGAAAAATAAATGTTTTGCTCGACTTAAATATGGTTACAAGTAGTTGGTGCCGAACCTACATACAGTAACTCTAAAGCAAAAAAGCAGTTAATATACGACTACCCACTCTAAGGGAAAAATGTTAACTTTTCTCACTGAGTTACGCGACTTAAAATCACATAATAAGGTACAAAAAAAAGAACATACAAGATGTTTGCCTGCGAACAACAGTAATAAATATTAAATTTGTAATGTAAAACATAAACAAACCTCTTAAACTTTGCTAAAATGATTTCTTATTGGTATAAGAAAAAATGTAATTCGAGGATAGAATTAAAGTCTGTCTAACAGGAATACAGGATACCCGTTCTTTTGACTTTTTGAGAGTCGAATATGGGTAGGATCGGTCATTTCAGCGGGTTAATTTGAGATTTCATTAGCGCATCTTCAGCATCTAGCATAGGGTTGTGTTAGGACCAAAAATTCACTCCACATGAATGTGCTTCGCATTTAATGTAACAAATTGGCCCAAAAGTAAAGTAAAAGACATAATAGTAATAAACCAAAAGAAGAGAAGAATATATATATATATATATATATATATATAATATATATATATATGGAGTATATGGTTTTTTGAGCTTCCTCTCAACACTAATTGGTAATTGAGTTTACCTCCTTGGACTTACTATTTTTGGAAAAGTTCTAGGGCCAGTTTGGAGTAAGGGGATAAGAATCATAAATTAAATAATCTATGGACCAAATTTTTAAGAATCATATTCTAGACTAAACTCAACACTAAAGTAAGGTATTACAATTACTAAAATCACATTACCAGATCATTATTCTTGATAGTCATATTTTTTTTTCGCACTATCAACATTGTCTTAGACCATCTCCATTGTCAGACTCAGTCTTAAAATCTTAAGTTCCACCTAGGACTTTAGAGTTTTTTCTTTAACAAACCTTTCCAATGCAAAACTCAATGAGATGATGTGGAAGCATTTATTGATGTCTCAATTACAAACTCTAATTTTAAGTATCTTAAGTATCCTAGTTATCAAATTTAATTTTAAGACCAATAGAAAGTCTTTCTCTCTCAACTACTTACGTGTTAGAGTTTTTTTTTGACTGTTGCATTGGAGAAGGACTTGTGTTAGAGACACTCAATTTAGCCATATAGGAAAGAAATTCTCAACTGAGACTTGACACATAAGTCAATTAGAGTTTTTTTTTTCTTGAGCTTTGCATTGGAGATGCTCTTAGTGTTCCTAACAAAAGTCGTAAGTCCAAGGGATAAACTCAATTATCAATTAGTAGGGGGTATAGTAGAAAGATCCTATATACACATATGTAAAGATCTTTACGGTTGTTATCCCTCTTTGGGGATTATATAGCCAAACCTTATTTGCAATTGGACCTTGCGCAAGGTAAGGTTTTTCATCACGTAACTGGTGGAATCCATAAGCAACCTGCGCATCCATTCCTACGTGACAGCAAATTTGCAAACAAAAATCATCAGTGTGGGTATAAAGAGGCCTTTATTTAAACGATGAATGAAGTGGTAGCATTTCTTATGGCACTGTAATGGTAATATATGGGTCATCACAATGATGATACCTGCCTATGATGAAAAGTGATTCTTTATAGTTTCCAAAAAAAGATCAAAGTTCAAACAAGGAAGAAGAAAAGAAATTCATTGCCGAAGTAGTTGAAAAAGTTTAATACATAGGAAGCTAAAAAAACGAGTTCGATCTGTGAAACTGTTTGTACATCCTGGGAGTCTGTAGTCTTTCAGATAATCACATTTCTTGCACAACTCATTCCCTTAAAGGCCTCGAAAAGTTAAGATCTGGCTCCCCAGATTCAGGCAGACTTTGAGGGTTCCAGCCATACAATGGAAAGCCAGAAGCCATCCCAAACAGTGAATACTATCAGGACTAGGAGCCTCCTTCATTTAGTTTCATGACAGAACTAAGGCAGGATTTACTAAATATTGGAGTTACCTTAGAAGTAGGTCATTCAATAGATAGAAACTCCGCAATTCTTATTCTTTTCAGCCATGATTTGGCACCCAGAGTTTTCACTTTCTTAAGCAATTTATAGACACATAATGCATAACATATTTTATCATCTTCCAATCATGTTAAGTACTAGTAATATTTGCATAGTGTAACTCCTTTGCGAACTCCAAACTAGATTGAGTGGTTTTATTTATAAAACAATCATACAATATATTCTAATCCAGTAGTCATGTTTATATGCAAAAAGTTTTAAATTTCCAAAACAATAAATGAACATGAGTAAAAACAATGTCCACAAAAAGGGGATTTTCTTATGTAATTGTTGTAATACAGTTGTATGACTAGTTTTTGTTTTAGATTTGAAGCAATCATGAAGCGAACAAGTTTAAAAATCATTCACAGGAAAGAATAAGAAAGATTTGTAACACTTATTCAGAAATCAATGCAAGTATAAGAAGCAAAATATTGCAGAATCGTGAACACACCTATGCTATAATAATTGTAAAATACGCCTTCGAAGCAAGTTACTTTGTCAGATATCTTCCCCTCGACTTCCAAATCCTGTAGGGATATAAAAGAAAGAATTTCTAGGCAAGTCAATTTGTTACTTATCTTTAAGGATATCAAAAAGGTTTTAGCCAAAAAAAAAAACAACAAGTCAAACCGAAGTAGAGGTTTGGCTTGCAGAACCTGATCAAGAGAAAGCTCCCCGGTCGGCTGTAGTGAATATGGAAGATCTACAGATTCTCCAGCTGGAATAGAGACCATAACATGCCAACTACATCAAAGAAACTTTCAGTAAAATGGTCTAAAGAAATCATAACCAAATATTATACATATTCGTAATATATATATGTATATAATATACTTGTTTGATAACCAAATACCAATTCTTATTATCGCGACTAAAACACACACTATATCAGAAAGCCAAGCTGTCAGTGTCAGAAAAGGCATTGTATTTGGCAACACAGCTCTCTGCCTGGGAAGAGGCTTGTTATCATCACCTTTTATGCCAGCGTATTCCATGAAAACAAAAACATGATTCAGGGTGAAGTTAAAAGAGAGTAAATACCTATCGAGATTGGAAATTGGACCAGTGACAGCCTTATACAGAGATCTCTTGATGGCTGACTTCCACGCAAAAGGAAACGTCCCTCCCTGAAACCAACATTCAGGACCATGATTTGACAAGATCAAACACCAGTCACCACCAAACAAATTGAAAGGTCCAAGCGTATTACATTCTTACCCATCCAAAACTTCTGGACAAGTCATTGCCTGTACCAAGTGGTATGATTCCGGTTGGAGGGACTGGCTCTCTGTTTTGCTTATAAAGCTCTTGAAGACTTCCTAAAACCCACCCCACGGTACCATCACCACCTGCAACCTGCCAAGAATATCTTAAAGTCTCTTGAACTTAAAAGTAACTTGTGCAAAAGAAAATCTAGGGGATACCCCTATCTACCACACAAAAAAATTCAATATTAGTTATTGTTGACCAGATACAATTGTCCATGCATTTGAGATACCATACCCTGGAAAATTATCGCAAGGTTGGTGTGAGAAGTTCATCTCTTGGTTAGTTTTAGCCATTTATTTTCTTGAAGATATAGGAGATAGTAGAATATGCAAATAAGACAACTGTCTAATTGAGTGAGCGAAGAACTTAGACGGCATACCACAACTCTCATCTTTTGTCGAATCTCCTTTGCACAATCATCTCCTAGATACGCCAAATTTTCCAAGCAAGCCAACCCGTATTGGACAAAATCTGGAGGCTTCACAGCTGAAAGATCAAAAACCTGCATTATATATAATAATAAGGATTTTGAAATGTAAAATACTAAGCAGTAGATCTCGAAATGAACAAAGAGATACATATGTTAAGTTTGTGGTCATCCAACTCAAAACCAATTGGCAATGAGTGGAGAGGACCTAGACGTTATATGTTTGGTTGCTAGATACCCCTTCTCCCATGTGGGACTATTCTCAGAAAACATAAGCCTCCTAAAGAAACCGTGTAATTGGAACTTTACCCGAATTTGATTACCCAACCTTGAAAAGAACTAAAATGCTTTTCCCATTGGATGAAAAGATTATAGTACACCCAACATGACGCAAAAAACTTAATAAAAAACTTAGAGCGACGGCTAAAGCTTTGAACCCATAAATCTCTCTACTAACGAGAAAAACTAAAATAATACTTTTGAATTGGAGGATTAATATTAGTAGCTTAATTGTTCATTTATTATTATCAAATAGCACATTGTGAAGTAAACATTATATCATCAAAACAATGTCATAAATTATGGACTCTCAGAGTTTTACTTAACATTTGAGTATTGTTTCTGGGAAAGAGAAAAACCCTAAATTGAATAACCAACCGTTACGAAAACCTTTCGATCCTCATTCAAACTAAACTCAATGTTGCATATATAAAATTTTCATATATAATAATCCTTGCTCAATGACTATATATATCTATCTCTTTTAATTCAATAAAAAATTCTTTAAAATTTATGAAAATATATATATAGAGAGAGAGAAATTCAAACTCATTTTTATAAACGTTATTATTGAATTGAATGTATAGTAATTTCCAATAATCAATGAAACCATATAAAGAAAATTAGGGCAAAAAGAGAAGAAAAAAACCTGTTCAGAACCCATCAAATCTTGAAGACGTGATTTAAGAACAGGACCATGACGACCACCACTACGAGAATTAACAAAAACAACCATAGGAGCTTCAGGAGTTTCAAAATTTCCATCTTCAGCTGATTGAACACAAACTACACCAACATTTGGATTCTTAATTCGTATTGCTTTAGCCATTGCTATACGAAGATATTCAGGTATTAATATCTTTCTTTTTAAATCTTCTTTATCAATTCGAATACCAGATAAACGATACGTTCTAAATGAATCAACAAATGAGGATCGAGCAGTGAGTCGAGTCGACTCACTTGATCCTGGTGAATCCATTTTTTTTTTCTTCTTTTATAAAAGACCAAAGAATTTTTTTGATTCGACCGGTGATTTCACCGGAGAAATCTCAGGTTTCTCTCAGTCCGGTGAAAGATCGTCGTCGGAATTATCAGCTTTTATTTTTCACATAAAAAAAAAAAAAAAGAGGTAATGGGTTGGACGACCAACGGGTCCTCTCCTCTAAACCATTAATTATGGTTAATGTTAAATTAACACGTTCATTACACGGATGTTAAAAGGAAATCCATTTCGCGCTAAAAACCCTAACACTAAAATAACACTGTTATAACAATTTTACATGCATGGACAATTGGATATTATCTTTAGTAACATTTTGATTATAATAAAATTGGGATATTATGGAGGAATCAGAGTTCCAGATCGGGTACCTTGAATTGTTAATAAGAAATATTAAAATCGTGTAAATAGGGTTTAGTACCCCAGTTGAGGCGAATGGTTGCATTGGTTTGTCAATTGAGTTTCGAATGAGATCGTGAGAGGTTTTCGTGATGTCTTGGTTGTCCCCTTCTATAACTAGGTACTGTATATGTGCAACATGGCTCATGGTATGCCTTTTAGAATAGTTTTAGCTTCACTTTTTTCACTAACTCGAGCTCTGAGAGTGGTTGTTAGCGCTGTAATGAACCTTGCTTCATGGTCATGAATAATGAAACTTGTGTTTATGTTTGTAAAGGGTTGTATGAAGGAGGCATCAACATTCATTTGACCAAAGGGTGGGGTGGAGGTTGCTAGTGAGGTGGAGAAGATCCAGATGGAAGGTCTGGGCACTTGATTTGCTTGATCTTATGTTGTTGGGGAATCCCTCAATCTTCTTAATGATATCTACAGAGTTTTTCTCAATTTGTTGGAAGCAACAGTGCATCTAACTTTCCAAATTTTCCACAGAATAGTTTTTGAGGTGCCAACGACCGGCAGCTGGGCTAGCAGTGTATATAATCTGTAAATCCAAACGTGAAATCCACAATTATTGAACTTGGATTACGAGGGGCATAAATAATGGTCTATGGGATAGTTTGTGTCACTTTTAGGGAGTATACTTAAGATAGTTAATGACAGAAGTCAATAAATGTAGTTGGTTGTTCAAAAAATATTGTGGGGGGTGATTTTAAAATCAAGAAAAATTCATGAAAAACCCAAAATCAGGATCCTAATAGGGAAAAAACATTCAAATATAATAAGAACTATTTTTTTGGCTCCCTGCTTTGTGACCAGCTTCTTTTTTTAATCTCCTATTTTTCTTAAATTCAAATTTGATTCTTTTTCTTAACGTCGTCAGTTAGCTTGAATAGTTATCTTTTTTGTTTCCACAATTGCCCTTCTTATAAAAATGATTTTGTAAATTAAAATTGACCCATTTTTAAATTTGAGTAATTCCCAAAACAATCTAATTATTTTAGAACAAACTAGGTGCCCAAAATGGAATTCATTTAAAAAAAATAAAACACCTCATTTCTCCTCCACATCATCACCTCTCTCCTCCACATCATCTCTCGCCACTTTATCATCTTCTCCGGCTCCGGCGAAGGTAACCGGTAGGCCAAATTTTTCAGCGGCCTTCAAACTTAATTTTTTTTTTTTATTTCTCTCTTCTTTTTTCGCCATCTGAGAACAAGGGTAGTGAATGATGTCGTAGGCTATAGATGCACCAAAGTTAAGAAGTCCTTGTAGTTCTCGAAAGAAGAGAAGGGCTTTTTGTTCTTTTACTTTCTAATTTTTTTACAACCATATTATAGAGATGCCTTCGTGTACATTCGTATGCACGGCCTTAAATAGAAAAAGAGGCAATGCACAAGGATGTACACAAAGCTGTACTACATTTGTGATCTTTTTTTTAATAACGTGTATGATAATGAAAAGACATACAATGCCTAACAACAATAACAAATATGGTGTTGTCTTCATGCCATGAAGATTTTTGAAACAAAAATGATAGAAAGGCTAAGACATACAATGCCTAACAACAATAACAAATATGGTGTTGTCTTCATGCCATGAAGATTTTTGAAACAAAAATGATAGAAAGGCTAAAAACGCATTCCATTTTAAATGGAAATGAAGAGTCCTATTTTGAGTGAGAAGGTCCATTAAAGAAGTGTGAATATTGACCTGAAAATGAAAACCCTGACTCCATTTAAGTCTCAAATACGCTTTGACATAAGCCTTTTCTATCATTTTCTTTTTTTTGAGCGACTGAGAAACACACACGCTCTCCGGCTCTCCCACCAACCGAACCCAAAAATACGACACCTTGAATCATCTCCATGTATTCTCACAACTCGGATCAAAAGCTTATTTTATTCAAAATGTTAACAAGTAGCCATAGGCCCATAGCCAACTTTTCTTAACTTCATAAGACAGAACTGCAACTCAGTTGACGAACCAACTCAATTCATAAAACAAAAGGAAAATTGTCAAGATTTACAGATCAAACTCACAAGAAACAAACTTTATTTGTAAGTTCACAAAAGAACAAATCAACGATATGACAAACCGAAAGCTTCTTCAGAGATGAAAACTGTTCTCCTCCTAGATGTTTCAGTTTCCAGTCGCTCCCGGTTTCATACTTCGGCTGAATCGCTACGGAGGGCTGATGAACAAAATAGTAAAGAGGAGAGATCAATGAAACCGAAAGCAATTTTTTTTATTTAAAATGGAAGAACGATAAAGAAATTGTTCAGATAGGAAAAATAAATATTGCAGAAGAGAAAAAATGAACAATAAATAATGCAGGGAAAAAGTTGAAATTATTCTGATGGAATAACTCAAAAGCCGTGGAATTAGGTCGATTCACTTGATCCCAACAAAAACATACAACCTATGCTAGAAGTCTTCTTTTACAATCTTCGAAGTGTTGGATACACATGTTCAGATTCTACCAGATAATCATAAACTGCGTTTAGTGTGTACTTGCATTAAATCGTATTAGGACCATAAAATGTAACTCTGCAGTCTAGGCTAACATCTTCAAAATAATGCAACAGTGCCAATGATTGACTATAAGTAAAGAAAAAGATCTAAACTAAGGCAAGAATATATATATATATATATATATATATATATATATATCCCTCGCATCCTCGTACTGGTGCCTCCTAATACCAACACACCTACCAATTTTCATGTTAAATACCAAAAAGCTTATAAATTTGTTCAAATATAATGCTACATCCACATTATAAACTGATACACATGCTATCTGACTATTCAAAGAGTTGCTAAAACTTGTGGTTTACATCTATTTCCTAATACCCATTTTCCATTGCAGGAAACTGCAAGATCTCAACACAGGAAACCGCAAGATCTCTCTTTTCTCTAATACCCATTTTCCATTGCCAATTTGTGGTACTTAAGATTCTTATAAGACAACCCTCATTCTTTAGCAAAACAGATCGGTGTCACAGCACGCCAACACCATCTTACTAAATCAAATGACATAAAATTTGACATCTAGTCAGTAGTTTCCAATGTTCGAAACAACTGACAAGGCGTACGCCTTGAGGTGCACCTCGAGACGAGGCGGTCTTGAGGCACCTCGAGGTGTACGTATTTTAGGCCATGAAAAAGACAGATGTGTTTTAGGCTAAGGAGACTTGTTATATTATGGTAGTAAACTTTTAACTGTTATTTTTTATTTGTTTGACAATACTTCAGACTTTATACTATGGTAGTAAAGTAGAAAATCTTGTTATGCTATGTTTTTTATATAATGGATGTCATTGTCTTTCGCAAATCTTTTTCGTATTTTACGCATCGAGGCGAGGCGGTCCTCGCCTTGTGAGAGCAAACTGCCTTGAGGCGTAAAAACGTATTTTAAAACCTGGGTAGTTTCATCCGGGCAAAAGCATCACAAGCTACAAATCAAAACCCAAGAATCCTAGAATGGTGGAGCACATAAAGCAAACCACTTCTTCTAAGGTCGGTCAAATCCGGACTCGTTATCTTGTAAGCTCTGATTATGAGAACTATGACTAATTAGATTTTGATTGATAATAAACAAATAATTAGGTTTTCAGAAAAGAACCCTAAATATTATGAAATCAAATATAGAAATAAACAAAGGGTATGAGAATCAAACAGATCAAAATGAAGGAATTGAAAAGAGATGATGAGGAAGAAAGATGATTACTAGGTTTCTGGGGTTTGCCATCGGCCCATTTGGAGACGGAGAAATGAACTTTCTCACGAGAAAGGGATTCGGTCTTGTGAGGTTCTTTAAGACAATTACGAACAAGAGAAGCACATATGTTGGAGTAGGTTATGTACGTCATTTTTGCTGCTCTCCAGAACGGCACTGCTGCAGTCATCGTCGACATCTCTCTCTCTCTCTACTTTCTCTCTCTACCTTCTATGTCTCTTCTTCGCTTGCTCTGGTTCCGTTTTGAGTTATCCCGGCTTGTGAAACCATTTTAAAGACCCATTATCTGGTTCTCCTCTCCTTCCTGTTCTCACTTTAAAATAGGACTTGGGCGGTGCGCCTTTAAAATTATCCGTTTTGTTTTTCTTAACCCCCACTGTCGGGGACAACTTATACATTGTGAGATTTGACAGGGCCCCCTCATTTTTATTAATAGGGCCCCTCAACGATAATTTACCAAGTGAAATGGTTCGTGGGGAGGTCTTTTAACAAAATTAGGGAGGCCCTATAAAACTTTCATACAGTTTAATATGGTTGTCTTTGATACAACCTATGTCCATGAAAATAAAAGAATTTTTATGGAAATAAGAGGAATTGTATAGAGGGAGATGCTAGAGTGCCCAATTTTTTTGGCATTTTAATGCCCAGCTGATGTGGAATCACTAAAAGACAAACTTTTTTCAAAGTTTGACTATGGTGGGGACCGCTTTTATTTCTAAATGAGGAAATATGTCACCCTCTAAGTACCAATTTCTAAGTCACTCTATCATTTCCCTTCTATAGAAATAGGTATTTTCTTCATTAGTTTTTTTTTTGATATTGGAATTCAAGAGTCATTTCATTTAGATGACATTGATACATCATGAATATAATATGCATTACATTCATGAATTTGGATGAGTATTATAGTCGTCATATTAAAACATCTTGGGCCCTAAAGGTCATATAAAGATCCTTAGGCCATTCTAGGGAGCCTGAAAGCTCATCTATTCTTGGAATTACTTTATTTATTGTTAAATTAAATAGGATAAATCTGGATGATAACTTGCTCAATCTGAACATACGGAGAGCGCTAAGAGATAGATGGATAAATGAAAAAGAACGGACTGTCGTTAGAGGCACTCTTAAATTTTACCTACACAAAAATCCGCAAAAGCATCTTTTACAATATAAAAAAAAGTTAAATAGATGATTTTTTTTTTGTTGCAAGAAGTTAACGAGACTACATATATATATGATTTTGATTTTTTGTGAAAAATTATTAACCCAAGTTGGATCTACTCATGAAGTAAAATATTTGTATCATCAAATTTAAGTGCTCCATTAAAATTCAGATTTAATTCTGTTTTGGACCCCAATTTGTTACCAACTCACAGTTTTGCCCTTAACAAGTGTCCGGCAGTTTGACTTGGCTCCCAAGGGCCAAAAAAACTTTAACATTTTTCGGAACTACCCTTGTGTGATAGTCCCACATCGCTCATGAGAGTGTCTGGAGCCTGGGTTATAGGTGTACGCTCAAGCTTGGTAAGTGGCGAGGTCTTTTGGGGGGACTCGTTGAGTCTTCACCAGGAACAAAACCCTCTACCCGTGTGTGGTGCAAAAAGGGGGGACAATATCGTTAACTGTGTGGAGGCTTGAGGCGTCACAAATGGTATCAGAGTCGAGGACGGCTCTTCGCTGAGGGTGGGGGATTGTGATAGTCCCACATCGCTCACGAGAGTGTTCGGAGCCTGAGCTATAGGTGTACGCTCAAGCTTGGTAAGTGGCGAGGCCTTTTGGGGGGACTCGTGGAGTCTTCACCAAGAACAAAACCCTATACCCGTGTGTGGTGCAAAAAAGGGGGACAATATCGTTAACTGCCTGGAGGCTTGGGGCGTCACACCTTGGGGGCAAATATAGAATTCATTAAAAAAAAGTATAAACATAAACTCCACCCTGTATCTCCCTCTCCCTTCCATCTCATCACCTCTCTCCTCCACTTCATTTCTTTCGCCACCTCATCTTCTTCTCCGACAAAAGTCGTCGGCCGACTATTTTCCGGTTGACGACCTTCAAACATTAAAACAAAACATTCATTTCTCCTTCCTCTCGCTTTATCTTATTCCTCTTTCCCCTCTTCTCTCTTTCTACTACCCCTCTCTCTAACTCACTGTGCGGCGAAGGGAGGATTTCGTTCGTCAGACAACTGGTTTTCAGACGGAGAGAGAGAGAGTAGAGAGAGAAAATAGAAGAAAGAGGAATATGAAGAAGAAAGAGAAAGAATTCGTTTTTTATGTTTGAAGGTCGCCAGGGAAGAAAGTGAAGTGGCGAGAGAAATGAAGTAGAGGAGCAAGGTGATGATATGGAAGAGAGAGGTGCAGTTTGTGTTTTTAACAAATTTGGATTAATTCCATTTTGCCCGCAATGGTGGTTCTGGAAAAGGTGGATTTTTTATACTTTTGGAATTAAAATCAAACTGTCACCCACTTATTTGAGGACCAAAATGATAAATTGATTACAAATTAAGAATCAAAACGAAATTAGTCCTAAAATTAATTAATAAATGGATGAATTTGATATTCTTAGAAGATGGAAAAAAAGCCTTGTTTCCATCTTTATCAACTAATTTTTCTATTGTTGGTAAGTTTTTAAGGATACTCAAAAAGTCTAGAAAAAGTGGCTTACTTTTTCAATCTAGCTTTTGTAGACAAATCATCACCCTCTTTAACTTTCTCTTGAAAAAGAATATCTTCACTAGTGGAGATGACCAAACTTTTCTTGCTCACACATGTGACATGACACTGTATATTTGAATCTCCATCCCCTTTTTGAATCAATTGACCAAAGATATTACTAAAATACCCAAGTATAATTTCACAAGAATATAGTTGTCATCTTCCCTTTTTAATTTAATTTTCAACATTCTCTTGTAATGGAATCTATAGGCATCCTTTGCTTGATTTATGCTTTTCATACCCTAGTTATCTTCAAAAGAAAATCTGACCGACCTCCTTTACTTTAAACCAAAGAAAAGAATTACAAAAAAAATAAAATTTGTTGGCCACATATAATTTTCATACCCAAGTTATTCTATCCTCAACTATTCTGTTTTATATATGAAACAAACATCCTAGATGTGAAGGAAATTGAAAGACAATATTGAAGGTGTGTGAATGCTTATAAGCTTTCATGGATGTCTCATGTTTGAAGGTGTATTACATTAGTGCAAATTCTAATGGGACTTTCATGCATGTTTAGTGTCATGATTTTCCATCAATTGATTACCACTTAGAGATAACATTTTGATTGATTACACTTCTAATAGGAGGACAGACATAAAATGGGTCCCTTTGATGATGAAGGAATGCTTGCCTAAAAACCTAAGGGTCTAAAAGTTTTTTTTTTTTTTGTTGAAAGACCTAAGGGTCTAAAAGTTAATCATGGTTTCTTTCTCTTATATATGAAGATACAAATATATGCTTGGAAACCACTTTTCATAGACATAAAATATAAATATCCATCAAGTTGACCCGGATATTATCTAGTACAGTAATAGATTTTCATTTTATTCAAAAGGTTTTTATGTGGATTACTCTTACCAAAAGTTTACATTTTTCTAAAATTTTAAAATTTATTTGTTTAATAAACTACTACAAAGTATTAAATTGATGTAACTTCTTGAGATGTTGATCAATTTAAAAGTCTATTAGCAAATAATTTCCATAAGAACTTGCAAAATGGGGGTGGTGAAATTTATTCAAGAGAGCAAAAATCTAAGGCCCAAATAATGGTCTAAAATACCAAATCCAGGCCAACAGGGAATAATATCTAAAAAAAACCCAAAACCTGAAATTACTTTCCTATCCTCATAAGACAACTGACCTACCTGTTATATCCCTATCTCATTTCCCGCTCATTTCATTCCAGACGTATTTCGCGACCCAAAAGCACATGCAGCTGTCAGCGAAGGGATGTTTAAACCCACAAAGCTTTTCTCTCTCTTCATTACCACTCTTTCTCACTCAAAACTCTTTCTATCTCTACATTTCTACCTCTGATCCAAGCATCTTTTTCGTCTCCCTCTGCAATCGAACCGTGTTACCGTTTCAAAACATCTTCTTGTCTCCATATGAAGAATTCATCCGTTCGTTAGGTGAAATTTTTGGGATTTGGATTCATAATCTAGGGTTTTGTGTGTAAATCTATGGTTTGTTTTAAATATTTGGGGTTTGATTTTAAACATTTAGGGGTTTGTTGATCATTCTTGGGTGTTTTACTTGATTATTAGAGTGATGAGTGATGTTGTTCGTTAATCATTTTGGGGTTCCTGAAAAAAATTTAAGTTATGTTTAAGACATTTTGGTTCGGTTACAAACATTTAGGGGTTGTTGATGATTTTTTGTTGTTTTACTTAATAAAAAAGCTTTTGTTCTTCATTAACTATTTTGAGGGGTCTGGAAAATTTTTAAGTTATGCTAAAGACATTTTGGGTTCTTTTCAGACATTCAGGGGAATGTTGATGATTATTGGATGTTTTACTTGGTAAAAAACTTTTGTTCTTCGTTTAACATTTTGGGAGTTTTTGGAAACATTTACAGTTATGTTAAAGAAATTTTGGGTTCTGTTTGTAACATTTGCGGTTTTGTTGTAGTTATTTTAGATTCTGTCCCAGACTTTCAAGGGTTTGTTGATGAATTTTAGGTGTTTTACTGGGTAAAAAAACTTTTGTTCTCCGTTTACCATTTTGGGGGTTTTTGAAACATTTTAAAATATGTTGAAAACATTTCAGGTTCTGTTTCAAACATTTATGGTTTTGTTGACGACATTTTGAGTTTTGTTTTAGACATTCAAGGGAATGTTGATGATTTTATAGTGTTTTACTTGGTAAAAAAGCTTTTGTTCTTCTTTTAGCATTTGGGGGGTTTTGGAAACATTTACGGTTATGTTAAAGACATTTTGGATTTTGTTTCAAGCATTTACGGTTTTGGTGTAGTTAATTTGGGTTCTGTCCCAGACATTCAGGAGTTTGTTTATGAATTTTGGGTGTTTTACTGGGTAAAAAAGCTTTTGTTCTTCGTTTAGCATTTTGGAGGTTCTTGAAAACATTTAAAATTATGTTGAAGACATTTAGGGTTTTGTTTCAAACATTTAGGATTTTGTTGACGACATTCTGAGTTATGTTTTAGACATTCAGGGGAATGTTTATGACTTTTGAGTGTTTTACTTGGTAAAAAAGTTTTTGTTCTTCGTTTAGCATTTTAGGTTCTGTTTCAAACATTTATGACTTTGTTGACGACATTTTGGGTTATGTTTCAGACATTGAGGGGAATGTTGATGATTTTTCAGTGTTTTACTTAGTAAAAAGGCTTTTGTTCTTCTTTTAGCATTTTAGGTTATGTTTCAAACATTTATGGTTTTGTTGACGACATTTTTGGTTATGTTTCAAACATTCAGGGGAATGTTGATGATTTTTCAGTGTTTTACTTGGTAAAAAAACATTTTGTTCTTCGTTTAGCATTTTGGTGGTTTTTGGAAACATTTACAGTTATGTTAAAGACATTTTGGATTCTGTTTCAAATATTTACGATTTTGTTGTAGTTATTTTGGGGTTCTGTCCCAGACATTCAGAGGGTTGTTGATGAATTTTGAGTTTTTTTACTGAGTAAAAAAAACTTTTGTTCTTAGTTTAGTATTTTGGGGGGTTTTTGGAAATATTTAAAAATATGTTGTAGCCATTTTGGATTCTGTTTCAAACATTTATAGTTTTGTTGACGACATTTTGGGTTTGATTTCAGACATTCAGGGGAATGTTGATGATTTTTTAGTGTTTTACGTGGTAAAAAAAACTTACAGTTTTGTTGTAGTTATTTTGGAGGGTTTTGAAAACATTTACAGTTATGTTAAAGACATTTTGGGTTCTGTTTCAAATATTTACAGTTTTGTTGTAATTATTTTGGGTTCTGTCTCAAACATTCAGGGGTTTGTTGATGAATTTTGGGTGTTTTACTGGGTAAAAAGCTTTTGTTCTTCGTTTAGCATTTTGCGGGTTCTTGGAAACACTTAAACATATGTTGAAGACATTTTGGGTTTTTTTTCAAATATTTATGGTTTTGCTGACGACACTTTGGCTTCTGTTTTAGACATTCAGGGGAGTGTTGATCATTTTTTAGTGTTTTACTTGGTAAAAACTTTTGTTCTTCTTTTAGCATTTTGGGAGGTTTTGGAAACATTTAAAAGTATGTTGAAGACATTTTGGGTTCTGTTTCAGACATTCAGGGGAATGTTGATTATTGTTGAGTGTTTTACTTGGTAAAAAGCCTTTGTTGTTCGTTTAACATTTTTTTTTTTTGTGGGGGGGGGGGGGGGGGGGGGGGGGGGGTTTGGAAACATTTACAGTTATGTTCAAGACATTTTGGGTTATGTTTCAAACATTTACGGTTTTGTTGTAGTTATTTTGGTTTTTATCCCATACATTCAGGGGTTTGTTTCAGACATTCAGGGGAATGTTAATGATTTTTGAGTGTTCTACTTGTAGAACAAAATTGTGTTATTCGTTTAGCATTTAGGAGATTTTTGAAATATTTAAAGTTATGTCAAAAATATTTTGGGTTCCAATTTAAACATTTACGGTTTTGTTCAGGACATTCTGAAGAATGTCAACTACAATGTTGGGCGTGTTCACAACATTTTCTAATTAAGTTAACAAAAAATTATTTTTTGTTCTTTAAAATATATGAGATGCAGAGACAATAAACAGTTTGTCTCATGAACTAAACAAAATATGAAGAAACAATCAATAATGTTATGGACATTCTTAAGGTGCATTTTTACATTGTTGAGACTCTTTTCGATGAATTAGAGTTAGCCATGTAAGGATCCATTCCCTAAACAACATGAATTAGAATGTTTAGAACAATATATAAAATTCACAGACAAAAAGAAGAGTTTCTAAGACAAATAGGCAACATATGCAAACATTCTAATTAATGTTGGAGACATACGGAAGAATGACAGCTACAATTGGGCTCGACATGATTCACAAACTAGCTTCTTATCATTATTTTGAGAAGTAGCAGGTCTTCTATCCGATTTCATAGATGAAATTCTGCAAGGGGAATCAACAAATAATTATATGCAGTAGGAATATGAAAAAATGCTCGAGACATTAAAACGAATGTTATCAGCATTTGTAAAAATGTTTAGAAGTAGTGGAAAATGACAAAGACATTCTCATTCAGAATGAATCCCGAATATGAAGAGCAAAAATAAACTTTTAACAATTTATAAGTATGCTTCTAACAAAAGAGAAAGTGTTCTCATTATTGAAGAAGTGTCGGTATTTTGAACATAATGCTTCTTGCATTTTATATAATGTTTCAACCACTAATTAAAATGTTTACACAACAATAGAGTATTCGGAACAAAACGAGTAGTTCTAAGAATAATTTCAAAATATGTACGGAGGATACAAAATGTTGCAGAAACAAAAGATTTTGTTTAAAACAATTCAAATAATGTTTACGTAAACATGATTGTGTATGTATGACACCAAAAAACTAAAGCATTGTTAAATGGAAAATCTGGAATATAAATGTGTGAATATTTTTTAAAATGTTGTTTGCATTACGAAGAATGTTTACATAAATTGTAGAGTGTTGTAAACAAAACGAGAAGCTGTACGAAAAATTCTCAAAACTTGTACGGAATAACCAAAATGTTACAGAGACATTCTCACCAAAAAGGATGAACACCATAAAAAAATCTCAAAATCTTCAAGAAATGATGAAAAAATCTCAATATACAAGAGGAAGACAAAGAAATAGAAACATTACCTGAACTTATCTGTAAGGAAGATGAAAAAATCGAGATGTTTAGAGAGACAAGATAAAAACTGAAGAAATATTTTCCACCATTTAAAGATGAAGCTTTTGAAGGTCTACAAACCAAGATAAGGAGGAAATTTTTTAAGATCTACAAATGAAGAAGTTGACGACTGAAGATGATGACTGAAGGTGATGACTGAATATGATGATTGAAGATGATGAAGGACGGTCAAACCAGTTTCGGCATCTTAAGAAACAAAGGAAGATAATGAATGTTTACAAGATTTTTTTTCCAAAACGATCTCTGATTTGTTCTTGAAGAGGGTTTGGGTTTATGTACAGAGAGAGAAAGTTGGAAAAAAATTTAGATAAAGAAAGAGATATGCGTTCCGGATTTTAGAGAGAGAGAGAGGCGGTTTTATAGAGTGAGAGAATGATGGGTGGTTGAGTATATATGTAGGAGGGTAGCAGAGGGGTTATGAAAATATATTACTCCAGGTCTTAGAGATGTGTTTTTGGGAGGGATGGTGCCTAGAGATCCGTATTTGAGTTTGATTTGGAATAATATTTGAGAATTGGATTTTGGATGGGTTATTATTCCGAGCTGGGTTTTATTCTCTATTTGGGTTCAAAATTTGGGTGTTCCATCAAAATTTTCTTTATTCAATGGAAGAGAAAAATAAAGTTTGCATCTATTATACTTTGACAATTTGTTGTTGATATTCATGCAAAGAAAATAAAAAGTTTAAGTGGGGAACTTTGCATAAAGATGGTGGGAAAGAAAGAGTTTTTTTTTTTTTTTTTTTGATGAGAGGGGAAAGAAAGAGTTAATGATGGAAAGGATGAAAATGATGGGTAAAAAGTGGGAGGATGGCTTGGAGAAGAGACTTGATAGTTCATAAATAATGAGGTCATTTTGAGTGTTTAGTGGATGAAAAAGAAATTTGATGGTAAAAGACTAGGTTGTTATAGAGACAAAGCATCTACACATACTAAATAATTTATTTAAGGTAATTCTGAATTTATCCAGGACCTTTTCGTAAAATCATCTTTGTAGTTTAACGTGGGATAACTTTTTATGTAACAATAAGAATTTATTTAAGCTTAACTTTGAAAGGTAAGAAAAAAGATAATTGAATCTTTACCACCTCAAGTATATGAACATTCTTACGCAGGAGAAAATCACCCCATAATGACAATAATAACAGTTTAACGTGGGATTACTTTTTATGTAACAATAAGAACTTGAAAGCTAAAAAAAAATAATTGAATCTTTATCACCTCAAGTATATGAACATTCTTACACAGGAGAAAATCACCCCATAATAACAATGATAACACTTCGTTTGGACATTTTTTAGGTCAACGCCGCCTTATTTATTAAAAAAAATGTGGGTGTCTTCCTTTTGCTCTTACGACCCTCTCTTGGCACCCTCCATAGGTCCTACATTGAGCAGTCTAAGTAGGGTCTAAGGCCCGCTGATTATGACAATCCGAGGGCCAGGGGTGGCCCGTGACCAAAGCCACCAAAGCAGTCGTTTTGGGCTCCAAATAATCAAG
Source organism: Eschscholzia californica (assembly GCF_041429995.1). Lineage (NCBI taxonomy): Eukaryota > Viridiplantae > Streptophyta > Magnoliopsida > Ranunculales > Papaveraceae > Eschscholzia > Eschscholzia californica. Next base: position 13,997,540 of record NW_028238472.1, on the reverse strand, counting down.
GGCCTCATGTTTCATATTTCGCATGTAAGTTTCGAAAAAAGTAATTACATTTTTAAACCAATTTCAAACATAATTTAAGGTGTAACTTGGTGGTAAAGAGTTTAGATCTTGAATAAAAGGGCAGGGGGTTCGATTCTTACACTTTGCATTGTTTAAATTTTATTTAATTTTTCTAATATCTATTGTATGGGGCCCCAGTTTTTAATTTCGCTTTGGGCCCCAATATACTAAGGCCGGCCCTACCGAGGGCACTCAAATTGTTTCGAGTCAATATTATACAAGCGCATATTGAATCAGGTCTAATCTGAGTATCTTCGGACGATTCCAATCCCTAAGTCATGCAAAGTGAGGGAGGATTGAAAAGAAGCGGCATCTAAACAAACAAACCAAAATAAATAAAGAAAAGATTCATTATTACTTCTAAAAGGTCAAACGAATGTTATAATATCCCTTGTTCGTTCATTTATCAAGTTAAGAATTAGACCAAGTAGTATTTTAGTTTTGATTTCTAAATTCTAACTTGATGGTTACTTGTTGAGTCTAACTCACCTAAATTGCTGATTCGAGCGCTTTAAAATCTTCCATATCACCCCAACTAAGGTTAGAATGTTTAGCAACATAATGATCAAGAGAAGAAAGCTTAGAAGATGTAAAAAGAGAGAAAGCGTGGGGTATGTAATTAAGAAATAAGATGAAATATCATTTGAGCAAAAGTGTGCATAAATAAAAGCAAGTAAGACACACCATTTGTGGTCTAATTATCTTACCATTATCTTTTATCTCTCTAGACTAGAGAAAAACGAGCATAAAGGTTAAGAGAGAGAGAGAGAGAGATGAAACCCGTGCGGAAGGAAGAAGCTTTTTTGAGCTTTTGGGTGATGTGAAAAAAGTAGTTTCAAACTTCAAAGGCAAAACATCTCAGGGAGGGTGTGTCTTTGGTTGAAAGAAAATGAAAAGTTTTTGAATATTAAAGAACATGAAAAGATGTATTCCTCCTAGTCAATTTTCTTTCAGGTTTAGAGAGAGAGAGAGAGAGAAAAAGAAAGAAAGTCATTTTTCTTGTGTGTGTCTGTTAAAAGGTGTTTTTCTTTCTCTCTCTAAAATTAAGAAAATATGAATGGTTCAAGTTTGAACAGATAGAATCATAGAAGATACTTATAATAAGAAAAAGTTAAAACAAGAAGAGATGGTGCTGTCATTAGTCCACAAACTATGAAGAATAACAACAACAACCCCAACTCAAACACCTTTTTAGGTAGTAAAAATCTCTCTCTCTCTTACTTTCTCTCTCTAACTCTCTCTCTCTTTCTCTCTGTTAAATTCAACAAAAATTCATGTATGGGTAATTGATTTTTGAGATCAAATAACTAAATTAAAGTGATGGTAGTTTAGATTTTTAGGTTTTGTAACTTGGGTTTGTTTAATTTCTCATCTCTGTTTTGTTTTTTTAAAGAAAAAAAGGGGTCAAAAAAGTTATGTTTGTTGTTTTTATATTTACTGTTGTTTTTTGCATTTAATTTTGTTTGTCTGTTTTTGGGGAAATATTGTTCTATTCAATGTGAAAGCCCTCTGCTTTTTTATCTGTTAAAAGCTCTCTCTCTCTCTCTCTCTCTCTCTTGTGATTATAAGGAGTCAAAAAGTAAAGAGCTTGGAAGTTTTTGAGACTGATCTTATATACCCTTTTTCTTCTTCATTTTGATCTGGTTATGGGATTTTATTCATTTTCAGTCTAATCAGTTCATGTCTGTTTACTGTTATTGAGATAATAGAGAGAAAATCAGTAGTGGGTTTTTAAGATTAGAAGTAAGGGTTTCTCAATCTCTTTGATTTTGGTTGATTTTTTTAGGGTTTTATTATGATGGAATGAATGAGATGAGATGTCTCTGAAGCTTTTATTGGATTTGAAGGATTTTAAGTATGGTGGTAGATGAACAACTCAAACTTCAATTATCTCTGTAAGTTTTGATTTCACCCTTTTCATTTTGTTGGATTTTGAATTACTAAAGAAGAAGAAGAAAGAAAGAAAGAAAGAAAGAAAGAATAATACTGAAAATCAATTCTCTCTGTTTTTCTACCAATTTTGATTGAATAACAGAAAAACTTTGAAATTTTGATTAAATTGAGATTTCACCATGAGAGCTGGATTAAGTACTATCCAACAAACCCTAACTTCAGAAGCTGCTAATGTTCTAAACCACTCTATAGCCGAAGCAACTCGAAGAAACCATGGCCAAACAACTCCTCTTCATGTTGCTTCAACTCTTCTCTCTTCCCCATCTGGTTATCTTCGACAAGCTTGTATTCGATCTCACCCGAATTCATCTCACCCTCTTCAATGTCGAGCTCTTGAACTTTGTTTTAGTGTTGCCCTGGATCGTCTTCCTTCTTCTCAAAATCAATCACCTGGTTTAGAACCACCTATATCTAATGCTTTAATGGCCGCTCTTAAACGTGCTCAAGCTCATCAACGTCGTGGATGTCCTGAACAACAACAACAACCACTTTTAGCTGTAAAAGTTGAATTAGAACAACTTATTATATCGATTCTTGATGACCCAAGTGTTAGTCGTGTTATGCGTGAAGCAAGTTTTTCGAGTCCGTCTGTTAAAGCAACGATTGAACAATCAATGAATTCGTCGAGTTCTGTTATTAAATCTTCGAGTATGGGTTCTGGAGTTGGGTTTCAACCGTCGCCCTTAACGAATAGGAACCTTTATATGAATCCTCGATTGCAACAACAGCGATATGGGAATTTTGATCAGTGTGGCAATCAAAGAAACGAAGAAGTTAAGAAGGTTTTTGATGTTCTTTTGAAAACCAAGAAAAGAAATCCTGTTTTAGTTGGAGATTCTGAGCCAGAACCAGTCTTAAAAGAGCTTTTTCAGAAGATTGAAAATAAGGAATCAAGCGAGTGTCCATTAACGAACGTTCAAGTGATTACCTTAGATAAGGAGTTCTCATTAGATCGAGCGAAGATCTCGATGAAAGTCAAGGAGTTGGGAGATTCAATTGAAACTCGAATAAGTAGTAGTAATGGTGGTGGTGTGATTCTCAATTTGGGAGATTTAAAATGGCTAGTTGAGCAAAATATCATTCTTGGAGATTTAGGTTCAAGCCCAATGAATCAACAACAAATGGTTTCAGACATGGCGAGGACATTCGTGATAGAGATGGGAAAGTTATTAGAAAGATTCGAAGAGGGTAGTGGAAATCTTTGGCTTATCGGAACGGCTACTTGTGAGACTTATCTTAGGTGTCAAGTTTATCATCCATCAATGGAGAACGATTGGAATTTACAGGCGATTCCTGTTGCTGCTAGAAATCCACCTCCCGGGTTGTTTCCAAGGTTCGTTTTTCTTCATTTATTTCATTACTTGTTCTAAGTTTTGGATTTGAATATTATGACAAGATTTTCACTTGAATTGTCATATAAAATTTGTTGCAAATTTGGAAATGCTATTGACAAACATGGTTTTCAAGATTAGCTATGAACAACTATACCATCTGCTAACAGGTGCCCGTTTTGAATCTTGGTATATGTCCACCAATATGACCTAAATATTTCCATTTCTTCATGTTCTATTGATATTTATACCCTTAATAGGACGAAAGTTGTACAAATTTCGATAAATTATTGAACTTTTATGGTTTTTATGGTAATTTCAGGCTTGGGGGCAATGTGATTCTTAGTAATTCAGTCGAATCTCTTAGCCCTTTGAAAGCCCTCCCGCTTGCAGCAACGATTTTATCGAGACGTCCATCTGAAAACATAGATCCATGTCGAAAAGCTAGGTGTTGCCCTCAATGTATGGAGAAATATGAACAAGAGGCAAAGAAATTAGAAGGAACCGAGTCTGAAAAATCCTCGTCTGATCCGAAACAAGAATCTCTTCGACAAACCTTGCCGCTGTGGTTGCAGATCGCTAAACTAAACGATAATGATGCCAAAAGCATAAATCGTTCCGAAGTATGCAATTTGAAACAAATATTTAAATTTATATACTATAAGATTTATATTCCTTGCGTTTAGATCTAACTTTTTCGTTTCCTTTTGTTGCATCAGGATCAAGAGATGATTTTGAAACGAAAAACCGAAGAACTGCAGAAGAAATGGAATAATACTTGCTCTCTTCTGCATCCGAGCTTCCACCGCCCAACTTCAAGCTCTGAAAGAATCGGCCGAACTACTATCCCAATAGCAGACTTGTATAGATCGAATTCATTTAATCGCCAACTTCTCCAACCAAACATACAGATTAGTAAGAACCTTGGAGGAACTCTGGAGTTGAGCCCGAGTCTCTCCATGAACCTACCCGAGCTTAGAGCTAGTCCACCAAGAAGCCCGGTAAGAACAGAACTTGCTCTTGGGCCAGCAAAGATGCACGAAAAATCTATACAAAAAACACACGTAGAGCGTATAAGGGACTTCACAGGATGCATTTCTTCAGATCCGAAGCACAATTCCTTCGAGATGCAACCTGATAAGTCAGCGAGCTTACTGGACCCTGATTCATTCAAGAGTCTTTTCAAGGGGCTATTAGAAAAAGTATGGTGGCAACCAGATGCAGTCTCGGCAGTAGCTGCATCAATGATGCAATCCAAGCCTGGAAACAGCAAACGACAAGGAATTGGACTGAAAGGTGATTCATGGCTACTATTTGCAGGTCCAGATAGGGTTGGTAAGAAGAAAATGGCATCAGCACTTTCGGAGTTAGCAGGTAGATCGAGCCCAATTACTATTCGACTTGGTTCACGTTTTGATGAACACGAAGAATTAGAAACTAGTTTTCGTGGGAAAACTACTTTAGATCGAATAGCAGAAGCAGTTAAAAAAAACCCATTCTCAGTTATTATACTTGAAGACATCGATCGAGCAGATATGCTTCTTCAAGGAAGCATAAAACAAGCGATGGATAGAGGTCGATTATCAGACTCCCATGGCCGGGAAATTAGTCTAGGCAATGTGATCTTCATCTTAACTGCAGATTGGTTACCAGAAAATATTAGCTTCTCAGATTCTACTCCATTAGATGAAGAAAAGCTTTCATCTGTTGCTCGAAATGGGTATGAACTACAACTATCAGTCATTGGGAAAACAGGTAAACGTCGTTCTGATTGGAACCAAGACGAAATTCGATCAACTAGGCCAAGAATGGAAACGGGTTCTGTTTTATCCTTCGATCTGAATGAAACGGCTGAAACAGAAGACAATATGACAGAGGGTTCTCGAAATTCAAGTGGTCTTACAGTTGATCAAGAACAAGAATATGGTTTAGTAAAAAATAGTCAAGTTCTTGTCGCAAAAACAACGATCGAGCTATTCAACTCAGTTGACAATGAGATTATTTTCAAGCCAGTAGATTTTAGTACTATTCGAAGTAAAGTTTCGGGTACTACAAATTCAAGATTCTCATCGATCGTAGGAAATTCATGGTCGATAAAATTCGAAAATGAAGCTCTAGAACAGATTGTGGGTAGTGTTTGGTTTGGTCAGTAAGGTTTGGAAGAATGGGTAGAGAAAATTTTGGTTCCAAAATTTCACCAACTCAAATCAAGCTTAACTAATTCAGATGAAAATGTAGTTATGAAGCTTATTCAAGATAGGGAAGGAGGATCAAAGAGAAGTATTGAAGATTGGTTACCTAGTAAAGTCACAGTAGTGAAGAAACTGTGACAACAAGGAAGAAGGATATGTTGGTAATTTTCTTCAATATGCATGGGTAGATTTGTAAATAATGGAGGATAGTTATGGGGAGAAAGAGACTGTTAGGAAGAAGTTAAAGGGATAATCAAGGGCAAAATGGAGTTGATTTTCCCTCTATTTTCATGTAATATCTTAGCTCTTTTTCTTGTTTATATTGAATTATTATAGACAATAATCAAATAAGTTGAGCAAATTAAAATTTGCTGAATATCTCTTTTTTGAGTCCAAAATCATAGTTTGAGATTTTTCTTCCCCGAGTTATAAACTTTGTTCTTTGTAGCGAAATCTGCTTTAGTTGGATGGTAATTGATGTAGAAACGCAGCGGAATTAAAGATATGAAATAACTAAATAAGAACAATGAAATTAAAGATCAAATAACTCTAAATAATAAACTTTATTAAAACTTCAATGGGGTTTTTCTCTCAAATCTGAAAATAATAGACAAACTAGATATCCCTCTTATAGGGTTTTGGACTTTCCTAGATAGACTTGAATTAGAATTCCTAAATAATTAAATACTGCAACTTGCCTAAATAACTGGACTAACTCTGGACCTTTCCAATTATTGAAAATATTAAAATAGCATAATTCCTAAACCAAAATTAATTAATAAACATACTAAAATAAGAACTTTCTAAGTCCTCTCTCCTTGGCCGGTTGGACCATGACCGGGTCCGGTCATGGAATTAGTCTCCATGCCGGGTGCCCCTGCATCAGCATCCTCTTCCCTCAAGAGGTTCGTCCCGAACCGTTTGTGAAGAGAATGTAATTCCTCCGATCCATCTTCAATTGGTAATAATGTCACAATCTTCTTCTTCCATGGAAATTCATAAACATTCGAACGACCACGGTAAGTGGCATCAACATCAGATTGCCATGGCCGTCCTAATATGATGTGGCATAAATCCATATCTGTAACATCACAATTAACTGTAGACACATAAGAAGAACCAATAGAAAGATTAATAGTACACATATGATCAACTCTTGTAGTAGTACCGGACTGAATCCAAGCTGTTTTATATGGTGTTGATTTAATCACTGTAGGAATACCCAAGAAATTGACTAGTTTAGTAGAAATCAAATTCTCTACACAACCATTGTCAATCACAATAGTACAAACTTTATTCAGTACTGTTCCCCGTGTAACGAACAAATTCTTTCGTTGAGATAAATTCCTCTTGAAAGGTGTGAAAAGAACTCGTCGAGTGAGTAACATAACCCTATCACCATTGTCGGGAATAGTGTTAATTCGTTCAAATTGATCCTCATCTGTATCCGAATCAGCTTTCTTTTCTACCAAATTAGCTTTACCGCGAGAGGGGCAAGCATTAGAATAGTGGCCTGTTTCAAAACAACGATAACACTTAACTGGTGGGGGCTTTTTATAAGGATTTTCTGTTAGTGATTTAGTACCGTCTTCCGCCTGCTTTGATTGATCTAATTCATCTGGTAGAGTTCTGACTGTTCGATTTCTCGTACTATGTCCTCGAAAAATTGAACGTGAATCAGATTCAAAAGACCGAGCTACACTAATACATTCAGAAACCGAATTAAAAGCTCTCAAATTAACCAAATCTTTAATATCATTACGAAGTCCGTCCTTGAATTTTTCTACTTTCATTGACTCTGAATCTGGGAGATTAAGTCTAGTAATAAGTCTTTGGAATTCCGAAGCATATTCCTCAACGGAACGTCTTCCTTGGCGGCAACGTAAATAATCAACACATAGTTGGTTCTCATAATCCGGAGGGAGAAAACGGGAGAACATTAATGGTTTCAATTCTAACCATGAAGAAATAGGTGGAAGGTTTAATAAACGACGATTCTCAGATTCCTGTTTCCACCAAGTAAGAGCAGTTTTAGATAAATAACCAGTTACACAACGTACCTGTTCAGGGCCTTCAACTTGCATAACATCAAAAAATATCTCAAGTCTAGAGACGTAATCCAAGAAATCTTCAATATTAATCGAACCATCATATGAAGGTACCTCCATTCGAATACGGTATGATGAACTAGGATTTGGAGATTCGATGTCGGTGGGTGGAATGTAGTGATCACGTTCGGTTTGGTTGCTTTGTACTCCCAAATTTTGTCGTTGTTGTATGTTGGTTGGACGGGTGAGAGTGGTAGTAAGGTCACGGTTTAGAGAATTGGTGGAGAGGTGGTCTCGGTTTCGGTTGACCGGGTGGTTTTGATGACGTTGGTTGGTAGTGTTGTCGGGTTGGAAAGGGAGGTTGTGGTGTGGTTCGGTTTCAAGGGGGCGACGGTGTTGTGAAGGTGGTGTGACCGGATCAAAAGGTGTGGTGGTTGATCGTGTTTCGGTATGAGGGTTGTATTGGTAGTGATGTTGATGGTACGGTGGGTTGGTTTCGATTGGGTTTGTTGGGAATGATGGGTATCGGTTATACGGGTAAAGGGTACGTGGGTCTTGTTGGGTCGTAACGGTTCCTAAAGGGCCAATTGGTTGGGTTAGGTTGGTGATGTTTCGGTTGTTGGTTTGTGGAGTGGTGAGGGTATTGTGATCGGCCGAGAGGTGGCTCTCGGGTGGTGGTCGGTGTGGTGTTGTCGTCGGCTCGGGGAAGGAGAATGATGGTGGTGTTGAAGAGTGGGTATAGGGGGGGTAGCTAGGTGTTGGAAAAAATGTGTTTGGTGAATAGGAGGTGGTGAAGGGTGGTGTTATAATCGGTGGAGGGTGGCTAATGGTGTGGCCGAAGAGTGGTGTCGTCGGTTCGGAGGAGAAACCTAGAGGGGGAAACCGAGTGGTTGTGGTGGTGGTGGTGCCCGTTAGTGGTGAGGGTTGATGTGTGATAGTGGTAGGAGGTGGAGTTTGGTTTTTGCACATACCTTCAAGTTGTTTGGAGATGATGGTGATTGAGTCATTGAGTTGATCGAATCTTTTATCGATTTTGTCGAATTTTTCTGTTGTTTCCTTCTTGTACTCATTGAACCCTTCTTCCAATTTTCTTCCTGCAGATAGCCCTTCTTTAATGTTGTCCCATTCAGAAGAGAAAGTTGGTGATTTCTCCTTAGTTGGTGTAGTAGTAGTAGTATTAACCATGATGATAAAAGTGATGAAGAGAAAAAAAAAAAAAAAAAAATTATGGCTCTAGATACCACTTGATGTAGAAACGCAGCGGAATTAAAGATATGAAATAACTAAATAAGAACAATGAAATTAAAGATCAAATAACTCTAAATAATAAACTTTATTAAAACTTCAATGGGGTTTTTCTCTCAAATCTGAAAATAATAGACAAACTAGATATCCCTCTTATAGGGTTTTGGACTTTCCTAGATAGACTTGAATTAGAATTCCTAAATAATTAAATACTGCAACTTGCCTAAATAACTGGACTAACTCTGGACCTTTCCAATTATTGGAAATATTAAAATAGCATAATTCCTAAACCAAAATTAATTAATAAACATACTAAAATAAGAACTTTCTAAGTCCTCTCTCCTTGGCCGGTTGGACCATGACCGGGTCCGGTCATGGAATTAGTCTCCATGCCGGGTGCCCCTGCATCAGTAATATATTAGTTAGATACGTTCAATTTAATGTTATAACAATTTGAATCAAGACATTAACATGATTCTAAATCACGAAGAATGTGCAATCTTAATACGAGAAAACCTTGCAACGGAGGAAACTAACAAGAAAACCACTTGGAATGATGATATATAAACATTAGACACCCAAAATATTGGTAAATTGCAGAAATGGCCATGTGTCATTCTAGATGTTATGGATTTATTTTTCTATAACGATATAGCACATTATAGATGTACCCGTCGCTTTAAGATCAATAGTTTATGTTATACCAACTAACAAATTTTGAAATTAATGATTTTTAATTGGAGTTTGTTCAGCTTTAACCTTTATCTCTACCACTCTTCCTCCATTATCACTTGTTTGAATGAACGATAATTACGCCTACATTTTTCAAGATTTGTAGTTTAAACTTACATATTTGTGTATATATATTATTGATTGATTTTGACACAACTACTAAAATCAATATATTTCATTTGAATATGGACCTCAAGTAAAAAATTAATTGAAAAGTCTACCTTAACTTCGAAACTTGAGAGATGATCAATATTCCATTGATGCAAGAGAAAGTAAAGACAAGAGAATCTTTTAAGTATTCTAGTTATGTGAACATCCTCTTATTCTTATTCTATTTTGGTAAAATTAAGATAGAATATTTTAATCCTCACATAGAGTCCAAAATTATATTTTATCTTATATTATGATTTTGTAATTGAAAAATATTGATGGGAGACAAAGTGAATGAGACAACTTAATAAGAGCTCGTTTTGGTTATGTTTATCTTTATAAAGCTTTCATTTCTTTTAAGAATTTAGGTGTATAGATTTGTTAAAAAATGATTCTAATAAATAAAATTTCTACTCATACTATTGTGGTGTATAATCAAATTGGACTATCAGAATAACCCTGAAGATCTAAAAATCAAATAAAGTTCTCTACGACCCAAGAAAACTCGAAATGTAGTATTCACATGAGGTACTTCTTATGTAACTTTTAACTGTCTTATTGACTTTCAAAAGTTGCTCTTAAGCTTTAAAGTTGAGCCAAAGGAGATCCATTCATTAACCTATCAATCAAGAAATATACCTAAAGATAAGAAGAATTCCTAATTTTTTTTTGGATGAAATCATTTAAGTTTTAACTTGAGTCCTCTTTTCACCCAACTAATAATCTCATAATAAGTTTACTTGCCTTGGAAGGCATACATTATACCAATAAAAGTTGACATTCAAATATTCTTATAAAAGGTATAAGATGTTGATTGATGATTTTTCTCAGTCCATTTAATAATAGAAAAATATCTAATGTAAATTATTGTTATAGTTGTAAAGAAATAGACCGATTACTAAAAAAAGAAAAGAAATAGACCGATCTTAATGATTTTCGCTGAACATGCGAATGAAAAAGAATTACTAAGAAATAGATACTTGTTGCGACCTTAAATCTTTTACCTGGTTATTAATTTTATATATTTAATTGTCATTTTTAAGTACTATTAAATTAATAAAAAAGAATTTGGAATGTTAGATAGTAAAAGAGACAAAGGCAAAAAGTAGATGAGAAAAGCACAAGATAACTTTAATTCTCATCTTTTTGAAGATTTGCAGGCTTTTAAATCACCATGCTTATTTGTTCCCCCTCCACTTTTCTCCTCATACTTTACTTAAATAAATAAAGATATGATTGTAAGATATCTTAAAATTAAATAATTCAAATATTTGATGTTTAGATAAGCTTTAATTAAAGTACTGTTAAAAATCTACCCACCTTTTACTACTTTAACTTTGATCTTAAGCATGGGATTAACATTTTGATATGGAAAAAGGTGAGCCTCAAAAGTCTCATAGCACGTTTCTTTTGTGTACCTACATAAAATGGGAAATTTTTTATTTACGAATTTGTTTTACTGGTCACACATAACATAAATCGGTTATTTGTACTTACACACTCGTGTTATTCACATGCAAACATTTTTCATAGACGATGGAATAAGTCCTACTCTGTAGACACATATTAAGTCTTGTTCTACCAAGCGCAAATTAAGCTCTACCAAACATAGATAAACACTTTGTTGTGGGAGACACAGATTAAGCCTTTCTGTATCAGACATAGATTAAATTTTGCTCTATCAGACACAGACTAAACTTTGTTTTGCTGACACAGAACAACGGATACTAGTCTTACGATGAAACTGTCAGGTCGTAACAATGCACCAAACCATGCTAATAGCAATAAAACTATTAGGCCACAACTAAACAAGTCTCCAATGTTAGACACCAAACTCAATGCTGACCAAAACAACTCTTACACGTGTAGCACTTCTGTCTAACTATAAGTGAGGGGCGGAGGTATGTGAAGACCGTCCCAGGCTACAGCCTGGGCCGGACTTCGTATTTTTGTCAAGAGAGTAGGGGTACTTTAGGTTTTTAGCCTGGTGAACTCTTTTTTTTTCTTGATTTGGGACGGGAAAGAGAAAAGGGAATTTCTCCCAAATCGACCGACAGCAAGCAAGGAGGAGCCGAGGGTTTTAGGGTTTTTGAGTTTTCTAATCTCCATTTTCTCTTAAGGATTTCTTGTGAGGGTTTATCTAATTATCTTCAATCGAAGACAGCAAGGAGCCTAACTTCTGAGCAATTAGGGTTTTTTATTTTATTTTATTTTATCTTAACTCTTCACTTTCTCAAGGATTTGGTTAGTAACTTTCTCATGTTTGATGATTTTTAAAATCTCAATGTTGTGACTCGTATAGATCAATGATCATTATTCCATGTTATAGATATAATTTTTCTTCCTTTTTTAAATAAATGTGTTATGCATCGTTGAACATGTATTGTTATCGCTAAAAATTACTTTTAAATAACGCTTTTAAGTGTATTACATACAGTATAGGTACAAATTAACCTACTTATAGTGACTTTTCGTTAAAACTTATGACTATCGTGAGGTTAAAGCTTAGCTTAAAATCCTGCCTCCGCCCCTAGACTCTACCTCGCAAGAGGAGAGCATGAGACTGCCACATAATACTGTCAACTTTTCGACCTAAGGCACACCCACTTACCTTTGATTAAATCAATGCCTTGTCAATATAATGAGAGTTCTCCAACTCCTTAGCATATCTTCATTTTGCTAAGAAGTTTGGGGGAAGTGGGACTTGTGTTGGAGCTAAATCTGGATCAACTTTGACCAGTTAAGAGGTAAACGAAATAATCATCGTGGCATGTGCTAGCTTCACAGGCACACGAGGAAACTCTCGGGTAGAGTATTAGAAGGATGGATTCGAAAAAACTCTGCCACCTGAGCCCAGCTCTAACCAAAGAGATTTTTGGGAGGTCAGAAACAAGTTACCTACATGCACCTAAAATTCTTCTCTGGCCTATAGGCAACCAAAGGTGAATGCGAGTTAGCTCTTCCCTTGAGCCTTGCTCTGACCATAGTGACAGAGTAGGGAGTTATGCAGAAGTGACTTCTGTACCTTGACCTCTGCTCTGCCTGAGAGAGGTGGGTGTATAGAAATCAAAATAACATCCCATAAACTGTAGTCATTATAGACAAAGATACGGTTACGTTATGTAATTTTCTCCACCAATGACCATGCCACATGGGTCATGGCTATCAAATCCTCAACCTGTGATCTATCACCGTCACCGGAACGGATATATACATAACATGTTTGCCTTGAAAAGAGATTCTAAACCCACATGGTTTTATTCGAGTCCAATGTCAAAAAAAGTAAAAAGTATGGGGATGGAGGTTGCCCTTCTAAAACACCAACTTTGGGCCTAGTGCCCTTGCCAGGGTTGGCCTAGTAACACTCGTGGAGCCCAATAACAAGATCTTGAAGCCCATATAGTTTGGGCCCACATAATTAGTTGCTGTACTTCACCTTCAAATCTGTCTTTTTTTTTTCTCTCTCTAGATCGAATTCGACAGTAGGAAGAATGAGGAGAAGACCAGGAATTGGGGGTTTGCAGACAGCAGCTGCTGCTAGAGTTTGTTACTACCTTTCTTCTTTCCCCCTTCAACAATTGGTCTTCTTCGTTTCTCCTAAGAGAATTGCATATTTTAATCCCATAAAATTAATATTTTTTTTTTTCCAGGATCAATATCGATTATTAGGAGAAAATGTTGCTAAGATCAGAACTGATCTTATGAAAGAACAATTATCTACTTTTAAATCCCAATTAGAAGATTTCGCTCGCAAACATAAGGTCTGATTATTTTATTTATTTTAAATTTAATGGTCTTTCTTCTTACTTAATTGAGTGTGCTAGCATAAACCCTAAATTGTGCATAAAGGAAATTCACATTTCAATTAATTTCAGAACACTAATTACCTGAAAATACTGTACCGTATCGTTAATCCAGTCGATTAACCTAATTCATAGAAGAAATTTCCGCATTTTGATTGTCATTGAGAGTATTAGTTCTATACCTGGTCTTGATATCATTTATAACTATCACCAAAGCATGAAATCTTTGTTACTTTGAATGCAAAAATTTGCGACTCTCTGCATGCTTGTCAACACCTGCTTGCCCAAGTGGTTGAAAGTGTTGACATAAACTCCAAAACCGTGGAGGTCCCAGGTTCGATTCTCAGAGAGGGTGGAAACCATGGTTTATTGAACTTGGGTTATTAAATAATGTAATAAATTTGTCGGGCTTTAGGCCTCTTTCATGTTGTCAGGCTTTAGGTCTCTTTCATTAATTTTGAACTTAGGGAGTTATCGTGCTTATCACATCTTCCTGATGTATCAATACCTTGTAACGACTAGCGTAGATCGTACTCGATTTCTCAAAGAAAAAAACTCTCTGCATGCTTAAGCCATGTACTTATGTTATAGTTCGCTCTATTATATTCTGTCACTACTATAAAGATAGCTTTACAGTTTATCCCGATAAGAATATGTATATTAGTATATATGCATATATATCGTTTGACGATTCTATAATATCTCATTTTCGTGTGCAGAATGATATCCGTAAGAATCCTGCATTCAGATCACAGTTCCATGAGATGTGTGCTAAAGTTGGAGTTGATCCCTTAGCTTCAAACAAAGGTTTTTGGGCAGAGCTCTTAGGGATTGGTGACTTCTATTATGAACTTGGTACTTATCTTCTTTATTTCTAATCCTATATCTAACTTAAATTTTTTGTTGTTACATCACTATTTATATGGAATGATTTATTTGAGAACTTAAACCATCTAATAACTAAGAGTTATTCATAATTTCTTTTTGGGAGATTCCCAATTTAGTGTCGCCATTCTGTTTCCGAAGATGACTACTTGTTACTCATTTGGCTAGGCAGGAGTTCAAATTGTTGATATATGCTTGGCTACGAGATCCCACAACGGAGGTTTGATCAATTTGCAGGAACTCTGCAGTTTACTATGTCAAAGGCGAAAAACTGCTAGAGATTCTGTCTCTGAAGATGATTGCTTGAGAGCTATAAGTAAACTTAAGGTATTTATATTAAAACATTCTTGCTACAAGTAAGCCAATAATTTTATGGGGATTGCTATTTTGAGCTAGATTGCTGGTTAAACCTGCATTTAGTAACAAAAAAGCTCCACCTGGTATGCCGTGATCTTTTTTCTCTGAAAATTCACGGCCTAATTACGCTTAATAGTGTAAGTTAAGTGGTACTGTACAACTCATTTATACTTGCACTACCCATGTACCTGAGACCTGAGTTAGGGGTAGAATTTTAGCTCGTGAGCCTTCAACCTGATATGTTTGGGTCCGCCACAAGCTAGGGCACCCGGAGTCCGAATGGGGCTCGGGCGGATCATAGGCACTAAAATTTTCAATTTTGCCCGGCAGATCAGGCGACAACCCCAGAGGCTCACAAAGTTTTTAGCCGGCCCACCTGAAGGCCTAAGTAGCCGACAAGCCTCAATCCCGATTCCCACCACTAGCGCGAGTCAACTATTTAGGATCGAGCCTTTGTGACTCCCAAACATTCATTGACATCAACCAGCTTAGGACTCCTCTCTCCCTCTCTCTTGGAATTCTTAATATTTGCTGGCCACATCTTTTTCTTTTAGTACTTCCCCACATAGCAGATGATGCTTTTATTTAACAGTTGAAAGTTATAGATAGTAGATGATGTTTTTCTCTGCATATGCGGCGTGATCTTGATTATTTTATGCACGAATCTGTCAGGTACTAGGTAGTGGCTTTGAGGTGATTTCTGTTGGAAAGAAAAAATTAGTTCGGTCTGTTCCTACTGAGTTAAACAAAGACCATAATGAAATATTGGAGCTGGCCCAGGTTTTTCCTCCTCTTCTTCCGTTTCTAATTTCTAATTGTAGAACGTTAAGTTTGAAGAGATTGAGCTTCTTCCTACTATTTAGATTTAGTAGTCCGACTATGAAAGTTAAGTAAACTCATCAGTCTCTCTCTCTCTCACAGGGTCAAGGTTATGTGACAGTAGAAGAGGTACAGCGTCGTTTTTCCTGGTCATCTGGACGTGCTATAGATGCCCTTGACACTCTACTAGAAGTACGTTCTTATATTTGATTGTCATCCTTTGTTTTTTAGTCTGATTTAGTTTCAATACTAGAAATTGGCTTTGACTGACTCACTCCTCCGCTGGACATTTACAGGAAGGTCTTGCCATGATTGACGATGGTCATAGAGATGGTAAACGTAGGTATTGGTTTCCCTGTGTTTCAGTTTCTACTTCTTTATGATCTGATTGTTTTAAACTGTAATTCCACCTGTAATTTGTTTGTAAGAAGTAAAGAACAATTTTACAAAGATCACGTAGTTTTCAAGCAGTAAAAACGGTAAGACCGTGAACTCAATACTGATACATGTCAAAGAAGCTTGATAAAAGTGAACACATCTTAGATTCAAATATAGTTCGGCGTAGCTTCTGCTCTTCAACACAGAGAAAGAAGGTTGTAATAACGAAGAGAGTTTCGTCCTAGATGGTGGCACAAGAAAGACATCGCTGTAGACGCAGTCCCCCAATTAAACGATCTCACATGCTCTCCATTCAAAAAAGTGAGCATCCAAGGTTCATCCCCTTTCCTATAGTCGATCGTAGTGAATTTCCAAAAAAAGAATAGTCTCGATGAGCTCCATCAAAGGAGATTCTTACAACCCCGCTTGCCTTACAAGTGGGATGGATTGAGGTTGTATTGTTGTAATTGGTATTGGTCTTCTTCCCCAAACTCTTCCAGCACCGGGTCCATCCGCGCTGGGGTTGGGTTGGAAAACCCTAGTGGCAAGTCTTTCCTTAAGCTAATAATAACTACCCTTCCACCCCTATCTCTTTAGAGGTCCCTCTTTGGAGAAACCTTTCCCTCTACTCGCTACAAAGCACTTTACGATGAGGTTGCCTTAAACTACTTCATGTGTGGCAAGGCTTCCTTCATTCGAAGCTGAAGACAAATCTGCAGTTGCTAGTCCAAGTCTGGAGGTGAAAAAAGCCAAGAGGAAAAAATGGCCAATAAACAGAGTAGTAGAATATGATAGACGAGAACATCCCTTCATTTCCATATAAACATATTACTTAGCTCAAACTCAACTAATCCTTTAGACCCAAGATCCCCAAGTAGGAATTCAAATTGGCCTTCTTATGCTATACAAGTGAAGCTACTTTCTCGGGATCAACTTCGAAATCTAGTACCAAACGCTGCTTTCGGGCATCAATTTCAACATTGAGGTCGCCGTTTCTACCCAGATATCCACGACCAATAGATACTTACACATAATAATGACTTCACCCCGATACAAAACTACTGCATGCGTAACCCGTCAATCCCTAGCCAAAATAAACAATAAATATGTATTCGATCTTATCTGCTGGACTAAGCATTAGGTCTATGGCCGATTTCGAAGTGGAGTACCCACCATTTTCATTAGAATATAGGAGGGTTCCATTGAACCCAAGAACAAATTTACATATACAAATTACGAAGTCATAAACAAACTAGTTTATTCTAAAACAAAATGTTATTGTTAACCCTTGTTATTAAGCAACCACTAATAACCCTAAAGAGAAAGGGAAAACAAATTGAAATAAAAAAAAAAAGTTCTGATTTTTAAACATGATAGAAGATAGATTACATTAGGGCAAAAAAGAAAAAACAACAACAAACCCTAGAAAACAAAACTTACAGAATTGGGGAAAACTAGGGTTAGGGTTATTCTCTTACTAGCTCAATTTTGGGATCAACAATTCCACGACAAACAGGACAAGCAGGAACCCTAATTAACCATGAATCAACACAATTCACATGAAAAACATGCTTACATTTCTGAAGAATTCGACAACAATCACCATCTCGAAAACCCTCTAAACAAACAGAGCAATCTTGATTTATACCTGAATAAGATTTATCATTTGATCCATAATAAAAAGTTGGAAGCTTTTTAAGGTCCCTGTGAGATAATCCAAAACCAATACCCCCAAAATCTAGGTCATCTTCAAAGGAATTAGATAACATATTGATGGTAGGAGAGGTTGAGGCGGATGATCGACGGTATCGGCGACGGTGGATAGCTCTACCAGCGATTGCGATATGGATAAGGACAATAGCAGCGATACCAACGAAGAGAAAAAAGAGAGATATTACGACAGCCATTACTAGGACTTGAAGGAAGAAAGCTAAAAATCTAGGGTTAGGTTTTGTTAATGTTCTTCCCATTTGAATTGAAGATGATGATGATGATGACGAAGTAGAAGATGAGATCGTTTGGTTGTGACTGTTGGATTGAGAACGATGATGATGATGATAAGTCCGGCCATGAATTGAATGGTTGAGATTGAAGCGCACGATAGTATCGTCTTCTTCGTTCATCTCTGCGAAAAGCTCTGATTTCTGTATGACGCAGGGATAGAGAGAGAAGAAACAAAAAGAGGAGAAACCGTTTTCTGTCAAAAGAAAGGAGAATAATAATAGTAGCAACCCACAGATTCTTTTTTGGGGCACTCACATTATAAGTTTGATCCTTCATCTTTGTTAGTAATTTGAAAAATAGTCCTATGAGTTTCTTAATTGTGTAAGTACTCCCTAACTTATTAATATGTATGTTGATGGAGAAGAGATATATTCATACACATTGTTGTTATCATATACTACATTCTTTTGAAGCCAAAGTTCGTACTTGAGAATTTCGTATAATTCTGTCACTTCCTGTGTGTGATTATAATAATTTTACGTAATAAGGTTAGAAATATAGACACAAAAGATTATAAGGATTTTGTTTTTTTTTATAAATAACTCTAAGAGTTGTTATGTTCATTACATATCGTAGATCCATTAAGAGATAAATGTTAGAGGTAAATCGCTTCCATTTAGGAATCGAACTACTGAACTAATGAACCTAAGAGGCCAATGCAAACCACTGAACCAAAGGGCCATTTGCTAAATTTATCGGATGTATGAGCTTGTAGCCCTATAATGGTCTACTTTCTATTAAAATCAAGAGGTCGTGGGTTCGAGTTTTACGATATAATTATCATTGAATCCTTGCAGTTGCGGATCTAGCTTGGGACTAGGCCCCCCCTCAACTTTTACAAATTGTCAATAGTTAATAAACAACAAATTTTTTTGTAGGAGATAAGTAAAACTGCGCTACCAACTTAAACAATAGACGAAGTTGGCTCAACTAGTAAGATCTTGAAACAACAGGTTAGATGTCACAAGTTTGAGTCTTGTTTCTTGAGTTTTTGTTTTGTTTATTGTGTTAAAGTATTTACTCTTGCTTATGTTAGGATTAACGGGGTGGTTATAGGGGTTCAGGAACCTCTTCGTGTGCTTGTTAAGTTTCTGATTTCTGTTTTTCTTAATAATTTTAAGGTTTTACAATATATTTAACCGTCCACCACCCTTTGGTGTAACGGTTGGACACCCCTCTTAAGCCCATGAGGTCGTGGGATCGAGTCTCGGTGGAAGCAGTTGCCATCAAGATTTATCTTATGTAATTTAGGCTATAAATAATGTAATAATTTGTCGGGCTTTAGGCCTCTTTCGTTCTCGGTTTAAATAGGCAGTTATCGTGCATATTACATCTCTATGATGCATCAATGCCTTGTAACGACGAATAGATCGTTGTCGAATTCTCCAAATATATATATATATATATATATATATATATATATATTTAACCAAATTTTTTATTTTGGAAAGACTTTCAAAATATATCCTAACTAATCCTCAAATCATGATTTCTTTTTTGCAACAGAATTTTATTCCATCAATCCTATAAAGATCGGGTCTCTATTATATTCAATAATTTTTTTTTCTTCAGTAGAAAAGTATTCAACAAGACTGAGAGTCTTCAACAACTCAGCCAACAACAATTCAACCTTATATTGTTTTCACCCTTCCAAATTGGTATAGAATCACAAAGACGAGGTTAGTATATATATATTTTTTCTCTAATATATGTATCTGCTTTATTTAATATTACATTCGCTTGAATACAAATTTATATATTACTTTGTTACAATGGGCTATAACATATTTAAACATAGATTTGATTTAAACGTACGTGTTTATAGGTAAGGCTTATTTTTAAAACAAAAATTTAAAGATTGTTAAGTGGGAGTTATTCCCTTGGAATTTTATCATATGTTCAAAGTTCTTGAGAATTTTGATATAAGAAAATCACCACTTCGAAAGAACGATGATGGTTCTTCTCTAAAGAAACAAAAACAATCAAAGATAAATTTGTCAAACCCACTCAAAGTATATTCTGGATACGCCACTGATTATCCTTCTTAGCCTCTTAGGTATCTTAAAGCATTTCATATTCTTTCAAGGGAAGGAAAAGTGATACATGAGAAGATAAGATGCCTGTCTTTTATAGGTATTACATGGAGTAATATGCCTTGATTCTAGACAAGATCTGTACATAGTGCACATAGACAGGACAGCCACCAACAATAATATCAAAATAACACCCTCTTCCTGTATTAGCTAGCAATGCTTTAGAGAGACGAAAAAAATAGTGTTCACACTTTGATTACACAGTAGTCATTACACTCGTATACCTTCAAACTTATGGCCATTTGGGGACGTGAGGTTGCTGCCAGAGACATGAAAGGAGCTGATAATCCCTTTGCGAAGATATCCTCAAGCTAAACTTGAGATGGAACATGCACAAGTTGAAGTTGGCCTTATCCACAAGTTCTCGAATAAAGTGATAATCGATTTCAATATGTTTTGATCTCCCATTATACATTGTGTTGTTAGCAATACATTAAGCTGATATGTTGTCTGCAACAACTCGAAAGTAGTAACAGGAACATCCAATTCCCTTAGTAAATTTGAAAGCCACAAAACTTCAGAGACAACATGTGACATTAATTGCTCATTATTCTTCCTCAGAGGATGAACTTGAGACTTTTGCTTCTTGGAGTTCCACGAAATGGTATTGGAACCCAAGTAAGTACAGAAACCTAATATGGAGCGTCGTCTGTCGAGGTACCAACCCAGTCTGCATCAGAATAAGCTGCAACAGTAGAAATGGAAGACATAGTACCAGCTCTAAGGGTTACTACTACAAGGACAAGGATACATCTGAGGTATCGAAGGATTCTCTTGACTAGTGTAAAATGAAGGGATCTTGCACAATTTCACAGGCGTAATTTACGGCGAAGGTAACGTCTGGTCGTGTCAGAGTTAAGTATTGTAAGGACCCCATAATGTTGCGAATTTGCGATACAAGGTGATGTTTTCA
Source organism: Eschscholzia californica (assembly GCF_041429995.1). Taxonomy (NCBI): domain Eukaryota; kingdom Viridiplantae; phylum Streptophyta; class Magnoliopsida; order Ranunculales; family Papaveraceae; genus Eschscholzia; species Eschscholzia californica. The sequence goes on along the minus strand of NW_028238472.1, from coordinate 13,976,577 downwards.
AGGGGTTGACGGTCCTTTGCTGATCGAGGACCAGAAACAATGGGCTTATGCTTATCAATTGGTTTGCAACCCAACATGTTAGCCTCGAGAAGAAGATCAAATGTGTATATTTTGGATTAGTTGCAAAAAAAGTCGAAGAATCTGTAGTGGCTTCAATGCCAAAGAAATAATGTAAGTCTCCAAGAGTTTTTATGGCAAAAGCAGTTTGAAAATGCAACAATTAGATGTTGAGAAGTTTGGGATGAGATCCAGTGAGTATTATGTCATCGTTAACGTCAACATACAATAAAATCACCATAGTACCTAGCCAAGAAGACCTAATGAACATACTATTAGTATTAGTTAGACTACTTTTGAAACCACGTTAATGACAAAAACCCCAAACTTCGAAAACCAGGCTTTTGGGGTATGTTTCAACCCATATAGAGCTATAGGAAGAATACAAACATGTGTGGGTTTTGGGGGATCAAGAATTCCTAAAAGTTGGCATATAATACCTGCTCTTACAAGTGTCCCCATGAAGAAATGTACTAATATAGTATCAGTGTCTCCAAGTCCTAGTGGAAACCAACTTGGTAATCGCTCCAACCAAGGTATGTTGACAATAAAAGGAACAATTGAAAGTTTGACTGCCTTCTCTTACCATTAGAATGCAAGAAATTATTTGACTTGTTGCAGATTCCTAAGAGAAGCTACCTTATGTTTTGAGAGAGTCTCCTAACCATACGATTTCCGTTTCAACAACAAAAAAAAGCCATACGATTTCCGGGAGGCATTATACTGAGAAGGCCTCTATGAGGGGAAAGAATGCCTGTGGAAATGAATATGCATAGTTTGCTTGAAGTGGTGGGTAGTAATGAGACATGGCCTTAGGATGTGGTGCGGTAATTTGTATCGGTAGATAAACAGTGCAGTACGACTAAGGTGGAGGTGGTTGTGGATGCCGAGGTTGAGGCCTATAGTCGTTGTTAGTGATTTTGTTTCTTCCTTTGTTTCCGTTATTGTCGTTGTAGCAGTACTAGTTATTTCTTTTTTTGGGAAATAGACGATCTTAATCGTTACAAGGCATTATTAATACATCATTAAGATGTGATAAGCACGATAACCGCCTAAGTTAAATTAATAATTAAAGAGGCCTAAAGCCCGACAACATCTACTTTATTTAGTATCTTGGTGATAAACTGCTTCCACGGACACTCGATCCCAAAAGCCTCATGGATTTAAAAGGGATGCACTACCACTACACCTAAGGGTGGTGGACAATAGTACTAGTTCATAGTTAAGTAGGCTGGATACTGGTCCTCTTCTAAACTCACACCACCTAGAAATACCTTTTTATTGTTTGATAACTAAAAAAAAAAGAGACATCGCCGTCTGTGGGAATCGAACCCACGACCACGTGGTTAAAAGCCACGCGCTCTACCAGCTGAGCTAAGACGGCTTTGGCACATACTTATAATTAAGAGATACATCTTGTAATCTATGTGTTGGTGTTTCTTTGTTTTGACTCAGGTAAGATGTATATATACATATATTAGAGTGTTAATCTTCCACTCCACATAAATTACTTGACCTAATAGCAATATAATGCATTGTTACAATTACTTAGTCTAATAGTTTGATTCAACCGAGAGAATTTTGTTTTAAAGGTAATATAGTATCTGTGTCTAAAATTCGAGACGTAGAAGGTGGAAACCAACTTGGTACCTGCTCAAATCAATAGTGGTTGACAATACAGAGAGAATTCTTACTACTACACTTACGCGGATTTTGAGTGTTCGGTTAGGTTTCTCACTGGGTTCGGTATAGAAGCGTAGAAACTCGACATAACTAACCTAACTTACATGGGTAAGAATACAGAATGATGATATTCAGATTCAGTGTATTGTAATTATTGAGAAGTTGCAACCTTATTCGACTTAGCCTCGGGTGCTTTTGGTAACAAAATTGAGGCGCCTATAGAATTTTACTATGTTTAAAGCCAAGTTTAAGCCCAAAGCTATTGAACAAAAAAAGAGAGACTTTTATAGGCACTCCCCACTACCTTCAACTTGGGGTTGTTCGCATACCCAAGGTAGATAATTAGTGTGCATCTCACCAGACGAAGCCCAGGATCTGTCCAAGTTAACGAACAACAGAATATGGACTTTGAAGTCAAAGGGGCTCGAGCATGCCTATAGCCAAATCATTCATACTTGGGAGGGCCCACCTCTTCGGCTCCGTCATTTATAAGCCCAATGGGCTTTCGAGGCATTCATCACCTTTGCAGTTGCACATGCATAATAGTTGCAATGATTTTTATGATGTGGGAGATCAAATACTTGATATTTTTTTATACACTCTACTGTTTTAGTACAATGGGTGTTAAAGAAGGTTGCAACGAAGGTGTAGTAGTAGCCTCATGTTTGCTAATTAAGCCCCATGTGAAGGCCATGTGAGTAGCTTTTAGACCAAGCCCAATGACCAAGAATTCCCTTCATGGTAGGACCCCTCTCCTACTCAAACCATCACCATCCATGTTTTCCGGATTCTCCCCCATTCATCTCTACCCTTTTTTCATCATCACCAACTCCTACATTTAATCAAACTAATATTCTTCATCACTTAAAACCCTAATCTTCATTACTAAACTCATACAAACCCATTTTACCCTTCTTTTATCACTTAGTATTAGTTTAGTCCCCTTTCATATTAAGTATATGTATGTTTATATATATGTATAAAGCATGCTTTTAGACTTCTATATCTACTTACTATAGAGACAAATTATATAGTCTCTAGGGTTTTTTGGTGGTGGGTTTTTTTTCTCCATGTGCATGCATGTGATGTGTCTTTCATGGAACCCACTATCTCCCTATTTTGAGCAACCAAATGAATTTGCTACACTTTTTCTCTCTATCTTGTTCATTCTTCCTTTCTTATTATTATATAAATCAAACTCTATCTTCTATATATAACCTTCTCTCCAACTTGTACTTCTCTAGCTATTTCATTTATCTTCACATAATTCCTCTCTTCTTCTTAATTCTCATTTTTTTTTTCTTTCTTTTTTCTGCATGAGATTTCATATTTATTTAGTACACTTTCATCTACCTTTCACATTGTACTATTGCATGATTTTATTATCCTTAAATGTTTTTAACCAAAAAAAACAAACATAAGAACTAGCTAAAAATGAAGTGATGAACTAGTTTACTTTTTTGATAAATCAAAGTAAAATGCATTCTCCTACAAGATCCAAACTAGGGTTCCTCAAAAAATGGGCAGTGGGTCTCAAATATTGTAATGGTAGTTTAAGCTTTATGGAGAGAAAGAAGATTATCAAGTTATCTGCAGATATAGCAATGGCTTCTACTAGAAATGGTAAGACAAATTGGAGCCAAAATATTATCTCTAAAGCATTCAAACAAGATGAGAATAAGAATCTTGTCATGAAAATATTGGGTGATAATGGTGAATATTTCAAAAGGGTAGCAAAGTTAAAGTGCAATTATAACAAAATAGTTAGAAGTAAAAAGATTCTGAGAATTAGTTGCAATGTGGGTAGGAAAAGGAAACATGAAATATCGGCACGACATTTTTCGGCAAGTTCGATTGCTAAAACAATGGTGAAGAGAAGGACTGAAATGCTGAAAAAGATTGTACCAGGAGGAGACTCCATTGTTGATGAGTTATGCTTGTTAGAAGAAACCCTAGATTATATTTTATCTCTTCAAGCACAAGCTGATGTAATGAGAGGTGTTGTTGATTATATGACCAAAATAAGTTCTTGATTGATCTCCTCTATCGATTTGGTACGGTGCAATTTTTTTCAAGCTTTTAGAGCATGTGGTTCGAGAATGTATAAAATGAAAAAGGCTAATGCAATTTAAGTTTTACTGCTTTCTTTTTTCATGTGTTAAGTCACTCGGTGTGCGGTCACAACGAAGTAACACATGTTCGATTGTTTTTGGTTTAGTGTTGTACTTAGAGTCTACTCAATGCATTGATGACAACATTTGGGTCGTTTATCTTAAATCATTAAATTGAATTTTCAAAGTTGATGAAAGTAAGTGCTCAAGAAGATGTCGCATCCTCAACAATTGTTTGCCAAGTAGTTGATAGTGTTGATATAAACTCCAAAACCATGGAGGCCGCAGCCTCCCAAGTCCAATTTCCAGAAGACGTGGAATCCATGGTTATTGAATGTCCGGGAAAAAAATTGAGATGGATCTGCCAGGCAGGGCTAGAATGGCCCGGGCCAAAATCATGCGCGGCCAGGGACCAGGATATAGGCTAGGCGTGAGAGTAACTCTTCCTCTGCAAAACTCAGCATACTTAACAAATTCAAACAAAAAACTAAACTCTAAATCAAAATCATACCCAAATATAAGGTCAAATCTTTACACCCAAAACAAGATAGCCACAAACACACAAATCACAAACTCAAGGTCTAAACACATATATGACAATATCTATGTTGATTCTAAGCAAGTTGAGGTAATGAGAGGTGTTGTTGATTATATGACCAAAATAAGTTCTTGATTGACCTCGTCTGTCTATCGATTTCACACGGGGCAATTTTTTTTCAAGCTTTTAGAGCAAGCAAATGTTAACATGTTGGTCGAGAATGTATAAAAGGAAAAAAGACAATTGCGATTTAAGTTTTACTGTTTTTTTCTCATGAGTTAAGTCACTCCGTGCCCGGTCAGATGAAGTAACTCATGTCCGATTGTTTTTGGTCTATCGTTGCACTAAGTAAATGGACAGTAAGTGGTCAAGAAGATGTGGCATCAAATTCTAAGTAAATCTGTAACAGAAATAAGCATTTCTCATTTTGTGATGAATCGTGAATATAATCTGATATGTCCGAAATAGTTTTGCTCATGTAGCCTGCCTGCGCTTCAACTCGGGCATCAAATTCTGAATAAATCAGTAAGTGAAATAAGCATTTCTCATTTTGTGGTGGATCGTGAATATAACCCCGGTACGTCCCAAATAGTTTGGCTTATCTAGCCTGTCAGACTTCAAACCTTGGCCAACCCGTATAACCTCCTTGGATCTCAATGCGGCCCCAAACAAGGTCTGCTACACCCCTGGCCGGGCCAAGTCTGGTGGGGGCCTTAAACTACTTCTTCATTGAATTTTGCACAAGGGAAAGAAAATTAAACATGAACATGAATAGTGCTTATGGAACAAAGAGATATGAATACTCGTAAGTTGTAAGTGCAGAAATGGCAGGACTCCTTATGAATGCTTATAAGTGTCTGGAAAAAAAAATTGAGATGGATCAGGCCAACAGACCTTGCCCCAACCTGGGCTCACTGCCGGGCCGGCTAAAATGGCCCCGCTCAAAATCAAGCGCAGCCAGGACCAGGATATAGTCAAGGCGTTGGTGTAGCTTACTTCCTCTGCGAAACTCAGCATACTTTACAAATTCAAACAAAAAACTTGAAACTCTAAATCAAAATCATATTGTGATGTCCTTTCCATCTAAGAGAGAGAAAGAAAGAGAGAGAGAGGGAGATGCTTGTATCAACTGTTCCTGAAAGCACAGCATCCAACTGAGTAAACGATGATAAGGAAGATGAGGAAGATAATGTTGACAGTCGCAACCTTCTTCCAGTCTGTCTTAAGGTTAGCGAGAACTCCGGCCTTGCAAGATTGGCAGTTGAAACACAGGTCCGGTGAGTTTGACCAAGTCGAACAATCTGGGTCTGACAAGGTTGCATTGGGGGTAGAAATCCACACTGTAGGGCTAGTATAAGTGAATCCACAAGATGATGGTGGCTTACAACAACCAGACTGCAGTTAATAGAGATAAAAACCCAAATCAGATTTAAATCCAAACTTACAGAACAATTTCAGAACTTCAAAAACTGATAATGAATGCTGATTTCGGTTGTTATAAATGAAATAAAAGAACAATATATGGGAAGAACATCTATCACTGAAATGTCTCCGTGATTCGTCAGGTAGCAATGCCTCGACTCTACTACCAACTAGAACACTAAAGACTTTAAATTCTATCACTGAAATGTCTCCGTGATTCGTCAGGTAGCAATGCCTCGACTCTACTACCAACTAGAACACTAAAGACTTTAAATTCTATCACCATTTTCCGTTCTTTCGGTGATTGCTTCAGCTTTATTCAGATGTAACTCAATAGGTCCAATATTTTCGTTAATACACTTGTCACATCGGGCCAATCTATCTATTAGTATAGCGAAATAGTCTTGTATCCAAACTAGCCGCCTCATCCTACAGAATTCTTTGGTCAATCCTGGGATTAATCCATGGTTTTAAGACCCAAAGTTCATACTATACCCAAGAAATGTTTCAAACTGTACTCAAATGCTTCATTGAGAGAGGGTAAGAAACCATTTTTCGAACAAACAAAGCATTTGAAATGAGATGGCATGACTAGAAAACGGCGGCAGAGTATGAAAATCTATATACAGATGTTAATTATAGAGGGAAGATATCAATGTTGCTACAGAAAGGTTTAGACCTAAAAAACAAACTTGAAGCGAAACCTAAATGTGCTAACTAATTCGAAGAAAATGAGGACCTAGATTCTTGATGATTTAAACACTTTGAAATCCAAAATTGGAATCAAATGAGACAACCAGGCATAATCATAACAACAAGACCTAAAATATGCAAGATATTATTAGGGAAGTACAACAAGAAGTAATTGAACTAATTATGACAAACACTCAAATAAATGAAAACCCTAGATTTCTACCATATCAGAGGAACAAGATCTTAAATAAAACAGCAAGAATTCATTAAAGACAGAGAAAATCAAGATCTATCAATCTAATCCCCAAAAAAAGAAATAACAAGAAACCCATTACTAGATTTCAAGTCAAGAAGCAAATTAAACCCTAATTCCTCTATTTCTCACACAAAAATAACTGAAAAAAAAAAATCAAGAAAGGGGGTTTCTGAAAGGCCATATACCTGAATGGGTGATAAATTCTTCTTATAAAATTGATCAACAGGTTCATTAACATCATCACTCATACTCTTACAAACTTTTCCATCTTGTAAACAACTCTTAATTCTATTCCAATTTTTAGGGTTATCAACCCTTTTCTGTAACCAATTAGAATAATCCCCTAATTTATATTCTTTATACCCTCTTCCTGAAACAACTTGACCAGCACCTTTATTTGTAACAGCAAAAGCAAAAATGGTGAAACAAAATAGAAGAACAATGAGGATAAACATAACAAGAAGATAAACCCATAATAGCCATGAAATTCTACAACAAGCACCTATAAATCCAGCAAGTGAAACAATTAGAAGAAAAACCCCTAAAGCAATTATGGGTTTCTCTAAAAATTTCTCACAATCTGTACTTGCTCTGTTACTTAACCATATTCCTCCTGATAAGATTGGAATTGATAAAAGAAATGTAACAAAGTTTAATATCCCCACCAAATTGTTACTTAATCTACACATTTTTCTTGATTTCTTGACTGAATACTCACACACACTGATTGAGAAGATAGATAGAGAGAGAAAGTTGTAAAACTTTTTTTAGAGAGAGAAAGTTTCAACTTTTTGTTTTTTTAAGAGAGAGAGAGAAAGAGATTCTTTAATAATAACTGGTTTCACTGTATCACGACGTAGCGGTTGACGAAATAACTGGCGATATCTTTTCAAATCTCGAGGTTATCTAACATTTAGAACTTCAATTGAATATGATCTGATGGTTGTTATTGCGGAGTGGCACATCGTGCTAGGTCAAAGTCAAACGATGTGATGAACAAATCAAAGGGTAACTTTATCTGTTCAGAAATTTCCAGCCCTTGGTTTCTTCCAAGGGGGAGTTCTAAAAGCGCCCCTGTTTATTGCTAGTTTAAATTAAAGAGGGGAACCTATAGAACCTCCCTTGTGGCAGTTGGTTCGGTCCATAGTCTCATAGTCTCACTTAGTGATGTTGTGGTTGGACACCCACTGTCCCACTCAGTAATCTAGGAGTTCCGGATTCAATTTTCACCGAGCTAAAATATCAACTTTTAGAGTAGCGTTAATATATACATGAAAAATGAAGAACACTGAAAAAAATAAGACAAGTTGAGAAATTTTCGAAGCAATACAAGGAGTTGCTTCTTCTTGAACAACTATACTGTTTAATGCTATGTTTTTTCTCATAAATTTTGTGTACTTTTTTGTTTTGAAACCTAATCTTCATTAAAACTAATCTAGTAGTCTCTGGCTAGCCTATTGGTTAAAGAGGGTAACGATGAGATCAAATTATAGATATGTTTTATATGTTCTTTTCTTGTCCACTTAGCAGCTAAGATATTTGTTGTTATATTGCAAGTAAAGAGATGTAAAAGAAGATTGTAAATTCTTGATTTCAGGAATGATCACTTCAGAATACAAAGTGAGTCTTGATCTTTTGACCTTCAAAGATGTTTTATAATATCTTGATTGTCACCTTTTGTGATTAAATTGTAGACATTTTGTTGATTTGTCCATTTTAATCCCTCAAGTATCCCTTTGCTTTAATTCTTCACTGGTTTGAGCTTTCAACATCTTTGCTCTCGTTGATATGAAATCGGAGTTGTTACCGTACCAGATAAGACCTATCTATATATGCCTGTATCTTCCGTCAAAGAAATGATAGAAGCTCAATGAATTTGAACTTTACCTTTCCTTTGTCCTTTGAATGAAACTATCTTTTTTCTCGATGAGATGAAACTATCTTATTATTATTGACTACTTGTGGGGAAGTTTGGGAAATTAAAGAATTCCATTTATATTATCAAGAGGATGAATGTTATTTTATTGAAAGGACACTTAACATAAAGTTTTCGGCATGAAACTATGAAAGCTAAGATAGTTGCAAACATAGGTTGCCAATTGTCATCATCAAGCATTCCTATATATTTGAAGAGCTGCTTCTAATTATGCTCATAAAAAATATAAATAAAAGTATTTTTGTTAAAAGCAAAATTAAAAAAAGTTTAGTTGATTTTTATTTGTGGTGGACCAGAGTGGATGTGGCCTCACCCATGGGTTAAGTTAGTAGGCATCACGTAGTGAAACATAAAAGGAAGTTCTAAAGGTGCCTCCCGCTTATGCTCAAAACACTCTCTCCCGAGTCAATCATGTTTTAACTTCGGAACTCTTTTTTTTTTTTTTTTTTTTTGCAAGTCGACTACGATCTACGTATGTCATTACATTTGGCACTTGATACATCATAGATGTGATAAACTCGATAACCGCCCACTCAAACACTAACATAACCGGGCTTAAAGCCCAACAAGACATGGCCTAAAGCCCAACAACATTATTTACACCCTAATAACCCCAATTCAAATAACCAAAGATTCCACCTTCTCTGGGATTCGAACCTGGGACCTCCAGGGATTTCTGGAGTTTATGTCAACACCTTGGAACCACTTGGGCTACCAACTGTTGACTTAACTTCGGAACTCTTGAAACACACTCTCTTTGATTTCGTGTTCTCCTCCTGATCTGTTGAACGCAAGGAAGAAGAACAATAACAAGATGAAGAGAGACACACTCTCTTTGAAATCCTAGATCTCACAGCCCCCCTCAAACCACTGGTGAAGAGAGACAATGAACCATCAGTTTGCTTCGTAAATACGTGAAGAGATCGAGTGGTAATCCTTTTGTACAGATGTCGTCGACCCTAGGGGTAGGGGTGGGAATTGGTCCGGACGGGTGGGAAAAGAACACTAACTCAACCGGTCCGGACAGAACGGGCACAAGTCCTAAGTGTCCACTCGAGCAAAACGGACAGACATTTCAGATTTTTCTCCAACAAAGTGCCCGTCCGTGACCGTTTTGATAGTCGGGTAAACCGTGTATCGGTCAGGCACCGATCACTAACATGAACAAATAAAGAAATTTTTATTCGTAATTAGAACTGTTTAGTAGCTAAAAATACAACTTTCTAAACTCCCACTTTGCAATTCCAAAAAGTAAATGAATACAAAATTAAAAGATAATCATTGAGATTTCTCATGGATTACGATCGGTTTTATTGTTCTTCTCATGGAATACAATTGGTGTATTGTGAATTTTAGGATTACTGATCAGATATTGAGATTTTCGAGGAGAGAGAAAGACTAGAGAAGTAGTCAAGTACTAGTTTGCGGAAAATAGGCGGCCTAGCTAAGACCCAAGCAACATGATGAATTCATGGTATATGCTCACCCCGGGTAACATGATGAATTCATATTGCTAGTTACCTGGGGTTCAATGTCAAAATCTCCCAGGGAGGGGGGTTTTGGAGGTTTATTAGATCATTACATCATATGATGGGAATATCGTAAAGATTAGAACAATCACCTAAGTTCTATGAACAACATGAAATATTGATAACTGTCCTAAATGCTAAAATAAAGATCACTAAGCAAGTCCAAGAAAAAAAAATTATATTTACTTTCTTTTTTATATATTAAATCACATGGATGATCCAATACGATAAATCACAGACTCCATGAATTGAATGCACAATCTCGTTTATTTTAGAAGAGATGCACAACCGTTAAATGATATTGTTCTAGAACATCAAGAAGAAAAAGATTGATATAAGTATATACATAATACTTGTATGCACAACCATCTTAGAGAAAAAATCCACCTTAGGAAGATATCAAATATTGTATGGATAAAAAAGAATAGACAATTCAAATCACTTTGTCCATAAACTGATTGAGTAATGTATTATAAAATCAGTCAATCAGAAATAAAAAATAAAAAATAGTACCTCTGATAAAAATTTCTTCATTATCTCGGGTTTCCAATTTCATGGTTTCGTTTTATGGTGTTTTTCTCGTTATTCGTCATAAGCATTTCAAGGAATTCGAATGAAAGAATTGAGTTGAATTCTGGTATTGTCATTATACCTGAAAATGAGACATTTTAGAATCCTATGGTTATGAAGTAGAAATCTTAGCACCATATATGAAATTTGTGTAGAAGTACCTGAGCATTTTTCATTTTGAACTTCTGAAGCTCTTCTTGAGCAGCTTCGAGCCTGTAGAATACGTCAAATCAAGATCTCAGTATTTCTATAGGAAAAAACTAAACAAACTCTTAATCAACACCTACAGTGTCGAAATTTGTTAGGTGGTGGCCGAGGAATGGTTTATATATGAACAACGCAAAGTGAAATAACTTATCTAAAATTCAGAGCGACACATGAACATTTCAATTATGTTAGTCTAGCATCGTCCTGTTTATTGTCGTATAGCCAATATATATACATATATCAATGATTTTACCTCCAATGCAATTCTTCTAGTTCTTGCAGAAGCTCTTTCTCCCTCTCATTGGCTGCCTCCATCTGCAAAATAGGAACAAAATTATGAGATATTTTCACTGTAACTCATCCTTTTTTTCATCTCCTTAATCGAAATTATCTGACTTGGGGTCTAAGTCGAACAAAGACAAATTTTCAAACCCCTTTTTTTGCTTGTCAAGTTGACTACTTAGATTGTCTGAGACCATAAGCTAATTTGACCCCAACTGAGTTACTTTAAAGTCTGAATAGAGTGATACAAATATATCCCACTTGGAATAAAAAATAAGTTAATCAATTACTTTAGTAGAAAATATGATATGTTAACACAATACAGAAAATTGTTATTTTAACGGAGAAACATCATAGTTTACTATGGCTGTTTACTCACTAGAAAAGGCGTTAAATTAGAGCAAGTGAATATATAAACTATATGTTATGGCATCGCCTTTGACATCAGTTAGAACGTGTTTTTTTCAAAACAGTAATATTCTAAACTTAGTCTTCGTAGACTAGAGACATACATGTTACCACCCAACCATAGTGGGGCTCACGTTCTTCTAATGTTACTTTGTTTAGTATCTTCTACGTGATTATTCTACTTTGAGATTTGAGAAGCTTACACCATATATCCTGTGACCACCCATTTCTATTGACAGTGAGGTCTAAACTTGTGGAGCAGTATCAATTTTTACTAGAGAGATTCATTTCGTTTATTGAGAAGAAAACAGAGAATGGGTCTGTAGTACGTACCAGTGACCTCTCTGGAAAGGATGCAACAGATGGAGAGTTTTCTCCAACTGCACGATTACCTGAAGGAATATAAAAAATGATCTAGTAAAACTGATAAATAGAGAGAATTGTGAAAGTTTTGATGAGACTTCTGCTGGTACCTGTCGACTCACTAGATGGTAATTTCTTCATCATTAGTAGGATAAGATCCTGTCAAGGATTAAGCAAGAATTGAGCATAAGTAGCGAACATGACAGTTTAAATAATATCTATCACTAGTATACCAGATCTAATTGTTGCTTCCAGAACTTGTTTAAGAGCAGTGTTAGTCTTTTTTCTTTCCATTTTCAGATTTGAGATCCGATAAATTCAAAAGATTGACTTCAAATTGTTTTTTTTTTCACGGAAATTTTGTCAAAAGTCCCTATAAATTTTGATTTGGTGAAAGTGTCACTCAATTTTTTCTAGTCTTCGGCTCCCTAGGCATTCTCGTAGTTAACAACTGATTGTAAAAGAGTTGCAACTGGAAAATGGTTGCAACTGGTTGCAAAAGGGTTGCAAAAAGTATTTGCAATGGTTGCATTGCATTTGGGTTTTTAACCAAACAAATTACAAATGTGTGGATTTTCAACCAAACAAAACATAATGTCTTTTCAACTAAAAAAAACTTCAAATCGGGCATTCGGCCAAATTTCTTGTAAAAAGAAATAGTATCATTCAGTTACAACGCTTATTAGGCATCTTCAATTTAATTGACACGAATAGCCATTCTAAAGACTAAACTAGGCAATTTTATATGTTTATATAAAACCTGAAATGCAAGAGATCTAGAAGATAAGGTAATTCCATACTCTTTCAGCTATATTCAACTGCAACATGTCATGCAAATGCAAGAACACCGAGAGGCCCTGAGGATTTGAAGATGTAGCATCACCAGCTAGAGAAGATGTAAGAGACTGGGACATCACCTACATATTGTAGATAAGAAATTAATTGAAAGAAAAGAACAATATAGGTTTGTATTAGGAAAGATGATCCAATAGCATTACCAACATTAACTTATTTGGTTTACTATTAGCCAAATAGGAGTTTTAAGGTTGCCCACATCTCTTTTGTTTCCTAGACATTTGTGATTTCTGGTTTTGGGTCTAACAAACTAAATAGACAAGTAAAACTATTACAATCCACCAACTCAACTCTCTTCTGTAGTTCAGTAACGTTAAGTTCAGAAACAATTCAGTAAACTTTAATTCTCTTCTGAGAACATCAGTTTAATATCTGGAATATTGGAGAAGCATATCGGAGGGTAGAAGCTTAGGAATGCTTAAATGTAACAGAACTTTTATAAACCTGCAACACAAGAACTCATGGCTTGTTTGGATTTGCCCAACACGATCTCTATGCAGGCCCACTAGGTTAGCTTTTCATTAAGTAATAATAGATTGGCTGGGGGACTGGGCCTTTCTGGGTGTGAGCACAGTAGCAAACAACCGTGGAAGCCAACCCAAACAGGATCAGCACATAGCTTGGACCCAGCTCAATGGAGCACTAGTGGCACTTATGTAGTTTCTTTTTTTTGCAAGTTCAATCTGGAATCTGACTCGAGGTCCGAATTAACTCGAATCAGGTTTTCAGGATCATTGTATCTGTCTGATCCGTCAGGATCACTAATTCATGTTGACTTTCGGTACATTTGATTCAAACGAGTCAAATTCCAACAATGGGAAAAAAACACTTTCGCCGGTAGGGAAAACTCTAACGTTCCCACTATCGGATTCGACCGGCAGTGCTACCGCAGTAAGAGCTTGGGTTAAAATTTACTCAACTCCACACAGCTCTAATCTTGCCTACGCCTTGTTAAAAACTATAGGGTTGTGATATCATCCAAGTGGGTTGATAATATGGAATACTACTTTCCATTGTCAAATTCGTGGCTCCTAGCAAGATTCTAAAGTTAACACAATAAAAAAGCTATTTAACGAAAATGAACATAAATTCTTAAAAAGTAAATAAACAAATAAATAAAATTAAATACCATGGACTGCATGCCCTCACTTAAGACCTTACCGACCTGTAAGCTGTGACTCTTTTGCAACATGGGGGATGGAGATGCCTGAAATTAGAGGATGACAGTTAAACCGGTTCCAATTAAAAGAAGGAAAAAACAAATCGCGAGGTAGTTTTCCCTGTCACCTTTTCTAAATTAGGCTTCTCAGATGACACTTGGAAACGTCCTTTTTGCTGCACAACTGGTCGTTTTTGTTTTTCATCGGAGCTTTCGCCATTTGATGCTGCAACTACATGTTTGAGTTAGAGAAAACAAAGAGTCAGAAATGCCTTGGCACTCCTAATGCCTTAAATGCAGAAATCTGAAGTTTATGAAAAGTCAAGAATATATGAAAGTTATTAGTAAGAGAAAGACAAGAGAAACTTTTAACTGCACATGCCTGGCAGTTTCGACGGTTTTAGAAGAGTTTCTGGGGCCAAATCTTCTACTGCTTGTCCATTCCAATTTTGATTTTGCCTGTCACTGGAAGAGAGCTTCGAATATAAAAGCAAATCAGATAGAACATAATCCTTACAAAGTCAAACAGAATCAACGGATGATCAATGAGGAGTAATAAGTGATATTGTGCATGAAATGAAGAAATCTAAAAGATAGATGCAAGAACTATAGAATTAGGTCAAGTATTCAATGTTAGCAGTGAGTTATTAACAGTAATATGTTGCTGGATGTTGTTAGAGTTAGATAAGCTACTAAGATTATGGTTAAATGTTCACAAGTAAACTTCAATCGAAGCAAGCATACAGCTTACAACTTTTGTGTTATAGAAGTGACAGAAGGGATCATATAAACACAGAATATTGATACTATACTAGTATACTTGATGCGTAGAAAACTTCTCCGGAAATCGTTGCAGTAATTAGGTTAGTAATTTGATCAGGTAAAGTACTAACTATTAATGATCCTATCACAAATAACGAAAACAGAAGCATCATGTAATTTTGTTTCCCGAGTGTATTTGACTTTCAGGGCATGAATATTGGCAGAACGAGTGAATAATATTGTGATACATCTGGCATCTTGACTCAGGACTAAAGATCGGTTCCTGAGATTATTTACAAGAACCTATTCATATTTATCAAGCATATTGTGTTATAAATAACTGACGGAAAGCAGTATGAGCTGCTAATTTTTTAACCATAAAATATCAGGAATTATAAAATATTCATCAGACTAAAGTAAAAGGCATCTGCTTAGTTTGTGATCAGTATCAAACCTGTCTTGTTCAGAAGCAAGCTCTTGCAAGTTAATCTGTGATGATGCTCCTCTATTGTGGGGAGAACGGGGAGGCACACCATTACTGCACCTTCCAGATATACCTTCTTCGGGCTTCACACTCCAATGATGTTCAATGCGATCAATATCACGCGGCAACTCCTCCTGCAAAGTACATTGTTCACAACTTGAATTTGAACCAGCAATGCTTACGTCATCCTCAGTTTTGTTATGTCTGTCGCTGGAGGAGGCAAGTCAACAAGTTATTTATTAACAAGAATTTTTAAGCAGAAGCAAGAAACGCCTGAAAATGAAGTTTGACATCCCCTACGCATCAGAACATAACATTTACACATAAGATGGAGTTTTTGTGACACTAAGATGAGAATTTCAGACACTCGGTAATAAACTGTTATATTCTATTTCCAATGAATGAGGATGCAAAAATAACTCATGCACGTAAAGGAATGAGGATGCAAGACCAACTCATGCAAGTAGGAAGAACACTCCTATTTCCCTAGTACCAATAAGTGTGAACAAGGATGTTGTATATTAATAATTTAGTACCACTTACGAAGATACTATAAGTCTAAAACTTAAACATTTCTATTCCCCAGAGAAGAGGCGAGTAGAAGGCTAGAACAGTCCTTTCTTGATATTAGAGGACTAGGATAAAGATAAACTGGGAAAACTTTTGTAAGCTGAACACTTTTTTCAATTGAGAAGGGCAAAATAATATTGAGAAGCCTAATGATCATTGTATGTCCCAGCCTATGTGCATCATCATGCATATCCCATCCTATGTGTATACACACAAACACTCTCATATTCTTTAAATTACTGCGACAGCAACTCGGTTGCATCATACTCACCACCCATTAAATTTTCCAAAGTTCTTTCAAGTTCTCTTCCCTTATACATATTTTTCTCCATTTTCCTGACCTAAAAGGAATTTATATCTCCATTCCTAACAACTCTCCATTATCTCCCTTCCTGGAATTCTCAATCAGTAGCTATCTTTCCACCATGTATTGTCCATCTCTTAAAAGAAATCTTTAGAATTTTTACTCCGTACTATTCTTTACAGAATTCCATAAATAAATTAAAATTCAAAAGTGTTGATCGTGCTTGGTTGTACTATTAAAGTATTAAGCAGTAATTGGAGAGGAAAAATGATATATTCTTACCTGAGGCTGAGATGGTTCATACTTAAAGAGAGAGCTGGCAAAGGATATGTCCCATTTGGCATCATATCACTGTCCTGCAAAATGCCCGTCTTAGGATGCTATAAATAATATCCTCGAACTCTCGAAGCAGTAATAAGATATAAAAGACTTACTTTTTGGGCACCGTCGCCCTTCAAACAGTGGTTGATGCTAGATAACTGGGGTTGTTTTTCTTGCAAATCCAGCTCATGTACAGGAATCGAGATCTCTGCTTGATCTTTCTCAGCGATAACGTCCTCGCCATCCTGAATCTAAAGAAAAGATACAAAACATAAAACCATTTGTTCCATTGAAACTACCAAAACTTGTGAGTTCATAAGGAAAAAGTAGAAAAAGGGCATTAATGTACCAATGCAGCCTGTGCTTTCATGTCTTCAACATTGAAGTCCCATGCGCTGATTCCTCTTTTGTATTCATTCTACACACAATTTCAAGAAAATCATTCAGAATACTGCCTCCCAAAGACAGAGAGGTCTAATTAAAGAAGAGGACTAGAATCCTTCTAGAGTGAATTCCTAAGAAACACAGCAGGTCTATGACTCCATGAGAAATGATTCGTAGCTGAACTTAAAATATTCAATATTCAAACTATTGACGAGCAGCAGTTTTTATGAAGAAATGCCAAAAACTTATCAACCACAAATAGTAAACAGCAATATATTATTTTAGTAACAACCTCTTGAGTACACTGAGAAAATTGTACCGTCTAAGATTCGAAGAAGCATAAGAAGTGCGCAAACCACCCTTTTAATCAGGTAATCACACATTTCAAGTTTGTGATTTGAAAACGGTGGTTATGTTCAAATAGAAGTAGTTCTGAGGGGATGTCATAGTAAGGAGGTTCTGCTTTCAAATATGCAGCACTGTGACAAAGGGGACTGCTGTGGATGGTGTGCCAATATATGATTTATTAATTTAATGGGAGTGTTGTTGGATGTGTCTACTCCTTCCTACGCCAACATATCCATCGCAAACTAAGAACAAGTATTGAATTTATGCGAGTATAAACCGAAAGCCAAAATACATGAAGCTTTACTTCTGGGTACTTTACTTTCATCGTTAATACTCTAATAGCACAACACCTTAATTGGACCAACTTTTCGGCCACACAGAATATTTCTAATTTGCCAAGTTGCATCAATCAACAACACAATTTCTAACCGCCTCCCTATAGGAAAAAAAAATTGGAATGCTATTTTCTACCATGTAGATCATGAGGTCATCCTCCTTAAGTCAATAATAGGATCATGCCCATGAAGATCTCACATATCAAGGTGTGACATTGAACTTTTGCAAACATCTAACCAAGTTGTAGACAAAACTAAACATCTATGAGAAGTGTAAAGAAACGACACAATTCTAGATGAGCAAATCACCACATATGGAAAAAAGAACGTCTCTTTCACTAGGCACGTAGAATTGCAACAAGTGAAAGAAGAGAGTTGGCATCGGTGAATGGAAAGAAGCATATTACTTACTGGTAAAGATAACATATGGTGCTATATGAAACAAATCTGGTGGGCATAGCAGAGCCCATAAAAATAGTCAACCGAGACCGAATTGTCATCAATATAAGAAAATGTCGTAAACTTAAGAAACACCTACATTGCACTGTACAGTACTGTATATAAAGTATAAACCACCTAAGGAACCTTAAGGCAGTGGTCATCCAGGCATGACATAGTGACACCATATATAGGGTTCAAAGTAAAAACCTGGGATATTTCCTCCTTTTCCCCATCAGGCATTTTCTTTTGAGCAAGCATAGCTTCATCCTTTCTCTAATGAAAAAGAAAATAATAGTTTTGAGTAAACGGCATATATGAGGGCAAGCAGCGGATAACTTTATCATAGTATTCAGGGTAATAGTGCTCTAACCTTCAATTCTTTGATGCGATCCCCAAGAGTAGGCAGACCCTCTAAAATTGTCCGGTGAATGTAGTCATTGGACCTAGCTTGCTTAAAGAAGGGATGCTTTAACAACTTACGTGCAGAAGGGCGCTTTGAAGGTTGTTTTACCAAGCACATAGCAATCATTTGCTTAAACGACTACGGGGAAGGAGGGAAGAAAATCATTTTATGATAAACTGTATTAATACTTTAAATGAAAGTGAATTTATGATGATGAAGAAGAGCACCCTAGAGAACTTCTTATCTCTCTCATTGTCCAGTCCCGGTGGCGAATTTTGTAAAGTCATGAGTAAAACCTGGCAAAGAAAATTTAGTTTGAGACTAAAGGAAGTCGTAAGCAACAACGCTTATACTTCGCCATGCTAACTACAGCATAGAACTGTCAAGTCAGAATTTATATACCTTCATTGGTGGATACTTGGAAAAAGGAGCATGACCATGGGCAAGCTCCATGGCAGTTATACCAAATGACCAAATATCTGCCCTGAAGGAAGAAGAACGTTACACCGTGGCATTTAGCTTATCAAAACACAAGAGAAAGTAGAAAATAACGAACTTGAAGTCATAGCCGTTTAACTGCTCCATAACCTCAGGTGCCATCCTACAATAAGAAGTCAAAAACAAAAATATATCACAAGAATGAATATTAAAGTGAAAAGCAAACAAATAATCTAGCATGATATAATACTAAAATCATAACATACAGAAATCACAAATTACTAGCATAGAAGTGTACCAGCAAGGTGTTCCCACAAAAGTGTTTCTCGAACGCTGCCTATCACCACAATCAAAAAGGCAAGCAGAAACACCGAAATCTCCAAGTTTTATTGCACCATGTGCATCAACTAGAATATTTCCAGCCTGGAGAGATATAAGATTAGAGGCAGACGATAATAGAGCAGCTGAACAAAAATTATATTCATAAGTTGTCTAGAACTGAATATATATATATATATATATATATATATATAGGGAAAAGAATAACAGTGCAAGAGAAGATCACAGATTCAAAGAAATAGCAAAATTGAGAAATGAGAGCCCTACAAGCTACAGTGTGAGGACTGTCTCACATGGGAGAAGGGCTATCTAGCAACCAAGAATATAATATCTAGGTCATCTCCACTCATTGCCAATTGGTTTTGAGTTGGATGACCACAAACTTAACATGGTATCAGAGCTAGGGCCACACATGATAGGCTTAAAAGCCACACGTGCTCCACGTCACCCGAAAAAAACACGTGTTAGGCTAACCACGCCATACGTGTGAGGGGGCGTGTGAGAATAGTCCCACATGGGAGAAGGGCTATCTAGCAAACAAGAATATAATATCTAGGTCGTCTCCACTCATTGCCAATTGGTTTTAAGTTGGACGACCACAAACTTATCATACAACATAATCCTATCCAACGATGTGTACTTTAGGGAACAAAACAGAGAAAAGAATATCTAATCGCCAAATTCAGGTAAGAGAAAAGAAGCTAGTATAAGTAGAATTACATGAGTTAGAGAGAAATGTATCTTCAAAAATTTAATAATAGACTACCTTTACATCCCGATGGATCTGCCCATGTTGATGAAGATACTCTAAACCCTTCAATACTTCACGTAAGATGGTTGCAATAACAGTCTCCTTGAAACCATCTGGATAAGCAGCCTTCAATATATGAAGGCAAGAGCCACCCTCCATAAATGGCATGATTACCCATAAAGTTTGTTCACTAACAAAGGAACAGTATGCCTTCAAAACATTAGGATGATCAACTAACAACATCGTTTGTGCTTCACGAGCAATTTTGTTCTGTCAAAAAACCAATAGACTTTATATCAAATAAAAGCAAGCAGGGAGATAGAATATAACAAATTTTAAATGTGGCAATTGAATACGGTTCAAACCCTTAAAAGCTATAATATTTCAATTGTAGGCAAGATACATCAGGTTCTAGGGTTAAGGAGTTGTGCATGTCATTATTAACTCGTGCTATTCATAGAAACATCAAACAATCGTTATAGCATCTAAAATCGATGAATACGAAGGAATCAAACAATTTTGATACGATTGAATTGCAAAAGTTTTTATAATCTATTAAATCAAAAGTTGTGAAATTACCAGATCGCTATTATTCCTCTCAAAATCAATGATTTTGATAGCAACGATCTCATTATTAGGTTTACATAAAGCACGAAGAACAGAAGCACTAACTCCTTGCCCTACTTCCTCATATAGCTCATAATGTTCACTTCCAATCGGAAACTTATTCCTCTCCATGATTCAAACAAACAAATCTTCCTTCTCTACAAAAAAAAAAACAAAACAATCAGAAATCTCAATCAAACAACAAGAAAAGAAAATCAAATCAATCCAAATCTGTACCAAATTTATGATTTCGTATCAGCGTAAATCATCAGAGATGATCGATGAAATCAAACATTTCGACAGATTAACGAAGAGGAAAGAGAGAGAGAGAGAGAGAGAGAGAGAGAGAGAGGGAGAATGAAGAAATTTAGAGAGAGAAAAAAAAGAAGGTGAAAAGGTAAAGCTAATGGTCTCCGTTGTTCCTGGAAAAGATGAATGAACTTTTGATTTTGCTTCCTTGTAAAGAGAGGTTCTGTTTCCCCTTCGCTCGGAATGGTAGAGATTTTTTTTAGTGAGAGAAAGAGTCGCGCTTTCGCAGCTTATACGCGGCGGATATTTATACGCAAGAAAGCCCGCCAGTTGTATAAACCTCTTTTGCCTTTCCTCTAGAAGATCCAAACTAACTCTCACGTGACTTATATATGTCTTCGACTTTTCAGAATCCAACACAATTACGCGACATCGACCGTTGGATCTACCGGTGAGTAGATGATAACTTTGACTAATTTGATGGTAATAAAAGATAGACAAATGCTAAACAAAACAAAGCGGCATAATTGCTTCGTAAAGCTATTTACTATACACAACCATTTAATTTTTATAAAATTGCTAAACAACACTAAAGATCGATTTATTGATTTTATCTAGCAAATAATTTTTTGAATCTTAGATTGCTAAATATAACTATGTTTTAACTTTTCAAAATTATTTACTAGACACAATTTTTTCTTTTATTAAATTATCAAACAAAAATAAAATTGGTTGTATTAGTGTTATCTAATATTTAAAACAAATACTTAAACGTGTTATAGGTTTTAAAAAAATATACATTATTTATATGTAGTATGATTTTGTGTAGTATGATTTTATGAAATATACATTATTAAAGTTTAAACTAAGCTTAAAAATATACATAGTGATTTTATGTTGTATGATTTTATGAGTATCCCACGGGATTTTTTTTTTGTTGAAAATATATCCATTAGATTTTTTTTTTGTTGAACAATATCCGTTGGACTTGGTAAACCAAAATTCTAATCTATAAATACCCGTTGGACTTGATAAACCAAAATTCTAATCTATAAACACGATTTGATTTAATGAAATATACACTATTAAGGTATAAACTAAGCTTGACTAAGTCATAGTAGTTAGGGTTATAGAAGACACTTGGTGATTTTATGTATGATTTTATGAATGAATATCCGTTGGGACTCTTTTTTGTTGAAAATATACCGGTTGATGAGGAACCAAAATTTAAACTAAGCTTGACTAAGTCATAGTTATTAGGATTATAAAAGATATTATCTTTATCTCTTTGAACCAATATTTTTTGAGAAAAAATTCGGTTATATTTGATTTTTTTTTTTCTTTGAATTTTACCTCAAATTATAGCTTGTAATGCTCTGATTGGAATATAATATTTTTTCAAAAAAAAAATATTATATTTTTTGAGAAAAAAAGATATTATCATTTATATTTTTCCCGCTGATTTATGCAAAAAAAAAAATGCTCTGATTGGAATATAATATTTTTTTGTTATTTGTTAATATTTGGTTAACTTTTTAGTTTAATGTTCTAATAAATTTCATTTATGAATAATTAATTATGGTAATAGAAATTTGAATATTTAGAAAAAATTTGATTATATTTGATTTTTATTTTGCTATGATGTGGTGCTCGCACGTCTAGGTTTTTGCTCGGTTCGCGTGACGTCAGACGACGATTTTACGTAGAAATAGTGTCACATGCACCCCGAGTGAATGTTTAAACTCGTTATGCGTGTGCCACGGAGGTCTTTAATCACGACTGGCGTAAGCCCGACGGGATTGACCGCGCCCGCAGGGCGCGGGAGATACCTAGTCTTAAAACATTTACAATGGTAATAAAAAAAAAACATTTACAACGCATGGTAACAAAGCAAAATGAAATTCTAGAGTAAAATTTCATTATAAACAACATTCGTTGTAGCATCTGATTCAGATTCTGGAAGTAACACATTTAATCTGTTACTGATAATGCATTTCGAAAAAGCTACATATAACTGCCCATGGCTAAAAACGGGAGTTCGTAAATCAATCCCAACATATTTTACTGACTGCCCTTGAGACTTATTTATTGTCATTCCAAATGCCAACTTTATTGGAAACTGACGTCTTGTGAAATGGATGCCCAAATCAGAAGAGGTTGGTGTGAGTGAAATTCTTGGAATGAAGACTAAGTTGCCAACTTTGTCTCCATTTAATATTTTAGCTTCAATTACTCGTGTCGCACACCTGACCACCATCAATCTAGTTCCATTACATAGTCCATCTTTTGGAGAAAGGTTTCTTAACAACATAATTGGACAACCCACTTTAACTTCTAAGTTGAATGGTGGGAACCCAGAAGGATTGAGATTATTAAGCAACTCATTAGGATAGCGAACTTCCAAGTCATAGTTGTTATCTCCTGTTTCTACCATTTTGTCAGCCGCGAGATAACTATTTCTTTCTTCTGGAAGTATATTTAGAGTTACATCATTGATTGCAGAAACATCTTCATTATGGGCAGATAAAATAGTTCTTTCTGTGAAGTAATCAGGTGTAATAGTTTCAACCACATCCAACCTTGGATAAATGGCATTAATAAGGTCCATCACACTATTGCATCTGTTAATTGAAGATGGTAATTTCAAACTTTCTTCTGAGCTTGACCCAACCTACCAAAATAGATGCAACTTAAGTTGTTCAAAACCTATAAATATTTAAAATAATCCAATTTTACATAAAAACAAATGATATTTATGTTTTGTTAAAATTTACCTCATGTAAAAAATTCTGAAACATGTGATTTGCAGGTCCATCAATCCTTAATCGCATATTCTGGGAAAGAGTAACAACATCAATTGCATTCCAAATAGATGATCTTCTTAATGAGGCCCCCACAATCTGCTCCCTCACCCCTTTTTGTATAACGGGTAGAATCTGTTGAAAATCACCGCCAAGAACAACTGTTATACCACCAAAAGGTCTTGTACTATCACGTACATCTTGAAGTGTACGATTTACAGCTTCCACGCAAAACCGATGTTGCATTGGGACCTCGTCCCATATAATTAATTTCGTTTCTCTAAATAACTCTGCATGTGGAGTCTGCTTACTGACGTTACATATGGAGTCTTCATGTACATCCAAAGGAATACGAAACGTGGAATGAGCCGTTCAACCGCCAACCAATAGTAAAGACGCAATACCAGAAGAAGCAACAGTAATAACTATATTGCCCCGTATACGACATGAGGCAGCAATTGTGTGATATAAAAAAGTCTTACCAGTTCCAGCACCGCCATTTAAGAAAAATGTGCGACCTTCGTTATCATTTACAAACTTAATTATAGTCTCATAAGCGGATCGTTGATCACTGTTTAGGCGTTCGACATTTGAAGTTACATCTGATTCATTTATAGACATTCGAAGCTGCATATTGTCATAAATCAATCTATTACCCAAAATTTCAGTCCACATTTGTTGGGGTTTTGGCATGGTTAGAAAGTTATCTTGAAGGGTCTTTCCCGACTCTAAGAGCAGTTCATTAAGGTGATACAACCCATAATCAAGTATTTGTGTCTCGGTTGGATTGGTAATTTCATGTGTTGTTCGAAGTTTATGTGCAAGATCATCACATATGTTTATTGCAAACTTGCCCCATAAATCATGCGGATTCAATGGATGACATTCTAAGAGAATGACACAGAAAAGCCTCCTCAACTGGTATCCAGTATTCATAACAACTGCTTCCTGTAAACATCTAATCCACTCTCCATCATCTTCTAAAAGTCCACGGGCAACACATGCCGATTTGAAAGTGTCATATAACTCACCATTTACAGTTCGCAAACTTTCAAATGATGAAGGACCTTTTACAACAGTTAATAATAACCGTAAGTAAAATCTTTCTCCTGCATTAGGACTGACAAAATACATCCTCCCTTATAGCGAAACCTCTTCTTCTTTTATACCAAACCTTATTTTGTTTATCCCAGACAAAGTGTTCGGGAAACTCTTGATAAGTGTAAGCTTTTGCACTTGGATCATTTTCACAACAGGTAAAAAATGACATTAAAGAAGACTTTTGTTCTGCAGCTCGACGTTGAATAACCCCGGGTTGTTCATCTGGATCAAAGATAACATGATGCATACCAGGTAGATGTACTGCCAATCTCACTACAGCTGGTTTCTCTTCATGTAACACATATCCAAATAATCTCCAAGCAGCTTCTGGTGGTGCAATGTACCTAGAATCGAGGTACTGTTGAATCTCATCTCTCGCTCCCACAATTACAGTAGCACGATCATCTCCCTTAAAGATGTATTTGTGAATATATTTCACACACCGTACACCTGCACATACTTCAACATTAATATGACAATCGAACAGTTTCGAAAGATATGGATTGTAAGGAACCACATCTCTGTTATCAAAAGGATGACCCCTGATGGTAAAAACACGTCCATCATTCCGACGACGGTATATCGGATATCCATCTTCGCCTAATGTTGTTTGAGCCACAAAAGTTTGTGGATAACCTTTTGTACACTTTCCTTTGCTCATGCATGGTGCGTCAAGCCTTTCCTTACCACATTGACCGTGAAGCATACAATTTTTTACGGTCTGAAAAAGTAGTGGATCCTCATTTTCATCTGGAAATTCTGCAGAAATAACGCGATCGACTTGATCAACCTCGTGAATTTTGTCTGATTCCTGTAGAAATATGAGGGCATGCATATGAGGTAAACCACGTTTTTGAAACTCAATTGTGAAAACATGAGCAACAACTTTACCAAACACTTCAGCTATTTTAATCACGTCCATTAACTTTTTCCTTTTTAACTCAAAAACTCGTGCAACCAAATCAGGACGATCAAGAACCGTCTGATTAGGCAGAAGAGTAGACGTTATTTCAGGCCACTTCGGATTTGCAATCATCGTCAGAAAGATGTCAGGATGGTGGTGGTATCGTGTGATTGCCATCGAATCTTGATATATTTCAAATAGATGTCTACTACCACCCATAAATGAAGATGGTAAGATGAATCTCTAACCCACTTGATCCGGTTGTAGCCCATCATCTGCTATATCAGTGAGCCCCTTATATAACTCTGAATGCAGGTTACTTTGATGGTGCCTTATATATCTTAAGCGGTTTTACTCCGTCGTTGCCCATGCATCTACTAAAAACTCTTGAAATAATTTACCGCCTCATAAAATTGTTGAATATTTGTCTGGACGTTGAAAGAGGCGATAACTAAAGTACTGCATCTGAGTTAGTCGTGTAGTACTGCGTCTACTGAGTCGGACATCCCACTGCTTAAGTTCGGGTTCCCAACCAAGCATCTATAAAGGAAAAAATAAGACATAATGCAGTGGCAAATATGTTGGGTGACATTCAGATATCCTCAGTAGTTGTCGCCCTTCAAGTGCAGAATAATATCTCTCGACGTAGTAATTTCACTACCATCTCCAGGTAAAATAACAGCAATTTCATCCGCATCTGGTAGATTATAACGTCTTCGATCAGTCGCTGCACTATAATGAAGACGAATAGGTAAATTTTGATCATCCGAATTTAAGACATCTAAAATTGAGTAAGCCTGACAGAATTTGGGATAAAAGACATTATGAGCCAACATGGTATCTTGAGTAATTTGGAAAACAGTAACATCTAAGTCCTCATTTCTTCCACTACGAATTCTTAAAGCAGAAGAAGGATCATAAATATAGAGTTGCGCATATGATCCCTGCATTCCTGGATCAGGCAAGAGAGATCCTGTTCTATGACGCAACTCTTCATGTATGGTAAAGGATTTAGGACCTCTTCCATTTAAAATTCTTGATTCTAATGAGCAACCCAAACTTGTAAACGCATTTGCGGCATTGTATCTTCGAATGTTCGACCTAAATGAGGTTGATAAATAATCATCACCATCATATAAAGCTTTAAGGGCTGGAGGTGGTTCACGGAGGTCCGGGAGACATATCTTCCCTTGCAAACAACATGTTCCAAAGAAAGGCGTTTTGATAGAAGAACTGAGCAATCTTTCATCAATCCAATGTAGAGCTTTACAATGAGGGCACACTATATTCATTGGTCCAAGAGAATGACGTTCGATAGAAACGGTAGTGATGTGATTCCTTAAAATTTGTGTATTTGTATTTAACTCATCTTCACTACTACCATCTTCAATTTGATCTTCAATAGGTGGAAAATTGTGTTCAGAACTTTCACAATACTCCCTCGGGCGCTTAGACGAACGTGTACGACTCAATGTCGAGTGTACTACCTATCGACCAAATTCAGATACTACTTGGTTGGGAGGAAGTCGTGAGTCGTTGTTGTTATGAGTTAGATTGTCACCCGCTTCCTGTGCAATTAGTTGATCATGGTAAGCAAGGAATTAATGCAATAAAAAAAACATACATAATGATACATACAGATGGTTGATTTTCTTTTTCTTTCCCTTTTTCTAGACGTATCGCCCTTTCCCTTTCACGACGGAGTCGTTGCGCAATTGTACGAACCTATTGCATTGCATGTGTATTTTATACATAAACATGTAATCTAAATAATTTGAAAAATAATGACCAATCATTTGAATGAACTGAGTGCATACATTTAATTGCTCCACTGTGTGGTCTCCAGAAGTATCATTAACCGTAACACTTTCTCGTGTACTTTCTGACATAGGATAAAAGCCCTAAGTACCAAATACATTGTACCATTTCAATTTAGATTTCACGACTAAGGATGCAGATTAAAACTATACACACCTGGGAAGCTAAAAAAGAACATGTATATATCAAATAAAATTTCTTACCTAGAATAGGTATATAAGAACTCCTATATGAAGCAGCTGAAGGTTCTTCTAGACCGCTCTTCTGTTTAAGAGTAACTCCTGTCGCAGAAAAAATGTGAGTGAGAGTGATGAATGTGTTACTACACAATCGTTTCAATCAGTAACTACTTTTAGCTTATATATATCGACAATATGGTGATGAAAATTTCAGTCAGTAACTATCATTATTTCTATAGACAATTGTTGCTGAACTCGATTTTGGAACTAAGGTTCATGAGCTTATGTAATATAAAAAGTTTTGGAGTTTAGATTATTGAATTTGAACGTATATACCGTTGTATTCGAACACTGGCATATGCATTGTCTGCTCACAATATTTTAAACTTTATCTGAATAAGTACACATTTTGTACATATGTTGGCATTAGTTTTACAACAAATAAAATACATATGTTGGCATTAGTTGTAAACAAATACATGAGATTCATTCAAACTTTATATTGCGCAAGGAACCACATGATCGACTTAAAATTCCGATTCTAATAGTTTATAGGTCCTCTGTAGCACAAAATTTAGAGAACCTATATTTTTTACACTATAGATTAATTAAAGAAAGATTGAACAAGTTGTCATAAATAATGAAGAAATTGAATATTTATGACTTAAGAATCTATTATTGAATTATATGAAGAATGTTTAATTTATATGAAGCAACATAGGACCTTGTTGAGAATTGTCGAAAATAAAATTATGGCTTAATGAACCATAACTATTGGGTTACCAAATTTTACATTCATGTGTTAGTCATTGGGTTACGATTTGATTAGGATTAAGGTTGAACAACTCGTTAGCTAAAAGTTTATTGAACTGAAATCCAATAATGTACTGTGGTTTAAACTTTAATGGAGTATATGTCTCCAAACTTAAGCCACAGTACACGTAATTTGTTGATTGTTGTATGTTTATCTGTTAGGATTGAGACTGATGGTGCAACAACATGTCCTTCCCAAATGAAGACTAAGTTGCCAGATTTTACAGTGTAATAAAATAAAATAATTCAGTTAGAGAACACTAAAAACTTGGAGATGTTTACAGGAAGATTGAACTTCATTGTATTAATATTGATTGTTTATCTGTTTGTCTCAATAAGAGTGATGGTGATATTCTAAGTGAACAATCTGTTCAAGCCCAGCTTGTACGGCAGTAGATCTACACTATGAGTTGTTGGGAACTGTTCGAAAATCAAATTACCTATCTACTTGGATCGCTAAGGACATGATATCAAATTGGTTAGTGACAGGTTAGCGTACATGCATATACAACATAAAATTTAAAATATGAGTGTGAAACTTACGGGTCTCAGCGGCAATCCAAATGGGCCAAGTGTATTTGTAGTAAACGAAACAATCCTTTCTTTAGGGCAATATGATTATCATCATGAACTGAAATTAAAAACATTGATCAGAAAAGAAAACAACCCAAAGATCATTCTGGTTAGTTGAATCAGAACATATGAACCAAGTGTACGTAACTAAATACTGAATTTGTAAAGCCTAAATCTTACCACTAAGAGTATTCACGATACCGGAACCAAGTAAGTTTGTGTACGTGACTATGAGTAATCACGATACCAGAACCAAGTCAGTGTGGTAAACCAATCATCCTAACTACTTCTCATCAGTTCTCATAACCAATCATCCTTACTACGGGTGATTATAAGTTTAAGAGATTTTAAAAGTTAGAAAATTACATATGGACAATCATCCTAACGATACCAGAACCAAATCAAACTACTGAACTTTTTTTCAATCTCTGAATTCCTTTTGTTGCTCCATTTAGAAAGACAATAAAAGAACTTGGTGTTATACAAAATATTGGAGGCTATACCCACAATAATAAGTTTGTTGGAGTCTCTAGATAGTGTATGTATTCTTACTTCTCTAAAAATGCATTATGGCCACTAATTGTTATATCGATTGAGCAACCCACATATATAAAATTCCTATTATTAACAAAGGCTTCTTCTCTCAAAATACGTTGAATTATATATGCCAACGGTATAAGTCATACATATCCTCCTCTTGTTCTTGGTTGTCCACGACTTTGACGAAAGTAATCGATTTTCACCGCATCACTCTTTTTAACCCTATACCTGCACTATCCTGTCATGAAAAATAAAAGTGTTCTTCATCATGAACAAAACCTTCACTGCATCTTTAAAAATTCTAAACAACAAAAAAAGGTGTATCGAACAATAAATAAATCTGAACATTTACGAACTCACTTCAAAATCAATTGGTAATGACAAAATGACTTCAATGATAACAAACAATATCTGAGCTAAAAAACCTTAACATTCTCTTTCAAAAAATTATAATATCACGACTAAAGCACAACTTGTTAAACTACTGTAGAAGTTCATGATATCAAAAGACTGAAGCAAACTACTCAAGTATTACCTTTTCGACATCTCTCTAAACTTCTCTTAAGTAGATGCAGCAGATCCAACTTTCCTTGGTGCAGCTCGAGTACCTAACAAATGAGTCAGACACATGATCCAAACAAAATTAATATCCTGAAATCAAACTCGAGTTACATTTCACAACTTAAGATTGAGGCTACCTTTGGTGTCTGAATGAATATTTATACAGTTTGAGGTGGACTGGATTCAAAGACAATGTGTGCTTTTGAAAAAATTTGCCTGTGAGTGCCTCTACATAGTGACTCCAATCTAAAGTTAAGAAGATCATAGTGACTCCGATTAAATGTCAACAACTATGATCTTCTTAACAATTAAATGTCATCTAACATATCTTTGTCATGAAATAAACCCTAATTGTATTATTTTTTATTGAAAATATGCACATATCTGTCATTAAAGAACAAAAAGGTATTTTTATCTAGAAATGCATGATACCAAACTATGATAAAGGCCAACGGGAGGAACTCTAAACAAACTATGTTAAAGAATCCCAGGCGGACCATTAAACAAAAAACTACTTGAATTTTTCTCTATAGTAAATGTAAAATAAATTAGATAGATGGTTCAGAAGTCGCTAAGCTAAAATTTGTTTTGTCTATATTACGTAAATGTATTTATTTTTAGTTTTAGCTCATTATGCCTGGTTTACACGGATTACAAACTTGCAAGAGTATGGTAAGCCCGAAAATGATGTCTTTTAACTAAGGCCAACACAGGAGTGACGGGTCTCCATTTTTGAACTGAAGATTTAAAAGTGATGCACCATGAATTGATGATTGACATATCTATATATGTATTTATGGGAAAACTAAAGTTTGTTTGGAAATTCTAATCTAGACTTTATCCAGCATATAACTAATTGTGAATCTTGAGTAGTTCTAAAATCTTGGATGTCTATGAAAGGCTCTATTTGGCTACCAAAAGAGGTCAAGCAAAGGAAATGCCCCCACCACCACACACCTTTCCTTCCCTATCCTATGGATGAAACGTTGATTCCTAAAAATTACACCAATTTAATGTTTCTATCCAAGTAATAAACATTGAAATTGAAATTACATTCAAATCTCAATAAACTATTTAATCGAATTGAAATTAAGCGAGCCTTAAGTCTAAATTTCCTATTAACTTCAGTTTCTCTGGAACATTTATGCAAACATGTAGTGTGCATCAAGTAGAAGTAATTTCACACCACAAATTTAGAAGAAATCTAGAGAAATTATTCAAGTTACCTTGACACTTAGTTGATTCTTCAATTGATGATTGGAAAAACAGTGTTTTGTTAAGCTTCCAGAACTTCTTAAGCTTCTTATTCCTGCATGAACCAAATACAAATTCCTCAAAAGTGAAACGAATGAAAACTACAGTTTCCAGTAATGAAACGAAGAACAATCAAACAGATTCAGGTAGGGTTTTAGAAGAAGGGTTACTGACTTTCCAATTGAGAAACACGGAGTAGTCGAACTCCACTTCACGTTAGGAACAATTTGGATATAGTTCTTCAATTTCAGTGAGTTTATTATGGAGAAGTTGGAGATGATGGAGATCATGGAGGAGGATGGAGGAGAGATCATGGTGAATCGCAACTTAGGAGAGAAGATGAGTTAAGAGTGGAACGTGTGTTTCTAAAAAAAAATGGAAGATCATGGGGAAGTTAAGAGTGGACGTGTGATTAGTGTTATAAGCTTGTGAAAGAAAATTGAAGTTCTAGGTCGTTAGATTAAATTTAGTGTTTTTGATTAAGGGACCCGATTTAACAACTAAAAATGCAGGGTCAAGATTTACAGACAACGTTTATGACTAAGCAAAAAACCTAGCTGAATTATTATATAGATTTTTGTCTAATAGTTGTCCTTAGCAAAACTGAAGTTGCATATAGTAGCATCCTAAAAGATTCATTGGGTCATCACTTGATGGTCAAGTGGTTCAAACTGTTTGACATAAACCTAAACATGTATTATATTAAAACAGCTAAGTCGATTTTAGGAGATAAGTTTGACCGTCCATTTTATTTTAGAAATTTGGTTGGGAACACGTCCGACGGACGATATAAAATCCTTTCTATGTAAATAGACTAAAAAAAGAAGGGTATCTTTCTCAAAGGCGTTAGCCGAGAGGGATCTTCCCGTCCGTAGGACGGGGAGGAAACCTAGTCTATTTCATAGGAGGTCGAATCCATGGTTATTGAATTTGAGTTATTAAAAATATAAATGGTGAGTTTGTTAGACTTTAGGCCTCTTTTACTGTAGTTGGGTTTTGGACCTCTTTCATTTGTAGTTTAATTTCGACAGTTATCGTACTTATCACATTTTGATGACGTATCAATGTCATGTAATGACTAACGTATAACATAGTCCATTAAAAAAAACATTGGATAAAGACCTCAATCCGCACTGTCTGATTATCCTTTATTCATGGTGGCCAATACGCGGACAACCGTTTTTCTTATACGGACAACTATTTTTGGGTCCGATGCGAGTCAACTATGCTTGACTTAGTTGACTTTAATTTAATAAGGGGACAACTCCATAAAGTCTTAAATACTAATAATTAGTAACTTGTGGAATACTAACAAAAATAATGGTGGCCAATACGAGGACAACCGTTTTTCTTATATGGACAACTATTTTCGGGCCCGATACGAGTCAACTATGCTTGACTTAGTTGACTTTGATTTAATAAGGGGACAACTCCATAAAGTCTTAAATACTAATAATTAGTAACTTGTGCACTACTAACAAAAACAATAGTTAAAGATTGAAAACCTAAACTGTCTTCTTCTTCCTTATTCTTCTTTCTTCACTTCTACTAAAAGTAAACTGTAGTTTCCACCATTTTTTTTATCAAACCCTAGATGGATGAAGAAGAAAAAATCTCTTCTTAGTCTTATTCTTCTTTCTTCACTTCTACTAAAAGTAAACTGTAGTTTCTACCATTTCTTTTTATCAAACCCTAGATGGATGAAGAAGACAAAATCCCTCAATCTGCACCTGAAGAAGTTTTTCCGGACATTTCTATAATAGGCATTAATGACATTGATGAGGTAAAACAGAACATAACTTGCGACGAAAATCTGGCAAAATCGGACAATTTTCCAGATTTTCGTAGCAACTTAGCTTCTGTTATGTCATATTTTCGCAGGAAACCGACGAAAATATTGCATAACAGAAGCTAAGTTGCGACGAAAATCTAGCAAGTTCTCTGATTATGCCAGATTTTCGTCGCAAGTGAGGTTCTGTTATGCCATATATTTGCAGAACCCCAATTACCATATTCATCTTCCTCTTCACCATCGTTTTCAGAGTCGGAACCAACAGATCCATCTTCGTCTTCCACATCTTCTCTGATTTTCTCTCCCATCAGTACCATCTTCTTCTTCATGGTTGGTTTTAGAGTTTTAGGGTTCTAACCTTTGTCTTTGGGAAGATTCTACAACAACTCTCTTGCCTTTGTTTGATGCCATAACCACCAATGCTTCTCCAAGGAATTTCTCTCTCTAAAAATTTGGGTGACGATGAAGAACAAGTAATAGAAGAGATGAAGACTAACTAACCTAGGGTTTATGGAGAAAGAGGGAGGTCATCAAATAATACATCTGATTCTAAGAGGACTTGAGTGAAAATAATAGAGAGTTGTCCCCTTAGAAACTGATGTACATATAAAAATTTAATTTTTTTACGTTGTCCACATAAGATAGTTGTCCATTATAAGAGAAACGGTTGTCCGCGTATTGGCCACCTTATTCATTGGAACGTCATAAACACATAAGAGATGCCAATCCTGGATATTATCCTGGTCAGAAATAGTAATACGAATTAAATTGAAAGATGAAGAGATAATATTAATATTCATCGCTTGTGACCATAACAATAGGAGTCCACCACTTCGACTTTGCGATGGAACCTGGTACACATGTTCAAGACCTGCATAGCTAAAATCAGGAATACGTAATAAGGAAGTAAGACGAGTTTCAAATAAAAAACCCAAAAAAAAACAGTCGCCTTAAGGAACTGTTTAAGAGTTTCTCTTGTCGGAGCATTCCTCAATCCCCCACAATTCCAAGAGAAGCAACTCATGGAGCTTTGGGGTAACCGTGACCCGTGCAAGTTCTGCCTTTGTAGTCGATGGTTTACCAAACAAACGTTTATAAATTTTTTGCATACGTTCCTCAGTCTGACCCATCCCGGTATTAGATATAGGACTCGGAATCATGAAAACCCTTGTTGAACCATTAACCTGTATAACTTTAGATTTTTTTCGCCTGGTTCAATGAGTCCAATAGGTCACCGAATATGTTATGAATAGAATCTGAGTTTTGTTTTGCATTCATCTCCTAACTCGAAGAACAGTCTGTACCCCCCCCCCCCCCCCAACGACTCAACCATCTGAACATTTAAAGGTAAAAAGGATTCCATTTCACCGTTGATTCGACGCACACTGAATGGAATTTTGAAGGACTCGCGATATTTGGGTTTTATTGCTTTAAAACCCAATCCTCTTACTCGTCAGTAACATTCCATTTAAGGAGATCTTAAAATTCAAGGATGGTCGTACAAAACTTAATCGTGTGTCCAGTGATTCCACAAGAAACACAAACCCTAGGTAAACGTTCGAACCGTAATTCAACGGAAATAAGTTGATGTTGGACAACCGAAGGTTCAATCGTTGGGGAAGGGCTTCGAGGATGTTGAATTCTATTTTAACACGACCATATACACTCCATTTATTGGCATCTTCTTGTGTGGTTGGTTGGTAAGGCCCTAATTAATTTGCTAACCTGTTCACCATAATATTATTTAAGTGTCTGATTGGTAATACCGTGCATTTGAACCCAAAACATAGCCGAATCAAATGAGTGATCTCTTGGTGGAATGGAAACATCACACTCCTTTAAAATGATTAATTCATCTGCCACTACCCACAGTGAACTGTCGAGAGCAAGACTAAGTTCCGTGGTTGTTGTAAACCGAATGAGAAATTATTTGTCTATGACCTCCGTTAGAATCAAATTATTTGGACCATGAAGAACACGAGAAAGTCTCATCATGGCATGGCCAATATCTAATATGTTTTCATTGAGAACACCACTCTTATTATGACCGAAATGTGCGCCAATCAAATCTTAACCCTCGACCTCCACCGTCGGGCAGTCCAATCAAATCTTAACCCTCGACCTCCACCGTCGGGCAGTCCTCTGTTGTTAATGCCGCAAATTGGGCGACAAATTGTGTTTGTTTTGCATCCATGGTGATTGAAATTGATAAGAATGCAACAAATAAAAAGGAAAGCAAGTTAAAGATGAAAAGTGACTAGATCTCAATGGATGAAATTCTCCCGAAGAGGGCCAAAATAGAAGAGAAAAGTTGAAAAAAAAACTACTTAACCGCCTGAAACTGGCCCAAAAACCGCATGGAATCACCTAAAAGTGGTGACTCCGTCACTGAGCGTAGTTCTCCTCCCAGGAGCATTTTTTTCCAAACGGATTTCTAATTATGAATCCTACCTAATTATTAATAAAGGGAGATTTACAGGCAATGTCCTTTATTGTTAAATGTAATGTAGTTTTACAATCTTGACTTGGTCAATATCATGACTAAGTTTGGTTAAAAGCAATGTTACCTTTGAGAATTAATTTCACTCACACGAAAAAAAAATCTCCGAACAACAGGACTTACTAAAAAATATCTTTCTTCAATTCCAGACGAAGGTCTCGTTAACCAGACCTTCACGATTTGGTTTACCAGACCGTCGGGGAAGGGAGTTCTCCCCTCCGCCGCCAATAGAGAAAGAAGAAAGACATGAGAGTGAAGGAGAAAAATAGGAAGCAGAAGAAGAAGATGAAGGAAGGAAGAAGAGAGAGAAAGAAAAAATTCAGTCAAGATAGTGACCGGAGTCAAACGGTGACCGACGTCATTAGGTCAAACCTTGGTTGAGGCTGCATTGCCTATTAAACACATGTTTCTTTTAACCAAACTAGAAATTGCCTTTAGCGAGATTGCCTATAACAACTTTGACCATTGCCTATAAAATCTCTCATTAATAAATCATATTCACAATAATCAAGATTCAAAGTGGTTGGTTGAACCATACGAGAAAGGGTAACATAATTTGTAGGTGAAGTTTTAATTTTGGTAAACTTTTCAACTAAACATAAGATAAATTCACCATAGGGATGATTTTGATGAACCTTTCAACTAGACATAAGATAAATTAACGACAGATTACCTCCATTTTTATTGACTTGTATTAAAAGATATAAATAAAACAAAGATATGAATGGACTTTTTTTTTCCTAGGATAACTTCAAGAGTCTTCATATGCCCTTTGGAGTCTTAAATATCTATAGTGATGATAATTATAAAATTTATTCAGTTCTATTTATTTGCGTTGTAATGCATCTGCACTACATTATTAAAAGTAATGAGCCTTATTATCTTAGAGTCCATGTAAAAAACAAGTAGAAAAGTATGTTATGCCCGATCAATATCACGGCCGAATTCTGACCGGAGTACTTAAACGGGCATGATCTAGTGAGAGAAAGTTAAATTCGATCGGGGTACTTGAACGGACATGATCTAGCGAGAGAAAATCAAGCACTTTCTCTCACTAGATCTGAACCTGCCACGTACCCTTGGCGAGATTATGCCCATTGGCACTAGATACAATTCATGTAAAAGTTGGGCATCCCTTGAGTCATCTTATCATAGAGGAGCATCTGTTATGGAAAGCGGATGGTTATCAATCCGGTCATAGTAGAGCGGCATCCTAATCATTGTCTTGAAAGTCTAACCTAGCACCGCCATACTAACCGTTTTCCACATTTATCTTCAGGCCTGTTGGCAGGCTTATCACCTATCCTGGAAAACACAAGGATCTATTTCAAATTACTTACAATTTCAATGGGTTAAATGAGAATTACTTAATTTTCAGACTTCATATAAACTCTGCCATTTCACATTTCATTTCAGTCGCGGTCTGATTTTTCCTTTTATCAGTAAGAGAACGAGAAGAATCAAAGATTGCTGAGAAAACAAAACCCTAGAAATTTTAACCACCTTCAAAATGCAGAGCTGAATTTGTCCTCATTAATGGCTTCACTTCGCCGGATTCTCCCTTTCTGTTCTTCCTTTCATGTATCTCTCTATCTCTATCTCTATCTCTATATTGATCAATTTCAATTGAATATGTGTTTCTGATTTTCAGTTCTTCTTGTTTACTAATATGCTTCTACTTCTTTTCAGAGAATAAGATGTTCGCCTTCAGCAGCTCGCGAAGGTTTCTCTCTCTAACTCTATCAATCTATTTATCTTACTGTTTCTTTATGTTTATAGATTCTTATACATTAGCTATCTATTTCTCTCTCTCTCTAGGGTTTGTAGTGAGAGAAATCTGTCGAAATGTTACAACTCGAGTAGAAGCAGATGAGACTATTTTGAAATGCCAGAATGACACAGATATTGGGCTTTTGGATGTTGACATTGCAAAAATACGAAGTGAATTTAGTGTTGCTAAAAGTAATTTTCTGAATATTCCTGAATCACTCAAACAAATGCCTAAGATGAATCCTGAAGGTATAATTTCTCGTTATCTGATTAACTTTTTCTCTTTTAGTTTTCAAAATTATAGTCTATGATTATTATTCTAATATTATGACAACTTTTTTCTTACTCCAAGAGCGATTATACTTTTTTTCCTGTGGAATCTAGGTATATACGTCAATAAGAACCTACGATTGGACAATATACAAGTGTACGGCTTTGATTATGACTATACATTGGCTCATTACTCTGCTAACCTACAAACTTTGATATATGATCTTGCAAAAGAGCATATCGTAAATGAGGTTCGTGAGGAAGTAATTATTTATTTTTTAAGGCTGTTCCAGCCTTCCAGGAATTTAAGAGAATTAATTTGGTTTTGTGGTTGGTGTGGTTCTGTCAGCTTAGGTATCCAGAGAGTTGTCTGAAATTTAAATATGATCCTTCTTTCCCAATCCGAGGATTATATTATGATAAACTAAAGGGATGCCTCTTGAAGTTGGATTTCTTTGGGTCCATTGAGCCTGATGGATGCTTCTTTGGTAGACGGAAGGTAATTTGCTGTGAACTGTTTTAATTTGATGTGCTAAAGGTATTTGGCTACAATAAGAGCCATGTAGTTATCTCTTATATATATGTCAGTGCTTACTCAGAAACCAAAGAAATTTTAGTTCTGTTCATCAACATGGCATAGATTGTGATAATGTACACTTGAGCTAAAAAAACATTTAGCTGGTAATGGAAGGTTTGGAC
This sequence comes from Eschscholzia californica, assembly GCF_041429995.1. NCBI lineage: Eukaryota > Viridiplantae > Streptophyta > Magnoliopsida > Ranunculales > Papaveraceae > Eschscholzia > Eschscholzia californica. Next base: position 13,938,198 of record NW_028238472.1, on the reverse strand, counting down.
TAACGTTACAAGTGAAGTTACTTCTGGAACACTACCTATAGATGCATAGTATAATACTGCCACTTAAATGAGAGTTGGTTCTAAAGATTTTATATCTTTTTCTTTTGTAATTTTTTGATATCATTGGGCATTGAGGGAAACCTTCAGCTGTTTCCTTCTTAAATACGAGAACATAGTTGTTTACTTGTCGTTGTGTGTCTGTTGAGGATTTCTTTCTGTAATACTTCCGTTTTTGTTTTCCTTACACCCCTGGGCTTTTTGGCCCTCTATAGCACTTCTTTATTGATTCAACAGAAAAACTTTGCATCCTTTCTTTCATAAGGCTGCGGACCACGATGATGAGAATGTCCCGAAGTTGCAGAAGAGAAGAATTACATTTATTGCTTTAACAATAAACTATTTAAATGTTCTAGAGCTCACTTTATCCTTGACAAGATCTCACACTATTTTTATCTTCTCTTCAACTGAAATCCAGCTTAGCCGGAAGGAAATAGAGGAAATTTATGGAACACGGCATATTGGTCGAGATCAAGCTCGTGGGCTTGTTGGTTTGATGGATTTCTTTTGCTTCAGTGAGGTAGGGTTCATATTTGTTATTTCATTTGCCTATCTCATTATAGCTTTTGCATCAGTTGCTTTTTAACTTATGTAATTAGTGCATAGAGAGAACTATTTTGAATTTTCCGGTAAACTTGTTAAGTGGCAAGTTTAGTCATCAAATGTTCTATAGCAGTATAGCACTATTTATTTCTTTAATCAAGTGTATCACAAATGAAGCATATGAAAATATGATTGCAGTTTTCACCTTCTTTAGTTTTTAATCTGGTGTATAACTAATCTGGTTCGTCCATGTTGTTTTCTTAAAGAAAGTTCATCCAGGAAGCTATCCTTTTCTCCCAGAACATGTTATACTTGAATCCAAAAAAAATATAAAGGCATTAACTGAGAAAAGTGGTGACAAACAATTGGAAGATGTGTAGCAGTTTTGTTCTTTGCCATTTGTCCCCGACCACAGAAAAGACAGTTCAAGTGAAAAGGGACTTTTCCCCACAAGATAATCAAGTAACAACTACTATAAGTGCAAAACTTATTGACGAATGAGCTCGAATTTTTTTCAGGAAGTTAATTTCATCAATTACAATTGCTTTTGTAGAAAATCATACTCCGAGAGTCTGAGTTTTCAGGTCGTATGAAGGGGGTGTCTTGTTTTTTATTTAGATAATTAATATAAAGCTGGAATTTTGTATGAAACATAGCAAATACCCACTGTGAGAAATTCAGTTTTTTACCTTCTTCCGTAACTTGTAACTGACATGATACAGTGTGTTGGCATATGTAATTTTCAACCTTCCGTCCGACATAATAACGCAAGGATCTGTTATCTGTAGGCATGCCTAATTGCAGATATTGTGCAACATTTTGTGGATGCTAAGTTGCAGTTTGATGCTTGTTACATATATCAAGATGTAAATCGTGCTATTCAACATGTTCACCAGAGTGGTTTGGTTCACAGGGGAATTCTTTCAGATCCTCCAAGATACCTTGTGAAAAATGTAAGTTTTTACTAATCGGCTATTATTACTGTTTTATAGTTAAATTTTGATATTCAATTTTGTAGAGAAATTGGTTGTAGAACTTCTTATGGTTCTCTCAATTTTTTTCGTCTTTTGTAAACAATCTTAATATTACATGGGTGAATATCCAGGGTCAGGTGCTACGATTTCTGAAAATGCTCAGGGAAAAGGGAAAGAAACTTTTCCTGATGACAAATTCTCCATATTATTTTGTCGATGGAGGGATGCGCTTTATGTTGGAGGTGATTTTACCGAAATATCCCTTTTTTTCTCTTGCTTTTTTTTTCCTAATTTAAGAATGTGCTCATTGGTTCAACTACTCAAACTCATTGAGGTTTTTGACCATAACACATCCAACAAAGTATCACCACGTAGTGATTTCTCACCCTCTTTCTTTCATCTTATTGGAATGTCTTGTTATTGTTAATGCATTTGACATTTGTAAATCTGTTATCCTGACTAAGTAGTTTAACTCGATATTGGGTGGTCTGAGATGCTTAGCGCGTAGAATGATTAGAACTGGGTGAACTTTTCAGTTTTAAGATATTCTACAATTATTAACCATGATATAAATTAAGCATTTATATTCTTGACATTTGATCTTCTTATTACGATATTCCAATTTTGGTGTTCATATTTCCTGCGGAAGTTATATCCATGCTAGTTCATGGACTAGAGATACCTATGCACATAATGTCAATTTGATCTCTATGGTGGAGCCTTATACTGTTGTGTTATGCCCTCCAGAGATTCTTATGGCTCATTAATGCCATATTTTGCAAGGGATAGCTGAAATTTTAGTTTACTCGTGATCTTTTACTCTTTGATTCAAAAGAGCACCGCCATGACGGCATCCATGAAGTTCTCTTCGTTGATGTCGGCACAGTTGCTCAGCAAAGCAGTTGCCTAGTCAGTGATTTATCCTGTCTGTGTGTGGCTGTTAACGATTAAATGTATACATCTTAAATTTTTTTTACTACCCGGGAATTAGCATTTTCAAATGTTCTGTATGTGGATGCTGTTAATCATGACTATATGAGACGTTTGAACATTTCTTTGAATTGTAAACAGGACTTCATGGGTACTGGTGAATCTTGGAGGGAGCTTTTTGATGTTGTGATTGCTCAAGCCAATAAACCAGAGTTTTACACTTCTGAGCATCCATTTCGGTAATTCTTCTCAATTAAATCTTATTTATGTTTCTATTACTTATAATGCATACATGTGATGTAGACTTCGCTTATTTTCCTCATATCTTGTTTTAAAGATCCGAAATAAGACCAAACTATTCGCTAATGCATTCTTCCTACATTTTTCTTAAATATTCTTGTAGCTGCTATGACGTTGAGAAAGACACTTTAGCCTTCTCAAAGGTGGATGCCTTTCTTCCAAACCAAGTTTATTATCATGGCTGCCTTAAATCCTTCCTCCAAATTACAAAGTGGAATGGTCCTGAGGTAAGCTGTATCTAATTTCAAGGGTGTACTTAATTAGCAATTTGAAAGTTTTTTCTTTTTACTGTTCGAGTAGTAATATCTGTAAACCAACATGGGTTATGCTATACAAAAGTAAGAGAAAATAATCTTGGTTTTTCTTTTTGTACATTAGGTCATATATTTTGGAGATCATCTTTTTAGCGACCTAAGAGGACCTTCAAAGGCTGGTTGGCGCACTGCTGCCATCATTCATGAATTAGAGGTGTGATCTTTAATCCGCCATTATGCTCATTCTTCTGAAACTCAGTAATATCAACGTAGACATTATTCTGTTTCTTCTGGAAAACAGGCTTGGTTTGGGGGCTACTTCTTTAATGTCTTCTGTTCTTTACCCTTAGAATCTGGCTTTTAAATTTCCTAATAAATCACACTATAGTAATCTCTTTCCTTTAAGCTATACGAGACCCATTACTGTATTTCTGCATGGTTGAGAGAGCTGGTATCCACATGTAAGTATTTCACCACTCAATCCAATTCTGGATTAGGTAAATAGAGCTATTCAAAATTATGTTATGGTGAGCCATTATGTGTATGCGTACTTAAGGAACTCTTTTCACTTTTTCTCCCTCACAATCAACATAAGCCGAGCCACATGTATCAGTCAGGTCAATTGTATGAGATATTCAACTCACCTTGAATCTCTGGGTCGATCATGACCAATCTGGATTTTATTTAGCCAATTTGGATGTAGTGACACTGTGAGAGGCATATGTCAGTTATTGTTCATGTTGCTAAAAGTATTCATTTGATTTCAGTAAGGATTCTTTAGAGAGAATCAATCAGAGTGGCATAAACTCTGATCATATTCTAGTGATGCACAGTTTGCATGCAAGAACTAGCATAAGCTTCTTTTGTTCTTATTCAAGTTTTTTTTTTCGCTGATACAGAATGAAATCCAAATACAGAATAACGAGAGTTATCGCTTTCAACAGGTATTATATCTTTCTTTCCCTTCAATTTGTTTAGATTGACTTTCAACTGCTCAGGTAGGTATAAAAATTTCCTCTCCTAAACACTAAAGAACTCCGTGCATATAACTCAACCTAATTGTGTGGGTCCACTCCTCACCATAAATGTCCTCCTCAAAATAGACTTCTGGAACTTCCAAAACCCTAAAGTGGATAACGATAACATCTATTGGACAACTAATCTTGAGCCTGTTTGCCATCAAATTAAAAATTTTTAGAAACCACATCAAGAAAAGGAAGCAAAAAAAACTGAGGCCCTGATTTTTAGTTGATGGAATTGGTTCATGTTAGTCATTAGAGTAGCAGGACTCTGATGAAAACCCATTTAGTCCAGAACAATCCCGGAATCTTGCATTCTGATTTAGATGATAATCTCTTTTCATTTGAATTTTGAAGTTGGGTTTAATCAACTTGTCACTTATTTCGATCTTTTTTTGTTCCTATATGTAGGCAAAATTTCACATAATACAAGAACTACTTGGGAAATTCCATGCAACAGTAGCTTATAATGGGAAAGGGCAAGCTTATGATTTACTTCTGAAGGAGCTAAATGAGGAGAGGCAGGCAACACGTTCTATAATGAGGAGCATGTTTAATAACTCTTTCGGTGCTACCTTCCTCACTGATACGGGACAGGAATCTGCTTTCGCCTACAACATTCATCAATATGCTGACGTGTATACAAGTAAAGCAGAGAACTTCCTCTTCTATCCACCAGAAGCTTGGCTTCATGTGCCTTTCGACATCAAGATCATGCCACATCATGTGAAGGTATTCTCTTACTTCTTATATCACATTTCTTTCATGTTTATGTTTTATGGAAATAGCAGGATCACAAATTTAGACGTCACTTCAACATAGTACATTTAACTTATAGTTTTAGTACGATCTTATGTCGACGAAACTAAGAATTTAGGGACTAGAAATGTTTTAAACCATCACAGAACACTGGCACAGGTTAAAATACCATTCTAGGTAAATTTCTCTGTAATTTATATCCCAAAGCAAAATTAGTGGATAAAAAACAAATGACCTAATAACTACCAAATACTCGTGTAGCAACCCCGTTTTGGTCATTTGCAACTCACTTTTATGTCTTTATCTGATACCTAGTACGAGTCCAGTACCTCTGTGGCTCTGTGGTCTATGCCAAGACTTTCCATGATTGATTGGTGCCCCCCACAAACTTCTGTTAATTTATGGGGTTCACTTTTTCTCAAGAGTTCTGATATTTAACATTTATTTTTTCATTCAGGTTCCATCAAATTTGTTCAGGACTTGAAGAACATATAGTTTCATCTTCTTTAATTCAATTCAATTCGAATGTTGGAATTTCCCTATTAACGAACAAGATACGTCTTTCAAAAGTTCAAGTTGAGCTTCTAACATTACAAATAATACCATCTCACATGAGCTACTATACAAAAAGAACATTTTAGAAAGAAGAGGGGAAAGATCAATATCCACAATAAGGCAGGAGGTATATCTCTGACTTTGTTATTCTTTGAGTATATTTCATGTCATACATTTTTGTATAGAAAATAGGAAGTAGAATTCCGTTTGAAATCATATAAAGAATGAACATGGATAGAACTCGGCAAATGATTTACTTTCATTCTATTTTGAATTTGCAAATATGCCTGCACCTGTTGATCCTATACAATGCCGTCTTGTGCGAGTGCTGGCCCATTTTTTTGAAAGATAATATAATGTCTCGAACCCGAGATTTGAGGACGGGAATCAACTTGGTAACTACTCCAACCAAAGATGGTTGTCTGGTTTGACATGGTCTGACCCATGGCTCGTCACAGGCTTAAGCTGGGTTTCCCTAGTCTTTTAACATGGGTAGGCCCAGTCTGTGGAAAAGACGGGGGCTACTAAAGGCCAGCTGAGCTGACTTGTGGACTGCCTATACGGGCCAGGGCCAGCTGGACCTGCGTAATTTAAACTTAACTCAACTATTTGAGATATTTATTTATAGTTAATCTTTTATTAGGTTTCTGGTTACTTAGAAGAATTGTTACCTTTTTGATGAGGATGTTCTAACGGGAGATAATCATTACCGAAGTGTTGGACATGTGAGGGAGAAATACGTTCTAAAATCAAATTTAATGAATAGAATACTTGAGATACTCAAAAGAGATTTTAAAAATAGATTTTGTAGTTGAGACATTTCAAAATCTTAAGTGACATTTAAGATTTTAAGATTGAGTCGGTAATGATTTCATTTATCAAATTTAATAGTGGATACTTTTTTTTTTTTTTTTGACCTTTCCTTATATTAGTCAGAATACTCCAATGACATTCAATTTGGGGTTTTCCCATTCTCGGGTTTCTAGAGAGGAGAGAGAGAGTAGATGGTACTTGGGATAAAGATGGTGAAAAGATAGTGGTGAGGCGCAAGGAGAAAGGGAAAAGAAGTATGGTAGAGCCTCAGTTTTTCTTTTTTCAACTGGAAGTCATTGGCAAATGATCAGTCTCAGTTTTTCTTTTTTCAACTGAAAGTCATTGGCAAATGATCAGTCGGTGTCTGCTGACGACTTTCTTACGAGGAAGACAAAGGAAGGACGAAGAGAATTTTTTTTTGAAAGGAATGAGTAATATTGACGATTAAATTTGACTAACAAAGTCAATCTGTGGCGACTTTCACCGGAGGAAGAAAGAGAAAGGACAGGGATGGAATTTTCTTCAAAAAGGAATGAATAATATAAAGGTTCAAGTAAGTTTGAGTAACAAAATCACATTTCTCGAGGCTAAATTAGATGGCCAACGCTTTGGGGAAAGTAAAATAGTTTCCGGGGTGTGAAGACTTGGCAAAAAATTAGTCAATTTTGTTTGACAATTTTATTTTGTAAGTTGTTAGAGGAAAATAAAAATAAAAAACCCTCCACCTCACCTCGCTCTCTCTCCACCTCATCTTCTCTGTTACCTCTGTGAAAACCTCTAAAGGAAGATGTATGAGCTAGATTAATGGATGAATTTGCAAGATTAAAGGAATTTTCATGTTGTAATCTATTTTCTTCAATGAGAAGAAGACCAAGTAACTCATTGATAGAGACAGAATTAGATTTAAGAGAGAAAGCTGCTCGAAAAGAACCAAAATCAGAAGTCAATCCTCGAAGAATTATATCACAAAGATCATCATCATCAATTGGTTTAGAGGCTTGTCGTAATTGTAAAGCAATTGATTTAGCTTTATTGAAGTAAGATTGAATAGAATCAGAACCTTTCTTCAAATTTTGAAGATCATTCTTGAGATTTGACACCCGAGCTTTAGAGTGAGAGGAATATGATCTTTCAAGTTCAGACCAGACATCATGAGATGTTGTAAGATCAAGAACTTGACTATGAGTCTCTTCAGTGAGAGAGGAAAGAAGCCAGCTGAGGATCATTTGATCTTGTTTATGCCAATTTGTGTAATCAGAATTGAGAATTGGTGGATCAGAGGGATGAGTGTGGATGAATTTGTCTGGACAAGGTGATGTGCCATCAACAATGCTAAGAACATCATATGAACGTAATAATGGAAGAAATTGAGACTTCCAGAAGATAAAATTTGTGGATGATAATTTGTTAGAAACAAATTGATTAACAGTAGAAGGAGAAGGAAGATGAAAAGAAGAAGAAGAAGATGTCGAAGAATGAGGAGTAGAAGTGTTTGAAGAAGTAGCCATGAAAGAGAAATTGAAGCAGAAAAAGTTGAAACAGATAGGAATTAAAAGGAAAATAAAGGATCAAACTAAAGAAATTTCGAAGAAGAAGAAGAAAAATTGAAGAAGAAAATCGAAAAAGAAATTACTTGATTGGCTCTTGATACCATGTTAGAAAGAAGAAGATGAAGATTATAATGTGAAATCTCTTATTATCTTGTTATTGAATTACAATTGAGATATATGTATAAATAGAAGTTAGAGAGAGAGAGAGAGAAAGTGAGAAGAGAGATTAGTTTGTTACATAACAAACAATAACAGAATTCTAACTACTTTCTCTAACTAACTTATGCTTTAACTAACTTATGAATATCCTTAACATTCTCTTTCCCCACCACTCTCTCTCTCTCTCCTCCGACAAGTTCGCTGGCCGAAAATTTTCTGGGCGGCGACCATGAAAAAAATAATAATAAAATATTTCACTCTCTCTCTAGAAACTCCGGCGAAGGGAGAGAGTGAATTTTTTTATTTTTATTTTTCATGGTCGCCGGTCGGAAATTTTCCGACCAACGACCTGGCCGGAGAAGAGAGAGAGGTGAGGTGGAGAGACAGTGAGGTGAGGTGGTGGGTTTTTTATTTTGAAACATATTCTTCATAAAATATGTGTCTCCGGAAAATTTTCAAAATTTTGCATATTCCCTTTAAAATTTCACACCCCGAAACTATTTCGCTTTCCCCAAAGCGCTGGCCAATTAGATTGATGGATGATAGCAGTCAGTTTTTCAACATGTCATGTATAGGTCCCAAATTGAAATTAAGCCCAAAATTTTCCGTTCGGTGTGGCACCCAAAAAAATTGCTATTCACACCAGGTGTATATTTACGCCTCGTACAGAATTGGAGGAGGCGCCCGAGTCCCCGACTACCCCTTCCCCTTATTTCCTAATTTTCTTCTAATTTGTGTATTCTCTCCTCCCTTCACCAACTACGATAGTAAAAGCACTACACCCACTTCTAAACACAATTCGATTAAAATTTGAATCAAATTTTGTCTTGTAAGATACATAACATCGTTAGAATATTTATGAGTTGTTGTTTTTTGGGTATAGAAGAAGGGAGAACAAAGAAGAAATAAGAAAATAGAAATGTAGTAGATGGAGATTGGCCATCCGTGAGTCAACACTTGGTGGTCCAAGTGGTTGAAAGTGTTGACATAAACTTAAAAACCTTGAAAGTCTCAGGTTCGATTTCAACAAGAGGTGGAATCTATGATTATTGAACTTAAGTCAGTTATTGTACTTTTTTTTTTGTTGAGAAAAGTTATCGTACTTATTCCATCTTAATGATGTATCAATACATGTAATGACTAACGTAAAACGTAATCCATTAAAAAAAAAAAAAGACAGAGATTGGCTATCCATGTCCTCTCATGGGTCAAATAGCAACTTGGGGGGGGCCTTTAGCCGGACCCAGACTTTATTAAACGGCATAGAAAGAACTTGTGTCATCAGATACCAAAGATCAGGAGAATAATATGTCATCTCAATATCAATTGTGTGGATAAGGATTTCTCCTGCCTATTCCCTAAAAATCTTCCGTCTCTTCCTCAACAATATTTGATGTTCAATTAGGCCACTCTTTACTCTTAACTACTGATTCAAACTATAAATAAAGTTAATTTTTATTTTGGCCCTCGATTTGTGATAAACTCTTCAATTTGACCCCTATATTTTATCTAAGAGCAAATTTGGCCCTCTCAACTTGATCTTAGGGAACTTCAATATATTTATTTTTCTAAATTTGCCTTTGCCCCCTCTAACTGATTGTTAGGCAACTTCAAAATATAGATTTTTTTTTTAATTTTCCCTTCTTTTATATTCTCTATATTTTCTTTCTTCACTTTGCTTTCTCCTTTCCAATGATTTCTTAGAACAGATTCGTTACATAGACTGTAGTCTTTACTGGTGAACTTCATGTCTCTCCCCCTCTCTCTCTCTCTCTCTCTCTCTCTCTCTCTCTCTCTCTCTCTCCGATGTAAGTAGGAAACATGAGAATATCTCCTCTCTATATGTTGTTTTTGTATAGTGAGAAAGAGAATATGAACTGTCTCTCCCTTTGTTTCTGATCAGAAATGGAGATCTCTATGTTTTCGGAAAGAAAAGAAGGGTGAGTGAGCGAAAGAAAGAGAGATTTCCTCTTCTTCCTTACTATTTGTTCATTACTGAAGAGATAATATATAGAGATTACCCTTTTGTTGAAGATGAAGGGAGAGAGAGATTTTTCTCTTCAGCCAGTTGGAGAGGGCTATCAGAGACGGTCATTGACTCTCCCACACTCTCTTTTTATTCCCTTTTGAATTATTAGAAAAAAAGGATAAATCTGGAAATGTTCAAATTATTATAATTGAACCCTAGAAATACTACCAGTTAAGTGGCAAAACTACTCTTGGTCAAAATATAGGGGCTCCGATGCAAGTTGGTCATAGTTTGGGGACTAAAATGAAATTAACCATATAATATTTCCTATATAAATATGTATGTAGATCCGAAGTACTAGCTAGAGAGTGCTCAGGGTGGATCTTATTAGGGTATAATGGGGTTGAGAAATCTCATATTCAGAGCTAAAACTCATAATGTATCACAGTATCAGTGGGTAGTCTCTTAAAAAACCCTAAACTTGTTTTCAATTTATTGTTCTCCAAAAAGCAGAAATCTTCTAAAAAGCCTAAACAAAATAAACCAGAGAATGGATTACCACCTTCCTCTTCAGAGAAGAAAGATGAACAAACTTCAGAAGACATTTGTGGAATTTGCATGGAAGTTGCCAAAGGACATATGGTTATGAACTGTTCTCATAAGTTTTGTTTAGATTTTTTTTTTCGATGAACAAAGTTTTGTTTAGATTGTATAAGCAAATATATAACAACAAGTATTGAACAAAATACCATATTCATTAGATGTCCAGAGTTGTATTGTGAAGCCAAGTTAGAACCCGCCTATATTTTTCAAAACCTCATTACTAGTAAAATTTTTAGTCGTTGGACCGACGCTTTATGCGAGTCTTTGTTTCTTGATTCAAATAAAGTCTATTGTCCATTTAACGATTGTTCTTCGATGATATTGATAGATGATGAAAAGAAGATCAAGGTGATGAGTACTGAAGAGACCAAATGCCCATACTGTGAAAGAATGTTTTGTATCAAGTGTAAGGTTCCATGGCATTCAGAGTTTAGTTGCAATGAGTTTAAAAAACTCAATAATATGGAAGAAGATCAAGAGTTGATGTTTAAGAAACTTGCAGAGAAGAAACAATGGAAAAAATGCCCAATGTGTAAATTTTATGTGGAGAAGACTTCAGGTTGTAGCCATATATTTTGCAGGTTTGTCTCTTCTACTTCTATCTATGTTATTTAGTTAATCTAAAGATTCTAGCTCCTAGGCTCTAGGGTGGAAAGATATACGAGAAATTCTACTCATCCCTCCATTTTGGTCCCTCCCCCATCCCTCCGCTGATGTGGCGACATATCACTTGAGTATATTTTCTTCTATATATTGGTTTAATTACCTCGGCCAATACGATTATAAATAACAAATTTTTTTGTTTACCAAAAGCACAGTGATTGAATAAGTTCGATAATTACTATTATCAAAGACATTTTAAGTCCTAAAGGCAATATAAAGACTCTTAAGATCACACGCCAAGGGCATGAAACTCATTCATACCTTTACTTTATATCCTATATCACAAGTCAATAAAGATGAAGTTACTTTTGTGACCATCTGGGTTTATGAGTAGATGCACCGCCAACTGATTAAGTAGTTATTGTTATCGACTATAATAATTCAGTATACATGCTTGTTCTATCGGTGCAGGTGCAACTTTCAGTTTTGCTATCTCTGTGGATCCCCTTGGTATACGAGACATAGACATAGTTGCTCGGCTATGGAGAGATTGATAGGCAGAGAGGAGACGTAACGAGAGACGTACCGAGAGACATATCGAGAGATGGGTAAGAGAAAGAGGAGTGGTAGAGAGACCAATAAGGAGTTGTTATTCGTTCAGACCTTTTTATTAAAACTTTAAAGTCTTGGAGCTTCAAAGATCTCAAAACTTAAGAGTGGTAAAGAGACCAATAGGAGTTATAAAGAGACCAAGAGGAGTTAGAGAGAGATCGGCGGCAACCTTACTGTTCTATATGGGCATCTTTCTTCATGAACATTGTGAGAGTGTCAAATGAGTTGAGTTTACTTATCCAAAATTGTCTCGTGGGGAACTTATTTTGTCGATAAAATTGCATTTCTCATTTTACGATTCTTCAATATACATGTGAAGAGTACTATTTCTTTAATCTCTTTAGATTTATAAGGATGTGCTTGATAGTTTTAATTGAATTAAGATATTGATACCATAAGAGGGGATTGAGCAAAAGATCCAGAGCTGCAGGTCCTCGTGTTAAAATCATGACAATAGATTTGGAAATTACTGTATTGTGTAGTATTTTTCACGCATTTACGAACTTAGTCTTTTAACTAAAAAAAAACTTAACACTAGGTCTTCGAGCCAATTTCCTGATTATAACAATTATATGTAAATAAGTACACAACTTTAGGAATACAAAATAGAATTAATGAGAGTACAAGAATTGTCGTTATGTACTTTCGCAACAACAACCGTGTTATTGTGGTTGTTGTCACCATCCGTCGATGACTTTCTCCAGCTCTCTTCATCGTTCCTACAAAAGGAATGGGCTCTGTTGGAACCATTTGCCTGAGAAGAGCCTTCCACTCTTTAAAAGATGATGTTCTCTTTCTGAGATTTGGAGGTTCCTCAACCTCATGATTTCGGAGAAAGATGACCCAGAGAAAAAGAGAAAATTGTTAGTGGTAGCGGTGTATGAAGTGGTGGTTGTTGCATTATACATAAATTTGTTTTCTCAATTAAAAAAAACCTTAATACATATTGAGAAGGATTCATGGCGGACAGTGGTGGACCCAAGAATTTTAATAAACACATATAATTAGATCATCTATGATGCGATGTCCGACACTAGTCCCGGTCGAATCCTGGCGGACTGACGTGTCGGGTCAGGATCTAGATAGAGAATTTCTAACCAATTCACGTATGACAAGTAATGGACAATAGGTGATGGGAGGTGCATCAGAGACAATGAGAGCAAGATGTGTCGAATCTATGACAGAATTGAGAGGGATCGAGTACGAGTCAGAGAGGTCGAAACGCTATAAACCCTCCGGTTAGAGAGAGAAAATCAAATGGAGCCTGGTCCTTTAGGGGGTTAGTTGAAACGCTATAAACTCTTCGGTGAGAGAAAAAATCGAACGGAGTCTGGTTCAATAGGGCATTAAGGGGGGTTTAGGCGAGGGGCTTACCGATTATCCAGTGCCTATAGATAAAGTAGTTGTTAGGCCGCCTGCTTATAGAGCCGCCTGCTTATAGCAGATTGACCGGGTGCTTTAGCAGGCCCCAATGATGTTTTTAGTAAGTTGAAGTCATGGCTGAAGTCTACCCTAGGCTATAAACAATAGAGTCAATCAGTCACCTTGATCCATTATTAGGTTACTTTATCCAAAAAATAATAATTTCTTTATTGGGTTGTTAGTTCCATTTTGTCTTTTGAATGGCAAGATCAATAATCACTGGCATTGATTCTTCTATTGGTTGGGAGAACTGGGATAGTCATGGCTGAAGTTAACCATGAAGAAGAAGAAGCAATAACAGAAGAACTTTTGGATGTTCTCACTGAAACTGGTCAAAAAACAGGAATCACTAAACCCAGGTCAACTTCTTCTTCTCTCTTTTTATCTGATTTGTGTACATTCCTCTCAAAATTAACAGACCCTTTGCTAATGGAATTTAGAATTGTAGATGTCTATTTTATGAGGTTTAGTGTTTGGGTTTAAAACAGTAAAGCAACTAAAATATGAACTTGGGTTATTGTTATAATTTAGTAATTTGAATATCATAGAGGAAATTTTCAGAAAGTATTTGCATTTTGCTTTCTTACAGGGGTGCAAAAATCCTAAAAATTTGCAAGGAATGAAATTTCGCTTTGAGTGAAAATTTCGAAATTTGGATAGGCATTGAAATAGAAATATTTCGGTTCTGACAAGGCATTATTGAGTGAAACTTAGTTAAATTTCAGTTTCGATGGAAATTTCAGTAGGCGTGAAAATGGAAGATTTCGGTCATGTCAACGGAAATATTTCGAAATATAATTCTTTGAAATTTGTAGGGTTTCATCATAACAATATTCTTCCATTCGATCGAATCATAAACATCTGTTAGGATAGAGTATCTGTTTGATGAATTTGGTGAAGTAAATACATGGTTTTTTTCTACCATATATAGATAGAAATTGTTAAGTTTGTGGTCATCTGACTCAAAACCAATTGACTATGAGTGGAGAAGATCTAGACGTTATATTCTTGGTTGTTGGAGTACCCATTTCCAATGTGTTTAGACTTGTGTGTTTCTTTGATTTCATTTATGTTTTTTACTTTTTTACTTAGTTTGATGTACTTTGTTAATAATTTAGGTCACAAGTACATAGAGATGGTGATTATCATCGAGCTGTTCATGTTTGGATTTTTGCTGAGAGTACTCAAGAGTTGCTTCTTCAGCGCGGCGTTGACACCAAAGGTTCTCGTCCAAGCATGTGGGATATATCTTGTGCTGGCCATATTACTGCCGGAGATTCTTCTCTTATGACAGCTAGGTATTTATCTATCGGAAACCATAAATTGCACGCTGGGGTAGTATTTTTCCCTGATTGTTACTCGACTCGTCAGAGTTTGACTTGTTTGGATTAGGTGCACTAGTCATTTCATGTTATTTCAAATAATGGGCCAGATGCATGGATTTAATAGTAGATGAATAATAGCATCCATTAAAGGTTTGGTGAGATTCGGTGCTGCATAATCTATTATTTATGAAGGAGGTGAAATGTAACATGGATTTTTTTATTTGTCTGAAACGTAATTTCTTATCTTTGATTAAGTTATAACATGGCTACCTAGGTGAGGGTGTGAAGTAAATTGTAATATCGATTTATGGTTTATAGATGTAAAAATAGAAGAGAAAAGAAATGAAAATGATAAGGAATTAGGGTCTGATTTGCTTGATAAATTGGAGAAGAAGTGACGAGCCCCCTCTTTCGTAGCAGAAAATAGAGCGCTTGATGCATTTCTAGTACAGAGTCCAGATGTTGTTGCCCACAACACTCGACTTTGAGAACGTCTTGTTTAAATGAGAAAATATATTATAAGAACGAGATAACAGCATTGATAATTTAATGACTTATTGAGTTAGTTTGACCTCTTACTATGTATTTTACAATTTAATTTACAATTTTGAATGAAACACTTGTTCCCCATTCCCCCCTATATGCATGTCAGTTGATTTCATTTGGCATATGATGCTTCATTAACTCATTCTTTTCTTCGCCTTCTCAGGAAGGAGCTTCATGAAGAGCTAGGTGTAACCCTTCCGAAGGATGCGTTTGAATTGATATTTAGTTACCTTCAGAGACTGTTCGTGTTACACTTTTTTATCGGCCAAGTTTATTTAGGTTCAGTTATGTACTTATTTGAGTAATTATGTTCTATAGTGACTCTTATATTAACTTCCCATGTTCTGTTTACTTTGCTTACTAGATTTGCCAAAACTCTTACCTCTTTTATCATGCTCTTTGGAATGCAGTATTATAACATAAGTTTTAAACTTTATTTCGTTTACTTAAACAATTTCTATTTAAAATCGTCAATGCAGTGTTCTAGACGATGGAAAATTTATTAACAATGGATTTGAAGATGTATATCTTGTGACAATCCGAGACCCAATTCCATTGGAGGCCTTCACTTTGCAGGTGAGAGTTCTACTTCGATTATAATCTAATGTGTACATTAAAGTGATAGCGATGATGAAACTGTATTTAGTATTCTCCATGCTTGGTTGGTATTACACTCGAAAGTATTAAAGTATTATGTTTAGGTTGTAGGAGTATTATCATCTTATAGTGTCTTTTAGGTTTATACAAATTCTTGTGTTCCCTTCTTGAAGTTGACTTCAATATGTGAAAATTGTAGGAATTTTATTCGGCGAATTACAATCATGAGATTTTTCATTTACACTTACCACTTCTCACATTGATTGCTTTCATCTCATTTACCATTAAGACCCAAATGACTCGAAATATTCTCATGTATTTGTAGGAAACAGAAGTTTCTGCTGTTAAGTATATTCCTTGGGAGGAATATAAAAACCTACTTGCACAAAAAGAACCTGGATATGTCCCATATTCTAGTGAATATTCTCCATTATTCGACATTCTTTCGAAAAGGTAGAGTAGAATCACTCTTTTGGCATCATGTTCCTCTTTTCCGGATGGTTATTTTTTCTCACTTGATAAGCTCTGCGCTATGCTTACCATTTCTTATGCAAATTTTGTTAAGGTATAAGAACAACACAGCCACACGTCTCCTCTCTCTACAAAAGCAACTTGATCGATATGCTCCAATTTCACTCGGTGCAGAGGTGAATATCCAGTTTAATGCAATATGAAATCATTATTGTCTTGAAATGCTCTGTAGTATTATTTCAACCTATTATGGAACTTTTAACATCTTTACCTTGTCGGATACTTGTGCTGACTGCAGACTTTTGGATAATCTTGTATGCGCTTCCGAATTCACCATATCCCGCAGATAACCGCTATCAGATACCAATACACATATAACTATTCATGAGATCTTTTTTTTTCGAACCCAGATAGTTCCAGCTTCAATGTGAATGGCAATGCTATATCAACTTGTTGAGTTTGTATAGCATTAAGTTTTTCATCTTCTAATATGCATTCATAGGGAAATCTCCCTCATTTCTGGTCACCTTTTTCTTGAAGTGCAGTTAACTGGTCTTACTGATGCTGATAGAGAAGTTCTTGTCCTCCTTATTCAAGCTGCAAGGATCATTGACGAAATATTCCATTTACAGGTTTTTCTCTATTAAACTAAACTTACAAGTTCAAACTTGAAACCATATTTAATAAATGCCAGTGTAAATGTAGATTGCGATTCTTTTGGTATCTTGTAGGTTTGGTACAACAATTCAACACTACGAGATTTTCTGAAGGAACAGTCTAATATATCTAACTTGGACAAGTTGAAATGGCTATATTATTCGATCAATAAGAGTCCTTGGTACTTCTTCCATTTTCAGATTTATTTCAATAAGTTTACTTGTATATCTTGTTTTAGTTCAAGCAATTAGTCTTATTTGTTCGGTACACTTAAATTTAAGGGTTATTTGAACTGAACCCCTAGAAATAATGCGTAATTGGACTTACCCCCTTTTTTAGTTGGTAATTGAACTAACCCCCTTCAACTGCCAGGTTCCGTCAAATATCAGTTAAATTTTGTAATATGTGACCAAATACCCTTTTTAGGGTACCCCATGAAATAATGATTAATTGAAGTACCCACTTCCGTTGTTAGAGTCGACCTGTAGGTCGTTTAAATCCCGTATCCGACTCACATGCTCTACGCAAATAGTGAATTAACATCACGTGCGGGTTATATTACCTCAATTACTTCAAAAATTTGGAAATATTAATTTTACCCCTCTTCCCATCCGATGGTCACAAGAAAAAAAAATTTGCATAGTCAAGATTGAACAACGAAATCTCTCAACCGACTTATCTTAATCACTGCCATAAATTTGATAATGATCATCAATTTGATGAAGAATTTTATAAACATAAGGCAGCCGTTAAAGAATAGAATTCATCATTGCTTTCTGATGCATCTTCTTGTCCTCCACATTTCCATGGACACGAAGAAACGAAATATTTTCCTTCAATTACTAAGTCAATGTAGAAGAACAACAAAAAATAGAAAACTAAAAAACATTAAAAACGTTACTCTTTTCTTCTGGATGATACTGCTAGCTCCAATGTTTTCAGCTTCACCAATGCATATCCATGGAAGTAACACTATTTAGTAGATTGTTTTTCCTAATTTTCTTCATTCTAACCTAACCATTTCTTTTTATTTCTAAAGGAAGCTTTCAGTATTCACTCACTAACAAGCAAGATTCAATGGATTCTGTTCTAAATTTTGGACAAGATTATAGTGATAATCAAGTTAAGATACTTCTCCAGTTTTGTAGATCTCTCATGCCTTTTGAGAGAAAACTCATTTCTCTTTCGTCCTCTCACACAAACTAAAACTTTTTATCTCTAAATCACTAAGAACAATAAGGAGACACACTATCTCCTTCTAAATCTTGATAAAAACAAAAATAAGATTAACTCTTCTTTTTCTTTCTATAAAGCTTAGAATGAAAAATTGAAGAAGGAAGAAGAACATGGACACCGAGTGGAAGGATATTTTTAACAAAGGAAAATTTGTCATTTTAGGACGATGAGGAGGGATAAAATTGAAAGTTGGAAATTTCTAAAGCAATAGAGCTTATGTGACTCGTGCATGATCGCTAATCAATCATTTGTGTCGAGCATGTGAGCATCGTGTGCGATTTAAACAGCTTATTGACTGACTCTAAAAGCAGCACACTGTTTCTAGGATGGTAAGTCCAAATAACCCTATAAAGGGTATTTTGGTCACATAGTTCAAAGCTTAACTGATAATTGACGGAATTTAACAACGCAAGGGCGTGCCGAACTATCAATGAAAAAGGGGGTAAGTACAAGTGCGTTATTTCCAAGGGGTGAGTTCAAATAACCCTAAATTTAATGTCTATTTATTTAAGTATTTAAATTATCAGGCAACTATATCAAAAACTACATGATTAATGTCTATTCATTTATATAAATGTATACTAATTTGGCCATGCCCGAAAAAACTCCCCAAGAAACGAGTTCTCTTGATAGAACCAAGGAAGTTTGGCAACCTGGCCTCTGTTATCTTAAGCTACTCATGAAAGTTTATTTGAACTTCTCTTAAAAATGCCCAATATTCTTTTGATAGGTCTTCCCTTGATGAGAATGAGGCATTTTTGACAACTGCAGATTCTGCAATTAAGTTGGTTTTGAACTCAACAAAACATGTACCTGGGTGGAAGGGTATTGAGTATAAAGCTTCATTCCCAGTTCAAAAACCCCCTGGTGCAAATTTTTACCCTCCAGATATGGGTAAAAAGGTAAACGTGGAAAACTTTACTTGTGTAGGTCCCACATATTATATTGTTGGTTATGAGACTTTCTTTGGTCCACGTGGGACTATTCTCACTCGCCCATCCATTGGTCTATGTGAGACTATTCTAACATGCCCCCTCAGTTGTGGGGTTCTTCGAGCTCAGCACATTTGTTTTTGATGGCTGACGTGAAGCACATGTGCCTATTGAACCTCTTTGCCTAGCTCTGATGACATATTACGTTTGTGGGTGTCCAAGACAAAACCAATTGACAATGCGTGGAGAGACCCTAGATATTTTAGTGTTGAGTGGAGAGTACCCGTGGTCGACATGAACTATTCTCTCACTATATATGTTTGTATTTTGTCACAGGAATTTGAATTATGGAAGAGCAATTTAAGTGATGATCAACAAGAAGCTGCAACTGGGTTCTTCACTATTATTAAGAGGCAATCATTGTCTGAAAATGCAAGTGATAGTAGTGATGAGGTTCTTGGGTCTAACCATGATCTTTATATTGTACCATTTTCTGAAGAGTACAAACCATTTCTTACAAAAGCTTCTGAATTGCTACATAAAGCAGGGGATTTGACGGATTGTCCCAGGTTAGGTTTTCAGAAAGAACTTTAAGATTAAGTTATAAAAGATATAATATACTTAATTATGTGGATTTTGTGGAACCTAACAATCTACTGTCTTTACAGTTTGAAGAGGTTGCTGAAAACCAAATCTGATGCTTTTCTTTCGAATGACTATTACGAGTCTGACATAGCTTGGATGGAGTTGGTGAGAATATTTCGTATTCATGTGAATCTTCTTAGTTTTCGGATGCAAGCTAATACGTGAAAGCGAACAATGAATATCAATTCGTAGATATAATTGTCTTCTTCATTCGGTATTTCCATTACTTACTGATTATTATGTCATCTCATAACTGATTTTTTGTTCGTTTGATTTCGTATAGGACTCCAAATTGGATGTTACTATTGGGCCTTATGAAACATATGAAGATGCACTTTTTGGATATAAGGTATAGCTTACGTACGAATTCCTATCTTTCTAAATGAGGATCAACTACTTTTACTCCTTTCTGTTCAATATGATGATTCAAACGAAAACCCATTTTGAAGATGATGTTAGAAACCCATTTTGAAGTGAATATTTTGATGCTAATTTGCTATTTTCTTTTGCTTCACATAATTTTGCTTGCGGAATTCTAATGAAGATGATTAAACATATCTATGATCGTAATATCGTCTTAATCTAGTTTTGAATTTATTATTTTTACGATGTTTTGGTAGGCTACTTTTGAAACATTCATTGGAATTCGAGATGATGAATCAACTGCTCAACTTAAACTCTTTGGTGATCAATTGCAGGTATATATAACTTCATTTGAATCCACTTTCCATGATTTTGTACGTATAGTTCATCTGACATGAAAGAATTTGAACAGGTTTTGGAACAAAATCTTCCATTAGATGATATATACAAATCAAAGGATGTGGTTGCTGCTCCTATTCGTGTAATTCGGCTTCTTTACAATTCAGGGGTTAGTTTCGATTTATCATACCCAAAATAATTTTAGATGAGGACCGGGACACACAACCCATCGGAACTTTAAAATTTTATAGATAACTTAGTTTCCACCTATGTGACATATATTCCTTTTTAACATTTTTCACCGAGTCGAATACGAAAATAATCATCTCTATTTAGGCCTATTATCCTTATGACCCATCTTAGAGAAACTTCTAGGTTTCTAACTCTGTAACTAATCTCAATGGCCATAAATCGGAGATTTCGTATGTGCATCTAGTGCTGACCTGCATAAATTTTGTTAGATCCATAAAATACCACTCTAGGTTAAATGATTCCTGATATTGTAAAAGTGGTTGGTCCAAAAAGTAATATACTACAAGTATTAATAAACAAAATTAGGATCTAATAACTAAGGGAAAAAGAACGTGTACGGTTGTATCTCCATTTTGGGTTGTCATACCTGAAATCCTGTATCGGTGTCTCATTCGGATACCTATACTGATACCCACGTTCCATAGGTTTTTCTCTGAAGGTAAAACATGTACATTGTAATATTTGATGTTGATAAATTGGACTGTGGTGTCAGGATGTGAGGGGCCCACAGATTGTTGCTTTCAATTTGCCAAATGATGAACGTATAGTAAATGAACGTGGAACGTCGATGGTCATGCTTAAGAATGTCTCAGAGGCCAAGTAGTTCTTCTTCTTTCTCTTGTGCCCCCTTTTACTAGATCGATTCAGCAATTGACTATGGAAACTAATCTCTACGAGTTGTTTGTCCTTACTAGGTTCAAGCATATTCTTCAACCTATTGCTGCAGTATGTATAACCCACGAGCAAATGAAACTTGTCGATTTTGATTCTTTCTTCACTCATACAATTTGTCATGAGTGTTGCCATGGGATTGGACCTCATACTATAACACTTCCAAATGGTCAGAAGTCCACAGTGAGACTGGTGAGGATAACCTATTATTTGTTTCTCCCTCAACATTTTAGTTGCTCCTATCTTGTTTGTATCATTAAATAGAGTTATGATTTGACTCCCTTGATCATATGATAAAGGAACTTCAAGAACTCCACTCATCCTTGGAAGAAGCAAAAGCAGATATCGTCGGCCTTTGGGCACTAAAATTTCTCATCAACCAGGTCCGTGAAATTTAATCCCGTTAACTACTCAAGTGTAAGAAAGTTACTATACACTTGTATCACAAGGATACTCCATTTAGTAGTTTTGTCGTGTCGGGTACAGATACTCACACTTTTAGGGTACTTGCAGTCAAGTCACTTCAGTGGCTAAATATTGGTTTACTTCACAGAATCGTTTTGATACTATTCTAGGTTAATGTCATTTTATATGATGTAACTATGTAAATACGCAATAATGTCATTTTGATTCGTTTCGTCAACTTGTTTCACAGGAGTTGCTTCCAAAGAGCTTGAAAAAGTCTATGTACGTTTCATTTCTAGCGGGTTGCTTCCGATCAATACGTTTCGGATTAGAAGAGGCCCATGGGTAACTAGTTTCTTTCATCAAGTTTACTGCACCAATTAGCTTTAAATCTGAAACTGACAATTCTTAATGAAATCAGAAAAGGACAAGCTGTACAATTCAACTGGTTATTCGAGAAAGGAGCCTTTGTTCTACACACAAATGGGATGTTTTCAGTTGATTTCACCAAGGTACAGCTGTTCTTACGTGTTGTAGATCTTCTGTAAGTCTGAAGTGAATTCCAAAACACCCGTAAATTGTTTTATAGGTTGAAGAGGCTGTCGAGAGCCTAAGTAGGGAGATACTAACAATTCAGGCCAAAGGTGATAAAGCTGCAGCTAGTTCACTTCTTCAGACGTATGGTAAAATGACGGATACTCTCAAAACTGCTATCGATAAACTCGAAAGGATTCAGGTAACATCTGTTCTCAATCATGGTCGGCTAGTCCTACTCCATAGTTGTTGTACTAGCCTTTTACAAGGTCAATCGAATAGAAATTGAATATTGTCACATAATTTCTGTTCATTTTAATAACGATTATTAGTTACACTAGAATTCTTAACGAGCCGGTCTGGAATCTTTTCCTTTCTTATTTTCTCTATCTTTATTAGCCCTAGATTCATGTACTTATGTCGGCATTCTGATTCCAGGTACCTGTGGATATTGCACCCATTTTCGATACTGCTGACAAGATAATGTCTAAAAACCGCACTTGATGTCACCTTGTTTACTTCTTTCTCTAGTAAACTGAAGTCTTCGCTGTACCAGAGATGGATTCGGCTATGGAATATGTAATTTTTGTTTCCTGCTTACATGCTAGGATGAAGAGGCCAATGAATTTGTGATCTTGAATGAAATATAGCCTAATCGGATAATATCTTGGAAATACATTTTCTTGTCTGTCCATGATTCGGAATGGTAGGAAGATAGAAATGAATTTTGTATCGACCATAATTCGCCCTTAAGAATACAGAATGATATTTTGAAGTTCTTGATGTCGAGTCGGTCTGTTGGCTGCTAGACTCTGGCACCATACTTACATGTCATGTTTCTTCTGATTTAGACATCACCTAGGTCATTTAGCTCATGAGGATCTTGTGCCATTATCTGTTACCGTTTTAGGCACTTCTCGCAACACTCTCTGCAGACGCAGTAGGCAAAAATATATTAGGTAACTTTGGCGGCAGTGTTGCAGGCACTTCTAGAGGTGCTGTTGCAAACGTTATGGTAACGCATTTTGGGAACTATCAGTAATTCCGGTGACAAATTTATTCGCTTGCGCTTTGGTTGACGTTTATGGTGCCACTTTCTATGACTTTTGGCAATCATTAATTGGTCGATTGTTAATGGAAATTTTAACAAAGCGTAAGCGTAAGTTGAAGTTATGGTATAAGACTTGCAAAAGTATCATTCTCACTGTTCCCAAAAGCACCGTAGAAAATTTCACAAGTGTCGCACAAATATCTGCTAAAGCCTCGCTACAACATAAAAAATGTTAAAAACAATTAGTAATCCAATCATCGCTTGATTAGTGACACCCATGAATGGATTAAGGTGAGAGGATCCCGACAAACACCATGTGCGTGAAAAAACCAACTTGCTTGCGCACACTTCGAAGCCATCTACAAGGGCCTAGGTTCTGTGAGGACTGAGGAGAGGTGATCGATTTTTGTATGAGACTCCCGTCAAGGAATGGTTGGTGAGGTTTACGGAACGGCTTGCAACACTATGGCGCGTCGATCGTCGTGGTCACTGCATGGGTAGCCCAAGGAAGACCAAGAAAAATGAAACTAGAACACAAAAAGAATGAAAAAAAAAAAGCAATTTTGTTGAGAGTGGGATTTGAACCCACGCCCTTTCGGACCAGAACCTTAATCTGGCGCCTTAGACCAACTCGGCCATCTCAACTCAATTGCTAACTAAACCCTAACTCAATTATAATAATCGAAGAACCAGTCGTTAAAGTTTGTAAAACACTGAAGTTCACAACTTTCTCTTCCATCTCCAAAAACCCTTTCTTCTTTTCATAATAATGGCTGTGGAAATGGAGATTACAGACAATTTGCAAATCCACAGATTCCCACAATCAAAATATATTGATGCCATTAGATGGATACCTCCTCTTTCAGCATTTGATAGATATCTCTCTCTAGCACTTCACGACCCTGATTCTAATTCTTCTTCAATTGAAATCCACTCTCTTAATCTCTCAAACAAACCTAATCTTCAACTCCAATCTTCATGGACTTCTTCCTCTAGAATTTCTTCTCTAAGGGTATCTCAAAATCCTGCTAAAACCCTAATTTCTGCATCAACATTTGATGGGTCTCTTCATTTCTTATTTGCTAACCCAGTTAAAGTCTCTCTTGAATCTCAACTTTCAATTTCTGAAAAGGGTTTTCATATTGGACCCATTTCAGGAATTGATTTGTTGTCTAATGGGTCTGAATGTGTTACTGTTGGGGAAGATGGGAGAGTTAATTTGGTTAATGTTGGAGATTCTAGGTTAAACTATAGAAGAGTTTATGATAGTCAAGGACTTGTTTCTTATACAGCAGCTAAATGGGCTTCACCTTCTGAGTTTGTTACTGGAGGATTAGGGTTTAGTCTTCAATGGTGGGATCAGAGAAAACCAGGTGGAGTAGTTTCTCAGTTCAAGAGTAATTGGTAATATAAACATTTCTTTCTCACTCTTCATTCCAATTACTGAACTTTTGATCTTTGTTCATTTGATGACAATTGGTATATATAGGGTTTAGGGTTTAATGATCAGTAAACAATTCCATCTTTTACAAACTTGGGAAAATTTTCACAAGCTCTTTCAGTAAATGTACTTGCTATATATAATGTATGTGTGGTTTGGTACTTCCAAAAGATAATTAATTCCTTCATATTTTGTTTAATTTCGATTTCTATTTCGAAGTTTCTGACAGTTGGAATGTTTCAGGGATCATGGAAATACGTCTGGAATTGTACACTCTATCGATATCCATCCTTCACGAAAGCATGTTTGTGTGGTAATATGGCTTCTCCATCTCTCTGATTAACTTGCAATAGTTTCAATAACTAGTGGGTACAAACTTCAATTAGGATATAGATGTGTTAATGTGGAAATTACAGATATCTTCATTACATTGGATCTCTTATAGGACTAGAACCTCCACTTTGACGGAACTCTTAGGGAAAATACTGGTTGAGGTTCCCTTCTATTATCATGTATACTGGTGCACTTCTAGTATTTCTAGCCGTATATGGGTTTCAAACTGAACTGTTATCTTGTTATACATTCATACAATATAGGGTTCTATTGTGATTACGTAACTGTGTTCATAAACTTAGTTTGGCCCAGGACTCGTTCCAGGCTTTAGATTCTCTCCTGAGTTAATCGGTGGAAAACTCTGGCGTATTTTAGTTCTTTTTTGTATATTGTATCAGCGGGTTATTTCGAAGAGAGAGAAATAGAAAAAGAAAGGAAGAGGATAAGAGAAAGAAAGATTCGATTTTTCTCTTCTTCATGAGCTGGTTTTCAAGTTTGGATATGCTCTAGCGAGAAGTTTCAACTCGTAGGAGTTGGGGCTTAGTTTAGTTCCAAATTCGGCTCAGGGTAGTCCAAGCCAGACCATACTTGCAATTAACTTGCGAACATAACTAATCTGCTTCTAACTTAGTAGCTTGTATCGGCACAGGCTAGGGTAGATGCACGATATAAGTACGATATATTAGATATTTTACTCTTCCAGGGGGGATGCACAATATATCAGTGGATTAATTGTGATATTAAGTAAAAAAGTTCCTACCAAGATGACATTTATCTATCTTATTTCAGGCTGGAGGCTCGTCAGGGACTATATTTGCCTGGGACCTGCGATGGCAACAACAACCGATAATTCTGTCCGGGATTGGACTACAGGATGGAACAGTCAATCCACCCGCTGAGAGTGAGATTTGGGAAGTCCAATATGACTGTTTCATGCAGTCTCCAAACACTAACCACTCTTCATCTTCACGGGTTCTTCCTGTTATGATATGTTCAGAAGATGGGGTTCTTGCGTCTGTTGAACAAGGTATCGGGTTTTAATCTGCATTTTCTATAGTGTTCTGGTCTTAAAAAAGAAGTCCTTAATATTTCTTGGCCAATGCGTATAATTCATAACTATCTCGATTGAAGCATCTATAATATGAAGGATAAAAATCTTAAAATAGTGCCAAATTGTCAATGGCCAGAAATCAACAGGTTACCTTTTTTTATTGCAAACAAGCTGATTAGGTTACTTCGTTTAACCTTCGTTAACTTAACTTTCATATCTCCCATTCTTACATGCATATGTTAGTCATTAGTGTAAATACTAGTTTTTAGGATATATAATATGTGTGTGTGAAAAATATATGTGATAGCCCTGTTAAGCAATTAAGTAAAGCCTCTTGACGTTATCGACCTGAAGTTCTCTCACATAATTACCGAATCTTAATTGTTTAGTTGGGTGATTATCGAGAAGGTTCTTACAACACGTTTAATGTAAAATGTTTGAATTTGCAGGTGAAGAACCTATTCATGTTTTAGCAGAACCGTGTGCAATCAACAACTTTGACATTGATCTACAAAATCCATCTGTAAGTTTGAATTCTAAATTTGCATAACCTTGGTTTACCCTCTCACTCTCTCAAATGGTAGTTAAGCTCGATAATATTTTGCAATGCTATAACAGGATGTAGTTTGTAGCTTGGAATGGGAATCGGTAGCATTTATATCAAGGTCGTGAGCCTCAAAATTAGAAATTGGAGCACAGATATTGAAGTCTTGCCAAAACCTATCTTCATTGTTCCCTCTTTAGTCTCAGAGCAGCAGCAGATTATTACAAGAGGAGCAAGAAAGCATTATAGGTTTACGGTCGTTGGCAGAGTTTTCATAATCAAAGAAACAGTTCAAAGTATATCTATTTGAGGTGTTGAGTTTACCTTTTTGTAGTTGATTGAAGTATGGCAGTTAACCAGTAGAAATATTGTGAAAATTTGAAGTTTAATTTGAAAAGAAGTTGTTGAACTATCTTATCTTTTCTATTGCTGGATCGAAGTGCCAAGATGAAATTCCAACTTCGCCAGAAAACATGGAAACACAAGAAAGTGAAAGAAGAGATAAGAGAGAAGAGTAATTTAGGAAGAAACCACTTTAACTGTTGGCGGGAAAGAAATGTAATTTCAAAGGATTACAATTTGGGATTGCTATTCCTGATAATTACATTTTGTCAAGTAGAATTACTGGTCACAAAAATTGGGTGTCTACATTTAAATAGAGATATTTCAAGAGGGACGTCTAGTGTGTCGTTCTTTGGATATTTCATTTGTCGGACAAATCATTTTTAATATATAATCCAATAGAAATGAAGTCGTTATATACTTTCAAAATAACTAGGTGTTTACAAAAATGGGTCCGTGGGTATATGGCCCAAAATAATGTTCAAAAAGGGTTTAGGGTCAAATCTTCCCCAAAAATAGATTTTTAGTCCTTTTGCTCTTGGGACTAAAAACCCTTAATATATATTACATAATTTCTTCCATGTCCTAATCGTTTTCCACGGGATTTTAATCTGTGGGGCCGCACAAAAATTTCAAACGGTTTAATCTACCTTCAATTTTCTCTCTCTTCTTTACAGATTTAATATGGAGATTTATTAGCCAAAAATATGGAGATTTATTAGAAAAAAAAAGATAGAAACAAATCATAATTTCTCTCTCCTCTAAACAGATTTGGAAATCAAATTTTCTCTTTCCTATTATCTGAATCAATCTAGGATCAATTTAACGTGATTTGGGGGTTAATATACAAAACATATATATCACTTTCTCTCACTTAACTTTCAGTTTTGGAAATAGTATATTATTCTGGGAACATTAAAGCAGCATTTGTTTTCGTTTTTACTCATACATAAATTCAAATCGAATACAAATTATGAAACAAATATGTAAATTATGTATTATTTATGACGAATAAACCATCATTAGTCAAGTATACAACGTAATTTATCAAATGTATTTGGATCTTGTTCAGTAAATTACACATAATTTCTATTACACAACACATAATTTCTTTTACATTACACATCGTTTACATTCTGTTACCAAAAAATCGTTTACACTATATTGTCGAAGAGCATATGTAGTCTTGAGCAGGACAAACAACATTTACACTATATTGTCGAAGAGCATATCCAAATGATTTTGCACCACCAGGAAACAAATGACCAACTTCAGTAGCAAATTCCATAAGTAACAACAAAACTGCAAAAAGGAAACATATACATTTGTTAACAAAACAAACAATTTACTAGAAACGACATGTATAATGGAATAAATTATGCATACTGTTTGTTAAACTTCATAATGTGTTAGGAGACAAACATAACGTTAGTTCGAATCACAAGGTCACTGTTATGTGAAAAAATATGTATAATGTGCAATAAATTACATATAATTTTTGGAACATTTATTGTACTATAAACGGCAACTGTTTTGTGAAAAAAATACGCGTAATGTTGAATAAATCATATTTAATTTATGCAGATTTATAAGATGTTTTTGATATTATTTATAAAGTATGTATAATTTGTAACAAAATACATATATTTTACATTCTGTTATGAAAACATCGTACAAAAGACGTCTGCGTTATGTATGTGTTATGTTCAGTAAACATCATGTAATGTCGTGTAAATTATATATCGTTTACATTCTGTTACAACCAAATCGTACTAGATCTACTCTGGATAAAAAATGATATGTAATTTATTGTAAACGATCCGTAATTTATGTTAAATTACATATCGTTTGCATTCAGTTATAACAAATCTTACGAGATCTTCTCTGCATCAAAAGTTGTACGGAAACCTTGATGAAGATTTGAAGAAATGATCTAAAAATCTGTAACCTAAAACTACTAAAAAGTAACAAAATACATAGATACAAACACTTCTTAATCGCATTATCTTCAGTAAAGACGGATTTAACATTAACATAATAAAATCGGCTATGAATCTTAGAGAGAGAAAATACTGAATAATGATGAAGATTTGATTAGATGATACAGAGAGAAATTCGATACTGAATTTGTAAGAATCAGTCATGAAGGATTGTCTCATCAAAATATATATCATTCAATAAATTTTTAGAGAGAGAAAGACAAGAATTTCATATTCATTTGAAACAGAATCATTTAAGAAGATGATTGTTAACCTGTTTAACAATATTAAGAAGCTGTTTCTGAATATCTCTAATGAATATTAAACACAAATTTCTTTGCTTTAATGGAAGATTTTCAGTAGATTAAGGTGTAGAGAGATAATCAATTATCATAAAATAAAACAAAATCACAAAAACTAATAACTTGATTAATATTTTACCTGATTAACAATGGTGATTTGATTTCAGCAAATCAAAAGAATACGAATCAAGGTGTCGATTTAATGGAGGATTTACTTTCAAATCAGATGAAGAGAGAGAGAGAGAGAGAGAGAGTGCAGAGACAATAAGGTTTCGGTTAGAAAACTTACTGATTATGAGAAGATCACGGTTTCTTAATATAAAAACGTGATTGGAGAGAGAAACAGGGAGATAAAAATGGAAAATATATTTGGTGATTTTGATCTTATAACTGTTTTTATATTTAAGAAAGGTTAGTATAAGTATTAATATTTAATAGTTATTCTCGGGATTTGTGTTTTCTCTCTAGATTGAACCAAATGGACCAGATATCTATTTGTAATATTATTTTGGTTTTTATACCCTTTATGGGATTAGAGAGGACTAAAAGTCCTATCAGGGCCTATTTTTTGGACCATACACCCAAAAATTCTACAAAAATAATCATTTCGGGAAAATAAACAAATTTAATACATTGGACGAGTGAATATCATTGGACGAATGAATATCATTTTTGTTATAGGATGATGCTGAACAGCTTTTTCGGTTGCTAGTTATACTGTCCGTTTTGACACTTTTGGACCTTATGAGGAACACTACACTCGCGAATCGTGCTGATAACGTGTTACAGAATGATATGAACCTGTCTTCTGAGCTACCGGTGACACTGCTCGCTTTGACACTTCTGGACCTCACATGGAGCACCACACCCCGCGAAACGTGCTGATAACGTGTCATAGGATATTGTTTCCTTTGACACTGTCTCATTAGAAAAGGATGCGTAACCTCTTAAGAGAAACACCAAACGCTCTTTACAACATTCTTTATTTTTTCATTGAATCACACAATTAGTTTCGGCTCTCAAGGAAGTTGTATTTTCTTGTCAAAGAAGGAAGTTGTATTTTGACCAGAAGAAGGAGAAGAAAAACAGAACCGAGAGAGTGTCGAAGCAGACAGAAAAAGATGGAGAAGGGAAAGGGCGTTGTGACTCGAAGATGGGCGATTGACTTCACTGAAAACTCAACTCACTCTTCCTCTCGTGACATCCCAGATCCTCTTGGTTACTCTCGACTTTCCCCAGATCAGGTTTCTCTCTAATCTTTTCTTTGAATTTCCGAATCAAACCAGAGATCTGCACGTCAAAGGTTAATTCTTCGTTTGATTGTTTTAGTCAATTTTTTTGTATGTAGGATGAATCGGCTGTCAGTCGCCAGAAAAACGCCGAAGCAAATTGGAAATCTCAGGTACTATAAAGTTTTTTATTTGGTTTAAGATTTAAGAATTAGGGTTTCATACTTATCGTGTGCTGAATAGCTGAAAGGGTTTCGAAGATAAAAATTTTATGAGCTTGTGAATGATTCTGGTGATCAAGGTTTATAATACTTGATGATATATGATCTAGTAGATACTGAATTTTTGGTTAATTGAATAACCCAAAACCATCCAACTCAAACATTTCTTCAAAAATTTCAAAATACTATTTGGATAGTAATACTACAAAAATGAGACCAAAGGTGTTAAGTGTGTGGTCATCCAACTCAAAACCAATTGGCAATGAGTGGAGAGAACCTATACATTATATTCTTGGTTGCTAGTTACCCCTTCTCCCATGTGGGACTATTCTCACACACCCCCTCACGTAAGGCCTGGTTAGCCTAACACGACTTTTTTTTGTTTCGAGTAACGTGGGCCGTGGGGCACGTGTGATTTTTAAGCCTATCACGTGTCGGCCTAGCTCTGATACCATGTTAAGTTTGTGGTCATCCAACTCAAAACCAATTTTTCTGAGAATCATCCGGTATTTGTGATTAATCATGACCCGATTATCACATAATCGTGAATTTTTCATCACAAATACTTGATGAAATGGTTTATTAGGAGGACGTTTTAAGATTGTGCTTAAAAAAAGTATCCTTTGTGTTATGTGAGAAGTTTTATGTCTATTTCTAATTAGCTTAATCAGTTTGTTTGCCTTCACTTTGGGTTTTGTTCTTTTAAGTTTCACAAGCTAATATCAATTTCTTCTTTTTCATCAATAGAAAGCTTGGGAAGTGGCCCAAGCTCCTTTCAAGAATTTGCTTATGATGGGCTTCATGATGTGGATGGCTGGAAGTACTGTTCATTTATTTAGTATTGGTATCACATTTTCAGCACTTTGGCAGCCTCTTAGTGCTCTTCAAGGTGTCGGGAAGGGTATGGATTAGGCTATTGCTACTTTAGTTTCTGTTATCCTTGTTGTTATATTCTGAGTTCCACGTTTCTTCGTGACTATTATGCTATTTGTCTTCTAAGAGCTCGGTTGGCTGTTTTTCTAGTTTTAAACAATCGACTTTCTTGTAAGGGAGATGAAGGGTTTATACCTTTTCTGAATCTAGACTCTTAAGCAGCTATAGATGCTCATAGGTTCAAATCTGAAAGGAAAAAGATTAGTATCCTATGTTTTGGAGAACTTATGTTGTATTTCCAATCCAAATGCTGTCTTTTTGTTAGTTACCACAAAACATCTTATAGTCATGTAAAGAACAAGAAATAGTTTAAGCTCTATTGTTGTCTTTACATCTTTTCCTTTATTTCCATGTGGTGTGGTGTATTTGGAGCTTCTTTGTGTCATCTGGTATACAATGTGGGAAATGATTAAGCCTCAAAAAATAGGTTGAGATTCTTGAGAAGTAAGACTACATGTGGTGGTCCAGAAGTCTAGAAACAAAGAAACCTGAAAACATAAGAAGGTAGTGTGTGAAAGTAACGAGCGAACTTCAAGCTTCAAGGGACTTATACTTTATTCGAGTAGAGGAAAAGATTGGTCTAGGCGTTTCTCTCAAAGA
The DNA here is from genome assembly GCF_041429995.1 of Eschscholzia californica. Taxonomy (NCBI): domain Eukaryota; kingdom Viridiplantae; phylum Streptophyta; class Magnoliopsida; order Ranunculales; family Papaveraceae; genus Eschscholzia; species Eschscholzia californica. Next base: position 13,906,076 of record NW_028238472.1, on the reverse strand, counting down.
AACTTCACGTAGAACTGCGAGTAATCCATACTTTGTATCTTTTGCAGCTTGTCATCAATATTTTTTATTCTCAGCTGATTGTTTTTAAGCTCCTATAATTGTTATAGCCTTGTACAGTTAATGTTTTTCTCTAAATTCATTTCTTGTGTAGAAAATTTCAGTTTTCGGTCTTACCCTTAAGAAACTTACTGTTCTATTGCAGTTTTTGAACCTTACAAGGACTCCAAAGTGGATATCTTGGCGCCTAAACTACTCTTCATTGCACTGAATTTGGCTGGCCTGTTACTTGGTGTCTGGAAGGTATACAGATTTTAACATGTTATTTGTTGTATTACTCTTTGTTTTTCATGTCATCATATGCTTCTTAGTGCTCTTCTAGATCCTTATATGAAAAAACGACACCTTGACAGCTCAACACATTGGGCTTGCTCCCGACTCATGCGTCAGATTGGGTTTCATCATTACCCCCTGCACAGGTACAATTTCTTATACTGAACTGCATGATTGTAGCATATTTGTTTGTAGTGCTTTTGTTTCTTCTTCTGGTTATAATTCATATAGTTCTGGTACAATTGCCTTTTAACTATTATTGACGTCAAGAAGTCTATGCAAACTTGAACGACACCTATAGAAATTTTAAATCTCACTCAGTGGCAGAGCCATTGGTGTGCTGACCCGAGCTGCAGCCCAGGTATTCCCACCAATATTCTTAAAATTTGTATACCTTCTTCAAACAAAGAAGGCCCGAGGTCAGCTCCTTTGGTAGGACGCTACGGACTACTTATATCAAACATAAGGTCAGGGGTTTGATCCCCAACTCCATCCTTTACTTTTTCTCTGGAATGATATACTTTCAATAAAGCCCCTTTTCAATCTATTCAAAGAAGTCTAGTTACAGATAAATGTAAAAAAGCCTTAATGTTTGTTTTAACCTTTACCATCCTTACAAATAATGAAAAAAAGTTTCGTCGACTTCAGTCAGCACGTCTTTGTGTACTGCCTCTGATCTAACTGTATGTAAGTTACTAAGTTAGCACTGTTGGGTATCTGATGAAAATTGGTCAAAGCACACCAATCCATTTTTTTTTCTTTTTCTCTACTTTGTTTACTCGTAGGTTTCTAGGGATTTAGTTCACTAGAATTTCTTAGAGAGTTCTTGTGTATATCTTTTTGAAATTCATTAGTGGAGTATTTATATTGGTTTGAATATTTCTTCTCTGTCATCACATGTAAATTATAATCCTTCCTTCTAGCTTCTGCCAACCCATTTACATGATCTTTCTGGGTTGAGTCGCAATGCATACAAATTATTATTTTTTGTCTGTTTGAGAATATATCTATTGAATCGCAAGTCTTAAGAAAACAAATTCATACTTTCTTGTGATTGTCTGATTGAAAAATAGGTCTTGCCGTTAAAATCTGCATAAAGAACATGTTTTTTTTTCGGCGTCGTGTCTTATGTGTCATCACATGTAAATTATAATCCTTCCTTCTAGCTTCTGCCAACCCATTTACATGATCTTTCTGGGTTGAGTCGCAATGCATACAATTTTTTTTTATTTTTTTTTTTTTCTGTTCGAGAATATATCTATTGAATCACAAGTCTTACGAAAACAAATTCATACTTTCTCGTGATTGTCTAATTAAAAAATAGCTCTGCCGTTAAGATCTGCATAAGGAACATGTGTTTTTTTGTTTTGTGTCTTATGTCGTTGATGCTAAAGATGAGGAACAAACATACAGAAAATTAAGTTATAAGTTTTGTGATCTACTGGTCAAGAAATTAGGTTGCTCAGTTGTGCATTTCATTCTCTCTGTACATAACAAAGAAATTGAATTTAGTTTTCTCAAGGGGTTTTCTCGTTTTTTTCTTTTTTTCTTGTAGGAGGTTGAGTACTCTGGTGGCGGAATTCCTTCATTCCGTTAAGGAAGATGTTGAAGTCAATTGATTAGTGTTAATAGGAGTTCAACTGAAGTAATATTACTTGTAGAGAACGAAAGCCATGGATGGTTGGGGAGGTTCTTGTTTGTACATGTATCTTCAGATCTGCTAATGCTTCTTGTTTGATTGTCTTGAGTTCTTTAGAAGAAGAGGAAACTAAAGTTTGGTTGCCTTTCTTTTCTAGGCGATCAATTTGTTAGGTTTGCTTCTTTTGACATGGTTGGATTATATATATATTAATGAAACTAATATGTACGGTTTCCACTCTAGTTTTTTTTTCTTTTGACATGGTTGGATTATATATATTAATGAAACTAATATGTACGATTTCCACTCTAGTTGCTATCATCATATTATTGCGATCAAGATAACAATATATCTTTTTTTTTTGTTGAAAGGGATAATTATATCAAGGCAATATCATATTATATCTTTTTTTTGTTGAAAGGAATTATTATATCAACGAAGTAAAATACAGTTACAACAGAGGCAACCTAGGTGGAAAAATCTCTTTTGCCACTACATGATATGATGCAACATTTTTTCAAATCTTCCCACTACATGATATGATGCAACATTCTTTCAACAACAAAAAAAATAATCTTATTTTCTCCTTTTCTAGAAAGGTTCTCTTTTTTCGTTACCGGTAAAGGTTTAACTCTCTCTCCTCCATCTCATCACCTTTCTCTGCCACGTCATCTCTTTTGCCACCTCATCATCTTCTGCGATAAAGTCGTCGGCTGGTCAAAATTTTCGACGACCTTAATACTTAATTTTTTTTCTCACTTCACCTCACCTTTCTCTTCCCCGACGAAGGTTGCCGGTCGAGAAATTTTTCTGTCAATGACCTTCAAACATAAATATCCTCTCTCTAAACACTTTGGCGAAGGGATTTACCTTTGCGGGAGGTCTGGTTCAGATCTGTTGAACCAGACGTTCGAAGGTTTAAGGTTTCCCTTCGCGGGAGTGTTTAGAGAGGAGAGAATTTTTTTTTTATGTTTGAAGGTCGCCGACCGGGAAAATTTTCGGCCGACGACTATCGCTGGAGAAGAGAGAGGTGAGGTGGAGAGACAGATTTTTTATTAAGTATGAAGGTCGCCGAAAATTTTGACGGGCGACGACTTTATCGGGGAAGATGATGAGGTGGCGAGAGAGATATGTGACAGAGAGAGGTGATGAGATGGAGGAAAGAGAGTTATAATATTGAACGGTAACGAAAAATGAGCTATTTAGGTATTTTTGATGAAATAGGGGGCTGCGGGAAGCTAGTCGTAGAGTAGGGGGCCTTGAGGAATAACCCCGTTCTTGATATTAATTGAAGTACTTCAAAATAAAATAAGTCTTTTTTAAAAGGGTCCATGGGTTTTAAGTCCAAAATAAAGTTCAAAAAGGGTTTAAGGTCCAATCTTCTCAGAAAATGAGTTTTTAGTCCTTTTCCGTTTTGAAGAAACATTGTTGATACATAATGTGTTATGTATGACACGTATAAAGAAAAATGAAATAAAGTATGAAAAAAATGAAATAAAGTATGAAACTTTAACAATAAATAACAGGTAATTTATGAAACAAAACAAGAATCGATAAACAGAAAAACACTGTAACCTTAACATATAAACATACTTTAACTAAGTTGGACTAAATATCCATTATAATTATTATTTTGGCTTAAAATCCTATATTAATAATAGGGTGGACTAAATGTGTGTTTAGGGTCAGATTTTTGGACTAGAAACCCAAAATTTATTTTAAAATATAGAAGGGCTTTTAGCTTACGTACTCGGGTATATTTGGTAATTCAGTAATTGCATTTGTATCTTTTGACTGACTGTATGTGGCAAAATACTAGTGCTATGTTCAGTATAAGAAAATTAAAATCATAATTTAAACAATCTACATTAAAAAAAAAAACAAATCTCCCCTTCACTAAACTCAACACCGAAATATAGTATTACAATTACTAAAATAACTTATCAGATCGTTGTTTTTTATAATCATGTTCCTTTTTTCAGTACGTCAAACTAAGGGTGACCAGCGGCCTAAGTCAAGCCAATCGTCAACCGATTTCTTTCGACCTGCTTCGGTTTGACTCGATTGAGTTTCGTTAATTGGTGTGGTCGAACTCAATTAACCAAATCAAACATGAGAAAGAAACTGAACTTAAGCAAGAAGAATGAAAGTAAAAACAAATACTCTTTAAACAATTATAATTTGAATACCTAAAAAAAACTATTTTTTAGTTTACGATCCATATGAGGTAATGAATGATTTATAGGATTATATACTTTACTTATATATATACATAAATTATATATATTATACACACATTTACATATATATGAGTTATTTAGTGATTAGACCCCATCTCTTCTTTTTGCGTCAGAAGCTCGTTAAGTAGCGCGTGTGCCACTCGCGTGTGTTTTTCTGACGAAATTGTCCTCCTCAGAACTGTTGGATTATTTAGTGATTAGACCCCATTTATTATCAAAATTAGGGGTTCACCCCGAAATAAAAATTATCATGTCATTATTCGCCGAGGAATAGGTTTGATGACCAAATAGTATAACTCCCTTATCCTTTGTTGTTTGTGCAATTGTTTACTTTCATAATTGTTTTTAAGACTCTTTAGATTTCCATCGTAACAAAATGGAACAAAAATATAATCACACATTCAAACTTTACTTGCATACATTCAAACTTTACTTGTGTATGTATAAGACTTGTGTACTGCGACGGATTTACCGCACCAACTCTACGCATAGATTCCAGAGTGAAGTACAATTAGAACAAAATTTTGTTCCAAACTAGGGTTTGGCGAAATCACTCAAAACTCACATAGATCTTCTAACGGGTTTCTCGATCAATCGATTTGGTTCCATCAAGAAAGGGTACGCATTAACGCCTATGTTATATGCGTGCAAGGTAGATATAAGTCTACATCCTCCAGGAAGGTATTAATGAACTGTTCATACCTATCATTTAAGTTTAACTTACAAGGATAGAAAAAGGAAACAAAATAGCAACTCAGACACCTATACCTATATCATTGTTCATACTACCGTAACTTGTGATGCATTTGAATCTTCTATACTAGATATGCCGAAAATGAGAAACACTTGGAAGTGAAAATTAATGATATCTGCTCATGTCTTCTGGTCTTTGCATTGTATTGTCATCATATGCAGGCTCTGAAAGTTGCCGGCCATGTCTGGTTGCTATCGAATTTTAACTCTCAAGAAGATGTCACATATCCTAACGATCCAAGAGTACCAATGAAGGTCGATGATTATCTAAAGTTGTTCTTTCGAATAATTGATCTGCCCCGCGACATGATAGATATTGATTGGGGGTGAACCCCTAATATTGATAAATAAATGGGCTCTCATCACTAAATAACTCAATGGTTCTGAGGAGGGCAATTTCGTCAGAAAAACACACGTGAGTGGCACACGCGCTACTTAACGAACTTCTGGCGGAAAAGAAGAAATGAGGGTTAACCCTTGAAACATGATCGTTTTGGGGGCGAACCCCTAATATTGATAAATAAATAGGGTCTAATCACTAAATAAACCCTTATATATATATATATATATATATATATATATATATATATATATATAAATTGGTCGGTTCGTTTGGGCAGTTTTCAAAAGTCCAAGCTGAAACCATATTAAACAATAATCAATTGATTGTTTTTCAGTTGAGCCGAGTCAAACATTGTATGGTGCGGTCTAAAAATCATTCGGTTCGGTTCTCGGTCTGGTTGGTTTGCGGAACGTTGCTCACCCCTAAGTCAAACATTGCCTTACAATTCTTAACAAAAACAACATTTCTAATGAGATAAACTCAATTACTAATTAACCCGGAGGAGTAAAAAGTAAAAAAAACTCAACAAAATCAACCACCACAACTTTTGAAATCCAAAATGCAAGAGCGATACCCACGTTATATGTGGGTCAACAAAATAAAAACTTAACCGAAAATAAGCTAACTTTCTTTACCAGCAACAGACAACACTATAGGAAGTATAAGTCAGCAGCACGAGGGAAGCGTGGACTGGTGATAATAATTGGTGTAACAAACACCACATTTTATCCACATTTCCTGATTGATTCTAAGACAACCCATTTCATCAAATACCCATTTTATTTAGTATCCACCAATTTGGGGGTTTCTGAATAGACAAGACACATTCAAGAACCCTAGTAGTCTAAAACTTTACAGAAAATGAGAAGAAATGCATATATTTTCTTGTTCTTTAATCTATTATTTCTACTGGGTATGCTTCAAAGTGGAATTTCAATCTCAGATGTTAACAATAAGCAAAAGGATCTAGATAGAGTTCATACTCTACCAGGTCAATCATTCAATGTTAGTTTTGCACATTATTCTGGGTATGTTACAGTTAATGAAGATTCAGGAAGAGCTCTTTTTTATTGGCTCTTTGAAGCTGTTGAAGATCCTTCTTCAAAACCTCTAGTTCTTTGGCTTAATGGAGGTAGGTTTGCTTACTTCTTTATTTAACTTATCTTTTACTGGTTGGGTTTATATTCTTATTCTGTTTAATGGGATAATTTAATATCTAGTATGATTTTTTTGGTTTGGGTAACTAACAACTAGAGCAATTGATTTCAATTAAGAGTAGTTTAAGATCATTTGTCAATACCTAAGTGTTCTGGTTTTCTAATATCTATGGGTTTTCCTCAGTTAGTGAAATGGTTTCTGATGTGTTTACAACCTTCTCCCTTTTTATTTCTTTGGGTTAGTTTGGAATGAGCTATGATATCAAGATTAGTCTGAAAATTCTAAACAATTGATGAAGTTGGATATCAACTAATCCATTTTATGTCTTTTTGATAGGGAAAGTCTAAGAGTTACAAATTTGGTTCTTTACTCTATTTCTTCTCTTTTTTATTTTGATGAAGCTTGAGTTTGATTTTTTTTTTAAATTTCTTATCTATGACTTTTCAATTTCCAAAAGAATATTTTTTTTTACAATTATATGAATTGGGTTTACTTCAGTTGCTCTACTTTGTTTTCTTTCAATGTTCTTTTGCGGAGTTTGAGAGCGTCATATAGGTTATAACCTTTCCGATCTTATTTAAGGAAAACATATGAATGATAACAAGTTTTTGTTCACTCTAGTTAATTTCTTGAGGTAAATATACTGATTAGACTTCCAAGCAACAAACTTTAGTATCTATGTCGTTCAATAATCAGTTATGAACTTATTGTTCCTGGTTTCCTATGCGATAAGATTTTTGGTTCTGATTTATGTGATGTTTGTGTAGGGCCTGGCTGTTCTTCTATTGCATACGGGGAGGCAGAAGAAATCGGTCCTTTTCATATTAAGACCGACGGGAAGACCCTTTATGAAAACCCTTATTCTTGGAATCAAGGTAAATGTTACTTCTAGTTTTCAACAATCTAGTGGTAACTTGAACTTAATACGTTTTCTACATCAACCTTCAACTTCACCCAATAATTTTGAATCATACAACTTTGATATGTGAATGCTATTCTTAATACTAAGAATTGCTTGCACCATTGTGCAGTGGCGAATGTGCTATTCCTTGATTCTCCAGTAGGTGTTGGTTACTCCTACTCAAACAATTCCAAAGATTTATTGGACAATGGGGATGAAAGAACTGGTATGCCATTACATGTCTCCTTCATCTCAAATACGTTTTATTGTAACATGAAAATAGAAAACCGGAAGGTATCATCACTAATGGCGTGTGTGTCTCTGTGTTTATTGTGTATTTGTCAGCCAAAGACTCGTTAGCATTTCTATCTAATTGGTTGGAAAGGTTTCCTGAATATAAGGGAAGGGACTTTTACCTCACAGGAGAGAGCTATGCAGGTGCGGAACGACTTTTCTCGTCACTCTTGTTTCAAAGATCAAAATACATGCTTTTTCACCGTTTGTCTTTATGCATGTTAAAATAGTCAGAGCGGAGCCAAATCTAGATTTTTCTATTGATAAATAGATCTAAAATAAAAGGTTCAATACTTCTTCCTAGTCGAATGTGAATGCTTGTATCTAATACTCATACTCGTAGTTTGTATGTACATTTTGTGTACCACAGGGTTGTGTTTGGCTCATAAAATGGAGCTCCAAGTTCATGTTAATTGTGTACTTACCTATTTTTGTCTATTAAAACTTGAATATTTTTTCCAGGACACTACGTTCCTCAACTCGCAGAAGCCATTGTGAAGCACAATAAGCTTACAGGGGATAAATCAATCAATCTAGAAGGATATATGGTGAGGGTTTTTTTTTGGAGTATTTGGAACATGTGGCCTTCCTTTTTCAAGACTAACGTGTTTGTAATATAAAATGCAGGTTGGGAATGCACTGACTGATGATTACCACGATCATTTGGGTGTTTTCCAATTTATGTGGTCGGCTGGTTTGATCTCTGACCAAACCTTCAAGCTTCTAAATGTTGATTGCGACTTCCAATCATTTATTCACACTTCATCAAAGTGCGAAAAGATTCTTGATGTTGCAAGCAAGGAGCTAGGAAATATTGACTCATACAGCATATTCACCCCTTCTTGCACCAGCAATGGTCAATTTTCAAATAGTCTAAGGAGAAGATTTTATGTAAGTGTCAATGTTTTTCTCAGATGTATGTGTATTCCTATATCATTTGAACTCATACTCCATGCACCTATTCTCGTCCTCGACGTTATCCTATGATAGTTGGTTGTCTGACCACAAAATCCTGGTGACTCGGGTTTTCCGTCATCCTAAACCATATTTCTTGAGGTTTTACTTTGACATTGATTTAGTATTTGGCTCATGTCTTACGCAAGTACTCCACCCTGTTTCTACACAACCTCACTGCTTGTTTAGCAATCTGGTTTTATAGCAAGACCACCTTAGGACTAAAAGTGTCCCTGTTTCCTTTTCTTTTAGGAATCTGAATCTGGTTCATGTATGTTTCTCTTGTTTAATCAGTGTTGCTTGAGTGCTCTAATTGTTTAAAAGAGATGAACCAGTGCGGAAGTAGTCAGCTAACCACTAAAATTTAACATGAAAACCCACTTCAAAGTTTCGATCTTGCCTTGGAGCAAAAAGCATTTGAGAAACTCTAACTCAACAGTCAAAATGCACATGACCAAATTCAAATTCGTAAAGAAACCCACTGCCAAATTCTTGAACTTGACTATCTAGGCTACGAGGTCAAATGCATCATGAACGTGAAGTCCAATGTGACATTTGGTTCTCAAGAGTCAAGAGTCAAAGGCAAACCATTTTACATTCTTTAAGTCTATATTTGTTCAATTAACTGTCATACTTGATTTATCCACATTACAGTACTAACTTATGGCCGTAAAATTTTCAGTCGGTTGCACGGGTGGGCGAAAAGTATGACCCTTGTACGGAGGCTCACTCAACTGTCTATTTCAATTTACCTGAGGTCCAAAAGGCACTTCATGTTAATCCATCTTTCGCACCATCTAAATGGGAGACTTGCAAGTATATCCAGAAACTATCTGTTCCTTTTCTAGACGAACAATCCTTTTTGCCGTTTTTCATGTTACATTTTTTGGGTTTTGCTTTGCAGTGAGGTAATAAATACTCATTGGAAGGACTCACCTAGGTCGATACTACCTGTTTATAAAGAGCTTATAAGTACAGGTCTTCGTATTTGGATGTTTAGGTACTTCATTACTTCTATGATGACTTCATATTGACTAAAATTTTTATCTATTTGGAGAAGTTTATTGTCAGATCCATCAAAGAATCTGATTTCTGTCATTTTAGCCGTTTTCTGATCATGCCTCCTGATTTCTTTCATGTGAGCAGTGGAGATACTGACGCTGTAATCCCAGTTACATCGACGCGGTACAGTATTGACGCCCTAAAGCTTCCAACTGTTTCTCCATGGCGAGCTTGGTATGACGATGGACAGGTAAACCCTAAACCGTGAAAATCCTAAACCCGGCGTTGTGTTGTTGAGTTAAGAAAAATCCGTAGGTAGACTGATCATGAATTTCGTATCGTTAAGGAAGCCTGATTATTGTTGTTTGAAACAGGTGGGAGGATGGATCCAAGAATATGCAGGTTTAACTTTTGTATCAGTAAGAGGAGCAGGACATGAAGTTCCTCTTCACAAACCCAAACTTGCTTTGGTACTAATCAAGGCTTTCTTATCAGGAAATTCGATGCCAAAATTATCAAAAGAGTATGCTGATTCTTGATCTTTATAATTTTATCATTCACTTCTTCTAAGAATTGAAGAAATTGTGTTTTGGTATTGAAAAATAATCGAAGAATCATGATACAAATAATAGAAACTAGTTCAAATGAGAAACTGAGCTTCTATATGTTTGATGCTTATGTGATTTTTATTTAACATGTTGATCATTTAAAGATCACTACTTCATGAACATGTTCTCTGGAAGGAATTGAATTTCAAAATATTAGGTCGAAATGACCAAAATATCTATATTTCTATCCTTACTGAAATTTCCATCAAACCCAAAATTTGATTTAGTTCTCTTAACAATGCCTTGTCAGAGCAATAAATTTCATAATATTTTGGTCAAAATTACTGAGATATTGAAATTTCCACGGAAATTACTGAGATATTGAAATTTCATTCGTGGGTTCTTTTAGTTGACATTGTTTGTTTGGAAGTAGATGTTGAGGTTGATATTCAAGACCCTAATTTACTCTTGAAAGAAAAAGAAAACCGACCCCGGAATAACCTCATTACTAGGGCTTGGCAGGTCATTGATTAACCAAAGTAACATGCTGGCAGCTCGGCCCAGACGGAGGTCTCCGGGCCAATAGGATGGGTGATCAGCTGCGCTAGCCGCCTAGCCCTACTGGGCACGTGTTTGCGGGCTCACTCAGGCCTAATCCTGAATAAAAGAAACGGACGATGATCGAGCTCATACTGAAAGAGATCGGTTTAAGAGGCCGAGACTGGAATACATTAAATATACCCCCTTGACCAAAATAAGGGCGGAGATCATGGAAATATTAATAGAAAAATGTCCTACAACTTCTTCGGCCAAATCCAAACAATAGTGACAAAAAAAAATCGAGTGATCTTTATAAAGTTTGTGGTCATCCAACTCAAAATCAATTGGCAATGAGTGGAGATGAATGATTACTTAAATATTATATTCTTGGTTGCTATCGCCTTCTCCTATGTGGGACTATTCTCACAACCTCCTCACATGTTGCATGTGGGGGTTTTGAACCTAACACGTGTCTTTTTTATTCTTTTCGGGTGGCGTGGAACGTGTGTGACTTTTAAACCTATCATGTGTAGGCCACGTTCTGATACCATGTTAAATTTGTGGTCATCCAACTTAGATGTTACTCGTGAGTGGCGTATGTATAGTCCCACATTAGAATCTACACTCAATCAACTAAAAATATATCTCTAGGTCATCTCCACTCATTGACAATTAATTTTGAATTAGATGATCACTAACTTAACAACCCCACCGTTTGGTGTGCCTTCCATAAGAAATATGAACAGGAAGCTGAGGGCGTCAGTCATGTGAAAGATGTCACTTAAATTCTGGTGTGGGGGAGAAAGCTGAAAAGAGTGTTATAACTAACTCAAGCGCAGGAAAAGACAGGTTTGGATCATGTATACACCCCCAGAAACCCATCTCTGCCCGAGTTCCTAGAAGGTCAGAGAATGACAAGTCCAGAACTGACAAAAGCAGAACTGACCAAGTTCTACCCTCTAGGGTTGAGAGTGGAACCATCTTAATTCTTTTTTTTTTGTTGCAAAGGAACCATCTTAATTATTGTAAGAGGACCATCACCAGGACGGAGCGCAAACAATGCGCTAAAGAAGTATGCTCAAGAGACGAGAGGTCTTTTTGCATAACTTAACGGGAAATTTGGCCAGAACTCCCTAAAAAAATTAAGTTTTGGTTAAAAAAGATTTATCAACTTTTTATAGGCTTCAGCTCTCTATGACATTTTTGTAAATAGTCTAATATAGGAAAAAGACGAAACTGACCTTATTGCAAATGAGATTGGAAACCAGTTTGCAAACGAGATTGCAAAGCTTTGCAAGACAAATCAAATTGCAAAGTAGTGCAAACTAGTTTGCAAAGCTCTACAAACGGGATTGCAAAGTTCTGCAAACCAGATTGCGAAGCAGTGAAAACCAGTTTGCAAAGCTCTGTAAACCATATTGCAAAAGCAGTGCAAACCAGTTTGCAAAGCTTCGCAAGCTAAGATTCTAAGGACAATTTCGGTATTAGAAATGAGAGTGCTTGTAGAATTGTCCTTCAAGACTATTTCCAAACTATATATGGGGCCTAAAATGACAAAAAGATAACTTGTCTTTTTGACAAAAAAAAAAAAACATGAACGGCCCAATTTCCTGTAACAACTTAAAAGGTCAAAAACTGAAACCCCACCTATCATTTTTACCCATGACGATTTGTTCCGAATAGTCACTCCCCATGATGATCCTTTGTAATATCCGCCTCTAAGGCAAACCAGAAGATTCAATGAATTTTACCCATGATAATCTGATCGGAATAGTCACTCCTCATGATGATCCTTTGTAATATCCGCCTCTATGGCAACCTAGAAGATTCAACGAATACAGATCGATAGAGGAATCTGGGATCATGACGAAAGTATGTTTTGACTAGTTGCAAATTGATGCAAAATTCTTGAAGCCATATACGTCACATCTGCTCGGATTAGGGGATAACTAAATCCAAGCTCAAGGTACGATCATGCTCCCTGTTATGATAGGAGAGAATGGGCTACAAAAAGAAACCATGCAAGAGATTATCGTAGTGGAAGTGTCGTTGGCCTACAACGACATTCTGGGACGACGATTCCTGCAATCCTCTGATGTTATATTCTCGATACCTCACTTGATGCTGAAATTCTCAATTCTAAACACTAACCTTGTACGGATAAACAGAAGTGATTAGAAGATAGCTTGAGAACATTACATGATCTCAGTAAAGACATGCGTAAGCGTAATGGTGGTAATGGTTGAGCTTGAGGATGAAACCTCTCCGATAATTAATATAGAATCAACAAAAGAAGTTCAGATGATTGAAGCCGACCAGAACTGAGGAAAAATAGCAGAGACAGAGCTAGAGGTGGATCAAGAGATAACCACCAGACCAGAGATGGTCGAAGCAGGCTCGTGAAGCACAAAAGCCCAAGTAACAAAGACGACTGAGCCAAACATGGCCTTAGGAAATTGTTACCTTTAAGACGTGGAGACGAAGAAAAGAAAAATTGGTGGCCCAATTAGTGCACTGGTTGAGGCCATGAATACGAACCTTGAAGGCTGTGACAAGAGATCAATCTGAAGGCCATGATATGTGAGTACTTTCTTAGATAGAAGCAGAATTTTTTTATCAAAAAGTTAATTTATTAAATTAAAATTTTCGTAGTAATAATACATCATGAGATATAATTCATAAGATGGGATGAAAACCTAACCTGCTACAAAACTTCATGAATATTCATACTGCGATTGAAATGCAGTGATGACTACTCTTGGGGCGAGAGTGCTGACAAAACAAAACTACTAGCATCGAGACAGAAAGGAAAGCCAAGTTGAAGGAGTGTGTCGTCTATATACACAATCATACAAGCATAATAGCACCCATTACTCGCTGTTCTTCTTACCGAAAGCAATGAAATTTACATTTGTATCATCAGATAGTTTCCATGTTCCTGCCAACGGATTGTATACAAACCCTGCAATTTCTTCTACCTGACAAAATCCAAACAGGGAATACTGTTTAGTTTAAAAAGGAAAAACAAAAACAAGTTCATGGAAGATATTGAAATACTTGAAGATTAATTTTCTTGATAAAAGATAGTACTGAAAAAAAGGACAAGAAACAATGGGTAAACAGAGAAAAAATGGAAAAATATAACGGCTATTTAATCACAAATAGGTCAATGAGAAAAGAGCAGTTGTAACAGCCACACGGCCGAAAAACAAAATATTTCAAAAAACGGAAAAAGTGGTATTGGTAGACAAATATTACAGATATAGAAAATCGGTGTAGGATGACGGCGAGTTCTTCTGGTGTGAGGAAACTTGACCATTGGTGTGTACCTTTGGGGAGCTGCAAAAAACCAATTTAGTTGGTTAGAGCGCTTAGCACTTGCCAACCACGAAGTAAAAGAAATTCTTAGCTAAATTTTGCCAACAATAGAAACTATGAATGACAAAATGTGATTACTTGACTGAGAATAACTTGTATCAAGATCTAACTCCATTGAAGACTTCCTAAAATCAGATCTAAAACAAGTCTTGTTCCCGTTCAGACTTCTTGAATCGAATAACTTGTATCAAGATCTAACTCCATAAAGAGAAAAAAGTACACCGAAGAATCATATTAAACTACTAAATAATGCATAAATTTAGATTCAGATGAATGAAGAAATAAACACAACCTTCAAGATAAAAAAGTTCCTGCCCTGGGTCTACCAGAGCATTTCTTCTTATATGATCCATCCCCTATCATTAACTACTAAAGATTCCTACAAGTTTGGGTTGCATAATATTTAATGAGAACTTCTCAAAACATTTGAAATTCAACCGCTGTGTACATGGATGATTTTAGCTCTCAAACTCAAAAATGTAGTTGCAAATTATGATACTTACGATAAGAAATCAAACAGAAGTTCACCCAAGTAGAAATGAGGGAATTTCTTCAGTGACCTATTCTTTCATCCAAGAATTGTCAAAAACCAACTAAGCATGATACCCAACAACGTATTTCTTTTACATGACACTCGAATGGATTTTATCGTGGGAATAAAAGCTGAAAGATAAGATAAGGGAAAAAGGTGAAAAGCCAATACCCAATGGAGTATGTATTCTGCCGTAACAATTGCAGCAGCATATGATCTCATAGTACGGTTAATTGTAGAGATCAAAGTGGCTCCATTAGGAACACATAAAGCTGCCAACGACTTGCAAAACTCAGCAGGGTCTGCTACATGCTCAATAACCTAGTAAAAAAAGATGTAGTATTTGTCGTCTGAAAAATATAATTGGACAAGATCTAACCACATAAAGAAATAGAAAAATGCAAGTAACGGTGAGTCTGTGACGAATGTTTTAAGAATAATATAAAACTTCTTTAACATGGATGCCGGTATGGTTATCAATATCAGATATTGGTTCTGACATGAAAATTTAAAAAGACAACACTCTGCCGTTAACATTTTCTTATCTTGGGTATAATTTTTCTTCGTCCTTTAAGTCTTACTATCTAATCTTTACATATCAGGCAGTATATAGCTTTCTCTCGATCCAACAAAAACAAAGATAATTAGTACAGCAAGGTAGTCGTCCCTTACCCTATCAATCATACCTCTAGAGAAATCACAGCATCAAATGTCCTCTGTTCCTCGACCAATTTTTCTGTTACCACGATTAAATCTGATTATTCAACCATATTTTCTATATTTGTCTAGTGAACTGTATACAAAAGAATGCATGAGTTGATACCACAGACATGTCTATACGCTAGATTAAGATTACTAGCACATGATAGAGTGAAACACTAAATAATGAAACTACATAAATCAATATAAGGTCATATATACCAGCTGTTGTGCAACAATATTCAATTGATGAGGTAGCTGGATCTAATTCCTGTGGAAGTCATAAAATGAAGACCATATGAGAATGTTTTACTACAAATTAGATAAGACCTACCGATTTTTAACAGAGAACGGGTAATTGTTCTGAAATATCCTGAACTTCTAAACCTTAGTCTACAAAGAAGAGGTGCCGGCTCCTGCTCTCCTCTTTCTCTCTCTGTCCCTCCCCTCTATTCCACTGACTTGCTTGTTTGACAGAAAAAGCAGGAGTTTTCTCTTTGTTTTAAACATGGACCCAGTTACCCAGCAAGTCAAATTGCTGAATGATTTGCTAACTCAGATACACAACTGAGCGACTCGGCTGATATGCAAAGTCGAGATAGGCAGGGGTCGGTTCGGCTAGCTCAAGCCCAAGCTGATTTACCAAGGAACTTGACAAAACAAAAATATGCTTAAAAGAAGAAGCTACGCTCTCCTAAAGAAGAAAAACTAATGTGCATCTACAAGTGACAAAAGAGAGCCAGAATGTCGAGAAAACTAATAACCAAAGAAATTTCCATACAGCATGAAGGCTTGCAATCTTGATATTCTTATCAACAGCATCAACACCTGTTACAGAAGCACCCATCCGAGCTAGAGGCTGTAGAATTAAAACATAATAAGAAAAGATCATATTATTATACAAACTATAAATAACAAGCTCCCAAATTATTCTAGTATGCAGTCTTCGTAGCAATACCAAACAACATATCATGAATAGTAAAAGTATGATACAGTTGAAAATTATAATACCTCTGAAAGAATGCCGCCTCCACAGCCAACATCTACAATTTTCAGCCCTTCGAGAGGCCTAGCACAATGTGGATCTTTTCTGAAATAATGGGACTTAATCAAGACGGACTAATAGAAAGACATACAATTACCTAGTGCTCGAGTTACGAAATTATATATCAAGTCCGAGAACTGTCGATTTACTCCTGAATATTTCGGGCAGCTTAGGACTCGGAGAGTCAAGATGGTCTGAGTCCCTACCTAACTGCGTAGCCACTACATAATAGTAGATTGGAATGTGAAGTATAGCATTCATCAAGCAGCAGAGGCTTGAGGTTTGACAGCTTTTGGAAACAATACAAACTTTACTATTACAACTCCTAATGAAGTGTATGTCTATGACAAAAAGACTATCCATCCCATGGGTTATTCAACCTCAATGTCCACAGGGCTTCTAAATATTCTTCGTGAGGGGTGGAAAGATTCTTATGATGATCATGAATTTCTTTACTGGGAAAGAGTTTGGTAGTTGAGTGTGATTCTTTTCTATAACCAGACGTGTACACATGACATGGGAGTCTTAATTCTGCTCGTTTTCATTTTTTGCACATTTTCTTCTCAAGCAAAAAAACGGCTGATTTGCTGTTAGTCTGCCAAGGATGTTTACTATGACAGGTGTAAATCAGGTCACCTAAAAATGGTATTATGACTCCATATGCATAGTCCCATCTACTTTGGGTCAGCAACCTAAATCCTTGTTACCCATTTCAATGCTACTGAATATCCTTTGGCGAGAAAAGCTACCTGAAATGTCGGCAAAGAGCGGAGCGAATGAAAGAGAGCCTTGTTGGGTTCATTAGATGCAGTGGCTTGAATGGTCCATCATAATCCCACCTGTTACATATGATCACATCACCACACATATTGATCATAAGATTAGAAGTATTAAAACCTAAGCAGTTGGGATAGACCGGTCCGCCCGAGTAACACGGGGACCAGCTCAGGCTACCGAGTTTTATTTGTCTATGTATCAGTAATAACAACAATATTCTTCATTAAAAGAGCCATCACAAACCTAAATATCAAACTACTCAAATTTACTAAATCAGAAAATCATGAGTTTCAAAAATTCAACATTTTACAATCAAAATAACCAAATAAGTGGAGATGCATACCAAGTTTCAGCAATGGCGGAGAATTTTGCGAGTTCAAACTCATTCAAAGACGAGGAGACAGGAATTTTATCAACATTAGTTTTACCGGTTGCTTTGATTTTAAGCGCCTGAGTTCCATCCTGATTTGATAATGGAAATGGAGGAACCGGTGAAGGATTGAGTACAGGTGGTTGAGGAATACCTGAATAAAATCTTCTAGTTTGAAAGATCTGATCAGAAGAAACAATTGAAGTTGGGAAATGAGGAGGAAATTCTCGATTAGGGTTTCGAAAAGGTTGAATGGGAGTGTTGTTGCGGAGAGCACGGCACAAATTCAAGAACTTCGACGACATCTCTATTGTTGGAAATTAAAAATACTTGCACAAACAAAGAAGAATAAAGAAGATATTAACTTGAATTGAATACTTGACTTGATTTGATTTGATTTTATTAAAATAAACTACAAAGACTGGTCTATTTATAGACCCAAATTCTACCCACTAACTAAGACCACTAGTAACATGATTCCACTAATTCATCCATTAACCCACTAACTTAATCAACAAAAGAAATTAACTTCCCACTAACTTAATTCTCTAATTACTTAATTAAATAAATATCTTTTGAGTTTATAATTTTAACACTCTCCCTTAAACTCAAACATTATAACACCCATCATGATCTTCGACTTGAAAAATCAATGGACCTTCAATGACTTAATAAAAAATATTAGTCATTTAATCATCAACTTAAAAACTTCATATCAATCTGGCTTTTCATCATACCCTTTAACAACTAATTTGTCTACTTCATCATCTGGTTTGTACTTGGTTTTGAATGACCATTTCAATCCAATTGACTTCTTTTCTGCAGGAAAAGAATTTAGCTCCCAAGTATCACTTTTCTCAATTGGATAAATTTCGTCGTCCATAGCAGAAATACACCCCACATTTTTTACTGCTTCTTTAACAGTGATAGGTTTGGTGTGATTACAATCTGCAAAAGATATAACACTTGAAAAATATTCGTTAGACCCATTATTATCATTGCTTACAACGTAGTCATCAAACCTTGACAAAACTTGAATGTAAGTTGAACTGGGACATAATTCTAAATTTGAATTATCATCAATATTCAGAGAAATAGGTGTAATCTCAATTACTTGAGATTCTGAAGCTACTGTCTCATCATCCGTATCAATTTTTATTTGATGATCTTCTTTAACCGGACAGTCCCAAACTCCATCTTCATCACTTTCTACCGAATAATCATCTAAATCTTCGTCTAAAATTTCATCAGAATCTTCATCCGAATCGTCATCCATTCTGCAAGCCAATAAAAGAATTTCTCCCTCTTCTACATCATCTTCAGCAAAGTTAGCATGCTCTGAATATTTCTTGGAAACTCTACATTCTGACTTATAATGACCTAATTTTTTGCAACGAAAACATCTAACTTTAGATTTGTCATACCTTCCAAATTTTTTTGGTCCTTTACCATGACTCTCTTCACCATTAAAACCACCTTTTTCAAGCAGAGTCACTTTGCTTTGAAAAGCTTGTTCAATAGACCCTGCAGCAGCTCTCTGGTTCATCCTATGTTCATGAGAACATAATGAACTCATCAAACCTTCAACTGACATAGTTGAGAGGTCTTTTCCTTCCTCAATTGCAGCGACAACATAGTCAAAACGACCTGTCAATGATCTCATGATTTTCTCAATAACACGTAGATCAGTTAACTTTTCACCATTAACCCGCAATTGATTAACAATAGACTGAACTCTAGAAAAATAATCAGAAATATTTTCAGAGTTAATCATATTAAGAGATTCGAATTCACCTCGTAAAGTCTGCAACCTTACATTTTTTACCTTCTCATCACCCTTGTAGGATCTTTGCAACAAATCCCACACTTCTTTAGCTGTTTCAGCTCTTGAGATTTTCTCGAAGACAATCTCATCAACAGCTTGATAGAGAAAGAACAATGCCTTCTTATCCTTCTTTCTGTTCTCTCTCAAACTATCCTTTTGGACCTGAGAGAGAGCTTCATGTGCTACCTGATCAACTGGTTCTACATACCCAAATTCGACAACCTCTCAAATTTCCTGGAAGCCAAACAATGCTTTCATTTGGATACACCATTGATCAAAATTTTTCCCACAAAATCGCGGAAGCTGAGGTTGGATTGATCCATTCATTTTGTAATTCGGTTAGTAATCACAAAATAATTCTAGCTCGGATACCAAATGTTGGAAATTAAAAATACTTGCACAAACAAAGAAGAATAAAGAAGATATTAACTTGAATTGAATACTTGACTTGATTTGATTTGATTTTATTAAAATAAACTACAAAGACTGGTCTATTTATAGACCCAAATTCTACCCACTAACTAAGACCACTAGTAACATGATTCCACTAATTCATCCATTAACCCACTAACTTAATCAACAAAAGAAATTAACTTCCCACTAACTTAATTCTCTAATTACTTAATTAAATAAATACCTTTTGAGTTTATAATTTTAACATCTATTTGGGTTTCCTAGAGAAATAGAATAGTGTGGTCACTTGTCAACTGTTTTTTGAAACAGGTTCTTGAAGTAGGAAAGTGATACCTTTTGTCAAAGTTAGATTGTCAGAAAAGCAATGGCAGAAACACTTGTAGATACACAATGCATAATGAATAGGGGTGAAACATTTTTTTTTTGTTGAAACCATAGGGGTGAAACTTACCGAGAAGACTCTTTAAGAAGAAGGGTTGTGATTTACTGTAGAAAATTGGATGGTAGAGATTTATAAATGAAAGTTATGACATGCCAAAAGACCTAACTAATTTGTTATATAGACATGATTCCAGTAACGACCGGTATTTTAAAGTTATTTCTTTTGTTTTTTTTTTTGGAAATTGACTACGATCAACGATAGTCATTACATTTGGCATTGATACATCAAATATGCGATCAGCTCGATAACCGTCTGTAAGAGGGAGGTTTCTTGGAGGCGGTTTAAGATGATGGATGGCGGTTTGGGTTCAATTTGGCAATTTGAGAATTGTGAGAGGCTGTTTTGATTTCAATTTGGCAATTTGTTATAGGCGGTTTAAATGGGTTTCCAATTTCCGATAGGCGGTTTCAATGGATTTCCCAAAATTGGATGCTTGAATTGGGATCTCACCGGCTTACATATTATATAAATAGGGGAGCAAACCAACAATCATCATCATCAACACCAACACAAGCAACAACAACTCTTCTTTAGAGAGAGCTAAAGAGAGAGAGCAAGTGAGAGAGAAATTTTTTGTTCATAGTTTTGAGCGGTGTTTAATTTCTCGGTCGTCGAAGATTTAGTATAGAAGGTTAATTCTATACGGTACCATCTTGGGACGAACTTGCGGGTTGTGTTAGTCGTCTTCATCTATCCTTCAATAAAGATTTCTTGTTCGCCCGAGGACGTAGGCTTTAAAGCCGAACCTCGTTAATTCTGTTCGCATATTTGATTTTGACTTAGTTTTTCGATTAATCTTCATAATCAGATCAATTTCTAGGTAGGTTCGATAGCTTCCGCGACTTTTAGTTATAACAATTGGTACCAGAGCCTTGTTGAGATTGAACTAAGAGAAGATGGGATCGAGAAGTGGTACGGTCAAAACAGGGAAATATGAGATAGAGAAGTTCAACGGGAAAAACGATTTTTCTTATTGGCGGATGCAGATGAAGAATCTGCTAATCTCGCAGAAATTACACAAGACGTTGACGGGAAAGAAACCAGGAGATATGTCAGATGAGGATTGGGAGGAGTTAGATCTCGAAGCACGGGCTACCATTATGTTGTGTCTTGAGAGGGACGTGGCGTTCCTAGTAGACGAAGAAACAACGGCGGCGGGTGTGTGGTTAAAACTAGAAAGCAGTTTCATGACGAAAACTTTAACGAATCGGGTCTACTTAAAATCCAAATTATTCACATGTAGAATGGAAGAGGGTTCTTCTATTCAGGAATATGTGAATAGGTTTGACAGGATTATCTCAGATTTGAAGGATATTGATGTTAAGGTTGAGGATGAGGACCAAGCCCTCATATTGTTACTTTCATTGCCTAAATCCTATGAGAACCTTGTTCAAACTTTGATGCTTGTTGGTGATAGTCTAAGCATGGAAGAGACGAGAAATTCGCTATTAGCGGATGACCTTCGTAAGGTTGCTACTAGCAGTATGGCGTCGGGTGGAGTAGACAAGGAACAAGCACGAGGGTTGTTTGTAACGAGGGGGAGGAGTAATGAAAGGGGAAAGGGAAAGGGCGGAAAATCTAGATCCAAATCTAGAGGCTCTTTCAAGAAAACGTGCTTTAGTTGTGGTGAGCTTGTCCACTTTAAAGCGGCTTGTCCAAAGAGAAAGTTGAAGCAAAAGAACGAAGGCTACAAGGAGAAACAAGAGATGCAAGAGGCGGGATATGTGTCAGAAGAGGCGGACGAATGTTTCTCGGTGACAGAGGTGTCTGAGAAGATCTTCGATAAGTGGATGCTTGATTCAGGGGCGTCACACCATATGTGCCCAAATAGGGAGTGGTTTACTACCTATAGGAGTATAGATGGTGGTACAGTTATACTGGGTGATGATAGTATATGTAAAACTATGGGACACGGAACAATACGTATCAAGATGCACGATGGAATGGTGAGAACATTGACGGACGTAAGACACATACCCGATTTGCGGAAAAATCTAATTTCCCTTGGTGTGTTGGAGCGGAACGGCTGTAAGATAATTATAGAGAATGGCTCCATAAAAGTCGTTAAGGGTTCTTTGGTGGTAATGAGAGGTACTCGTTACGGTAATTTATACAAACTTTTAGGGACAACAATTACGGGAGATGTAGCAGTAGGAATCAGTGGAAGGGATCCAACGGCTAGTACGAGGCTTTGGCATATGCGCCTTGGGCATATGTCAGAAAATGGTCTATCTTTGATGTGCGGGAAAGGCTTGTTGAAGGACATGAAGAAGCCTTGCATGGAGTTTTGTGAGCATTGTGTGTTCGGGAAGGCACACAGGGTGACGTTCTCTACAAGCAAGCACAGGAGCAAAGAGGTGTTAGACTACGTACACACCGATGTCTGGGGACCGGCAAAGTTACCTTCCAAGGGTGGTTCCAGGTATTTTGTTACATTCGTTGATGATCATTCGAGATTTGTCTGGCTTTATTTTCTGAAGCATAAGAATGAGGTATTCAACACATTCCTGGTGTGGAAAGCAATGGTTGAGAACAAAACTGGTCGAAAGCTGAAGACGTTAAGGTCGGATAATGGGACCGAGTACACGGATGGGGCATTCAAGGAGTTTTGTAATCAGGAAGGCATTGTGAGGCACTGGACAGTAGTAAACACACCTCAGCAGAATGGAGTCGCAGAGAGATTGAACCGTACACTACTTGAGAAGGCTAGATGTATGCGCTCCAATTCGGGATTAGGCGTAGAATGGTGGGCAGAATCTGTTGCTATAGCTTGTTATATTGTGAACAGGTCTCCACATTCTTCTTTAGATGGCGGCATACCTTACGAGGTGTGGTCAGGTGAACATGCAGATTACGGGAGACTTAAGGTTTTCGGTTGTACGGCCTATTACCATGTTAAAGGTAACAAACTTGACAATAGAGCAAAGAAGGCAATTTTCTTAGGATATGCTACAAGAGTCAAGGGTTATCGGCTATGGTGTAAGGAAGACAAAAAGTTTGTAATCAGCAGAGATGTGGTGTTTGATGAGTCATCTATTGTAGCTATGGCGAAAGCTACGGTGCCTAATTGTGGTGATGTTGGGTCTACTAAAGCTCAAGTAGTGGAAGTAGAAGCCGAAGACCAACGGGTTTCTAGGAATCATGATCAGGTGGAGCATCAGGATAAAACTCAGGATGAGGAAATTGATGAACCCGATCATGAGGAGGTTCAAGGGGAAGGTACACAAGTTTTACAACAACAGCAGCAGGATGTTTCGGTACACACTAGGCCGAAACGGTTATATAAGCCGGTACAGAGGTTAGGGTCAGACAAACCTCTTAGGCATTACGGGCAGGCAAATGTGGTTGAATATGCACTCTCGGTGGAAGACGACGAGCCGGTCACCTTCAAACAAGCTATTACCGCGGAGGAAAGAGAGAGTTGGTTGGTTGCTATGCAAGAAGAGATGGAGTCTCTCCACAAGAACAAGACATGGGAGGTTGTCCCATTGCCCGAAGGTAAGTCTGTTATTGGTTATAAATGGGTGTACAAGAAGAAAGAGGATTCTTCCCAGATCAAGGGTACAAGGTATAAGGCAAGACTAGTGGCCAAGGGTTATGCACAGAAAGAAGGGGTCGACTACAATGAGATTTTCTCACCGGTCGTGAAACATACTTCTATTCGGGTGCTATTGAGTATTGTTGCTCATAGTGATCTTGAGCTGGAACAACTCGATGTTAAAACTGCCTTCTTGCACGGAGATTTGGAAGAAGAAATTTATATGGCTCAACCTGAGGGATACAAGGTTGAGGGTAAAGAAAATCAAGTATGTCGTTTGAGGAAATCTCTTTACGGATTGAAACAATCCCCTCGCCAATGGTACAAACGATTTGATTTTTTCATGCTAAAGCATGGTTTTCGCAGAAGTGACTATGATTGTTGTGTATACATCAAGAAGCTTCGCGAAGGTGACTTTATTTATTTCCTTTTGTATGTGGATGACATGCTTATTGCTTCTCGAAGCATGGTGGAGATAGATAAGTTGAAATCTCAACTCAGTCAAGAGTTTGAGATGAAAGACATGGGCGCTGCAAAGAAGATACTGGGAATGGAGATTAAGAGTGAGCGGTCAAGTAAGAAACTGTACCTGAGTCAGAAAGGTTACATCGAACGAGTAGTTTCTCGATTTGGGATGCAGAATGCGAAAGCGGTGTCAACACCTTTGGCACCACACTTCAGGCTCTCGGGAAAACAATCTCCCACTACTACGGTGGAGAAGGATCATATGGATCGTATACCGTATGCTAGTGCAGTTGGCAGTTTGATGTACGCTATGGTGTGTACTCGTCCGGACATTTCACAGGCGGTCAGTGTGGTTAGTAGGTTTATGGAAAACCCGGGGAAGACACGTTGGGAAGCTGTGAAGTGGGTCTTGAGGTACTTGAAGGGTACCGTTGATACGGGTTTGTGCTTTGGTGGAGACACATGTCAGGTAAGCGGTTATGTTGACTCGGATTATGCTGGCGATTTAGATAGAAGACGATCTACTACTGGTTATGTATTTAAGGTACATGGTGCTCCAGTTAGTTGGCGATCGATGTTACAATCTACAGTTGCGTTATCTACTACGGAGGCCGAGTATATGGCTATGGCCGAGGGTGTGAAGGAAGCATTGTGGTTGTGGGGTCTTCTGGATGATCTAGGGATTAAGCAAGAGTGCGTGGATGTATGGTGTGATAGTCAAAGTGCGATCCACTTGGCGAAGAATCAGGTTCACCATGCTCGCACTGAGCATATCGATGTCAGGTATCACTTTGTACGAGATGTCATAGAGGAAGGTGATGTTTCTCTCATGAAGGTACACACAGATGAGAATCCCGCGGACATGTTGACTAAAGTGGTGACATGTAGCAAATTTCAGCATTGTCTGGAATTGCTACAAATCGGCTCGTGTTAAGTTGCCCGAAAGGGCGTAATGGCGACAAGGTTTTCTTTATGTGAAGGGTTGGTAGAACTACGGTAGGCTTGATCCTGTAAAAGGGTACGTAGGCAACCATGGTCATATGGTGCAGTCGGATGAAGGTACAAGAAGCAGATATATCTTACAAGGAGTATCTTGATGTTCGTCCAAAATTTGAAGTATATCAAATTGTGTACGAGGTGGAGAATTGTAAGAGGGAGGTTTCTTGGAGGCGGTTTAAGATGATGGATGGCGGTTTGGGTTCAATTTGGCAATTTGAGAATTGTGAGAGGCTGTTTTGATTTCAATTTGTCAATTTGTTATAGGCGGTTTAAATGGGTTTCCAATTTCCGATAGGCGGTTTCAATGGATTTCCCAAAATTGGATGCTTCAATTGGGATCTCACCGGCTTACATATTATATAAATAGGGGAGCAAACCAACAATCATCATCATCAACACCAACACAAGCAACAACAATTCTTCTTTAGAGAGAGCTAAAGAGAGAGAGAGCAAGTGAGAGAGAAATTTTTTGTTCATAGTTTTGAGCGGTGTTTAATTTCTCGGTCGTCGAAGATTTAGTATAGAAGGTTAATTCTATACGGTACCATCTTGGGACGAACTTGCGGGTTGTGTTAGTCGTCTTCATCTATCCTTCAATAAAGATTTCTTGTTCACCCGAGGACGTAGGCTTTAAAGCCGAACCTCGTTAATTCTGTTCGCATATTTGATTTTGACTTAGTTTTTCGATTAATCTTCATAATCGGATCAATTTCTAGGTAGGTTCGATAGCTTCCGCGACTTTTAGTTATAACACCGTCCATTCAAACTTTTACAAGACCGGACCCATAACCCAACTAAACTATGACCTAAAGCACAACTACATTATTTATACCCTAATTTAACTGTTATAACCTTAACTTAGATAGGGGGCTAAAATGCAAAAGTAAAACAAAAATGATGGTATGTCTGATCAAAATCTCGCCCAGATACTTGGCCAGTCTAGAGCTAGTGAGAGAAAGTCGAGCACTTTCTATCACTAGAACTGAACCGACCAAATACCCCGATCGGGATTCGGCGAGATATTGGCCAGA
This sequence comes from Eschscholzia californica, assembly GCF_041429995.1. NCBI lineage: Eukaryota > Viridiplantae > Streptophyta > Magnoliopsida > Ranunculales > Papaveraceae > Eschscholzia > Eschscholzia californica. Next base: position 13,879,859 of record NW_028238472.1, on the reverse strand, counting down.
CATATCAGGTAAAAACCAATACACCAATTTTCTTATTGAGCAATTAATCTAAATAATAAACAGTTAAGATAGGCTTTCTTTATCAATTCATTGAGAGTATACAGGAATTTCAACATTCAAGTGATAACAAGCTAAAATGTATATTATTCTTAAAATTTGGTCTTCATGACCACAACCAATGGAGGCCAAACAATTTCCTTATCAGGATTTCTTCCCAACCAACCAGATTATGTGACAAAATTTATCCTCCCCTAAGCTTTACATCCAAAAGACTTTTGCAAATTTTCAATGAATCTTTGCTGTTTTCGATCCTGATTATTTTTCATCACCTACCCATGGTTGTAATCCATGGTCTGATAGCTCCTCGTCCATTTTGCCTCGAAGTGCAAGCATTTCTCAAGTGATGAAGTCATCGAGTTTTTTAAGCACCTTGTTCTATTGATGGCACAATTTAAGTCTTTGTTCAATTGTCATCGTCGTCGTCATCATCCTCATTTACAACAATACCCGTTTAGACAGAATCATATCGTTATCAGACGATTAATCCAGTTATCTCTTCTGACGTTTAGACAGAATCATATCGTTATCCGACGATCAATCCAGTTATCTCTTCTGACGTTATTGATTGGATAGACCCATATGTAGCATTTCACGTCCATTCAAGTTGTAATCTACAACACGCCTCCCCGCCACAAAATACAAAGACTTGTACGTTATCCTCCTAGATTTAAGGAAATAGTAATTACTTATATAACACAAAAATAACAAATAATGATGGCAAGGGAAAAGGCTAGAGCTTATGGTAAATAAAAATACTTTGTTTTTCTTTTTTTTTTGATGAAGTATAAAAAAAAAGAAAAATACTTTGTTGAGAGCGAAGACTTTGTAGAAAATTGGTCAACTTTGGTTAATCCATTTATTTTCTAATTGTAAGGGGAAAATAATTTTGAGTTTAAAGTTTTGGTTTTTTCTGTCTTTGGCTAGACTTATTTTTCTTATATAGTAACAATTGCCGACAAAAAAAACGGTGCGGGCAACTTTAATTTCTTTTTTCGATTTTTTCTTCTCTTCCACCCACCATCACCACCATTATTTCTCTCACTTCCTTCCTCTCCCTCTCTTTCTTCTCCTCCCTTTCTCTCTTTTATCCAAACTATATAAGAAAAATACCTCTTGAAGCAACATAGTTTTTCCTGCCATTAGGTATCATATTAGTGGAACCATATAAGAAAATGCATACCTCTTGCAAGTTGAAACACCATTGTTTTTCCTGCCGTTAGGTATCACATTAGTGACTTTAGCCTCTGGTTTCCCTCTAGATTGTGATCTAAAAGGCGATAGCAGAGCTTCATAATGAGCAGGATCGGCTTTTACCGCAGTAAGAAGTTTGGTTGCTAGATTTTTAACGAGATAACCCTGGAAAACAAAACAAGACTCGAAATTAATCAATATAAAGATGGTAATAAACATGAAGTGGTAATCAATTAGAACCTCCGGTGTCCCCCAAACTGGCAAAGGGGAGGATCACCTTCGTCGGATTAGATAGAGAGAGGATTGAGGAGAGAGAGGTACGAGCGAGAGAAGTAGAGAGAAAAAGGACAAATGGAGGTGATGGTGGTGGAAGGAGAGAATAAAAAGAAGAAAAGAAAAATGGTGGTTGTGATTGTAGCTAGAGTTGGTTGTTGTGGTCAGAGTTGGTGGAAGAAGAAGGAAAAAGAAGACGTCTTGTTTCTTTTAAAATTTTGCACTTTAGAAAATTTGTCAAATTTTATAATTTCCATTGTACTCCGGAAGATTTCTTATTTCCCCAGAGCGCCGACCATGAAAAATTGTAAATAAAAAATAAATTCTCAAACCACTTCATTAATGGAACGGTTAACCTGAGTTTAGCCATAGTGGATGTTTGTCGAAATATGGGGACCAACATGATAAGTTGATCACGACATGAAGGACAAATAAGAACTAACCCGAAACTAATATCGTTCACGAAACATATAAAACAATAAATGGTCTTTTGGAAAGAAAGAAATAATTTACATTAGTAAATGATAAAAGAGAGGGAAAGACCTAAAAACAATATAGACAAAAAAGTCGTAACATGAATGAAATCACTACTTAAACAAGATAAATACCTCCAAGATTCTCTTCTGCGGACAAATAATATGGTAAATCGTTGACCCGATTGTTGGTACTCTTCCAAGTATGTCTTATTATTTAGAGTGAGAGCTTCAACTTCAAAAAACAATGAATGAAGATACTGATGTATCTGAAGAAATTTTCCTAAAAGCCAAAGAGCATATATGGATTCACCCATACATATATTAAAAGTAAGAGAAAACTAGTAAAATAGGGAAAAAAAATCGTTTTAGTCTCTCTAAAGTTGAAAGAGGTCGAATTATGACCCTCTATAGAAAAAACTCATCTTTTATAATCTCACAAAAGAAAGACATACATAGGGGTGGAGAGCTAAGCGAACTAACTGTAGGGGACATCAGAGATCAATATTTATAGAATGGTTAGGGCAACCTAAATATACAAATCAAGAACGATATGCGCGTAAAATTCTTTAATTAAACAAAATCCTTGGGATATAATATAGCTAGGCATTAAAGTAATGAGTATCATATAGATTGATGCATATCCTTTAAAATTGAACATTCACATTCAATGAAAAGGATATTGTCAAATCATGAAAATCTGAAAAGATTATCTTTTACTAGTATAAAGGTTAATTTACAGATAATAGACTATTAACTCCTAGCGGACTTCCCATACAACTTGTATGATTGGCAGAATCAGCGGTTATAAAAGCGGAGAAAGAAAAGGTAGATGGGATGTTTCGATTAAATACACCATTTTGTAGGTATACCACAGTGATAAATTATCGCACCTTAATTCCTTACCATTGTCAATTATTAGTATTTACGTGTTCATGATATCATTTTGAGAAATAATTGAAGAAATGAATGTTCATGAACATGTCATATATGTAATCTCGAGACTAACCTTAATGAGCATTTCATGAGATGTACTAGTCGATATAATTTTATACAGGTAAATGTGTTTTCAGGGTTTATAAGACATTACATAGCAAAACATAACCATCATTTTATATATAAACATAAATTCTACTTTAGATAGTTAACTTTTTAGGTTAATGATCCAAGCTGAGAATGTTGTAACAATGTAGGAGGCAGAAAACAAACATTACCAGGAGTTACGGAATGAGGATGAACATATAGATAGTCTGTTACCACCATCTCTATGTATGCTATTGATATTTGTTCATTGGTTTTGCACATACGCAAGATACACTTGCTATATGTCAATCGATTAGCTTCCTTATATTTAGACGGTGAAAATATCTTTTTTCTATATTGAACTTCTACATTTCTATATATCTGAAATTAGCAAATTGACCGTATGCTTGAGTAATGTTAGATTGTTAGAGATATTGGGTTTGGAGTGGTAATGCTTCACTGGGAGCCAAGTAATGGGTCTAGCAATTGTCATTGTGATTTAGGTATGTTATGTTGTTCTCTGGTTATCAATCGAGAAGTCGATTTCTCTCTGTCTTGGCTTGATTTAGACAGAGTTTCCTTTCTCTAACTTATAGAGAGATAAACTAGTTAGGAATAATGATTAATCAATATTCCTTCTTTCGGGCTAACCGAGATAGGTGTTAATGTAGTCGAGGCAAGAATAAATTCTCTTTCCTTAAGACATTTTACACCCCCGTAACAGTACCAAACGTTAGGGTGAATGCCTTCGGGATACAACGACTAACCTTTCAGAATTTTAAGATGGTACTTCTATATTCTGAAAGCGGACGAACCTTTGTCAGTATTATGAGCTCTTTGACTAATGCGGATGATCTTCTAGATGCTTCGGAAATTCAGATTTCACTCGAGACTTCTTTCTTCCTTTTTCCAGATATTCTAGTCTAACCAGAACCTCTAGAAAATACTTCTTTAATTAGATATTCTAGGCTAACCAGAACCTCTAACTGTTAGAAGGGAAGAGAAGAAGAGAATGAATTGAATTGATATTCTAGACGACCTATGAAAAACTTCTTTCTTCCTTTTCTAGATATTCTAATCTAACCAGAACTTCTAGAATTACTCCCTTAATTAGATATTCTAGGCAAACCAGAACTTCTAATTGTTAGGAGAGAAGAGAAGAAGAGAAGATAATGAATTGATGAAAAATGAAGTGAGTTTGGTTGGTTTATATAGGAGTTGAATGGGTATATAGTGTCTGTTGGGTTAAAAGGTGTATCCATTCGAAAGGAGGGACTAAACAGAAAGAATAACTGAATATTGGAGTCGGTTGGACCCTGGGACGTCGGATCTGGGTGAAAATCTCGGGTGGAACGCCCACCGTCAGATCAATACCGAAATGTGCCCACAGATTTGGATGCGCGTGGTATTCGCTCAAACGACCCCTGATCTAACTTGTCCCGTTTGACGTTTCAGACCCTGACTTAACCGTTTTTTCACCCAAACTTCAAACTCGAATTTCTCATTCATCCGGAATCGGATTCGAGTAATTCTTTGCTCTAAATTTAAGAGCTCGACGAGACGAACGCAATGGCGCGTTCGGTTTCCGAGTTTGACGAGTCGGGTCGAGCCAAAATTGGCTCCGATTCCAACATGTTATGATTGAGCACTCCTAGTAGGAAAAACCTGAGCTTCGGATATAAATGTTTCGTCATGACCCACATATGTTATGGAAATGAAGCAACAAACGTTTCGCCAATCTTGACCATTCCAGCAAGTAAGCCTTTTCCTATTCATAGGCCACCATGGAAAGCAACAGGGGGAACAAGTACTAGCTCTAGTAAGGCTTCTAGCAGTCAAACCAAATGAAGTGAATATTCTTTTTTGTGAAGTTATTTTTGGTGAAGTGTTTTCAACCGCAACTTTGTTAATTTCATAGGTTTTCCGGACACAAACCACTTTTGTGAAGTTTTTTGGACAGGCTATACTTTTTGTTGAAGTCTTATGGACATGCTATACTTTTTTTTGTGAAAGGAACGACAGGGTTTGTGAATGTTACATGTGAATGATGAACTTTCGAATATTTGAGTGTTTTCTTAGACATATACTTGTGTTGAACTCAAAAGTGAAATTACAATTATGCTTATTTTGTTAAAGTATATTTTGATATTTTTCGGTTAGAGTTTGTTTATGTTTTCTTTCATAAAGGTTTGAATACTCATGTTTAATCCCAAAGACAAACTTACAGGAACAAATAACTAGTTTAGTTCAAATTTGTATAATGGCCATATCAATTGGGAAAGGAAATTCTTTCAACAAAAAAAAACTGGGAAAGGAAATTACTCAAAGAAAGAACGGAAGAAAAAAACTAACAACAAAAAAAAAACTGGGAAAGGAAATTACTCAAAGAAAAAAGGAAGAAAAAAACTAAGAAAGGAAAAAGAATCTGGGGGCAACTAGGAAAAGAAAAAGAAGTTTGGCGGTAATTTGGGTTAGCAAACTCTCCAAGGGTATTTTTGTCAGTTCCGTTTGAATTTTCATACACGTGACCCACACGAGTGAGAGAAGACGGCAGGAAGACGGAAATTGTTAGAAAAAGGGGCATCTCTAATTGGACATTAAAACAGGGCGTATCGCTAATTACGCATTAGCGCTGAGGGGGTATCGCTAAATCACCCTAATTTTTATTGTCTCACAAAACAAGGACATATACAAATATGGACAGAAAGAGTATAAAAGAGACGCTGTAAATAAGTATTGACACAATTGTTAAGGAAAACTGTATAAAGATGGGGTTTTAGCTATTCGGGTCAAAATAATATTCAAAATATGTGAAAAAAAAATACCAAACATTTTATAATTATTACTCAGGTCAAAAACATATAAAAACTAAAATATTTTTTGTTATTTTGTGTAACTAAATTTTTTTTTTAAACTTCAAATCAATATAATTTTTTCTTGAAAAGTCGGATTTCCATTTTTTTTCATTATCTTTCAAACTAGATCCACTTTAAATATTTTTTTCACAAAAAAATTCTGGTAACAACAACATTTTCTTTTTACAAACTGAGTTTGCAGTATTTCTTCCGCAAACTGAGTTTGCACAAGTTTAACTCCTGCATGGAATAAGAAGAATTAGAAGAAAAATTAGAAGGGCAACAAGGATTTTTCCAAATGAGTATATGGGTGTTGGGCTTTGGTGTCACCTAGTGTTGTTAGCGGAATTCCAGACATCTAATATGTCTAACACTAGTTTTCAGGATCACATGCAAGAACTAAAGATGAACTAGAATGGGAAGAAGAATACCTTATTTGCTTTCCCTCGAACTTAGATTTCGACGCCTTTTCAGAAGATAAAGAACTTCAAAGTGTATCTCCTCTACTTGGGACACCGACTATGTTGACTTGAACTCCCTTCCTTAGTCAGCTAGGACTTTAATTAAGGTTAAGATGAAAAACTCCTTCTTGACTATATTATTTTATTTTTAAATTTGAAATCAATATAATTTTCTCTAAAATCCCTCTCTCTCTTGATGTCTGAGAGATTGATTTTCTCTTGAGATAATTCCACACCTTTCTGTTCTATAGTGGTCCTTATATAAAGAACCCCTAATTAAAATCATATTCAAACTAGGATTCAATATGGACCACAAAAAAGATCATGTCAAAAACCCTTTATGACTGGGAAACCTTGATGGAAGGGATTCCATCTAGTTTCCCCTTTCATGTTGCCGGCCAGATCACCCCCCTTAGTGGGTTTGGTCTGGCCGACCCAATGCTCTAGCCGACCATCATATGGCCGACCCTATTTTCTTGTCTCGGTCCTCCATTACGAGTCTGATTCTTTCTATCTTTGTCCGGACTCTTTCGAATCTGTTTGGACCTGCTCAGTTGGATCTAATCCATCTGTTTGCCAAGTTTTCTATATCCAATTCTCTCCATTCAAGCCACCACTCTTTGGTGTGACCTATTGTAGGATCCGGTCTATGTGAGCCGCAGATTACCGAAGTGATCTGACAATCGCGGTTGGCTTCTGACTAAGCATTACGATCTCTAATTCGATCGGACTAGATGATCTTCCGGATAAGGTCATCATTATCTTAATCGCCAAACTGTACGCATTGCCATCTTGGTCGAGGGACATTCCTTTAGAAGGACATTCCTTTAGATCGAAAAGATATATTCTTCAATGGGCGCCTCCTAGATCTTTCTTCTATATCCTTTACCAAGAATCGTATAAATTCTTCTTCATTTCTTTGATTCAACATTCTTTCATCGAGTCATACTTTCTCTCTCTACCTTCAACAATCTTCTTTTTCTCAATCATGTATGACCATCTCGTCTAAGATTGTCTCACTTCAACTCCATTACTTTCACTGCTCGTCAAGATCCAAACCTATACAGAAGAACACAACTCAACAAAACCTTCTCAAAGCTAAAGAATCGGTTAAACAACCACAAGATAACAACTTTCTTGTTAAGGATTCTGGAAAGTCATCTTTTAATTTGGCAAAAAATCAAGCTAGGTATGGTTTCATCAGCTCAAGCAAATTTCATGAGAGCTGTTGTTGAGTCATCGCTTAAAAAAGAGGAAAAAGAAGAAGCTGACAATGAACAAGAAATTAAATTTGGAGTTGAATTGTTGTGTGTGGTTAAAGCGGTTTATAGAAGATTAAGCAAAGGATTTCAGTTGGGAATAAGGTTTTAGTTGGATCGGTTGATTGGATTGATTGAAGAGGCATGATTGAGAATGTTTACCGGAGAAGTATAGAGATTATTGATCCTCTCGTTACTGATGTTCATTATTTATTAATTCATCTCTTTCTTTAATGGATTTAGCAGAAATCAATAAGAGGATTAGAATGAGAAGAAGACTAAGAAGAAGCATGAAGAAGAAGGAGAAAGCCTAAAAGAGTCTGGACTTTTAGAGAGAGAAATATATATAGTTTCAATGTGCAAGGGTATTTTGGGAACAAAAAAATAAAAAATAACCTGATTGCTAACAACTCATATTATTTTAAATTTTATGCAGGTCTTTGGTATAGGAAGAACAATGTTTAGAAAAGACAGTGCATTAGATAGGGAGAGCATTCATTTTAGAACATGGGGAGATAAATACTATTTTCCAAAATTAAATGTCGGTCCCTCCCCTAAAACTTTGTTCCATCAAAGAGAAATAAACCACTAGAACTTTGTTCAAGCAAAGAGAGACAAACCCCTAAAATTATGTTTGATCAAAGAGAGAGAGAGAGAGTCGTTGTTCGATCAAAGAGAGATGTTGTTCGATAAAAAAAAAAGAGAGAGATGGAAACCCTAAATCCTAGATGACTAACACAACACTCATGTCCATATAAGGGTTCATACCTCTTATTATTGCATGATTTCTCTATAGATTTTTAGTTTTAACACTGATTACCATAATTTTTGAAGAAGTTTCGCTTAGCATATATAAAAATTCATGAATGAAAATAAGAAAAATTTTCATCTTGAACCACAGAAAAGTTAAACAAATTTCGTCCAGAGCGGATGAAAAAATAGACCAACTTCGCCGAGCCGACAGAAATTTGTTGTCTTTTTCACTCAACAAAATTGAAAATCCTTTACTGGAACAAAAACGACCTAAAACCCTAAAAGTATTTGTTCGACCATAGAAGAAGACAAAAAAAGGATTTTTCTTTACCTGAGACATATTATCTGCATTATATGTCTTTATTTAAGTCGATATCTTCGTTTAAGTTGATACCCTCGTTAAAGTCGATGTTTTCGTTGAAGTCAATGTCTTCGTTTAAGTCAAAGGACTCGTCTTTCTTGATGTAGGTTGTCTCTTTCTTCATTAATGGTGGTTCCTCGTCCATGAGATTTGAGACGTCATATCATTAAAAACTTGAAAGACAATAGTGATAGTAAACTTATGTATTTTCCAAATTTTGTAATATTAATGGTGATGTTGATAGTAGTGATCGATATTAGGATTGGGTTGATTATGTGAAACAAGACTGCTAGTGAATAGAATATTAGATTTCTTGTTAATTTTTATTCAAGTCCTTACATTTTAACATTATTTATTAAATAATCTTTATATCGCTCTCCTTAAATTAATTTGGTAAAGGAAGAGCAAATGCACAAATTGACCTTTCTCATACCAAAGACCTTGTATTAATACCCATAATATTTTGACAACTTCTAGTTACCAGAAAAAAGATATTTGTTTTTGTGGTTATGAAGAATGATTTCTTGACTCGGCTAATCATTTTCCAAATAAGAAATCAAGATCACAAGATACGTGCCTAAAATTTTCTAATTAATGAAAATAAATCCTTGAGATATGTATTGGTATCTAATGTAATTAATACAACATATATTGATGGATATCTCTTGGGAATTACAAATTTACAATGTCATGAACAATTTAAACCTACCAGTATAAATTCAAAGTTACTTATAATAGACTATACATTTAGTAATGGCAGAAATATCCCTGGCAAATGGTGAAGAAAAAATGTTGGCCGATTAAGGACACCGTTTTGTGGGTACAACGGTAACTGAATATCACCCCTTAGTTCCGTTTAATCACGAACTATGTGTTCCTGATGTCTCTTCGAGAAATAATTGAGAAAACAATTGTCCAGGAATCATATGCGAATGTTATGTCGCGACTAGCATTTAAACTGTACTACCTGAACGGTGAATATTTTTGTCTATAGAGATGTACAACATAAAACATTTGATATTAAATGCATGTATTCCTCTTCGAGTATTAGCTTTGCATTTCAATTTCTACTCTGTATCTATTTAGCTTTCACGTCAAAGGTTTGAATAGTAGAATTTGTTAATGGTTCGTAAAATATTTCTTATAAATAGAAAATTCAGTCACTGTAACATAATCAACTTTCTTATTATTTTTTTCATTGATCTTTTTCGTTAAGATACAAAATAATAATCAAGTTATGTACAGTTAATGGAATTTATTAGACTACAAGGATCGAGATGGACCGAGATCTGAAAATATCAAATATCAACCGTCCAAGGTACATGAAAATTTAGAAAATATTATCTAGTTATCTTGTATTTATTCTAGCTAGAGTCCTAGAAAACTAAGATAAGTAATTCACTCTATAAATACAAGTGACCTCTATGTATTTTAGATTCATTGAGTTAACATTAAGTCATCGTGTCTATTGAGTTGCAACCAATCAATACCGGTGTTGTTGTGAAGATAATATGATACAACCATTAATGGCTTTCTCCGTGGATTTAGGTCGTGATCCTCCGACCGAACCACATAAACTATTGTGTTCTTTATTTTAATATATATATATATATATATTCTGATCTATCAACGACCGTGAATCTTCACAGAATTAATTGTGGTTGTGGTACTGTAGTGACTACACAATGGCAGTGGTGGTCTTGCAATGATCATGGTGGTAGTATGACTATGGTAACAGATGTGTGATGGTAGTGCCACCTAGCAATAGTGGTGGTGTGGTGGTGTCAGTGACTATGTAATGGTATCGGCATGGTATCGGCCGTCGATCAATATTGGTGTTGTTGTGTGGCGGTAGTAGCATGGTGATGGTCGCAAGGGCAATGGTAGTGGTGGTGTCAATGACAATGTGATGGTATCAGCAGTCGATCAATACCGGTGTTGTTGTGTGGTGGTAGTAGCATGGTGGTGGTCGCAATGGTAGTGGTGGTACCCCAATGGTAGTGGTAGTAATGAGTGATGGTGGTGGTTGTGGGGTGGTAATACAAGTGGTGATACTTTAGTGATGGGGGGGGGGGGGTCTTCATATAGTTACTTGAGGTGGAATTTGAGGTGATGGTGTTAGGTGCGGGTGTTGTGAACGTGGTCGTTTGCCGATACTGGTAGTTGACGTACCGTGGGTAGCTGTTGTGGTGGTAGTTCTGATGGTGTTGGTAGAGGTATGAGAGATGATGGCATTGGTAGAGCTGGCCGTGGTGGTGGTAGAAGTGATGGTGAGATGATGGCATTTATAGAGGCGCGGTGGTGGTGATAGTGTGATGGTAGTGCAGGTAACAGTGGTGGAGGTATAGAGATATAGGTGGAGATGGATGTGGTGGTGGTATGATGGGTAATGGTGCTCGTGTTGTGATAATGTTGGTAGTAGAGATATGGTGGTGGTATTGGAACTGCAGAATAGTAGATTTTTTGTGACAAGAATTACATACGATTTTGTCGAAAGGAGTGCAAGGAAAAAAAGAAATGGAAACAATATGAAAATTATTGATAGTGGTGTATGGGAGAGTTGAGATGGGATACAAAATAATTGGGTCAAATAAATTTCATTCTTCACGTTGAAATTAAGTTTATGACTTTAATCACATATGATGAATAATTTAGCTTCTGTACTCGTATATTCTTTTTCTTTTTGAAGAGGGTAAAATAGATTCCATGAATTGCAAAGGTTGCAATTACAAAGAGAAACAAAATCAAAAGATAAACAAAGTTACAAGATAAAAGACAAGATTACATACTAATTAGAGCATCCCAACTACTAAGTCCAAAAAAGCGGTGAATGTCTTCCATTCTTGATTTGTACACCAATTAAAAGATAACTATCATTTTATATTAAACATACATATATCAAATTTTGAATTGATTTTTTCTAATAGAGACTATATCATGCTAAGTTATTTATTAATACTTATCCTTGAGATCTCACCTTCCACAGTGCCACCATTAACTTTTCTATTTTTGTAACACTTTAATACACTTCATTTGCGAAAAAGAGAATAATATCCACATGCATGGAAAAGAAAAATAACTTTAAGAGCATCTCTAATGGGACACTCAATCTCTAACACTTAGAGTGCCACAGATGACTTTTTGAAGTTTTTGTTAAAAAACCATCTCCAATGGAACACTTTGTTAAACACCTTAATATGAGGTGGACACATTTATTATAGAGTGTCTAGAGAGAAACTCTAAAATGAGAGTGTCTACTTAAGACTCTCTAAGTGTTACTTTCAAATTCAACCAATAGAAAATCTTGGTTTTCAACTACTTTTTATTTATTGGATTGAAGAGGGACATGTGTATTAAGTATATAGACTTTAGAGATCTCCACTGGAGACCAACAAAAATTTGAGTGTCTCGATATTGACATTTAAGAAAGAGAATCTCTTTTGACCCTTGACACTTAAAATTTTTAGAGTGTTTGTTAAGTGTCCCATTAGAGATGCTCTAAGTAGCTTATCGTCAAACCTAAGACATTACTCATAAACGGCCATTAATGAAAAGATTTTGTTATCAAAATTTTAGGTGATTCGTTTAATGATGTAAAATCCTTGAGATTTGGTGTAGTGTATAAATGTTTCCTTCTGCTTCCTTTCCAGCAAGTTACAAGTTACAAGAGAACAGTCAGTAGAAGGACAATTTTCCTTCTCTTGTTTTGTCATGTGGTGATATGATTGTTTTCGTATTGGCAATTTATGATACATAACAAAAATGTATTTTGATTTTTTTAATGAGTTGTTTCCATCGGATCAACGATTTACCATATGAACAAAGTTACAGATGATGGGCTTAAGTCGCTCACAAACAACATCTGCTACACGTAATTAACTATTTTCACTTTGTTTATATTTTAGTAACTTATGGTAAATTTGTGCTTTTATATGATATTGATGTTCTTCCTTTTCTCCGCAGATATGTGAAGTATACGGTCTCGTGTTGTACTTCGGAAGGTAAGCATCCCTTCCGTTTATGTGAAGTTGGAAAATGGACCAACTTCAGGATGAGAGAGGGCATCGAAGGTGCTTGAAATTGAAGAAACGAGTCTATGAACATGTTGCAAATAGGTTGATATCGATGTTTCATCAACTTCACCTGTTAGAGGAAGGAGGCAGCAACTTGAGTATTAAGGCAGATCCAACTTCTAAGTGAACAGTGGACATAAAGTATACCAATTATAAATAAAACAATGATTAATGAGTCTCAAACTATGAGAATTGGACTCAAAGAATTTTGTTGTAATTTCACTGTTTTTGTGTACTCATTCCAATATATGAATACATAATAAACATTTATTTTCACTTGTTAACAATAATATTCAACTTGAACAAGTATTGCTAGTAGCTTGACATCATGAAGTTGGAATTGTTATTGAAATTTCATCCCTGAAGCACTTATATTTGCATTGAAGCTTTGGGTTCTAATACTATTGATCATCAGCTTTTCATATTGAAGGAAAGGAAAAACTCGTTTAATTCGTTACGCATGCACAACGACTAAAAGATCTAAGTACATCATAATATTACGTGCGCAACAATTCACATTTAAGGTAATCTTTCCTCTATATATATATATGCTTAGAAAACTATTGGATGATGGATTAAGTTAAAGTGTTCTAAGAATTTGGCATTGTTTTTATTTTCAAAATAGAACAAACTCAACCAAGTTAGCATCAGAAGAATTACAAGGTAAAGATGCAAACTTATCCTTGAGGCGATTTGCCTCTTCAGTCCTCATGCGATAGTGCTTTCTTTCCACCACTCCATTTTGTTGGGGGGGGGGGGGGGGGGAGGGGGGAGGGGTGTAAGGGGAAGATCGTTGGTGAATGATCGTTGAACCAATTTTGAAGTTCTTGATTCATGAATTCGGTTCTGTTGGCAGAACAGAAAGTTTGTTGTTTGAGGGAAAATAATGTCTCGTTCTCCAGATTGACGTGTGGAAATTTACGTGCCAAATTGAGTTGTAATGTAATGATAAAATTTTGAAATATAAGACTTGGTGTCGGATTTAGAACCTAATAAAAAAAATCCATGCATTTACATCTTGAGAAATCATCAATGAGAGTCTGAAAATAACGACATTCCGAAAAGGAAGGATGGAAAATGGACCCCATAAGTCAGCCATGAAGTAGCTCAAAAGGTTTAGACGAAGAAGATGTGCTAATAGGAAACTTTAATCTAGCATGTTCAGATAATGGACAAATATTACACGAAGTTTTATTCCTAAAATTAAGCGAAATACGAGGAAATTTACTAGCAAAAAACATGAAACGGGAAATACTAGGCTAACCTAAAGGATAATGCCATAAATTGGAAACATAATTACAAATAGAAAGTAACGAAAAAACACTCTAGGCTTCGTGCGAAGAAAATAAAGACACTCGTGAGTATCACCATGTCCAATCTTCTTTCGTGTAACTTGGTCCTGAAAGACATATTAAGAAGAATTGAATGTTACATCAAAGAAAGTGAGCGAGAAATTTCAGAAACCAAAATTAAATTGGTTTGACAAAAACCCAAAAAAGAGAACATGTAAACAGTCTGAAATCCCGATACTTACCTAAGCAAACTGAGTGGGCCTTTCTAATTAGTTTAACAATAACTACTCTAATCCTAAAAGCTAAAACACAAACATCAAGATTTTGAATAAGCAAACATGAGGATAAAGAAGAAACCTCTTCAAAGACTTCTCAAATCCTCTTTAACTGAAACACAATCTCAAATTAAATCAAGAACTTTCGAGAACTTCATTCATTTATATGTATAAAAAAATGAAAGAGAGAAAATTTGATTGTATTGAATTCTCCATTGAAGATTACAAGCTTCTCTCTATTTGTAGAGTTAGATAATGAAAGATTAACTATAATTTGAAATATTAATCTCTCCTAATGATACTTAGACTTAGCTCTTTATTACATTCAGATTACACCTCAAATTATAGATATTACAACACAGGCACCATAAATATTAGGAAATATTTATAATGAATATTTATAAATAGTAGGAAACAAAAACATCTATAGATATTATAAATATTTATAATATTTATAAATAGAGTAATATTAGGAGAAGCTCTACAAATATTTATAAATTTTCATGACTATAATAAATAGAGTAATATTATTAATATTTATAATATTACAAATATTTACCATATTAATATTATAAAGAGATATTACAAATAGATTAATATAAATATTAATATACAAATGTATTATTATAATATTATAATATTATTAAAATTTATTTATATTATTTATAAATATTTATAATATTTATTTCCATCTTTCTTGTTAGGAAATATTTATAAATAGAGTGATCTTCATTACTCTATAATGAAACTCTTTATTTCCTAATAGCTCTTTATTTCCTAATAGATTAATATTACAAATTGCAGTTAATCTTTCATTACCTAACTCTATAAATGAAGAGAAGTTTGTAATCTTCAATTGAGAATTCAATACAATCAAACTTGAGTGCCCATTCAATAAGCTCGACCTCACATCCACGGGTATGAGGTTGAACTCTTGAGACCGTTAGATCTCAAGATCTCCTCCAACGTATGAGAAGATTTCCTATAAATTCTCCTTAAATTATGGGAAGTTAAACTCAATGTCCATTTAACCTTTATAATCAATTTATTTACATAACTGCCATCTTAACACAACAAGTCATTCTCTACTTATTTTATTACAACAATTGCTATTATAATCCAACGGACAAAAGAGAATGTTTTCATTTTTGACCAATCATATATGGAGAGACATATTTCATGGGAGGTGATGTTGAAACTTGTATTAAACACTTTTTATATTTTTCGCTTAATCTTATATTAAATACTTGGATCAATCTTATATTTTTCACGCACAAAGGAGAATGTTGGATTATACTATCCGTTTGAAGAAGAAGAAGAGGGACTTGCTGAGTTCATGCAAGAGATGTTATCTATGATGAACAATGTCATGCCAGGAGAGAGTGTTTTTAGTTTTTCTATATACTTGGTACGATAAAGATTATGCTTCTTTGTTGATCTTTAGGGTCTGTTTTGTTGGTCTTTAGGACCCTTTTGTTATTTTTCGTTTTTAATCAGACCGAGTGTTTGATCATGGACCACTATTAGGAGTTTTTTCATCAACTTACAACTCTCTCTACCGACGTACCGGATTCAGAGGCGCATACCGGAGATCCGCATGCCGACGGTTGACGGTGAGAAGAGATGAAGGTGAAAGAAGCAGCAGTATTATACTACCATCAGATGGTTAGTGGCGACTGCACCAGAAGTAGCCCACCAGTTAGATCATGCAACTCTAGAGGCACCCCAAGTGGACATAACTTGTCTTGTTTGTCAAGTTCTGGTTGTGTCTTAGTTTTTCAACTTCATTATGTAATTCTCATTAGCTTATTGGCATTTAAATGAAGTTTGATTTCCAAAAAAAAATCCGATTATTTTTCGTCAATGAACTATTTGATTATGATATGATATTCTTAAGTTTTTCTACCGCCAATTTATTGGGTTTTTTCGTAATTATGTTTTAATTTTCGAAGAATTAGTTGACCATAATATAAGGAGTTTTTTTTTTTTTAATTTATCAGCACGTCTCGAACCTTGACCTCCTTCCTTCTTTAAAGTGGAAGGCGGAACTTTTTACCACTCCAATTAAGAGTCGTTAACTAGGAAAAATTAGTTTTTATATAGTAAGTTGGCAGTTAAAAAAAGAGCAGAGAAACTATTTTGATGAAAATGAAATCATCCAACAAGACAGCAAAAGATTGATAGTGTACACTTGGGAGAAAAAACATTTTTTAATGGTTGAGTGTATAATAGGTTGGGCCAATATGTTATTTCTGATGGCGGGGATTGGAAGATTTAATTTGAGTGGCAATTATGTAGTTAAAATGACTTTCAGGTCTAAAATACATTATCTCTAACTAACCATAAAACAAGGAGCAATTGTAGGGAGGGCTTTTAGCGGTTGATAAAGTATCAACGGTTGCAAAGCTCGAGCTCATACGCCTGGGTATGAGCTCGAGCTCATTAAATCAACCCTCATCAAACTTTCTCTCTTTCATTTCTTACCGTATGAATCTTGTAAACTCGCTGAATGCATCACGAATAACAAAACCCATATACTTCAATAAAAACCTAAAGTCCGATAATAACATTATATAATCAATGAAAACCTAGTTTCTCTAATTAGAAATATGGAATAACACAAGAAAATCTCTTACTACAATCAAATCAACCTGAAAATCTTTAGATAACGAAATTGAAAAAAAAATTAAATATCAATAAAAAAGATTAAGAATCAAAGAAGACTAAATTAGATTACCTTTCCAGCCTTGGAGCTCTTCCTCTTCTTCCTTTGAAGAGAGCAAAATTAAAGAACAATAGAAAAACCCAATTAACTTACAAAACTAGTGAGAGAAAGACACAAAGAGAGAGCATTTGGTTTACCTGATTTTCGATTCAACAATCTTCTCTACTTGCTGGAGGAGTCTTCTTGTTCAACAATCTTCCGAGATAGTATGGAGAGGGAGAGATGGAAAGAGCGAGAGAGAATGGCGAGTGAGACATTGAAAGATTTGGGTGTAGGTTGGAGGGTCAACTGATTTTAGGGCATATATTTTTGACGGACAAAGCCGATGAAAATAATTTTCGTGGAAATCCTGCGGGAAATTTTGGCAGAAAATCTTCGTGCCAGAAAATCATATACTCTTCCGACGGAGAAAATTTTCCCACCGTTGAAGAAACGTATTTTCGGCAGAACATGTTCTACAAGCCGTCATAATAGGGTCTTTTCCCGATTGAAAGGAGAGTCGTCGAAACAAAGTAATTTCTGCATAGAGCAGCGTAAGTATCTCCGTCGGTTGGTTAGTACAAACCCTTCGTTAATACTGAATACTCTCGACAGATTTCAAACTAGCCCTCAGAACTAGAACTATTTTCAACGATGTTTCTAGCTTCCGTCGGAAGAGCATGCTTATTTTCGACGGGTATCCTTTTTTTGTTTGAAAAATTCCGTCACAAATGACACTTATTTTTGTAGTGTGTAATAGTACTGGTGGAGGGATGTAGCTATAGGTGGTGATGAACGTGGTGGTTGTATGACGGTTGATGGTGGTAGTGTTGTGATAATGGTGGTAGTGGAGATATGGTGGTGGTATTGGAACGACAGAACAGATTTTTTGTGACGAGAATTAACGACAATTTTGTCCAAAGGAATACAAGAGAAAATGGAAACAATACGAAAATTATTGGTAATGGTGTATGGGAGAGTTTAGACGGGACACAAAATTATTGGGTCGAACGAACTTTATTTTTCACGTTGAAATTAAAGTTCCTTGACTTTAAAATCGTATATGATGTATAGTTGGCTTTTGTACTCATTTGATCTTGTGATTTCCGAAAATCTTTA
Organism: Eschscholzia californica; assembly: GCF_041429995.1. Taxonomy (NCBI): domain Eukaryota; kingdom Viridiplantae; phylum Streptophyta; class Magnoliopsida; order Ranunculales; family Papaveraceae; genus Eschscholzia; species Eschscholzia californica. The sequence continues at coordinate 13,861,687 of NW_028238472.1, read as the reverse complement.
TATTTGATGAACATTTTATTAACAACGAAGAAAAATCTAAAACGATAGCTATTAAGAACGGTTGAAAATATGATTCGATTGAGGAATGGTTAGTCTAAGTAAGGACCAACTAGCTCTTTCTAAAAGAAATAATTAAATTAAATAACACAAATAGTGTTAGAGTAAAACTTGGAGATATATATAGTTCAATGTTTTTGAACCCATTATTAGACACATTAAATCCCTAAAAGATGACCATCATTTTATATTAAACGTACACATGAAATTTTGGAATGGAAAGAACATACTACACGCAGAAATTTGAATATTCAATAACATCATAAGATCTGGTTCATGAAGTTGTAGAATTACATAATAGGCTCACATTGCTTAAGTTCACACGACAATTTACTATTGTCACAAAATTTTAACAATGTTATTTATTAATACGTACTTATCCTTCAGATCTCGCCTTCCGCAGTTCCGCCGTTAATTTTTCTATATATTTAACATATGACGACATAAATATCCTTCCTTTGCTAAGAAAAAGAATAATATCCACATGCATGGAAAAGAGAAATAACTTTAAGTACTAGTTTATCTCATTATAACAAAAACCAAAACTTTTTCTACATAAAAACTTAGAAATTACTCATAAACACCCATTAATGAAAAGATTTTGTTATTAAAATTTTAGATGTTCGTTTAATAATATAAGATCTTTGAGATTTAGACTACTGTGTAAATGTCTCCTTCCACTTCCTTCCCAACATGCAGAAGCAAAATGTTATATATTTCCTCTTCCAAGTTACAAGAGAACATTCCATGGAAGGACAATTTTCCTTCTCTTGTTTTGTCATGTGGTGATTTAAATATTTTGATATTTGCAATTTATGATATATATATATCAAAAATGTATTTTGATTTTTCCAATGAGTTGTTTTCATCGGATCAACGATTTACCATATTAACAAAGTTACTGATAATGGGCTTCAGTCGCTCATGGGCTTCAGTCGCTCACAGACAACCTCTGCTACACGTAATTAACTATTTTCACTTTGTTTATATGTTAATAACTTGTGGTAAATTTGTGCTTTTATATGATATTGTTCCTTTTATTTGCAGATATGTCAGGTTTACGGTCTCGTGTTGTACTTCAGAAGGTAAGCATCCTGGATCCCCTGCGTTTATCTAAGGTTCAGAAATGGGCCAACTTTGGGACGAGGAAGGCGTCAAAGCTGCTTCAAATTGAAGAAAGGAGTCTATGAACATGTTGTCGAAAAAGGTTGATATTGATGTTTCATCAACATCACCTGTTAGAGCCTTAGAGGAAGGAGGCAACTACAAAGAGTAACAAAATTAAGTGAACGACATAAGGTATATCATTATAATGATAATGAATCTCAAACTACGAGAATTAGACTCAAAGAATTGATTGTAGTTTAACTGTTTTTATGTACTCGTCCCAATATATAAATATACTTAATAAAAATTTATTTTCTCTTGTTTTTGTGAAAAAGGTAGATTAGATTTCATTCATTGCTAAGGTTGCAACTCCAAAGAGAAACAAAATTAAAAGATAAGATTACATACTAATTAGAGCATCCCAACTAAATACCAAATCCAAAAATTTGGTGAATGTCTTTCACTCTTGATTTGTACACCAATAAAAAAAGAGAGTTTTGATGGGGGATTATAAGATTTTCTACCAACTCACACTTTTCTTCAAAGATCCTTGTGTTTCTTTCTTCCCATAAACTCCAATTTATTTTCTCTTGTTAACTATAATATTCAACTTGAACAAGTATTGCTAGTACCTTGACATCATGGAATTGGAATTGTTGTTGAAATTTCAACGTTAAAGCACTTGTATTTGTTTGTAAGCTTTCGGTTCTAATAATATTATTCATCAACTTTTCACGTCGAAGAAATTGAAAAACTCGCTAAATTCGTAACGGATGCAAAACGTCTAAAAGATGTAAGTACATCATGATATTACGTGTGCAACAATTCACATTTAATATATGCTTTAAAAACATCTTATATTCAACGTAAACAAGTATTGCTAGTAGCATTAGATCATCGAGTTGGAATGGTTGTTGAAATTTCATCGATGAAGCCTGAAGCACTTGTATTTGTATGAAAGCCTTCCATTCTAATACGATTGATCATCAAATTTTTATGTTGAAGAAAATAAAAAACTTGTTTAATTCGTAAAGCAAAGCACTTAAAAGATTTAACTACAACATAATATTTTCGTGCATACTCCGCGCGTGTGTGTGTGTATATATATATATACTAGGTCTCCACCGCGTCCTACGAACGCGGTAGATCCTTTTTGACTAACGCCTTTGTCATTATATCCGTCGTGGTCGACCACGCCTCAGTGGTGTGTATCTCGAGGTTGTGCATATCTAAATGCGAACGCATCACGAGTTTGTATATATCTAAACGCGATAGAAACGAAGTTCGTGACGCGTTCGCATTTAGATATGCACAACCTCGAGATACACACTACTGAGGCGTGGTCGACCGCGACGGATATAATGACAAAGGCATTAGCCAAAAGAAATCTACCGCGTCATACAGACGCTTCAAAAATAATCGAACCTTGGATTAAGTTGAAGTTCTTAGGAAGCAGGGAGAATCATGAACCCAGCCTTCCTCTGTTCATAGTTTTCCTAATGGTTTATATGGAATAGGAAATTGGGTAGAAGACCAAATTTTAAACATTTTTCAGTTAAAAAGACAAGTACTATATTTTTGTTAAAAACACAATTTTTTTACTTTTGTTAAAAATCTAAATGTTTGTATTTTGTTTGGTCAAAAACTTAATATTTTTAGCAAATTTGTTGCAAGGCGTTGCAATGGGTTGCAAGGCGGTGCAATGGGTTGGAAGGCGTTGTAAAGCTGTCGCAAGACGTTGCCAAGTTGTCGCAAGACGTTGCAAATAAAAAAAGTATTCAAAGAGCTGGAGACTAAAAAAAACGACTGATCCTTTTTCACCAAATCATAAAAATTATAAGTAGTTTTGACCAAATTTTCCGGTACAAAACTAAAATAACATTTTGTTAAATTAAATAAGGATAAAATATTAACGGATTGTTCACCTTTCTTGTTATAGTATTATTTTTATTCCGGAGGCTGTGATCAAGAATAATTATACTATTGTCCACATATCAACATATGCAGTCAAGATATTTCATAAAAAAAAAAACATATGCAGGCAAGTATATATTTGACCCATGATAGTTTCAATATGCCTGAAAAGACATGTTCTTTGGTTTCTTCTCTATATACTTAATGGTCTTAAATTCTTCTTTAAATATTTTAGTGTTGATAATAAATACTTCGCATTGTAGAACACTACAAGATTAATTCTAACTTGTAGATGCATTTCTATAGTTTTGTTCTATCTGATGATACGAGTTTTCAAGATGTGATTCTCTTAAGAGTAGAACAAACGAAGATGGTTTACCTCTAAAGACTAATATTTACAAATCGACTATTACGACTTCAATTAAGAAAGGAGGCTAAAAGACAAAACTAAAAACCAGTGCACAAATTTTATTATTGAGTAATTACTATCTATTATACAAAACAGATACTTGTGACTAGGACAAAATGAATGCTCTTAGATGGTGACTAGGACAATGTGACTAGGCATACCAAAACATATGATTTGCTGACTAGGACAAAGATTATGACAAATCATAGTCCTCCCTTCTCTTTCATCTATAATCTTAACCTTTAGATCAGTCTTCCACTCATTAATAATTAGTAGTTAATTACTAAATTAGTTTCAAATTCATGAACCTATTAAGCTTCCCAAAGAGCCATTGAGGAAGATCAACAATTGTATTGATTTTATTCAAAATATATCTTAATAAATTTTAATAGCTAACTAATAAATTAGTTGATGTTCCAGAAGTTATTAAACTTCTCAAAGAACGATTTAGGAAGATGAACAAATCTCAGTAGTGATTAATAGGTGATTATTAAATTAATTGTAGCTTCTTGAACCTATTAAGCCTCTCAAAGAAAAATTTAGGAAGATGAACAATTATGTTAAATGTTATGTCCATAAAATATCAATTTAGTATTAGTCAATTCTAATTACTAATTCCGTAGCATTTTCATGAACCAAATTATTTTTCCCATATATAAGAAAGAACCATTTCCCCATACGTCGAAGCAACAGTTGATATATTCATGGAAGGAGAATTGATACAGATCAAGTATTTTATTAATGTTATGCTCATATGTTTCATTCAGTGATGAAAAGTTTCAAACTATCAATAATGATGATGGGTATTTGTTCTTTAGTATTCTTATTGGATTTTTTTCTATTAGGATGATGAAATATCTAAATGAACAGTAAGAGCAATAAGTGATTTTGTGGTATCATATACTGGTACGCTCATACAAGATTGATAATCAAGTAAGCGGATATAATCTCAACAAAAAAAAGAAGTAAGCGGGTATAACTGATTGGTGCAACAGTTGCCTTCTTCCTTTTACTGATTATATAATTGAAAGATTAGGTTTATTGCCTTGGTGGAGACTCATTTTCGTATCTTCTCGTACCTTCATGTTCACTCTTGTATTCTGCTTTTAATATTGAGTCATTTCCTCTTAAATCAAAATGAAAAATATATATGAAAATTATATTTCATACCAGAACTTATACTTTGACAAATTTTTTCGTGTTTGTACTCCAAACAAAATTTTTGGTTCCGTTTCTAATAACAAGGTAGAACATGTTACGTATTTATCAATTTATCTCACAATTTAATTTTGTTAATATTTTCTTGTTCTCACTTTGAATTGTTGTGATATGGAGTTGGTTTGATAATCCAACAAACAAGAAAAGAGGGAAAGTGAAGTTACAATTTTATAATAGCACCCCTTTATGAATTGATGGAGATGCCTTCTATGTCATAGCGAATTTTTGTTTGCTGAATATTATGTGGCTAGAATCGTACAATTCTAATTTTCATGTCTTTTGTAAGACATACTTTAAAAAAACTTAAACATATGTCTACTACACCTAAGTTGGAGTTTGATTTTTTTTTTTAAATGGGTCTAGATTGATTGTATTAAATTGGACTTAAACCTATAATATGGGGGCAGTTAGCTATCTATAAAAGAAAACTAGAAATATTTTTAAAAGAAAATTGTAAATAGATTTAAACATCAAAATCAAAAAAGTTTTGTAATTTCAAAACTTTTAAATAACTAACGACAAATCTTATACCTCTAGACAACTACACCTATCTTTAGAGGGTATCAGGATACTAATTAAAAAAAATAATCGAATATCATGTCTACTTTTTCGCGTTGTTTAAAGGGCATTACCCCGCCAGTAGGACGGGGGGTCATGCTTAAGACATAATTTGATAGCCACATAGACATTTTAAAAGGACAACTTTCCTTTCCTAAAAAAAAAAAGGCAACTTTCTTCTTTCATGGTTCAAACAGATGTCAAATTTGATATGATTTATTTATCGTTTAGTCCAGACCTTTTAATTGAATCGCACATTAATAACCAAAAGCTTTCGCCCATCTTTCACGGTATGTTCCTCTCCTATGGGTCGATTCATCTTTTGAACTTCTCTCTGTTCAGTTGAATTAACTCTACCCAGTTCTAGGACAAAATGAAAGCTCCTCCGGGTAACTTGGTGACCACACATACATGTGACTAGGACAAACACTATTCATTCAAAACAATCCATTCATTTTGTTGTTGTCCATCTACACTTGATTGTCCCTTCAATTACCTCTTCGTTGTCCCTTCAATTACCTCATTCGCATACCAAACATGACATTTTCCTTCTTCTCTCTCAGAAATTCATTTTTCTCTCTCAACAACAAAAACTTGGGTAGCCACACAGACAACTATTCTTCCATGTTTGTCTTCCTCGCCTTATCAACTCCTAACCACGCCCAGTGAATCTCAAACACCAAAATCCCTCCCCTCTCGTGCAAGCGCTTCATTGAATATGCACTCTCAAATTCTTTGTCATATCTCTCATTCCTCTCTGTCAATGTCCATCCCTGTCTCTCAAATCCTCTATTTTTTTCACTTTCCCATTTATCCCTTTCATCTAATCCTCCTTCCTTACCTCTTCATCCCCCACTCTCAATTTTTTTGTAATTATTTCATACTTAAAATTCTCCGCAATATCTCACCTTCCTCTCTCACTGTCTTAGATTTTATGACATCTTTATCTACTTTTTTTTTTATTTGTTAAGAAGTACCGAGTATTGGACGAGATTGAGTGAATACTTTCATCCTCCACTTGTCCATAGTTCTTTTTATTTATGACACAACTTGTTTGGGGAAATGACTCAACCAATTGAATTTTATTTTCATAAATTTTGCTTCCTGGTTACCTTTGCTCCTACAGTGTTCCGTGTTTTATTTGATATGTACCGTAATCAACATTTCCAATAAGGTGCAAACTACCTACCTGGTCAAATTCCTCCATGGAACAACTTTGTTTGAATATAGAACTATTCTATAACTGTATCTTGGCTATAATTTACACAGTTTATCCTTCATCCTCTCAGATCTACATTAGAAAATTGATTGTTACCGATTCAAAGCTTCTTTATATAGCAAATGGGTTGTACTCTAATGGGCGTGCAACCGATTCTAACTAAAAGAGGTTGTAGGTTTGATACTCGCAGATTGTTGTTGCCTAAATTTCTTATGTTCCAGTTATATCAATTGCTTACGAGATTATTTATTCTTATGTGAAGTCATTGATGGTGTAACAGGACAACTACTTGAACAAAATTTCGACGTTTTCAATCAAATTTCATTTCGGATAATATATGGCAATGGACAACAATCTCTTCACGTTCTCATTTGGTATGACTTTCTTTTGTTAACTTTAATCAACTGCTTATTAGTGATTTCTCTCCTGGATGTATTTCTTCCATTGCAGCGGTAGCAAATGAATTAATTTCATCATCAGATGCAGACAACACCAATGTAGACATGAGGACAAGAAGAAGATTCACTATTAGGAGGGACCCTTTTTTCGGTATCTCCTGATCACGAGAAACTCTCTCGACTCTTTTCTGATCACTACGGTGCTTCCTTTGTCTGTCTTTGCTCTGGAGGAAGGTATCGCTCTCCTCCCATAACAACCTCATAGTTCGAATTAGTCTATAAATTTTTGTTTATCAATTAGATTGTTCTTGTAAGCCGTTTTGAGTAAATCATGTTCAAATATATTAATTTTTCACATGGATGTTCGATTTTGCTTCTAATTGATATTGGTGGTCATTCTGAATACCGATGTCCTGATTATTGTAGTAAACCGCCAGCATATTAATGCAAAGAGGAGCATGAAAAATAAATAAAAAATGAAATCCTACCTTTGTTCCTATAAGATCCATGAACTATAAATTGGTAACCTTCCATACATGCCTGCAAATTATATATTTACTGGTTGGGTTATTTAGGTGGGACTTTGCATTCAATATTCATCCGCTTGACCGGTCTTTATTGTTATGTTGAGGCTAAGGAACATTGCATTTGTGGATTTCAAAGATGAAAACTTGACTTATGAAGCAAAAGACAACTAAACAAGTACATATATGTTTTGCTCTTATTACCTTTAATTTTTGTTTGATTAACTTTTACGGTTAGGAAAAGAGAAGAAATTTCTCTTTAGTTTTCCATTTCTTTGGTAACTTAGTAGGGAAAGAAGTCTTCCCCCTAAATTACGTACCAACCTGACATTAAGCAAATTAGTCAAATTTTATTCAGCAACTAAGCCAATATCAACAGATAATAAGGATCAACAAAATGAAGCACAAGTTGTGAAGGACTCGAGTTGTCTACCTGCATAGTTGACCAAAGATGTCGGCTTTACTGGAAACCAAAGTAGGGGAGTCAATATGGGGTCTCTTCCTGTTAGTGAACCTATAGCTACAAGATTGTCGTGGAATACACATTTCTTCCTCATCTTGAGTATGTTACTTCCTTCTCCTTTCTTTGGTAATGAGTTTTCATTGTAAAATTGTGAAGACATCCTCATTTCTTGATCCAGTCATCTAATAGTGAAATAAATTATTTGGTTTGTCATAAAAGTTAGTTTCATGTTCTCCTCAGTCCTCATTAACATCCTTCCCATTTTAGATATGTATATCTTCCTCCTGATCGGAACGTACTAACGAACATCGTGAATGTTCTTATTGTAGTTGCTTGGCTTCACACAAAGGTTGAATCATTAATTTTCTGTACGACACACTAACTTTACTTATCTGTTATATTATTTTTTTACCTCTTTAATTGTTTTCATTTTAAAAAAATTGTAGGTTACCACGAACATCGTGAATGTTCTTTTATCCATATATTTAGTTTAGTCTTGTTATGTTTAAGTTTAAAATTATTCAACAATTCCGTCAATGCAACTCCTTATTTTTGTTCAGTTACAGTTAAGAAGGTCGTCTTATAGCTACATTGGTCTGATTGAGTTGTCGCTTAAATTTAATGTAGGTTATCATGGTGCCATAAAATCAAGTTGAAACATTTGGTGCAGCAAAGGGTTCTTTTATCCATATATTTAGTTTAGTCTTGTTATGTTCAAGTTTCAAATTACTCAATAAATCCATCAATGCAACTCCTAATTTTAGTTCAGCTATAGTTAACAAGGTCGTCTTATAGCCACATTGGTCTCTTTGGGTTGTCGCTTAAATTTAATTTCATACGCATTTGTATGGATGTTTACAATCACCATAAGTAAAGAACATAACTAAAGCGTTTTCGTTTCAAACTCAATAGGACAACAAAAGTACTATTCAACTACACAAGTCATTAGGTATTTTATTACACAAGACATGGAATCTTTAGTATATTTAAGTACTTTTTTGGTCTCTATTACTGTAATTAAAATTTTTTATTGTTTCCGTCAAGACATAACACATGTTCAACTGTAATGTCTATCTTTCGAAACTGGTCACGTCCGGTGCTACGCCTTATTGGGATGCTACATATAACCTTCTATCCGTTAAAGTGTAGTCTACTAAATTTCTTCGTCTTTTCCCACAATTATGCATCATCTGACAATCATTGACATTTATCCTTCTTGATACTCTAATTATTCACGTTACGAACCACAACTAAACAGAGTGTTGTGGGCAATCTATAACTTATAACGCAATTTCTTTATATCTACAGGTCACTTTAACGCTAAGTGAACTACTCCATGCCTTTTATAATTGGTAATGGATTTTTTTAAATACCTTCTTCTAGAACATTAGATATGGAAACGTCACTTGGATTGTTTGTTCTCATTACAGTCTACATGTCGCTAGAATAGATTTCTTCCAAAATCCACTTGAAAATTTATTTTATGTAACTTTTTCTAGGGATAGATATGTATTTCATTATTATTATTTAATTTACCAATTCTGTAGTTTTGAATTTTGATTATTGGAGAAAATATATTTCCAACTAATATCTCAACCATATGGAGTTTGACTCCACTTTTAAGGTCGCAAAGTCTTTACAAACCCTACATATTAATCGGTTAGCGTCCGAATGGTGTTTCTTTCATTCAAATCCAAAAAAAAATTTCATCTATAACATTTTGTCACGGAACACCATAATAGTGATTCTAAACCCATATAGGTATAGTTGTTACCCATTAAATTTCGCCTCTTTTTCTTTCTTCATGAAAATATTATATCTTAATGTTTTGTTATATTTGTTTCACTTGATTTATTTGTGTATTTGAAATTTAAGATCATGAATGTTTGGAAGAAGTAATACACGTTTTCTTTCTTCAATTAAATTTAAAAATTTCAGAATAATTATGTTGACATGGTTAAAATTTCTATTTCTACTCTTGAAGGATACTGATTCCGAAGAAGAACTCAAGGAAGCTTTCAAGGTTTTTGACAAGGATCGTAATGGTGTCATTTCAGCTGCAGAGATAGGCCCTATTGATTCATTTATATATTTGTATGATCGTTATTTGTTCATTTTATTATTACAAAAACAATACAAAATTGGGTTCTTCATACTTTGTGTACATTGTGGTTTTGCATTTTTTTCTTAAAGGTCTATAATATATTGACAATGGTGTAAAGAGTGCACCAATCGAGCAAAGAGCTCTTACATCAAAACTTATAATATGTATTACAGAAGACACTAAGTTATCAAAATATTTTCCGACCATTGGAAGATATCCTATCATAATAAATTGTATTTGTTTTTTATACCAACATGGAGCAGCTAAGGCATGTGATGACAAATCTGGGAGAAATTGACTGATGAAGAAGTGGGCGAGATGATCAGAGAAATATATGTGGATGGGGATGGCCAAGTAAACTATGAGGAGTTTGTGAGGATGGTGTTGGCCAAGTAAACAGGATTACGCAATGTGAATCCAATTATTTTCAATGGTTTTTCTGTCTTTAGTTCTTATTGTGAACGAGGTGATGTTGACAAGTTTGCTTGAAAATACCTGTACATGTCTATTGGGGGCACAAATCTCCGCAGATTTATTGTTTCTCACTCTAAAACCTATCATTATGAGCTTTGTTGAACAATTTCAGGATGGCTGCTATAACTTGAAAGTGTGCCTCTCATCCTCGGCGATTTATGGCGTGCTAATGGCAGATTGATGCATATCTTTAAGTTAATATTGTGGTGTTTGAGTTTCAAGTTGTACCTAAGTCTGCAACGTGTAATCTTTCCAAATTCGGAACGCCCATGGTTGTACTAATTGCTGCTTAACAACATGTTACGTATGCCCTTCCTCTTCATTGAAGTATATTCTGCTAAATTTCTTCTCCATTCTTCCACCCTTCTGCACCTCCTAACAATTATTTACTTTCCTTGCAAGTAATTGTTTGTGTGAAGACAACTAAGGAGAATACTGTGACTGATCATAACTTATAACACAATTTTATTATGTCTACAGGTGAATGTAAAGCAAATGTTTGTATTTTATTCTTATTATTTACTTTTTTCAACTTTGTAGTTTCAAATATATCGAAGAAAAACAAATTTAGGGGATTTCTCAAGCATACGGAGGTTGGAGTTTACGTTTGAGATTCGAATTTCATTATAAACTATAGATATTCTTACTTTACTGTCTAATTTGTATTTGTTTTATCATGTACATCACATATACAACTTTGTTTCGACAAGATGATATTTTTATTGTTGGAACACAAAAACGAATAGTTCTCAACTCATTTATGATATAATGTATTGTATCCATAGTTACATACAATGTGTTAGATAAATAAAAATTGTAACCAGTTCTACGTATCTCAATTTCATTTCCCCAATATTTGAATTTCATAAGGGGCATTGCCCCCGCACGTAGTGCGGGGGTTATGCCTAGTAAGAATACAAACTAAAATGTATGTTAGGTACATATATACATTCTTTAAGTTTACATCCATTGGAGGCCAAACAATCTCTTTATCCAGAACCGCGTTTATGTATAAACCGCAATATTAATTAGGTTACAAGATATACCCTTCAATGAGCTTCGAGTCCAAAAGCACATTTGCGAATTTCACGTAAAGCTTAACTTGTTTGAATCCTTTTTAAAAGGCTCCTACAGCTTAACCTGTTTGAGTCCTTTTCCGAAAGGCTCCTTGAGCATCTTGTTTTATTGCTGGTATCATGGTTTATATGTGTTTGCCCATATGTCATCATCGTCATCGTCATCATTGACCACACTACCCATTTGGACAGAATCATATCGTTATTAGACGATTAAACTGAGGAAGAAATAATAAATTAATAATTACTTATATAACACAAAAAAAAAAAAATAATGATGGTAAAGGAAATATTTTCAATAAAATAAATCATCAAACTTCATTAATGGAATGGTTAACTAACTTAAGATAGGTTATAGTGGAAGTTTGTCAAAATACAAGGGCCAATATGATGAGTTGATCCTGATGTGAAGGACAATACTATAGTAAGTCACCCTAAACTAGTATCATTCAGAAAATATACAAAACAAATAAATAAACTTTTAGAAAGAAAGAAAAATTTCAATAGTCGGTGTATCAGACTAAACGATAAAGACAGAGAAACACCTAAAACAAGATAAATACCTCTGAAGGACGAGCACGTCTTTTTTGGAAAAATAATATGGTAAATCGTTGATCCGATTGTTCAAACTCTTACAAGTACATCTAATTATAAACTTGAGAGCTTCAACTTTAGAAAACAATGAGTGAAGGTATTGATATATCAAATGAAATCGTTTTAAAAGCACAAGAGTATATATGCCGGCACCCATATATTAGAAGTAAAAAAGAACACAAAAAAAGTTGTAGTCTCTAAATTTGAAAGAGGTAGAATATTGCCCTCGAGACTAAAAACTCATCTTTTATGATCTCACAAGAGAAAGATAGATGGGGCTTGAGAGCTAAAGGGAAGTACTTGTAGATAAGTATTTATAGAATGGTTAGGGCAACCTAAATAAAGAAATCAAGATCTTGATACATGCGTAAAATTCTATTATTAATGAAAATTCCTGGGGAGTAATATTGGTATCTAAAGTAATAAGTACGACCTAGATTCATGCATATCCTTTAAGAATTAAACATCCACATTTAATTGAAAAGATGTTGTCGAATCATGAAAAATCTAAACAGATTGACTTCTGGTAGTCTGAATTTAAATTTACAGATAATAGACATTAAGTACCATTTTATGGGTGCAATAGTGATGAATTATGGCACCTTAATTTCTTACAATTGTCAATTATTATGGCACCTTAATTTCTAGTGTTTGGTTGGCACTTCAAAACATTGCCTACTCTTTATCTATTTAGCTCCAACTTTTAATTTTTTTTTTGGAGAATTGTGGTACGGTGGTGAGCCTTTGATGATAGTTGTGGTCCTTGAATGGTGGTGTGATCGTGTGGTGTTAGTACTTAGTAGTATGGTGGTGACTATGTGATGGTAGTTATGGTAGGACAGTGATTGTGGTGGTAGTCGAGGTATGGTGGTGCTGGTGATCTTGGTTAGGTGCAGTAGTGGTGATGCTTCCGACCTTCCGTGATAGTGGGGTTGGGCTCATGATGGTTAGCCGTGCTGGAATTTGATCGGTTATAGTGGTTGGTGGAAGTGTGGTGACGGTGGTGGTTTGTTGATAGTGATGATAGATATCTAGTGGTAGTTTTGTTGTGCTAGAGATGATGGTGTTACTGGAGGTGTAGTGGTATTATTGTTAGAGGTGACAATGGTGTTAGATGAGATGGTGTTTCTTGATTGGTAGAGGTGATGGTGTACTGAATGGCATTGGTGGAGATGTGGTAATGGTGTGATGATGGCATCAGTGGAGATATCGTGGTGTTTTAGTGGTGTAGGTTGTTGAAAGTGTTTTGAATATGGGTCGATATCTAACTCGATTTGCAACACGCTAACCCACTTTCAAGGCAGCGTTTGATTTTGGATTCATTTAGTAGGCTTAATCTCCGAAGCAGGGCTATTATATGTGATGCAGGCTTAATGTTAAGGCGGTTATCACTGTTAGTTGTTTCCATGTATATTTCGAAATTAAAAAGAGAGAGTTAGTGAGGCGGTGGATCGGTGGGGTCAGGAATTTATTGGTTATATAAAATTATAAACTAAAACCCTAGAAATATCTTAGTGTCAAATTCTCACGTATCCCAAGTGTAACTTCTTATTTTTATAACAATGAAAATCATCGCGTCGTGTTCGCCGTGGGGTAAGTTTGAAATATCGAACCACGTAAATCTCTTTGTGTTTTGTATAATTGTTTAGTTTCTTATTCATTTTCTTGAATTACTTGACTTTGTCACACCAATCTGGTATCATAGCCTGATTATAAAGGTGGTGGTTTGTTGATTGTGATGATGGACATTTAGTGGCAATTTTGTTGTGCTAGAGCTGATGGTATGATGATGTTGTTACTGGAGCTGATGGTATGATGATGTTGTTACTGGAGGTGTGGTGGCGTTGATGTTAGAGGTTAAAACAAAGGGAGTCAGTGATGCAGTGGGCTGGCGCGTCGGTAGGATTAGAATTTTAGTGGCTATATAAAATTATAAACTAAAACCCTAGAAATATCTTAGTGTCAAATTCTCACATATCCCTTGTGTAACTTTTTATTTTTATTATAGTGAAAATCATTGCGTCGTGGGGTAAGTTTGACAAACCGAACCACGTAAATCTCGTGATGTTTTGTGTGATTATTTAATTTCTTATTACTTTTCTTGGATTACTTGACTTCGTCACACCAAACTGGTATCGGAGTCTGGTTGTGAAGTTCGGTGATGGCGATCGAAATATGAGAGACAAAAGTTCGATACCATTATGAAGTACGTCTGAACGGGAAAGATGACTCACTAGATCGCTAAGAGAAGGAATATTTCATGAAAAGTGTTCATGGACAGATTATATTGTGTTTGAGCAATGAGATTTTGCGGGAAGTTGCTACGAAATAGACGACAATGGGTTACGGAGTACGTTGGAGATAAGGTATGTGACGAAATCCTTAACTAATTATTTGTATTTTAAGAAGAAATTATTCAGTTTACGGATGCAAGAAGAGAGTTCGTTGAAAGACCATATGCATGAAATTAACCGAGTATTCTCAAAATTGACAAATATCGATGTCAAATTTGAAGAGAAAGATAAAGCAGGATTTTGCTTACGTCTCTGCCACTATCATATGAAAGGTTTATTGATTTTTTATATCTAGTAAAATAACTAAAATATTAGAAGATAGTAAAGCAGTTTTGAACTCCACGGAGTTCACACGAAGATCAATGGAAGAAAACACGTAAGGATATAGTTTGTTTGTAAGGAGAAGGTTGGAACATCTAGGTGATGGGAAAGACATGTCTAGGTTTAAATAAAAATCTAGGAATACATGTGCTATAATTGTAAGAAAGATGGGAATTGCAAGAATACTTGTCCGGAGCTCAAAAATAAAGAGACGAAACTAGGGGAGCAAAAATCATCAAGGAATTTGAAAGAGATGATGGTACTTAATGATGTCCAAAATTTGTCTTTATGGTATCAGTTAGAATAATGAGACCGTGATGTTGGATCTTTTTGGGAATGATGAGTTTTCTATGTAGAATCCCGTCTTTGCTCCTCTCGATCTAGGGGAGAAACTTGCAAGGGACCGACAAACGTCTCCGAACCTCAAGATAGTCAGATTGCACTTGCAATTAAAGAATTAAATATTGAGTAAACCCGTTGGAGACTTACTGGATTTATTGAGATTATTGAGCGTGTTTCCCAATGTGTGTTGAACGTGTCTGCTTCGAGACAATTTGATTACCTTTCATAGGCTGCTAATTCTTTAGTTAGGAGATACTAGGAGTCCTCTTTGGGATATCCCGCATCTTTCATATTTAGGAGTTCCATTCAAGAATTCTCGATTGATCGTGTTTGAAGTTGTGTATATTCGTTAGGAGATGTTACCTCCTATGAAGACTTCAAAAGCCCAAGTTTAATAAATACTTAAGATCCTTACCGACTAGGATCTTTGATTAGATTCGGGATTAAGTCGGTAAGTATTAGGCACGCTTCAACCCTCCATGTATGGAGATTGAGGACCCCACTTAGATCCCCTAGTCTTCTCTTAAATCCACGGGTAGACTTGGTTGTCTTTAAGGCAGAGTTGGCTTGAGGAGCCTAAGACGATCATACCAACTTCCCTGTTCTGGGCTTCAGTGACATACCTCTTTCGGGCTCAGCTGGTCTGTTGACTTGGTACGGGTTGACCGGTTGGGCTTTAGGTCTTTTCTCGACTTATTAACCTTAGTCAATTGATGACCAATTTTTGAATCACTAATATTTTCCTTACAATCATTGAAGAGTGATGAAGTTATGGTTCTGGCGATCAATGCATGCTTCTCAAAAGATAGATAGATTTTAGATACTAGTTATACATCCCATGTAAGTCCTCACGGGAATTGGTTTTCTACTTACAAGCATATTAATTGCGGTAAGATTTTAATATTAACAATGTTCGTGGTAATATTATTGGAATAAGTAGCATTCAGATGATGATGGGCGATGGTGTTGTAAGAATTGTAACATATATTAGACAAGTACCAAATTTAAAGAAGAATTTAATCTGTTTGGGTACGCTGGATGATAATGGTACTAAGTTTACTAGTGAAGCTAGTGTCATCAAAATTTTAAAGGGCTGTCTTACAGTTATGAAGGGGTTAAAGAGAAATAATCTTTATGTGCTACATAGTAACACCAATATTAGATCTGTAGCGGTATCATTATATGAGAAGGAGGTTGAAACTATGGCATATGGCGGTAGTTCATGTGAGGGAAAGGGGACGTCTATTTTAAGTAAGTTGGGATTACTCTCTAGGCACATAGATAGTTGGAAAATATAGAATTTTGAGAAAATTGTGTCTTCGTGAAACAATGTGAGGTAAATTTAGTACAACGTTTCATAATACTAAAGGAACTCTAGATTACATTCATTTAGATCTTTGGGGTTCCTCCAAGGTAAGCTCACATGGTCGAAGTAGATACATGTTAAGCGTTATAGGTCATTGTTCGAGGAAAGTACGGGTTTACATACTAAAAAAGAAAGATGAGACATTTGTGAAGTTTAAGCACTGAAGACCTTGAATGAGAAGCAGACTAGAAAATCAATCAAGCGCTTGATGACTGACAATGACATTGAATTTTGCGGTAACGAGTAAACTAGGTTATGTGAAGATGAAAGGATATTGAGACATCATACGATCTAAAATACACCGCAACAGAATGGTGGTGTGGAAAGTACAAAAAAATGTTATTGGAATGAAATCGTTTTATATTTTTTTTAATAAGGATTGTCTAATGTGTTCTGAGTTGAATTAGTTAACACGACAAAGTATATGGTGACTATTTCTCCGTGCACATCTATTGAGTGTAGAACTCTAAATGAGGTATTGTCTGGTGCTCCTACAGTATGAGACCTTGAGTATTTTTGTTGTCTGACTTATGCAGATGTTAATCAAGGTAAACTAGAACCAAGAGATAAGAAATGTATATGGCTTAAATATGAGCCAAGGGTGAAGGGGTACTGATTGTGAAATCCGGAAGGAAAATCAAAGAAGTTTTCTGTTGGCAAAGATTTACTTTTGATGAGTTATCTATGATAATACCACATAAGAAAGTAACACATATAGACACTCGGGGCAATGTTTTAAGCAGGTAAAGCATAAAAATCATAAGAAGAAGGTGAATCTTGTGATAGACACTCAAAACAAGTTAGATCTAGGTTAGATGAGCAATAAGAAGAAGAGGTTCTTTATAGTCTTGCGAGGAACAAAGAAAGGAAAGAGATTCGACAACGTCGGGGGTATGGAATGGCTGATATGATGGCATTTGCACTTAGTGTGAAAGAAATATTGATGAGGGTGAACAATGAACCTACAAAGAAGCTATGAAGAGTGATGAATTGAAACAATGGTCTTTTGCCAATAGTGACGAGATTGAATCTCTTAATAACAACTGGGTTTGGAATTTAGCCGGGAAGCCTAAGGGCCAGAAGATTATTGGGAGCCAATGAGTTTTAAAAGGAATGAGGAATCCCTAAAGTATAGGACACACAATACAAAGCAGGGTTGGTAGCAATGGGGTTTACACAGAGAAAAGGAATAGACTTCAATAACGTATTTTCTCATGTAGTTAAACATATATCTCCATTAGAGGATTACTTTCTATGGTTGCCTTGTATAATTTAGAATTGGAACAACTCGATGCTAAGATTATTTTCTTAGATGGTACTTGGAAGAGAAAAAGTTATATGCTTCAACCAAAGAGGTTTGAAATTCTTGAAAAAGAAGACCATATGCTTTTGCAAAGAAATTCTTACATGGATTGAAGGAATTTCCTAGGCAGTGGTATAACGTTTCGATACTTTTTTTGTAAAATACTGTTAGGATAGAAGCAAATATGATATTTGTGTGTACCGTAGAAAACTAGCAAATAGTTCTTATGTGTATTTTCTTTTGTATGTGAATGACATGTTGAAAGCTTGTAAGGATACGTCTGAAATTCACAGGTTAAAGGGTCAGTTAAGCGGTAAATTTGAGATGACAGACTTGGGGTGCATCGAAGAAGATTTTGGATATGGAGATAGAGAGAGACATACCTGGTGGTAAATTATTAGTATCTCAGAAGACGTACATCGAGAAGGTTTTGGAACGTTTCAAAATGAAAGAGGCAAAGCTTGGTGAGTACTCCATTCGCAACACAGTTTAAGCTTTCAGGTCAATTGTCATCAAAAAGTAAAAGGAGAAAGAATATCTGTCTCGAATATTTCAAATGTCGTTAGTATAGTCAGCAGCGACATGGACAACCCTAAGAGTGATCATTGGCAGACTGTGAAATGGATACATCGATACCAGGGTGGTACTAGAGATGTTTAAATGGGTTATAATAGAACTAGTGATACTTCTTGATTGGTAGTTGGATATGTGGAGTCATATTTTTTAAGGAGATCTTGATAGGAAGAGATCATTGACAGGTTATACATTCGTTCTTTGTGAAAGTTCCTTAAGTTGGAGAGCATTGATACAATCAGTGGTATGCTTTGTCTACAACTGAAGCATGATACATGGGAGCAACAGAGACAAAGGAAGAGACAATATGGTTGTGGGCTTTAGTTGGATATTTAGGTTTGAAGTAGGAGGTAACGAAGGTTTATTGTGATAACAAGAATGAACACAAGCATTCAATGTGTGTTTTTTGGGTATAACAGTGAGCACAAGGGTTATAGATGTTATGAACCAGCCACTAAGAGAATATATATCTAGACATGTTACTTTTGATGAAAGAAATTTTCCTTATACCAACATCCATCAGAAACAGTCTAGTGGTGATCAGAATAAGCAGCCACATATTTCACTACCTTTGCCATCTATGCATATTAGACAGTCCACCTCCACTGAGTTAGGGACACCTAATATTGTTATTACTTCACCAACTAATTCCGTTTCTAGAGGTTTGGATTTCAAGGAATTAGGCATTTCTAATAATGGTGTTAGTACACCAACAATATCTCCTGATCCACTGTCTATTCATCTGCCTGATCAGATCACAACTAGAGGCAGAAATGGGATAATCAAAAGTAAACAACTACCCTCTGATTTTGTGGCTCATTATTCATCCCTTCATACTTTAAATGTTGCCTACTTGTCCATTGTACAATTACCCACTGAACCAGAGACTTATAAAGACGCAGCTAAACATAGTGAATGGACAAAGGTTATGATGCATGATGAGTACCAAGCACTATTAGACAGTGAGACATGGTCTCTAGTCCCATATGATAAGAATATGAATGTACTTGACTGCAAATCGATTTTCAAGCTTAAACAGTAAAGTGATTGTACCATGGAAAGGTATAAGGAGAGACTTGTTGCTACGGGTTTTCAACAAGAAGGGCTTGATTATGATGAGACATTTAGTCCAGTTGTAACAACAAACACAATCAGACTAGTGCTCACCATTGCAATTACAAAATCATGGCATATCGAACAGTTAGATGTCTCAAATGCCTTCTTACATTGCACATTTGTTGAGGTTGTGTATATGATTCAACCACCATAGTTTGTTCAATCAGGCCAAGAAAATCATGTTTGTCATCTACATAAGGCATTATATGGGTTAAAGCAAGCTCTAAGGGCCTGGTTTAATAAATTTACGGCATTTCTATATCAATATGGATTTCACAAAAGCATGACAGATCATTCGATGTTTGTCTATCATTCTACCTTAGGGACATTGATATTACTTTTATTATACTAACAGGCAGCTATGTTTCTCACATCAACTATTTAATCAAGGATTTAAGTGTAGCTTCTAAAATGAAGGATTTGGGCTCATTAACCTATTTTCTGGGAATAGAGGTTACTCATGATCAAAATCATAAATAGATGATACTCACACAAAATAAATATGCTTTAGAAAGCAAATTTATTAGATTCCAAACCTTCAAACTTACCATTATCATGTGGACAGAGGGTCTCACTTACAAATGGTGATGAACTACCAAATCCAACAGAGTATAGAACTCTGTTAGGGGCTTTACAGTACCTCACTTTAACTCGTCCAAACATCTAATTTGCCGTCAAATACACAACTCAATTCATGCACAAGCCAACAACAACTCATTTAGTCCTTGTGAAATAAATTTTAAGATACATTAAAGGAACTATGGATTCTTGTATTAAGTTGGCTCAGGGTGATTTAACAACCCTAATAACATATTCTGGCTCAAATTGGGTTGGATGCCCTGACATGAGGAAATCAACGTGGGGTTATTGTGTTTTCCTTGGTTCGAGTCTCATATCTTGGAGCTTGAAGAAGCAAGTTACTGTAGAAAAATCCTCTACAAAGGCGAAGTATAAAGCATTAACAAATACAACAATAGAGATGGTTGGGTTCATACCTTACGGATGAACTCGGCTGCTCACTGAAGAAACCATTTATGCTCTATTGTGATAACATTAGTGTCAAGTATCTTGCCTCAAATCCCATCTTCCATGCGCGAACTAAGGACATCAAACTGGATTTTCATTATGTTTGAGATCTGGTTTCAAATGATATCACAGTTTTTCTTCATATTCCCACTAAGGAACAACTCGGAGATATCTTTACTAAAGGAGTCTCACTCGATCTCTTCGCAATTTTTCGAAGCAAAGTGTGACGAGTCATAAAAGTTCTTCAGCATCAGTTTGAGGGGAGCTGTGAAACTAAAGTTTCGAAGAGAAAGACAACGAGGAATTAGGGCAACATTTTCCCTTTTATACTTAGGCCAATATTGACTATTTAACTGGGTTTCTAGTCAAGCCTAGCTGAAGTAACATGAGACAAGTCAAATCCCAGGTACGAGTAGAGTCAACTGATAAAGGCAACCTCAGAGCTCCAACAACCCGTACCAAGAAAAGTTAAGTTACATAACTAGCTTTTCAATTTAATTTTATAACAGTTTTTCTGTTATCTCTCACTCACTCTCTCTCTCTAAATATCTCTTTACTTCTATAAATTATGAACAAATCTAATTGAGATTGAGTGATTGAATTAAAATGAAGTTCAAAAGAGAATTCTTACACGTATAATGTATAGATTAGAATCTAAAGGCGATTTTTTAAATCCAGTATCTTTTGCGTCATGATTTTTCAGATAAATAACTACGAAGCTTCTTTTTATATACTCCTAGATTTTTATTTTTTAAAAATACATCAAAAGATAAAACAAATCCTCCTAGAATAGAACAAAATAATTGAAAAGGTGTAATGGAGCAGAAGTGAAGATTGAGTTAACAATTGTACTCCCAGCCTTCCAAATGTGGAGAAAGAAAAAGCAAGTGAAGGCAGCATGTAACTTGAGCCACTAGCACAGAATTGTGTTTGGTTAGTTATCGCTAACTATATATTCTTTTATTCAGATGCTAAAATACTAGGGACCTCTTATGCTGGTGGTGGTGGGGGTGGGGGGGGAGGGGGGCAGTGGTGAAGAAAAAACAAAATATAATAAAAAATATGGAGGCACTTTTTAAAAAGAATCCCCATAAATAAATAACTCAAACAATACCTATTTACTCATTATGTTTAATTGACGGTATGGAATGCCTTCTAAATCCGACTTAATAAAAAAAATTGTCCGTCCTACATTAAATGTTATCATATTTAAAAAAACGACAATCTTGAAACGTAATTTTTCTTCTAATCAACGTATTATTGTTTAATCTTATTTGAGTGATCCTAAAAGAATTAAATATGGAAATTATGTTCTTAATTATGTTTTAAAGTAATTTGGTTCAAATTTTTGGAACAAAAAGAATTTCACAATTTCAAATAGAAATATAAAGACAAAGAGATGGAAAAACAACACCTACTTTTTAGTGAACAAAATCTACATTTGATCAACATTCTTTCTAAAGGTGAATATGTTCACATTTTTTTCTTGTTTGATTTCTAAGGCGGCTGACTATCTACGATCACGTTTTTTGCAAAAAAAGTTATATTTTATTTTGATAGTAATTTAGTTACACTTTTTATTTAAATAAATAATCAAGCTACGTAATTAGTGTAACACTTTGAATACGTTAAAAAAATGTAAATGTTATGTGAAAAAAAATTAACATTATTCAACGAAATGATTAGAAAAAATAATGTTACTCAACATATTAGGTTTAGCAAGAAACTAATTTACAAAAAAAAACACGGGTATATATCCTTTCACGTGTGAAAAATGAGATTATAACAATAAGAGAAGTGGATTTCTATTGAGTAGTTAATGGTGGGTTTTTAACAAAAAAAAAAAACAAAAAAACAAATACAAGATGGGCCTGTTGCATAGGAAAAAAAAAATTAAAACAAAATAGTGGATTTTATTTTGGAATATTACTAAGGGAGGTGTTTGGAGCATGTGGGGGCACATGCCCCTTACTAGCCCCGCACCCTGGGGGGCAATGCAGGCGCCTCGTTCGCAACCCCCACCGCACATTCCTGTTAATAGTGGTGTTAATACGGTGGTGATGTGGTGGTGGTGATGACTATGTGATGACTATGTGATGTCGCCTGCAGGCCTACCGCACAGGCTGGTAATAGTGGTGATATGGTGGCGGGAAAGATAGTTGTGTGTTGACTATATGGTGATAGTGGTCGTTCGTCAATGGCGGTGTACGGTCGTGTGGTGTATTAGTATGGTGGTGTGTGTGCGAAGGTAGTTGTGGACGAAAATGGGAGTGGTAACAGGGGAGGTATGGTGAAGCTTGTGATTGTGGTTTGGTGATACTAGTGGTGATGCTTTGGTGTAGGGGACTAGGGGTGGACTCTAGATGGTTAGTAACCGTGGCATTTGAGGTAATGGCATTGGTGGGGTTGTGGTGAAGGTGGTGGTGCACTGGTGTGGTAATAGTGGTAACAGACCTATCGTGACTAGTCATGGTGGTGTTAGTGATGATGGTTTGATGAGTATGTTGGTGGAGGAGTTAGAGATTGTGTTGGTGGCAGTGGTGGTGGAAGCTGATGGCATTAATCATTAATCGAGACTCAGAGATGATGGTGGTGATGGCGTGATAGTGCTCAAAGCGCAACAATGGTGGAGGTGTGGCGATACAAGTGGTGTTGGTTTTGGTGGAGCCGTAGAGGTAAAACAGGTCACGGTGGTCACTACAAAATACTTGTGCAAGAAAACAAAGGGAAAGAGTAAAAAATAAATGGCAGTGGTATACACATAAGTTTCTAGAAGACTTGGAAAATAAATGGTCCAATAATTATCATTCTTCTTGTTGAAATTAAGTTACTTCACTTTAAATAAAAAAAATTTATTCATCATTCCATTTGGTCCTTGGTCCGTCTCCCAACCTTTCACTTGATGTGGTGGCATATCACTTAAACGTGGAACAAATGAAGAGAGAATGGTGAGGATATTGCTCAAGTGATATGCAATATCACTAGAGCAAAACTATATTTTGCTTCATGAAGCCATTAAAATTCTTATGGATAGGATTGATTACTTCCACAGCTTACTATTGTCACATTATTATTATTTTTTTCGAAAGAGAGAGTATAGCATGCAAAGTTAACCTGGTACAATAACACAGGAAATGAAACATGTTTAATTAATTCTAACTTCTTTGACGTAATTTAATCCAATATCATGAGATATAATTGGTCTCTTTCACAAATTTATATGCGACTCTTCTTTTAATGACAATACACCGTGCAGATAACAAAAAAATAAAATTTAGGCATATAGCTTAACGTCATTGTGGTAGCAAAATTATAACAGAAATACTGACATGCATAGAAAGTGCTTATCCTTTATCTCACCTTCCATACTATCACATTTAATTCTATATCATCTAACATATTCAAATCTTTCATTTGCCAAAAAGAAAATATTACACATAAATACCCATTATGAAAAAGATTTTATATTTAAATTTTAGGTAATTCACTTAATGATACAAAATCTTTAAGATACGATCATCTGCTATATAAATGTCTTCTTCAACTTTCTAACACACACCAAGAGGTTGTATATTTCCTCTGACAAGGGATACCAACATTCAAGAGAAGGACAATTTTCCTTTCCCTTAGTTTTGTCATGCCTGTTGGCGATTTAATTATTTCAATATTAGCTATTTATGATACATCACAAATAGTTATTTTGAATTTTCTAATAAGTTCTGTGCATCGGATCAACGATTTACCATATAAACGAGATGATGGGCTTCAGCCATTGACAAATAATGGCTGCTACAGGTAATGAAAAACTATCACTTTATTATATTCTATAGCTAAGCATCCTCTACATTTATCCGAAGTTGAAAACTACTTGACTAGTATCTAATGCGTGGGTTTTTGGAGTTTCAGCATAAGAGCGGGTGGCAAAGGTTCAGATTTAAGATTTGGGCATTCATGGAGGATACTTTTAGGTAAATCACTAATATGTTGTCATTTATCTTATTTTTATTTGTTTTAATTCTTGCGGAAAGAACTGAAAACCCCTATTTCTTTCTCTCACTAGAACTAACCTTTGTTATTTTCTATAACTTAGGTTGGATTGGCCTTAATCAGCCAATACATGGGAACCCTTTGAAAATGTTAAACAATAAGATTAAATCCTTGATGCAGCTGAAGAAAGGTTTTCTCTCCCTACACCCTCATCTATTGTTTTTGTGACTTTCATTTATATTCGTACTTCAATTCTCTCTATTCATTCTTGTTTTCTTATTCATATCCTATAGTTTACTAGTAGAACAAGCCTCGCCTCAAGGGACTATGCGAAAAAGTGGGGGTTCTCCTACTCCACAAAAGAAGAAACGGCAACGTCTAACCTCGAACTCATCTGGCTCTAAGGCTGAGAGTGTCTCTAGTTCAAAGGCTGGGAAAAGCTCTGTTCTAAGGCCGGGAAGAACTCTGATTCCAAGGCTGGAAAGAGCTCTGGTTCTAAAAAGAAGAGCTTCTAATACAAAGAAGAAGAAGAAGAAAGGAAAGAAGAAGAATAAATGTTTTATTTCTCCTTAAAATTTGTTGACGCGTTGTAATCATGTGTTTACTTTCTTTATTTTCTTGTTGTTGCTTAATTGCAATGTACTTTGATTCCAAAGAATTTTGTTGTAATTTAAATGGTAATATGTAAGTTGATTCCAAAAGGTTTATTGGTTTTGTATAAATATAAAACATTCATTTTTTTTTTCTTGTTAATTATTATATTTAACTTTCATTGCATAAGCACTTGTATCAGTATGGAAGTCTTATTTTCTGAGATGAATGACTCGTCAACTTTCATGTTAAAGAAGTAATAAAAAGTACTTGTTAAATTCGTAACGCAAAGCGCCTAAAAGATTGAAGTACATAATAATAATTTCTTATATTTAACGTGATATCTTCTTATTATACATTTGCATCAAGATACAGTTGGATCATGGATTAACTTCATGTGTTTGGAGAGTGATGAGCATCGGAAGCCCATCTCTCTTCTGTCATTGGTTTTCCTAATGGTTTATATGCAACTAAAATTTTTTTTGTAGAAAATTAAATAAAGATAAAAGATTTAACACATCCGTCATCTATGTTCATTAATATGATATTATTTTAATTCTTGAAGGTGTGATAAAGAGAATTTCAGGTACTGTGGAGATAACCAACATGTGTGATCGATGTATATATTTTACAGATGATAGTTGTTAATCTGATTAAAAGTTATTTTTATTCATTTCCTATTTTGTTTCTTTATATAGTTAATCATCTTCGTGTTTTCTTCAAATGTTGATATATTTGACCCCCACTAGTATTTTCAATCTTACATGTTCTCTGTGAACTTTTCTTCTGCGTTAATAAAATAGTAGGATTACTAGTTAAAAGGAAATATGAGTTTGTGGTCAACTTTCCTATATTACATAGACATTTGGAAGATTTGGCTTACAACTGGTGTAACAAAAAAGTAAGTAATGTTCTGAGCATCTCCAATGCAAACAAAACTTAAAAAAAAACTATATCGTCTTAGGTATCAATTCTCGATAGACATTTTCTTTTTTAGATGACACTATTGAGATTCTCCAACTTTTACATGTTTCTATTGCAAATTTCTAAAATCGTTAGAAGTGATTGTTGTGATGACATTGATGGAGGCGCAACGGTCGTGGTGATAGCGTGATGGTGGTGAAGGTGCAACAGCAGTGGAGGTCTGGCGACACAGGCGGTCTTGGTTGTGGTTGAGGTATGATGGGTCATGGTGGTAGTGTTGGACACTACAAAATAGTACATTTTTAGCTGCAGGAATTACATACGGTTTTACGAAAACTAGTGCAAGAAAAGAAATGGAAAGAACACAAAAATAATTGGCAAGGGTATATAGGTGAGTTTTTAGAAGGTATAGAAAATAATTGGGTCGAATAAATATCATTCTTTCGGTTGAAATTGAGTTACTTGACTTTAAAATCGTGTACAATTGTCATTATTATAACTAACTGTTCCTCATTTGAGTTTCCAACCTTCCTAAATAGTTAATATTTTAAATTTTATATGAGTGTATTTTTCTTCTCTACTTATAATGTAACCAACAAACTCTACCTAAAGGAAGTAGTTAAATAATAAAAATGGACTCTTAAGTGAATGTTTCTACCAATTATAAGATATATAGTACATCGCAAAAAATAGCCTATCACTTTATATTAAACATACACATAATGTTTGTAAATGGAAATAACTGACTACGCGCAAAACCATCAATATATAATGACATCACAGAATCTGCTTAATGAAGACTTGAGAAATATTAAGGATAAGATTGATTAATTCCACAACTTGCAGTTGTCACATCAACTTTTTATTTCAAAAAAATAGAGAATATGATGCAAAGTTAACCTGGTAAAAGAATGGAGAAAATAAAACAACTTTGATTAATTATAACTTCTTTGATTTATTTAGTCTAATATCATTAGATGACACTTGGCATCTTTCACAAGTTTATATCTAACTCTTTATATAAATGACAACACACTTTAAATAACATCAAAACAAAGTTAAGATATATAGGTTAACGTTGTTGTAATAACAAAATATAACAGAACCACCCACATGCATAGAAGATATGTACTAGTACTTGAGTTATTCTTCTATCTATTCTAACACATTGA
The DNA here is from genome assembly GCF_041429995.1 of Eschscholzia californica. NCBI lineage: Eukaryota > Viridiplantae > Streptophyta > Magnoliopsida > Ranunculales > Papaveraceae > Eschscholzia > Eschscholzia californica. The sequence goes on along the minus strand of NW_028238472.1, from coordinate 13,834,557 downwards.
ATTCTTTCATTTGCGAAAAAAAGGAGGTTGATGTTCACGTGCATAGAAAATACAAACAAGCTTACGTACTGTTTTATTGAATTATAAAGTAAATAAAAAAACGATCTTTTAGTACATAGAAATTGAAGATATTAGCCTATTAGGCATAAACACCCATTATGAAACCGCTAAATTTTAGGTATTTCATTTTAATGATATAAAACTTTAAGATTTGATCATCAGTTATATAAATGTCTCCTTCAACTTCATTCCCAACATGACGCACCAAAAGAAAGATAATTTTCCTTTCTCTTGTTTTGTCATGGGTGTTGGTGATTCAATTACTTCATGATTTATCACAAAAATGTATTTTGATTTTTTTTCAATGAGTTGTGTGCATCAGATCAATGAGTTATCATATGAACGACCGAGATGATGGACGTCAGTCATTCAAGAATAATCTCAGTTTGCTCCAGGTAGTGAACCACTTTCACTTTTTTTTTGAAGCATTCACTTTATTAATGGCACAATATCAAACTTATAAATGTTACCTAACAGTTTACCTTTAAGAGAAAAGCGGAGCTCTGACCAGTAAACATTCTGATCAAATCCTGATAGTTAATTACCAAAGCAAACGGAGTTGTCCTTTCCAATTAGTTTAACAATAACTACTCTAATTCTAAAAGCTAATACACAAGCATCAAGATTTCGAATAAGCAAAACATTTTTTTTTTTTGAGAAAGAGGTAATATATTGATTATTGTGCCGAGACAGCACTCTAAAAGTCAAATTTTACATATTAGACAACATCGACTCCCAAGAAGACAAGAAGACTGAGAAAGGTACCCCTATGAAAATTCTAGTTGGTAAAGCCCATGAAAAAATTAATCTCTTGACCTCTACAATTATTTGTTCAACCGAACTAAAATTATCTTTAAATATCCTTGTGTTTCGCTCCTTCCACAACGCCCACCAAATAGCAAAAGGAATAGCAGTTCCTAAGTATCCTTTTGGTGTATCTAACTTATATCTCTTCCATCTTGTAAAGAAAACCTCCATTTGATATGGTAAACTCCTGACACCAAAAATCGTTTGTGAGAGAAAATAATCCCATATCTTCCTAGAGACTGAACAATTCAGGAGCAAATGATCTGCATCTTCTTCTTCACACTGACATAACACACATCTATTAGGGATAGAGTAACCCCTTTGTTTTAAAAGATCTAAAGTAGGGATTGATCTCAGCATTGTCGCCCAAATGAAAATGGAGACTTTCTCTGGTATCCTTCGACGCCATATTTTTTTTATATGGGAGACGATGGCTGATTATATTTGAGGAGCTGATGGAGTCGTGTAACGAGTGTACCGTGAATAAGCAAAACATGAAGATGAAGAAGAAATATCTTCAAATTTTTCTCAAATCCTCTTTAGTTAAAACACAATCTCGAATTAAACCAAGAACCTGCGAGAACTTCATGCGTTAATATGAATCTTGTAAACTCGACGGATGCATCACGAATTCCAAAACACAAAGACTTCAACAAAAACCTAAGATTCGATAATACCATTCCATGTTTCTCTAACTAGAAATATGGAATCACACAAGAAACTCTCTTACTACAATCAAATCAACTTAAAAATCTTTAGATAACTGAAACTGAACAAAATAAAAAATCAATAAAAAAGATTTCAGAATCAAAGAAGACTAAATTATATTACCTATCGGCCTTGTAGCTCTTCTTCTTCTTCTTCTTCTTCCTCTGAAGAGACCAAATTAAAGAGCAATAGGAAAACCTAATTAACTCATAGAACTAGTGAGAGAAAGAGAGAGAGAGAGAGAGAGAGAGAGAGAGTCGGGTTTACCTGATTTTGGATTGAACAATCTTCTCTACTTGTCAGGATAGTCTTATTGTTCAACAATCTTCCAAGATAGTATGGAGAGAGAGAGAGAGATTGGAGAGTGAGAGATCGAAAGATTTGGGTGTAGGTTGGAGGGTCGACTGATTTTAGGGCATCTATTTTCGACAGACAAATCCGATGAAAATAGTTTTTGCGAAAATTTTTGGTGGAAAATCTTAGCGCCAGGAAATCATTTCCTCTTCCAACAGGGAAATTTTTCCCACCTTTAAAGAATCGTATTCTCGATGGAACATGTTCTACAATCCGTCACAATAGGGCCTTTTCCCGATGGTAAAGGAGAGTCGCCGGAACAAAGTAGTTTCTGCAAGGAACAACGTAAGTATTTCTATCGGTTGGTTAGTACAAACTCCTTGTTAATACTGACTACTCTCGACGGATTTCAAACTAGCCGTCGGAACTAAACCAATTTCCGACCGTGTTTCTAGCTTCCACCGGAAAAGCATTATTATTTTTGACGAGTGTCCTTTTTCGATCGAATTGTCACAAATACCATGTACTTTTGTAGGGTATAACAGTACTGGTGGAGGTATGGAGATATAGGTGATGACGGGTGGAGTGGTTGTATGACGGGTGATGGAATGGTGGTAGTGTAGATATGGACCATGGTGGTGGTATTGTAACTGCAGAATAGACGGCACTCTTCACGTTGAAATTAAGATATTTGTCTTTAAAATCGTTTATGATGTACAGTTGGCTTTTGTTCTCATATGATAATGTCATTTCAAAGAGTATTCTTTATATTTGATGAATATTTTATCAACAAAGAAGAAAATTCTAAAATGATAGCCATTAAGAAAGGTTGGAAATTCAAGATGAAAGAGAAGTCTAAATAGCTTTTTCTAAAAAAAATAAATACATAACACAAAAAAAGTCTAAGAGTAAAACTTGGGGATATAAAGTTCAATGCTTTTGAACCGATTATTATACACATTACATCCCTAAAAGATAACCATCATTTTATATTAAACGTACATAGGAAATTTTTGAATGGAAAAAAATACTACACGCAGAAGTTTGAATATACAATAGCATCACAAGATCTGCTTCATGAGGCTGTTGAATTACATAAATGGTTAACATTGATTAATTCCCCACAACAACTTACTATTGTCAAGTATAATTTTTCTAAGAGAGACTATATCATGCATGCAAAATTATTAATTAATACTCATCCTTGATTGAGATCTCACCTTCCAGAGTGCCACCATGAACTTCCGTTTTCATAAGACAATAACATACTTCATTTGCGAAAAAGAGAATAATACCCACATAGAGAATGACTCAGGTTTCCCAAATGACGTGGAATTCACTAAAAGATAAGGTTTTTTTCAAAATTTGAATACAAGTGGGAACCGCTTTTGTTTCTAAATGAGGAAACTTGTCACCCTCTAAATACAAATTTCTAAGGGGTGCGTCTATAAGCGCCTCCCAAAACTACTGTAGGGGCCTCCCCTCTGTAGGCGCCTCCCTAACCGACTATAGGGGCCTCCCGAGCACCTCCCTCTTCTCCTCCTCTTCTTCGTTTTTCTCTTCATCTCTCTCTACTTTCAATCTGAAAATTAATCCCAAATCTGAAAATCAACCAACTAAAACTCATTCATCTTCAAAAAGATTTAACACAAAAGATTAAACACAAAACGATAATCCATTTTCTATCTCCTTTGGCTTCTTTCTCTCTCTATCTTAAACCATCTTAAACACAAAACTGAAAACCCTAGATTGACTAATCAATTTCGAAAATTTGGTGCAAAAAACCCTAGATATGTTGTCCAATTTGAAAAATGTGAAGATTTAAAACAAAAATTAAGCAAAAAAAGATCCTTTAATCTATAAAAAAGATCAAACCAAATCTCTATATTTGAAAGTGTAAAAAAAAGTGGATTTTGATTGATTTTAACCTAAACTGATTGGTGATGAATCAAAATGCTTTTTGATATTAGAAACAAGTTTTTGGAAGTTGACGACTGTTGGACTCTCCAGTCCGAGATAAAGTTGTGGGCCTCGGACTGGTCTGCCCGAATGGGGGGCGCCTATAGGTGTCGGGTGTTGACTGCTGGTCAAACAACTACGGGAGGCCCCTATAACAATTCGGGGAGGCGCCTATAGAGGCGCCCATTTCTAAGTCTCTCTATCATTGCCCTTAATATTATGAAAAAAACAAACTTTTCACTATTTATGTTGAAAACTAAGACAATATTACTCATAAATGAAAAGATTTTGTTATCAAACTAATAGGTGTTTCGTTTAATGATATAAAATCTTTGAGATATAGATTACCCAACGTCAGCAGCATCAAAAGGTAATATATTTTCTCTTACAAGTTGCAAGAGAACATTCAATAGAAGGACAATTTTCCTTCTCTTGTTTTGTCATGTGGTGATATAATTGTTTTCATGCATATTCGCAATTTATGATATATAACAAAAATATATTTTGATTTTTTCAATGAGTTGTTTCCATCGGATCAACGATTTACCATATGAACAAAGTTACAGATGATGGGCTTCAGTCGCTCACAAACAACCTCTGCTACACGTAATTAACTATTTTCACTTTGTTTATATTTTAGTAACTTATGGTAAATTTGTGCTTTTATATGATATTGATATTCTTCTTTTTCTCCGCAGGTATGTCAGGTGTAAGGCCTCGTGTTGTACTTCAGAAGGTAAGCATCCCCTGCGTCTATTTATAGTTGGAAAATGAGATGGGAAAGGGCGTCAAAGCTGCTTCAAATGGAAGAAACGAGTCTATGAACCTGTTATCAAAAAGTCAGATCCAACTTCATCACCTGTTAGAGGAAGAAGGCAACAAGTTGAGTATTAAGGTAGATCCAACTTCTAAGTGAATCTCAAACTATGAGAATTAGAGTCAGACGATTTTATTGTAATTTAACTGATTTTATGCACTCATCCCCATATACGAATACTTAACAAGGTCATAGAGTTGGAATTGTTGTTGAAATTTCATCGCTAAAACACTTGTATATGTAAGGAAGCTTTTGGTTCTAAAAATATTGTTCGTCAGCTTTTTATGTTGAAGAAAAGGAAAAACTCGCTTAATTTGTAACGCACGTCTAAAAGATCTAAGTAAATCATGATAATACGTGCGTAACAATTAACATTTAATAAATTCTTTAAATACAATTGGATTATTAGATTTAGAGGTCTCGTCTTGTACTTTAGAAAGTTAGCATCCCCTACAAACTGAAGTTGGAGAAAATGCAACTGAGTCGACATTTTGTTATAATTAGACATTTTAATGGTAGGCCATCGGTTTAACGAAAGGTCCTGATATTGATGTTTCTATCAACTTCGCCGGTTAGTGCAAAGAGTGACAACTTAATTATTACGGCAGTTCGGGCTTCTAATTAAGTAGCCATGGACATAAAGTACTAACGGGAGTGCTACATGTACAAAGTCTTTGACAAAATTCTTGACTTAATGACCCATTTTCACTAAATGACAAAAGTAGATCGAAGTTTTTCAAAGTTTGACTTTGATCGGGACCGTTCACTTAGCATTTTGTCAAGAATCTTGTCAAAGATTCTTTGTACATTTAGCATTTCCCAAGTACTAAACACTGTATGTTCCTGAAAAGAGAGTCATCCCATATGGCCATATGCCATTTATTGAATTAATGGCTTGATCATTAATGAAAGGATGCATGAATCTTTAACTATGAGAATTAGACTACCTGTCAAAGAATTCTGTATTAATTTAGATATTGTTATGTGCTAATACCAAGAGGTTTAATGGTACTTATATATAAATACTTAATCAACATTCATTTTCTCTTTATTAATTATAATATTCAACCTAAACAAGTATTGCTAGTAGCATTAGATCATCGAGTTTGAATTGTTGTTGAAATTTCATCGATGAAGCCTGTGTTAAGTTTGTGGTCATCCAACTCAAAACCATTTTCCAATGAGTGGAGAGGACCTAGAGCTTATATTCTTGGTTGCTAGATACCCGTTCTCCTATGTGAGACTATTCTCACACGCCCCCTCACGTGTGGCGTTGTTTGAGCCTAACACGTGTTTTTTTGGGTGACGTGGAATACGTGTGACTTTTAAGCCTATCACGTGTAGGCCTAGCTCTGATACCATATCTACAAACAGATTCTCATTGATTTGAAAGTTGAGATTACAAACTTATATAGGAAGAGAAAAACAAAAAGTAACTAACTTTATAACTGAAGTTAACTCTTAACAGCAACTTCCTAACAAACTAATAACCGTTTCAAACAACTTGGGGTTATGTTACCATACATCTCATCATGATCCAGTACAACACTCATCTCATCTATTACCCCCTTCGAAGTGATGGTGAGCGAAGAACAAACCTTCAATTTGGATTTAAGATTGTGAAATCTTGGACGAGGAAGTGATTTAGTAAGAGTGTCAGCTGGTTGATCAACATATGGTGGAGCTGTAATAAAGACCAAGCATTCATGAAGCAACATATTCTCTTATAAAGTAAAAGTCCAAAGCCAAGTGTTTAATCTTGGAATGAAAGACTGGATTAGAGGCTAAAACAAGTGCTGAAACAATATCACAGTATAATAAAGGTGGGGTAGAGAGAGGACAATGAAGCTCCTTTAGAAGAAACAAATCCACACAACCTTTACAGCTGAATGGGCTAAAGCTCTATATTCAGCCTCAATGGAAGATCTCGAGACGGTTGGTTGCTTCTTGGCAGACCTGCTGATAGGATTACCAGCAAGAAATATAATGAAACCATCCATTGATCGACTATCAGTAGGACTTCCAGTCCAATCAGCATCAACATAAGCTTTGGGGCTAAAACAAGATGACTTAGAGACTCCAATGTCATGATCAATAGTTCGCTTAAGATACCTCAAAATTCTTTTGGCAGCATTGAGATGAGCTTCAGTAGTTTTGTGCATAAATTGGCATACTTGGCTGACTGCAAAATTGATACCAGGTCTGGTCCAGGTAAGGTATTGAAGAGCCCCCACTATACTCCTATAAACAGTTGGGTCATCTAAAAGAGAACCATCATCTGGTAAAAGCTTAGTCTTAGCAGTAAGAGGGGTAGAGCAAGGTAACTAATTCTCTATTGTTGATTTGAATATAGCAAATGCATTTTAAAATCTAACTTATTATGTAAAGGTAATAACCATAAAAAGGTATAAGGTGAGACTTGTTGCTAAGGGTTTTCAACAAGAAGGGCTTGATTATGATGAGACATTTAGTCCAGTTGTAAAAACAAACACAAGTTCTCACCATTGCAATTACAAAATCATGGCATATCGAACAGTTAGATGTCTCAAATGCCTTCTTACATTGCACATTTGTTGAGGTTCTGTATATGATTCAACCACCATAGTTTGTTCAATCAGACCAAGAAAATCATGTTTGTCATCTACATAAGGCATTATATGGGTTAAAGCAAGCTCTAAGCGCCTGGTTTAATAAATTTGTGGCATTTCTATATCAATATGGATTTCACAAAAGCACGAAAGATCATTCAATGTTTGTTTATCATTCTACCTTAGGGACATTGGTCTTACTTTTATTATACTAACATGCAGCTATGTTTCTCACATCAACTATTTAATCAAGGATTTAAGTGTAGCTTCTAAAATGAAGGATTTGGGCTCATTAACCTACTTTCTGGGAATAGAGGTTACTCATGATCAAAATCATAAACAGATGATACTCACACAAAATAAATATGCTTTACAACTAATCCAGAAAGCAAATTTATTAGATTCCGAACCTTCAACCTTACCATTATCATGTGGACAAAGGGTCTCACTTACAAATGGCGATGAGCTACCAAATCCAACAGAGTATAGAAGTCTGGTAGGGCTTTACAGTACCTCACTTTAACTCGTCCAGACAATTCATTTGCCGTCAAATACACAACTCAATTCATGCACAAGCCAACAACAACTCATTTAGTCCTTGTGAAATAAATATTAAGATACATTAAAGGAACTATGGATTCTTGTATTAAGTTGGCTCAGGGTGATTTAACAAGCCTAATAACATATTCTGGCTCAAATTGGGTTGGATGCCCTGACTCGAGGAAATCAACGTGGGGTTATTGTGTTTTCCTTGGTTCGAGTCTCATATCTTTGAGCTCGAAGAAGCAAGTTAATGTAGAAAAATCCTCTACAAAGGCGGGGTATAAAGCATTAACAAATACAACAACAGAGATGGTTGGGTTCATAACTTACGGATGAACTCGGCTGCTCACTGAAGAAACCATTTATGCTCTATTGTGATAACATTAGTGCCAAGTATCTGGCCTCAAATCCCATCCTCTATGCGCGAACTAAGCACATCAAACTGGATTTTCATCATGTTTGAGATCTGGTTTCGAATGATACTACAGTTGTTCATCATATTCCTACTAAGGAACAACTCGAAGATATCTTTACTAAAGGAGTCCCACTCGATCTCTTCGCATTTTTTCGAAGCAAAGTGTGATGATTCACAAAAGTTCTTCAACATCAGTTTGAGGGGGGTTGTGAAACTAAAGTTTCGAAGAGAAAGACAATGAGGAATTAGGGCAACATTTTCCCTTTTATTCTTAGGCCAATATTGACTAGTCAACTGGTTTTCCAGTCAAGCCCAGCTGAAGTAACATGAGACAAGTCAAATCCCAGGCATGAGTTGAGTCAATTGACAAAGGCAACCTCAGAGCTCCAACAACCCGTAACAAGAAAAGTTAGTTTTTTTTATGAGATCGGAAAAAAAAAGTAATTGAGATAGAGTGATTGAAATAAAATGAAGTTCATAAGAGAATTCTTACACGTATAATGTATAGATTAGAATCTAAAGGCGATTTTTTAAATCCAGTATCTTTTGCATCATGATTTTTCACATAAATAACTACGAAGCTTCTTTTTATATACTCTTAGATTTTTATTTTTTAAAAACACATCAAAAGACAAAAGAAATCCACCTATAATAGAATAAAATAACCGAAAAGGTGTAATGGAGCAGAAGTGAGGATTGTGTTAGGAAAAATAACCTAATTAACTTGTTCAGGAATATGAAGATAAACGATGCGAAAGTAAAAGTAGAGACACCAAGATTATTTAACGTGGCAAAAAACCCCTCCAAACTAGAAGGTAAAAAACCACGGGACCTAGTCCAGAAATCTTCCACTATAATTAAATAATGGTTTACACAATTCTTCAAGATGTGTAGAAACACTCTTGGACAACTCTTCAGCAAACCTATGGTGGATAAACTGAACAAAGAAACAAAGAAATAAAATCTCTTACTCCTTAGGATTTGAACAAATCCTAGATTACTAAAGGTTGAAGAAGATAACCACAAACTAAATTGCTTCACAAGATTAATAATCTTCTTTTCTTCTAACCAATATTCTGCTCTTTCAATCTCTCTTGAAAGAACCACTTCAGAAATCTCTCTTTCTCTGACTTCTCTTTGTTCTGGAAGTTGTTGTGTCATCTCTCTTATCTCTCTCTAACCTGAGAAGATATATCTGAGAGGATTCTCTACTAACTCTCCCAACTGGGAGGATACTCTCTAACCTGAAAGTATAAATAAGTAGCCTGATGTGGACCTTTTAGAGTCTACATCTCCTGCCATGTCTGCATCTGTGTAACCGACTAATACTGGCTTATCATTACCAAAACATATACGAGCTTTAGACGTACCTCTAAGATACTTCAGAATCCACTTCACTGCTAACCAATGCTCTTTGCCTGGATTAGCAAGAAATCTGCTTACTACTCCAACTGCAAATGCAATGTCCGGTCTTGTACACACCGTTGCATACATCAAGCTTCCTACAGCTGAAGCATAAGGAATTTTCTCCATTTCTTCTTTCTCACTTCTAGTTGATGGACACTGATCACGAGACAACTTGAAGTGACTGGCTAATGGACAACTCACTGGTTTTGTCTTGTCCATATTGAACCTTTCTAGAACCTTCTCAATGTATCTTTCTTGTGATAGCCAAAGTTTTCCAGCTTTCCTATCACGAGAGATATGCATGCCAAGAATTTGTTTTGCTGGACCCAAGTCTTTCATATCGAAATACTTGTTTAGTTCCTTCTTTAACCTGCTAATTTTATTAGCATCCTGACCAACAATCAACATATCATCAACATAAAGTAGAAGTATAATCAAATCTCCATCAGGAAATTTATGAACGAAAACACAATGATCTGAAGCCGTCCTGTGATACCCTTGATCCTTCATGAATGATTCAAACTTTTTGTACCACTGCCTTGGTGCTTGTTTCAGCCCATATAAACTCTTCTCTAACTTACAAACCAAGTGTTCCTTACCTTTAACTTCAAACCCTGTTGGTTGTTCCATATACACATCTTCCTCCAAGTCACCATGAAGGAAAGCGGTCTTGACATCTAGTTGTTCAATTTCTAGGTTCATACTTGCAGCCAATCCCAATACTAACTGTATAGAGGACATCTTCACCACCGGAGAGAAAATCTCATCAAAATCAATACCCTTCTTCTGCCCAAATCCTTTCACCACTAGGCGTGCCTTATACCGTGGTTGTGAATTTCTTTCTTCGGTCTTGATTTTGAAAACCCACTTATTTTTAAGAATTTTCTTATTCTTAGGTTTTTCAACCAACTTAAAAGTGTTGTTCTTATGCAATGATTCAATCTCATCTTGCATAGCTTTCAACCACTCCTTATTGTGTTCATCATCTATGGCTTCTTCATAACACTGTGGTTCTCCACTATCTGTAACCATCACATACTCGTGTGGAGGATACTTGGTAGATGGTGCTCTATCTCTAGTCGATCTTCTCAATTCAGCTGGTTGTTCATGTTGAACTTCCATTCCTTGCTCAACATCATCACCCATAGGAACATCTTCATGAGCTTCATCTTCATGATTTTGTTCTTCACCTGCATTATCATGCATAACCTTAGAAGAGATATGTGGATCTAGATCAACGAGATCATTACTATGATTCTCATGCTTCACAACTTTTCCGAAGTCCTCAATAGTTTGATTTTCAAGAAAGACCACATCTCTACTTCTAATAATCTTCTTATCGACTGGATCCCATAACCTGTATCCGAACTTCTCATCTGCATACCCTAAAAAGATGCATTGCTTGGCTTTATCATCAAGCTTTGCTCTTTGATCTTTAGGTATATGCACAAAAACCCTGCAACCAAACACCCTTAAGTGTTCATAACTGACTTCTTTCCCAGTCCACACTCTCTCAGCTACATCTCCATCTAATGGTGCTGAAGGTGATAAATTAATCAGATAACATGCAGTACGCATTGCTTCACCCCAGAAGCTTTTAGGCAGCTTTGCTTCTGAGAGCATACATCTGATCCTCTCCACAATAGTGCGGTTCATGCGTTCTGCTACACCATTTTGTTGTGGAGTTTTGGGAACTGTCTGTTCATGCCGAATACCATGGGTTTTGCAATACTCTTCAAACGACCCGATGTATTCTCCTCCAATGTCAGTGCGAATGCACTTCAATGATTTTCCTGTCTCCCGTTCTACCATGTTGTGGAAATTCTTGAAAACTGCAAGTACCTGATCTTTGGTCTTTATGGCATATGCCCAAACTTTCCTGGAAGCATCATCTATAAAAGTAACGAAATACAAAGCACCACCAAGTGTTTTGACCTTTAAAGGTCCACAAACGTCAGAATAAACAAGCTCCAAAACACTGGATTTTCTTTCAGATGCATTCCTTTGAAAAGAAACTCTATGTTGCTTTCCTACTAAACAATGAGAACAAGTGTTTAAATTTATACCTTTTACGTTCGGTAAGTCTTGTCGTTTAGCAAGGATTTGAAGTCCTTTCTCGCTCATGTGCCCGAGTCTTCTATGCCAAAGATCAGTGGAAGAATCTTTTTCAACTGCATTCAATTCTCCTTTACACAGTTTTACTTGAGTTCTGTATAAAGTACAACACTTTTTCCCTCTTGCTATCACCATTGACTCTTTTGTGAGCTTCCACTTTCCATCACCAAAGTGACTGTGGTACCCTTCATCATCTAATACTCCGGTAGAGATTAAGTTATATCGAAGATCTGGTATATGCCTCACATTCTTAAGAATCAATGTACTCCCTGTGCTCGTCTCGATTTTCACTCCTCCAATTCCTACGATTTTTGAGAAACCTAAGTTTCCCATCCTGACTTTGCCAAGGTCACCAGTTCTGTAAGAGTTAAAGAAATCCTTACATGGAATAGCATGATACGAAGCACCTGAGTCAACCAACCATGTTGTTTCTAGTTCTGACTCAGTCATACTTAAGCAAGTCTCTCCACAACCTGAGAGTAAGATAATGTCATTACCTGAGGCAACTGCCGCAACATTATCTTGTTTTTCATCATTCTTTTTATTTTCCTTCTTTGGTTTCCTGCAATCACTCTTGTAATGACCCATTTTTCCACAACCAAAACATCTAACTTCTTTCTTTGGTTTTGATCTCCCCCTTGACTTATCACGGTTATGAGGTTTTCTACTTTTACCTCTCCTCCGTCTTTCTGTAACAAGTGCCTCTGAATGAGACTCGTCTGACGATGATTTCCTTCTTGTTTCTTCATTCAACAAACTACCTGTCACGTGATTCATACGCATTATGCCATCAGGAGCAGAATTGCTAAGAGACACCACCAATGTCTCCCAACTATCTGGTAAAGAATTTAGAAGAAGTAAGGCCTGCAACTCATCATCCAAAACTAACTTCATTGCAGAAAGCTGGTTTACTAGACTTTTCATCTCATTCAAGTGTTGAGCAATTGAGGTTCCTTCTTTATATTGTAATTTTCCTAGCTTTCTGAACAAGTAAGCCTTTTTGGCAGCTGTCTTCTGATCATACAATTCTTCTAATTTCCTCCATAGACTATAAGCGGAAGTCTCCGTCGATACATGATGAAAAACACTGGGTTCTACCCATTGTCGAATAAATCCAACAACCTTACGATCTAATACCTTCCAGTCTTCTTCATCTATCTTCATCGGTTTTGTACCGTGATTTTCAATGGGTGCAGCTAGGTCTTTGCAGTATAACAAATCTTCCATTTTTGCTTTCCACATCAAGTAGTTCTCTCCATCTAAACTAATCATGCGATTAGTATTCACTTCCATATTTCTGAACAATAAATCTAACCTTAGCTCTGGTACCACTTGTTAGGAAAAATAACCTAATTAACTTGTTCAGGAATATGAAGATAAACGATGCGAAAGTAAAAGTAGAGACACCAAGATTATTTAACGTGGCAAAAAACCCCTCCAAACTAGAAGGTAAAAAACCACGGGACCTAGTCCAGAAATCTTCCACTATAATTAAATAATGGTTTACACAATTCTTCAAGATGTGTAGAAACACTCTTGGACAACTCTTCACCAAACCTATGGTGGATAAACTGAACAAAGAAACAAAGAAATAAAATCTCTTACTCCTTAGGATTTGAACAAATCCTAGATTACTAAAGGTTGAAGAAGATAACCACAAACTAAATTGCTTCACAAGATTAATAATCTTCTTTTCTTCAAACCAATATTCTGCTCTTTCAATCTCTCTTGAAAGAACCACTTCAGAAATCTCTCTTTCTCTGACTTCTCTTTGTTCTGGAAGTTGTTGTGTATAATCTCTTCCCTTTCATTCCCTTTTATAATGATAAATAGGGAGGTTTACCAAAAGAAATAGGAATTCCTTTTTAGGCTTGAAAAAATAGAAACTTCTATTTTTTCCCCAAACAAGGAATAACGGAAATCCTATTCCAACTAGGAGTCCTTTAATTATAAGGAGGGACCTCAACAGATTGAGCTAACAATTGTACTCCTAGCCTTCCAAATGTGGAGAAAGAAAAAGCAAGTGAAGGCAGCATGTAACTTGAGCCACTAGCATAGAATTTAACTTACCAATTGAGCTAAATGACCAATTGTGTTTGGTTAGTTATTGGTAACTATATATTCTTTTATTCAGATACTAAAAAACGATGGACCTCTTATGCTGGTGGTGGTGGGGGGAGGGAGGCAGTGGTGAAGAAAAAAAAATTATAGGGGCACTTTTTAAAAAGAATCCACATAAATAAATAACTCAAACAATCCCTATTTACTCATTATGTTTAATTGACTGTATCGAATGCCTTCTAGATCGACTTAATAAAAAAAATTGTCCGTCCTACATTAAATGTTATCATATTTTAAAAAACGACAATCTTGATACGTAATTTTTCTTCTAATCAACGTATTGTTGTTTAATCTTATTTGAGTTATCCTAAAAGAATTAAATATGGAAATTATGTTCTTAATTATGTTTTAAAGTAATTTAGTTCAAATTTTTAGAACAAAAAGAATTTCACAATTTCAAATAGAAATATAAAGACAAAGAGATGGAAAAATAACAGTTACATTTTAGTGAACAAAATCTACATTTGATCAACATTCTAAAGGTGAATATATTCACGCTTTTTTCTTGTTTGATTTCTAAGACGCCTGACTATCTACGATCGCGTTTTTTACAAAAAAAAGTTATATTTTAGTTTGATAGTAATTTAGTTTCACTTTTATATAAATAAATAATCAAGCTACGCAATTAGTGTATCACTTTAAATATGTTGAAAAAATGTAAATGTTATGCAAAACACATCAACATTATTTAATGGAATGATTAGAAAAAATTATGTTACCACCATATTAGGTTTACCAAGAAATTAAATTACAAAGAAAAAACACAGGTATATATCCTCTCACGTGTGAAAAATGAGATTATAACAATAAGAAGTGGATTTCTATTGAGGAGTTAATGTGGGTTTTTAACAAAAAAAAAAAAAAACTACAAGATGGCCCTATTGCATAGGAAAAATAATTAAAAACAAAGTAGTGGATTTTATTTGGAATATTACTAAGGGAGGTCTTTGGAGCATGTGGGGGCACATGCCCCTTACTAGCCCTGTGCCCTGGGGGCAATGCAGGCTCCTCATTCGCAACCCTCACCGCACATTCCTGTTAATAGTGGTGTTAATACGGTGGTGATGTGGTGGTGGTGATGACTATGTGATGTCACAGGCTGGTAATAGTGGTGATATGGTGGCGGGAATGATAGTTGTGTGATCAGTAGCATGTGGTGGGGGGGGGGGGGGGGGGTGTGCTCCCGCACAGGGCCCCCGCCACATGCATGGGCTCCAAAAAGTTTCTTTTACTACGTTTACAGACTACTATAATACTATATAAAGAGTAGGGGTATAGCTTAGAGGCCTACATCTCACCTGTTCTCAGATTTTTATCTATACAGGAACTCCACGAATCCCACTTACCTTGTTTCTCTCTCTACGTACATTGGGTATTCTTCTCTAGCTAGTTACTGTTTAATAACCACTAATCTATTACAACTTAATACTTTTTTTTTTCTATTGAAATCATCTGTTTATTATTTATTACTGTTAGGTTTGTTTCTTCACTTCTTGTTATAAAGAAAAAGAAGAAGACCAGCAAGGACTAGTTAAATCTCAAAATCGGATTGGACAAGTACAAATTTCTCAGTAACGAGATTGTACAAAATTTTCTACCATCAAGATTTTGAAATCATACTTGACATAGACTATGTTGAAGGATAGCCTAAATAGGTTAGCTTTGCTTACTTTTGAAAGCGTATTCTTAGACAAAATTGACTATTAAAGTTTAATTGGCGATTTTGGTTAGATAATGCGAGAAGAAAAAATTTCGAACAAAGAAATTAATTTGTAATTATTTAGTTCAGAATACATCATTGAGATTCAATTCGCTGATGAAATATTATTTTTATGGTTAAATCGTTTACATTTTATGTTTATTGTAAAAAAGTTAGACATGTAAAAGGCCCCCATTAATATTTTGGCACTGGACCCCTTATTTCTCAGCCATGGCACTCTGTGTGATGACTATATGGTGATAGTGGTCGTTCGTCAATGGTGGTGTTCATGTGGTGTACTAGTATGGCGGTGTGTGCGAAGGTAGTTGTGGACGAAAATGGGAGTGGTAACAGGGGAGGTATGTTGAAGCTTGTGATTGTGGTTTGGTGATACTAGTGGTGATGCTTTGGTGTAGGGGTGGACTCTAGATGGTTAGTAACCGTGGCATTTGGGGTAATGGCATTGGTGGGGTTGTGGTGAAGGTGGTGGTGCACTGGTGTGGTAATAGTGGTACCGGACCTATCGTGGCTAGTCATGGTGGTGTTAGTGATGATGGTTTAATGAGTATGTTGGTGGAGGAGTTAGATATTGTGTTGGTGGCGGTGGTGGTGGCAGCTGATGGCATTAATCATTAATCGAGACGCAGAGATGGTGGTGGTGATGGCGTGATAGTGCTCAAAGCGCAACAATGGTGGAGGTGTGGCGGTACAAGTGGTGTTGGTTTTGGTGGAGCCGTAGAGGTAAAACAGGTCACGGTGGTTACTACAAAATATTAGTTAAATAATACAAACTTTTCTCAGAGAAAAATAGTTAAATAATACAAATGGACTCTTAAGTAAAACGCCATGAAAATAGTTAAATAATACAAATGGACTCTTAATAACGACCAACAAACTATTAGTTTTAGGAACTAAATAAATGGTCCAATAATTATCATTCTTCTTGTTGAAATTAAGTTACTTGACTCTAAATAAAAAATTTATTCATCCTTCCATTTGGTCCATCTTCCAACCTTTCACTTGATGTGGTGGCATATCACTTAAGCGTGTAACAAATGGAGAGAGAATGGTGAGGATATTGCTCAAGTGATATGTCGCCACATCAAGTGGAAGGTCGGGAGAGGGACCAAATAGAGGGATCAATTGAATTACTCGACTTTAAAATCGTGAATCGTGTATGACATATCAGTGTCTTTTGTACCCATGTGGCCCTGTTGTTTTAAATAAGCGAAAAACATATAAAATTTAAAATATTAACTATTTAGGAAGGTAGAAAACGTAAATGAGGAACTATTAGTTTTAATAACGACCAACAAACTTTTCTCAGAGAAAAATAGTTAAATAATACAAATGGACTCTTAAGTAAAAGGCCAGACTGCATAGATTAATATTTTGCGCTTATTATTAGATAGATAGCATATTGCAAAAGATAGCTATCACTTTATATTAAACATACATGCCGAACTATATCTTGCTTTGAAGCCATGAAAATTCTTATGGATAGGATTGATTAATTCCACAACTTACTATTGTCACATTAATTTATTTATTTTTCAAAAGAGAGAGTATAGCATGCAAAGTTAACCTGGTACAATTACACAGGAAATGAAACATGTTTAATTAATTCTAACTTCTTTGACGTAATTTAATCCAATATCATGAGATATAATTGGTCTCTTTCACAAATTTATATGCGGCTCTTCTTATAAATGACAATACACCGTACAGATAACAAAAAAAATAAAATTTAGGCATATAACTTAACGTCATTGTGGTAGCAAATTATAACAGAAATACTGACATGCATAGAAAGTGCTTATCCTTTATCTCACCTTCCATAGTATCACATTTAATTCTATATCATCTAACATATTCAAATCTTTCATTTGCGAAAAAGAAAATATTACACATATATACTCATTATGAAAAAGATTTTATATTTAAAATTTAGGTAATTCACTTAATGATACAAAATCTTTAAGATATGATCATCTGCTATATAAATGTCTTCTTCAACTTTCTAACACACACCAAGAAGTTGTATATTTCCTCTTACAAGGGATGGCAACATTCAAGAGAAGGACAATTTTCCTTTCCCTTAGTTTTGTCATGCCTGTTGGGGATTTAATTATTTCAATATTAGCTATTTATGATACATCACAAATAGTTATTTTGAATTTTCCAATAAGTTGTGTGCATCGGATCAACGATTTACCATATAAACGAGATGATGGGCTTCAGCCATTGACAAATAATGGCTGCTACAGGTAATGAAAAACTATCACTTTATTATATTCTATAGTTAAGCATCCTCTACATTTATCCGAAGTTGAAAACTACTTGACTAGTATCTAATGCGTTGGTTTTTGGAGTTTCAGCATAAGAGCGGGTGGCAAAGGTTCGAATTTAAGATTTGGGTATTCATGGAGGATACTTCTAGGTAAATCACTAATCTGTTGTCATTTATCTTATTTTTATTTGTTTTAATTATCACGGACAGAACTGAAAACCCCTGTTTCTTTCTCTCACTAGAACTAACCTTTGTTCCTTTCTATAACTTAGGTTGGATTGGCCTTAATCAACCAATACATGGGAACCCTTTGAAAATGTCAAACAATAAGATTAAATCCTTGATGCAGCTGAAGAAAGGTTTTCTCTCCCTACACCCTCATCTATTGTTTTTGTGACTTTCATTTATATTCGTACTTCAATTCTCTCTATTCATTCTTGTTTTCTTATTCATATCCTACAGTTTACTAGTAGAACAAGCTTCGCCTCAAGGGACTAAGCAAAAAAGTGGGGGTTCTCCTACTCCACAAAAGAAGAAACGGCAACGTCTAACCTCGAACTCATCTGGCTCTAAGGCTGAGAGTGTCTCTAGTTCAAAGGCTGGGAAAAGCTCTGTTCTAAGGCCGGGAAGAACTCTGATTCCAAGGCTGGAAAGAGCTCTTGTTCTAAGAGCATCTCCCATGCAACACTCAATCTAAGAAACTCCGAGTGCCACTTAGGATTTTTAGAATTTTTTTCTTAAAAATCATCTCCAATGCAACACTCTATTTGGATCTCTAAGATGACGTGTCGAGGGTGGAATAGAGATATCTCAAGAGGACACTCTAGAAATAGAGTGCCCTCTTGAGATATCTCTAATTGTCCAACTCATCAATATTTGATTTTCAACCAATAGAAATCGAGTATCCTATATTTTCTAAAATAACTAATTGGAGACAAAAAAAATTGAGGATCTCTATTAACGCCATCTAGGAGGGAGATTCTCAATTGGAACTTGACACATAGGATGAATAGAGATTTTTTTGAGTTTTGCATTGGAGATGCTCTAAAAAGAAGAGCTTCTAATATAAAGAAGAAGAAGAAGAAGAAGAAAGAAAAGAAGAAGAATAAATGTTTTATTTCTCCTTAAAATTTGTTGACGTGTTGTAATCATGTGTTTACTTTCGTTATTTTCTTGTTATTGCGTAATTGTAATGTACTTTGATTCGAAAGAATTTTGTTGTAATTTAAATGGTAATATGTACTAAAACACATTCTCGAATTAAATCAAGAACTTGCGAGAACTTCATGCGTTAATATGAATCTTGTAAACTCGACGCATGCATCACGAATTCCAAAACCCAGTGACTTCAACAAAAACCTAAAATTCGATAATAACATTACATAATCAATATAAACCTAGTTTCTCTAACTAGAAATATGGAATATGTTCTACAAGCCGTCACAATAGGGCCTTTTCCCAATGGAAAAGGAGAGTCTCTGGAACAAAGTAGTTTCTACAAAGAGCAACGTAAGTATTTCTATCGGTTGGTTAGTACAAACACGTCGTTAATACTGACTACTCTCGACGGATTTCAAACTAGCCGTCCGAACTAAACCAATTTCCGACCGTGTTTCTAGCTTCCGCCGGAAAAGCTTTATTATTTTCGACGAGTGTCCTTTCTCTGTCGAAAAAAATCATCACAAATACCATGTCCTTTTGTAGGGTATAACCGTACTGGTGGAGGTATGGAGATATAGGTGATGACAGGTGGGGTGGTTGTATGACGAGTGATGGTGGTTTTGATAATGGTGGTAGTGTAGATATGGTGGTGGTATTGTAACTGCAGAATAGACGGTATTCTTCACGTTGAAATTAAGTTATTTGACTTTAAAATCGTTTATGATGTACAGTTGGTTTTAAACTCATATGGTAATGTCATTTTAAAAAATATTCTTCATATTTGATGAACATTTTATTAACAAAGAAGAAAAATTGTAAAATGATAGCCATTAAGAAAGGTTGGAAATTCAATCGAGGAAAGAGAAGTCTAAATAGTGACCAACTAGTTTAAATTTTTTTTCGTTTTCTACCGTCTTCCCCTGAAACTTTTCTGCTTTCCCCAAAACAGTGGCCTTGCTCTTAATATTATGAAAAAAGCAAACTTTTACTATATATCTTGAAAACTAAGACAATATTACTCATAAATGAAAAGATTTTGTTATCAAACTATTAGGTGATTAGTTTAATGATATAAAATCTTTGAGATTTAGATTACTTACAAATTTCTCCTTCCACTTGCTACCCAACATGCAGCAGCAAAATGTTATATATTATCTCTTACAAGTTACAAGAGAACATTCAATAGAAGGACAATTTTCCTTCTCTTGTTTTGTCATGTGGTGATTTAATTGTTTGCATATTCGCAATTTATGATACATAACAAAAATGTATTTTGATTTTTTCAATGAGTTGTTTCCATCGGATCAACGAGTTACCATATGAACAAAGTTACAGATGATGGGCTAAAGTCAGTCACTCACAAACAACCTCTGCTACACGTAATTAACTATTTTCACTTTGTTTATATTTTAGTAACTTATGGTAAATTTTTGCTTTTATATGATATTGATATTCTTCTTTTTCTCCGCAGGTATGTCAGATGTAAGTTCAGAAGGTAAACATCCCCTGCGTTTATTTATAGTTGGAAAATGAGATGGGAAAGGGCGTCAAAGCTGCTTCAAATTGAAGAAACGAGTCTATGGACCTGTTGTCAAAAAGTCAGATCCAACTTCATCACCTGTTAGAGGAAGGCGCAACAAGTTGAGTATTAAGGTAGATCCAACTTCTAGGTGAACAGTAGACATAAAGTATATGAGAATTAGACTCAGAGGATTTTGTTGTAATTTAACTGTTTTTATTTTATATACTCATCCCCATATATAAATACTTAATAAACATTTATTTTCTCTTGTTAGCTATGATATTCAACTTGAACAAAGTATTGTTAGTAGCTTGGCATCATGGAATTGTTGTTGAAATTTCATCCCTAAAGCACTTGTATCTGTATATCATGGAATTGTTGTTGAAATTTCATCCCTAAAGCACTTGTATCTGTATGGAAGCTTTTGGTTCTAATAATATTGTTTGTCAGCTTTTTATGTTGAAAAAAAGGAAAAAAAACTCGCTTAATTCGTAACGCACGTCTAAAAGATCTAAGTACATCATGATAATGCAGGCGCAACAATTCACATTTAATAAATTCTTTAAAAACAATTCGATTATTAGATTTAGAGGTATCGTGTTGTACTTCAGAAAGTTAGCATCCCCCATGTCAACTGAAGTTGGAAAAAATGCAACGAGTCTACGAATGTTTTGTCATAATTTGACTTTTTAATGGTAGGCCCTCGATTTAACAAAAGGTCCTGATATTGATGTTTCTACCAACTTTGGCTGTTAGTGTAAGGATTGACAACTTGATTATTACGGCAGTTGGGGCTGCTAATTAAGTGAGCCATGGACATAAAGTACCAAACACTATATGTTCCTGAAAAGAAAGTCATCCCATATTGCCACACGCCATTTACTGAATTAATGGCTTGATCACTAATGAAATAATGCATGAATCTTTAACTATGAGAATTAGACTACCTGTCAAAGAATTCTGTCTTAATTTAAATATTGTTGTGTGCTAATACCAAAAGGTTTAATGGTACTTATATATAAATACTTAATCAACATTTATTTTCTCTTTGTTAATTATAATATTCAACCTAAACAAGTATTCTAGTAGCATTAGATTTTTTTTTTTTTTTTTGGAGAAGATAAAATAGTATCATTAATGAAAAAGCAAAACAATGAAATGGTAGAAGCCTAAATGGATAACCATCCGTTACACAGACAATAGAAAAGAAAATTTAGATACATGAGGCTTATAGCTTAGATAAAGCATCCCAATTCTTGATGTATTGGCTAAAAGGGGTCGACTTGCTACATAGTTGATTGGTCGCACAATACTGAATTAGGCTCTTAGCTTGAATGATGATATTATCCCGTGTAGCTTTTCTGTCACTTTCTATCTCCATAACTGTATAATTACGCTCGAACCATATGACCCATATGATTGTCGGAGGGGTACAAAGATGAAGGAAGGATTTTCTATCTGTTACTTTCTTTGGTTTCCATTCTATCAAGAAGTTGGAGATTGATTGAGTGTTACTGTTTGTATCATGAGAGGGGATTAAAGTTTGCCAAATTTTAGAAGTGAAGGTGCAATTAAGGACTAGGTGATCAGATGATTCACAATTGGACTTACACAAAGAGCATCTGTTTGGAGTTATAAAGCCTCTTCGAATAATCTTGTCCATGGTTGGAGCACCTTAACGGATGATAGCCCAGAGAAGAAAGAAACTTTCGAAGGATTACATTTGTTGCAAATACAACTTGCAAGTAGTTGTTGTGAGGATGCAACTTGATGTTCTAGCTCTAGATATAAAGATTTGACCGAGAAACTATGGTTCGAAGGGAGCCACTTACGTGAGTCAATCGAGGAATTGAGGGAAGATGAAGCTTACGTTGTGGACTCAAGGAGAGAAGTAAGGGGATCAATCTCTGATGTTCTAATTGGACGAGAAAAATGAAGATTCCATGAATCATCGACGAAAGCACCATCCAAATTATCCTCTATAGATGCAAATTTCTTCTTGGTAGCTCTCCATAGAGTAGGAAATCTAGACTTAAAAGACCCTCTGCCCGTCCAGTCATCTAACCAAAAGCTAAGCTGACGACCTCTATTGATCTCTAGTTTGGTTTTCTTCATGATAATAGGGGTCAGGGAAGATATTCTTCTCCAAGGGCCAGCATTTGTTGATGTTATTTGGTCACCTGTGAACCACGGAGCAGCACCTCCCTTATATTTTTCATCTATAATCTTCCTCCAAAAGCTATGAGGTTCTTGTCCACACCTCCAAACCCATTTGTCAATAAGTGCTTTGTGAAGGATATATCCGTTCGGTCTGAAGGAGATGTCCTTCGACCAGGATGGCAATGCGATCAATTTGTCAGTTAGGATAAAAATTTATTCGTTATGAAGATCATCCAATCCGGTCCAATTAGGGTCGTAGTGCTTTGCTAGAAGCCAACTACGATCGTCGGATCAATTCGGTGATTCGCGGCTAACATAGACCGGATCCTATAACGGGTTACACATAAGAGTGGTAACTTGATTGGAGAGAATTGACTAGTGATAAAGTGGCAAATAAGTGGATTGAATCCATTATTGGTAAGTCCAAATAGTGTTCGGAAGAGTCCAAATAAGTGTATTGGATCCATTATTGGTAAGGCCAAATAGTGTTCTTGATATTACGATCAACCTTCTTACTGATAGAAACTGGCGTCAAGAATAACGAGAGATAGTATATTGGAATGGTTGTTAATGTATTTTTAATAAGAACCATTCGCCCTCCTTTAGATAAGTATTTGCATTTCCAAGTAGCCAATCTGTTTTGAATTTTATCAATGACCGGATCCTAGAAAGACTTGCATTTGGGAGATTTCCCAAGAGGAAGACCCAGGTAAGAGAAAGGAAGGGTTTCTTGATGGCAATGAATAATGCCTTTTATTTCTTCTAGCAATTCAGGTTTCGTATTAACACCTATAACTGAAGTTTTGTATCTGTTGATGCAGAGGCCTGTTAAAGCTTCAAAGCGATGGAGAATTACATTTACAGCTCGGACTTGTTGTTGAAATTTCTTGGATGAAGCCTGAAGCACTTGTATTTGTATGAAAGGCTTCCATCCTAATATGACTGATCATCAGCTTTTTATATTGAAGAAAACCAAAAATTTGTTTCATCTGTAAAGCAAAGCACTTAAAATATTTAAGTACACCATAATATATACGTACATACTGCGCATACTGAACCCAACCCTCCTTTATTCTTAGTTTTCCTAATGGTTTATATGGAACTAAAATAATTTTTTACTACATTAAATAAGGATAAGATATTTAACTGATTGTTCACCTTCTTATAGTATTTTTTTTATTCTAGAAGTTGTGATCAAGATAAATTAGGCTACTTCCTGATATCCAACATATGTAATCACAAATACATTTGACCAATAATAGTTTTAATCTAATTGGAAACACATTTTATTCATTTTCTTTTTTTGTTTCTTCTATACTTTTTTGTCGACAGTTCTTCTAGTTAATGGTCTCCATTTTTATTCATATTTAAATGTTGATGGTAAATATTTCCACATCGTAAAACACCACCAGAATCTAACTTGTAGTTTTATTTTTATAGTTTCGTATCTATCTCATAATTCAAAAACAGGTGCGAGTATAATAGCTTAGCTTTGGCGTATTTACTCAAACCGGAAATATTAATTGTCAAAACAAATTAGTTATTTTCCAAATGACTCGTGGTTTATGACTAGCTGCTTGCCTAACCTCCTTATTTATGTAAAATACCTGTACCTATATGACCCCCTTTTGAAGTTAATGTCATGCACTAGTTTGCATTTATTTCAAAAGTCAATGTTGGTCTACCTTTGTTTCTCTTTCTTTATTCCTTTTTTTTTTTTGTTAAGGGGTTCAGATTAAATTAATAAACCAACGTATTATTACAGTACATAGCAGTAAGAAAGAAAGGAATTCTGATCCAAGTTTCCGGTTTATACTTTTTCCTCGCACGTTTCGCAAGCTTATCAGCTGGCATATTCATATTCCTGTTGATGTAGTTAAATTTAACTCTATTAAACTGATTTTTCCTATCGCGAATTTTCTTGAGATGAACTCGAGATTGCCAATGTACTTCATGCTTGGGATTCTGAAGATGGGTAATAAGATTAATGTTGTCACTCTCGATGATAATGTCTTTATAATCATGTTCTGCTGCCCATACAAGACCATTAAGGATAGCAACGGCTTCCCCTTCCTCACTATTCCTGCATCTGGATATAGATGTTTGAGCTGCAATGAATTTTGCTTCCGCATCATGTACAATTAAACTAACACCTGTCATTTCATTCACCTTGGTAAAAGAGGCGTCTACATTAATTTTCATCCATGTTTTTTCCGGGGGGGTCCATTTAATTTGTACGGCTTTACTGTTCTTAATATTAGGTATCGTATTCTTGGGGAATTTAATGATCTTGTTAATGATTTGGGATAGGTCGATAATCTCATATTGGAAACAATGATCACATCTAGTTTTCCATATTACCCACAAAATTGTGGAAAGTAGGTTCTGATAAGATGCATCTTTAAATGTAGGGGTATGTTCCCAAGAAAAAATCCAGTCTCTAACATTCACATTTTTCTCAGAGATAATGTTAAAATGGAACCAAATGTTCTTAGATAGAGGGCAATGTAAAAGCGCATGATCTAAGATTTCAATCGCATTACAATTTGGGCATATAAGGTTGTTATTAATGAACTTACCAATTCTCTCCCGAACTGGGAGAGCATTAGTGCAAACTTTCCATATGAATATTTGGACTCTAGGCACATTATTGAGATTCCATATGAATTTCCAATTCGGATTAACATTTATGGGGGAGTTCATAATCGTACATAAATAGTTATACATAGATTTCACTGTAAATTTTCCTGATTTAGTCAGTTTCCATATCCTCTGATCTTCACCTTCCGTGCAAATAGGAATTGATTTTATTAGATTAATAGTGTTTTGATCAAATATGTTATTAAGGGTATTGTCATCCCAACTATTATTATTAATAAGCTGTGCCACTTTCGTAATATGTGTGTAATTTGCTAAATTGGGTGGGATGATGTTGTCAGGAATCCAGGTGTCCGACCAAATGTTGATGTGATTACCATTGTGAACTTCCCAGGTAGTTAACTCATCAATTTGAAGAGTATGTTTATTAATGGTTTTCCACAGCCAGGAGTGATGTGCTTTGGTGGGACCTGGGGACTCCGTACGCGGAAAATATTTGGCTTTTAGAAATCTTACCCACATAGCTTTAGGTTCAGTTTTAAGCCTCCAAGCTACTTTACTGAGCATAACTGTGTTATCTAACTCAGTACGATGAATACCTAGACCTCCCAATACTTTGGGAAGGCAAATGGACGACCACGATTTTGTACATATGCCTCTAGACTTACCCCACCAAAACGACTTATGAATCGTCGTTATGCTTTTGCTGATGCCTTTCGGTAAGGCAAAGCATTGCATTTGGTATCGGGGTACAGCTGCAGCTATTGTTGAAATAACAATAGTGCGCCCAGCTTGAGAAAGGAATGAGAAGTTCCATTTCTCTAATTTATTCTTGATCTTCTGAATGAGATCTTGGAAGGCTACCCGCTTGTTGGCGCCAATAAACAAATGAGCCCCTAAGTATTTATCCGATGTAGATGCATATTTGACTTTCAAAGATCGCATAATCATGCGCTTAAATTTCGGGTGTGAGTTCTTAGAGTAGAAAATATTAGACTTCTTATAGTTAATCATTTTACCGGAAGACTCGCAAAAGATTTTCAGGATGCTCTTAAGAATATGAATATTATCTAAGGAGTTCTGACCAAAGATGATGCAATCATCAACGAACAGTAGATGGGAGATGGTCAAGTCCGTATTATTGGTTGGGAATCCTAGAAAAGTTCCTATATCCTGATTAGCCACAAGTAATCTACTTAAGCCTTCCATTGCCAAAATAAAAAGGAAAGGGGACAAAGGGTCTCCTTGCCGGATCCCTCTGGTCGGGTAAAAAGTGCGTCCGGGGTGGCCGTTAATAAGAACAGCCATTGAGGAGGTTGAGATGCAAGTATTGATCATTTTAATCCACTGTTCCGAGTATCCTAGTTTTCTCATAATATCATATAAGAAATTCCATTCTATACGATCAAATGCTTTGGACATATCTAGCTTCAGACCGAAGTAACCTGTCTTACCTTTCAACTTTTTCATGGAATGTATAATTTCCTGACCTATAATAATATTATCCGTTATTTGCCTTCCCGGAAGGTAGGCAGCTTGGACCGGAGTTACAATATCAATAAGGGTTTCTTTGAACCTATCAGCTAAAATTCTAGTGATGATCTTGTAAGTAGTGTTCAAAAGGCTAATAGGCCTGTAGTCCGCCGGAGACTGCGGAGTTGTAGTTTTTGGGATTAGACAAATATGAGTATGATTAGCTTCAACTGGGAGAACAGCTGAGAGAAAGAAGTTCTGAATTAACTGATGAATATCTGCGCTGACAGTATCCCAATTAGATTGAAAGAAGAAAGGAGGGTATCCATCAGGACCAGGAGCCGCTTCTTTTTTCAGACCCTTAATAGCGTTATTGATCTCATATTCATCTGGGACAGCTGTCAGCCTATTATTCTGGATAGTAGATATACTCGGGTGGAAGAGGTCTAGCAGGGTAGAGGCGGTTTCAGTATGTGCTGTCGTGTTAATCTCTAGTAGATGATTTGTAAAGATTTCTTGTATCTGCTCGGTACTTTCCTGCCAGTGACCATCTTGATCTTTAATGGCTCTAATTCTATTCTGACGGTTACGCTGGATAGCCTGGGAGTGAAAGAATTTGGTGTTTTTGTCTCCCACCATGATGAAGTTATTCCTAGATTTTTCTTTCCAGATGTTTTCCTGATGTAGGAACAGCTGTTCTAGTTGATCATTTAACCTATTAAGGTCTTCTCTATTGTTACAATTATTAATTCTCTCTATTAGGTTCTTAATATTTCTATCTATATTACCAAACACTGTTTTATTCCATAAAGTTAAGTGCTTACTAAGTTTTTTAAGCTTCACTTGAATATTCTGATTGACACTCCATTTCTCCGCAATGAAATCATGACATTCCGGGTGATCCATCCAGGTACGAATGAATTTAAAAGGTTTCGTTTTACTATAATGGTTCCTATTGTCTGCCATAAGGATAGGGAGGTGATCTGAACCCACAGCCTCTAGGTGATTAATGCTAGCTAAGGGAAAAGTCTGGAGCCAATTAAAATTGGATAGAGCTCGGTCCAGCCTTTCTTGAATCAGTTTGTCGCCGAATTGTTTATTACTCCATGTGTATGGGTTTCCGTTAAAACCCATATCCATAAGTTCGAGTTGACTAATATAGGAGAGAATTCTATTGAGATGAGAATTTGTGGCCGTGGATCCACCCAATTTCTCATCTTTATCTAAGACACTATTGAAGTCTCCTATCACCGTCCAAGGCGTGTTTTGGTCAGTATGAAGATTGCTCAGAGTTTTCCAAGGTTTTAATTTGTTAGTATGGTAAGGGCTACCGTAAAATCCCGTGACAAAGAAGTTGAAGCTGTTGTTGGTATTGTTAATCTTGGCATGTATTATATTCTGATCAGAGTAAAGAATGGTAGTATCTAAATTGTGTTTCCAGAAGAAAGCAAGTCTACCCGCTTTTCCGCTAGGTTCCACGTAATGACCGCTATAATATTTTTGAATCTTTAAGTGTTTATTAATAATATGTGATCTATTCTTAGTTTCCGCTAGAAAAATAATATCAGGGTTATATTTATTGATGAGATTCAAGAGGTGCTTCTTGGTAAGAAATTGGGCCAGGCCCCTAACATTCCAGCTAATAATGGTGGGGCATTGATTAGTTGGGTTCTGCATGAGACCCAAAACAGGAAAGCTAGAATCTAAAGGCCCTCTCCAACACCTCCTCTGCCTATGCCCCTAGGTACAGAAAGAATGATCTCTGAAACAGACCCTAGAAGACAGAATAATTGGAGAGAACAGGCGATTAAACAGTCCGGCTGACCCAAATAGTCCTTTAAGCTCTATCCCACACACCACTACTAATAAGATTAAGATTAAAACTAAATTGTACTTTAATCTAAGCAAGTAATAAAGAAAATTGGATCCTTAAGATGATACTACACTTAGCCCTGAATAAGTCAGGAAAGTTCCAAGTTAAACAAGAAATTACTTATACTAACAGCTTCTTAATCAAATGATCAAAGAACTGAAGTAACCAACCAAGAGCATCTATCTTATATTAGATGCTAATAACAGAATACAAAAACTTAGAACAAGTTAACTTAACAAACCAACAAAATAACTTAATAAAACTTTCAACAAAATCAACACCAAACAACTAGAAGAAAACTTCAACCGAGTAAGCTAGTCTTTCTCCCCTCTTCTCTGGTCTCATTAGCTGAACCAGAAGGTGCCATGAGTGTATCAGCAAAGATATGTCGGCGTCTTTCCTCTGGACTGTCAATGGACTCCATGGGAGGAGAGAACCAGCTAGGAGGAATGGAAGTAGATTGAAGTGAGGATGAAGAAGACTGACCAGAATACCATCCCACTTGATTCTCTCTCAAGTAAACATCATTCATCCTCTCAAACTCAAAAGCTTGTCTAAGATTGGACTTCCTCCTGACATCCTCTTCGATTTTTACCTCCATTATCATGTCTAAGTCCTTCCTCTTACCCCTTCCTTGAAAGATATCATGAGGAGGGATGGGAGTGTTCATCATATCATTAGCTGCATTAGACGTAACGACTGAGAGGGCCCAAGTTTCATTAGAGAGGGGAACAGAAGGTTGAGTCTTACTAAAATGACCAAAAGCTTGAGGTTGAGATAAGACACAGGGGGTGATCGAGTGCTCTACAATCCTACATTTATGGCATATAGCTTTGGGAAATTTATATTAACTAAAGTTCACTGGCTTACCTCTGTCTGTGAAGATGGAGTTGAGAGTGGATAATAGTGGTGTCCTCACATCATACATGAATTGTATTCGGATAGTGGAGTTGGACCCTGAGCTATAGTTTCTAGGTAAAATCTTTATTCCTACTAATTTGATTTTTTTTTTGTTCTTGATTTGTTTTTGCTTTTGTTTTTGTCTTTGGTCTTTTTTTTCTTCTCATCATCTTTCGTCCTTTATTTTTAGGCTTTGAAAAAGAGAGAAATTAATGAAATAGAGATAAGTTAGCAAAATAGTTTTGTTCAGTAAGATTTAATGTAAGAGAGAGAAATTATCAAATTTTACGATCTATGTTTGATTTGATCTTATTTGTGATATTGATGATTAATGATATTGTTCTTGTTTTTAATTTTAAAATCTTGAAAGATTAAATTAAAAGGATTTCGCTTTTTGTTAGAAAATTGCAGGATTCATCATTAGATCTTCATCTTCCATCATCATATTCAACATCATCAGATCTTCATCTTCCATCATCAGATTCAACGTCATCAAATCTTAATCTTCCATCATCATCGTGGTCAATGATTGAATCACCATCAAGAAGACTTAGACAAACAAATAAATTTGAACCAAATGAATTGGAAGCTTTTAATTAGGTTAGCTAGTTATACTACTCCCTGTTTTTTTTACTTCAGAAGATGATTGCGTATCAGAGGAAGCAGATGAACGAAGTATCTTCATCTAGGGAAGAAAATCTCTTTTAAAATCTACTACAATTGTGCTATCAAGTAACAAAAATCTCTTTTTTTTAATCAAAATCACCTGGAAAATCATTTGAAATGAACTAGTATATGAGTCAAGATTGAATCAAGCTAATAATACTATATATATCAAACCTAGATAATTTATAGAAAAAGGTTATGGGAGAGAGTTTTTAGAGAGATAAAAGAGAGTTAACGTGAAAGAATTAAAATAAAGATATTTATGGAAAGCCTAAAAAACAGTTAACAATCAATGGACAAAAAAGTAGGAATGTGAGTGATTTGGGTATTTTTCGATAAACTAGGGGGTTGCGGAAAGTAAGTCATAACCAAGGCGCCCATTTAGGAAATAACCCAAACAAATATTCACAAGTATAGAAAACCAAGTAATTAGAGCATCTCCAATGCAAAACAAAAAAACTCAATTTGTCTTATCTATCAAATTTCAATTGAGAACTTGTTTCTTATGTGGCTAAATTGTGTTTCTTTAGAATTTTATGTCTCCAATAGAGATTTCAAAAAGTACTTTACTTGATATACATGTCCTTCATTCAATAAAAAGAAATTAGATATCAAGAAAAGCTTCTTATTGTCTAATATTAATACATAAATTGGTTTGACCAAGACAATACAGATAATAAAAAAAATTAAATATTGAGTTTCTTCTTGAGATATCTCAACTTTAAATGATGTCACTTCATTATATGATCCTAATTGAGTTTTGCATAAATCCTAGATGGCACTTAAAGTTTCTCAAGTGAAGTCTTGCGTTGGAGATGTTCGTAAGGAGAGAAATGAAATTAGAGAGAAATAGAATTAGAGGTAGAAAAGTGAAAAATGAAGTTAGAGATAAAAAAGTGAAAATCAATTTAGAGAAAAATTTATAGGAAGTTAAATTAAATAGAATAAAATCCAAGTTAGAGAAAGGAAGATACTTTTAGAAAAAAAAAATCCAAACGAGAAAAGAGGGTGAGAAACTAAAATAGTTTGTTATAGTCAATTGATTCAAATTATTAACAATTTATTATTAGATGTGATCACTAACTATAAAACGAAAAAGGAATTTGTTCCTCCATCCCAACTATGGTCACCCATAATAATTGAAAAGGTTTATTTCACCTGACAAATGTTTTTATCCAAAACAAAAGAACAAACAACAAATCATTTATTATTATCGTGTTGCTACAGTAGAGAAAGTTGGGGACACTTTTTGAATAAATGTCATCGAACTATTATTCTGAACACACTACAAGATCTTTTTAAACTAATGGAAAGTCGATAAGTCAAATACAGTGGTTGGATTTCTATTTCATTAAAAAGTCAAATTTAATATATATGATGGTCGTAATTAGTGGTGGTAAAAACGTAGAAAGAAAAACAAGATGGGATGTTTCGGACAGGGGCGAGCCCACATAGGGGGCTGTGGGGGCACGTGCCCCAACAGTCCCATATGTGAGTTCTTTAGTTTATAAAGAGGTGCTTTTATGAAGAGTTCTTTCTGTGTCCAAAATTAATCATTTAATTTACTAGCCCATTATTAATAAGGGTTATTTCCCTAATGGCCCCCTACTTTGTGACCAGCTTCCTGTCTGGCCCCCCACTTTACGAGAAATACCCATATGGCCCCCTTCCGTTATAACACCGTCACTCTCTCTCCTCCATCATGTTTTCTCTCTCTGCCAACTCACGCCACATCATCTGTTACGCCACCTCATCACCTTCTCCGGCAGAGGTCGTCGGCCGGCCAAATTTCCGGCCGGCGACCTTCAAACTAAAAAAAAAATAAAATTCCTTTTTTTTTTCTCTGTTCCTCTCTCTAAAATTACTCTGGCGAAGGGAGACCTTCGCCGGAGTGGTCTGTTCTTCAAGGAACAGATCTCGGTCTGTTCTTCACTGAACAGACCGAGTCTGTTCTTGAAGAACAGACCCGAGTCTGTTCAGTGAAGAACAGACCACTCCGGCGAAGGTCTCCCTTCGCCGGAGTAATTTTAGAGAGAGAAAGAGGAAGAGAGAAAAAAAAAATTTAGTTTGAAGGTCGCCGGCCGGAAATTTGGCCGGCCGGCGACCTCTGCCGGAGAAGGTGATGAGGTGGCGTAATAGATGATGTGGCGTGAGTTGGCAGAGAGAGAAAACATGATGGAGGAGAGAGAGTGACGGTGTTATAACGGAAGGGGGTCATATGGGTATTTCTCGTAAAGTGAGGGACCAGGCAGGAAGCTGGTCACAAAGTAGGGGGCCATTAGGGAAATAACCCTATTAATAACCCACCCTATTAATAATCCAACAAAGTCAAGCCAATCATTAATTATAGCCCACCCAACCTAATTAATAAATTAAAAACTAATGCTTAACACTTATGACGGTCGTCAACAATTGGTTGCTCAAGTGATCCAACGTGTTGACATAAACTTCAAAAATTCTGGAAGTCCCAGATTTGATTCCCAGAAGAATAATGTTGTTAGGCTTTAGGCCATAGTTTAGTTGGGCTATAGGCCCGTTCTTTGTAAGAAATTTAATTCGATAATTTCGCGTTTATCACATGTTTGATGTATCAATGTCAATGGAATTACTATAATAGATTGCAGTTAATTTTAAAAAAAAATACTTATGGCCATCCATTTAACCAAAGGTATCAACTTCCACCACTTTTATAGAAAAAAATCACCCATCTAGTCATTAATTAGTCATATATCCGACTTACTTTAACCCTATTGTCTCAATTTAGCGAAAATAAAATTACACCCCACCATCCTATACTAATTTAAATCCAAATCCAGATCCAAATTGAAAACAAAAAAAAAAAGATACAAAGTTATAAATTTTAGTAATTCTATTTTTTTAACCAAATCGTCATAAAATTTTTTAAAATAATTTTAATCAAAATAAATTCTCATCTTATTTAAATTAAATTGAAATACATAACATCTTCAATTTATTTCATTCAAAACTAAGTTCTAACTCTCCCTCTCTTTCTCTAATTTGCAGAAAAAAATTCAAAAATTTTTTAATTTATTATTTACTCCGTATTATTTATTTTGAAATAATTATTTTATGTTTGATCTCTGACTATATTACCAATAATGCGTGGTCCTTACCAGAATATTTCAGTTATAAAGTGAGAGATGTGGTTGAATTACTTCAAGAGGTCATAATTGGAGGCATTGAGGAAGATAAACCGATTTGGCAAGTAACTAAGACAGGCGAATATAACGTCAAAGACACCTACAACAAGCTTAGAGGAGTGAAACCGTTAGTTCCGTGGAAACTATTGTATGGCGTAGTGATGGAATCCCACGCCATAACTTTGTTGCATGGATGGCGTT
This sequence comes from Eschscholzia californica, assembly GCF_041429995.1. Classification (NCBI taxonomy): domain Eukaryota; kingdom Viridiplantae; phylum Streptophyta; class Magnoliopsida; order Ranunculales; family Papaveraceae; genus Eschscholzia; species Eschscholzia californica. Next base: position 13,801,019 of record NW_028238472.1, on the reverse strand, counting down.
AAAGAGGGGATTAAAGACTAAATCGAAGCTCCAGGCCTGGGGCATGAATGAACCTAACATATGTGAATTGTGTGGACAAAGTGAAGGAGATGATTATCACTTGTTATTTCGATGCGTATACTCCACTCATATTTGGCAGGTGTTGTTAAGGAAGCTGGGTATAAACAAATTGGTCTTTGGACAATGGGATGAAGAAATTGAATGGTGCACAAAAATGTTTAACGGAAATCAAGTCGAAGCAAAAATAGGTTGTCTTGTGTTCAATGGATATATTTATCATATATGGAGAGAACGAAATGCTCGCATTTTTCAGGGAGTTCAGAACTCGATGGAGGAGATCGTCAGACAAATTTCAGAAGAAGTGAGAATAAAAGCTAGTTCTTGGGTTGGTGTACTTGATACTCCGACGTGTAGAGAACTGCTTGGACGATGGAATATTACTCTTCCGTTGAAAACTCTGGTTACTAAAATTTGCAGATGGGAAGGTCCAGAGAATGGGTGGACTCTAGTGAACACAGATGGTGCATATGACGCGGAGTCAGGCGGATTCGGGGCAATCTTAAGGCGAAGTACTGGAGAAGCAATAGTTGCAGCGACTTCGTCGACAAAGTGTGAATCAGTTTTATTGCATGAACTCCAAGGTGCATTGTTAGGCTTACGTCTAGCAAGGCAATATGACCAAAATAAAGTTATATTGGCGACTGATTCGACAACGGTAGCAACAATTCTGTCTAATGAAAATTTTGTCCCTCCATGGAAGACTATACGAGTATGGAATGAGATACGATATTTATGGGGTTTATTTGAGGAGTGTCGAGTAATCCATGTATATCGAGAACTAAATCAAGCAGCAGATTACCTATCGAAGATGAAGCCGAGTAATGGTGTCCTAATTCTAGAGAGTAATGAGTTTCCACGAGCACTAGTAGATATTATAGAGGCAGATAAAAGCAGAGTCATTAGACTCAGGAGAACTTGATGTAATTCTTTTATGTTTTTTAACCGCTGACCAATGCAAAAAAACAAAAAAAAAATAGTTTTTTTTAATATTCTTTTTAATATGTTTCGGTTTTCGATCCACGAAAAAGATATTAGTTAAAGGTAGGTGACATAGTTAACCTTCTATTCTCAATAAATTCTTCAATACTAATTCTACTATATATGTTTGGCTCCGTAAAAATTCATAAAGAGATATTTAACTGAAAAGTTATGGATTAGTAATAGTCACAACTCAAGAAGTTCCGTAATAATTCATAACAAAATAACAAAGACAAAAATTTAAAAGAAAATCGTAATGATAGGCAAAATTTTATGAATCACTAAAACTCATTTTCATATAGCGTATGAGTTTGTTATTTCTTTTTACTTAAATGTACCCCCACACCAAAAATATCCTGGCCTCGCCACTGGTTTAGGACACCATTTTGTTTGGTACAAAAGTATGAATTATCACATCTTAATTCTTACTATTGGTTTTATCTCCAAGTGTACGAAACAATGTCTACTCTTTATCTTTTTTTTTTTCTTTTTTTTTTGTGGAAATGGATTACAATAATCTTTACATAGCATTGATACATCATCAAGATGTGATAAGCACAATAACCGCCTAAGTGAAATTCTTATTTTTATTTACCTTTAATAACCATGGTTTTCACCTCTTCTGAGAATCGAACCTGAGACCTCAAAAGTTTTGGAGTAACACCCGATGTATGTTGGGGTACCTTTAGAAATTCGTCACATAACTAAACCCCGCAAAAAAAAAATCCTCTTAAAACCATATAACCTAAAATCCCCACTTTCTTCTTTCTATTATTATTTTTCAGCAATAAAGAGGCAAAACTAGAAAGAGAAAATGAAGGAGAAGAAAGGGATAAAGAGAGAAAGCTAAGGGAATAAGAAGTGCACTTTGGGTTTACTATTTTGAACTACGAGAACATGTAGGTTTCTTCTCCCTTATGACTTCAATAGTCTTTTTCATAGTAAAATCAAGGGATTAGATGTTATTCATGAACCAAAGCCTTTACATAATCCAAATTAGAATTAGGATTTATAACATAGACATCTAATATGTAACATTCGATTGAATACCTTATAAAATCAGTAGGTATTATCACTTTAGATCATAATTAGAGGTTTATTTGTGGTTGAATATAACCTTGATGTTTAATATATTGAACCACCCTAACTTTGATGATAGTTGTTATACATTATATTTACACGGTTTATAACTATTTTTCAGCAACCATATATATTGATAATAGTGATATAAATCTCTTTCTTGATATGCGTGTGGTGGACGCCCGCTCTGGGCCCCCACCACACGGGGCCCACACTGTTTTCTTAAATTTTATTAAACAAATGGAAACCAAAGTGAAAAGGTTGACTGTAATTATTAATTAATGGCGTAGAAATTTGTTTTCCTTCATTTCACTTTAGCACGTGGGGCCCATATTTCTCTCTCCACTTTGTCCACCTTACTTTATTGGGTGCTTCTAAAGGCATCGAGCGAAAAGGTTGTTTGCATCCATCTCTATTAGCACCAAGCCCAACTACTCCTTTCTCTGTTAGCACCATACAACTATGTAGGCACCAGTCAAGTAGAGTTAACCCTAATCCCTCCGTCCATCTCTCACAAAATTCAACTAAAATTTCGGACAACACAATGATGCCCTAAAATGGACTGGACCAGTCCGCCCATTTCCCCTTAAGTCACGGATTAGCCAATCCGTTACTCTTCACATAGTCACGGATTGACTAATCCGTTTCTCTTCACATACTTAAATAGAATATTTCTTCTCCCACCTTGATTTATTCTGCAACTTCGTCATCCATGAAGAAATCTGTCATTACCATTTCTTATTTCTCTTTAACTTCAATCTGAAAGGAAGAAAAAAGAAGTTTTTTTTTTGGTTTTTAAAGATTTGGTTATTAATTGATTCTAACTAGGGTTAGAGAGTTAAATAGATAGCAAGAGGTCCGAAAGCTTCTTCTTGGTGTCATGGGAGCTCTTCTTGCTCCTTTACATGTTAGCACTGTTGATCCTCTTCCCCATCTTAGTCTCAAAGATACTCCCATTGTAAGTCTCTTTCTATACTTTTCTCTCTGCAAATATCTGTCACTTTAGGTGTTCTTCACTTTGGGTTTTCCTGTGTAGGTATAATTCTGATGCCTCTTTTTCATTCAATTCTATCCTCGGGTTGTTCTTCATTTTCGTTTTTTTTTGTGTGGGTTTGGGTTGAAGGTCTGATTTCTTGAAGATTCATGAGTAATTCGTGCTTGGGGTTTTCACATGGAATAGTTTATCTCTAATTTGCAGGTATACTCTTTGAGTAATAATTGGTGGTTTCAGTGAAACATGATAATGGGTATCTCTTTTGCTTTGATCTTAGGGAAAAAAACTTAGATTTTGGTTTCTGTAAGTTGTCACTGTTGAACAGTGAATTTTAGTTTTATTAATTTTTGAGTAAGATGTTGATGGTTTGAGATTTTGATTTCTATAAATCTCTCTATACTTTCCTCTCTTCAAATTTCTGTCACTCTTGGTGTTCTTCATTTTGGGTTTTTCTGTGTGGGTATGATCCTGATGCCTCTTTTTAATTCAGTTGTATCACTCTGGATGTTCTTCATTTTCGGTTTTTTTTTTTTGGGTGTGATTCGGATGCATCTTTTTCATTCAGTTCTATCACTCTGGGTGTTCATTTTCGGTTTTTTTAAGGTCAGATTTCTTGAGAATTCATGATTCGAGATCTTTATATGAAGAAGAAGAAGAAGTCGATGATGATGTTGACGACGTTGATGAATTAAGATTATTTTTGTTTTGGAAGAAGAAGATGGAAGAAGCAAATGAAGGTGAACGTCACTCACATTAAAAACCGGTGCTTATAGAGAGTTCGGGTCGAAGTCCATTGACCCGAGTCAACAAAATTTCTAGATGCTAACAGCCTTTTGGCCCGGTGCCTTTAGAAGCACCCTACTTTATTTGAATCTCACCTTTTTCTCTCTAAGCACAATATTTTCTCTCTCTCTCTCAATTTTAAACATTCCTTAAATTTCTAATTATTTTTTGGTCTCTTCCTACCTAGTACTTATTCTCTTTCTAATTATTTCTAACCGAATCTATAATTTATTCTCACTCTACAGTAAAAAGATTAAGCTTTACCCAATACTTATTAGTATAATAAAACAAGGCCAGCGCTTTGGGGAAATCAAAATAGTTTCCAGGGTGTGAAAACTTTGTCAAAAACTGGTCAATTTTAGTTGACCAATATATTTTCTAATTGTTAGAGGGAAAACAAATTTTTTTGACCATTTCTTCTCTATTCCGGCAAGGGTTGTCGGAATCCGACCGCCACCATCATCACCAAAACCCGGCCGCCACCATCATCACCAAAATCCGGTCACCACCATCATCACCAAAATCCGACCACCACCATCTGCACCACAATCCGGCCACCTCTCTCTCTGTCTCCCTCTCTCTCTTTATCGATCTCACCAATATTCAGTTCTAGATGCAACTCATATAAGAAAAGGTAGAACCAAAGAGATAGATAGATATACAGAGAAAGATGCATTCGGTTACTCATCTTTATGGTTCTGATCCCATCAGCGTTGATGCTCCTAATGTTTTAGATTCCAATTGAAAATATCAAAAGGTGAACATAAAGATCTAATTGCTGATTCAGGAGCCATTAAACCTCTGGTTAGAGCTTCAAGAACAGGAACATCAGCGGCCAAAGAGAACGTCGTTTGTGCTCCTCTTCACCTCTCTCAAACCAAGGATACTAAGTGAATTTCTGGGATCTTTAGCAGCCATGGAAGCAAAGGAATTTACACCTTTGTTTCTATTTGCTTTTGTCTTTGTTGGGTTGTCAAACTTATTTCTTGAAGAGTCGCAACAAGTTCATGGTGCTTCTTTAGTGAGAGAGAGAAAGAAAACCAAGTTGTACACAGATCACTTGTGGCGGCAGATAGTCCTATTACAACTAGTGAAACTACTCCATTGTTATCACCATCATCTAAACGAGAAGGAAAAGAAGAATTAATAACAATATAAAGTCTCCTATTCACATGGGCACTGGAATAGGATTTGGGATTAGGGTTTGTTTATGAAGTTCTAAGAGAGATATGGGCAGAGATATAGAGACAAACTATAAGAGAGATAGTGAGGAGAAGAGGAAGAATATGATGGTGGTTGTGGCCGGAGGTGGTGGCCGGAGGTGGTGGCCGGAGATGGTGGTCGAGTTGAAGATGATGATGAAGAAGAAGAGGAAGAAGCAATGTTTTATTTCCCCTTAAAATTTATTTCCCCGGAAAATTTCTAAAATTTCACATATTCCCTTTAAAATTTCACACCCCGGAACTTATTTCGCTTTCCCCAAAGCGCTGGCCTAAAACAACTCACTTAGTTATTCAGGTTTATAATTCTGACAGTCTATCTTCAAGTTATTGACTGTTGCGTAGCTTTTCAAAAAGATAAAACCGAAATCGTTAAGTTTTAAAGCCGTATATTTGTTTTCTCTTAATTTTGGTGTAACATTGAATTTATATTTATCGTTTTTTTTACGTTTGTTCTCTTTGATTCATTAAGTAATTATTGTCGTTTTTTACTTTGAGAAATCGACTACGATCTACGTTAGTCTTTACAAGACATGATACATCATTAAGATGTGATAAGCACGATAACCACATAAGTTCAACTAATAATCAAAGAGGCCTAAAGCCCGACAACAAAGAGCCTAAAGCCCGATAGCATCTAATTTATTTAGTGCTTAAATTACATGGGATAAATCTTGGTGATAAACTGCCACCAAGACTCGATCCCAAGACCTCATAGGCTTTAAGAGGGATGTCCCTACTACTACACCAAAGGGTGGTGGAGAATTATCGTTTTCTTACATTTGTTTGTTATTTAACTTTTTGAAATACTTTTTCCACCGTTCCCTATACAAGAGGCCCAAAATAAAATTTGGCTCTGGGCCTCCAAATTCTCAGCCATGCCCCGATATTTAAAAAAATGAGTTCCGATAACAAGGTTTCTTCAATATTTTCTTATAGAAGCGTTCAAAAATACCCAAATAATAATAAACTATAGGATTCTTATTGTTGCCAAACAATCCAAAAAATATTACTTGGATTCTGAATCCATGGAATCATGAATCTGAAAGACTCGTGAATCCGCGGATTCATGATTCCGTCATCCAAACGCACCATAAAATGTATATTATTATATATCTAAATTTTTTAAGTTTGGTCTTCATGACCACAACCATTGGAGGCCAACAATCTCCTTATCAAGAACCTCACTTATATATGTAAGAATAACCTACCATATTATGTAACAAGATAACATTCGACAGAGGGACAATTCTCCTTTCCTTTGTTTTTTCATGTGGTTGGTGATTCAATAAATTTCATATTCGCAATTTAAGATATAAAACAAAAATGTAATTTGATTTTTTCAATGAGATGTGTCTGTCTGGTTAATGATTTGCCAGATAAACAAAGTTACAGATGATGGGCTTCAGTCACTCACTAATAACCTATGTTACACGTACTTAACTAATTTCACTTTGTTTATATAATTTATAAATTTGGTAAATTTGTGAGTTTATATGGTATTGATTTCTTCCTTTTTCTCCGAAGATATGTCAGGTGTACGGCGTCATGTTGTACTTTAGAAGCTAAGGATCCCCTACATTTATCAGAAGTTGGGGCCTTGCCAACTTCAGGATGAGAAAGGGCCGTAGAGCTTCAAATTGGACCAACGGGTCTACTAACATATCATAGTTTAGACTTTTTAATGACAGCTCCCTCAGGATTAGCACGAAAAAGTTTTGATATTGTCGTGTTGTAAATGAATGTGGTCCTTTTCTACATCGATACGGAAAAAGTGTTACAATAGATCTTTAACTATGAGAACCAGACTATGTGCCAAAGAGTTTTGGGGCAATTTTAATATTAGTACATCCCAAAAGGTATAATGGTTTTATATAAATACTTAATAAACATTCATTTTCTCTTGTTAATTGTAATGTTCAACTTAAAAAAGTATTGCTAATAGCATAAGATCATCGAGTTGGAACTGTTGTCGAAATTTCATCGCTGAAACATTTGTATTTGTATGGAAGCCTTAGAAGACTTAAAAACTGTTTAAGTCATAACGCACATCGTCTAAAAGATTTAAAAACAATTGGATCGTTGATTAAGTTGAAATCCATGGTCCGGCCGATAACTCTTTGTTCATTTTGCAAAGTGCAATCATCTTCTTGGTGGTCAATTCATCGAATCTTGACACTAACATGGAATTTTGCGGTAACGAGTAAAATAGGTTACATGAAGATGAAGGGAAACTGAGATATCACACGATCTGAAATACACCGCAGCAAAATGGTGTCGCAGAGTGTATGAAAAGAACGTTATTAGAAAGAGCTCGTTTTATGTTTTCTAATGAAGGATTGTCTAAACTATTTTGAGTTGAGTCAGTTAACACGATATCGTATATGGTGAATATTTCTCCGCGCACTTCTATTGAGTATAGAACTCCAAATGAGGTATGGTCTGGTGCTTCTACAGTATGAGAACGTGAGCAATTGTTGGTGTCCGACTTGTGCACAAGTTAATCAAGGTAATTAAACTAGAACCAAGCGCTAAGATATGTATATTGCTTGGATATGAGCCTTGGGTGAAGGAGTACTAATTGTGAAATTCGAAAAGAAAATCAAACAAGTTTCTTATTAGTGGAGATGTTACTTTTGATGAGTTATCTATGATACCTCCAGAGAAGAAAGTAACATATATAAACACTCTAAGGGAGTGTTTAAAGCATGGAAAGCATGAAGATTATATGAAGAAGGTGAAGCTTGTGATAGACACTCCAAAAGAGGTTAAACCTCGGTTAGATGACCGAGAAGAAAAAGATGAACAAGAAGAGGTTCAATATAGTCTTGCGAGGAACAGAGAAAGGAGATAGATTCGACAACCTCGGAGGTATGGAATGGCCGATATGGTGGCATTTTCACTTAATAAGAAAGAAAATATTGATGGGGGTGAACCATGCACCTAATGAAGCTACGAAGAATGATGAATCGAGACAATGGTCTTTTGCCATTAGTGAAGAGATTGAATCTATAAATGAGAACCGGGTTGGGGAATTAGCCATGAAGCCTAAGGGTAAGAAGATTATTGGGAGCAAATGAGTTTTCAGAAACATGGAGGAATCCCTGGAGTAAAGGACGCGAGATACAAAGCAAGGTTGATGGCAAAGGGGTTTACACATAAAAAAGGAATAGACTTCAATAATGTGTTTTCTCATATTGTTAAACATATGTAAATTAGAGTAGTACTTTCTATTCTTGCTTTGTATAATTTAGTATTGGAACAACTCGATGTTAAGACTATTTTCTTACATGGTAAATTGGAAGAGAAAATTAAATTATATGCCTCAACCAAAGAGCTGTGAAATTCTTGGAAAAGAAGACCATGTGTGTTTGCTAAAGAAATTCTTAGGGTTAATTCCGTTTTGACCCTCAATTTGTGACCAACTGGCCGTTTTGATACTTTTATTGTAGAAAAACGGTTAGGATAGAAGGAAATATGATAGTTGTGTGTATTACAGAAAACCATCAAATGATTCTTATGTGTACTTGCTCTTGTATGTGGTGAATTTGAGATGAAAGACTTGGGCGTGCATCGAAGAACATTTTGGATATGGAGATACAGAGAGACATACCTAGTGGTAAATTACTTTTGTCTCAGAAGACGTACATCGAGAAGGTTTTGGAACGTTACGGAATGAAAGACGCAAAGCTTGTGAGTACTCCATTCGCCACATAGTTTAAGCTTTTGGGTAAATTGTCACCAGAAACTGAGTATATGTCTCGGGTGTCTTATAGAAGCGCAGTTGGTAGCATTATGTATGTTATGGTTTGTACAAGACCGAACATTTCAAATTTCGTTAGTATAGTCTATAGATACAGGGGGCAAACCTGGGAGTGATCATTGGCAGACTGTGAAATGGATACTTTGATATCAAGGTGGTATTGGAGAGGTCGATTTGGTTCACGATAGAAGTAGTGATACTTCTTGATCGGTGGTTGGATATGTGGATTAAGATTTTCTTGGGATCTTGATAGGAAAAGATCATTAACGGGTTATACATTCACTCTTTTTGGAAGTTCCATAAGTTGGACAACAATGATACAATCAATAGTTGTTTTGTCTACAACTGAAGCAGAATACATGGCAACACAGAGATATCGAAAGACACAATATGGTTGAATGCTTTAGTTGGAGAACTAAGCACATTGATGTCAGGTGCTGATGTCAAAATTTGTCCTTCTGGTATCAGTTAGAATGATGAAACTGTGATGTTGGATCTCGCTTTGAGTAATGAGACGAATCCCGCTGCGGGTCCTCCTAATCTAGGGGTGAAATCGATGAGGAACTCGGAAACCTCTCCGACGCTTAAGACAGTCAGAATGTCTTTGAAGTTAAAGAAGTGAATATTTAGTGAACCTTTAGAGACTTACTCGCTTCTTTGAGAGAGTTTGTTCATTTGTTGCGTTTGTGCCTTATTCGAGGCGATTTGATTACTTTTTATAGGTTGGTTTAACCGACTGCAGAGAAGCTGTGTAATTGAGGTGGTTGAGATCTACCGTATTAGCTTGAACTGTCATTTTTAGCTTAAAGATATTATGATCTCCTTGTGGAATATCCCGTAGCTAGATTCTTTAGGAGAATTTTACTCCTTTAAAGACTCTTGAAACCCAAGTTTAATAAATATTTAAAAAATCTTTATCGATTGGAATCTTTGATCGGATTGATAACAACCAACTTCCTTAAAATGGGTCTCCATTGACTTTGATCGACCCATATTCAAAACATCAAGATGATGCGTAAATTTATCTAATTAATAAAAGTATAAAACTAAATGCTTGAGATATGTACATAAGTAATTAACATGACATGTATGAATTGCAAAATTAGCCCTAGGAAAAACATAGTTAGGTGGTTGTGTCGATTAAGGACGCCGTTTTGCAGGTACATTAATAACTAGTGTCGCCCCTTAACTCCCTTACCAATCATGAATTACGTCTTCGTTTCCAGAAATAATAGAGTAAATGTGTGTTTCTAAAACATATTTCGTATTTAATGTCGAGACTAGCCTTTAAAGTGAACAACCTCTCTGCATCCTTATGATATTTTGAACGGTGAGTAGTTTTGTCATAGAAATGTACAAAAATCATTTCATGTGAAATGCATGCTTAGCATTTGAGACATTGTTATTAGTAGTATTTTTGTATTTTAAGAGTAGAAATTGTTATAGTTTGATATGGTAAGATATCTCTTACAAATCAAATATTCAATTATGTAGGCACAATCTACTTTATCATTGTTATTTATTTTTATTTTCATTATATAGGATATCTTTTAATTAACTTTATATACAATATACGTGATAGTAATTAACAAATTATGGTGGTAGTAGGTGACTATGCCACTATGGTAGTGGTGGTTTGACAATGGTGGTGGTAGTGGTATCATCAAGGTCGTGACTTAGATTTTAGGGAACCTGTGTCAAATTCGAATCAAGGTTTCGTACGGTAAAAAAAATTACAAGCGAAAATTTAATGAAAATGCAAGATAATTTAAGAATAGATAGATGCAAATGATAGATGAATTCAGATGTATTTCAAAATTTTCTTTGCGTAGGAAATCTATTGAATCCATAATCACTTGTGAGCCAAAAACCTATTTATTTTATCTTAGATCATACGTTTATAACTACAAATAACATACCAAATTTTCAAATATAACTAGGGCAGAACGAAGGCTTTAGTGAGCATGGCTGACCTAAGATAATATGAAGAAAACAATTTATTCGCATAATATATAGGTTAGAATCTAAAGGCGATTTTTTGAATCTAGTATCTCCTATTTTTCTAAAAACAATTCAAAAGATAAAAGAAATCCTCCTAGAATACAAAAAAATAATAATTGAAAAGGTGTAATGGAGCAGAACTAAGAATCCAGTTAACAATTGTATTCCTCTTAACAAAAAAAACAAAGTTAACAATTGTATTCTCCCCCTTCCAAAATTGGAGCATCAAAAAGAAGTAAAGGAGGCATATTTTGAATTTGAGCCACTCGCACAGAATTGACCTTACCAAGTTAAATGAGCAAGCTTTTTCTTTCATTCAGATTCTCAAAAAAGATGGGCCTCTTATAATGGGGGGAGGTGGGGGGTGATAGTGGTGGCGATGACTATGTGATGTCGTCTGCACCCTTACCACACGGGCACACAGGTCTTGTAATAGTAGTGATATGGTGGCACGGCTGATAGTGGCGGTGATGACTGTTGTTCATAGGGTTTCTTTACACAATATATTGAAGTAGAAATTACCGTGAACCAAAATGCAAACTAAGATGTACGATAGAAATAGCTGAGGCAAGTTGTCTCTTTCCTTAAGACAGTGAACATCTTGGTATTAGTACCGAAACCAGTATGGTGTTTGTCTCCCAAATAGTTCGTTATAGTCAATTGACTCAAATTATTAACAATTTATTATTAGATGTGATCACTAACTATAAAACGAAAAAGGAATTTGTTCCTCCATCCCAACTATGGTCACCCATAATAATTGAAAAGGTTTATTTCACCTGACAAATGTTTTTATCCAAAACAAAAGAACAAACAACAAATCATTTATTATTATCGTGTTGCTACAGTAGAGAAAGTTGGGGACACTTTTTGAATAAATGTCATCGAACTATTATTCTGAACACACTACAAGAGCTTTTTAAACTAATGGAAAGTCGATAAATCAAATACAGTGGTTGGATTTCTATTTCAATGCAATCCATTGTCTATTTTGTCAAGTATACCGTTCGAATCCAGGGCCGTGCCTGAGAATATATAGGCCCTGTGCGAAATTCAGATTTGGGCCTTTCGAATAACAAAAATTGAATATAAGCGAAATAATTTATTAGTAGATAGATGAAAATTATAAATGAGCTCAAATGTATTTTAAAGGAAATGGTCGTAGGAAACATTTTTTATTTTAAAATCATTTTTATAGAAAATCTATTCTCCAAATCCACAATCATTTTTGAGCAAAATGATTTTTTTATTCTTTTGTTTATAATTCTCACATATGTATTTACATATTATTAGAGGTTTTGAAGAAAAAATAGATTTATGTTCTTTAAAAATATGTTAAAAGATGAAAAAAATAAATCCAAAATAACAAAATGGTTATAAAAGTGTAGCCGAGCCAAAATAAAGATGAAACATTTTTTATTTTAAAATCATTTTTATAGAAAATCTATTCTCCAAATCCACAATCATTTTTGAGCAAAATGATTTTTTTATTCTTTTGTTTATAATTCTCACATATGTATTTACATATTATTAGAGGTTTTGAAGAAAAAATAGATTTATGTTCTTTAAAAATATGTTAAAAGATGAAAAAAATAAATCCAAAATAACAAAATGGTTATAAAAGTGTAGCCGAGCCAAAATAAAGATAGGTTTAGCAATTCTACCGCAATTCACACAATCATAAAAAACTAGAAAAGATAAGAAGGCCCCGAGATTTGAACCTGCGCCACCTGCTTGGTGCAAAAGTAGCCCACCAACTAAGCTACTGATATTAACTTATAAACTGGGTAACTTTCTTTTATAAGTACTAATTTAGACCTTCAGTAAAAGTGGGCCCTTTGTGGTGGGGGGCCCAGTGCGGGCGCCCTGCCCGCACCCCCCACCACACGGCCCTGCGTTCCAACACAACAATCATTAGACAGTGTCTAGACAATATCTTTCATGACAAATTCCTTTTTATAAAATAAACTGAGGTAAAAGTTTTCATAATGTGATTTGCTTAAAAGTTGAATAAACAAAGATGGTCCACCTCGTCACCAGGGGTGGCCCTGGGCACAAGCTAACAACGCGTCGCTTCGGGCCACCAGTTTTTAGGGGCCACCACAGCCATTAATTTCTTTAAGAAATATACATGAAGCCCAACTCGCTAAAAAATTATAAGGGCCCCGTTTAACAAATGTTAAGTAAAAAGTGCCACCAAATTTGATGATCTTTAAATGAATAGTGGGCCTAACAGTTTGTTTGACATGAAAAAAAATGTTTTTTGAAATTTGAATATCCAAATCATGAAATCCCAATATCCTTTTCTTTCTTCAAGCCAAAGTGCCAAACCGGACCCGAGAACGCCCTCTTCTTCTCCACTACGGATGAGAGATGCAATGTCATCTACTCTAGTCACCTAGTCACCTTCCCTTCTTGGATTCTTCAAAGTCATTGAGTTATTGCCTTATTTAAGATACAACAAATCTTATTTTCTACTATTTATTTACTTTTTCTCTCCCCTTCCTATATATGATCTTTAGATGTTGTAGAGTTTATTAAATTCATCTAAATCTAAATTTCTATTTATTTACTCTCTCTCTTTCCTGTTATATATAATAACAAAATTGACAACATCTAGATGGTCTGATGGTGTAGGGTTTATTAAGTTAACGAAAAACTATTGATTAAAATCTAATCTTTAATCCTAATTATTAGAAGCTTTAGAAGAATTGGTTGAGACAAGTGATGATTCAAAAATAGTTCATGATGCCGAAAATACATTAGAACAAGACTTTGAAAATTTTGAATTCCTTTTGAGCATAGTTATTTGGCATAATATATTGTTTTCGGTAAACTCAAATAGCAAAACACTTCAAACTGAAGATATAAATATTGATGTTACATTAGAGAAATTGAGCGGACTCATTGGTTATCTTGAAGATTATAAAGAAGTGGGATTTGAAGAAGGCATGATTGAAGCTAAAAAGATTGCCATTAAGATGGGAGTTGAAGCAACATTTAGGAAAAAAAACGTATTATTCGAAGAAAGAAACAGTTTGACGAGAATGTGTGTGAAGATCCATCAATGTCATCTGCAGAACCATTTAGAGTTAATTATTTCATGTACATATTAGATTATGCTCTTTGTTCATTTAAGAGCAAATTCAAGCAATTTCTAAAGTACAAAGAAATATTTGGTTTTCTGTTTGAGTTAAAAAAGTTAAACTCCCAAGATGATGGTGATTTGAGAGATTCATGTGTTCGCCTTGAAACCTTTTTCAAGCATAATGAGTCATATGACATAGGCACTAGACTTATTTTCTGAACTGAAAGTGTTGAAGCGTCTTTTACCAAATGAGGTCAAAAGACCAATTGAAGTGCTCGATTTTTTGAAAGATAAGAAAGGTTGTTACCCGAACACATGGGTTTCTTATAGAATTATGTTGACTATACCAGTTACCGTTGCCTTTGCACGAAGAAGTTTTTCTAAGTTGAAGTTGATTAAGTCTTATATTCGATCTACTATGTCGCAAGAAAGGTTAAACAAATTAGCTATATTATCTAATGAGAAGGATATGTCTGACAGTCTTGATTATTCGACGATTATTAGTGACTTTGCATCCAAAAATTTCAGAATAACAAAATTTTAGTGATTGTAATCATCATAAAAACTATTTTGTTTATAAAAATGATGAAAATATTTTGCAGTACTTACGATTTTCATGTACAATACATTTTACAATTTGATAGAAAGGGCCACATTTTCAGACTTCGCTTCGGGCCACCAAAAAGTCAGGGTCGGCTCTGCTCGTCACTTAAAGAAAAGTATTTCCGGAATGACTATGATGACAATTTAAAAGAGAGGGGGGTAAGAGGCAAAGGAAAAAACCAATGCACCAATTCTTTTACCGAGGAATCAATCTAAATCATAAACAGTTCAGATAGGCTTTTTACAACATTTACTCTCCGCTAATTATCTTTGCATATATTTCTTTAGAACCCGCCAGATTAATTCTCAAAAAAAAAAAAAAAAAAAAAGAACCCGCCAGATTATGTTCCAACATTTACCCTCCGATAATTATCTTTGCATCCAAAAGCGTACATTTACAAATTGTCCACGTGGCTTCACTTTTTTTGACCCTTTTTATATTTCATGAGCCATCCACCGTTGTAATCTATGGCCTGATGGATTGATCCTTCTCCATTCAGCCTCGAACTGCAATCATGTTCTCGACAAATAATTTGTTGAGTTTTTCAGAAGGTTCTTTAAGAATCTTGTTCTATATTTCTTGTAGGATGATTTATGTGTTCGTTCATATATCATCGTCGTGATCATCATAATTTATCATGTATGATCTGGTACGATGATTTATGTCTTGGGATGATTAATCCAGTTATCTCTTCGGAAGTACTAGATTGGGAAGATAGATCTCTAGCGTTCCACTTCCATCCATGTCCGCAAGCCACATCGAGCCTCCTCGCCCCACAAGTACATGGAGTGATACTTTATCCTTCTATGTTCATTACAGGAAATAACAATTATTTATATGAGAAAAAAGAACAAATAATGATAGTAATTAGTGAAAAACCCTAAATAAAACATAAAATAATCGAACTTCCTCAATAGAATAGTTAACTTGGAGTCAGCCATGCATAGTCGAAGTTTGTCAAAATATGGGTGCCAACATGATGAGTTGATCATGACGCCAAGGGCACATAGGAAATAACCCTAAATTAATATCACTTCCAAAATATGTATAATAAATAAATGGACATTTTAGAAAGAGAAAAAAGTTTACATTAATCCGTGTATCAGACTATATGATAAAAGGGAAGAAAACATGTCCACCGCCCTTTGGTGTAACGGTTGGACACCCTTTTTAAGTCCACGAAGTCGTGGGATTGAGTCTCGATAGAAGCAGTTGTCATCAAAAGTTATCTTATATATGTAATTTAGGCTAAAAATAATGTAATAATTTTTCGGGCTTTAGGCCTCTTTCATTTTTGGTTTAAATTAGGCGGTTATCGTGCTTATTACATCTCCATGATGCATCAATGCCTTGTAACGACTAACGTAGATCGTAGTCGAATTCTCAAAAAAAAAAAAAAAAAAAAAGGTAAGAAAACACCCAAGGAAAATATAGACACAAATTTCGTTACATGAATGGAATCGCATCTTAAACAAGATAAATACCTGCGAAGCATGAGTTTGTATCTTTCGGACAAATAATATGGTAAATCGTTGACACGATTGTTGAAACTCTTCGAAGTATGTCTTATTATTAGGTTAAGAGCTTCATGTTTAGAATACAATGAATGAAAGTATTGATGAATCATATGAAACTTTCCTAAAAGCCAAATAGTGTACATGCAGTCACCCATATACTAAAAGTAAAAGAGAACAACAATTACAAAATGAAAGAGGTCGAATTATAGTCCTCCAGACAAAAAGTCATCTTTTATAATCTCACAAAAAAAAAAGACATAGATAAGGGTGGAGAGCTAAAGAGAAGTAGATGTAAGAGACTTCAGAGATAAGTATTTGTAGAATGGTATATGCGTAAAATAAAGAACGAGATATATGCGTAAAATTGTCTCATTAATGAAGATCTTTAGGAAATAATATAGGCATCTAAAGAATAAGTAAAACATAGATTGAGGCATATCCTTTCAGATTTGTTAAACATTCAAATTCAATGAAAGAGATGTCCTGAAATCAGAAAAAATCTGTAAATATTAACTTCCAACACCTAAAAGAAATTTATAGTCATGTACCTTCCATACAAACTATAAGATAATCAAATTTAATATATATGATGGTGGTAATTAGTGGTGGTAAAAGCGTAGAAAGAAAAACAAGATGGGATGTTTCGGACAGGGGCGAGCCCACATAGGGGGCCGTGGGGGCACGTGTCCCAACAGGCCCATATGTGAGTTCTTTAGTTTATAAAGAGGTGCTTTTATGAAGAGTTCTTTCTGTGTCCAAAATTAATCATTTAATTTACCAGCCCATTATTAATAACCCACCCTATTAATAATCCAACAAAGTCAAGCGAATCATTAATTACAACCCACCCAACCTAATTAATAAATTAAAAACTAATGCTTAACACTTATGACGGTCGTCAACAATTGGTTGCTCAAGTGGTCCAACATGTTGACATAAACTCCAAAAATTCTGGAGGTCGCAGATTCGATTTCTGGAAGAATAATGTTGTTGGGCTTTAGGCCATAGTTTAGCTGGACTATAGGCGCGTTCTTTCTAAGAAATTGAATTCGACAATTTCGTGTTTATCACATCTTTGATGTATCAATGTCAATGTAATGACTATAGTAGATTGCAGTCAATTTTCAAAAAAAACACTTATGGCCGTCCATTTAACCAAAGGGATCAACTTCCACCACTTGTATAGAAAAAAAAATCACCCATCTAGTCATACATCCGACTTACTTTAACCCTATTGTCTCAATTTAGTCCAAATTTAATTTCACCCCACCATGACCATCCTATACTAATTTAAATCCAAATCCAGATCCAAATTGATAACAAAAAAAATATACAAAGTTATAAATTTTAGTTATTTTTTTAACCAAATCGTCATAAAATTTGCCAAAATAATTTTAATCAAAATAAATTCTCATCTCATTTAAATTAAATTGAAATACATAACATCTTCAATTTATTTTATTCAAAACAAAGTTCTAACTCTCTCTCTCTTTCTCTAATTTGCAGAAAAAAAATTGAGTTAATTCCTATATGGCCCCCTACTTTGTGACCAGCTTCCTTTATGGCCCCCAAATTTCTGTAAATTCAAATATGACCCCTTATTTTCATGGAAATGTCATAACTACCGTTCCCATTAATATATTTTCAAAATAAAATTAAAAACAAAAACCTAAATTCCACCTCACTTCCTTCCCCACCACTCATCTCTCTCCAACTCACCCCTCTCTCTCTCCAAGTCAGCACTCTCTTCTCCGATGAAGGTCGCCGGGCGGAAAAATTTTCGGCCGGCGACCTTCAAACTTAAAAGCAATTTTTTTTTTTCACTCATCTCTCTCTCTCTCTAAAAATTCCGGCGTAGAAGGTTTTCCTTCGCCGAAATTTTTAGAGAGATGAGCGAAAATAAAAAAAAATTAAGTTTAAAGTTTCCGGCCGGCGACCTTCTTCGGAGAAGAGAGTGCTGACTTGGAGAGAGAGAGAGGTGAGTTGGAGAGAGAGGTGACGTGGAGAGAGATGAGTGGTGGAGAAGGAAGTGAGGTGGAATTTAGATTTTTGTTTTTAATTTTATTTTGAAAATATATTAATGGGAAGGGTAGTTATGACATTTCCATGAAAATAGGGGGCCATATTTGAATTTACAGAAATTTGGGGGCCATAAAGGAAGTTGGTCACAAAGTAGGGGGCCACATAGGAATTAACTCAAAAAAATTTAAAAAAATTTAATTTATTTTTTATTATTTATTTTGAAATAATTATTTTATGTTTCTTTAGGCTTATGATTATTTTTTTATAATATTCTTTTTAATATGTTTCGGTTTTTCGATCCACGAAAAAGATATCAGTAATAACAATCGACAATTAGTTAAAGGTAGGGGACATAGTAAACCTTCTATTCTCAATAAATTCTTCAATACTAATTCTAATATATATGTTTGGCTCCGTAAAAATTCATAAAGAGATATTTAACTGAAAAGTTATGGATTAGTAATAGTCACAACTCAAGAAGTTCCGTAATAATTCATAACAAAATAACAAAGACAAACATTTAAAAGAAAATCGTAATGATAGGCAAAATTTTATGACTCAATAAAACTCATATAGCGTATGAGTTTGTTATTTCTTTTTACTTAAATGCGCCCCCACACCAAAAATATCCCGGCCTCGCCACTGGTTAAGGACACCATTTTGTTTGGTACAAAAGTAATGAATTATCACATCTTAATTTCTTACCTGTTGGTTTTATCTCCAAGTGTACGAAACAATGTCTACTCTTTATTTTTTTTTTTTCTTCTTTTTTTGTGGAAATGGATTACAATAATCTTTACATAGCATTGATACATCATCAAGATGTGATGAGCACAATAACTGCCTAAGTGAAATCCTTATTTTTATTTACCTTTAATAACCCAAATTTAATAACCATGGTTTTCACCTCTTCTGAGAATCGAACCTGAGACCTCAAAAGTTTGGGAGTATGTAACACCCCTTGTATGTGGGGGTACCTTTAGAAATTCGTCACATAACTAAACCCCACAAAACAAAAATCCTCTTAAAACCATATAACGTAAAATCTCCACTTTCTTCCTTCTATTATTATTTTTCAGCAATAAAGTGGCAAAACTAGAAAGAGAAAGTGAAGGAGAAGAAAGGAACAGAGAGAGAAAGCTAAGGGAATAAGAAGTGCACTTTGGGTTTACTATTTTGAACTACGATAACAGGTAGATTTCTTCTTCCTCATGACTTCAATAGTCTTTTTCATAGTAAAATCAAGGGATTAGATGTTATTCATGAACCAAAACCTTTACATAATCCAAATTAGAATTAGGATTTATAACATAGACATCTAATATGTAACATTCGATTCAATACCTTATAAAATCAGTAGGTATGATCACTTTGGATCATAATTAGAGGTTTATTTGTGGTTGAATATAACCTTGATGTTTAATATATTGAACCACCCTAACTTTGATGATAGTTGTTATACATTATATTTACATGGTATATAACTATTTTTCAGCAACCATATATATTGATAATAGTGATATAAATCTCTTTCTTGATATGCGTGTGGTGCACGCCCGCTCTGGCCCCCACCACACGGGGCCCACAATGTTTTCTTAAATTTTATTAAACAAATGGAAACCAAAGTGAAAAGGTAGACTGTAATTATTAATTAATGGCGTAGAAATTTGTTTTCCTTCATTTCACTTTAGCACGTGGGGCCCAGATTTCTCTCTCCACTTTGTCCACCTTACTTTATTGGGTGCTTCTAAAGGCACCGAGCGAAAAGGCTGTTAGCATCCATCTCTATTGGCACCAAGCCCAACTACTCATTTCTCTGCTAGCACCATACAACTATGTAGGCACCGGTGAAGTAGAGTTAACCCTAACGCCTAACCCCTCTATCCATCTCTCACAAAATTCAACTAAAATTTCGGACAGCACAATGATGCCCTAAAACGGACTGGACCAGTCCGCCCATTTCCCCTTAAGTCACGGATTAGCCAATCCGTTACTCTTCACATAGTCACGGATTGACTAATCCGTTTCTCTTCACATACTTAAATAGAATATTTCTTCTCCCACCTTGGTTTATTCTTCAAATTCGTCATCCATGAAGAGATCTGTCATTACCATTTCTTATTTCTCTTTAACTTCAATCTGAAAGGAAGAAAAAAGAAGGTCTTTTTTTTGGTTTTTCAAGATTTGGTTATTAATTGATTCTAACTAGGGTTAGAGAGTTAAATAGATAGCAAGAGGTCCGAAGGCTTCTTTTTTGTGTCATGGGAGCTCCTCTTGCTCCTTTACATGTTAGCACGGTTGATCCTCTTCCCCATCTTAGTATCAAAGATACTCCCATTGTAAGTCTCTCTCTATACTTTTCTCTCTGCAAATATCGGTCACTTTAGGTGTTCTTCATTTTGGGTTTTCCTGTGTGGGTATGATTTTGATGCCTCTTTTTCATTCAATTCTATCCTCGGGTTGTTCTTCATTTGCGTTTTTTTCTGTGTGGGTTTGGGTTGAAGGTCAGATTTCTTGAGGATTCATGAGTAATTCATGCTTGGGGTTTTCACATGGAATAGTTTATCTCTAATTTGCAAGTCTACCCTTTGAGTAATAATTGGTGGTTTCAGTGAAACATGATAATGGGTATCTCTTTTGCTTTGATTTTAGGGAAAAAAAACTAAGATTTTGATTTCTGTAAGTTGTCACTGTTGGACAGTGAATTTTAGTTTTATTAATTTTTGAGTAAGATGTTGATGGTTTGAGATTTTGGACAAAAGAGAAAATGTCCTGGCTGACTGTATCCCAATCGGATTGGAAGAAGAACGGGGGATAACAGTCAGGGGCCAGGAACAACCTCTTTTTTGAGCCACTTGATGGCTAGATCAATCTCAGAATTGACGGGGTTGGCTATCAGATCTTCGTTTTGAGCTTGGGAAATAATGGGATTAAAGAGATTGGTGATGGTAGGGTGAGTGAAAGCATTGGAAGTGGAATTAATGTTATGAAGGTGAGTGGTGAAGGTAGAGAAAATGTCATTTATGTCGTTTTGCCATTCACCATTGCTTTCTTTGATAGCCAGGATTTGATTATTCCTATTACGTTGAATGGCCTGGGAGTGGAAAAATTTCGTGTTTTTATCGCCCAGCGAGATGAAGTTGTTATGCGATTTTTCTTTCCATAAATTTTCTTGGTTTCTGTAAAGCTCCTCAAGTCTAGCGTTGAGGCGCAGAATATCATTACTATTATGGGATTTCTGAAGAGCGGAAATGGTGTTATTGATTTCTCTTTCGATGTTACCAAAAACTTCTTAGTTCCACATGGTTAAGTGTCTACTCAAAGAAGAAAGATTATTCTGGATATTTTGGGAAGTGTGATTAGAGTTATTGAGAGTCCATTTGCTGGCGATAAAATCATGACAGTCTGGATGAGTCATCCAAGTACGAATGAACTTGAATGGTTTGGACTTGGTTCGATATTGGATTTGGGAGTTGAGCAATATAGGGTTATGGTCCGACCCGACCGTGTCCAAGTGAGTGACAAAGGAGTTTGGGAAATTCTGGAGCCAACAATCGTTAGCCAGAGCTCTGTCTAGTCGTTCTTGGATGAGATTGCCTGTGAATTGCCGATTGCTCCAAGTGTAAGGGTTCTCCTGGAAACCAAGGTCGACAAGACCGAGCTGCTGGATGATGGCCAGAATTTGGGGGAGTTGAGAACCGGAGTTGTCATTACCTCCATTCTTTTCCTGGGGTGGAGGATACTATTGAGACCTCCTATAACTATCCATGGGAGATTTTGGGAGGGTTTCAGGTTGAGGAGAGCTTTCCAAGGAGTCATTTAATTTTTCTGATAAAGGCAACCGTAGAAAGCAGAGATGATAATCGAGGTGGTGCTATTGAGATCCTGAATAGAGGCATGGACAATATTAGCACTAGAGGTTGTAATGGATAGATTAAGGTGGTGTTTCCAGTAGAAAGGTGGGCCCTCAGCTTTGTTGTTTGGTTCAACATAGTGGCTAGCATAAGATTTAGCTATGGGAATTTGTCTATTAATGTTTAAAGATTTATTTTTAGTTTCAGAGAGCAAGATAAGGTCAGGATGTTTAGTATTAATTAGGTGATGTAAGTGTTTTCTAGAAAGAAAAGAAGAGGTACCTCTAATATTCCAACTAAGGATGGATAAGTTAGGGTTGGATGTATTGACCGAAGCCATACTATGGGTCAAGGCCCGAGAAACAAAAGCTACAGCACGGAGTTGGAATTGTTGTTGAAATTTCATCGCTAAAGCACTTGTATCTGTATGGAAGCTTTTGTTTCTAATAAAATATTGTTCGCCAGCTGTTTATGTTGAAGAAAAGGAAAAAAACTCACTTAATTCGTAATGCACGTCTAAGAGATCTAAGTACATCATGATAATACGTGCGCAACAATTCGCATTTAATAAATTCTTTAAAAACAATTCGATTATTAGATTTAGAGGTATCATGTTGTACTTAAGAAAGTTAGCATCCCATACATTAACTGAAGTTGGAAAAAATGCATCGAGTCTACGAATATTTTGTCATAATTAGGCCCCGTTAGGTTCCGCTTAAAAAAAAAAGCTAAAAACCAGCTTTTAGCATATTTTAAGGCTTATTGAAAACTTTTCGCGTTTGGTTCAAAAATATTGTAGCTTATTTTAAGCTAGATAAGCTCATTTTCGTTAAAAAGCAGAAGCCACGATTTTGTGGCTTTTTTGATAGCTGCTTATTAAAAGCTAGTTATGAAAATAAAATATTTTTTTTTGTCACCATCATAACACATCCACCACCATCACAACCACCCCACCACCTCTGACCATCATCCCACCACCTCTGCCACCATTCCACAACCATCACCAACACTTCATACTTCCATACCACCTCCGGCGCAACTCTAACACCATCATTCCACCGCTTTTATCGCAACTCCACCGCCGCCACAACTACACTCCAACCATCAAAATTTTTTAAACGAAAGGTCCTGATATTGATGTTTCTATCAACTCCCTTGTTAGTGTAAGGAGTGACAACTTGATTATTACGGCAGTTCGGGCTTCTAATTAAGTGAGCAATGGACATAAAGTACTAAACCCTACATGTTCCTGAAAAGAAAGTCATCCCATATGGCTATATGCCATGTGTTGGTGGCAGTGGTGGTGGCAACTGATGGCGTGATGATGGCATTAATCATTAATCGAGACGCAGAGATGGTGGTGGTGATAGTGCTCAAAGCGCAACAATAGTGGAGGTGTGGAGGAGGTACAAGTGGTGTTGGTTTTGGTGGAGCCGTAGAGGTAAACCAGGTCACGGTGACAAAATACTAGTGCAAGAAAACAAAGGGAAACAAATAAGTTTTCAGAAGACTAGGAAAATAAATGCTCCAATAATTATCATTCTTCCTGTTGAAGTTAAATAAAAAAATTATTTATCCTTCCATTTGGTCTGTCTCCCAACCTTCCACTTGATGTGGTGGCATATCACTTAACCGTGGAACAAATGGAGAGAGATATGTCGCCGCATTAAGTGGAAGGTCGGGAGAGGGACCAAATGGAGGGATCAAATTAATTACTCGACTTTAAAATCATGAATCGTGTATGACATATCAGTTTCTTTTGTACTCATGTGACCTGTTGTTTCAAGTAAACGAAAAACATATAAAATTTAAAATATTAGCTATTTAGGAAGGTAGAAAGCTTAAATGAGAAACTATTAGTTTTAATAACGACCAAGAAACTTTTCTCTGAGAAAAATGGTTAAATAATACAAATGGACTCTTAAGTAAAACGCCAGACTACATAGATTAATATTTTCTGCCTATTATTAGATAGATAGTATCTTGCAAAAGATAGCTATCACTTTATATTAAGGAAAAAGACTGAGGGACCGAATTTCTTGGCGTGAATCGCGGCCAACCGTAGGATTCATGCCACTTTCTCTCTCTTGATGAATCCAACCCCTTGGACGGTGATTCACGCCAAAGATGTCGGTTCCCCTATCACTGCTTTTATATTAAACATACATGTAAAATGTGGAAATGGATAGAGCTGACTATATCTTGCTTCATGAAGCCATGAAAATTCTTGTGGATAGGCTTGATTAATTCCACAACTTACTATTGTCACATAATTTTATTTTTTTGAAAGAGGGAGTAATTTAATTCTAACTTCTTTGACGTGGTATAAGAACACAGGAAATGAAACATGTTTATTTTTTTGAAAGAGGGAGTAATTTAATCCAATATCATGAGATGACAATTGGTCTCTTTCACAAACTTATATGTGGCTCTTCTTATATATGACATAAAAAAAAACAAAATTTAGGCATATAGCTTAACGTCATTGTGGTAGCAAATTATAATAGAAATACTGACATGCATAGAAAGTGCTTATCCTTTATCTCACCTTCCATAGTATCACATTTAATTCTATATCATCTAACATATTGAAATCTTTCATTTGCGAAAAAGAAAATATTACACATAAATACCCATTATGAAAAAGATTTTATATTTAAATTTTAGGTAATTCACTTAATGATACAAAATCTTTAAGATATGATCATCTGCTATATAAATGTCTTCTTCAACTTTCTAACACACACCAAGAGGTTGTATATTTCCTCTGACAAGGGATGCCAACATTCAAGAGAAAGACAATTTTCCTTTCCCTTAGTTTTGTCATGCGTGTTGGCGATTTAATTACTTCAATATTAGCTATTTATGATACATCACAAATAGTTATTTTGAATTTACCATATAAACGAGATGATGGACTTCAGCCATTGACAAATAATGGCTGCTACAGGTAATGAAAAACTATCACTTTATTATATTCTATAGCTAAGCATCCTCTACATTTATCCGAAGTTGAAAACTACTTGACTAGTATCTAATGCGTTGGTTTTTGGAGTTTCAGCATAAGAGCGGGTGGCAAAGGTTCAGATTTAAGATTTGGGCATTCATGGAGGATACTTTTAGGTAAATCACTAATCTGTTGTCATTTATCTTATTTTTATTTGTTTTAATTATTACGGACAGAACTGAAAACCCCTGTTTCTTTGTCTCACTAGAACTAACCTTTGTTCCTTTCTATAACTTAGGTTGGATTGGCCTTAATCAGCCAATACAGGGGAACCCTATGAAAATGTTAAACAATAAGATTAAATCCTTGATGCAGCTGAAGAAAGGTTTTCTCTCTCTACACCCTCATCTATTGTTTTTGTGACTTTCATTTATATTAGTACTTCAATTCTCTCTATTCATTCTTGTTTTCTTATTCATATCCTACAGTTTACTAGTAGAACAAGCCTCGCCTCAAGGGACTAAGCGAAAAAGTAGGGGTTCTCCTACTCCACAAAAGAAGAAACGGCAACGTCTAACCTCGAACTCATCTGGCTCTAAGGCTGAGAGTGTCTCTAGTTCAAAGGCTGGGAAAAGCTCTGCTCTAAGGCCGGGAAGAACTCTGATTCCAAGGCTGGAAAGAGCTCTTGTTCTAAGAGCATCTCTAATGCAACACTCAATCTAAGAAACTCCGAGTGCCACTTAAGATTTTTAGAGTTTTTTTCTTAAAAATCATCTCCAATGCAACACTCTATTTGGATCTCTAAGATGACGTGTCGAGGGTGGAATAGAGATATCTCAAGAGGACACTCTAGAAATAGAGTGCCCTCTTGAGATATCTCTAATTGTCCAACTCATCAATATTTGATTTTCAACCAATAGAAATCGAGTATCCTATATTTTCTAAAATAACTAATTGGAGACAAAAAAAATTGAGGATCTCTATTAACGCCATCTAGGAGGAATATTCTCAATTGGAACTTGACACATAGGATGAATAGAGATTTTTTTGAGTTTTGCATTGGAGATGCTCTAAAAAGAAGAGCTTCTAATATAAAGAAGAAGAAGAAGAAGAAAGAAAAGAAGAAGAATAAATGTTTTATCTCTCCTTAAAATTTGTTGACGCGTTGTAATCATGTGTTTACTTTCTTTATTTTCTTGTTGTTGCTTAATTGCAATGTACTTTGATTCCAAAGAATTTTGTTGTAATTTAAATGGTAATAGTAAGTTGATTCCAAAAGGTTTATTGGTTTTGTATAAATATAAGACATTCATTTTCTTTTTCTTGTTAATTATTATATTTAACTTTCATTGCATAAGCACTTGTATCACTATGGAAGTCTTATTTTCTGAGATGAATGACTCGTCAACTTTCATGTTAAAGAAGTAATAAAAAATACTTGTTAAATTCGTAACGCAAAGCGCCTAAAAGATTGAAGTATATAATAATATCTACGTGGTACACAATTTCTTATATTTAACGTGATATCTTCTTATTATACATTTGCATCAAGATACAGTTGGATCATGGATTAACCTCATGTTTTTGGAGAGTGATGAGCATTGGAAGTCCATCTCTCTTCTGTCATTGTTTTTCCTAATGGTTTATATGCAACTAAAAATATTTTTGTAGAAAATTAAATAAAGATAAAATATTTAACACATCCGTCATCTTTGTTCATTAATATGATATTATTTTAATTCTTGAAGGTGTGATAAAGAGAATTTCAGGTACTGTGGAGATAACCAACATGTGCGATCGATGTATATATTTTACAGATGATAGTTGTTAATCTGATTAAAAGTTATTTTTATTCATTTCCTATTTTGTTTCTTTATATAGTTAATCATCTTCGTGTTTTCTTCAAATGTTGATATATTTGACCCCCACTAGTATTTTCAATCTTACATGTTCTCTGTGAACTTTTCTTCTGCGTTAATAAAATAGTAGGATTACTAGTTAAAAGGAAATATGAGTTTGTGGTCAACTTTCCTGTATTACATAGACATTTGGAAGATTTGGCTTACAACTGGTGTAACAAAAAAGTAAGTAATGTTCTGAGCATCTCCAATGCAAACAAAACTTAAAAAAAAAACTATATCGTCTTAGGTATCAATTCTCGATAGACATTCTCTTTTTTAGATGACACTATTGAGATTCTCCAACTTTTATATGCAGGGGCGAGCCCACATAGGGGCCCGTGGGGGCACGCGCCCCCACAACCCTAATGTGACTCGTATGTTTTAAGTTACACTTGTCATTATATTATGTATCTATAGTTCCACATTTTAAATAGAATTCGTCTGTAGCTCAAGTGGTGAAATGCTTGGATTACATTGTGGAGGTTTTGGGATCGACCCACACACAACACATTTTTTTTCTTGAATTTCCACTACTTACATTTTTTTTCGTAGAATGTCTACTGTTTACATTAGTTGAAAGTATTGTTTGGTTTAAGATGACTGCTTATTGAAAATACTTTATAAAGTGCATGTTTGGTCTAAAATTGATTCTTATGAATTCAACTAATTCAATTTTGGCCTCCTCAAAGAGACCAACTTAATAACACGACTTCGTAGAGATGATGAATTTTCTAAATAACTCCCTTAATTTGATTCTGTCTGATTTTCTAGTGACTTGTATTTTGGACTTCAAGATTGTTTTTTTACACGTTTGTTATAGTAAACATGTTATTTTTATCTTTATTTTTTTTTCCATTACGATCACTTGCTCTTCATCATCTCCACCATCGTTTTCGTAATCTTCACCACTATCTCTTCATCCCTTCCTTTGTTTTTTATTTTAATATTTTTTGGGAATGCCGTTGGGGGAAAGATCCCCAAACCATATTGATGAGAAAATTATTGTTTGTTGTACATCAAAATTACCATGGAATATCTAAAATATAAATAAAATTTTGTTGAAAATTTGTTTTTTTGATTCTAGCCTGATCGTATACTATGGAATTCTTTCACTAACTATAACAAAAAAAGTGCCCCCACTCATAAAATTTTCTGGCCTCGCCACTGTTTATATGTTTCTATTGCAAATTTCTAAAATCGTTAGAAGTGATTGTTGTGATGACATTGATGGAGGCGCAACGGTCGTGGTGATAGCGTGATGGTGGTGAAGGTGCAACAGCAGTGGAGGTCTGGCGACACAGGTGGTCTTGGTTGTGGTTGAGGTATGATGGGTCATGGTGGTAGTGTTGGACACTGCAAAATAGTACATTTTTAGCAGCAGGAATTACATACGGTTTTACGAAAACTAGTGCAAGAAAAGAAATGGAAAGAACACAAAAATAATTGGCAGGGGTGTACAGGTGAGTTTTTAGAAGGTATAGAAAATAATTGGGTCGAATAAATATCATTCTTTCGGTTGAAATTGAGTTACTTGACTTTAAAATCGTGAGGGATTGTCATTATTATAACTAACTGTTCCTCATTTGAGTTTCCAACCTTCCTAAATAGTTAATATTTTAAATTTTATATGAGTGTATTTTTCTTCTCTACTTATAATGTAACCAACAAACTCTATCTAAAGGAAATAGTTAAATAACATAAATGGACTCTTAAGTGAATGTTTCCACCGATGATTAGATATATAGTACATCGCAAAAAATAGCCTATCACTTTATATGAAACATACACATAATGTGTGTAAATGGAAATAACTGACTACACGCAGAACCATCAATATATAATGACATCACAAAATCTGCTTAATGAAGACTTTAGAATTATTAAGGATAAGATTGATTAATTCCACAACTTTGATTAATTATAACTTCTTTAATTTATTTAGTCTAATATCATTAGATGACAATTGGCATCTTTCACAAGTTTATATCTAACTCTTTATATAAATAACAACACCCTGTTTAAATAACATAAAAACAAAGTTAAGATATATAGGTTAACGTTGTTGTAGTAACAAAATATAACAGAACCACCCACATGCATAGAAGATATGTACTAGTACTTGAGTTATTCTTCTATCTATTCTAACACATTGAATTCTTTCATTTGCGGAAAAAAAGGAGGTTGATGTTCACGTGCATAGAAAATACAAACAAGTTTACGTACTGTTTTATTGAATTATAAAGTAAATAACAAAACGAACTTTTAGTACATAGAAATTGAAGATATTAGCCTATTAGGCATAAGCACCCATTATGAAACCGCTAAATGTTAGGTATTTCATTTTAATGATATAAAACTTTAAGATTTGATCATCAGTTATATAAATGTCTCCTTCAACTTCATTCCCAACATGACGCACCAAAAGAAAGATAATTTTCCTTTGTCTTGTTTTGTCATGAGTGTTGGTGATTTAATTACTTCATGATTTATCACGTGAGTTGTGATATGAACGACCGAGATGATGGACGTCAGTCATTCAAGAATAATCTTAGTTTGCTCCAGGTAGTGAACTACTTTCACTTTTTTTTTTTTGAAGCATTCACTTTATTAATGGCACAATATCAAACATCTTTTACAACTTTTAAGCCAATTAAAAGGCCAAATAAATGTTACCTTTTACCTTTAAGAGAAAAGCGGAGCTCTGACGTGTAAACATTCTGATCAAATCCTGATAATTAATTACCTAAGCAAACAAAGTTGTCCTTTCCAATTAGTTTAACAATAACTACTCTAATTCTAAAAGCTAATACACAAGCATCAAGATTTGGAATAAGCAAAACATGAAGAAGAAATATCTTCAAATTTTTCTCAAATCCTCTTTAGCTAAAACACAATCTCGAATTAAACCAAGAACCTGCCAGAACTTCGTGCGTTAATATGAATCTTGTAAACTCGACGCATGCATCACGAATTCCAAAACACAAATACTTCAACAAAAACCTGAAATTCGATAATACCATTCCATGTTTCTCTAACTAGAAATATGGAATCACACAAGAAACTCTCTTACTACAATCACATCAACTTAAAAATCTTTAGATAACTGATATTGAACAAAATTAAAAATCAATAAAAAAGATTTAAGAATCAAAGAAGACTAAATTATATTATCTATCGGCCTTGTAGCTCTTCTTCTTCTTCCTCTGAAGAGACCAAATTAAAGAGCAATAGGAAAACCTAATTAACTTATAGAACTAGTGAGAGAAAGAGAGAGAGAGAGATAGAGAGAGAGAGAGTGTCGGGTTTACCTGATTTTGGATTGAACAATCTTCTCTACTTGTCAGGATAGTCTTATTGTTCAACAATCTTCCAAGATAGTATGGAGAGAGAGAGAGAGAGAGAGATTGGAGAGTGAGAGATCGAAAGATTTGGGTGTAGGTTGGAGGGTCGACTGATTTTAGGGCATCTATTTTCGACAGACAAATCCGATGAAAATAGTTTTTGCGACAATTTTTGGTGGAAAATCTTAGCGCCAGGAAATCATTTCCTCTTCCAACAGGGAAATTTTTCCCACCTTTAAAGAATCGTATTCTCGATGGAACATGTTCTACAATCCGTCACAATAGGGCCTTTTCCCGATGGTAAAGGAGAGTCGCCGGAACAAAGTAGTTTCTGCAAGGAGCAACGTAAGTATTTCTATCGGTTGGTTAGTACAAACTCCTCGTTAATACTGACTACTCTCGACGGATTTCAAACTAGCCGTTGGAACTAAACCAATTTCCGACCGTGTTTCTAGCTTCCACCGGAAAAGCATTATTATTTTTGACGAGTGTCCTTTTTCGATCGAATTGTCACAAATACCATGTACTTTTGTAGGGTATAACAGTACTGGTGGAGGTATGGAGATATAGGTGATGACGGGTGGAGTGGTTGTATGACGGGTGATGGAATTGTGGTAGTGTAGATATGGACCATGGTGGTGGTATTGTAACTGCAGAATAGACGGCATTCTTCACGTTGAAATTAAGATATTTGTCTTTAAAATCGTTTATGATGTACAGTTGGCTTTTGTTCTCATATGATAATGTCATTTCAAAGAATATTCTTTATATTTGATGAACATTTTATTAACAAAGAAGAAAATTCTAAAATGATAGCCATTAAGAAACGTTGGAAATTCAAGATGAAAGAGAAGTGTAAATAGCTTTTTCTAAAAAAAAGTAAATACATAACACAAAAAAAGTCTAAGAGTAAAACTTGGGGATATATAGTTCAAAGAATATTCTTTATATTTGAACCGATTATTATACACATTACATCCCTAAAAGATAACCATCATTTTATATTAAACATACATAGGAAATTTTTTAAGGGAAAAAACATACTACACGCAGAAGTTTGAATATACAATAGCATCACAAGATCTGCTTCATGAGGCTGTTGAATTACATAATTGGTTAACATTGAGTAATTCCCCACAACAACTTACTATAGTAAAGTATAATTTTTCTAAGAGAGACAATATCATGCATGCAAAATTATTACAATAACATCCTTGATTGAGATCTCACCTTCCACAGTGCCACCATTAACTTTTCGGTTTTTATAAGACAATAACATACTTCATTTGCGAAAAAGAAAATAATACCCACATGCATATAAAAGAGAAATGAAAGTACTATTTTATTTACAGGAGATGTTAGAGTGACTTAGAGGATGACTCAGGGTTCCCAAATGACGTAGAATTCACTAAAAGACAAAGTTTTTTCAAAGTTTGACTACGGTGGGAACCGCTTTTGTTTTTAAATGAGAAAATATGTCACCCTCTAAATACAAATTTCTAAGTCTCTCTATCATTGCCCTTAATATTATGAAAAAAACAAACTATTTACTATATATGTTGAAAACTAGGACAATATTACTCATAAATGAAAAGATTTTGTTATCAAACTATTAGGTGATTCGTTTAATGATATAAAATCTTTGAGATTTAGATTACCCAACGTCAGCAGCTGCAAAAGGTAATATATTTTCTCTTACAAGTTACAAGAGAACATTCAATAGAAGGACAATTTTCCTTCTCTTATTTTGTCATGTGGTGATATAATTGTTTTCATGCATATTCGCAATTTATGATATATAACAAAAATATATTTTGATTTTTTCAATGAGTTGTTTCAATCGGATCAACGATTTACCATATGAACAAAGTTACAGATGATGGGCTTCAGTAGCTCACAAACAACCTCTGCTACACGTAATTAACTATTTTCACTTTGTTTTTATTTTAGTAACTTATCGTAAATTTGTGCTTTTATATGATATTGATATTCTTCTTTTTCTCCGCAGGTATGTCAGGTGTAAGGCCTCGTGTTGTACTTCAGAAGGTAAGCATCCGCTGCGTTTATTTATAGTTGGAGAATGAGATAGGAAAGGGTGTCAAAGCTGCTTCAAATTGAAGAAACTAGTCTATGAACCTGTTATCAAAAAGTCAGATCCAACTTCATCACCTGTTAGAGGAAGGAGGCAACAAGTTGAGTATTAAGGTAGATCCAACTTCTAAGTGAATCTCAAACTATGAGAATTAGAGTCACAGGATTTTATTGTAATGTAACTGATTTTATGTACTCATCCCCATATATGAATACTTAACAAACATTTATTTTCTCTTGTTAGCTATAATATTCAACTTGAACAAGGTCATAGAGTTGGAATTGTTGTTGAAATGTCATCGCTAAAGCACTTGTATCTGTAGGGAAGCTTTTTCGTCAGCTTTTTATGTTGAAGAAAAGGAAAAACTCGCTTAATTTGTAACGCACGTCTAAAAGATCTAAGTAAATCATGATAATACGTGTGTAACAATTCACATTTAATAGATT
Organism: Eschscholzia californica; assembly: GCF_041429995.1. NCBI lineage: Eukaryota > Viridiplantae > Streptophyta > Magnoliopsida > Ranunculales > Papaveraceae > Eschscholzia > Eschscholzia californica. The sequence goes on along the minus strand of NW_028238472.1, from coordinate 13,768,328 downwards.
CTTTAAAAACAATTGATTTATTGGATTTAGAGGTCTTGTCTTGTACTTTAGAAAGTTAGCATCCCCTACAAACTGAAGTTGGAGAAAATGCAACTGAGTCTACGAACATTTTGTCATAGTTAGACATTTTAATGGTAGGCCATCGGTTTAACGAAAGGTCCTGATATTGATGTTTCTATCAACTTGGCCGGTTAGTGTAAGGAGTGACAACTTAATTATTACGGCAGTTGGGGCTTCTAATTAAGTGAGCCCTGGACATAAAGTATTAAACACTATATGTTTCTGAAAAGAGAGTCATCCCATATGGCCATATGCCATTTATTGAATTAATGGCTTGATCATTAATTAAAGAATGCATGAATCTTTAACTATGAGAATTAGACTACCTGTCAAAGAATTCTGTCTTAATTTAGATATTGTTATGTGCTAATACCAAAAGGTTTAATAGTACTTATATATAAATTCTTAATCAACATTTATTTTCTCTTTGTTAATTATAATATTCAACCTAAACAAGTATTGCTAGTAGCATTAGATCATCGAGTTTGATTTGTTGTTGAAATTTCATCGATGAAGCCTGTGTTAAGTTTGTGGTCATCCAACTCAAAATCATTTGGCAATGAATGGAGAGGACCTAGAGCTTATATTGCTAGATACCCGTTCTCCTATGTGGGACTATTCTCACACGCCCCCTCACGTGTGGCGTTCTTTGAGCCTAACACGTGTTTTTTGGGTGACGTGGAATACGTGTGACTTTTAAGCCTATCACGTGTAGGCCTAGCTCTGATACCATAGCTACAAACAGATTCTCATTGATTTTAAAGTTGAGATTACAAGCTTATATAGGAAGAGAAAAACAAAAAGTAACAATCTTCATAACTGAAGTTAACTCTTAACAACTTCCTAACAAACTAATAACCGTTTCAAACAACTTGGGGTTTTGTTCCCATACATCTCATCATGATCCAGTACAACACACTCATCTCATCTATTACCCCCTTCGAAGTGATGGTGAGCGAAAACACACCTTCAATTTGGATTTAAGATTGTGAAATCTTGGACCAGGAAGTGATTTAGTAAGAGTGTCAGCTGGTTGATCAATATATGGTGGAGCTATAATAAAGACCAAGCATTCGTGAAGCAACATATTCTCTTATAAAGTAAAAGTCCAAAGCCAAGTGTTTAATCTTGGAATGAAAGACTGGATTAGAGGCTAAAACAAGTGTTGAAACAATATCACAGTATAATAAAGGTGGGGTAGAGAGAGGACAATGAAGCTCCTTTAGAAGAGAACAAATCCACACAACCTTTACAGCTGAATGGGCTAAAGCTCTATATTCAGCCTCAATGGAAGATCTCGAGACTGTTGGTTGCTTCTTGGCAGACCTGCTGATAGGATTACCAGCAAGAAATACAATGAAACCACCCATGGGGTATCAATAAGGATGGATCTTATCCTCCATGGGGTATAATCCCCACCATTCAAAACTGCCTCGATGACCGTACTGGAGTCCCCAATAAATAGAGCTTTTTGGAACCCTAATTCCTTTACCCTCTTGACTGCCTTTAGGAGAGCTCTTCCTTCACTCTCCACCACCGAGCAAGATCTGATTAACTTCCCTTCTCTAGCCAGAGTATTACCTTTTTTATCTTGAATCACCAAACCTACTGAGGCCCCTAGTGATCTAAATGAACCATCAAAATACACCAAAACTACGTTAGTTGGTAGAGTGAGAGGGTTCCTTAATAGTGGCTCCAAACTAAAACCTGTTCCTGGTTCGTCGTTGATGACTTTAGCAGCTCTGTTGATGAGGGTTTGAAGATGTGGCCGGTTATTGTTGAACATCATATAGTTTCTTGCCTTCCAAAATAGCCAAATCAGGTAAAAATAAAACCTAGTTTTCATTTGATTTTCTTTGTTACCCGCAATCAGTTTTCTGATAAGTGATTCTGGGTTTTCTTCTATTGTGCTTGGAATTTGTTGTTGGGCAAGATTCCACATCTCTGTAAATTTTGTGCATCTGTTAAAGAGGTGGGTAGTTGTTTCGCTTTCCTGGTTGCACAACCGGTAGGTGGTGTCGATCTGCATGCTCCCCTTCTGAGTATTATACAGTACTGGTAAGCCTCCATTAACTAGTTTCCAGATGAAAAGTAAAACCTTTGGTTCAATCAATTTTATTTTCCATAGAGACGACCAAGGAAAGTCTGCCTTAGCTCTAGGATTAGGCAAGGCAGAGGACAGTTCCTTAAAGAAAGATTTAGAAGTGAACATACCATTTTCAGTAGGAACCCAAACTAATCTATCTAACATCATCGATCTAGAGAGATGAATTTCAGAGATAGTTTTAGCAGTTGACTCAGAGGAATATCTGTTCACAATATCCATATTCCACGAATAAGTCGATTGATCTATTAAATCTGTCACCCAATATATGTTTCCAGGGAATTGTTCGACCAGTTGGGGTTTAAAGTTTGGAGCATTCGGAATCCATGGGTCCTTTGAAAATTTCAGCTATGATCCGTCACCAACTAGCCAGCAGCAGTTTCTTCTGAAAGTTTCTTTTACCTCCATTAGTGCGTTCCATAAAGGAGTAGCATTAAATTTCTTTTCTGCTTCCCAAAATGTATCTGTGTTGTAATACTTAGCACTAATGATTTTAGCCCATATAGCATTAGGTTGGACCATCAGTCTCCAGGCTAGCTTAGCCACCAAAGACTGATTTACTTTAGATAGCTGCCTGATGCCTAGTCCACTTAATTGCTTCGGTTTTCGGAGAATTTCCCAGGGGAGGAAGTGCATCTTGCTTTCATTATCATTGTGATCCCACCAAAAATTCCTCTCCATTCTCTCAAGTTGATAGAGGGTGCCTTGAGGTAGAAGAGAGAGGCCCATAAAATAAGTGCAAATTGGGCTTAGGGCTCCCTTAATGAGCATAGTGCGTCCTGCCTGAGATATAAATTTTCGCTTCCAACCTGCTAAACATTTGTTAAACTTCTGAACCAGGAATTCATGAGATGGAATACTTTAATTAGGCTTAAGGATGAAGGCACCCAGATACTTCTCAGAGTCGTCCATTAGAGGAGCTTGGAGTTGATTAGTGAAAAGTTCCCTGAGCTCTATCGGCACTCTGGTGCTGAAAAAGAGAGATGACTTGGAAAAATTTACTGCTTGACACGAAAAGCTCGTGTAGCAATCCACCATGAGTTGAATGGCCTGTAAGTTTTTTAAAGAGGCCTCCCCCATAATAATCAGGTCATCGGCAAAGAGTAGATGTGAGACACAAGGAGCATGTCGGTTAACTCTGTATCCGTTAAAGAGCATATCTTTTTCGTATTTCTCTACAAGTAAACTGAGAGATTGAGAAATTAGAATAAATAAGTACGGAGATAACGGACATCCCTGTCTAAGTCCTTTAGAAGATGAAAATCTTCCATATTTTTTTCGTTCACGAGAACACTATAAGTTGGTGAGGATATACAACTGAAAATTAAACTGAGGAAGTTACCTTGAATACCAATTTGACTTAACACCTGTTTCAGAAAAGGGAGATGCTAGAGTGCTCAGGTTTTTAGGCATTTTAATTCCCAGCTGATGTGGAATCACTAAAAGGCAAGGTTTTTTCAAAGTTTTACTACGGTGGGGACCGCTTTTGTTTCTAAATCAGGAAATATGTCACCCTCTAAGTACCAATTTCTAAGTCACTCTATCATTTCCCTTCAGAAAATTCCAGTCAACACGATCATACGCTTTTGCCATATCTAATTTCAGCATGAATGTTCCCAATTTTGCTTTTGAAGCTTTCATGGAGTGCATCGATTCACGAACGATAACACTGTTGTCCACAATTTGTCGGTTAAGGAACAAAAGCATTTTGCTGCCACCCAACACATGCGTCCAACAATGGTCTCAGTCTGTTAGCTATGATCTTTGTGATAACCTTGTATAATGTATTGCACAATGCAATTGGCCGATAGTCAGCTGCCTTCGACGGATTTGCCGATTTGGGGATGAGAACTAGGTTGGTTTCATTGTACTCAGCTGGAAAATGGCCTTGCCTGAAACAATCCTGGATGAAGTTGATGATGTCCGGGCCTATGATGTTCCACCCACTTTGATAAAATAAGCTTGGCAGTCCATCAGGTCCTGGGCTTTTGAGAGCCCCCATTTTAAATATAACAGATTTAATCTCATCCTCCGTTGGGGTCCTCGAAATGGCTAGTAGACTTTCTGGTGCCAATTGATGATAACTAGACAATACATCAGTCGGGATAGGGGTTACTGATGGGCCTAAAAAGTTTCCTAAATAGGTCTACACCCGCAAGTGCACGGGTGTCAAGTTGTAAATTCCGGTAAGACCGGTTCGTTCCTCAGAGACTAAGTCAAACTCAAATTCTAACCTTAAAACTATTTTGTCTTCAAAAAGTGGTTTGGTTGGTAATATTTTTCAAATAATAATAAAAAAATAGCGATTAAAATTTAAATAACACTTAAGTTGATATTCAGAAAAGGGGAACCTAGGGTTTTCGAATCCATCCATATAATCAATTCTAAGTATGAGGTGTTTGTATTTGTTAATCAATTTTCCATTTAACTAGGGTTTTATAACATTAATGGTATAAAATCCAGAATATTTCATCGTTTAAAAGCAATTAAGAATTTAAAATATAGGGAATTTATTCTAAAAATTGATTAACTTACACATAAATCATATTAGTAAAACTAATTTTGGACTTTATCTAAACCCTAGATAGACAAGATTTAGCTAATCATGCTGGAAGAGATAAACATTTAAATTTATATAAGTAAAAGAGTAAGAAAACTTCACTTTTCTGCTATTTTCAAACCAAACAGGGCCTTAGGGAAGTGATTTCCTTCTGTTTTCCCAGAATTCTGCCAAACGCACCATCAGGGAAAACGATTTTCTCGTCTTCCCATAAATGGATTCGCTGTGGGAAAATGTTTTTCTCACCTTCTCCAACTCTCTTTCTCTCTCTAACTTTCTGTTTCTCTCTCTATTTCGACTATAACCCTCTGTAATCTCTTTCTCTTTATGTATTCTATCTCTCTCTCACCAAGAAAACAGAAACAAAAAGAAAATAGAAAAACAAAGTGACATAGATTTTTTTTTATAAAACCGAGCTCTGTAATCTCTCTCTCTCTCTCTCTCTCTCTACAATCTCTCGGTTTCCTTTCTTTCTCTTTCTGTAATCTCTCTCTTTCTCACTAAGAGAATTAATACAAATAAAAGTAAAACAAAAGATCACTCACAACTAATGATCTTCTCTATTTTTCTCTCTAAGTCTGTTTTCTTCTTTCTTAGCCGTGGAGAGATGATTCCCCTATCGCTGTTCTTCAAGTTATATAAAGAGAGAAAATTTAATTCAAAATCCTCTCAAATCTCCAGCTACCACTTTCCATTTCTCTCAACTTCTCTTCAATCTTTCCTTTCTAAGAAAATCTAAATCCTTCACTTTCTATCTTCGGTTCTCTCACTAAAAGAGAAAGAAATTTCTTTAATCTCGAGGTTTGTAAAACTTCCATTTTTGATAGCATTCTCTCTTTCTAAAGATATATTCAATCCCTCTCTCTCTCTACTCACGTTATCTCTCTACTGTTGAGATATATTTAGTTGGTTTTTATTTCATTTTTTTGAAATTGAGAATAAATGGAAGGAGAGAATAATGCCCGATTCAAGGACGTGCTGTCAAAGGGGGAAAAATTTGCCGCAGATGGGTGCATCAAGAAAATGAAGGGACCGCTCACCTGTTTGCTGATCCGCGTGCGCGTCGTTCAAGGTCGTCGGATGAAGCGGATCTATACTTGAACAGTTGGGATCATCGAACTGAGTGAGTGCCATTGTGCTCGTCTGTACCGGATCATCCTCTATATTCAGTAACAAGGTGTCCCGCATTCCCTGAAGAAGTACTGCGCTTAATGGTGTCGCGCTTCTGTCCTACACCACATGTCTCTAGATCTTTCAGTTGGTCAACCAATTTTGACCCATAACTTTGACTAGCTATAATTCTTTCATCCGGACTCCGATTTGTCTTCTGTTTTCGCCCACGAGTTTGTTTTGGAATGTACTTTCATCCGAGCATCAAAATTGACCAACATACCCTAACCTCCAAATGACCATAATGCCCTCAAGCGTGTCTTTCTCCAGATTTTATCCGTTTTCCGCGTTCAATTTCGTAGAAGACACCTGGACAAAAGAAACACTCAATATATCAGAGTAACTGCTCGAATTAGACTAACTAGCCCGAGTTAAGAGATTCAGATGGGACATTTTCATGCCTCATCAGTTACCTGTTCGGCTGTTAGCAGGTTCTGAAAGTGAGCTACGAGAGATTCAACAATGTCAACTTCATTTGTGATAATAGTACCTTCTTGAGTTGTGAGCTTTTGAATATGATTTTTCCTTCGTCTAGTTGTTACTGCTACATGAACGCTTTTGTATTCCTGTCCCCATTCAACGCCCAATTTTGTCTAGTTCGCTGCTCCAACCGTGTACGTTGAATTCCTTCCAATTTAATAATCTCCTCCTGAATAATTGACTCCTCTTGGATTGACCAGTCAATGATCGGTTTCGATTGCATTGCAGTCAGCCGGGTTCTAAGAATAGAGAGTCGTCAGTCTAAGTTCCCGAAGCTGTGCCTACCCCATTCATGTAATTTATCTTTCACCTCTTTTAATCGAGTGAGTAGATCAAGGTTAGCTTGATGCCAATGACGGTCTAATTGTGCCTTGTAATCATCATGTTTTAGCAAGAATGCCTCGAATTTGGAGTTGTTAATCGATACTGTTCCGTGGACTGCATTTGGAAACATTTGGACCCATTCAGTAGATGCCATCACCCGATCCAGTCGTTCTCTGGTAAGAGCTGCTTGTGACCGGTTATTCGTCCATGTATAGGCGGGCCCATTAAAGCCCAAGTCGATGAAACCTGTATTGTTAATGAAAACATTCAATTCTGTCATAAAAGGGACAGATGTCGATCCCCAAAATTTTTCTGCAATAGAACAAATCATGTTGAGGTCCCCTAAACAACAATAGGGGTTGGACAGATTAGTTAAAGTAACAAAAAGTTCTTCCCAAAATGGACGTTTGTCTACTGCTCTTGGAGGTCCATAAATATAAAGGATATCCCAATTTTGCCCCCCTGTATCATTAAGAACAACACAGTGAATCAAGTTGGGAGTTTGAGAAATGACCTGAATAGATACTTCTTGACTCCAAAACAGAGCTAGACCCCCACTTCTGCCTATGGCTGGGACCGTAACTCTGTTTGGAAGATGATGTCTGTCAAGGGTAAGATTTCTACTTATATCTTGCAATCTAGTTTCAGCCAGAAATAACACATCGGGTTTCACTGACCAGAGGAACTGAACTAGAGTATGGCTTGTTGAGGGGTTCCGCAACCCTCGACAATTCCAAGACAAGACTAACATGGTCCTTGCGGCTCTTTGGGAGCAGCCGCCACGACCCTTTTCGTCTGTTACCTCTGAATTGTTGTTTTTCATCACTTTTTGATTTTGTGGGTCCGAATTAATAGATCCCCTGGCTAGTGGTTTCAAGTTACCACGACTGATTCAGCCTTTTCTCCCATTTGTTCGATTCCCAAGTAAATAAATGGTTCCTCCAAAAGCAAGTGGGGTGAATTCTCAACAGAATTATTTGGTTTAAATTTTCTTACCCTGTTTGGTGGGTCCCTCAGGCTAATGTTAGCAACAATATTGGGGGTAAAAGTGGTTTCCTGATTCTTTTCAGTGGGAAGCTTCTCACAAACGTGACTTGGATCACCCAAGATCGTGGGGTTAGTTACATTTGTAACTGTTTTTGGATTTTGCAGAGCTGGTTCCGCCATGTTTGTCGCCGGACCGCCACCCTCCCTTGTTCCGCCTGAAGGCTCAATCATCGGAGTTGAGGATCTGCGGGCTAATTCCCAATTGGATAACACTTTGGATGAATCTGGATATTTTGGTTGTGCTTGTCTTAATACTGCCTCATGTTGATGTTGACTGAGATTGTCATTTAGGAACTCCATTAATTTGAGCCTGCGAGAACAAAAGTCCAAAGAATGTCCCAGTAGACCACAATAAAGGCAAAATCTTCCAATTTTTTCGAATCTGAGCGAAATCATTTTAGTTTCGTTACTGATTTTCAAAAATACAGATTTTGGAAGTGGTTTGCAAATAGATATCTCCACTTTGACTCTACCATAACCACTGCCTTTGTACACTTCATTTGGTTGTAATGGAATGTAATTCCCTAACCCCTTTGCGAGCAAGTTGACTGTATGGCATTTAGGATGTGATAAGGGATGTCATGGAATTGGACGTGAAACCAAGCTTTTGTGAACTGATGTTCCATAGGGGATCTATTTGGGTAGCATCTTTCAATAAGGAAAGTGTCATCTCTAATTATCAATAAGGAAGATGTTGGTGGATACATCACTTATCTCAAAAGGAAAAGGACGATTCCAAACATTTAGTAAACGTTTTTGTAAGAGGCGGTTTCCAAATTGGATTTGGATGGCGGTTTCCAAATTTTGTATGGCGGTTTGGGTTGTGGCAGTTTCTAAATTGGAATTGGTTTCCAAAATTTGGTTCCCCCACCGGCTTATATTATAATATAAATAGGGGGTCTTGGGTCCAAATCTAATCAATCAATCATCAACACCAACACAAGCAACAACAACTCTTCTTTAGAGAGAGCTAAAGAGAGAGAGCAAGTGAGAGAGAAATTTTTTGTTCATAGTTTTGAGCGGTGTTTAATTTCTCGGTTGTCGAAGATCTAGTATAGAAGGTAAAATTCTATACGGTACCATCTTGGGACGAACTTGCGGGTTGTGTTAGTCGTCTTCATCTATCCTTCAATAAAGATTTCTTGTTCGCCCGAGGACGTAGGCTTCCAAGCCGAACCTCGTTAAATTCTGTTCGCATATTTGATTTTGACTTAGCTTTTCGATTAATCTTCATAATCGGATCAATTTCTGGGTAGGTTCGATAGCTTCCGCGACTTCTAGTTCTAACAATTGGTACCAGAGCCTTGTTGAGATTGAACGAAGAGAAGATGGGATCGAGAAGTGGTACGGTCAAAGCAGGGAAATATGAGATAGAGAAGTTCAATGGGAAAAACGATTTTTCTTATTGGCGGATGCAGATGAAGAATCTGTTAATCTCGCAGAAATTACACAAGACGTTGACGGGAAAGAAACCAGGAGATATGTCAGATGAGGATTGGGAGGAGTTAGATCTCGAAGCACGGGCTACCATTATGTTGTGTCTTGAGAGGGACGTGGCGTTCCTAGTAGACGAAGAAACAACGGCGTCGGGTGTGTGGTTAAAGCTAGAAAGCAGTTTCATGACGAAAACTTTAACGAATCGGGTCTACTTAAAATCCAAATTATTCACATGTAGAATGGAAGAGGGTTCTTCTATTCAGGAATATGTGAATAGGTTTGACAGGATTATCTCAGATTTGAAGGATATTGATGTTAAGGTTGAGGATGAGGACCAAGCCCTCATATTGTTACTTTCATTGCCTAAATCCTATGAGAACCTTGTTCAAACTTTGATGCTTGTTGGTGATAGTCTAACCATGGAAGAGACGAGAAATTCGCTATTAGCGGATGACCTTCGTAAGGTTGCTACTAGCAGTATGGCGTCGGGTGGAGTAGACAAAGAACAAGCACAAGGGTTGTTTGTAACGAGGGGGAGGAGTAATGAAAGGGGAAAGGGAAAGGGCGGGAAATCTAGATCCAAATCTAGAGGCTCTTTCAAGAAAACGTGCTTTAGTTGTGGTGAGCTTGGCCACTTTAAAGCGGCTTGTCCAAAGAGAAAGTTGAAGCAAAAGAACGAAGGCTACAAGGAGAAACAAGAGATGCAAGAGGCGGGATATGTGTCAGAAGAGGCGGACGAATGTTTCTCGGTGACGGAGGTGTCTGAGAAGATCTTCGATAAGTGGATGCTTGATTCAGGAGCGTCACACCATATGTGCCCAAATAGGGAGATGTTTACTACCTATAGGAGTATAGATGGTGGTACAGTTATACTGGGTGATGATAGTATATGTAAAACTGTGGGACTCGGAACAATACGGATCAAGATGCACGATGGAGTGGTGAGAACATTGACGGACGTAAGACACATACCCGATTTGCGGAAAAATCTAATTTCCCTTGGTGTGTTGGAGCGGAACGGTTGTAAGATAATTATAGAGAATGGCTCCATAAGAGTCGTTAAGGGTTCTTTGGTGGTAATGAGAGGTACTCGTTACGGTAATTTATACAAACTTTTGGGGACAACAATTACGGGAGATGTAGCAGTAGGAATCAGTGGAAGGGATCCAACGGCTAGTACGAGGCTTTGGCATATGCGCCTTGGGCATATGTCAGAAAAGGGTCTATCTTTGATGTGCGGGAAAGGCTTGTTGAAGGACATGAAGAAGCCTTGCATGGAGTTTTGTGAGCATTGTGTGTTCGGGAAGGCACACAGGGTGACGTTCTCTACAAGCAAGCACAGGAGCAAAGAGGTATTAGACTACGTACACACCGATGTCTGGGGACCGGCAAAGTTACCTTCCAAGGGTGGTTCCAGGTATTTTGTTACATTCGTTGATGATCATTCGAGATTTGTCTGGCTTTATTTTCTGAAGCATAAGAATGAGGTATTCAACACATTCCTGGTGTGGAAAGCAATGGTTGAGAACAAAACTGGTCGAAAGCTGAAGACGTTAAGGTCGGATAATGGGACCGAGTACACGGATGGGGCATTCAAGGAGTTTTGTAATCAGGAAGGCATTGTGAGGCACTGGACAGTAGTAAACACACCTCAACAGAATGGAGTCGCAGAGAGATTGAACCGTACACTACTTGAGAAGGCTAGATGTATGCGCTCCAATTCGGGATTAGGCGTAGAATGGTGGGCAGAATCTGTTGCTACAGCTTGTTATATTGTGAACAGGTCTCCACATTCTTCTTTAGATGGCGGCATACCTTACGAGGTGTGGTCAGGTGAACATGCAGATTACGGGAGACTTAAGGTTTTCGGTTGTACGGCCTATTACCATGTTAAAGGTAACAAACTTGACAATAGAGCAAAGAAGGCAATTTTCTTAGGATATGCTACAGGAGTCAAGGGTTATCGGCTATGGTGTACGGAAGACAAGAAGTTTGTAATCAGTAGAGATGTGGTGTTTGATGAGTCATCTATTGTAGCTATGGCGAAAGCTACGGTGCCTAGTTGTGGTGATGTTGGGTCTACTAAAGCTCAAGTAGTGGAAGTAGAAGCCGAAGACCAACGGGTTTCTAGGAATCATGATCAGGTGGAGCATCAGGATAATACTCAGGATGAGGAAATTGATGAACCCGATCATGAGGAGGTTCAAGGAGAAGGTACACAAGTTTTACAACAACAACAGTAGGATGTTTCGGTACACACTAGGCCGAAACGGTTATATAAGCCGGTACAGAGGTTAGGGTCAGACAAACCTCTTAGGCATTATGGGCAGGCAAATCTTGTTGAATATGCACTCTCGGTGGAAGACGACGAGCCGGTCACCTTCAAACAAGCTATTACCGCGGAGGATAGAGAGAGTTGGTTGGTTGCTATGCAAGAAGAGATGGAGTCTCTTCACAAGAACAAGACATGGGAGGTTGTCCCATTGCCCGAAGGTAAGTCTGTTATTGGTTGTAAATGGGTGTACAAGAAGAAAGAGGATTCTTCCGAAATCAAGGGTACAAGGTATAAGGCAAGACTAGTGGCCAAGGGTTATGCACAGAAAGAAGGGGTCGACTACAATGAGATTTTCTCACCGGTCGTGAAACATACTTCTATTCGGGTGCTATTGAGTATTGTTGCTCACAGGGATCTTGAGCTGGAACAACTCGATGTTAAAACCGCCTTCTTGCACGGAGATTTGGAAGAAGAAATTTATATGGCTCAACCTGAGGGATACAAGGTTGAGGGCAAAGAAAATCAAGTATGTCGTTTGAGGAAATCTCTTTACGGATTGAAACAATCCCCTCGCCAATGGTACAAACGATTTGATTTTTTCATGCTAAAGCATGGTTTTCGCAGAAGTGACTATGATTGTTGTGTATACATCAAGAAGCTTCGCGAAGGTGACTTTATTTATCTCCTTTTGTATGTGGATGACATGCTTATTGCTTCTAGAAGCATGGTGGAGATAGATAAGTTGAAATCTCAACTCAGTCAAGAGTTTGAGATGAAAGACATGGGCGCTGCAAAGAAGATACTGGGAATGGAGATTAAAAGAGAGCGGTCAAGTAAGAAACTGTACTTGAGTCAGAAAGGTTACATCGAACGAGTAGTTTCTCGGTTCGGGATGCAGGATGCGAAGGCGGTGTCAACACCTTTGGCACCACACTTCAGGCTCTCGGGAAAACAATCTCCCACTACTACGGTGGAGAAGGATCATATGGATCGTGTACCGTATGCTAGTGCAGTTGGCAGTTTGATGTACGCTATGGTGTGTACTCGTCCTGATATTTCACAAGCGGCCAGTGTGGTTAGTAGGTTTATGGCATATCCGGGGAAGACACATTGGGAAGCTGTGAAGTGGGTCTTGAGGTACTTGAAGGGTACCGTTGATACGGGTTTGTGCTTTGGTGGAGACACATGTCAGGTAAGCGGTTATGTTGACTCGGATTATGCTGGCGATCTAGATAGAAGACGATCTACTAGTGGTTATGTATTTAGGGTACATGGTGCTCCAGTTAGTTGGCGATCGATGTTACAATCTACAGTTGCGTTATCTACTACGGAGGCCGAGTATATGGCTATGACCGAGGGTGTGAAGGAAGCATTGTGGTTGTGGGGTCTTCTGGATGATCTAGGGATTAAGCAGGAGTGCGTGGATGTATGGTGTGATAGTCAAAGTGCGATCCACTTGGCGAAAAATCAGGTCCATCATGCTCGTACTAAGCATATCGATGTCAGGTATCACTTTGTACGAGGTGTCATAGAGGAAGGTAATGTTTCTCTCATGAAGGTACACACAGATGAGAATCCCGCGGACATGTTGACTAAAGTGGTGACATGTAGCAAGTTTCAGCATTGCCTGGAATTGCTACAAATCGGCTCATGTTAAGTTGCCCGAAAGGGCGTAATGGCGACAAGGTAATCTTTATGTGAAGGGTTGGTAGAACTACGGTAGGCTTGATCCTGTAAAAGGGTACGTAGGCAACCATGGTCATATGGTGCAGTCGGATGAAGTTACAAGAAGCAGATATATCTTACAAGGAGTATCCTGGTGTTCGTCCAAAATTTGAAGGGTATCAAATTGTGTACGAGGTGGAGAATTGTAAGAGGCGGTTTCCAAATTGGATTTGGATGGCGGTTTCCAAATTTTGTATGGCGGTTTGGGTTGTGGCAGTTTCTAAATTGGAATTGGTTTCCAAAATTTGGTTCCCCCACCGGCTTATATTATAATATAAATAGGGGGTCTTGGGTCCAAATCTAATCAATCAATCATCAACACCAACACAAGCAACAACAACTCTTCTTTAGAGAGAGCTAAAGAGAGAGAGCAAGTGAGAGAGAAATTTTTTGTTCATAGTTTTGAGCGGTGTTTAATTTCTCGGTTGTCGAAGATCTAGTATAGAAGGTAAAATTCTATACGGTACCATCTTGGGACGAACTTGCGGGTTGTGTTAGTCGTCTTCATCTATCCTTCAATAAAGATTTCTTGTTCGCCCGAGGACGTAGGCTTCCAAGCCGAACCTCGTTAAATTCTGTTCGCATATTTGATTTTGACTTAGCTTTTCGATTAATCTTCATAATCGGATCAATTTCTGGGTAGGTTCGATAGCTTCCGCGACTTTTAGTTCTAACAGTTTTTGAACCAAATCCAGACAGTGTGTTTTGTAGGATAGTACCTTGATAACACAATGATGTTTATAATCAAAAGTCTCCACCTGTTCGGGTGTTCCTTCGATCACCTGAACTTGCAGTTCCTCTATAGAGAGAGCAGCAAGTTGTGCTAGGAAGGCGGCTTCTTCATCTTGATTTAGAAGGGGATCATCTGCCATAATAGAGCTCTTTCTGAAAGTAACAATGTCCTAAAGACCAACTTGAAATGTCATAAAGACCAACACCGACGAATTCGAACTTGTTAAATTAGGATTTACTGTAAAGATCAATAGCTTGGAATCGTAGAGAGAGAAAGAAGAGAGAGGAGAGAGGGCCTCTAAAAGTTTAATTCTTATATCCCAAAGTAATTTTATGGCATTATTAAAGAAAGAAGAGAGAGAGAGATTTATTAGTTATTATTTTTTTGTATTATTTTTTTATTAATCTATTTTTTTGTTGTTAGATGAGCCGTCTAAGTTAATTTTTGATTAGTTAGTTCCTCTCTTAAAAGAATCCGTTGTCGTTTCATTCTCTCAGCTGCGAAGGTGAAATCCTCTCTCAAAATGTAATAACTACTCTTCAACCGTATCTGTCAAACTTATTTTGGTTGGGTGGTAATGTATATATCTTTTCACTCGGAGAGACATGATTATAGACCTTTTCTTGAAATTGTCTACAAAATATGCGAAAGAAAAAGTAATAGCAATAGTCATGGCTTTCAAATTTTGTGCTCATTTAACATCAATATCTTGACTTTTCTTGAATCAAAATATAAAAGTCTTTCTCAAGGATAATTTTTTTATGACAGTGGGTACTGAATGTCTCTTTAGTGGTGGGTCTGGTAGTAATAGTTGGGGGCGGGTGTTATTTTAAAAAAATTTATTTGGTACATTCGACGTGCTAAAATATTCTTTTCAATTTCGTATGGTTTTTTTATCTAATAAAGTGATGGAATTGATAATTAGAGATTACTTAGCTCTTAATCTTCAACTAAAACGATATATATTTCTTAATCAAATAGTATGAGACTGAAGATTCAAAAGTCTTGTATTATATTTAGGAAAACCATTTCTAAGGTCCCTAATAAAAATACAATCGTGATAGAATGCCCGGCACGAATCCCGGTGGGGTGACGTGTCGGGCCATGATTTAGAGAAAGAATTTTGTTTGATTTCTCTCTCTAAATCACGGTCCGACACAATCATCACGTCGGAATTCCGCCAGGGTTCTTGGCCGACGTAACATCATTTTGCATAAAAATATTTAGGAATCCTAAAAGTTAGTTAGAAATGTTATTATTTTAAAGGTAGCATTTAGGACAATCCACGAAATGAGAAGATTGGGATATTCAACTATTAAGAGTGGAATTTCATCAAAAAAAAAAAACTATTAAGAGTGGTTAAGTTACCTCAACAAAAAGAAAAAAAACACTATTAAGAGTGGTATTGTATCATTATCATCGTCGTCTAGTTGACTAAGAATAACTTTTTAAAATGAAAAAAATGAGCCATAATTTAATGAGATAGACATAAGATAAACTTTTTTCTTTGTTAAACAGACAAATAAACTTAGTCTACTAGGGATTTTCACAGATCATGCAAGAATACTTCCACATTTTATTGTATCAAATCCAAATTTACAAGACCACTATATTAGACCATTTAATTTCGTCGGATTTTAAGTTGCTTAATTTCGTCAGACTTGAGGTTTGTTGTAGTTCGAGATTTATCGTGTTTCTCACATCTTATCGATGTATCAATGTTTTTCTATAATAACTGTCGTAATCAATATTAAAAAAAACACGATGTAGACGGTAGGGTATCAGTAGTTGTCGCTTCGTCACCAAAAAGCGTTACTAAAAAGCAAAAGACCAAAAGAAACAAACACAGATTCGAGCAGTGGCATTTTCGTAATTCAAATCATACAAACTTCTCCCCGTTGGGTTACTACTATAAAATAGACAACAGAGAAATAAACCAAGCAACAGATTTTTTTATCGAAGATGAAACCAATATCAGGCTACAGAAAAATGAGAGTGAACACATTACCAGCTGAGTTAGAGAAGATTGTGCAGGATGATAAAAGGGGTGTCATCAGAGTGCGAGATGCTTAATTTTCTTGATTGTTAGAGTTTTTTTAGTTTCTTAGTTCTGACAGTTATTTATTTGTTCTCTTATTTGATTTAGTATTCTTTGTTCGGGTCGGGCCCTTAACCCGATGACAAATTCAAAAAATAAAAAAAAACTACTCCATAGACAACATACCAATCATTAGAAATTGCAAGTTCTCTGTTGTTATCTTAACAAAGAAAAAGGTCTCTGTTGTTGAGAGTTTTGGATAATATCGTCAATTTCTTTCAGATAAAGCTAGAGAGAGGGAAAGATGGCAGCAGAAGAGGGACAAGTAATTGGTTGCCACACTGAAGAGGTGTGGAAGGAACACCACCTCAAAGGCATTGAGACCAAGCAACTGGTATAACTTCTTTAATCCCCATTTTTTCCTATTTTTGATTTGGTTTATTAAAGGAGTTTTAGGATCGGGTTTGTCTTTCTTAAAATGGGTAGCTCTTTTTTCAACTGAATTTTTTGGGTTTAGGGTTTTGTCTGATTCTATCTACATATGATGTTAAATTCTGCAGGTTTTTTTTATGGGTTGTTTTGTGTTCTTCATCTATTTGTTACTTTGTTTAATGGGCTTCAATTCAATTAGAATTTCTTTTTTTCTGTATTTTTGTTGTTTGTTGCAGTTATGTCCTTTTACTTCTTTTCTTCATGATTTATTAGTTATCTTTATGTTTGGTTAGGTTAGGGTTTCTAGTGGAAGTTGGATTTTATATTTGTCTGTGATCTTGCTCATGTTTGGGGCATAAGTCTAGAGGAATAAAGATTTTGGTTAATTAGATTTGAGGAAATTGTGTTTTAAGTCCAAAAAATTGACTTGTTTGTTGTTTTTTTGCGCCTTAATCTTCATCTTCCACCTTTCAACCACAACCTCCCACCACCACCGCCTCTATCTTCCACCTTTCAACCACCACCCACCACCATCGACACATTTTTTTGGGCGCGAGTAGTGGTGGTGTTAGTGGTCGGAAGTGGTGGTGGTAGTGTTAGTGGTCGGAAGTGGTGGTAGTGTTAGTGGTGGTTGCCTCCATGCAAGGTAGAAGATGAAGATTAGGGGCAAAAAACAAATGACTCGATTTTTGGACTTAAAACAAGGTTGCCTCTTTGGTCAAATCTAATTGACTAAAATCTTTTTTCCGCTGAGACTTTTTTGGATGCCGAAAGCCGTGGCCAAACTTAATAATGGTTTTTGGGTAGTTGGATAAATAGGTCTAAGGCTATATTTCTTTTTGTGAAGATCTGATATCCAATTGATATTTGTGTTTACTTTACTTGGCAAACATACGCTTTCCTATGAATTTATCTCTAATAAAATCAGATCTAAAAAGAAATGTTCTTTTAAGCCGGACGTATTTTTTTTTAAGAAAGGTTATATAGTATCTTTGTCCCGAACCCTTGGCCTCTAGAGGGTGGAAACCAACTTGGTAACCACTCCCCAAGGGTTGTTGACAACCATATGTGGTCGTTGAACTGAAAGCTCAAGGTTAGGGGAGGAACGCTGAATTTTTTTTTTCCCGAGGATCTGAAAATGAAATTATATTTGTGTTGACTTGAACATGAGTTTTGTGTGAACCATCTCATTGATAATATCATATCTTTTGAATTCCAGACGGTACTTACTGAGCTGAAAAACTTATGTGTTTGAGATGTAGATATATTTAGATTTCTCCTTTCATTTTCAGCCTCGGGTGTAATTAGTAACTGATTTTGCAGGTTGTCGTTGATTTTACGGCTTCATGGTGTGGGCCTTGTCGTGTAATTTCTCCAATACTAGCCGAGATAGCCAAGAAGCTTCCTAATGTTTTGTTCCTCAAGGTCGACGTTGCTGAACTTAGGGTAAGTAACTCGTACACCATTTTTTAGCACTTGTAGTGCTCAATTTTTCTGTAATAACTGGCATAGCAATAGACCGCCCCGTAACAAGTTAACTAATCTTCAAACATTCGTTACAATTGGTTAATGTTGATGAATCTTGAATTCCAACCCTTCAATAGCTAAGTTAAGATATGGTATGTGGATATATTTGCAGTCAGTTGCGGAGGAATTTACCGTAGAAAAGATACCGACTTTTGTTTTCTTGAAAGAAGGAAAAGAAGTGGACAGACTTGTGGGTGCAAACAAGGACAAATTGATGGACAAATTGTGGTTGTACTTCATTGCTGCTGCTCGAAGACATGAATGAAGATTGTGAATTACTATGTCAACATGTTTCTTTGGATACTTAATTTGCCTGATCTATGTATGAATTTTATCTAAATTATTATAGATAAATAGTTTATCTATATGTAGTAGATAATTTAACATTGACGACAATACTACATGTCCAAAATTATGACAGTTTATAGGCGTTTGATGTTATCCATTCGGAGTTGTAAAAAGCTACTGTTGTATTTGACCAATAATCAAACTATACTACTGTTGTATGTCGACAATACTACTGTTGTATTTGACCAATAACATTTGATTGATACAATATTAAATTACCATACAACAGGCAGTGGTGTGTCCAAAGAAACACGTACAGAAGTAAAATTAACATTGACGACAATACTACATGTCCAAAATTATGACAGTTTATAGGCGTTTGATGTTATCCATTCGGAGTTGTAAAAAGCTACTGTTGATTCTGTAGTTTTTGTTTGTCTTTATTAGTTTTATTTTAGTTTCCAACTTTCTTTCCATTTCTAAAATATTGCAGGATAGCATAGTACTGCAGACAAGAACATGTTTCTAATGTCTGAAGGAAATAATAAACTTCTGAAAGCATTCAATTTCTATATCTGATCTGAGAGTGATGTTCATGTTTCCGCAATTTCCGGTCTATCGTATCATAAAAAGAATTGTTTTCGAGAAGACGTAGATACTTATGGCGGACAAACCAGCTTTTCTAGCTCATGCATCAAATTTTATATTTTCTTATATCAAATTCTAAGTTAAAACTATTTCTATGTCATAAGTCACCGTAAACAAGTTGGTGTAAAGTTGTAGGTTATGTCCTATGATTCTGCAAAAGCTCCAAATGACTACATATAAATAAATTACCTTCGGTAATCCCGTGAAATAGTCAAAGTGTTTCTTTGGATACTTTGTCAAATGACTACATATAGATAAATTACCTTCGGTAATCCGGTGAAATAGTCAAAGGAAGTGTGTCCAAAGAAACATGTCAAACATAGAGCAGGCAAATCCATGTTTTGGATACTTTGGTCTTCTCTTGTCTCTCTAAAACTGTCTTTTGTCGTTAACCAAATTCATACATAGATCAGGCAAAGTATCCAAAGAAACATGTTGACATAGTAATTCACAATCTTCATTCGTGTCTTCGAGCAGCAGCAATGAAGTACAACCACAATTTGTCCATCAATTTGTCCTTGTTTGCACCCACAAGTCTGTCCACTTCTTTTCCTTCGTTCAAGAAAACAAAAGTCTGTATCTTTTCTACGGTAAATTCCTCCGCAACTGACTGCAAATATATCCACATACCATATCTTAACTTAGCTATTGAAGGGTTGGAATTCAAGATTCATCAACATTAACCTGTTGTAACGAATGTTTGAAGATTAGTTAACTTGTTAGGGGGCGGTCTATTGCTATGCCAGTTATTACAGAAAAATTGAGCACTACAAGTGCTAAAAAATGGTGTACGAGTTACTTACCCTAAGTTCAACAAAAATTAATTCTTGTATTATTTTAAAGTTTAATTCTTGTTAAATATTTTTATTAGTTATTATTTTTTTGTTTATTTTCTCTTAAATTAGTTATTATTTTATTCAGAAAGAGAGAGAGATTTTAATTTCTTTTTTTAACTCTTGAAATTTTTTTTTCTTAAATTAGTTATTTTATTTCTAAGAAGGAAACGATTATTATTTTTTAAATATGTAACTTTATTTCTACGAAGGACTATATTTTAAATTTTGAGAAGGACTTCTAGACATTATCTTTTATTAAAAAAGATGTTTGTCCCAGTTATCGTTTTCCCTTATTGAGAGAGAGATAGATTTTAATTTTTTTTAACCCTTGAAATTTATTTTGTTTCTTTTTTTTCTTAAATCAATTATTTTATTTCTAAGAAGGACACAATTATTATTTTTTAAATAGGTAACTTTATTTCTACGAAGGACTATATTTTAAATTTTGAGAAGGGCACGGACACTTGTATCAATCAAATGTTACGAAATTTATTTTATATTTTATTGAGAGAGAAATTTTTTTTATTAGTTATTATTTTTTTTGTTTCTTTTCTCTTAAATTAGTTATTATTTTATTGAGAGAGAGAGAGATTTTAATTTCTCTTTTTAACCCTTGAAATTTATTTTGTTTCTTTTTTTTTCTTAAATTAGTTATTTTATTTCTAAGAAGGAAAGGATTATTGTTTTTTAAATAGGTAACTTTATTTCTACGAAGGACTATATTTTAAATTTTGAGAAGGGCTTCTAGACAATATGCTTTATTAAATAAGGATGTTTGTCCCAGTCATCGTTTTCCCTTCTGTTTTATTATATAGATTTATCTTAGACAAGCTAAAAGATAGCGAAGGAACTATTTGTGATATCAAACTATAGAAATGATGGGAGGTAGATGCACTATTTTTTGGTGGTTGTTTTAATTGTTTGGTGGATTGTACTAGAATGGGTTTCATGAAAATTCTAATAAGAACAACTAAAAAATTTAGGAATTAACTTACTGATGATTGACATACCTTCCTTCTTCTGCCATTGACGAAATACTCAACAAAAAAAACTTACTGATGACAGACATACCTTCCTTCTTCTGCCATTGATGGTATTCTTTACAAGAAAACCAGATTTTTTAAGTCATCAAAGGGGATTCTGATGTTCCTGCCTTTAGAGAGAGAAACAGACAATCACGAAAGGGGTTTCGGTTGTTCCCGTCTTTAGAGAGAAGAAAGAACAATTTTCTGGGAGCAATAAGAAACGGAGAATTTGACATATACGATAAATAAGTTCTTTCACTTGATATCCCAAATAGTTCCTCCCATCTTTTCTATAGTTTGATATCCCAACCAGTTCTTTCGCTTTGATCTTTTAGTTTGTCTAAGATAAATAAGTTTCTAAGACAAAAGGTGAAAGATGATCGTTGGAGGGCAAATTGGAGAATTTTGTTTTTTCAAAAAATTGGGGTGTAGTCCTAAAATTCATATAATAGTGGGGGTGTATGTCAAAATCTCTCAAAATATTTCAACAACTACAAAAGGGTAAAATAGTCATGGTTGGCGCGTGTGTTTCGCACACGCCTAACTTAACTCTGAATTGACAGTTTTCGTCCTTGTGGGGGTATATATCAAAAATTTTCAAAAAGTGGGAGTGTAGTCTTAATATTCATAGTAGTGGGGTGTATGTCAAATTCTGTCAAGAAATTTCTTTTCAATCTTCAATCTCAAAGAATTGACACAATTGATAAAAAGGGCTTTTATCTCACTTACTAATGCTTTTATTCAAAATAAAAGAACAAACAACAAATCATTATTTTCTGTCGTGTTGCTGCAGTAGAGAAGATTGGGGACACTTTCTAAATGAGTATTGATCAATCATTATTCCCCAGTCCCAACACACTTCAAAGAGTTTTTTAACTAATGGAAAGTTGATAAGTCAAATAGAACGGCTGGGTTTCTATTTCAATGCATTCCATTTTTGCTATTTTGTAGAGTACATGGTTCCAGTAACGACCGGTATTTTAAAATTACTTCTCTTATTCTTTTTTGGAAATTGACTACGATCAACGATAGTCATTACATTTGGCATTGATACATCAAATATGTGATCAGTTAGATAACCGTCCATTCAAACTCTTAAAAGACCAGATCTATAGCGCAACTAAACTATGACCTAAAGCACAACTACATTATTTATACCTTAAATTAACTGTTATGACCCTAACTTAGATAGGGGGGTAAAACGCAAAGGTAAAACAAAAATGATGGTACGTCTGATCAAAATCTCGCCCAGATACTTGGCCAGTCTAGACCTAGTGAGAGAAAGTCGAACACTTTCTATCACTAGATCTGAACCGGCCAAATACCCCGATCGGGATTCGGCGAGATATTGGCCGGACATATCAGGTAAAAACCAATACACCAATTTTCTTATTGAGCAATTAATCTAAATAATAAACAGTTAAGATAGGCTTGCTTTATCAATTCATTGATAGTATACAGGAATTTCAACATTCAAGTGATAACAAGCTAAAATGTATATTATTCTTAAAATTTGGCCTTCATGACCACAACCACTGGAGGCCATACAATTTCCTTATCAGGAATTTCACTTATGTAGATTTCTTCCCAACCAACCAGATTATGTTTCAAAATTTATCCTCCCCTAAGCTTTACATCGAAAAGCACTTTCGCAAATTTTCAATGAATCTTCGCTGTTTTCGCTCCTGATTATTTTTCATCACCTACCCATGGTTGTAATCCATGGTCTGATAGCTCCTCGTCCATTTTGCCTCGAAGTGCAATCATTTCTTAAATGATGAGTCATCGATTTTTTTGAAAGGTTCTTTAAGCACCTTGTTCTATTGATGGCACAATTTAAGTCTTTGTTCAATTGTCATCGTCGTCGTCATCAGCCTCATTTACAACAATACCCGTTTAGACGGAATCATATCGTTATGAGACGATTAATCCAATTATCTCTTCTGACGTTATTGATTGGATAAACCCATATGTAGCATTTCACGTCCATTCAAGTTGTAATCCACAACCCGCCGCGAAATACAAAGACTTGTACGTTATCCTCCTAGATTTAAGGAAATAATAATAATAATTACTTATATAACACAAAAATAACAAATAATGATGGCAAGGGAAAAAGGCTAGAGCTTATGGTAAATAAAAATACTTTGCTGAGAGCAAAGACTTTGTAGAAAATTGGTCAACTTTGGTTAATCCATTTATTTTTTTAATTGTAACGGGAAAATAATTTTGAGTTTAAAGTTTTGGTTTTTTCTGTCTTTGACTCTGTTCCCCAACTCCCACCATTTTTTTCTCTAGTAACAATTGCCGACAAAAAAACCAGGGCAACTTTAATTTCTTTTTTCGATTTTTTCTTCTGTTCCACCCACCATCACCACCATTATTTCTCTCACTTCCTTCCTCTCCCTCTCTTTCTTCTCCTCCCTTTCTCTCTTTTTCCAAACTATATAAGAAAAATACCTCTTGAAGCAACATAGTTTTTCCTGCCATTAGGTATCATATTAGTGGAACCATATAAAAAAAATGCATACCTCTTGCAAGTTGAAACACCATTGCTTTTCCTGCCGTTAGGTATCACATTAGTGTCTTTAGCCTCTGGTTTCCCTCTAGATTGTGATCTAAAAGGCGATAGCAGAGCTGCATAATGAGCAGGATCGGCTTTTACCGCAGTAAGAAGTTTGGTTGCTAGATTTTTAACGAGATAACCCTGGAAAACAAAACAAGACTCGAAATTAATCAATATAAAGATGGTAATAAACATGAAGTTGGTAATCAACTAGAACCTCCGGTGTCCCCCAAACTGGCAAAGGGGAGGATCACCTTCGTCGGATTAGATAGAGAGAGGATTGAGGAGAGAGAGGTACGAGCGAGAGAAGTAGAGAGAAAAAGGACAAATGAAGGTGATGGTGGTGGAAGGAGAGAATAAAAAGAAGAAAAGAAAAATGGTGGTTGTGGTTGTAGCTAGAGTTGGTTGTTGTGGTCAGAGTTGGTGGAAGAAGAAGAAAAAGAAGACGTCTTGTTTCTTTTAAAATTTTGCACTTTAGAAAATTTGTCAAACTTTATAATTTCCATTTGTACTCCGGAAGATTTCTTATTTCCCCAGAGCACCGACCATGAAAAATTGTAAATAAAAAATAAATTCTCAAACCACTTCATTAATGGAACGGTTTTACATTCACGAAACATATAAAACAATAAATGGTCTTTTGGAAAGAAAGAAATAATTTACATTAGTAAATGATAAAAGAGAGGGAAAGACCTAAAAAAAATATAGACAAAAAAGTCGTAACATGAATGAAATCACTACTTAAACAAGAAAAAAATACCTCCAAGCTTCTCTTCTGCGGACAAATAATATGGTAAATCGTTGACCCGATTGTTGGTACTCTTTCAAGTATGTCTTATTATTTAGAGTGAGAGCTTCAACTTCAAAAAACAATGAATGAAGATACTGATGTATCTGAAGAAATTTTCCTAAAAGCCAAAGAGCATATATGGATTCACCCATACATATATTAAAAGTAAGAGAAAACTAGTAAAATAGGGAAAAAAAAAATCGTTTGTCTCTCTAAAGTTGAAAGAGGTCGAATTATGACCCTCTATATAAAAAACTCATCTTTTAT
Organism: Eschscholzia californica; assembly: GCF_041429995.1. Taxonomy (NCBI): domain Eukaryota; kingdom Viridiplantae; phylum Streptophyta; class Magnoliopsida; order Ranunculales; family Papaveraceae; genus Eschscholzia; species Eschscholzia californica. Next base: position 13,743,996 of record NW_028238472.1, on the reverse strand, counting down.
AATCTCACAAAAGAAAGACATACACAAGGGTGGAGAACTAAGCGAATTAACTGTAGGGGACATCAGAGATCAATATTTATAGAATGGTTAGTGCAACCTAAATATACAAATCAAGAACGAGATACGCGTAAAATTCCCTAATTAACCAAAATCCTTGGGATATAGTATAGCTAGGCATTAAAGTAATGAGTATCATATAGATTGATGCATATCCTTCAAGAATTGAACATTCACATTCAATGAAAAGGATATTGTCAAATCATGAAAATCTGAAAAGATTATCTTTCACTAATATAAATGTTAATTTACAGATAACTATTAACTCCTAGCCGACTTACCATACAACTTGTATGATTGGCAGAATCAGTGGTGATAAAAGCGGAGAAAGAAAAGTTAGATGGGATGTTTCGATTAAAGACACCATTTTGTAGGTATACAACAGTGATAAATTATCGCACCTTAATTCCTTACCATTGTTAATTATTAGTATTTACGTGTTCATGATATCATTTTGAGAAATAATTGAACAAATGAATGTTCATGAACATGTCATATATGTAATCTCGAGACTAACCTTAATGAGCATTTCATGAGATGTAGTAGTCGATATAATTTTATACAGGTAAATGTGTTTTCAGGGTTATAAGACATGACATTGCAAAACATAACCATCATTTTATATATAAACATAAATTCTACTTTAGATAGTTAATTTTTTAGGTTAATGATCCAAGCTGAGAATGTTGTAACAATGTAGGAGGCAGAAAACAAACATTACCAGGAGTTACGGAATGAGGACGAACATATAGATAGTCTGTTACCACCATCTCTATGTATGTTATTGATATTTGTTCATTGGTTTTGCACATACGCAAGATACACTTGCTATATGTCAATCGATTAGCTTCCTTATATTTAGACGGTGAACATATCTTTTTTCTATATTGAACTTCTAAATTTCTATATATCTGAAATTAGCAAATTGACCGTATGCTTGAGTAATGTTAGATTGTTAGGGATATTGGGTTTGGAGTGGTAATGCTTCACAGGGAACCAAGTAATGGGTCTAGCAATTGTCATTGTGATTTAGGTTTGTTATGATTGAGCACTCCTAGTAGGAAAAACCTGAGCTTCGGATATAAATGTTTAGTCATGACCCACATATGTTATGGAAATGAAGCAACAAACGTTTCGCCAATCTTGACCATTCCAGCAAGTAAGCCTTTTCCTATTCATAGGCCACCATGGAAAGCAACAGGGGGAACAAGTGCTAGCTCTAGTAAGGCTTCTAGCAGTCAAACCAAATGAAGTGAATATTCTTTTTTGTGAAGTTATTTTTGGTGAAGTGTTTTCAACCGCAACTTTGTTAATTTCATAGGTTTTCCGGACACAAACCACTTTTGTGAAGTTTTTTGGACAGGCTATACTTTTTGTTGAAGTCTTATGGACATGCTATACTTTTTTTGTGAAAGGAACGACAGGGTTTGTCAATGTTACATGTGAATGATGAACTTTCGAATATTTGAGTGTTTTCTTAGACATATACTTGTGTTGAACTCAAAAGTGAAATTACAATTATGCTTATTTTGTTAAAGTATATTTTGATATTTTTCGGTTAGAGTTTGTTTATGTTTTCTTTCATAAAGGTTTGAATACTCATGTTTAATCCCAAAGACAAACTTACAGGAACAAATAACTAGTTTAAGTTCAAATTTGTATAATGGGCATATCAATTGGGAAAGAAAATTCTTCCAACAAAAAAAAACTGGGAAAGGAAATTACTCAAAGAAAGAAAGGAAGAAAAAAACTAACAACAAAAAAAAAAAACTGGGAAAGGAAATTACTCAAAGAAAAAAGGAAGAAAAAAACTAAGAAAGGAAAAAGAATCTGGGGGCAACTAGGAAAAGAAAAAGAAGTTTGGCGGTAATTTGGGTTAGCAAACTCTCCAAGGGTATTTTTGTCAATTCCGTTTGAATTTTCATACACGTGACCCACACGAGTGAGAGAAGACGGCAGGAAGACGGAAATTGTTAGAAAAAGGGGCATCTCTAATTGGACATTAAAACAGGGCGTATCGCTAATTACGCATTAGCGCTGAGGGGGTATCGCTAAATCACCCTAATTTTTATTGTCTCACAAAACAAGGACATATACAAATATGGACAGAAAGAGTATAAAAGAGACGCTGTAAATAAGTATTGACACAATTGTTAAGGAAAACTGTATAAAGATGGGGTTTTAGCTATTCGGGTCAAAATAATATTCAAAATATGTGAAAAAAAATACCAAACATTTTATAATTATTACTCAGGTCAAAAACATATAAAAACTAAAATATTTTTTGTCATTTTGTGTAACTAATTTTTTTTTTAAACTTCAAATCAATATAATTTTTTCTTCAAAAGTCGGATTTCCATTTTTTTCATTATCTTTCAAACTAGATCCACTTTTAATATTTTTTTCACAAAAAAATTCTGGTAACAACAACATTTTCTTTTTACAAACTGAGTTTGCAGTATTTCTTCCGCAAACTGAGTTTGCACAAGTTTAACTCCTGCATGGAATAAGAAGAATTAGAAGAAAAATTAGAAGGGCAACAAGGATTTTTCCAAATGAGTATATGGGTGTTGGGCTTTGGTGTCACCTAGTGTTGTTAGCGGAATTCCAGACATCTAATATGTCTAACACTAGTTTTCAGGATCACATGCAAGAACTAAAGATGAACTAGAATGGGAAGAAGAATACCTTATTCGCTTTCCCTCGAATTTAGATTCCGACGCCTTTTCAGAAGATAAAGAGCTTCAAAGTGTAGCTCTTCTACTTGGGACACCGAGTATGTTAACTTGAACTCCCTTCCTTTAGTCAGCTAGGACTTTAATAAGGTTAAGATGAAGAACTCCTTCTTGACTATATTATTTTTTTTAATTTGAAATCAATATAATTTTCTCTAAAATCCCTCTCTCTCTTGATGTCTGAGAGATTGATTTTCTCTTGAGATAATTCCACACCTTTATGTTCTATAATGGTCCTTATATAGAGAACCCCTAATTAAAATCATATTCAAACTAGGATTCAATATGGACCACAAAAAAGATAATGTCAGAAACCCTTTCTGACTGGGAAACCTTGATGGAAGGGATTCCATCTAGGGTTTCCCCTTTCATGTTGCCGGCCAGATCAGGCCCCTTAGTGGGTTTGGTCTGGCCGACCCAATGCTCTAGCCGACCATCATATGGCCGACCCTCTTTTCTTGTCTCGGTCCTCCATTACGAGTCTGATTCTTTCTATCTTTGTCCGGACTCTTCCGAATCTGTTTGGACCTGCTCAGTTGGATCTAATCCATCTGTTTGCCAAGTTTCCTATATCCAATTCTCTCCATTCAAGCCACTACTCTTTGATGTGACCTGTTGTAGGATCCGGTCTATGTGAGCCGCAGATTACCGAAGTGATCCGACGATCGCAGTTGGCTTCTGACTAAGCATTACGATCTCTAATTCGACCGGACTAGATGATCTTCCGGATAAGATCATCATTATCTTAATTGCCAAATTGTACGCATTGCCATCTTAGTCGGGGGACACTCCTTCAGAAGGACATTCCTTTAGATCGAAAAGATATATTCTTCAATGGGCGCCTCCTAGATCTTTCTTCTATATCCTTTACCAAGAATCGTATAAATTCTTCTTCATTTCTTTGATTCAACATTCTTTCATCGAGTCATACTTTCTCTCTCTCTACCTTCAACAATCTTCTTTTTCTCAATCATGTATGACCATCTCGTCTAAGATTGTCTCACTTCAACTCCATTACTTTCGCTGCTCGTCAAGATCCAAACCTATACAGAAGAACATAACTCAACAAAACCTTCTCAAAGCTAAAGAATCGGTTAAACAACCACAAGATAACAACTTTCTTGCTAAGGATTCTGGAAAGTCATCTTTTAATTTGGCAAAAAATCAAGCTAGGTATGGTTTCATCAGCTCAAGCAAATTTCATGAGAGCTGTTGTTGAGTCATCGCTTAAAAAAGAGGAAAAAGAAGAAGCTGACCATGAACAAGAAATTAAATTTGGAGTTGAATTGTTGTGTGTGGTTAAAGCGGTTTATAGAAGATTAAGCAAAGGGTTTCAGTTGGGAATAAGGTTTTAGTTGGATCGGTTGATTGGATTGATTGAAGAGGCATGATTGAGAATGTTTACCGGAGAAGTATAGAGATTATTGATCCTCTCGTTACTGATGTTGATTATTTATTAATTCATCTCTTTCTTTAATGGATTTAGTAGAAATCAATAAGAGGATTAGAATGAGAAGAAGACCAAAAAGAAGCATGAAGAAGAAGGAGAAAGCCTAAAAGATTCTGGACTTTTAGAGAGAGAAATATATATAGTTTCAATGTGCAAGGGTATTTTGGGAACAAAAAAATAAAAAATAACCTGATTGCTAACAACTCATATTATTTTAAATTTTATGCAGATCTTTGGTATAGGAAGAACAATATTTAGAAAAGACAGTGCATTAGATAGGGAGGGCATTCATTTTAGAACATGGAGAGATAAATACTATTTTCCAAAATTAAATGTCGGTCCCTCCCCTAAAACTTTGTTCCATCAAAGAGAGATAAACCACTAGAACTTTGTTCAAGCAAAGAGAGACAAACCCCTAAAATTATGTTTGATCAAAGAGAGAGAGAGAGTCGTAGTTCGATCAAAGAGAGATGTTGTTCGATAAAAAAAAAGATAGAGATGGAAACCCTAAATCCTAGATGACTAACACAACACTCATGTCCATATAAGGGTTCGTACCTCTTATTATTGCATGATTTCTCTATAGATTTTTAGTTTTAACACTGATTACAATAATTTTTGAAGAAGTTTCGCTTAGCATATATAAAAATTCATGAATGAAAATAGTAAAAATTTTCATCTTGAACCACAGAAAAGTTAAACAAATTTCGTCCAGAGCGGATGAAAAAATAGACCAACTTCGCCGAGCCGACAGAAATTTGTTGTCTTTTTCACTCAACAAAATTGAAAATCCTTTACTGAAACAAAAACGACCTAAAACCCTAAAAATATTTGTTCGACCATAGAGGAAGACAAAAAAAGGACTTTTCTTTACCTGAGACATATTATCTGCATTATATGTCTTTATTTAAGTCGATATCTTCGTTTAAGTTGATACCCTCGTTAAAGTCGATGTTTTCGTTGAAGTCAATGTCTTCGTTTAAGTCAAAGGACTCGTCTTTCTTGATGTAGGTTGTCTCTTTCTTCATTAATGGTGGTTCCTCGTCCATGAGATTTGAGACGTCATATCATTAAAAACTTGAAAGACAATAGTGATAGTAAACTTATGTATTTGTGACGCCCCGTGTTCCGAATCACGGTTTGCCAGGCAGTTTATAAAAAAACTCGGTCTCAGACTCACTAAAACCAGTTTCAAATATAAACCCAAGCCAAAACTCTCATCACGGGTTACAAATCAAGAACAAACACAGCGGAAAATCAAATATAGTTTAAACCTTTTGAAAATATGTTCGGAAAATATATGTAACCCAAAAATAGTTTTTCATACAGATAAAGACAATTTGAATTCATGTATATGAAAAATTCACAGAAGAGACTGAATTTGGACAGAGTCTCCTCTATAAATTGAACATATCAAACCTGAAAAACTTGTCAAACATTCATACATATCTCATAAACTTATAAATATCAATAGCATCAAATAAAAAGTGATAATGTGCATACTATTTACATGTGTACAATCGCAAACGAGTGAGAGAACGACCCTAACTATTCTAGATGATACATATATAATATTAACGTTGTGATTATGTTGAAAATATAATAGAAATTATAATCTTACATAATGTGAACCGTCTAAGTAAACTATGTCACTCCGGGTCCCCAATACCTGCAACTGAACAACAACAAATAGGAATGAGATAACCCGAAGGTCAGCTCAGTAGGATACCTAGACATCCTACCCGCACCACACACATCAACATTTTAATACATTAATAGTTATAAGTGTTACATATATACAGATATATATACAGAGATATCAATATGCACACGAAGCAAAGCAATATAGCAAGATAATTTTTCTAGCTTACCAAGATCACGACTGAATACGCCCTCAGTCGGGGTCACCTACTATTCGGCTAGGAAGAACCGTTCGGCCTTTGTTAGTGCGTAGGCAGGCGGCGCCTTATCGAACGTTTGACTACTGCAGTGTACACATGGATCCACGTAATACCCCGGTAAGAGCTTCCGTAACTCTCCCTTCGTCATCATCGCCCATCGGGCTGGCTTGTGATCTCAATACGCATCGAATAGTAAATCTCACCCAAACAATGATACGCTTAGAATATGTCATGACTTACCCAGACGACTATAAGAGCATCGTCGTGTAGCAGAGCCATATACCCACGGCGATACAATTATCTCATCTTGAGGCGCGTCCTATCTCCGGCCAGATCTGACGCTTCCTCGCAAGGTAACTCATTGACCATTCGAAGAATACCCAAACATATGCATGAACCTATAATAGTATTAAATGATCTGATAGGCTCCCAAAGCTACAAGAACAGAGCCCTCCTAAAGGTCCCATCAACCCAAAGGAGAAGAGCGTTCTCATGTCTCAAGGTAGGGTAAACCCTGTTTAAAGCCAAGCTTTTACAAGTGTCCACTTTCAGGGAATTAGTATTTTCTTATTAAGAAAACTCGGGTAAACACCCTCTTTCATTTCGGTGAAAACATTGTAAGTATCATTCATAACAGAATTCAAACCACACACACCAGTGGTTTAGCAGAATAAATAAACAAGCATGGCATTGGGTCAGTCCCCTAATCACTCCAAGGGTCGGAATACCCCAACTCCCATCCTCTCCGGACCCCATTCCGGGTAAACTAGAATGGTCGTTACCAAACGGCTGGCCACGCACCGAGTGTAACCCTTGACATAATTCATGGCTAATCCATAACATAAAATAAACAAGGGGACCAACCAATGCCCGTGGTAAAACAACCATTACACGTAACACAGATCAAGCGATTCCGCCTCCATGTTATACACGCAGCTCAAGCGATTCCGCCACCACGTGTTTACAATTCACACAAAACGATCACACAGATCAAGCGATTCCGCCTCCATGTGATTATTTTTCAGAAAAACCAATTTGTTTTGAAAAGAGAAACATCCATAACATAGAGTACACCACATATATACATATCATACCATATCATAAATTGAACTAGAGAACTATAAAAAGAAGAAAATGACTATATATATATAATGGTGAAACGGGGAATACCCGTGCTCCAAGTAAGATTCGTAGGATCCTACCTCTTCTTGCGCTTCCAACGGTGCTAGCTCCTGACTAAACTCCACTTCTCCTCGAGCTCCCTGAAACAAATCTCATCGAATTTGGACCGTCGAACGCGAAATAATCGACGAGCAAAGCTTATATCACTCAAAGCCCTAATTTCCAGTCGTTACTACCTTCTCTGATGGTTTGTAAATGAGTTTGGAAAAGAAATAAAAAAATAAGAATATAAAGGTGTGGTGTTTGGTGGCAATTGATTCTACGTGTAAACAGGAAGTGGGGTTAGGCGTTGGGAAGTAAGGGAAAGTGGGGTGTCACATGTCGTTAAACAAAGTGGCCATGAATTTAATTTAGTTTTAAGTCCTCAATTTATACATACATCACAAGCAAGTGCCGCCATATTCATATCCATCTAGTTCAGCCCCTATTAATTACTTTTTGACCCCTAGTTTAGCCTTTCGTTTATTCTTCATCCCACCACTAACCAAGAAGAAAATATATCGCCCTTATTAATTCGATCACGAACAAAACTACCTAATACGGAACGATAGACCGACAATGTCCGATCTTTACATGTGACTAGTCAAAATTCTTGATTTCTCGATCTCTATCCAATGAACGGTCTAGCTCAACCAAATAACTATTCAAAGTCAAATCTCAAAACAAACGCCTAGCTCCATTCGACATTCCAACTCGTCCGATTCTCGGACTCGAAAGTTTGGGCGCTACAGTATTTTCCAAATTTTGTAATATTAATGGTGATGTTGATAGTAGTGATCGATATTAGGATTGGGTTGATTATGTGAAACAAGACTGCTAGTGAATAGAATATTAGATTTCTTGTTAATTTTTATTCAAGTCCTTACATTTTAACATTATTTATTAAATAATCTTTATATCGCTCTCCTTAAATTAATTTGGTAAAGGAAGAGCAAATGCACAAATTGACCTTTCTCATACCAAAGACCTTGTATTAATACCCATAATATTTTGACAACTTCTAGTTACCAGAAAAAAGATATTTGTTCTTTTGGTGATGAAGAATGATTTCTTGACTCGGACAATCATTTTCCAAATAAGAAATCAAGATCACAAGATACGTGCCTAAAATTTTCTAATTAATGAAAATAAATCCTTGAGATATGTATTGGTATCTAATGTAATTAATACAACATATATTGATGGATATCTCTTGGGAATTACAAATTTACAATGTCATGAACAATTTAAACCTACCAGTATAAATTCAAAGTTACTTATAATAGACTATACATTTAGTAATGGCAGAATTATCCCTGGCAAATGGCGAAGAAAAAAAGTTGGCCGATTAAGGACACCGTTTTGTGGGTACAACGGTAACTGAATATCACCCCTTAGTTCTGTTTAATCACGAACTATGTGTTCCTGATGTCTCTTCGAGAAATAATTGAGAAAACAATTGTTCTGGAATCATATGCGAATGTTATGTCGCGACTAGCATTTAAACTGTACTACCTGAACGGTGAATATTTTTGTCTATCTAGATGTACATAAAACATTTGATATAAAAATGCATGTATTCCTCTTCGAGTATTAGCTTTGCATTTCAATTTCTACTCTGTATCTATTTAGCTTTCACATCAAAGGTTTGAATAGTAGAATTTGTTAATGGTTCGTAAAATATTTCTTATAAATAGAAAATTCAGTCACTGTAACATAATCAACTTTCTTATTATTTTTTTCATTGATCTTTTTTCGTTAAGATACAAAATAATAATCAAGTTATGTACAGTTAACGGAATTTATTAGACTACAAGGATCGAGATGGACCGAGATCTGAAAATATCAAATATCAACTGTCCAAGGTACATGAAAATTTAGAATATATTATCTAGTTATCTTGTATTTATTCTAGATAGTCCTAGAAAACTAAGATACGTAATTCACTCTATAAATACAAGTGACCTCTATGTATTTTAGATTCATTGAGTTAACATTGAGTCATCGTGTCTATTGAGTTGTAACCAATCAATCCCACAATTGTGAAGATAATATAATACAACCATTAATGGTTTTTTCCGTGGATTTAGGTCGTGACCCTCCGACCGAACCACATAAATTATTGTGTTCTTTTCTTTAATATATATATATATATATTATATATATATATATATATATATATATATATATATATATTCTGATCTATCAACGACCGTGAATCTTCACAGAATTAATTGTGGTTGTGGTACTGTAGTGACTACACAATGGCAGTTGTGGTCTTGCAATGATCATGGTGGTAGTATGACTATGGTAACAGATGTGTGATGGTAGTGCCACCTAGCAATAGTGGTGGTGTCAGTGACTATGTAATGGTATCGGCGGTCGATCAATATTGGTGTTGTTGTGTGGCGGTAGTAGCATGGTGGTGGTCGCTAGGGCAATGGTAGTGGTGGTGTCAGTGACTATGTGATGGTATCGGCAGTCGATCAATACTGTGTGTGGTGGTAGTAGCATGGTGGTGGTCGCTAGGGCAATGGTAGTGGTGGTACCCCAATGGTAGTGGTAGTAATGAGTGATGGTGGTGGTTGTGGGGTGGTAATACAAGTGGTGATACTTTAGTGATGGGGGGGGGGGGGGGTCTTCATATAGTTACTTGAGGTGGAATTTGAGGTGATGGTGTTAGGTGCGGGTGTTGTGAACGTGGTCGTTTGCTGATACTGGTAGTTGACGTACCGTGGGTAGCTGTTGTGGTGTTAATTCTGATGGTGTTGGTAGAGGTATGAGAGATGATGGCATTGGTAGAGCTGGCCGTGGTGGTGGTAGAAGTGATGATGAGATGATGGCATTTATAGAGGTGCGGTGGTGGTGATAGTGTGATGGTAGTGCAGGTAACAGTGGTGGAGGTATGGAGATATAGGTGGAGATGGATGTGGTGGTGGTATGATGGGTAATGGTGCTCGTGTGGTGATAATGTTGGTAGTAGAGATATGGTGGTGGTATTGGAACTGCAGAATAGTAGATTTTTTGTGACAAGAATTACAGACGATTTTATCGAAAGGAGTGCAAGGAAAAAAAGAAAAGGAAACAATATGAAAATTATTGATAGTGGTGTATGGGAGAGTTGAGATGGGATACAAAATTATTGGGTCAAATAAATTTCATTCTTCACGTTGAAATTACGTTTCTTGACTTTAAGATCACATATGATGTATAATTTAGCTTCTGTACTCGTATATTTTTTTTTTTTGAAGAGGGTAAAATAGAGTCCATGAATTGCAAAGGTTGCAATTACAAAGAGAAACAAAATTAAAAGATAAACAAAGTTACAAGATAAAAGACAAGATTACATACTAATTAGAGCATCCCAACTACTAAGTCCAAAAAAGCGGTGAATGTCTTCCATTCTTGATTTGTACACCAATTAAAAAGAGAGCTTTGATCGAGAAGGGTTGGGAATTCAATTAAATAACGACAAACTAGCTCTTTCTAAAAGAAATAATTAAACAATAATTAAATAACACAAATAGAGTCTTAGAGTAAATTTCGGGATGTATAGTCAGAATGTTTTTGAACTGATTATTGACACATCTTACATCTGTAAAAGATAACTATCATTTTATATTAAACATACATATCAAATTTTGAATCGATTTTTTCTAATAGAGACTATATCATGCAAGATCTCACCTTCCACAGTGCCACCATTAACTTTTCTATTTTTGTAACACTTTAATACACTTCATTTGCGAAAAAGAGAATAATATCCACATGCATAGAAAAGAAAAATAACTTTAAGAGCATCTCCAATGGGACACTCAATCTCTAACACTTAGAGTGCTACAGATGACTTTTTGAAGTTTTTGTTAAAAAACCATCTCCAATGGAACACTTTGTTAGACGCCCTAATATGAGGTGGACACATTTATCATAGAGTGTCTAGAGAGAAACTCTAAAATAAGAGTGTCTACTTAAGACTCTCTAAGTGTTACTTTCAAATTCAACCAATAGAAAACCTTGGTTTTCAACTACTTTTTATTTATTGGATTGAAGAGGGACATGTGTATTAAGTATAGAGACTTTAGAGATCTCCATTGGAGACCAACAAAAATTTAAGTGTCTCTATATTGACATTTAAGAAAGAGACTCTCTTTTGACCCTTGACACTTACAATTTTTAGTGTTTGTTAAGTGTCCCATTGGAGATGCTCTAAGTAGCTTATCGTCAAAACTAAGACATTACTCATAAACGGCATTAATGAAAAGATTTTGTTATCAAAATTTTAGGTGATTCGTTTAATGATGTAAAATCCTTGAGATTTGGTGTAGTGTATAAATGTTTCCTTCTACTTCCTTCCCAGCAAATTACAAGTTACAATAGAACAGTCAGTAGAAGGACAATTTTCCTTCTCTTGTTTTGTCATGTGGTGATATAATTGTTTTCATATTCGCAATTTATGATACATAACAAAAATGTATTTTGATTTAATGAGTTGTTTCCATCGGATCAACGATTTACCATAAAAGTTACAGATGATGGACTTCAGTTGCTCACAAACAACCTCTGCTACACGTAATTTACTATTTTCACTTTGTTTATATTTTAGTAACTTATGGTAAATTTGTGCTTTTATATGATATTGATGTTCTTCCTTTTCTCCCCAGATATGTGAAGTGTACGGTCTCGTGTTGTACTTCAGAAGGTAAGCATCCCTTCCGTTTATGTGAAGTTGGAAAATGTACCAACTTCAGGATGAGAGAGGGCATCGAAGGTGCTTGAAATTGAAGAAACGAGTCTACGAACATGTTGCAAATAGGTTGATATAGATGTTTCATCAACTTCACCTGTTAGAGGAAGGAGCCAACAACTTGAGTATTAAGGTAGATCCAACTTCTAAGTGAACAGTGGACATAAAGTATACCAATTATAAATAAAACAATGATTAATGAATATCAAACTATGAGAATTGGACTCAAAGAATTTTGTTGTAATTTCACTGTTTTTGTGTACTCATCCCAATATATAAATACTTAATAAACATTTATTTTCACTTGTTAACAATAACATTCAACTTGAACAAGTATTGCTAGTAGCTTGACATCATGAAGTTGGAATTGTTATTGAAATTTCATCCCTGAAGCACTTATATTTGCATTGAAGCTTTGGGTTCTAAAATATTGATCATCAGCTTTTCATATTGAAGGATTTGGCATTGTTTTTATTTTCAAAATAGATTAGACTCAACCAAGTTAGCATTAGAAGAATTACAGGGCAAAGATGCAAACTTATCCTTGAGGCGATTTGTTTGTTTGGGGGGGGGGGGGGGGGGGGGTATAAGAGCAAGACCGTTGGTGAATGATCGTTAAACCAGTTTTGAAGTTCTTGAGTCATGAATCAGGTTCCGTTGTCAGAACGGAAAATTTGTACTTAATTGAGGGAAAATAATGTCTCGTTCTCCAGATTGAAGTGTGGAAATTTTTCGTGCCAATTGAGTCGTAATGTAATGATAAAATTTTAAAATATAAGACTTGGTGTCGGATTTAGAACCAAATAAAAAAAAATCCATGCATGTACATCTTGAGAAATCTGAGAGTATGAAAATAAGGACATTTCGAAAAGGAGGGATGAAAAATGGACCCATGCATAAGTCAGCATGAAGTAGCTCAAAGGGTTTAGACGAAGAAGATGTGCTAATAGGAAACTTTAATTTAGCATGTTTAGATAATGGACAAATATTACACGAAGTTTTATTCATAAAATTAAGCGAAATACGAAGAAATTTACTAGCAAAAAACATGAAACGTGAAATACTAGGCTGAGCTAAAGGATAATGACATAAATTGAAAACAGAATTACAAATAGAAAGTAACGAAAAAAAACTTTAGACACTCATGAGGATCACCATGTCCAATCTTCTTTCCTGTCACTTGGTCCTGAAAGACATATAAGAAGAATTGAATGTTACATCAAAGAAAATGAGCGAGAAATTTCAGAAACCGAAATTAAATTGGTCTGAAAAAAACCAAAAGAGATAACATCTAAACAGTCTGAAATCCCGATACTTACCTAAGCAAACTGAGTGGGCCTTTCCAATTAGGTTAACAATAACTACTCTAATCCTAAAAGCTAAAGCATTAAGATTTTGAATAAGCAAACATGAGGATAAAGAAAAAATCTCTTCAAATTTTTATCAAATCTTTTTAACTGAAACACAATCTCAAATTAAATCAAGAACTTTCAAGAACTTCATTCGTTAATATGTGTAAAAAATGAAAGACAGAAAATTTGATTGTATTGAATTCTCAATTGAAGATTACAAGCTTCTCTCTATTTATAGAGTTAGGTAATGAAAGATTAACTATAATTTGAAATATTAATCTCTTCTAATGATACTTAGTAGACTTAGCTCTTTATTACACTCAGATTACACCTCAAATTATAGATATTACAACACAGACACCATAACTATTAGGAAATATTTATAATGAATATTTATAAATATTAGGAAATAAAAACATCTATAAATATTATAAATATTTATAACTAGAGTAATATTAGGAGAATCTCTACAAATATGTATAAATATTTATAAATGGAATCCAATTGAAAAGAGTTTTTCGCTCAAATCTTAAAACCTCTGGCGCGCTTATGAACATAAATAGAGTAATATTATTAATATTTAAAATATTACAAATAATATTCTAAATATTATAAATATTTACAATATTAATATTATAATATTATAAAAAGATATTACAAATAGATTAATATAAATATTAATATAAAAATATTATAATATTATAATATTTATTAATAATATTATCATAATATTATAATATTATTAATAAATATTATAAATATTACAAATAATATTTATAGTATATTTATTTCCATCATTTTTGTTAGGAAGTAATTATAAATAGAGTAATCTTTATTACTCTATAATGAAGCTCTTTATTTCCTAATAGATTAATATTACAAATTGCAGTTAATTTTTCATTACCTAACTCTATAAATAGAGAGAAGTTTGTAATCTTCAATTGGGAATTCAATACAATCAAACTTTCTCTCTTTCAATTTTGGCAGAAAATCTTCGCGCCAGAAAATCATTTACTCTTCCGACGGAGAAAATTTTCCCACCGTTAAAGAAACGTATTTTCGCGGAACATGTTCTACAAGCCGTCACAATAGGGTATTTTCCAGATGGAAAGGAGAGTCGTCGGAACAAAGTAATTTCTGCATAGAGCAGCGTAAGTATTTTCGTCGGTTGGTTAGTGCAAACCCGTCGTTAATACTGAATAATCTCGACAGATTTCAAATTAGCCCTCAGAACTAGAACTATTTTCAACGGTGTTTCTAGCTTCCGTCGGAAGAGCATGCTTATTTTCGACGGGTATCCTTTTTTTGTTTGAAAAATTCCGTCACAAATGACACTTATTTTTGTAGTGTGTAATAGTACTGGTGGAGGTATGTAGCTATAGGTGGTGATGAATGTGGTGGTTGTATGACGGGTGATGGTGGTTGTGTTGTGATAATGGTGGTGGTATTGGAACGACAGAATAAATAGATTTTTTTGTGTCGAGAATTAACGACAATTTTGTCAAAAGGAATGCAAGAGAAAATGGAAATAATACGAAAATTATTGGTAATGGTGTATGGGAGAGTTTAGATGGGACACAAAATTATTGGGTCCAACGAACGTTATTTTTCACGTTGAAAATAAAGTTACTTTACTTTAAAATCGTATATGATGTATAGTTGGCTTTTGTACTCATTTGATCTTGTCATTTCCGAAAATCTTTATATTTGATGAACATTTTATTAACAACGAAGAAAAATCTAAAATGATAGCTATTAAGAACGGTTGGAAAGATAA
Source organism: Eschscholzia californica (assembly GCF_041429995.1). Classification (NCBI taxonomy): domain Eukaryota; kingdom Viridiplantae; phylum Streptophyta; class Magnoliopsida; order Ranunculales; family Papaveraceae; genus Eschscholzia; species Eschscholzia californica. The sequence goes on along the minus strand of NW_028238472.1, from coordinate 13,728,819 downwards.
TTCGATTGGGGAATGGTTGGTCTAAGTAAGGACCAACTAGCTCTTTCTAAAAGAAATAATTAAATAACACAAATGGAGTGTTTGAGTAAAACTTGGTGATATATAGTTCAAAGTTTTTGAACCCATTATTAGACACATTACATCCCTGAAAGATGACCATCATTTTATGTTAAACGTACACACGAAATTTCGGAATGGAAAGAACATACTACACGCAGAAATTTGAATATCCAATAACATCATAAATTCTGGTTCATGAAGCTGTAGAATTACATAATAGGCTAACATTGCTTAATTTCACATGACAATTTACTATTGTCACGAAATATTAACAATGTTATTTATTAATTCGTACTTATCCTTCAGATTTCGCCTTCCACAGTTCCACCATTAATTCTTCTATATTTTTAACACATTACGACATAAATATCCTTCGTTTGCTAAGAAAAAGAATAATTTCCACGTGCATGGAAAGGAGAAATAACTTTAAGTACTATTTTATCATATTATGACAAAAAAACAAAACTTTTTCTATATAAAAACTTAGAAATTACTCATAAACACCCATTAATGAAAAGATTTTGTTATCAAAATTTTACCTGTTCCTTTAATGATATAAGATCTTGGAGATTTAGACTACTGTGTAAATGTCTCCTTCCACTTCCTTCCCATCATGCACAAGCAAAATGTTATATATTTCCTCTTCCAAGTTACAAGAGAACATTCCATGGAAGGACAATTTTCCTTCTCTTGTTTTGTCATGTGGTGATTTAAATATTTTGATATTTGCAATTTATGATATATATATATATATATATATATAATATATATATATATATATCAAAAATGTATTTTGATTTTTCCAATGAGTTGTTTTCATCGGATCAACGATTTACCATATGAACAAAGTTACTGATAATGGGCTTCAGTCGCTAACAAACAACCTCTGCTACACGTAATTAACTATTTTCACTTTGTTTATATGTTAATAACTTGTGGTAAATTTGTGCTTTTATATGATATTGATATTCTTCCTTTTATTTGCAGATATGTCAGGTTTACGGTCTCGTGTTGTACTTCAGAAGGTAAGCATCCTGGATCCCCTGCGTTTATCTAAGGTTCAGAAATGGGCCAACTTCGGGATGAGAAAGGCGTCAAAGCTGCTTGAAATTGAAGAAAGGAGTCTATGAATTAACATGTTGTCGAAAAGGTTGATATTGATGTTTCATCAACATCACCTGTTAGAGCCTTAGAGGAAGGAGGCAACTACAAAGAGTAACAAAATTAAGTGAACGACATAAGGTATATCATTATTAATGATAATGAATCTCAAACTATGAGACTCAAAGAATTGATTGTAGTTTAACTGTTTTTATGTACTCGTCCCAATATATAAATATACTTAATAAAAATTTATTTTCTCTTGTTTTTGTGAAAAAGGTAGATTAGATTTCATTAATTGCTAAGATTGCAACTCCAAAGAGAAACAAAATTAAAAGATAAGATTACATACTAATTAGAGCATCCCAACTAAATACCAAATCCAAAAATTTGGTGTATGTCTTTCACTCTTGATTTGTACACCAATAAAAAAAGAGAGTTTTGATGGGGATTATAAGATTTTCTACCAACTCACACTTTTCTTCAAAGATCCTTGTGTTTCTTTCTTCCCATAAACTCCAATTTATTTTCTCTTGTTAACTATAATATTCAACTTGAACAAGTATTGCTAGTACCTTGACATCATGGAATTGGAATTGTTGTTGAAATTTCAACGTTAAAGCATTTGTATTTGTTTGGAAGCTTTTGGTTCTAATAATATTACTCATCAACTTTTCACGTCGAAGAAATGGAAAAACTCGCTTAATTCGTAACGGATCCAAAACGTCTAAAAGATGTAAGCACATCATGATATTACGTGTGCAACAATTCACATTTAATATATGCTTTAAAAACATTTTATATCCAACGTAAACAAGTATTGCTAGTAGCATTAGATCATTGAGTTGGAATGGTTGTTGAAATTTCATCCATGAAGCCTGAAGCACTTGTATTTGTATAAAAGCCTTCCATTCTAATACGATTGATCATCAAATTTTTATGTTGAAGAAAATAAAAAACTTGTTTAATTCGTAAAGCAAAGCACTAAAAAGATTTAACTACAACATAATATTTTCGTGCATACTCCGCGCGTGTGTGTATATATATACTAGGTCTCCACCGCGTCCTACGAACGCGGTAGATCCTTTTTGACTAACGCCTTTGTCATTATATCCGTCGTGGTCGACCACGCCTCAGTGGTGTGTATCTCGAGGTTGTGCATATCTAAATGCGAACGCATCACGAGTTTGTATATATCTAAACGCGATAGAAACGAAGTTCGTAACGCGTTCGCATTTAGATATGCACAACCTCGAGATACACACCACTGAGGCGTGGTCGACCGCGACGGATATAATGACAAAGGCATTAGCCAAAAGAAATCTACCGCGTCATACAGACGCGGTGGAAACCTAGTATATATAGACGCTTCAAAAATAATCGAACCTTGGATTAAGTTGAAGTTCTTAGGAAGCAGGGAGAATCATGAACCCAGCCTTCCTCTGTTCATAGTTTTCCTAATGGTTTATATGGAATAAGAAATTGGGTAGAAGACCAAAATTTAAACATTTTTCAGTTAAAAAGACAAGTACTATATTTTTGTTAAAAACACAAAATTTTTTACTTTTGTTAAAAATGTAAATGTTTGTATTTTGTTTGGTTAAAAACTTAATATTTTTTGCAAAGTTGTTACAAGGCGTTGCAATGGGTTGCAAGGCGGTGGCAAAACTATTGGATGGCGTTGTAAAGCTGTTGCAAGGCGTTGAAAAGCTGTCACAAGTTGTTGCAAAGCCACCACAAGGCGTTGCCAAGTTGTCGCAAGACGTTGTAAATAAAAAAAGTATTCAAAGAGCTGGAGACTAAAAAAACGACTGATCCTTTTTCACCAAATCATAAAAATTATAAGTAGTTTTGACCAAATTTTCCGGTACAAAACTAAAATAACATTTTGTTAAATTAAATAAGGATAAAATATTAACCGATTGTTCACCTTTCTTGTTATAGTATTATTTTTATTCGGGAGGCTGTGATCAAGAATAATTATACTATTGTCCACATATCAACATATGCAGTCAAGATATTTCATCAAAAAAGAAAAACATATTCAGTCAAGTATATATTTGACCCATGATAGTTTCAATATGACTGAAAAGACATGTTCTTTGGTTTCTTCTCTATATACTTAATGGTCTTAAATTCTTCTTTAAATATTTTAGTGTTGATAATAAATACTTCGCATTGTAGAACACTACAAGATTCTAACTTGTAGATGCATTTCTATAGTTTTGTTCTATCTGATGATATGAGTTTTCAAGATGTGATTCTTTTAAGAGTAGAACAAACGAAGATGGTTTACCTCGTCACGTAACGAAAGACTAATATTTACAAAATGACTATTACGACTTCAATTAAGAAAGGGGGCTAAAAGACAACTAAAAACCAGTGCACAAATTTTATTATTGAGTAATTACTATAAGAATACAAACTAAAATGTATGTTAGGTACATATATACATTCTTTAAGTTTACATCCATTGGAGGCCAAACAATCTCTTTATCCAGAACCGCGTATATGTATAAACCGCAATATTAATTAGGTTACAAGATATACCCTTCAATGAGCTTCGAGTCCAAAAGCACATTTGCGAATTTCACGTAAAGCTTAACTTGTTTGAATCCTTTTTAAAAGGCTCCTACAGCTTAACCTGTTTGAGTCCTTTTCCGAAAGGCTCCTTGAGCATCTTGTTTTATTGCTGGTATCATGGTTTATATGTGTTTGCCCATATGTCATCATCGTCATCGTCATCATTGACCACACTACCCATTTGGACAGAATCATATCGTTATTAGACGATTAAACTGAGGAAGAAATAATAAATTAATAATTACTTATATAACACAAAAAGAAAAAAATAATGATGGTAAAGGAAATATTTTCAATAAAATAAATCCTCAAACTTCAATAATGGAATGGTTAACTAACTTAGGATAGGTCATAGTGGAAGTTTGTCAAAATACAAGGGCCAATATGATGAGTTGATCCTGATGTGAAGGACAATACTATAGTAAGTCACCCTAAACTAGTATCATTCAGAAAATATACAAAACAAATCAATAAACTATTAGAAAGAAAGAAAATTTTCAATAGTCGGTGTATCAGACTAATCGATAAAGACAGAGAAACACCTAAAAAAGATATACACGAATTTCGTAACATGAACGAAATCACTACTAAAACAAGATAATTACCTCTGAAGGACGAGCACGTCTTTTTTGGAAAAATAATATGGTAAATCGTTGATCCGATTGTTCAAACTCTTCAAAGTACATCTAATTATAAACTTGAAAGCTTCAACTTTATAAACTTGAAAGCTTTAACAGGTATGTTTGGGCGTATCATTTTATGGGTGCAATAATAATGAATTATGGCACCTTAATTTCTTACAATTGTCAATTATTAGTTAGGTACTCATGATATCTTTTTGAAATCCTTGTGTTTTACTCCTAGTCCTAGTGTTTGGTTGGCACTTCAAAACATTGCCTACTCTTTATCTATTTAGCTCCAACTTTTGATTTTTTTTTGGAGAATGGTAGTACAGTGGTGACCCTTTGATGATAGTGGTGGTCCTTGAATGGTGGTGTGATCGTGTGGTGGTAGTAGTATGGTGGTGACTATGTGATGGTAGTTATGGTAGGACAGTGATTGTGGTGGTAGCCGAGGTATGGTGGTGCTGGTGATCTTGGTTAGGTGATAGTGGGGTTGGGCTCATGATGGTTAGCCGTGCTGGAATTTGATCGGTTATAGTGGTTGGTGGAAGTGTGGTGACGGTGGTGGTTTGTTGATAGTGATGATAGATATCTAGTGGTAGTTTTGTTGTGCTAGAGATGATGGTGGTAGAGGTGTTGGTGTACTGAATGGCATTGGTGGAGATGTGGTAATGGTGTGATGATGGCATCAGTGGAGGTATCGTGGTGTTTTAGTGGTGTAGGTTGTTGAAAGTGTTTTGAATATGGGTCGATATCTAACTCGGTTTGCAACACGCTAACCCACTTTCAAGGCAGTGTTTGATTTTGGATTCATTTAGTAGGCTTAATCTCCGAAGCAGGGCTATTATATGTGCAACGGGCTTAATGTTAAGGCGGTTATCACTGTTAGTGGTTTCCATGTATATTTCGAAATTAAAAAGAGAGAGTTAGTGAGGCGGGTGGATAGGTGGGATTAGGATTTTAGTGGTTATATAAAATTATAAACTAAAACCCTAGAAATATCTTAGTGTCAAATTCTCACGTATCCCAAGTGTAACTTTTTATTTTTATTACAGTGGAAATCATCGCGTCGTTGTTCGCCGTGGGGTAAGTTTGAAATACCGAACCACGTAAATCTCTTTGTGTTTTGTGTAATTGTTTAGTTTCTTATTCCTTTTCTTGGACTACTTGATTTCGTCACACCAATCTGGTATCATAGCCTGATTATAAAGGTTGTGGTTTGTTGATTATGATGATGGACATTTAGTGGCAGCTTTGTTGTGCTAGAGCTGATGGTATGGTGATGTTGTTACTGGAGGTGTGGTGGTATTGATGTTAGAGGTTAAAAAGAGGGAGTCAGTGAGGCAGTGGGTTGGTGCGTCGGTGGGATTAGAATTTTAGTAGCTGTATAAAATTATAAGCTAAAACCTTAGAAATATCTTAGTGTCAAATTCTCACATATCCCTTGTGTAACTTTTTATTTTTATTATAGTGAAAATCATTGCGTCGTGGGGTAAGTTTGACAAACCGAACCACGTAAATCTCGTGATGTTTTGTGTCATTATTTAATTTCTTATTGCTTTTCTTGGATTACTTGACTTCGTCACACCAAACTGGTATCGGAGTCTGGCTATAATGTTCGGTGATGGCGATCGAAATACGAGAGACAAAAGTTTAATACCATTATGAAGTACATTGGAATGGGAAAGATGACTCACTAGATCGATAAGAGAAGGAAGATCTCATGAAAAGTGCTCATGGACAGATTATGTTGTGTCTGGGCAATGAGATTTTGCGGGAAGTTGCTACGAAATAGACGACAATGGGTTACGGAGTACGTTGGAGATAAGGTATGTGACGAAATCCCTAACTAATTATTTGTATTTTAAGAAGAAATTATTCAGTTTACGGATGCAAGAAGAGAGTTCGTTGAAAGTACATATGCATAAAATTAACCGAGTATTCTCAAAATTGACAAATATCGATGTCAAATTTGAAGATAAAGATAAAGCAGGATTTTGATTACGTCTCTGCCACTATCATATGAAAGGTTTATTGATTCTTTATATCTAGTAAAATAACTATAATATTAGAAGATAGTAAAGCAGTTTTGAACTCCAAGGAGTTGACACGAAGATCAATGGAAGATAGTTTGTTTGTAAGGAGAAGGTTGGAAAATCTAGGCGATGGGAAAGACATGTGTAGGTTTAAATAAAAATCTAGGAATACATGTGCTATGATTGTAAGAAAGATGGGAATTGCAAGAATACTTGTCCGGAGCTCAGAAATAAAGAGACGAAACTAGGGGAGCAAAAATCATCAAGGAATTTGAAAGAGATGATGGTACTTACTGATGTCCAAAATTTGTCTTTATGGTATCAGTTAGAATGATGAAACCGTGATGTTGGATCTTATTGGGAATGATGAGTTTTCTATGTAGAATCCCGTCTTTGCTCCTCTCGATCTAGGGGCGAAACTTACAAGGGACCGGCAAACGTCTCCGAATCTCAAGATAGTCAGATTGTACTTGCAATTAAAGAATTAAATATTGAGTAAACCTGTTGGAGACTTACTGGATTTATTGAGATTATTGAGCGTGTTTCCCAATGTGTGTTGAACGTGTCTTCTTCGAGACAATTTGATTACCTTTCATAGGCTGCTTGACCGACTGTAGAAAGGCATCACAATTAAGGTGGTTGATATCCACAGTGTTATTGAAACTGTTAATTCTTTAGTTGGGAGATACTAGGAGTCCTCTTTGGGATATCCCGCATCTTTCATATTTAGGAGTTCCATTCAAGGATTCTCGATTGATCGTGTTTCAAGTTGTGTATATTCGTTAGGAGATGTTACCTCCTTTGAAGACTTTAAAAGCCCAAGTTTAATAAATACTTAAGATCTTTACCGGCTAGGATCTTTGATGAGATTCGGGATTAAGTCGGTAAGTATTAGGCACGCTTTAGCCCTCCATGTATGGAGATAGAGGACCCCACTTAGATCCCCTAGTCTTCTCTTAAATCCACGGATAGACTTGGTTGTCTTTAAGGAAGAGTTGGCTTGAGGAGCCTAAGACGATCATACCAACTTCCCAGTTCTGGGCTTCAGTGACATACCTCTTTTGGGCTCAGCTGGTCTGTTGACTTGGTACGGGTTGACCGATTGGGCTTTAGGTCTTTTCTCGACTTATTAACCTTAGTCAATTGATGACCAATTTTTGGATCACTAATATTTTCCTTACAATCATTTAAGAGTGATGAAGTTATGGTTCTGGCGATCAATGCATGTTTCTCAAAAGATAGATAAATTTTAGATACTAGTTATACATCCCATGTAAGTCCTCACGAGAATTGGTTTTCTACTTACAAGCCTATTAATTGCGGTAAGATTTTAATAGATAACAATGTTTGTGGTAAGATTATTGGAATAATTAGCATTCAGATGATGATGGACGATGGTGTTGAAAGAATTATAACATATATCAGACAAGTTCCATATTTAAAGAAGAATTTAACATGTTTGGGTACGCTGGATGATGATGGTACTAAGTTTACTAGTGAAGCTAGTGTCGTCAAAATTTTGAAGGGTTGTCTTACAGTTATGAAGGGGTTAAAGAAAAATAATCTTTATGTGCTACATGGTAACACCAATATTAGATCTGTAACGGTATCATTATATGATAAGGAAGTTGAAACTATGGCATATGGCGGTAGTTCATGTGAGGGAAAGGGGCGTCTATTTTAAGTAAGTTGGGATTACTCTCTAGGCACATAGATAGTTGGAAAATATGGAATTTTGGGAAAATTGTGTCTTCGTGAAACAATGTGAGGTAAATTTAGTACAACGTTTCATAATACTAAAGGAACTCTAGATTACATTCATTTAGATCTTTGGGGTTCCTCCAAGGTAAGCTCACATGGTCGAGGTAGATACATGTTAAGCTTTATAGCTCATTGTTCGAGGAAAGTACGGGTTTACATACTAAAAAAGAAAGATGAGACATTTGTGAAGTTCAAGCAGTGAAGACCTTGAATGAGAAGCAGACTAGAAAATCAATCAAGCGCTTCATGACTGACAATGACATTGAATTTTGCGGTAACGAGTAAACTAGGTTATGTGAAGATGAAAGGATACTGAGACATCATACGATCTAAAATACACCGCAACAGAATGGTGTTGTGGAAAGTACAAAAAAATGTTACTGGAAAGAAATCATTTTATAGTTTTTAATAAAGGATTGTCTAATGTGTTCTGAGTTGAACTAGTTAACACGACAGTGTATACGGTGACTATTTCTCCGTGCACATCTATTGAGTGTAGAACTCTAAATGAGGTATGGTCTAGTGCTCCTACAGTATGAGACCTTGAGTATTTTTGTTGTCTGACTTATGCAGATGTTGATCAAGGTAAACTAGAACCAAGAGATAAGAAATGTATATGGCTTAAACATGAGCCAAGGGTGAAGGGGTACTGATTGTGGAATCCGGAAGGAAAATCAAAGAAGTTTTCTGTTAGCAAGATTTACTTTTGATGAGTTACCTATGATAATTCCACATAAGAAAGTAACAGATATAGACACTCGGGGCAATGTTTTGAGCAGGTAAAGCATAAAAATCATACGAAGAAGGTGAAGCTTGTGATAGACACTCAAAACAAGTTAGATCTAGGTTAGATGAGCAATAAGAAGAAGATGAACAAGAAGAGGTTCTTTACAGTCTTGCGAGGAACAGAGAAAGGAGAGAGATTCGACAATGTCGGGGGTATGGAATGGATGATATGATGGCATTTGCACTTAGTGTGAAAGAAATATCGATGAGGGTGAACAATGCACCTACAAAGAAGCTATGCAGAGTGATGAATTGAAACAATGGTCTTTTGCCAATAATGACGAGATTGAATCTCTTAATAAGAACTGAGTTTGGAATTTAGCCGGAAAGCCTAAGGCCAGAAGATTATTGGGAGCCAATGAGTTTTAAAAAGAATGAGGAATCCCTAGAGTATAGGACACACGATACAAAGCAGGGTTGGTAGCAATGGGGTTTACACAGAGAAAAGGAATAGACTTCAATAACGTATTTTCTGATGTAGTTAAACATATATCTCCATTAGAGGTTACTTTCTATGGTTACTTTGTATAATTTAGAACTGGAACAACTCGATGCTAAGATTATTTTCTTAGATGGTAATTGGAAGAGAAAAAGTTATATGCTTCAACCAAAGAGGTTTGAAATTCTTGAAAAAGAAGACCATATGCTTTTGCTAAAGAAATTCTTACATATATTGAAGCAATCTCCTAGGCAGCGGTATAACGTTTCGATACTTTTTTTTGAAAAAAGCTGTTAGGATAGAAGCAAATATGATATTTCTATGTACCGTAGAAAACTAGCAAATAGTTCTTATGTGTACTTTCTTTTGTATGTGAATGACATGTTGAAAACTTGTAAGGATATGTCTGAAATCCACAGGTTAAAGGGTCAGTTAAGCGATGAATTTGAGATGACAGACTTGGGGTGCATCGAAGAAGATTTTGGATATGGAGATAGAGAGAGACATACCTGGTAGTAAATTATTAGTATCTCAGAAGACGTACATCGAGAAGGTTTTGGAACGTTTCGAAATGAAAGAGGCAAAGCTTGGTGAGTACTCCATTCGCAACCAGTTTAAGCTTTCAGGTTAATTGTCATAAAAAAGTAAAAGGAGAAAGAATATATGTCTCGGGTGCCTTATACCAGCGCAAATGATATCATTATGCATGTTAGGTTTGCACGAGGTCGAATATTTCAAATGTCGTCAGTATAGTCAGTAGCGACACGGACAACCTTAAGAGTGATCATTGACGGACTGTGAAATGGATACTTCGATACCAGGGTGGTACTGGAGATGTTTAAATGGGTTATAATAAAACTAGTGATACTTCTTGATTGGTAGTTGGATATGTGGATTCATATTTTTAAGGAGATATTGATAGGAAGAGATCATTGACAGGTTATACATTCATTCTTTGTGGAAGTTCCATAAGTTGGAGAACATTGATACAATCAGTGGTATGCTTTGTCTACAACTGAAGCAGGATACATGGGAGCAACAGAGACAAAGGAAGAGACAATATGGTTGAGGGCTTTAGTTGGATATTTAGGTTTGAAGTAGGTGGTAACGAAGGTTTATTTTGACAACTAAAATGAACACAAGCATTCAATGTGTGTTTTTTGGGTATAATAGTGAGCACAAGGGTTATAGATGTTATGAACCAGCTACCAAGAGAATATATATCTAGACATGTTACTTTTGATGAAAGAAATTTTCCTTATACCAACATCCATCAGAAATAGTCTAGTGGTGATCAGAGTAAGGTGCCACATATTTCACTACCTTTGCCACCTATGCATATTAGACAGTCCACCTCCACTGAATTAGGGACACCTAATATTGCTATTACTTCACCAACTGATTCCGTTTCTAGAAGTTTGGATTTCAAGGAATTAGGCATTTCTAATAATGGTGTTAGTACACCAACAATATCTCCTGATCAACTGTCTATTCATCTGTCTGATCAGATCACAACTAGAGGCAGAAATGGGATAATCAAAAGTAAACAACTACCTTCTGATTTTGTGGCTCATTATTCATCCCTTCACACTCTAAATGTTGCCTACTTGTCCATTCTACAATTACCCACTGAACCAGAGACTTATAAAGACGCAGCTAAACATAGTGAATGGACAAAGGTTATGATGCATGATGAGTACCAAGCACTATTAGACAATGAGACATGGTCTCTAGTCCCATATGATAAGAATATGAATGTACTTGGCTACAAATCGATTTTCAAGCTTAAACAATAAAGTGATTGTACCATAGAAAGGTATAAGGCGAAACTTGTTGCTAAGGGTTTTCAACAAGAAGGGCTTGATTATGATGAGACATTTAGTTGAGTTGTAAAAACAAACACAATCAGACTAGTGCTCACTATTGCAATTACAAAATCATGCAATATCGAACAGTTAGATGTCTCAAATGCCTTCTTACATTGCACATTTGTTGAGGTTGTGTATATGATTCAACCACCATAGTTTGTTCAATCAGACCAAGAAAATCATGTTTGTCATCTACATAAGGCATTATATGGGTTAAAGCAAGCTCTAAGGGCCTGGTTTAATAAATTTGCGGCATTTCTATATCAATATGGATTTCATAAAAGCACGATAGATCATTCAATGTTTGTCTATCATTCTACCTCAGGGACATTGGTCTTACTTTTATTATACTAACAGGCAGCTATGTTTCTCACATCAACTATTTAATCAAGGATTTAGGTGTAGCTTCTAAAATGAAGGATTTGGGCTCATCAACCTACTTTCTGGGAATAGAGGTTACTCATGATCAAAATCATAAACAAATGATACTTACTCGCTTATCCACAATAATCATCTCTGATCGATTCTCTTACTTGTCGAGTTATTCCCAACCAGCTCGTTGTCCTCATGATTTCCTTGAGTAGCCTATACTACTTTGACCCAAAATCTCACAACCATCTTATTTCTTGTCGTTCTTGTAGCTTCCATTTATCTGAATCTCTGAGCTCTTTCAACTACTCAGCTTAGAAGTTCCCTCTTTTTTGTTTTTGTATAACCTTTCAGGTTGTAAGATCCTTCAAAAAGTGTCGTTTGGTCATAAAACTTCTTATGTGGTTCAATCTGTAGCTTCTTTGCTACTCGAGGGCATTTCCCATATTACTGGTTCGCCTAGGTTAGCTACTCCTGGCAATGCCTTCATATGAGTATCACCAGCTCGAGTGACTTAGGCCCACAAGATTTTACCACCACTCCATCCTTAACCACACCCATGCGTCTGCGACGTTGTCTCTCTAGACATTCACCATCTTTGTCCTGATTGTCAACATACTTTGTTACCTTGGTTTTCCTTAACTTGTTGAAAATCTCTTAGTTCACCTTCTCCCAAAATTACCTACTGATTTCTCTATTCTTGTTCCGACTGAGCTGATATGTACCTTCACCCCTGTTAAAACTTTTAACCATTCGTTTACGTTGCCTGGTTCTTATATGAACGTCTAGTCACCACACTTTTCGCTCTCAACTTATGAACTCTTTGTTTTCTTCCTTTCTTTCTGACCTCCTTCGAAAGATAACTTCTCTAAACTCCCTTTGTTCTTCAAATTCTGAAATGCATCTCGCCCATAAGCCACTAATCGATCCTCCCATAACCACTATGTCTCTCTATGCTGAACTTTCTTTTTCTTCTTTGTTTTCCCTACACTTGTAGCGAACTCTGTCAACTTGTGTAATACCATGTACCAATTTCCTTTTGTCTCCAATTTGTCTATATCTGGTCCTTCCCCGACCTAGATACGATGTTCACCCCCAAAGGCCACTAAAGCATCTAATCAACCCTGACTGCCTTCCTAGTCTTACTGGTTGTAGGTACGAAACTCTGTTGACACTAGCATCATGTTGATCTCACACTCAACTCTCTAATGATCAAGTTGCCCTTTCTTCACTAAGCTTAATTTCCTCGATACACACTTTTCTCCATCACTCGTAACTGTCATCGAATTTACGCCGATCTATCATTTTGGCGGATCGTAGTTATCTCTAAACACCACTTAATCAACCTCGGAGAAAATCAACAATCCTTGCAAACCATCCACCGGTTCTTCCTTTTGCGAGTAAAACGAAGGAAGAAACAAAAATCACAAGAAAAACAAAACAAATCAAAATACTATATAGCGTCTTTTACTCCTGATAGTTTTTAACCTTGAAGCTTTTAGACACCTAGTCTTGGCCAATTTTATCTTCCTCTAAAACTCAGAGCAATCTATGCTCTACACTCCACACGACTTATCGGTCACCAGAACTCATGCTCTGATACCACTTGTGACGCCCCGTGCCCCATAACTAGGCACGAGCACGCCCCGGCAATTCACAGACGAACCGAAAATTCGGCAGCATCTCCTCTGTAAATCGAACCGGTCGCACCTGTAGAACCTGTCATGCAAACCATACATTCGCATACACAAACACAACGGAAGCTAAAATGAAACTAAAATTAAACTAACAGACTCTGGTTCAAAACCGAACCACCAGAACTCACTTAACTCATCCTGCACAAATCCATACATCCTTATACAACTTATGTGATACATATATATGTTATATGGTTCTTCGTGAAATAAAATATAACTTGAAGCTAAAGAAAACCAAAGTGAAAAGAGATAACACCCAAATTGGCACCCCGCCACAACCACTGCAATCCATCTGCTAACCCAGCCACTGCAGATGATTCTAACTAAGAACCTGCACACTAAGAACTAGTAGGGGGTCAGTAACTCACCGACACGAGTTAAACTGGTAGAGGAGTCCCAAAACAAAACTGCGATAAGCCTTTTCTCGAGTAAAACATGCACACATATAAATATATATCAATCCTAATACTAGCATACAATAGCAGACTTAACTGCCCACCCTTGGTATGTCTCTCAATTAACAGAGAGTTACCCAGAGAATTCTATAGTACTTTGGCTAGTACCGTCCCATTTCCGGCACTAACCAAGGTACTCAAATTCTCTCGAGAAAGTGGCTTACCCCTAGGTAGGTAAGCCCCTCTCCCACTAGGCGACTCCACAGTCATTGAAAAACTAACCTTGTGATAAATATATACACCTAGCTTAACTAGATAAGTTTTAGCTTCACCGAAGTCGAATAGTCAGGTCGTCCCTCCAATATTCGTGTTGGGACGAAAACATATTCTCATCGGTACCCTAGCATGCAACTATTTCTTCTGGTTTTGGAAAAGTATTTATTGTGTCAACAACTGAAATCATAATCTTTTCTTGTGAAAACGTCCTTCACCCACAATCTCAGCAGATTCGGAACTCGCCCGTTACACCCTCGACTGAGATAGGCTTTTTAAAACATTATTTATCTTATCACACACAGAAGTGGTACACAACATAGAGTCATATCATAACGTGCAGAGGGATCCCAATCACCAAACCAGTCGGGCGGTCCGAGGTGTACAGCCTCTGAGCCCCGAGGGTAAGAACAAACAGGCTTACAGTCCAATCGAGCGGTCAAGGTAGCAAATCCCTGAGCCCCGAGAGTCCAACCTTAACGAGAATCCTGGCCAGAGAGTGGAGCACTACAACTGCCAAGACCCTCATGACTCGTCTCAGTCCACTTCACCAATCACATACAGCATACAAAATCTTTATGTTTTCGAAACAACGATTATAACAAATCAATTCAAAACTATCAGTTTGAAAGTCTTTTGCGAGTAACCCTCATCGAAACAACTCATCGATAATCACAATCAACGATACTACTTCATCGTAAACTATATTGAACAAGACATAATCAATATTTAGACTTCATTGAAATCAACTGTATAAATCATGCAATATGATTGTCTATCCATCTAAACATAATGATGCATGCATACCTCCTACTCCTGGCATGAATCTAGGCGATAATATAAAAGAAAACAAGAGGTATCCCCTACCTAGCGATTTAGGACTCCGTCCTCCTTCGCTTCGCCTCGAGCAACTCTCTCCCACTCGATTCGGCTTTCATTCCGACAACCTAGACAAGTATAAATCTTAGATTCTTTTACAAGAATCTTAAAATAACACAAATAACCCGAAAGAACAATACGAAAAGAAATAACAAAGGAGGTTTGACTCGCATTAACATCGGAAGAACCCGAGTGACCCTATTCCGCCTTCGACCCAAACCAACCACAATTTAGATCCCTTTCGATCGTACCATATATCGTTGGAAAGATAATTCAGTTTCCAACATTTCATTACTTGGTATCTCGGTCAAACTTAAAGTGTACGGTCCTCGAAATAGCAAAATACAAACAGCAGCAAATCTTTATTTTCTAACAGCGCGCTGCGCACTATAATAGTCGTAACTCTCTCGTCCGAAATCGGAATAACTTGTACCATACCTTTTCGGAAAGCTAACAACCTAAGCTACGACTTCTCTCTTCTGTAAAACTTCATCCGAATACTCAGAAAACACAGAAATGCATCGCAACAGACTGCATTGCGCAGTCCGTTGTTTCAGCTTAATCGATGTACATCTTCAACCATTAAATTCTATCACTAATTTCTTTGGACTCCAACATCTAACCATGATCACATGAACACAAAACCCCCAATTTGTAGATCATAAAACCCTAGAATTTACAGTCCATAATACTATTTGAAATTGAAGTGAGAATCTCTTACCCTTCTCATGTAGTGATGACTCCCAACAAATCTCTTTGTAGTTTTATCAAACCATCTTCAGAAACCTAATACATGTAAAGCTTAACTTCCATTAATGGAGTCTCACACCAAAGTATGATGAAGAAGAAGAATTAACTAAAAAGGTAGCAACAAAAGTTGAAATCTCTACAATTACTAACATTTACCTTCACCCCAAATAGCTATGACCGAAATCATCACGCACCATCAAGCTTCAAGCCTTCATCTCTCCCATAATTCTTCTTTAAACCATTTCCCTTTTGCTCTCTCTCTAGAAAAACCATTCATTGCTTGAATTTCCTCTTTATCTCTCTAAACATCTCAATTTTCCAAAACTTCAATCTTTTAGCCCTAACTCTCTTTCCCCCATGATCAATTGATAAGGAAGAACCCTAAGAAATGGAAAACAGCAGCTAGAGTTTCTAGCATAAGAGTAAATCTCGAAAATCACTATTTGGTCCTTACATTTTTCCATAAAGTGCAAAACGGACCCTGAATTATACCTAGTTGTGCACACCATCCTGAAAATCAGCACTAGTTGCAAATTTAACCCTTATTTGTTTGCGAAACAGTCCCTAAGGCAACTTATTCATTTAATTATTTAATCAAACACTCGGGACGTTACAAGAAGTCTGGTAGGGGCTTTACAGTACCTCACTTTAACTCGTCCAGACATCTCATTTGCCGTCAAATACCCAACTCAATTCATGCACAAGCCAACAACAACTCATTTAGTCCTTTTGAAATAAATATTAAGATACATTAACAAATACAACAACAGAGATGGTTGGGTCAGGGTGATTTAACAACTCATTTGCCGTCAAGGAACTCTGGATTCTTGTATTAAGTTGGCTCAGGGTGATTTAACAACCCTAATAACATATTCTGACTCAAATTGGGTTGGATGCCCTGACCCGAGGAAATCAACGTGGGGTTATTGTGTTTTCCTTGGTTCGAGTCTCATATCTTGGAGCTCGAAGAAGCAAGTTAATGTAGAAAAATCCTCTACAAAGGCGGGGTATAAAGCATTAACAAATACAACAACAGAGATGGTTGGGCTCATAACTTACGGATGAACTCGGCTGCTCACTGAAGAAACCATTTATGCTCTATTGTGATAACATTAGTGCCAAGTATCTGGTCTCAAATCCCATCCTCCATGCGCGAACTAAGCACATCAAACTGGATTTTCATCATGTTTGAGATCTGGTTTCGAATGATACTGCAGTTGTTCATCATATTCCTACTAAGGAACAACTCGAAGATATCTTTACTAAAGGAGTCCCACTCGATCTCTTCGCATTTTTTCGAAGCAAAGTGTGATGATTCACAAAAGTTCTTCAACATCAGCTTGAGGAGGGCTGTGAAACTAAAGTTTCGAAGAGAAAGACAATGAGGAATTAGGGCAACATTTTCCCTTTTATACTTAGGCCAATATTGACTAGTCAACTGGTTTTCCAGTCAAGCCCAGCTGAAGTAACATGAGACAAGTCAAATCCCAAGTATGAGTTGAGTCAATTGACAAAGGCAACCTCAGAACTCCAACAAACCGTAACAAGAAAAGTTAGTTTTTTTTTTATGAGATCAGAAAAAAAAAAAAGTAATTGAGATTGAGTGATTGAAATAAAATGAAGTTCATAAGAGAATTCTTACACGTATAATGCATAGATTAGAATCTAAAGGCGATTTTTTAAATCCAGTATCTTTTGCATCATGATGTTTCACATAAATAACTATGAAGCTTCTTTTTATATACTCTTAAATTTTTATTTTTTAAAAACACATCAAAAGATAAAACAAATCCTCCTAGAATAGAAAAAAATAATTTAAAAGGTGTAATGGAGCAGAAGTGAAGATTGAGTTAACAATTGTACTCCCAGCCTTCCAAATGTGGAGAAAGAAAAAGCAAGTGAAGGCAGCATGTAACTTGAGCCACTACCCACTAGCATAGAATTTAACTTACCAATTGAGCTAAATGACCAATTGTGTTTGGTTTTTCATTTTTTTTTTTGATGAAGAAATTGTGTTTGGTTAGTTATCGCTAACTATATATTCTTTTATTCAGATGCTAAAAAACGAGGGACCTCTTATGCTGGTGGTGGTGGGGGGAGGGGGCAGTGGTGAAGAAAAAAAAAATTATGGAGGCACTTTTTGAAAAGAATCCACATAAATAAATAACTCAAACAACACCTATTTACTCATTATGTTTGATTGAGTGTATCGAATGCCTTCTAGATCCGACTTAATAAAAAAATTGTCCGTCCTACATTAAATGTTATCATATTTAAAAAAACGACAATCTTGAAACGTAATTTTTCTTCTAATCAACGTATTATTGTTTAATCTTATTTGAGTGATCCTAAAAGAATTAAATATGAAAATTATGTTCTTAATTATGTTTTAAAGTAATTTAGTTCAAATTTTTGGAACAAAAAGAATTTCACAATTTCAAATAGAAATATAAAGACAGAGAGATGGAAAAACAACACCTTTAGTGAACAAAATCTTCATTTGATCAACATTCTAAAGGTGAATATCTTCACGTTTTTTTCTTGTTTGATCTCTAAGGCGGCTGACTATCTACGATCGCGTTTTTTGCAAAAAAAGTTATATTTTATTTTGATAGTAATTTAGTTACACTTTTTATTTAAATAAATAATCAAGCTACGTAATTAGTGTAACACTTTGAATACGTTAAAAAAATGTAAATGTTATGCAAAAAAAAATCAACATTATTCAACAAAATGATTAGAAAAAATTATGTTACTCAACATATTAGGTTTACCAAGAAATTAAATTACAAAAAAAAAACACACGGGTATATGTCCTTTCACGTGTGAAAAATGAGATTATAACAATAAGAGAAGTGGATTTCTATTGCGTAGTTAATGGTGGGTGTTTAACAAAAAAAAAAAAAAAAGACTACAAGATGGGCCTGTTGCACAGGAAAAAAAATTAAAACAAAATAGTGGATTTTATTTTGGAATATTACTAAGGGAGGTCTTTGGAGCATGTGGGGGCACATGCCCCTCACTAGCCCCGCGCCCTGGAGGGCAATGCAGGCGCCTCGCCCCACCGCACATTCCTGTTAATAGTGGTGTTAATACGGTGGTGATGTGGTGGTGGTGATGACTATGTGATGTCGCCTGCAGGCCTACCACACAGGCTGGTAATAGTGGTGATATGGTGGCCGGAATGATAATTATGTGATGACTATATGGTGGTGTGGTAGTGTGGTGTATTAGTATGGTGGTGCGTGCGAAGGTAGTTGTGGACGAAAATGGGAGTGGTAACAAGGGAGGTATGGTGAAGCTTGTGATTGTGGTTTGGTGATACTAGTGGTGATGCTTTGGTGTAGGGGTGGACTCTAGATGGTTAGTAACCGTGGCATTTGAGGTAATGGCATTGGTGGGGTTGTGGTAAAGGTGGTGGTGCACTGGTGTGGTAATAGTGGTACGGGACCTATCGTAGCTAGTCATGGTTGTGTTAGTGATGATGGTTTAATGAGTATGTTGGTGAAGGAGTTAGAGATTGTGTTGGTGGCAGTGGTGGTGGCAGCTGATGGCATTAATCATTAATCGAGAGGCAGAGATGGTGGTGGTGATGGCGTGATAGTGCTCAAAGCGCAACAATGGTGGAGGTGTGCCGGTACAAGTGGTGTTGGTTTTGGTGGAGCCGTAGAGGTAAAACAGGTCACGGTGGTCACTACAAAATACTTGTGCAAGAAAACAAAGGGAAGAGTAATAAATAAATGGCAGTGGTATACACATAAGTTTTTAGAAGACTTTGAAAATAAATGGTCCAATAATTATCATTCTTCTTGTTGAAATTAAGTTACTTGACTCTAAATAAAAAATTTATTCATCCTTCCATTTGGTCCATCTCCCAACCTTTCACTTGATGTGGTGGCATATCACTTAAGCGTGTAACAAATGGAGAGAGAATGGTGAGGATATTGCTCAAGTGATATGTCGCCACATCAAGTGGAAGGTCGGGAGAGGGACCAAATAGAGGGATCAATTGAATTACTCGACTTTAAAATCGTGAATCGTGTATGACATATCAGTGTCTTTTGTACCCATGTGGCCCTGTTGTTTTAAATAAGCGAAAAACATATAAAATTTAAAATATTAACTATTTAGGAAGGTAGAAAACGTAAATGAGGAACTGTTAGTTTTAATAACGACCAACAAACTTTTTTCAGAGAAAAATAGTTAAATAATACAAATGGACTCTTAAGTAAAACGGCAGACTACATAGATTAATATTTTCTGCTTATTATTAGATAGATAGCATATTGCAAAAGATAGCTATCACTTTATGTTAAACATACATGTAAAATGTGGAAATGGATAGAACTGAGTACATGCAAAACTATATGGGACTCTTCTTATAAATGACAATACACCGTGCAGATAACAAAAAAAAAATAAAATTTAGGCGTATAACTTAACGTCATTGTGGTAGCAAATTATAACAGAAATACTGACATGCATAGAAAGTGCTTATCCTTTATCTCACCTTCCATAGTATCACATTTAATTCTATATCATCTAACATATTGAAATCTTTCATTTGCGAAAAAGAAAATATTACACATAAATACCCATTATGAAAAAGATTTTATATTTAAATTTTAGGTAATTCACTTAATGATACAAAATCTTTAAGATATGATCATCTGCTATATAAATGTCTTCTTCAACTTTCTAACACACACCAAGAGGTTGTATATTTCCTCTTACAAGGGATGCCAGCATTCAAGAGAAAGACAATTTTCCTTTCTCTTAGTTTTGTCATGTGTGTTGGCGATTTAATTACTTCAATATTAGCTATTTATGATACATCACAAATAGTTATTTTGAATCTTCCAATAAGTTGTGTGCATCGGATCAACGATTTACCATATAAACGAGATGATGGGCTTCAGCCATTGACAAATAATGGCTGCTACAGGTAATAAAAAAACTATCACTTTATTATATTCTATAGTTAAGCATCCTCTACATTTATCCGAAGTTGAAAACTACTTGACTAGTATCTAATGCGTTGGTTTTTGGAGTTTCAGCATAAGAGCGGGTGGCAAAGGCCCAAATTTAAGATTTGGGTATTCATGGAGGAAACTTCTAGGTAAATCACTAATCTGTTGCTATTTATCTTATTTTTATTTGTTTTAATTCTTACGGACAGAACTGAAAACCCCTATTTCTTGCTCTCACTAGAACTAACCTTTGTTCCTTTCTATAACTTAGGTTGGATTGGCCTTAATCAGCCAATACATGGGAACCCTTTGAAAATGTTAAACAATAAGATTAAATCCTTGATGCAGCTGAAGAAAGGTTTTCTCTCCCTACACCCTCATCTATTGTTTTTGTGACTTTCATTTATATTCGTACTTCAATTCTCTCTATTCATTCTTGTTTTCTTATTCATATCCTACAGTTTACTAGTAGAACAAGCCTCGCCTCAAGGGACTAAGCGAAAAAGCGGGGGTTCTCCTACTCCACAAAAGAAGAAACGGCAACGTCTAACCTCGAACTCATCTGGCTATAAGGCTGAGAGTGTCTCTAGTTCAAAGGCTGGGAAAAGCTCTGTTCTAAGGCCGGGAAGAACTCTGATTCCAAGGCTGGAAAGAGCTCTGGTTCTAAAAAGAAGAGCTTCTAATACAAAGAAGAAGAAGAAGAAAGGAAAGAAGAAGAATAAATGTTTTATTTCTCCTTAAAATTTGTTGACGAGTTGTAATCATGTGTTTACTTTCTTTATTTTCTTGTTGTTGCTTAATTGCAATGTGCTTTGATTCCAAAGAATTTTGTTGTAATTTAAATGGTAATATGTAAGTTGATTCCAAAAGGTTTATTGGTTTTGTATAAATATAAAACATTCATTTTTTTTCTTGTTAATTATTATATTTAACTTTCATTGCATAAGCACTTGTATCAGTATGGAAGTCTTATTTTCTGAGATGAATGACTCGTCAACTTTCATGTTAAAGAAGTAATAAAAAGTACTTGTTAAATTCGTAACGCAAAGCGCCTAAAAGATTGAAGTACATAATAATAATTTCTTATATTTAACGTGATATCTTCTTATTATACATTTGCATCAAGATACAGTTGGATCATGGATTAACTTCATGTGTTTGGAGAGTGATGAGCATCGGAAGCCCATCTCTCTTCTGTCATTGGTTTTCCTAATGGTTTATATGCAACTAAAAATTTTTTTTGTTGAAAATTAAATAAAGATAAAAGATTTAACACATCCGTCATCTATGTTCATTAATATGATATTATTTTAATTCTTGAAGGTGTGATAAAGAGAATTTCAGGTACTGTGGAGATAACCAACATGTGTGATCGATGTATATATTTTACAGATGATAGTTGTTAATCTGATTAAAAGTTATTTTTATTCATTTCCTATTTTGTTTCTTTATATAGTTAATCATCTTCGTGTTTTCTTCAAATGTTGATATATTTGACCCCCACTAGTATTTTCAATCTTACATGTTCTCTGTGAACTTTTCTTCTGCGTTAATAAAATAGTAGGATTACTAGTTAAAAGGAAATATGAGTTTGTGGTCAACTTTCCTATATTACATAGACATTTGGAAGATTTGGCTTACAACTGGTGTAACAAAAAAGTAAGTAATGTTCTGAGCATCTCCAATGCAAACAAAACTTAAAAAAAAAACTATATCGTCTTAGGTATCAATTCTCGATAGACATTTTCTTTTTTAGATGACACTATTGAGATTCTCCAACTTTTACATGTTTCTATTGCAAATTTCTAAAATCGTTAGAAGTGATTGTTGTGATGACATTGATGGAGGCGCAACGGTCGTGGTGATAGCGTGATGGTGGTGAAGGTGCAACAGCAGTGGAGGTCTGGCGACACAGGCGGTCTTGGTTGTGGTTGAGGTATGATGGGTCATGGTGGTAGTGTTGGACACTACAAAATAGTACATTTTTAGCTGCAAGAATTACATACGGTTTTACGAAAACTAGTGCAAGAAAAGAAATGGAAAGAACACAAAAATAATTGGCAAGGGTGTATAGGTGAGTTTTTAGAAGGTATAGAAAATAATTGGGTCGAATAAATATCATTCTTTCGGTTGAAATTGAGTTACTTGACTTTAAAATCGTGTACGATTGTCATTATTATAACTAACTGTTCCTCATTTGAGTTTCCAACCTTCCTAAATAGTTAATATTTTAAATTTTATATGAGTGTATTTTTCTTCTCTACTTATAATGTAACCAACAAACTCTACCTAAAGGAAATAGTTAAATAATAAAAATGGACTCTTAAGTGAATGTTTCTACCAATTATAAGATATATAGTACATCGCAAAAAATAGCCTATCACTTTATATTAAACATACACATAATGTTTGTAAATGGAAATAACTGACTACGCGCAAAACCATCAATATATAATGACATCACAAAATCTGCTTAATGAAGACTTGAGAAATATTAAGGATAAGATTGATTAATTCCACAACTTGCAATTGTCACATCAACTTTTTATTTCAAAAAAATAGAGAATATGATGCAAAGTTAACCTGGTAAAAGAATGGAGAAAATAAAACAACTTTGATTAATTATAACTTCTTTGATTTATTTAGTCTAATATCATTAGATGACACTTGGCATCTTTCACAAGTTTATATGTAACTCTTTATATAAATGACAACACACTTTAAATAACATCAAAACAAAGTTAAGATATATAGGTTAACGTTGTTGTAATAACTAAATATAACATAACCACCCACATGCATAGAAGATATGTACTAGTACTTGAGTTATTCTTCTATCTATTCTAACACATTGAAATCTTTCATTTGCGAAAAAAAGGAAGTTGATGTTCACGTGCATAGAAAATACAAACAAGCTTACGTACTGTTTTATTGAATTATAAAGTAAATAAAAAAACGATCTTTTAGTACATAGAAATTGAAGATATTAGCCTATTAGGCATAAACACCCATTATGAAACCGCTAAATTTTAGGTATTTCATTTTAATGATATAAAACTTTAAGATTTGATCATCAGTTATATAAATGTCTCCTTCAACTACATTCCCAACATGACGCACCAAAAGAAAGATAATTTTCCTTTCTCTTGTTTTGTCATGGGTGTTGGTGATTCAATTACTTCATGATTTATCACAAAAATGTATTTTGATTTTTTTTCAATGAGTTGTGTGCATCAGATCAATGAGTTATCATATGAACGACCGAGATGATGGACGTCAGTCATTCAAGAATAATATTAGTTTGCTCCAGGTAGTGAACCACTTTCACTTTTTTTTTGAAGCATTCACTTTATTAATGGCACAATATCAAACTTATAAATGTTACCTAACAGTTTACCTTTAAGAAAAAAGCGGAGCTCTGACCAGTAAACATTCTGATCAAATCCTGATAGTTAATTACCAAAGCAAACGGAGTTGTCCTTTCCAATTAGTTTAACAATAACTACTCTAATTCTAAAAGCTAATACACAAGCATCAAGATTTCGAATAAGCAAAACATGAAGATGAAGAAGAAATATCTTCAAATTTTTCTCAAATCCTCTTTAGTTAAAACACAATCTCGAATTAAACCAAGAACCTGCGAGAACTTCATGCGTTAATATGAATCTTGTAAACTCGACGGATGCATCACGAATTCCAAAACACAAAGACTTCAACAAAAACCTAAGATTCGATAATACCATTCCATGTTTCTCTAACTAGAAATATGGAATCACACAAGAAACTCTCTTACTACAATCGAATCAACTTAAAAATCTTTAGATAACTGAAACTGAACAAAATAAAAAATCAATAAAAAAGATTTAAGAATCAAAGAAGACTAAATTATATTACCTATCGGCCTTGTAGCTCTTCTTCTTCTTCTTCTTCCTCTGAAGAGACCAAATTAAAGAGCAATAGGAAAACCTAATTAACTCATAGAACTAGTGAGAGAAAGAGAGAGAGTCGGGTTTACCTGATTTTGGATTGAACAATCTTCTCTACTTGTCAGGATAGTCTTATTGTTCAACAATCTTCCAAGATAGTATGGAGAGAGAGAGAGAGATTGGAGAGTGAGAGATCGAAAGATTTGGGTGTAGGTTGGAGGGTCGACTGATTTTAGGGCATCTATTTTCGACAGACAAATCCGATGAAAATAGTTTTTGCGAAAATTTTTGGTGGAAAATCTTAGCGCCAGGAAATCATTTCCTCTTCCAACAGGGAAATTTTTCCCACCTTTAAAGAATCGTATTCTCGATGGAACATGTTCTACAATCCGTCACAATAGGGCCTTTTCCCGATGGTAAAAGAGAGTCGCCGGAACAAAGTAGTTTCTGCAAGGAGCAACGTAAGTATTTCTATCAGTTGGTTAGTACAAACTCCTCGTTAATACTGACTACTCTCGACGGATTTCAAACTAGCCGTCGGAACTAAACCAATTTCCGACCGTGTTTCTAGCTTCCACCGGAAAAGAATTATTATTTTTGACGAGTGTCCTTTTTCGATCGAATTGTCACAAATACCATGTACTTTTGTAGGGTATAACAGTACTGGTGGAGGTATGGAGATATAGGTGATGACGGGTGGAGTGGTTGTATGACGGGTGATGGAATGGTGGTAGTGTAGATATGGACCATGGTGGTGGTATTGTAACTGCAGAATAGACGGCACTCTTCACGTTGAAATTAAGATATTTGTCTTTAAAATCGTTTATGATGTACAGTTGGCTTTTGTTCTCATATGATAATGTCATTTCAAAGAGTATTCTTTATATTTGATGAATATTTTATCAACAAAGAAGAAAATTCTAAAATGATAGCCATTAAGAAAGGTTGGAAATTCAAGATGAAAGAGAAGTCTAAATAGCTTTTTCTAAAAAAAATAAATACATAACACAAAAAAAGTCTAAGAGTAAAACTTGGGGATATATAGTTCAATGCTTTTGAACCGATTATTATACACATTACATCCCTAAAAGATAACCATCATTTTATATTAAACGTACATAGGAAATTTTTGAATGGAAAAAAATACTACACGCAGAAGTTTGAATATACAATAGCATCACAAGATCTGCTTCACGAGGCTGTTGAATTACATAATTGGTTAACATTGATTAATTCCCCACAACAACTTACTATTGTCAAGTATAATTTTTCTAAGAGAGACTATATCATGCATGCAAAAATATTAATTAATACTCATCCTTGATTGAGATCTCACCTTCCAGAGTGCCACCATGAACTTCCGTTTTTATAAGACAATAACATACTTCATTTGCGAAAAAGAGAATAATACCCACATAGAGAATGACTCAGGTTTCCCAAATGACGTGGAATTCACTAAAAGACAAGGTTTTTTCAAAATTTGAATACAAGTGGGAACCGCTTTTGTTTCTAAATGAGGAAACTTGTCACCCTCTAAATACAAATTTCTAAGTCTCTCTATCATTGCCCTCTAAATACAAATTTCTAAGTCTCTCTATCATTGCCCTTGATATTGATGTTTCTATCGACCTCGCCGGTTAGTGCAAGGAGTGACAACTTAATTATTACGGCAGTTCGGGCTTCTAATTAAGTGAGCCATGGACATAAAGTACTAACGGGAGTGCTACATGTACAAAGTCTTTGACAAAATTCTTGACTTAATGACCCATTTTCACTAAATGACAAAAGTAGATCGAAGTTTTTCAAAGTTTGACTTTGATCGGGACCGTTCACTTAGCATTTTGTCAAGAATCTTGTCAAAGATTCTTTGTACATTTAGCATTTCCCAAGTACTAAACACTGTATGTTCGTGAAAAGAGAGTCATCCCATATGGCCATATGCCATTTATTGAATTAATGGCTTGATCATTAATGAAAGGATGCATGAATCTTTAACTATGAGAATTAGACTACCTGTCAAAGAATTCTGTATTAATTTAGATATTGTTATGTGCTAATACCAAAAGGTTTAATGGTACTTATATATAAATACTTAATCAACATTCATTTTCTCTTTATTAATTATAATATTCAACCTAAACAAGTATTGCTAGTAGCATTAGATCATCGAGTTTGAATTGTTGTTGAAATTTCATCGATGAAGCCTGTGTTAAGTTTGTGGTCATCCAACTCAAAACCATTTGCCAATGAATGGAGAGGACCTAGAGCTTATATTCTTGGTTGCTAGATACCCGTTCTCCTATGTGAGACTATTCTCACACGCCCCCTCACGTGTGGCGTTGTTTGAGCCTAACACGTGTTTTTTTGGGTGACGTGGAATACGTGTGACTTTTAAGCCTATCACGTGTAGGCCTAGCTCTGATACCATATCTACAAACAGATTCTCATTGATTTGAAAGTTGAGATTACAAACTTATATAGGAAGAGAAAAACAAAAAGTAACTAACTTTATAACTAAAGTTAACTCTTAACAGCAACTTCCTAACAAACTAATAACCGTTTCAAACAACTTGGGGTTATGTTACCATACATCTCATCATGATCCAGTACAACACTCATCTCATCTATTACCCCCTTCGAAGTGATGGTGAGCGAAGAACAAACCTTCAATTTGGATTTAAGATTGTGAAATCTTGGACGAGGAAGTGATTTAGTAAGAGTGTCAGCTGGTTGATCAACATATGGTGGAGCTGTAATAAAGACCAAGCATTCATGAAGCAACATATTCTCTTATAAAGTAAAAGTCCAAAGCCAAGTGTTTAATCTTGGAATGAAAGACTGGATTAGAGGCTAAAACAAGTGCTGAAACAATATCACAGTATAATAAAGGTGGGGTAGAGAGAGGACAATGAAGCTCCTTTAGAAGAAAACAAATCCACACAACCTTTACAGCTGAATGGGCTAAAGCTCTATATTCAGCCTCAATGGAAGATCTCGAGACGGTTGGTTGCTTCTTGGCAGACCTGCTGATAGGATTACCAGCAAGAAATATAATGAAACCATCCATTGATCGACTATCAGTAGGACTTCCAGTCCAATCAGCATCAACATAAGCTTTGAGGCTAAAACAAGATGACTTAGAGACTCCAATGTCATGATCAATAGTTCGCTTAAGATACCTCAAAATTCTTTTGGCAGCATTGAGATGAGCTTCAGTAGTTTTGTGCATAAATTGGCATATTTGGCTGACTGCAAAATTGATACCAGGTCTGGTCCAGGTAAGGTATTGAAGAGCCCCCACTATACTCCTATAAACAGTTGGGTCATCTAAAAGAGAACCATCATCTGGTAAAAGCTTAGTCTTAGCAGTAAGAGGGGTAGAGCAAGGTAACTAATTCTCTATTGTTGATTTGAATATAGCAAATGCATTTTAAAATCTGACTTATTATGTAAAGGTAATAACCATAGAAAGGTATAAGGCGGGACTTGTTGCTAAGGGTTTTCAACAAGAAGGGCTTGATTATGATGAGACATTTAGTCCAGTTGTAAAAACAAACACAAGTTCTCACCATTGCAATTACAAAATCATGGCATATCGAACAGTTAGATGTCTCAAATGCCTTCTTACATTGCACATTTGTTGAGGTTCTGTATATGATTCAACCACCATAGTTTGTTCAATCAGACCAAGAAAATCATGTTTGTCATCTACATAAGGCATTATATGGGTTAAAGCAAGCTCTAAGGGCCTGGTTTAATAAATTTGTGGCATTTCTATATCAATATGGATTTCACAAAAGCACGAAAGATCATTCAATGTTTGTTTATCATTCTACCTTAGGGACATTGGTCTTACTTTTATTATACTAACATGCAGCTATGTTTCTCACATCAACTATTTAATCAAGGATTTAAGTGTAGCTTCTAAAATGAAGGATTTGGGCTCATTAACCTACTTTCTGGGAATAGAGGTTACTCATGATCAAAATCATAAACAGATGATACTCACACAAAATAAATATGCTTTACAACTAATCCAGAAAGCAAATTTATTAGATTCCGAACCTTCAAACTTACCATTATCATGTGGACAGAGGGTCTCACTTACAAATGGCGATGAGCTACCAAATCCAACAGAGTATAGAAGTCTGGTAGGGCTTTACAGTACCTCACTTTAACTCGTCCAGACAATTCATTTGCCGTCAAATACACAACTCAATTCATGCACAAGCCAACAACAACTCATTTAGTCCTTGTGAAATAAATATTAAGATACATTAAAGGAACTATGGATTCTTGTATTAAGTTGGCTCAGGGTGATTTAACAAGCCTAATAACATATTCTGGCTCAAATTGGGTTGGATGCCCTGACTCGAGGAAATCAACGTGGGGTTATTGTGTTTTCCTTGGTTCGAGTCTCATATCTTTGAGCTCGAAGAAGCAAGTCAATGTAGAAAAATCCTCTACAAAGGCGGGGTATAAAGCATTAACAAATACAACAACAGAGATGGTTAGGTTCATAACTTACGGATGAACTCGGCTGCTCACTGAAGAAACCATTTATGCTCTATTGTGATAGCCAAGTATCTGGCCTCAAATCCCATCCTCTATGCGCGAACTAAGCACATCAAACTGGATTTTCATCATGTTTGAGATCTGGTTTCGAATGATACTACAGTTGTTCATCATATTCCTACTAAGGAACAACTCGAAGATATCTTTACTAAAGGAGTCCCACTCGATCTCTTCGCATTTTTTTGAAGCAAAGTGTGATGATTCACAAAAGTTCTTCAACATCAGTTTGAGGGGGGCTGTGAAACTAAAGTTTCGAAGAGAAAGACAATAAGGAATTAGGGCAACATTTTCCCTTTTATTCTTAGGCCAATATTGACTAGTCAACTGGTTTTCCAGTCAAGCCCAGCTGAAGTAACATGAGACAAGTCAAATCCCAGGTATGAGTTGAGTCAATTGACAAAGGCAACCTCAGAGCTCCAACAACCCGTAACAAGAAAAGTTAGTTTTTTTTTATGAGATCGGAAAAAAAAAAGTAATTGAGATAGAGTGATTGAAATAAAATGAAGTTCATAAGAGAAATCTTACACGTATAATGTATAGATTAGAATCTAAAGGCGATTTTTTAAATCCAGTATCTTTTGCATCGTGATTTTTCACATAAATAACTACGAAGCTTCTTTTTATATACTCTTAGATTTTTATTTTTTAAAAACACATCAAAAGACAAAAGAAATCCACCTATAATAGAATAAAATAACCGAAAAGGTGTAATGGAGCAGAAGTGAGGATTGTGTTAGGAAAAATAACCTAATTAACTTGTTCAGGAATATGAAGATAAACGATGCGAAAGTAAAAGTAGAGACACCAAGATTATTTAACGTGGCAAAAAACCCCTCCAAACTAGAAGGTAAAAAACCACGGGACCTAGTCCAGAAATCTTCCACTATAATTAAATAATGGTTTACACAATTCTTCAAGATGTGTAGAAACACTCTTGGATAACTCTTCACCAAACCTATGGTGGATAAACTGAACAAAGAAACAAAGAAATAAAATCTCTTACTCCTTAGGATTTGAACAAATCCTAGATTACTAAAGGTTGAAGAAGATAACCACAAACTAAATTGCTTCACAAGATTAATAATCTTCTTTTCTTCTAACCAATATTCTGCTCTTTCAATCTCTCTTGAAAGAACCACTTCAGAAATCTCTCTTTCTCTGACTTCTCTTTGTTCTGGAAGTTGTTGTGTCATCTCTCTTATCTCTCTCTAACCTGAGAAGATATATCTGAGAGGATTCTCTACTAACTCTCCCAACTGGGAGCTCCCAACTGGGAGGATACTCTCTAACCTGAAAGTATAAATAAGTAGCCTGATGTGGACCTTTTAGAGTCTACATCTCCTGCCATGCCTGCATCTGTGTAACCGACTAATACTGGCTTATCATTACCAAAACATATACGAGCTTTAGACGTACCTCTAAGATACTTCAGAATCCACTTCACTGCTAACCAATGCTCTTTGCCTGGATTAGCAAGAAATCTGCTTACTACTCCAACTGCAAATGCAATGTCCGGTCTTGTACACACCATAGCATACATCAAGCTTCCTACAGCTGAAGCATAAGGAATTTTCTCCATTTCTTCTTTCTCACTTCTTGTTGATGGACACTGATCACGAGACAACTTGAAGTGACTGGCTAATGGACAACTCACTGGTTTTGTCTTGTCCATATTGAACCTTTCTAGAACCTTCTCAATGTATCTTTCTTGTGATAGCCAAAGTTTTCCAGCTTTCCTATCACGAGAGATATGCATGCCAAGAATTTGTTTTGCTGGACCCAAGTCTTTCATATCGAAATACTTGTTTAGTTCCTTCTTTAACCTGCTAATTTTATTAGCATCCTGACCAACAATCAACATATCATCAACATAAAGTAGAAGTATAATCAAATCTCCATCAGGAAATTTATGAACGAAAACACAATGATCTGAAGCCGTCCTGTGATACCCTTGATCCTTCATGAATGATTCAAACTTTTTGTACCACTGCCTTGGTGCTTGTTTCAGCCCATATAAACTCTTCTCTAACTTACAAACCAAGTGTTCCTTACCTTTGACTTCAAACCCTGTTGGTTGTTCCATATACACATCTTCCTCCAAGTCACCATGAAGGAAAGCGGTCTTGACATCTAGTTGTTCAATTTCTAGGTTCATACTTGCAGCCAATCCCAATACTAACCGTATAGAGGACATCTTCACCACCGGAGAGAAAATCTCATCAAAATCAATACCCTTCTTCTGCCCAAATCCTTTCACCACTAGGCGTGCCTTATACCGTGGTTGTGAATTTATTTCTTCGGTCTTGATTTTGAAAACCCACTTATTTTTAAGAATTTTCTTATTCTTAGGTTTTTCAACCAACTTAAAAGTGTTGTTCTTATGCAA
This sequence comes from Eschscholzia californica, assembly GCF_041429995.1. NCBI lineage: Eukaryota > Viridiplantae > Streptophyta > Magnoliopsida > Ranunculales > Papaveraceae > Eschscholzia > Eschscholzia californica. The sequence goes on along the minus strand of NW_028238472.1, from coordinate 13,697,342 downwards.
TGATTCAATCTCATCTTGCATAGCTTTCAACCACTCCTTCTTGTGTTCATCATCTATGGCTTCTTCATAACACTGTGGTTCTCCACTATCTGTAACCATCACATACTCGTGTGGAGAATACTTGGTAGATGGTGCTCTATCTCTAGTCGATCTTCTCAATTCAGCTGGTTGTTCATGTTGAACTTCCATTCCTTGCTCAACATCATCACCCATAGGAACATCTTCATGAGCTTCATCTTCATGATTTTGTTCTTCACCTGCATTATCATGCATAACCTTAGAAGAGATATGTGGATCTAGATCAACGAGATCATTACTATGATTCTCATGCTTCTCAACTTTTCCGAAGTCCTCAATAGTTTGATTTTCAAGAAAGACCACATCTCTACTTCTAATAATCTTCTTATCGACTGGATCCCATAACCTGTATCCGAACTTCTCATCTGCATACCCTAAAAAGATGCATTGCTTGGCTTTATCATCAAGCTTTGCTCTTTGATCTTTAGGTATATGCACAAAAGCCCTGCAACCAAACACCCTTAAGTGTTCATAACTGACTTCTTTCCCAGTCCACACTCTCTCAGCTACATCTCCATCTAATGGTGCTGAAGGTGATAAATTAATCAGATAACATGCAGTACGCATTGCTTCACCCCAGAAGCTTTTAGGCAGCTTTGCTTCTGAGAGCATACATCTGATCCTCTTCACAATAGTGCGGTTCATGCGTTCTGCTACACCATTTTGTTGTGGAGTTTTGGGAACTGTCTGTTCATGTCGAATACCATGGGTTTTGCAATACTCTTCAAACGACCCGATGTATTCTCCTCCATTGTCAGTGCGAATGCACTTCAATGATTTTCCTGTCTCCCGTTCTACCATGTTGTGGAAATTCTTGAAAACTGCAAGTACCTGATCTTTGGTCTTTATGGCATATGCCCAAACTTTCCTGGAAGCATCATCTATAAAAGTAACGAAATACAAAGCACCACCAAGTGTTTTGACCTTTAAAGGTCCACAAACGTCAGAATAAACAAGCTCCAAAACACTGGATTTTCTTTCAGATGCATTCCTTTGAAAAGAAACTCTATGTTGCTTTCCTACTAAACAATGAGAACAAGTGTTTAAATTTATACCTTTTACGTTCGGTAAGTCTTGTCGTTTAGCAAGGATTTGAAGTCCTTTCTCGCTCATGTGCCCGAGTCTTCTATGCCAAAGATCAGTGGAAGAATCTTTTTCAACTGCATTCAATTCTCCTTTACACAGTTTTACTTGAGTTCTGTATAAAGTACAACACTTCTTCCCTCTTGCTATCACCATTGACCCTTTTGTGAGCTTCCACTTTCCATCACCAAAGTGACTGTGGTACCCTTCATCATCTAATACTCCGGTAGAGATTAAGTTATATCGAAGATCTGGTATATGCCTCACATTCTTAAGAATCAATGTACTCCCTGTGCTCGTCTCGATTTTCACTTCTCCAATTCCTACGATTTTTGAGAAACCTAAGTTTCCCATCCTGACTTTGCCAAGGTCACCAGTTCTGTAAGAGTTAAAGAAATCCTTACATGGAATAGCATGATACGAAGCACCTGAGTCAACCAACCATGTTGTTTCTAGTTCTGACTCAGTCATACTTAAGCAAGTCTCTCCACAACCTGAGAGTAAGATAATGTCATTACCTGAGGCAACTGCCGCAACATTATCTTGTTTTTTATCATCCTTTTTATTTTCCTTCTTTGGTTTCCTGCAATCACTCTTGTAATGACCCATTTTTCCACAACCAAAACATCTAACTTCTTTCTTTGGTTTTGATCTCCCCCTTGACTTATCACGGTTATGAGGTTTTCTACTTTTACCTCTCCCCCGTCTTTCTGTAACAAGTGCCTCTAAATGAGACTCGTCTGACGATGATTTCCTTCTTGTTTCTTCATTCAACAAACTACCTGTCACGTGATTCATACGCATTATGCCATCAGGAGCAGAATTGCTAAGAGACACCACCAATGTCTCCCAACTATCTGGTAAAGAATTTAGAAGAAGTAAGGCCTGCAACTCATCATCCAAAACTAACTTCATTGCAGAAAGTTGGTTTACTAGACTTTTCATCTCATTCAAGTGTTGAGCAATTGAGGTTCCTTCTTTATATTGTAATTTTCCTAGCTTTCTGAACAAGTAAGCCTTTTTGGCAGCTGTCTTCTGATCATACAATTCTTCTAATTTCCTCCATAGACTATAAGCGGAAGTCTCCGTCGATACATGATGAAAAACACTGGGTTCTACCCATTGTCGAATAAATCCAACAACCTTACGATCTAATACCTTCCAGTCTTCTTCATCTATCTTCATCGGTTTTGTACCGTGATTTTCAATGGGTGCAGCTAGGTCTTTGCAGTATAACAAATCTTCCATTTTTGCTTTCCACATCAAGTAGTTTTCTCCATCTAAACTAATCATGCGATTAGTATTCACTTCCATATTTCTGAACAATAAATCTAACCTTAGCTCTGGTACCACTTGTTAGGAAAAATAACCTAATTAACTTGTTCAGGAATATGAAGATAAACGATGCGAAAGTAAAAGTAGAGACACCAAGATTATTTAACGTGGCAAAAAACCCCTCCAAACTAGAAGGTAAAAAACCACGGGACCTAGTCCAGAAATCTTCCACTATAATTAAATAATGGTTTACACAATTCTTCAAGATGTGTAGAAACACTCTTGGACAACTCTTCACCAAACCTATGGTGGATAAACTGAACAAAGAAACAAAGAAATAAAATCTCTTACTCCTTAGGATTTGAACAAATCCTAGATTACTAAAGGTTGAAGAAGATAACCACAAACTAAATTGCTCCACAAGATTAATAATCTTCTTTTCTTCAAACCAATATTCTGCTCTTTCAATCTCTCTTGAAAGAACCACTTCAGAAATCTCTCTTTCTCTGACTTCTCTTTGTTCTGGAAGTTGTTGTGTATAATCTCTTCCCTTTCATTCCCTTTTATAATGATAAATAGGGAGGTTTACCAAAAGAAATAGGAATTCCTTTTTAGGCTTGAAAAAATAGAAACTTCTATTTTTTCCCCCAAACAAGGAATAAGAGAAATCCTATTCCAACTAGGAGTCCTTTAATTATAAGGAGGGACCCCAACAGATTGAGCTAACAATTGTACTCCTAGCCTTCCAAATGTGGAGAAAGAAAAAGCAAGTGAAGGCAGCATGTAACTTGAGCCACTAGCATAGAATTTAACTTACCATTTGAGCTAAATGACCAATTGTGTTTGGTTAGTTATTGGTAACTATATATTCTTTTATTCAGATACTAAAAAACGATGGACCTCTAATGCTGGTGGTGGTGGGGGGAGGGAGGCAGTGGTGTGAAAAGGTTAAACCTTTGATTGTTTAATTCACTCGAGTATGACCGAGTGTAGGTGAAGGTGATGACCTTCTCGGTTGATGACCGAGAGGAAGATTGAAGGAGTTGATAGTCTCGGCTATAACCGAGTGAGTGTGTAACAACTCTCGGTGAGGCCGAGAGTGATGAAGCTCGGGTATAACCGAGAGAGAGAGAGATGAGCTGAGCTCTCGGTTATAACCGAGGGTTGATGATGACTATCTCGGTTGAAGCCGAGAGATGAAGATCGGTGAGCTTGTTGTTGTTGTGTGAGAGAGAGATAGAGAGATAGGTAAATACCTTGTTTATTAACACTACAACTTGTGTATTACATTATGATTGAACCCCTTTATATAGGTTTACATGATGAAGAGTTTAAACTTATCAAAACTTATCTAAACTAATCCTAAACTAATCTAAACTATAATCCTAATACCTAAGGAATCCTAGTTGTAGTAGGATTCCTATTTGGACCAAGTCCACTCGGTTTGGCCGAGTGGAGTGGACCTTCCAACACTCCCCCTCAAGTTAGAGCGGGAATGGAAGTAACGCCTAACTTGCCAATAATGTTCTTGAACGGTTCTGCCCCAAGTGGCTTTGTGAAGATATCCGCTAACTGATTTTCTGTACTGGTGAAGCGTGTGGCAATGACGTTGTCTTTAATCTTTTCACGAACGATGTGGCAATCTATCTCAATGTGTTTGGTACGTTCGTGAAAAACTGGATTATCAGCAATGTGGAGAGCGGCTTTGTTGTCGCAATAAACTGTCATCGGATCTGAGTGATCAATTCCAAAGTCAAGTAATAAATACTTAAGCCATTGTAATTCGCATGTGAGGATGGCTAAAGCTCGATATTCTGCTTCTGCCGAAGACTTGGCAACGGTGGGTTGCTTCTTTGATTTCCATGAAAGTGGACTAGATCCCAACATTGTAAAATATCCTGTAGTTGATCTACGGGTCGAAGGACAACCAGCCCAATCTGAATCACAGTAACCTGTAATATGGAGAGAGCTGTTTGCGGATAAAAATACTCCTTTATCAAGGGTACCTTTCAAGTATCGTAGTACGCGATGGGCGGCGTCTAGGTGTACTTGACTGGGTGTTTGCATGAATTGACTGAGGTTATTCACAGCAAAAGCGATATCTGGCCGTGTAACTGTTAAGTAGAGAAGCCGGCCAATTAGGCGACGGTAAACTGACGGATCTGACAATGGTGTACCGTCAGTGGGACTAAGTCGAAGTTTCTGTTCCATAGGGAATTCAGAGGGACGTGCAGCGGTCAGTCCAGAATCTTTTAAAATATCAAGTGCATATTTTCTTTGACATAAAAAAATGCCTTGTGACGAACGAGAAACTTCAATACCAAGAAAGTACTGGAGACGTCCTAAATCCTTTAGCGAGAAAGCATTATTTAGGAATGATTTTAACTTGGAAATAGCATGATCATTATTTCCTGTGATAATGATGTCATCCACATAGACTAGAACATAAATCTGAGTGGAGGAGGAACGAAAGGTAAAAAGCGAATAATCACTCTTAGATTGAGAGAAACCACGTTCAATTAGAACGGAGGAAAATTTGGAAAACCACTGACGGGATGCTTGTTTTAGACCATAAAGAGATTTATGAAGGCGGCATACTTGAGACTCCCCCTTAGATGAAAACCCGGGGGGAAGTTTCATGTAAACCTCCTCATGGAGGTCGCCTTGGAGGAAGGCATTGTTAACGTCCAACTGATGGAGAGACCAGCCTTTAATGGCGGCGAGAGATAGAAGAACTCGAACGGTTACTAGTTTAGCAACCGGAGCAAAAGTATCATTGTAGTCCAACCCCTCTATTTGAGTATAGCCTTTAGCCACTAAGCGAGCTTTATAGCGTTCTATGGAGCCATCGGGCTTGAACTTTATTTTATACACCCACTTACAACCAATAGGCTTCTTGCCGGGTGGTAAGTTAGTGAGAGTCCAAGTTTTGTTTTCTTCCAAGGCCGAAATTTCCTTAGCCATGGCCTCCTTCCAATGAGAAGATTTCATTGCTTGGGTGAAGGAAGTGGGTTCGGTCGAGGACAAGACCGAGGAAAGAAATTGTTGATGAGAAGTTGAAAAGGAATTTATAGAAAAATAGTTTTCAAGTGGATACTTGACGGTAGTGGTGTTGGAGCAAACATAGTCTTTGAGATGACTAGGTGGTTGACGAGACCGAACCGGTCTGCCGGAGTCAACGTCGGGAGCGCCGGAAGTGGGAACACCGGTCGCGGGCGGTGGAAGAGAAGAGCCCGAACCGGGAGTGGTGACAGGGGGTTCTGTCGGCACCCCTGAATCAGGGAGCTCGGTAGAGATATCTGTAGGCACCCCCGAAGGGAAAGAATGGTTTTCTGTCGGCACCCCCGAAGGTGTGTTACCAGGGGTGTCTGGAGGCACCCCTGAAACAGTATCCAAAACCGGGACGACAGGGACAGTGGATTCTTCGGTGAACCTGCTGCTGTCGGACGGTGAATCGGGAGGAGGCTCGGTATTCACCGGAAAATCAAAGGTTCCGTCATCATCAATAGAGAGGGATGGAGACGGTGAGCTTGTTGTTGTTGTGTGAGAGAGAGATAGAGAGATAGGTAAATACCTTGTTTATTAACACTACAACTTGTGTATTACATTATGATTGAACCCCTTTATATAGGTTTACATGATGAAGAGTTTAAACTTATCAAAACTTATCTAAACTAATCCTAAACTAATCTAAACTATAATCCTAATACCTAAGGAATCCTAGTTGTAGTAGGATTCCTATTTGGACCAAGTCCACTCGGTTTGGCCGAGTGGAGTGGACCTTCCAACAAGTGGTGAAGAAAAAAAAATTATAGGGGCACTTTTTAAAAAGAATCCACATAAATAAATAACTCAAACAATCCCTATTTACTCATTATGTTTAATTGACTGTATCGAATGCCTTCTAGATCGACTTAATAAAAAAAATTGTCCGTCCTACATTAAATGTTATCATATTTTAAAAAACGACAATCTTGATACGTAATTTTTCTTCTAATCAACGTATTGTTGTTTAATCTTATTTGAGTTATCCTAAAAGAATTAAATATGGAAATTATGTTCTTAATTATGTTTTAAAGTAATTTAGTTCAAATTTTTAGAACAAAAAGAATTTCACAATTTCAAATAGAAATATAAAGACAAAGAGATGGAAAAATAACACTTACATTTTAGTGAACAAAATCTACATTTGATCAACATTCTAAAGGTGAATATATTCACGCTTTTTTCTTGTTTGATTTCTAAGACGCCGGACTATCTACGATCGCGTTTTTTACAAAAAAAAGTTATATTTTAGTTTGATAGTAATTTAGTTTCACTTTTATATAAATAAATAATCAAGCTACGCAATTAGTGTATCACTTTAAATATGTTGAAAAAATGTAAATGTTATGCAAAACACATCAACATTATTTAATGGAATGATTAGAAAAAATTATGTTACCACCATATTAGGTTTACCAAGAAATTAAATTACAAAGAAAAAACACAGGTATATATCCTCTCACGGGTGAAAAATGAGATTATAACAATAAGAAGTGGATTTCTATTGAGGAGTTAATGTGGGTTTTTAACAAAAAAAAAAAAAAACTACATGATGGCCCTATTGCATAGGAAAAAAAAATTAAAAACAAAGTAGTGGATTTTATTTTGGAATAGTACTAAGGGAGGTCTTTGGAGCATGTGGGGGCACATGCCCCTTACTAGCCCTGTGCCCTGGGGGCAATGCAGGCTCCTCATTCGCAACCCTCACCGCACATTCCTGTTAATAGTGGTGTTAATACGGTGGTGATGTGGTGGCGGTGATGACTATGTGATGTCGCCTGCAGGCCTACCACACAGGCTGGTAATAGTGGTGATATGGTGGCGGGAATGATAGTTGTGTGATCAGTAGCATGTGGTGGGGGGGGGGGGGGGGGGGGGGTGCGGGGTGTGCTCTCGCACAGGGCCCCCGCCACATGCATGGGCCCCAAAAAAATTTCTTTTACTACGTTTACAGACTACTATAATACTATATAAAGAGTAGGGGTATAGCTTAGAGGCCTACATCTCACCTGTTCTCAGACTTTTATCTATACAGGAACTCCACGAATCCCACTTACCTTGTTTCTCTCTCTACGTACATTGGGTAATCTTCTCTAGCTAGTTACTGTTTAATAACCACTAATCTATTACAACTTAATACTTTTTTTTTTCTATTGAAATCATCTGTTTATTATTTATTACTGTTAGGTTTGTTTCTTCACTTCTTGTTATAAAGAAAAAGAAGAAGACCAGCAAGGACTAGTTAAATCTCAAAATCGGATTGGACAAGTACAAATTTCTCAGTAACGAGATTGTACAAAATTTTCTACCATCAAGATTTTGAAATCATACTTGACATAGACTATGTTGAAGGATAGCCTAAATAGGTTAGCTTTGCTTACTTTTGAAAGCGTATTCTTAGACAAAATTGACTATTAAAGTTTAATTGGCGATTTTGGTTAGATAATGCGAGAAGAAAAAATTTCGAACAAAGAAATTAATTTGTAATTATTTAGTTCAGAATACATCATTGAGATTCAATTCGCCGATGAAATATTATTTTTATGGTTAAATCGTTTACATTTTATGTTTATTGTAAAAAAGTTAGACATGTAAAAGGCCCCCATTAATATTTTGGCACTGGACCCCTTATTTCTCAGCCATGGCACTCTGTGTGATGACTATATGGTGATAGTGGTCGTTCGTCAATGGTGGTGTTCATGTGGTGTACTAGTATGGTGGTGTGTGCGAAGGTAGTTGTGGACGAAAATGGGAGTGGTAACAGGGGAGGTATGGTGAAGCTTGTGATTGTGGTTTGGTGATACTAGTGGTGATGCTTTGGTGTAGGGGTGGACTCTAGATGGTTAGTAACCGTGGCATTTGGGGTAATGGCATTGGTGGGGTTGTGGTGAAGGTGGTGGTGCACTGGTCTGGTAATAGTGGTACCGGACCTATCGTGGCTAGTCATGGTGGTGTTAGTGATGATGGTTTAATGAGTATGTTGGTGGAGGAGTTAGATATTGTGTTGGTGGCGGTGGTGGTGGCAGCTGATGGCATTAATCATTAATCGAGACGCAGAGATGGTGGTGGTGATGGCGTGATAGTGCTCAAAGCGCAACAATGGTGGAGGTGTGGCGGTACAAGTGGTGTTGGTTTTGGTGGAGCCGTAGAGGTAAAACAGGTCACGGTGGTCACTACAAAATATTAGTTAAATAATACAAATGGACTCTTAAGTAAAACGCCATGAAAATAGTTAAATAATACAAATGGACTCTTAATAACGACCAACAAACTATTAGTTTTAGGAACTAAATAAATGGTCCAATAATTATCATTCTTCTTGTTGAAATTAAGTTACTTGACTCTAAATAAAAAAATTTATTCATCCTTCCATTTGGTCCATCTCCCAACCTTTCACTTGATGTGGTGGCATATCACTTAAGCGTGTAACAAATGGAGAGAGAATGGTGAGGATATTGCTCAAGTGATATGTCGCCACATCAAGTGGAAGGTCGGGAGAGGGACCAAATAGAGGGATCAATTGAATTACTCGACTTTAAAATCGTGAATCGTGTATGACATATCAGTGTCTTTTGTACCCATGTGGCCCTGTTGTTTTAAATAAGCGAAAAACATAGTATAAAATTTAAAATATTAACTATTTAGGAAGGTAGAAAACGTAAATGAGGAACTATTAGTTTTAATAACGACCAACAAACTTTTCTCAGAGAAAAATAGTTAAATAATACAAATGGACTCTTAAGTAAAAGGCCAGCATAGATTAATATTTTGCACTTATTATTAGATAGATAGCATATTGCAAAAGATAGCTATCACTTTATATTAAACATACATGCCGAACTATATCTTGCTTTGAAGCCATGAAAATTCTTATGGATAGGATTGATTAATTCCACAACTTACTATTGTCACATTAATTTATTTATTTTTCAAAAGAGAGAGTATAGCATGCAAAGTTAACCTGGTACAATTACACAGGAAATGAAACATGTTTAATTAATTCTAACTTCTTTGACGTAATTTAATCCAATATCATGAGATGACAATTGGTCTCTTTCACAAATTTATATGCGGCTCTTCTTATAAATGACAATACACCGTACAGATAACAAAAAAAATAAAATTTAGGCATATAACTTAACGTCATTGTGGTAGCAAATTATAACAGAAATACTGACATGCATAGAAAGTGCTTATCCTTTATCTCACCTTCCATAGTATCACATTTAATTCTATATCATCTAACATATTGAAATCTTTCATTTGCGAAAAAGAAAATATTACACATATATACCCATTATGAAAAAGATTTTATATTTAAATTTTAGGCAATTCACTTAATGATACAAAATCTTTAAGATATGATCATCTGCTATATAAATGTCTTCTTCAACTTTCTAACACACACCAAGAAGTTGTATATTTCCTCTTACAAGGGATGCCAGCATTCAGGAGAAGGACAATTTTCCTTTCCCTTGGTTTTGTCATGCGTGTTGGCGATTTAATTACTTCAATATTAGCTATTTATGATACATCACAAATAGTTATTTTGAATTTTCTAATAAGTCGTGTGCATCGGATCAACGATTTACCATATAAACGAGATGATGGGCTTCAGCCATTGACAAATAATGGCTGCTACAGGTAATGAAAAACTATCACTTTATTATATTCTATACTTAAGCATCCTCTACATTTATGCGTTGGTTTTTGGAGTTTCAGCATAAGAGCTGGTGGCAAAGGTTCAGATTTAAGATTTGGGCATTCATGGAGGATACTTTTAGGTAAATCACTAATCTGTTGTCATTTATCTTATTTTTATTTGTTTTAATTATTACGGACAGAACTGAAAACCCCTGTTTCTTTGTCTCACTAGAACTAACCTTTGTTCCTTTCTATAACTTAGGTTGGATTGGCCTTCATCAGCCAATACATTAAATCCTTGATGCAGCTGAAGAAAGGTTTTCTCTCCCTACACCCTCATCTATTGTTTTTGTGACTTTCATTTATATTCGTACTTCAATTCTCTCTATTCATTCTTGTTTTCTTATTCATATCCTACAGTTTACTAGTAGAACAAGCTTCGCCTCAAGCGACTAAGCGAAAAAGTGGGGGTTCTCCTACTCCACAAAAGAAGAAACGACAACGTCTAACCTCAAACTCATCTAGTTCTAAGGCTGAGAGTGTCTCTAGTTCAAAGGCTGGGAAAAGCTCTGTTCTAAGGCCGGGAAGAACTCTGATTCCAAGGCTGGAAAGAGCTCTGGTTCTAAAAAGAAGAGCTTCTAATACAAAGAAGAAGAAGAAGAAAGGAAAGAAGAAGAAGAAAGGAAAGAAGAAGAATAAATGTTTTATTTCTCCTTAAAATTTATTGACGCGTTGTAATCATGTGTTTACTTTCTTTATTTTCTTGTTGTTGCTTAATTGCAATGTACTTTGATTCCAAAGAATTTTGTTGTAATTTAAATGGTAATATGTAAGTTGATTCCAAAAGGTTTATTGGTTTTGTATAAATATAAAACATTCTTTTTTTCTTTTCTTGTTAATTATTATATTTAACTTTCATTGCATAAGCACTTGTATCAGTATGGAAGTCTTATTTTCTGAGATGAATGACTCGTCCACTTTCATGTTGAAGAAGTAATAAAAAGTACTCCCTCCGTCCCAAAAAGAATGACCTATTTTGAAAACCCAACTTATTAAGGGAACATCATTAATTGGTGTTTGACTTTCAAAAATAACATGGTTTTTCCAATTGTATCCTCGTTAACTATTATAATTTACAATGAAAAAGTTGAACTTACCTTTAAATAAAGTTGTCATTAAATTTATAGTAATGGGTATTATTGGAAATAGCGAAAAGTTTCTTTCTTTATTTTTAGAAATAGGACACTAAAATGGGACAAACCAAAATAGAAATTAGGTCATTCTTTTTGGGACTGAGGGAGTACTTGTTAACTTCGTAACGCAAAGCGCTTAAAAGATTGAAGTACATAATAATATCTACGTGGTACACAATTTCTTATATTTAACGTGATATGTTCTTATTATACATTTGCATCAAGATACAGTTGGATCATGGATTAACCTCATGTGTTTGGAGAGTGATGAGCATCGGAAGCCCATCTCTCTTCTGTCATTGGTTTTCCTAATGGTTTATATGCAACTAAAAATATTTTTGTAAAAAATTAAATAAAGATAAAAGATTTAACACATCCGTCATCTTTGTTCATTAATATGATATTATTTTAATTCTTGAAGGTGTGATAAAGAGAATTTCAGGTAGTGTGGAGATAACCAACATGTGCGATCGATGTATATATTTTACAGATGATAGTTGTTAATCTGATTAAAAGTTATTTTTATTCATTTCCTATTTTGTTTCTTTATATAGTTAATCATCTTCGTGTTTTCTTCAAATGTTGATATATTTGACCCCCACTAGTATTTTCAATCTTTCATGTTCTCTGTGAACTTTTCTTCAGCGTTAATAAAATAGTAGGATTACTAGTTAAAAGGAAATATGAGTTTGTGGTCAACTTTCCTGTATTACATAGACATTTGGAAGATTTGGCTTACAACTGGTGTAACAAAAAAGTAAGTAATGTTACGAGCATCTCCAACGCAAACAAAACTTAAAAAAAAAAAACTATATCGTCTTAGGTATCAATTCTCGATAGACATTTTCTTTTTTAGATGACACTATTGAGATTCTCCAACGTTTACATGTTTCTATTGCAAATTTCTAAAATCGTTAGAAGTGATTGTTGTGATGACATTGATGGAGGCCAACGGTCGTGGTGATAGCGTGATGGTGGTGAAGGTGCAACATCAGTGGAGGTCTGGCGACACAGGTGGTCTTGGTTGTGGTTGAGGTATGATGGGTCATGGTGGTAGTGTTGGACACTACAAAATAGTACATTTTTAGCTGCAGGAATTACATACGGTTTTACGAAAACTAGTGCAAGAAAAGAAATGGAAAGAACACAAAAATAATTGGCAGGGGTGTATAGGTGAGGTTTCAGAAGGTATAGAAAATAATTGGGTCGAATAAATATCATTCTTTCGGTTGAAATTGAGTTACTTGACTTTAAAATCGTGTACGATTGTCATTATTATAACTAACTGTTCCTCATTTGAGTTTCCAACCTTCCTAAATAGTTAATATTTTAAATTTTATATGAGTGGATTTTTCTTCTCTACTTATAATGTAACCAACAAACTCTACCTAAAGGAAATAGTTAAATAATAAAAATGGACTCTTAAGTGAATGTTTCTACCAATTATAAGATATATAGTACATCGCCAAAAATAGCCTATCACTTTATATTAAACATACACATAATGTTTGTAAATGGAAATAACTGACTACGCGCAGAACCATCAATATATAATGACATCACAAAATCTGTTTAATGAAGACTTGAGAATTATTAAGGATAAGATTGATTAATTCCACAACTTGCAGTTGTCACATCAACTTTTTATTTCAAAAAAATAGAGAATATGATGCAAAGTTAACCTGGTAAAAGAATGCAGAAAATAAAACAACTTTGATTAATTATAACTTCTTTGATTTATTTAGTCTAATATCATTAGATGACAATTGGCATCTTTCACAAGTTTATATCTAACTCTTTATATAAATGACAACACACTTTAAATAACATCAAAACAAAGTTAAGATATATAGGTTAACGTTGTTGTAGTAACAAAATATAACAGAACCACCCACATGCATAGAAGATATGTACTAGTACTTGAGTTATTCTTCTATCTATTCTGACACATTGAATTCTTTCATTTGCGAAAAAAAGGAGGTTGATGTTCACGTGCATAGAAAATACAAACAAGCTTACGTACTGTTTTATTGAATTATAAAGTAAATAAAAAATCGAACTTTTAGTACATAGAAATTGAAGATATTAGCCTATTAGGCATAAACACCCATTATGAAACCGCTAAATTTTAGCTATTTCATTTTAATGATATAAAACTTTAAGATTTGATCATCAGTTATATAAATGTCTCCTTCAACTTCATTCCCAACATGACGCACCAAAAGAAAGATAATTTTCCTTTCTCTTGTTTTGTCATGGGTGTTGGTGATTCAATTACTTCATGATTTATCACAAAAATGTATTTTGATTTTTTTCAATGAGTTGTGTGCATCAGATCAATGAGTTATCATATGAACGACCGAGATGATGGACGTCGGTCAATCAAGAATAATCTTAGTTTGCTCCAGGTAGTGAACCACTTTCATTTTTTTTTTGAAGCATTCACTTTATTAATGACACAATATCAAACATATTTTACAACTTTTAAGCCAATTAAAAGGCCAAATAAATGTTACCTAACAGTTTACCTTTAAGAGAAAAGCGGAGCTCTACATTCTGATCAAATCCTGATAGTTAATTACCTAAGCAAACGGAGTTGTCCTTTCCAATTAGTTTAACAATAACTACTCTAATTCTAAAAGCTAATATACAAGCATCAAGATTTCGAATAAGCAAAACATGAAGATGAAGAAGAAATATCTTCAAATTTTTCTCAAATCCTCTTTAGCTAAAACACAATCTCGAATTAAACCAAGAACCTGCGAGAACTTCATGCGTTAATATGAATCTTGTAAACTCGACGGATGCATCACGAATTCCAAAACACAAAGACTTCAACAAAAACCTAAAATTCGATAATACCATTCCATGTTTCTCTAACTAGAAATATGGAATCACACAAGAAACTCTCTTACTACAATCAAATCAACTTAAAAATCTTTAGATAACTGAAACTGAACAAAATAAAAAATCAATAAAAAAGATTTAAGAATCAAAGAAGACTAAATTATATTACCTCTCGGCCTTGTAGCTCTTCTTCTTCTTCTTCCTCTGAAGAGACCAAATTAAAGAGAAATAGGAAAACCTAATTAACTTATAGAACTAGTGAGAGAGAGAGAGAGAGTGTCGAGTTTACCTGATTTTGGATTGAACAATCTTCTCTACTTGTCAGAAAAGTCTTCTTGTTCAACAATCTTCCAAGATAGTATGGAGAGAGAGAGAGAGATTGGAGAGTGAGAGATCGAAAGATTTGGGTGTAGCTTGGAGGGTCGACTGAGTTTAGGGCATCTATTTTTGACAGACAAATCCGATGAAAATAGTTTTTGCGAAAATTTTTGGTGGAAAATCTAGCGCCAGGAAATCATTTCCTCTTCCAACAGGGAAAATTTTCCCACCTTTAAAGAATCGTATTCTCGATAGAACATGTTCTACAATCCGTCACAATAGGGCCTTTTCCCGATGGAAAAGGAGAGTCGCCGGAACAAAGTAGTTTCTGCAAGGAGCAACGTAAGTATTTCTATCGGTTGGTTATTACAAACTCGTCGTTAATACTGACTACTCTCGACGGATTTCAAACTAGCCGTCGGAACTAAACCAATTTCCGACCGTGTTTCTAGCTTCCACCGGAAAAGCATTATTATTTTTGACGAGTGTCCTTTTTCAATCGAAAAAAATCGTCACAAATACCATGTACTTTTGTAGGGTATAACAGTACTGGTGGAGGTATGGAGATATAGGTGATGACGGGTGGAGTGGTTGTATGACGGGTGATGGAATGGTGGTAGTGTAGATATCGACCATGGTGGTGGACTGGTGGTACTGTAACTGCAGAATAGACGGCATTTTTCACATTGAAATTAATTCCCCACAACAACTTACTATTGTCAAGTATAATTTTTCTAAGAGAGACTATATCATGCATGCAAAATTATTAATTAATACTCATCCTTGATTGAGATCTCACCTTCCACAATGCCACCATTAACTTTTCCGTTTTTCTAAGACAATAACATACTTCATTTGCGAAAAAGAGAATAATACCCACGTGCATATAAAAGATAAATGAAAATACTATTTTATTTAGGGAGATGTTAGAGTGACTTAGAGGATGACTCAGGGTTCCCAAATGACGTGGAATTCACTAAAAGACAAGGTTTTTTCAAAATTTGAATACAGTCGGAACCGCTTTTGTTTCTAAATGAGGAAACATGTCACCCTCTAAATACAAATTTCTAAGTCTCTCTATCATTGCCCTTAATATTATGAAAAAAACAAACTTTTTACTATATATGTTGAAAACTAAGACAATATTACTCATAAATGAAAGGATTTTGTTATCAAACTAATAGGTGTTTCGTTTAATGATATAAAATCTTTGAGATATAGATTACCCAACGTCAGCAGCATCAAAAGGTAATATATTTCCTCTATTCAATAGACAATTTTCCTTCTCTTGTTTTGTCATGTGGTGATATAATTGTTTTCATGCATATTCGGAATTTATGATATATAACAAAAATATATTTTGATTTTTTCAATGAGTTGTTTCCATCGGATCAACGATTTACCATATGAACAAAGTTACAGATGATGGGCTTCAGTCGCTCACAAACAACTTCTGCTACATGTAATTAACTATTTTCACTTTGTTTATATTTTAGTAACTTATGGTAAATTTGTGCTTTTATATGACATTGATATTCTTCTTTTTCTCCGCAGGTATGTCAGGTGTAAGGCCTCGTGTTGTACTTCAGAAGGTAAGCATCCCCTGCGTCTATTTATAGTTGGAAAATGAGATGGGAAAGGGCGTCAAAGCTGCTTCAAATTGAAGAAACGAGTCTATGAACCTGTTATCAAAAAGTCAGATCCAACTTCATCACCTGTTAGAGGAAGGAGGCAACAAGTTGAGTATTAAGGTAGATCCAACTTCTAAGTGAATCTCAAACTATGAGAATTAGAGTCAGAGGTTTTATTGTAATTTAACTGATTTTATGTACTCATCCCCATATATGAATACTTAACAAACATTTATTTTCTCTTGTTAGCTATAATATTCAACTTGAACAAGGTCATAGAGTTGGAATTGTTGTTGAAATTTCATCGCTAAAGCACTTGTATCTGTAAGGAAGCTTTTGGTTCTAATAATATTGTTCGTCAGCTTTTTATGTTGAAGAAAAGGAAAAACTCGCTTAATTTGTAACGCACGTCTAAAAGATCTAAGTAAATCATGATAATACGTGCGTAACAATTCACATTTAATAAATTCTTTAAATACAATTGGATTATTAGATTTAGAGGTCTCGTCTTGTACTTTAGAAAGTTAGCATCCCCAACAAACTGAAGTGGGAGAAAATGCAACTGAGTCTACGAACATTTTGTCATAATTAGACATTTTAATGGTAGGCCATCGGTTTAACGAAAGGTTCTGATATTGATGTTTCTATCAACTTCGCCGGTTAGTGCAAGGAGTGACAACTTAATTATTACGGCAGTTCGGGCTTCTAATTAAGTGATCCATGGACATAAAGTACTAAACACTGTATGTTGTCAAAGAATCTTGTCAAAAATTCTTTGTACATTTAGCATTTCCCAAGTACTAAACACTGTATGTTCCTGAAAAGAGAGTCATCCCATATGGCCATATGCCATTTATTGAATTAATGGCTTGATCGTTAATGAAAGGATGCATGAATCTTTAACTATGAGAATTAGACTACCTGTCAAAGAATTCTGTATTAATTTAGATATTGTTATGTGCTAATACCAAAAGGTTTAATGGTACTTATATATAAATACTTAATCAACATTCATTTTCTCTTTATTAATTATAATATTCAACCTAAACAAGTATTGCTAGTAACATTAGATCATCGAGTTTGAATTGTTGTTGAAATTTCATCGATGAAGCCTGTGTTAAGTTTGTGGTCATCCAACTCAAAACCATTTGCCAATGAGTGGAGAGGACCTAGAGCTTATTTTCTTGGTTGCTAGATATCCGTTCTCCTATGTGAGACTATTCTCACACGCCCCCTCACGTGTAGGCCTAGCTCTGATATCATATCTACAAACAGATTCTCATTGATTTGAAAGTTGAGATTACAAACTTATATAGGAAGAGAAAAACAAAAAGTAACTAACTTTATAACTGAAGTTAACTCTTAACAGCGACTTCCTAACAAACTAATAACCGTTTCAAACAACTTGGGGTTATGTTACCATACATCTCATCATGATCCAGTACAACACTCATCTCATCTATTACCCCCTTCGAAGTGATGGTGAGCGACGAACAAACCATCAATTTGGATTTAAGATTGTGAAATCTTGGACGAGGAAGTGATTTAGTAAGAGTGTCAGCTGGTTGATCAACATATGGTGGAGCTGTAATAAAGACCAAGCATTCATGAAGCAACATATTCTCTTATAAAGTAAAAGTCCAAAGCCAAGTGTTTAATCTTGGAATGAAAGACTGGATTAGAGGCTAAAACAAGTGCTGAAACAATATCACAGTATAATAAAGGTGGGGTAGAGAGAGGACAATGAAGCTCCTTTAGAAGAAAACAAATCCACACAACCTTTACAGCTGAATGGGCTAAAGCTCTATATTCAGCCTCAATGGAAGATCTCGAGACGGTTGGTTGCTTCTTGGCATACCTGCTGATAGGATTACCAGCAAGAAATATAATGAAACCATCCATTGATCGACTATCAGTAGGACTTCCAGTCCAATCAGCATCAACATAAGCTTTGAGGCTAAAACAAGATGACTTAGAGACTCCAATGTCATGATCAATAGTTCGCTTAAGATACCTCAAAATTCTTTTGGCAGCATTGAGATGAGCTTCAGTAGGTTTGTGCATAAATTGGCATACTTGGCTGACTGCAAAATTGATACCAGGTCTGGTCCAGGTAAGGTATTGAAGAGCCCCCACTATACTCCTATAAACAGTTGGGTCATCTAAAAGAGAACCATCATCTGGTAAAAGCTCAGTCTTAGCAGTAAGAGGGGTAGAGCAAGGTAACTAATTCTCTTTTGTTGATTTGAGTATAGCAAATGCATTTTAAAATCTGACTTATTATGTAAAGGTAATAACCATAGAAAGGTATAGCGCGAGACTTGTTGCTAAGGGTTTTCAACAAGAAGGGCTTGATTATGATGAGACATTTAGTCCAGTTGTAAAAACAAACACAAGTTCTCACCATTGCAATTACAAAATCATGGCATATCGAACAGTTAGATGTCTCAAATGCCTTCTTACATTGCACATTTGTTGAGGTTCTGTATATGATTCCACCACCATAGTTTGTTCAATCAGACCAAGAAAATCATGTTTGTCATCTACATAAGGCATTATATGGGTTAAAGCAAGCTCTAAGGGCCTGGTTTAATAAATTTGTGGCATTTCTGTATCAATATGGATTTCACAAAAGCACGAAAGATCATTCAATGTTTGTCTATCATTCTACCTTAGGGACATTGGTCTTACTTTTATTATACTAACAGGCAGCTATGTTTCTCACATCAACTATTTAATCAAGGATTTAAGTGTAGCTTCTAAAATGAAGGATTTGGGCTCATTAACCTACTTTCTGGGAATAGAGGTTACTCATGATCAAAATCATAAACAGATGATACTCACACAAAATAAATATGCTTTACAACTAATCCAGAAAGCAAATTTATTAGATTCCGAACCTTCAAACTTACCATTATCATGTGGACAGAGGGTCTCACTTACAAATGGTGATGAGCTACCAAATCCAACAGAGTATAGAAGTCTGGTAGGGGCTTCACAGTACCTCACTTTAACTCGTCCAGACAATTCATTTGTCGTCAAATACACAACTCAATTCATGCACAAGCCAACAACAACTCATTTAGTCCTTGTGAAATAAATATTAAGATACATTAAAGGAACTATGGATTCTTGTATTAAGTTGGCTCAGGGTGATTTACAAGCCTAATAACATATTCTGGCTCAAATTGGGTTGGATGCCCTGACTCGAGGAAATCAACGTGGGGTTATTGTGTTTTCCTTGGTTCGAGTCTCATATCTTGGAGCTCGAAGAAGCAAGTTAATGTAGAAAAATCCTCTACAAAGGCGGGGTATAAAGCATTAACAAATACAACAACAGAGATGGTTGGGTTCATAACTTACGGATGAACTCGGCTGCTCACTGAAGAAACCATTTATGCTCTATTGTGATAACATTACTGCCAAGTATCTGGCCTCAAATCCCATCCTCTATGCGCGAACTAAGCACATCAAACTGGATTTTCATCATGTTTGAGATCTGGTTTCGAATGATACTACAATTGTTCATCATATTCCTACTAAGGAACAACTTGAAGATATCTTTACTAAAGGAGTCCCACTCGATCTCTTCGCATTTTTTCGAAGCAAAGTGTGATGATTCACAAAAGTTCTTCAACATCAGCTTGAGGAGGGCTGTGAAACTAAAGTTTCGAAGAGAAAGACAATGAGGAATTAGGGCAACATTTTCCCTTTTATACTTAGGCCAATATTGACTAGTCAACTGGTTTTCCAGTCAAGCCCAGCTGAAGTAACATGAGACAAGTCAAATCCCAAGTATGAGTTGAGTCAATTGACAAAGGCAACCTCGGAACTCCAACAACCCGTAACAAGAAAAGTTAGTTTTTTTATGAGATCAGAAAAAAAAAAGTAATTGAGATAGAGTGATTGAAATAAAATGAAGTTCATAAGAGAATTCTTACACGTATAATGTATAGATTAGAATCTAAAGGCGATTTTTTAAATCCAGTATCTTTTGCATCATGATTTTTCACATAAATAACTACGAAGCTTCTTTTTATATACTCTTAGATTTTTATTTTTTAAAAACACATCAAAAGACAAAAGAAATCCACCTATAATAGAAAAAAATAATCGGAAAAGGTGTAATGGAGCAGAAGTGAGGATTGAGCTAACAATTGTAGTCCTAGCCTTCCAAATGTGGAGAAAGAAAAAGCAAGTGAAGGCAGCATGTAACTTGAGCCACTAGCATAGAATTTAACTATATATGCTGGTGGTGGTGGTGGGGGGAGGGGGGCAGTGGTGAAGAAAAAAAAATTATAGGGGCACTTTTTAAAAAGAATCCACATAAATAAATAACTCAAACAATCCCTATTTACTCATTATGTTTAATTGACTGTATCGAATGCCTTCTAGATCGACTTAATAAAAAAAATTGTCCGTCCTACATTAAACGTTATCATATTTTAAAAAACGACAATCTTGATACGTAATTTTTCTTCTAATCAACGTATTGTTGTTTAATCTTATTTGAGTTATCCCAAAAGAATTAAATATGGAAATTATGTTCTTAATTATGTTTTAAAGTAATTTAGTTCAAATTTTTAGAACAAAAAGAATTTCACAATTTCAAATAGAAATATAAAGACAAAGAGATGGAAAAACAACACTTACATTTTAGTGAACAAAATCTACATTTGATCAACATTCTAAAGGTGAATATATTCACGCTTTTTTCTTGTTTGATTTCTAAGACGCCTGACTATCTACGATCGCGTTTTTTACAATAAAAAGTTATATTTTAGTTTGATAGTAATTTAGTTTCACTTTTATTTAAATAAATAATCAAGCTACGCAATTAGTGTATCACTTTAAATATGTTGAAAAAATGTAAATGTTATGCAAAACACATCAACATTATTTAATGGAATGATTAGAAAAAATTATGTTACCATCATATTAAATTTACCAAGAAATTAAATTACAAAGAAAAAACACAGGTATATATCCTCTCACGTGTGAAAAATGAGATTATAACAATAAGAAGTGGATTTCTATTGAGGAGTTAATGGTGGGTTTTTAACAAAAAAAAACTACAAGATGGGCCTATTGCATAGGAAAAAAATTAAAAACAAAATAGTGGATTTTATTTTGGAATATTACTAAGGGTGGTCTTTGGAGCATGTGGGGGCACATGCCCCTTACTAGCCCTGCGCCCTGGGGGGCAATGCAGGCTCCTCATTCGCAACCCTCACCGCACATTCCTGTTAATAGTGGTGTTAATACGGTGGTGATGTGGTGGTGGTAATGACTATGTGATGTCGCCTGCAGGCCTACCACACAGGCTGGTAATAGTGGTGATATGGTGGCGGGAATGATAGTTGTGTGATCAGTAGCATGCATGGTCTGAGCCCATGCATGTGCTCAGACCACATGCATGGGCCTCAAAAAAAATTCTTTTACTACTTTTACAGACTACTATAATACTATATAAAGAGTAGGTATAGCTTAGAGGCCTACATCTCACCTGTTCTCAGACTTTTATCTATACAGGAACTCCACGAATCCCACTTACCTTGTTTCTCTCTCTACGTACATTGGGTATTCTTCTCTAGCTAGTTACTGTTTAATAACCACTAATCTATTACAACTTAATACTTTTTTTTTTCTATTGAAATCATCTGTTTATTATTTATTACTGTTAGGTTTGTTTCTTCACTTCTTGTTATAAAGAAAAAGAAGAAGACCAGCAAGGACTAGTTAAATCTCAAAATCGGATTGGACAAGTACAAATTTCTCAGTAACGAGATTGTACAAAATTTTCTACCATCAAGATTTTGAAATCATACTTGAGATAGACTATGTTGAAGGATAGCCTAAATAGGTTAGGCTTTGCTTACTTTTGAAAGCGTATTCTTAGACAAAATTGACTATTAAAGTTTAATTGGCGATTTTGGTTAGATAATGCGAGAAGAAAAAATTTCGAACAAAGAAATTAATTTGTAATTATTTAGTTCAGAATACATCATTGAGATTCAATTCGCCGATGAAATATTCATTTTATGGTTAAATTGTTTACATTTTATGTTTATTGTAAAAAAATTAGACATGTAAAAAGCCCCCATTAATATTTTGCCACTGGACCCCTTATTTCTCAGCCATGGCACTCTGTGTGATGACTATATGGTGATAGTGGTCGTTCGTCAATGGTGGTGTTCATGTGGTGTACTAGTATGGTGGTGTGTGCGAAGGTAGTTGTGGACGAAAATGGGAGTGGTAACAGGGGAGGTATGGTGAAGCTTGTGATTGTGGTTTGGTGATACTAGTGGTGATGCTTTGGTGTAGGGGTGGACTCTAGATGGTTAGTAACCGTGGCATTTGAGGTAATGGCATTGGTGGGGTTGTGGTGAAGGTGCTGGTGCACTGGTGTGGTAATAGTGGTACCGGACCTATCGTGGCTAGTCATGGTGGTGTTAGTGATGATGGTTTAATGAGTATGTTGGTGGAGGAGTTAGATATTGTGTTGGTGGCGGTGGTGGTGGCAGCTGATGGCATTAATCATTAATCGAGACGCAGAGATGGTGGTGGTGATGGCGTGATAGTGCTCAAAGCGCAACAATGGTGGAGGTGTGGCGGTACAAGTGGTGTTGGTTTTGGTGGAGCCGTAGAGGTAAAACAGGTCACGGTGGTCACTACAAAATAGTTGTGCAAGAAAACAAAGGGAAAGAGTAAAAAATAAATGTCAGTGGTATACACATAAGTTTTTAGAAGACTTTGAAAATAAATGGTGGAATAATTATCATTCTTTTTGTTGAAATTAAGTTACTTGACTTTAAATAAAAAAAATTTATTCATCAATGATGTGGTGGCATATCACTTTTTTTTTTTTTTATGAGAAAAACATTGCATTATCAAAACCAAAGTACAAAGTACAATAACGAAACTACTGCAAAACAGAAATAAACGTAGGTACAGTATTCCACACAGTCCTGCTCAAGTTCCTTCTTCCCCATTTGGCAAGAGCGTCAGCCGGAATATTGCTTTCTCTAGGAGTAAACGTGAAGATGGTGCCTTCAAATTTATCTATAAGGCTCTTTACTTGTTGTATTATCCTTACCGCTTGCCAGTGCAATCCGACATTATGGCCGTTAATAAAATTTATCAAGGATTGGTTATCGCTTTCTATGTGAATGTGAGAGATATCCAATTGTAACGCCCATTGGATACTGTAGAGAATGGCTAGGCTTTTCACTTTCTTCAGCATTTTGGCATCGCACCGAATCCGTTGCAGCTATTATGAAGTTGGACTCTTCATCACTTAAACGTAGAACAAATGGAGAGAGAATGGTGAGGACATTGCTCAAGTGATATGTCGCCACATCAAGTGGAAGGTCGGGAGAGGGACCAAATAGAGGGATCAATTGAATTACTCGACTTTAAAATCGTGAATCGTGTATGACATATCAGTGTCTTTTGTACCCATGTGGCCCTGTTGTTTCTAATAAGCGAAAAACATATAAAATTTAAAATATTAGCTATTTAGGAAGGTAGAAAACTTAAACGAGGAACTATTAGTTTTAATAACGACCAACAAACTTTTCTCAGAGAAAAATAGTTAAATAATACAAATGGACTCTTAAGTAAAATGTGAAAAATAGTTAGATAGATAGCATATTGCAAAAGATAGCTATCACTTTATATTAAACATACATGAAAAATGTGGAAATGGATAGAGCTGACTACATGCATGGGAAACTATATCTTGCTATGAAGCCATGAAAATTCTTATGGATAGGATTGATTAATTCCACAACCTACTATTGTCACATTAATTTATTTATTTTTCGAAAGAGAGAGTATAGCATGCAAAGTTAACCTGGTACAATAACATAGGAAATGAAACATGTTTAATTAATTCTAACTTCTTTGACGTAATTTAATCCAATATCATGAGATGAGAATTGGTCTCTTTCACAAATTTATATGCGGCTCTTCTTATAAATGACAATACACCGTACAGATAACAAAAAAACAAAATTTAGGCATATAGCTTAACGTCATTGTGGTAGCAAATTATAACATAAATACTGACATGCATAGAAAGTGCTTATCCTTTATCTCACCTTCCATAGTATCACATTTAATTCTATATCATCTAACATATTGAAATCTTTCATTTGCGAAAAAGAAAATATTACACATATATACCCATTATGAAAAAGATTTTATATTTAAATTTTAGGTAATTTACTTAATGATACAAAATCTTTAAGATATGATCATCTTCTATATAAATGTCTTCTTCAACTTTCTAACACACACCAAGAGGTTGTATATTTCCTCTTACAAGGGATGCCAGCATTCAGGAGAAGGACAATTTTCCTTTCCCTTAGTTTTGTCATGCGTGTTGGCGATTTAATTACTTCAATATTAGCTATTTATGATACATCACAAATAGTTATTTTGAATCTTCCAATAAGTTGTGTGCATCGGA
The DNA here is from genome assembly GCF_041429995.1 of Eschscholzia californica. Lineage (NCBI taxonomy): Eukaryota > Viridiplantae > Streptophyta > Magnoliopsida > Ranunculales > Papaveraceae > Eschscholzia > Eschscholzia californica. The sequence goes on along the minus strand of NW_028238472.1, from coordinate 13,672,755 downwards.
TCAACGATTTACCATATAAACGAGATGATGGGCTTCAGCCATTGACAAATAATGGCTGCTACAGGTAATAAAAAAAACTATCACTTTATTATATTCTATAGTTAAGCATCCTCTACATTTATCCGAAGTTGAAAACTACTTGACTAGTATCTAATGCGTTGGTTTTTGGAGTTTCAGCATAAGAGCGGGTGGCAAAGGCCCAAATTTAAGATTTGGGTATTCATGGAGGATACTTATAGGTAAATCACTAATCTGTTGTCATTTATCTTATTTTTATTTGTTTTAATTCTTACGGAAAGAACTGAAAACCCCTATTTCTTTCTATAACTTAGGTTGGATTGGCCTTAATCAGCCAATACACGGGAACCCTTTGAAAATGTTAAACAATAAGATTAAATCCTTGATGCAGCTGAAGAAAGGTTTTCTCTCCCTACACCCTCATCTATTGTTTTGTGACTTTCATTTATGTTCGTACTTCAATTCTCTCTATTCATTCTTGTTTTCTTATTCATATCCTACAGTTTACTAGTAGAACAAGCCTCGCCTCAACGGACTAAGCGAAAAAGTGGGGGTTCTCCTACTCCACAAAAGAAGAAACGGCAACGTCTAACCTCGAACTCATCTGGTTCTAAGGCTGAGAGTGTCTCTAGTTCAAAGGCTGGGAAAAGCTCTGTTCTAAGGCCGGGAAGAACTCTGATTCCAAGGCTGGAAAGAGCTCTTGTTCTAAGAGCATCTCCAATGCAACACTCAATCTAAGAAACTCCGAGTGCCACTTAGGATTTTTAGAGTTTTTTTCTTAAAAATCATCTCCAATGCAACACTCTATTTGGATCTCTAAGATGACGTGTCAAGGGTGGAATAGAGATATCTCAAGAGGACACTCTAGAAATGGAGTGCTCTCTTGAGATATCTCTAATTGTCCAACTCATCAACAATTGATTTTCAGCTAATAGAAATCGAGTATCCTATATTTTCTAAAATAATTAATTGGAGACACAAAAAAATTGAGGATCTCTATTAACGCCATCTAGGAGGGAGATTCTCAATTGGAACTTGACACATAGGATGAATAGAGATTTTTTGGATTTTTGCATTGGAGATGCTCTAAAAAGAAGAGCTTCTAATACAAAGAAGAAGAAGAAGAAAGAAAAGAAGAAGAATAAATGTTTTATTTCTCCTTAAAATTTGTTGACGCGTTGCAATCATGTGTTTACTTTCTTTATTTTCTTGTTCTTGCTTAATTGCAATGTACTTTGATTCCAAAGAATTTTGTTGTAATTTAAATGGTAATATGTAAGTTGATTCCAAAAGGTTTATTGGTTTTGTATAAATATAAAACATTCTTTTTTTTTTCTTGTTAATTATTATATTTAACTTTCATTGCATAAGCACTTGTATCAGTATGGAAGTCTTATTTTCTGAGATGAATGACTCGTCAACTTTCATGTTAAAGAAGTAATAAAAAGTACTTGTTAACTTCGTAACGCAAAGCGCCTAAAAGATTGAAGTACATAATAATATCTACGTGGTACACAATTTCTTATATTTAACGTGATATGTTCTTATTATACATTTGCATCAAGATACAGTTGGATCATGGATTAACCTCATGTGTTTGGAGAGTGATGAGCATCGGAACCCCATCTCTCTTCTGTCATTGGTTTTCCTAATGGTTTATATGCAACTAAAAATATTTTTGTAAAAAATTAAATAAAGATAAAAGATTTAACACATCCGTCATCTTTGTTCATTAATATGATATTATTTTAATTCTTGAAGGTGTGATAAAGAGAATTTCAGGTAGTGTGGAGATAACCAACATGTGCGATCGATGTATATATTTTACAGATGATAGTTGTTAATCTGATTAAAAGTTATTTTTATTCATTTCCTATTTTGTTTCTTTATATAGTTAATCATCTTCGTGTTTTCTTCAAATGTTGATATATTTGACCCCCACTAGTATTTTCAATCTTTCATGTTCTCTGTGAACTTTTCTTCAGCGTTAATAAAATAGTAGGATTACTAGTTAAAAGGAAATATGAGTTTGTGGTCAACTTTCCTGTATTACATAGACATTTGGAAGATTTGGCTTACAACTGGTGTAACAAAAAAGTAAGTAATGTTATGAGCATCTCCAACGCAAACAAAACTTAAAAAAAAACTATATCGTCTTAGGTATCAATTCTCGATAGACATTTTCTTTTTTAGATGACACTATTGAGATTCTCCAACGTTTACATGTTTCTATTGCAAATTTCTAAAATCGTTAGAAGTGATTGTTGTGATGACATTGATGGAGGCCAACGGTCGTGGTGATAGCATGATGGTGGTGAAGGTGCAACATCAGTGGAGGTCTGGCGACACAGGTGGTCTTGGTTGTGGTTGAGGTATGATGGGTCATGGTGGTAGTGTTGGACACTACAAAATAGTACATTTTTAGCTGCAGGAATTACATACGGTTTTACGAAAACTAGTGCAAGAAAAGAAATGGAAAGAACACAAAAATAATTGGCAGGGGTGTATAGGTGAGGTTTTAGAAGGTATAGAAAATAATTGGGTCGAATAAATATCATTCTTTCGGTTGAAATTGAGTTACTTGACTTTAAAATCGTGTACGGTTGTCATTATTATAACTAACTGTTCCTCATTTGAGTTTCCAACCTTCCTAAATAGTTAATATTTTAAATTTTATATGAGTGTATTTTTCTTCTCTACTTATAATGTAACCAACAAACTCTACCTAAAGGAAATAATTAAATAATAAAAATGGAATCTTAAGTGAATGTTTCTACCAATTATAAGATATATAGTACATCGCCAAAAATAGCCTATCACTTTATATTAAACATACACATAATGTTTGTAAATGGAAATAACTGACTACGCGCAGAACCATCAATATATAATGACATCACAAAATCTGCTTAATGAAGACTTGAGAATTATTAAGGATAAGATTGATTAATTCCACAACTTGCAGTTGTCACATCAACTTTTTATTTCAAAAAAATAGAGAATATGATGCAAAGTTAACCTGGTAAAAGAATGCAGAAAATAAAACAACTTTGATTAATTATAACTTCTTTGATTTATTTAGTCTAATATCATTAGATGACAATTGGCATCTTTCACAAGTTTATATCTAACTCTTTATATAAATGACAACACACTTTAAATAACATCAAAACAAAGTTAAGATATATAGGTTAACGTTGTTGTAGTAACAAAATATAACAGAACCACCCACATGCATAGAAGATATGTACTGGTACTTGAGTTATTCTTCTATCTATTCTAACACATTGAATTCTTTCATTTGCGAAAAAAGGAGGTTGATGTTCACGTGCATAGAAAATACAAACAAGTTTACGTACTACTTTATTAAATTGTAAAGTAAATAAAAAACCAACTTTTAGTACATAGAAATTGAAGATATTAGCCTATTAGGCATAAACACCCATTATGAAACCACTAAATTTTAGGTAATTCATTTTATTTTATTTTTTTGTTGAAAGTAGGTAATTCATTTAAACGATATAAAACTTTAAGATTTGATCATCTGTTATATAAATGTCTCCTTCAACTTCATTCCCAACATGACGCACCAAAAAAAAGATAATTTTCCTTTCTCTTGTTTTGTCATGAGTGTTGGTGATTTAATTACTTCATGATGTACCACAAAAATGTATTTTGATTTTTTCAATGACTTGTGTGCATCAGATCAATGAGTTATCATATGAACGACTGAGATGACTGACGTCAGTCGTTCAGGAATAATCTTAGTTTGCTCCAGGTAGTGAACCACTTTGACTTTTTTTGTTGCAAGTGACACAAAATAAATACCTCAATTTTGTTGGCTGACAAAAACCCAAAAACGAAAACATGTAAACATTCTGATCAAATCCCGGTAATTAATTACCTAAGCAAACCGAGTTGTCCTTTCCAATTAGTTTAACAATAACTACCCTAATTTTAAAAGCTAATACACAGGCATCAAGATTTCGAATAAGCAAAACGTGAGGATGAAGAAGAAATATCTTCAAATTTTTCTCAAATCCTCTTTAACTAAAACACAATCTCGAATTAAATCAAGAACTTGCGAGAACTTCATGCGTTAATATGAATCTTGTAAACTCGACGCATGCATCACGAATTCCAAAACCCAAAGACTTCAACAAAAACCTAAAATTCGATAATAACATTACATAATCAATAGAAACCTAGTTACTCTAACTAGAAATATGGAATATGTTCTACAAGCTGTCAGAATAGGGCCTTTTCCGGGTGGAAAAGGAGAGTCTCTGGAACAAAGTAGTTTCTACAAAGAGCAACGTAAGTATTTCTATCGGTTGGTCAGTACAAACACGTCGTTAATACTGACTACTCTCGACGGATTTCAAACTAGCCGTCCAAACTAAATCAATTTCCGACCGTGTTTCTAGCTTCCGCCGGAAAAGCATTATTATTTTCGACGAGTGTCCTTTCTTTGTCGAAAAAAATCATCACAAATATCATGTACTTTTGTGTATAACCGTACTGGTGGAGGTATGGAGGTATGGAGATATAGGTGATGACAGGTGGGGTGGTTGTATGACGAGTGATGGTGGTTTTGATAATGGTGGTGGTATTGTAACGGCAGAATAGACGGTATTCTTCACGTTGAAATTAAGTTATTTGACTTTAAAATCATTTATGATGTACAGTTGGCTTTTGAACTCATATGATAATGTCATTTCAAAAAAAATTCTTCACATTTGATGAACACTTTATTAACAAAGAAGAAAGGTTGGAATTCAATCGAGGAAAGAGAAGTCTAAAAGAAATAAATACATGACACAAAAAAAGTCTTAAGAGTAAAACTTTGGGATAAATAGTTCAATGTTTTTGAACAGATTATTAGACACATTACATCCTTAAAAGATAATCATCATTTTATATTAAACGTACATAGGAAATTTTTGAAGGGAAAAAACATACTATTGTCAAGTATAACTACAAGCAAAAGTTTGAATATACAATAGCATCACAAGATCTGCTTCATGAGGCTGTTGGTTAACATTGATTAATTCCCCAGGACAACTTACTATTGTCAAGTATAACTTTTCTAAGAGAGACTATATCATGCATGCAAACTTATTAATTAATACTTATCCTTGATTGAGATCTCCCCTTCCACAGGGCCACCATTAGTTGTTGAATTACATAGTTGTTCAACCAGACGAGCTCCGGCGAAGGGGCTCCTCTCCTTCGCGGGAGACACTAAGAAGAAAGAGAGAACAAGAGAAGAGAGAGAAGAAAGAGAGAAGAGAGAGAAACAGAAGATTGAAGATGATGAAGTCGTCGGCAACATCCAGCCGGCGACTTTTTCCGGCGACATTAAAGGTGTGTTTGGTTTAAGTTTTTTTTTGTTTTCTACCGTCCTCCCCGAAAATTTTTCTGCTTTCCCCAAATTAATGGCCTTACGCTTAATATTATGAAAAAACAAACTTTTACTATATATCTTGAAAACTAAGACAATATTACTCATAAATGAAAAGATTTTGTTATCAAACTATTAGGTGATTAGTTTAATGATATAAAATCTTTGAGATTTAGACTACTTTCAAATGTTTCCTTCCACTTGCTACCCAACATGCAGCACCAAAATGTTATATATTTTCTCTTACAAGTTACAAGAGAACATTCAATACAAGGACAATTTTCCTTCTCTTGTTTTGTCATGTGGTGATTCAATTGTTTGCATATTCGAAATTTATGATACATAACAAAAATGTATTTTGATTTTTTCAATGAGTTGGTTCCATCGGATCAACGATTTACCATATGAACAAAGTTACAGATGATGGGCTTCAGTCAGTCGCTCACAAACAACCTCTGCTACATGTAATTAACTATTATCACTTGGTTATATTTTAGTAACTTATGGTAAATTTGTGCTTTTATATGATATTAATATTCTTCTTTTTCTCCGCAGGTAAAATGAGATGGGAAAGGGCGTCAAAGCTGCTTCAAATTGAAGAAAGAGTCTATGAACCTATTGTCAAAAAGTCAGATCCAACTTCATCACCTGTTAGAGGAAGGAGGCAACAAGTTGAATATTAAGGTAGATCCAACTTCTAAGTGAACAGCAGACATAAAGTATATGAAAATTAGACTCAGAGGATTTTGTTGTAATTTAACAGTTTTTATTTTATATACTCATCCCCATATATAAATACTTAATAAACATTTATGTTCTCTTGTTAGCTATGATATTCAACTTGAACAAGTATTGTTAGTAGCTTGACATCATGGAATTGTTTTTGAAATTTCATCCCTAAAGCACTTGTATCTGTTCGTCAGCTTTTTATGTTGAATAAAAGGAAAAAAACTCGCTTAATTCGTAACGCACGTCTAAAAGATCTAAGTACATCATGATAATACGTGTGCAACAATTCACATTTAATAAATTCTTTAAAAACAATTCGATTATTAGATTTAGAGGTATCGTGTTGTACTTAAGAAAGTTAGCATCCCCTATGTTAACTGAAGTTGGAAAAAATGCAACGAGTCTACGAATGTTTTGTCATAGTTAGACTTTTTAATGGTAGGCCCTCGATTTAACGAAAGGTCCTGATATTGATGTTTCTACCAACTTCCGCTGTTAGTGTAAGGATTGACAACTTGATTATTACGGCAGTTGGGGCTGCCAATTAAGTGAGTCATGGACATAAAGTACCAAACACTATATGTTCGTGAAAAGAAAGTCATCCCATATGGCCACACGCCATTTGTTGTGTGCTAATACCAAAAGGTTTAATGGTACTTATATGTAAATACTTAATCAACATTTATTTTCTCTTTGTTAATTATAATATTCAACCTAAACAAGTATTCTAGTAGCATTAGATTTTTTTTTTTTTTTTTTGGAGAAGATAAAATAATATCATTAATGAAAAAGCAAAACAATGAAATGGTAGAAGCCTAAATGGCTAACCATCCGTTACACAGACAATAGAAAAGAAAATTTAGATACATGAGGCTTATAGCCTAGATAAAGCATCCCAATTCTTGATGTATTGGCTAAAAGGGGTCGACTTGCTCCATAGTTGATTGGTCGCCCAATACTGAATTAGGCTCTTAGCTTGAATGATGATATTATCCCGTGTAGCTTTTCTGTCACTTTCTATCTCCATAACTCTATAATTACGCTCTAACCATATGACCCATATGATTGTCGGAGGGGTACAAAGATGAAGGAAGGATTTTCTATCTGTTACTTTCTTTGGTTTCCATTCTATCAAGAAGTTGGAGATTGATTGAGTGTTAGTGTTTGTATCATGAGAGGGGATTAAAGCTTGCCAAATTTTAGAAGTGAAGGTGCAATTAAGGACCAGGTGATCAGATGATTCACAATTGGACTTACACAAAGAGCATCTGTTTGGAGTTATAAAGCCTCTTCGAATAATCTTGTCCATGGTTGGAGCACCTTTACGGATGATAGCCCAGAGAAGAAAGAAACTTTTGAAGGAATACATTTGTTGCAAATACAACTTGCAAGTAGTTGTTGTGAGGATGCAACTTGATGTTCTAGCTCTAGATATAAAGATTTGACCGAGAAACTATGGTTCGAAGGGAGCCACTTACGTGAGTCAATCGAGGAATTGAGGGAAGATGAAGCTTACGTTGTGGACTCAAGGAGAGAAGTAAGGGGATCAATCTCTGATGTTCTAATTGGACGAGAAAAATGAAGATTCCATGAATCATCGACGAAAGCACCATCCAAATTATCCTCTATAGATGTAAATTTCTTCTTGGTAGCTCTCCATAGAGTAGGAAATCTAGACTTAAAAGACCCTCTGCCCGTCTAGTCATCCAACCAAAAGCTAAGCTGACGACCTCTATTGATCTCTAGTTTGGTTTTCTTCATGATAATAGGGGTCAGGGAAGATATTCTTCTCCAAGGGCCAGCATTTGTGGATGTTATTTGGTCGCCTGGGAACCACGGAGCAGCACCTCCCTTATATTTTTCATCTATAATCTTCCTCCAAACCCATCTGCCAATAAGTGCTTTGTGAAGGATATATCCGTTCGGCCTGAAGGAGATGTCCTTCGACCAAGATGGCTGATGGGCCTAAAAGGTTACCCTAAAAGGTCTCTACCCGCAAGTATACGGGAGTCAAGTAATAGTTCCGGTAAGACCGGTTCGTTCCTCAGAGACTAAGTTAAACTAAATTCTAACCTTAAAACTATTGAGATTTTCAAAAGTGGTTTGATGAAGGTAAAATAAAAATAAAATATAAAACTTGAAAAATAAATAAATAAAGAAATAAGTTGGTATTCAGAAAAAGGAAACCTAGGGTTTTCGAATCCGTCTTCCTAATAATTCTAACGACAATTTAATTTTGATCTAATTGGATAGTTCTTTATATAACTCAGGTTTTTGTCCATGAACGGTCTAAAAACCCGGAAGATTTTATCGTTAAAATGGTAAAAACTTTAATAAATTATCGAGAAAATAATTGTTATGACTTCATCTAAAACCCTAGATAGAAAATTAGTTCTTCATGATAAAGGATGGAAGCTTAACTATACAGAAAAAGGAAAGAAAAGTAGAAAAGTTGGATTTCTTACTGATTTTGTAGCCAAACAAACCCTTAAGGAAGTGACTTCCTTCTGTTTTTCCAAGAATTCTGCCAAACGCACTCTCTGGGAAAACGATTTTCTCGTCTTCCCGGAAATATTTTCCTCTCTGAGAAAATTATTTTCTCATCTTCTTCAACTCTGTTTCTTACTCTAACCTCCTGTTTCTCTCTTTCTCTCTTACTTTAATCTCTCTATCTATGTTATTTCTTGCTCTCTCACTAAACAGGAAACAAAAAGAAAGAGAAAATCGAAAATCAAATCAATTTCTAAAAATCGAGTTTCTGTTTTACTCTCTCTCTACAAAACTCTCTTCTTAATCTCTCTGTCTCTCTCTCTCTATCTCTCACGAATAAAGAGAGTACAATCAAAAAGAAAAGAAAAACAGAAATACTCAAAACCTCTCTCTCTCTCTACTGTTCTATTTCTCTCTTAAAACCGAGATTCAGCTCGACTTTTCTCTCTGTTCTTGTTTTATAAACTCCTCCTAAAACCGTGATCTTCTCTGTAAAATAAAAGTCTCCATTCTTCAGCCGACCTCTTCTCTTTTTATAGAGTTAAAGATAAATCGAATCTCTCCTCTAGCCGACCCCCAAATTCTTCTCTATCCCTTTCTGTTTTGATTTCCAGAATATCTCCTTCTCTCTCTCGGGTTTAACCAACAGGATCCTCCTCCATCTCTCTCTCTATCTCCCGGGTCTATCTCTCTTTTTGTTTTGATTGAATTTGAAAAAGGATTTGATAGATAGGAGGAGAATACGATGGGGAGGAAGCAACATGATCCAGTGTTTCGCGGACGTGTCAAAGATAGTTACAACACAGGCTTTGATGGACCCATGTGTTGCTGACCGAAAGATGGACCGCTAGATTCTTGCGGGCCACCAAAATCTGGATTGCACAAAAGTACCCGATCCTTCTTCATTTGCTAACGTGACTCTATCCCACAGAACCCGAAGACTGTACCGAAACATTCCTCTTCGACGTCAGGTTTTCGCCACGTGTCACTGTTGACTTGATTTTAATCCAAACTTTGACTAGCTATAAGTAGGGGTGGGAATTTTGCCCATGAGCCCGAGCCCGCCCACGGGCACCCGAGCCCAACGATGACCATGGACTCCCGCGCCCGTCTCGGGCACAACCCGCCCAGCCCGCCAAATATTAGTGGACGGGCATGGGTTAAAACCTCTACCCGCGCACCCGCCCTTGCCCGCACCCACTTAACCTCACCCAATGATAACCCACCAAATTACATCAACTTTATGGGTTGATGAAGCCCCAGCTGCCTATGTTGTTAGGCTTAGTTGAGATGGTAAACAATATGTTTAAGGGAAATCACACGAACCCAATATATTGCTTTGCAATGGCCCAAGAGAATTCTTAGTAGAATACTGAAGTAGTCTTTGGCTTTGAGGGGACAAAGAGTGGGGTAAGTTTATATTATATCTCATGAGAATTCTTCATTAGTTTTCAATGTGAGATTAAATTCCTAAAAGGAACAACACAAATAACGTCTAGTTTTAATCTCACATTGTCTCTTTAGAATCAGGAAAGGTGTTTCCAGATTCTATAAAAAAAAAAGGAAAAAGTGATTTTTTTTCAAGTCATGAGATTACCCGCTACCCGCCCGCCCATACCCGAATTACCCGAACTTCTTAATGGGCTTGGGCGGGTAATGAGCAAGGCGAATTTCAAAATTGCCCGCCCAATTAACCCGCTTACCCTAATAGCCATTGAAATTTTGTGCCCGACCCGCCCAGCCCGATGCTTCAAGTGCCCATGGACGCCCATACCTGCCCAATTCCCACCCCTAGCTATAAGTCTCTCATCCGAACTCCGATTTGACTTCCGTTTTCGCCTACGAGCTCGTCTTGGACTCTACTTTCCATCCGAACACTAATATTGACCAAGAAGTCAGAATCAACAAATGACCAAAATGCCCCTAGTTTGAATTCTTTCCGACTTTATCCGTTTTGCACGCATAACTCTGTAAAAAGGTACCTGAACATAAAAGAGAGTAATTCGTGAGAGTAACTGCTCTAGAGAGACTAACTCGTCTAAATTAAGAGACTCAGATGGGACATTTCCATGTCTCATCAATGGCAATGCGATCAATTTGTCAGTTAGGATAAAGATGTATTCGTTATGAAGATCATCTAATCCGGTCCAATTAGGGTTGTAGTGCTTTGCTAGAAGCCAACTACGATCGTCGGATCAATTCGGTGATTCGCGGCTAACATAGACCGGATCCTATAACGGGTTACACATAAGAGTGGTAACTTGATTGGAGAGAATTGACTAGTGATAAAGTGGCAAATAAGTGGATTGAATCCATTATTGGTAAGGCCAAATAGTGTTCTTGATATTACGATCAACCTTCTTACTGATAGAAACTGGCGTCAAGAATAACGAGAGATAGTATATTGGAATGGTTGTTAATGTACTTTTAATAAGAACCATTCGCCCTCCTTTAGATAAGTATTTGCATTTCCAAATAGCTAATCTGTTTTGAATTTTATCAATGACCGGATCCCAGAAAGACTTTCATTTGGGAGATTTCCCAAGAGGAAGACCCAGGTAAGAGAAAGGAAGGGTTTCTTGATGGCAATGAATAATGCCTTTTATTTCTTCTAGCAATTCAGGTTTCGTATTAACACCTATAACTGAAGTTTTGTCTTTGTTGATGCAGAGGCCTGTTAAAGCTTCAAAGCGATGGAGAATTACATTTACAGCTCGGACTTGTTGTTGAAATTTCATGGATGAAGCCTGAAGCACTTGTATTTGTATGAAAGGCTTCCATCCTAATATGACCGATCATCATCTTTTTATATTGAAGAAAACAAAAAATTTGTTTCATTCGTAAAGCAAAGCACTTAAAATATTTAAGTACACCATAATATATACGTACATACTGCGCATACTGAACCCAACCCTCATTTGTTCTTAGTTTTCCTAATGGTTTACATGGAACTAAAATAATATTTTACTAAATTAAATAAGGATAAAATATTTAACTGATTGTTCACCTTCTTATAGTATTTTTTTTATTCTAGAAGTTGTGATCAAGATAAATTAGGCTTTTCCTTCATCAAAAAAAAAAAGATAAATTAGGCTACTTCCTGATATCCAACATATGTAATCACAAATACATTTGACCAATAATAGTTTTAATCTAATTGGAAACACATTTTATTCATTTTCTTTTTTTGTTTCTTCTATACTTTTTTGTCGACAGTTCTTCTAGTTAATGGTCTCCATTTTTATTCATATTTAAATGTTGATGGTAAATATACCACATCGTAAAACACCACCAGAATCTAACTTGTAGTTGTATTTTTATAGTTTCGTATCTATCTCATAATTCAAAAACAGGTGCGAGTATAATAGCTTCGGCGGATTTACTCAAACCGAAAATATTGATTGTCAAAACAAATTAGTTATTTTCCAAATGACTCCTGGTTTATGACCAGCTGCTTGCATAACCTCCTTATTTATGTAAAATACCTGTACCTATATGACCCCCCTTTTGTAGTTAATGTCATGCACTAATTTGCATTTATTTCAAAAGTCAATGTTGGTCTACCTTTGTTTCTCTTTCTTTATTCGTACTAATTTGATTTTTTTTGTTCTTGATTTGTTTTTGTTTTTGTCTTTGGTCTTTTTTCTTCTCATCATCTTTCGTCCTTTATTTTTAGGCTTTGAAAAAGAGAGAAATTAATGAAATAGAGATAAATTAGCATAATAGTTTTGTTCAGTAAGATTTAATGTAAGAGAGAGAAATTATCAAATTTTACAATCTATGTTTGATTTGATCTTATTTGTGATATTGATGATTAATGATATTGTTCTTTTTTTTAATTTTAAAATCTTGAAAGATTAAATTAAAAGGATTTCGTTTTTTGTTAGAATATTGCAGGATTCATCATTAGATCTTCATCTTCCATCATCATATTCAACATCATCAGATCTTCATCTTCCATCATCAGATTCAACGTCATCAAATCTTAATCTTCCATCATCATCGTGGTCAATGGTTGAATCACCATCAAGAAGACTTAGACAAACAAATGAATTTGAACCAAATGAATTGGAAGCATTTAATTAGGTTAGCTAGTTATACCAGTCCTTGTTTTTTTTACATCAGAAGATGATTGCGTATCAGAGGAAGCAGATGAAGGAAGTATCTTCATCTATGGAAGAAAATCTCTTTTAAAATCTACTACAATTGTGCTATCAAGTAACAAAAATCTCTTTTTTTTAATCAAAATCACCTGGAAAATCATTTGAAATGAACTAGTATATGAGTCAAGATTGAATCAAGCTAATAATACTATATATATCAAACCTAGATAATTTATAGATAAAGGTTATGGGAGAGAGAGTTTTTAGAGAGATAAAAGAGAGTTGACGTGAAAGAATTAAAATAAAGATATTTCTGGAAAGCCTAAAAAACAGTAAACAATCAATGGACAAAAAAGTAGGAATGTGAGTGATTTGGGTATTTTTTGATAAACTAGGGGGGTTGCGGAAAGTAAGTCATAACCAAGGCGCCCATTTAGGAAATAACCCAAACAAATATTCACAAGTACAGAAAACCAAGTAATTAGAGCATCTCCAATGCAAAACAAAAAAAACTCAATTTGTCTTATCTATCAAATTTCAATTGAGAACTTCTTTCTTATGTGGCTAAATTGTGTTTCTTATGTCTCCAATAGAGATTTCAAAAAGTACTTTACTTGATATACATGTCCTTCATTCAATAAAAAGAAATTAGATATCAAGAAAAGCTTCTTATTGTCTAATACATAAATTGGTTTGACCAAGACAATACAGATAATAAAAAAAATTAAATATTGAGTTTCTTCTTGAGATATCTCAACTTTAAATGATGTCACTTCATTATAAATGATGTCACTTCATTATATGATCCTAATTGAGTTTTGCATAAATCCTAGATGGCACTTAAAGTTTCTCAAGTGAAGTCTTGCGTTGGAGATGTTCGTAAGGAGAGAAATGAAATTAGAGAGAAATAGAATTAGAGGTAGAAAAGTGAAAAATGAAGTTAGAGATAAAAAAGTGAAAATCAATTTAGAGAAAAATTTATAGGAAGTTAATTTAAATAGAATAAAATCCAAGTTAGAGAAAGGAAGATACTTTTAGAGAAAAAAATCCAAACGAGAAGAGAGGGTGAGAAACTAAAATAGTTTGTTATAGTCAATTGATTCAAATTTATTAACAATTTATTATTAGATGTGATCACTGATCACTAACTATTAAACGAAAAAGGAATTTGTTCCTCCATCCCAACTATGGTCACCCATAATAATTGAAAAGGTTTATTTCACCTGACAAATTTTTTTATCCAATACAAAAGAACAAACAACAAATCATTTATGATTATCGTGTTGCTACAGTAAAGAAAGTTAGAGACACTTTTTGAATAAATGTCATCGAACTATTATTCTGAACACACTACAAGAGCTTTTTAAACTAATGGAAAGTCGATAAGTCAAATACAGTGGTTGGATTTCTATTTCAATGCAATTCATTGTCTATTTTGTCAAGTATATCGTTCGAACACAACAATCGTTAGACAGTGTCTCGACAATATCTTTCATGGCAAATTCCTTTTATAAAATAAATTGAGGTAAAAGTTTTCGTAATGTGATTTGCTTAAAAGTGGAATAAACAAAGATGGTCCACCTCGTCACTTAAAGAAAAGCACTTCCGAAATGACTATGACGACAATTTAAAAGAGAGGGGGGTAAGAGGCAAAGGTAAAAACCAATGCACCACAGTTCAACAAAAAAAAAAAAAAAACCAATGCACCAATTCTTTTACCGAGGAATTAATCTAAATCATAAACAGTTCAGATAGGCTTTTTACAACATTTACTCTCCGCTAATTATCTTTGCATATATTTCTTTAGAACCCGCCAGATTATGTGCCAACATTTACTCTCCGATAATTATCTTTGCATCCAAAAGCGTACATTGACAAATTGTCCACGTGGCTTCACCTTTTTTGACCCTTTTTATATTTCATGAGCGATCCACGGTTGTAATCTATGGTCTGATGGATTGATCCTTCTCCATCCAGCCTCGAACTGCAATCATGTTCTCGATAAATAATTTGTTGAGTTTTTCAGAAGGTTCTTTAAGCATCTTGTTCTATTTCTGGTAGGATGATTTATGTGTTTGTTCTTATATCGTCGTCGTCGTCATCATAATTTATCATATATGATTTATGTCTTGAGACGATTAATCCAGTTATCTCTTCGGAAGTACTAGATTGGGAAGATAGATCTCTAGCGTTCCACGTCCATCCATGTCCGCAAGCCACATCGAGCCTCCTCGCCCCACAAGTACATGGAGTGATACTTTATCCTTCTATGTTCATTACAGGAAATAACAATTATTTATATGAGAAAAAAGAACAAATAATGATAGTAAGCGAAAAACCCTAAATAAAACATAAAATAATCGAACTTCCTCAATAGAATAGTTAACTTGGAGTCAGCCATGCATAGTCGAAGTTTGTCAAAATATGGGTGCCAACATGATGAGTTGATCATGACGCCAAGGGCACATAGGAAATAACCCTAAATTAATATCACTTCCAAAATATGTATAATAAATAAATGGACATTTTAGAAAGAGAAAAAAGTTTACATTAATCATTGTATCAGACTATATGATAAAAGGGAAGAAAACACGTCCACCGCCTTTTGGTGTAATGGTTGGACACCCTTTTTAAGTCCATGAAGTCGTGGGATTGAGTCTCGATAGAAGCAGTTGTCATCAAAAGTTATCTTATGTAATTTAGGCTAAAAATAATGTAATAATTTTTCGGGCTTTAGGCCTCTTTCATTTTTGGTTTAAATTAGGCGGTTATCGTGCTTATTACATCTCCATGATGCATCAATGCCTTGTAACGACTAACGTAGATCGTAGTCGAATTCTCAAAAAAAAAAAGGTAAGAAAACACCCAAGGAAAATATAGACACAAATTTCGTTACATGAATGGAATCGCATCTTAAACAAGATAAATACCTGTGAAGCATGAGTTTGTATCTTTCGGACAAATAATATGGTAAATCGTTGACACGATTGTTGAAACTCTTCGAAGTATGTCTTATTATTAGGTTGAGAGCTTCATGTTTAGAATACAATGAATGAAAGTATTGATGAATCATATGAAACTTTCCTAAAAGCCAAATAGTGTACGTGCAGTCACCCATATACTAAAAGTAAAAGAGAACAACAATTACAAAATGAAAGAGGTCGAATTATAGCCCTCCAGACAAAAAGTCATCTTTTATAATCTCACAAAAAAAAAGACATAGATAAGGGTGGAGAGCTAAAGAGAAGTAGATGTAAGAGACTTCAGAGATAAGTATTTATAGAATGGTATATGCGTAAAATTAAGAACGAGATATATGCGTAAAATTGTCTAATTAATGAAGATCTTTAGGAAATAATATAGGCATCTAAAGAATAAGTAAAACATAGATTGAGGCATATCCTTTCAGATTTGTTAAACATTCAAATTCAATGAAAGAGATGTCCTGAAATCAGAAAAAATCTGTAAATATTAACTTCCAACACCTAAAAAAATTAAATTGAAATACATAACATCTTCGATTTATTTCATTCAAAACTAAGTTCTATCTCTCTCTCTTCCTCTAATTTGCAGAAAAAAATTCAAAACAATGTTAATTTATTATTTATTTTGAAATAATTATTTTATGTTTCTGTAGGCTTATGATTAGTGTTTTTTAATATTCTTTTTAATATGTTTCGGTTTTCCGATCCACGAAAAAGATATCAGTAATAACAATCGACAATTAGTTAAAGGTAGGCGACATAGTAAACCTTCTATTTTCAATAAATTCTTCAATACTAATGCTACTATATATGTTTGGCTCCATAAAATTCATAAAGAGATATTTAACTGAAAAGTTATGGATTAGTAATAGTCACAACTCAAGAAGTTCCGTAATAATTCATAACAAAATAACAAGGCCACGGCTTTGGGGAATAAAAATAATCTCCGAGGAATAAAACATATTTTCTGTTTAGACCAAAAATTGACATGATTGTTGTTAACCCCCTAAACCTCACAAACCCTATCTCTAACAAACTCTCTCTCTCTCTCTCTCTCTTCCCCTTTCTCTCTCTCTTCCCCCTCTCCCTGTCGTTCTCTCTCTCCCCCATTCACTTTCTGTCGTTCTCCCCTCTCTCTCTCTCTGTCGTTCTCTCTCTCTCTGTCGTTCTCTCTCTCTCCCCCTTCTCTCTATCGTTTTCTTTCTCTCTATCTCTCTCCTCTCCCTAATCTAGGGTTTCTAAATTATCTATATCTATCTCCCTGATTTAGGGTTTCTATAGAAACAATAACTTGGAGTTTCTTATTGAGATTTAGGCACAAAAAGAAAATTTCTCTGATGTTTATTCTGTAAAAGAAAACATGGAGATGGTGATTAACTCTCAATGAAGGATAGAAGGTTAACAATTCAAAATCCTGGAATTTTTTGGATGAAGTAAAGATGGTGATAGTCATATGAAAGTTTAGAGGAATTTTAGATTTTAGAGGAGCAGGTGGATTGGTTGAATCTTTTAAAAGAGATTTGTGAAAAAAAATTCTTTCTTCAATAGTTAGAATATATTATTTGGTGGGTTGATTTACTTTGTTTTTCTTGTGACTTGATATGAAGATGTGAGGAGATGAAGATTAGGGGGTTAATAACAACAATGTCAAATTTTGGTCTAAAACTAAAATATGTTTATTCCCCCGAGATTTTCTTTTATTCCCCAAAGCCGCGGCCAATAACAAAGACAAGAATTTAAAAGAAAATCGTAATGATAGGCAAAATTTTATGAATCAATAAAACTCATTTTCATATAGCATGAGTTTGTTATTTCCTTTTACTTAAATGTGCCCCCACACCAAAAATATCGTGGTCTCGCCACTGGTTTAGGACACCATTTTGTTTGATACAAAAGTAATGAATTATCACATCTTAATTCCTTACTATTGGTTTTGTCTCCAAGTGTACAAAACAATGTCTACTCTTTATCTTTTTTTTTCTTCTTTTTTTGTGGAAATGGATTACAATAATCTTTACATAGCATTAATACATCATCAAGATGTGATAAGCACAATAACCGCCTAAGTGAAATCCTTAATTTTATTTACCTTTAATAACCCAAATTTACTAACCATGGTTTTCACCTCTTCTGAGAATCTAACCAGAGACCTCAAAAGTTTTGGAGTATGTAACACCCAATGTATGTGGGGGTGCCTTTAGATATTCGTCACATAACTAAACCTCACAAAACAAAAATCATCTTAAAACCATATAACCTAAAATCCCCACTTTCTTCTTTATATTATTACTAGCGTATAGCCCGTGCCTCCGGCACAGATAATTATATAAAGACCAAGTCAGTTTAATTTTTCACCGAAATAAATAAAAAGAGAAGAAAATCTGAAACAGTGTAATGGGTACTTTAAAGTTGTTTCTGTTGTAGTAGTCGCCCGATTTTCTTCTTCATTACTGACCCTCCAACATGATTGCTCACTTCCCATATTAAAGGTATAGCTTGTACCCTAACCCACACGTACTATTCAAAAATGAAAGTTTAAAGAATCACAATACTGTAAAAAATGTTTGATATATTCATGAACATGAATAATAATTTTTCGCCTTTACAATACTTCAGTAACAGTTTATTTGGTTTAATTAAATAAAATCTGGAAAATTTGTATGGTAAATGAACCACGAGCATGATCAAAATCTGTTTTCTCTTCACTTTTTGCAAGAGGCTGGTGACTTGTGACGTATGTACAAAGCTGTTAACAGTTTGAGTTACATTTGTAACTTTTGGTTTTTGTTTCGGTTTTTGTTTCGGTTTTCAACAAAAAAAAAAGTAGCTACACTATAATGATGACTCCAGATTACATAAATTGTATAAACTGTTACTGTACCAACCTCTAATTGGTGTATCGGACCCATTCTCCATCATCTGAAGTTTTTTGTAGCAATGTCAAAAACCATTAGACCGGACGTCGCATACGTATGTAAAACGATTACCCGTGATTCCATTAAAGCCAGCTTAATCAACACATTTGTAATTTGGTCTCTGGCTTCTCCAAGTTCAGGTGAAAGTGCTGCTTTGTAAGAAACTCTTGCACGTCTTGCTTGAAATTTATCGCACAGACACACCATTTCTTCCTTGGTCATCATATGTGTTTACCACAATTACTTTCTCCAACCATATCAGAAATTGCAGTCATTTGGAAAAGATCATTTGGTGGGGGAGATTCGGGTGTTTATTCCTACATAAAGATCAAAAGTGAATCAGAGGAATAGTTTATTCCTACATAAAGTGGCAACTTCAACAATGACCTTAGAATTGAAGAAACAAATGTAAAACAGGAATTGTTAGAAAGACAGTAACAGAAGGAATATAATGAACACAATGAAGTGAGATTGAGCATCATGATAGAGTTATAACCTTGGTTTGAAACTAAATTGATTACCTAGGAAGCAAACCAAAACAAAGCAAAAAAGTCAAACCAACCATTTCTATAAACGCCTTAAACACATTTAAGAGATAGCAAGAAGAAAAACAAACCTAAAAAGAACGAAGTTAAACATTTTTCTTTCTATTTAGGCTCTATAGACTACTGTCCTTGCATTTAATCTATAAGAATAAGAATTACGAAGATAAAACTACAATGAGCAAATAAACTGATGGTGCGTTTGGTTGCGGGATTCCTAAGTAGGATTCCTACCAAAAATGAGATTTGGTAGGAATCATGAATCCCTGGTCTGTTTGGCTACCAAAAGTCCCAGGATTCTTGAATCCCAAGGATTACTAAGTCCATAATTTGTATTGGCCCAGAATCCCACCCTACCCCCCCCTAAGATTTGATGGGATTTTGGATTTTTCCTCCCCAAATCCAACATGAGCTGAAATTGATCCCTCTTGTGGTCATTGAATTTAATTGGACAGAAGTTATCCTATATATTTTTTATCTATATGTAATACGGAGATAAAACTACAGTGAGCAAAAAAAAATCGAGTTAGATTTAGTTCATTGAATAGAAGCTACTAAAGTAGAAGATAAAACTATTTAAGTAAAAGATAAAACAATTAGTGAGGCATTTAACCAAGCACCTCAAACTTGCAAAAAAATGAGTGAACTCAGTGAAAACTTGGGGCAAAATTCTATTGGGAAAACAAATAAATTAATGTTTGATTTAGCATCACCAAATATGAAGAGCTCTGCACACATAAATGCTCAAAATAAGTTACTCAAAAGATCAAAACGCATACCTATGAAATCCAAAACATTTACTCAAAGGTCAAGCCTAAACCGATTTTTTACAAAATGAGTTAGGGAGAAACGCATACCTGCCAATAGTGGTTAGGTTTTGAAGCCCTGAATGGATTAGTCCATAACCCTTAGTCGCACCACACATCTCAGCCTTGAGACACTGAAATAACCTCGACAAATCTCGATGTTGCACCTAGTGTTCCAACAATTCTTGACATTATAGAGTAAAAGTTCTTCCAAATTCATCATCACAAATTATTCTTAAAATCAACAACACACAGGAAAATCAAAATAGACTTAATGAACCAACCTATATCCAAATACATATCAATTTTAACAGAGATATCAAATGATTTTTTAGCAATATAAAATTCTAAGATATTCGGACGATTTCAAATTTTGGGATGGCTTCCATTTATATAGGCTAAAATGAAAAAGACGGATGGCCGATATCAATTTTAGCAGAGATATCAATTTTAACAGAGAGAAAGCTTGAAGTTTTGGAAGGCTCATGGATGAAACTTCCAGTTCACAGAGAAACCCTGGATCGAAACGAAGAAGATGCAACCACTGCCAGAGAATAAGAAGAAAACAAAATACTCTCCCCCACAGAAGACAACCAAACAATTAGCCGATCAAGAGGCAAGATCTTCTTGTTCAATCTCACCATCTCAATGCATCAAAAGACAACTGGAAACCCTTGTTAAATCAAACCGAAACTCTGGAAAAAAATAATTACCCATCCCAAACCCTAAATACAATAATTCTAGGTAGTATTGTTACCGAAACACTAAAGACTTGAAGAATCAAAGGGAGAATTTGAGAATAGGTGAGGCACTAACCTCCGGACAATATATGATTAAACAAAGATGATAATAGTGACTAAGTTACCTTTCCTTCAAATTATGCTGAATCTTTGCATGATATATTTGAGTGCTACTTCAAGAGCAACCATCCTGCTACAATTTTCAAGGTATCCATAATTCTTTTTGCAAATGCTTATTCTCCAAAATTCATGCTCTAATGTGGTGTCTATTTGAATGCTACTTCAAGAACAACCATTCACATAGTGCTACAATTTCTTTGTATCTCAGAATTTTTTATTTGGAATACCCACTCTTAATCTAAGCACGAAACAAAAACTACCTTGAAAAACATTCCAAACACTAATTCAAGATTATAAAGTAATCTGAAATCATCAAATTTGAAAAATTAGGGTTTTCTTTGTTAAACTACACAACCAATAATTCAAAATTTGGAAAATTAGGGTTTTCTTTGTTAAACTACACTTACTTGGTTAGGCGTCGATGAAGAAAGACCTCTTAAAGCTCCACTCAAAATTACGCTCATAATTGCGACAGTAGCCATTACTTCTGCAAAATTCATCAGTAAAATTATTAATGAATCATCCTGAAAATTGATAAAGGGTAGGGCGTTCTTACAGATTTGAGGGATTAGATGGAAAATGAAGAAAACATAAGCAAGGAATTAATTATAAAACCAAAATACCTTGATTCACCAAAATCCTCCTCTCTACTACAATGGTAACCCAACAGAAGAGGAGAGATGAAGGAATCGAGAATCGAGACTCGAGACTAACGCTCCATAGGAAACATGGGTTTCCCTTCAAATCAAATTTCCCAATGAAAAGAAGCAAAAATTTATGAACCTCTGAAGCCATGGTTTTAACAGAGGGACGTGAGAAGAGATATGTCCATTCACTAAAGATGGGGCTGTTGGAAAAAATACAAAAGTGGCTATAGGCACCCGGGTGCTATCAGTGGCCGAATCCAACAGTTGAGATTAGTGTTGATGTGGAATGGACGGCTGGATTTATCCTGGGTTTGTCCCAGTCAGCACCCATCCACCTCTTTTATTATATAGATTTTTCAGCAATAAAGAGGCAAAACTAGAAAGAAAAAGTGAAGGAGAAGAAAGGAATAGTAAGAGAAAGCTAAGTGAATAAAAAGTGCACTTTGGGTTTACTATTTTGAACTACGAGAACAGGTAGGACTCTTCTTCCTCATGACTTCAATAGTCTTTTTCATAGTAAAATCAAGAGGGGTTGGGCAAAAGGCCCAATCCTTGACCCAAAACAAAAAGCAGGTCCACTGCAGGAAAAGAATAAGGGGCAGGTCCAATGGTCAGGAGGTGGGGGTGGAATTTCCGAAACATCGTTCTTCTTTTCTACGAAACGGTCATCGAAAAATTCCGGGGAAACTCGAAAATTTTTGGAAAATAATCTGACACGCCTCCCATCAGACTGTGTATTTTCCATAAATTTACAAAATTGCTACAGAAAAATTCCCGGGAAATGCGAAAATTTTTGAAAAATAGTCTGACGCACCTGACATCAAACCTTGTACGTTCCACGAATTTACAGAATTGCCATTAGAAAATTTACCAACTTGTCATTTTCGTTCTTTTTTCCAGATTTATTTCCTATTTCTTTTTTATTTTCTCCCACACATACTTCTCTCTCCAATCTTTTTAAATTCCTCTCTCCAATCTCAACAAATTTTGTTATTTTTTCCAGATTTATTTCTTATCTCTTTCCAATTTCAACAAATTTCTTCATTTTTGGTAGTTTTTCATTGATTTGTACAAGAAAATTTTTTTGTGTACCGGGAATTATTTAGTGTACTGGTCATTTTTTGGATATGTACTACACATTTTTGTACTGGAAATTTCTTGTGTACCGGGAATTGTCCTGTGTGCTGGTCATTTGGTTATGTACTAGACTTTTTTGTTCTTGGAATTTTCTTGTGTACAGGGAATTATTCTGTGTACCAGCCATTTGGTTATGTGCTAGATATTTTTGTAGTGGGAATTTTCTTGTGTACCGGGAAATGTTCTTTGTACTCGCCATTTGGTTATGTACTAGACATTTTTGTACTGGGAATTTTCTTGTGCACCGGAAATTGTTCTGTGTACTGGCCATTAGGTTCAGTACTGGACACTTTTGAACTCGAAATTTTCTTCTGTACCGGGAATGGTTCTGTGCACAGGCCATTTGGTTATGTACTTTGATGTTTTTAGACATGAGGAAGATAAAATGTGAAACAAATAAGAATGATGAAGAAGAAAAATAAGAACATAAAACTTTTAGAGAGAGAAAGACAGAAAACTTTGATGTTTGTAGAGATTGAAAGTGATGAAGAAGATAAAATGTTAAACAAAATAAGAATGAGGAACATCCAAAAATAAGAACATAAAACTTTGAGAGAGAAAAAGAAAAAAAAAATTATGTTTTTAGAGATTGAAAGAGATGAAGATAAAATGTGAAACAAAATAAGAATGATGAAGAAGGTTTTTGGATGTATAAATAAGAAGAAAGAAGGAATTGAAACAAAATATAATGGGCGGGATCCAAAAAAATTAGCTGAAATTTCGTCAAAAAATGGCGCCATTTTTGAATTTTCAAAAAATCTGAATGTTTCTCTGACATTACGTCATGTACGGGGAATTAATTGCTTCGCTGTCATCCGCCAGATTGTTAGAAAATACGGGAATTTCCCGTGGAGGGGTGAAAGAGGGATAAATAAAATAAAACCCAGAAAAGTGTGAGTTGTCCTGACATTTTGGATTGGGTTCTCTTTTTTTTGGGCTGGGGGTAATGCTTATTTACCCTCCATTTTTTGAGCCTCTCACTCAAAAATCCACAAATAAACTACATTGGTTCATGAGAAAAATATAAAACAGGTAGAGGAATAATGGAAGTAAAAAACTTACGAATAAAATGGAAAGAGTTATCGGTAGTTTTTGTGGGAATGGGCGGAGAGAGGAGTATATAACAACAACTTATCTAAAATCATGGATGGATCTGGTTTGGGTAGTTTCATTTTATAATTCAAATTTAAAAAGAGAGTGATTTAATGAGCTCAAGCTCATACCCTTGGGTATGAGCTTGAGATAATTAACCGTTGGATTTTCTAGATATCCTCAAAAGATATCTACAAACTAAAGGTTCAGTTGTACCTTCCTAAAACAAATGAGTAGTTTTTAAAGCAAAATAACAAGACGCATTATACATCCGTAATTACATAAATTGCCATCCAAGTTTTAGACCGAGTGTGGATTTCAAAAGTGAGTTATAGTCGGAGAAAAAACTTAATTGGGGGAGATAACCCATTAAAATGCATGTGCCAAACTACAATAAATTAGAAAAAAAAAATATTATAAAAGTTGGTCATAAGAAAATTTAACAATGTTAGACCATAATCATATGGTTCATAAATTAAAATCGATTGGAAATTGAACTCATTAGTAGATTAAAAAAAAAAACAATCACGTGTAACTTAAAAATATTGTTGCCTGACTCATTAGAATGTTGTCGCTTGTGCTAAAAAGTATGTGTTTATCATTACAACTACGAAATATAATAAATTTATTAGTTAGTAAGATTTTTTTTTTTGTTGTGCTAAAAAGGGAGTTATAGTCGGAGAAAAAACTTAATTGAGGGAGATAACCCATTAAAATATATGTGCCAAACTACAATAAATTAGAAAAGAAAAATATTATAAAAGTTGGTCATAAGAAAATTTAACAATGTTAGACCATAATCATGTGGTTCATAAATTAAAATCGATTGGAAATTGAACTCATTAGTAAATTAAAAAAAAAAACGAATCACGTGTAACTTAAAAATATTGTTGCCTGACTCATTAGAATGTTGTCGCTTGTGCTAAAAAGTATGTGTTTATCATTACCACTACGAAATATAATAAATTTATTAGTTAGTAAGATTATTTTTTTGTTGTTGTTTGCATGTCATGTGAGCGACAAAAAATTTCAAATAAAAATTATCAAGTTCAACAAAAAAAAGAGTAAAAATTATCAATATTTTTACATACTATGTCAAAATAAATGATTTATTAAGGACAATAAATTAACATTACCTCTTTACAACTCCTTTAGATTTTTTTTTTTGACAGTTTGAAAAACATTCTTTTTCGGTAACTGATCAATCTAAGATTTTATTCTTTTTCTCCGGTCTTTGTGCTTGACAATAGGTGGTTCTAACAATTGCGTTTTCTCCTTACATGAATTGCTAGTTATATTTTCTTTAGATATGTTAGTATCTCATTGTTAAATTTTAATTTATGAATTCAATTTCCAACTAATTTTAATTTATGAACTATATGATTATGGTCTTAATATTGTTAAATTTTTTTATGACCAAAATCTATAGTATATTCCTTTTCTAACTTATTGTAGTTTGACACATGTAGTAATTCTAGAAATATTTTTTAATGGGTTATCTCCCCCAATAGAATTTTTTTCTCCAACTATGTGTCACCTTTGAAATCCACGTTCTGTCCAAAACTGGATGGCACCTTATGTAATTACTGATGTAGCATGTAGAATGGGCTTTATTATTTTGTTTCAAAAATCACCTATTTGATTTAGGAAAGTACAACTTGTACCTTTATTTTGTAGATAAGATAGGGATTTGATTCAATGAGCTCAAGCTCATAAAAGAAAAATGATGCTATGCCCGGTGGTTTTCCCGGCCCAATCCCGGCGCGCCTACTTGGCGTGCCAAGCGGGCATAGCATCACGTGGGAGAGAAGGCAACGTTATACTTATAAGGGATCCCAGAATTTTCATAAATAGTCCCTCAAAATTTATTTTAATCACAAAAAGAGGCTTCTCAATCAAAATGAGAAAAGGTATTTACCCTACTCAGATTTCTCATCAACCATCATCTCCCTTAGTCCCTCTCCCTTAGTCCCTTTCATGAGAATCTCAACAATGTTTAATACTAGACAACTCTTCAAAAAATCAAAACCCAGACTTAAAAATCAAGAACAAAGTATCATAAAAAAAAGGGTCTCTAGATTGAACTTGTGAGCTGGATATTCAGATGAGAATCATAATCATGAGTTTAACCCTAAGAACTTAACCTAAATTAATTGTTTGAACTTTGAAGTGGGTTCTTCATCTTCTTCTTCATCAACAACAAAACCTCAATTTCATCTTGATTCCCAGTTATTGTATGATCAAGATGAACAAAAAAACAAACATTTTGCTGCTTCTTTAACTTATGCTAACTTGCACCATCCTTACCATTTATCAAGTATGGGTTCAACACCTCTTCATAGTTCTTTTAAAAGATCATTAGGTATTCAAAATCATTCCCTCACTCAAAGCTTAATTTGAATCTTAAGCTCTAAGTTGTTAATTTGATGTTTCATTTTTCATTCTTTACTGTCGATTAATATAGAGAGCAGCTGGATGGATAAACAATGGAGATATCTAATGGATTTGTAGAGAGAGAGAGACAAAGAACCTGGATTTTACTTGTTTGGATGAAGAAAAATGAAAACCTAAGCCAAGAAGAAAAGATGAGTTGTTGTGTGGAAGGGGATTGAAATTTCTTTACTCGTTTTAATTGGGAAGCCCCTTTTTGTGATTAAAATAAATTTTGAGGTACCATATATCAAAACTCTGAAATCCCTTACAAGTATAACATTGCCCTCTCTCCCACGTGATGCTATGTCCGCGTGGTCCGCCACGTAGGTGCGCCGGGATTGGGCCGGGAAAACCACCGGGCATAGCATCATTGTTGTAAAAGAAATTATGAGCTTGAGCTCCTATTGGTTGATTTCGCAGAGATCTCTTACCATATCAATTAGTCGGCCTTAATTTAAGGAGTAGTTAGTAACAGCCCATATTATATTCAAGGAATTACAAAAGTGCCACATTTTGATAAAACTCATGTTAACAACCCTAACTGCTATTAAAAACACTGCTTTGGGTTGTCATTTTTTCTCATCATATTTCTTCTTGTCAATACTTTAATCATTTTTTATATCTCTCCAAAAACACTGCATCTAGATAATTGTAATTAATCTTTTACAAAATTGAAGTGAAATTTGTTTTAGTCCAAAAAGAATAATGAGAAATAATTTTAATTGGTCCTTTTTTATGTATCTCTTTCTTCGTATCATCACGTTATCATGAAAATAACATTGTTTCAAAACCCATAATCATCAATTTAAAATAAGGAGTTAGAGAAATAAAGGACCTTGTTTTTAGAGAAAGAAAGAGAGTAAAACTTATGGGAAGAACTTTGATTTCAAACCCATCGTCATGGAAATATCATTGTTTCAAAACCCATCATCATCAATTTAAAATAAGGAGTTAGAGAAATAAAGGACCTTGTTTTTAGAGAAAGAAAGAGAGTAAAACTTATGAGAAGAACTTTGAGATTTCGTGAAGAGGTAGAAAAATATATTTTTGTGTATAGCTAAAACTTAAAATTGTGTTGTAATTAAATTTTTTTGGTTAAAAAACTTTAAAATAATGAAAAATAAAAAATTCTAATATTAAAGAGAATAAAATCAGAAGGTTCCATAGAAAATTATAGTCATGTTTTTACGACATAGAAACAAAAACAAAAAGTAAAAGGTATAACCACTATTTTTTTTGTGTGAAAAGACACAAAAAGTTGGGTGGAATTATGTAAATAATTGGTTTTAATGGGTCATGTCCAAATGGCAGGAAAAAAAAAGAAACAAACCAATTATCGAGAGAATTGGAGCTTTCATCGGTATTGGTGGCAAATATGTGAATACTAGACTTTTGATGGGTTATATTTATTACCCTTAAAATTTGGAGAACTTCAAGGGATGATAGCTGTCCTCCTTTAGGCCAGAGAAACATCTCACGGCATAGCGTCTAATCCTGACCGTTAATGGCTCGAGCTCACACCTCCGAGTATGAGCTCGAGCTCATCCAATCACTGCTCTTGTAGATATCTTTTGAGGATATCTAGAACATCCAACGGTTAATTAGCTCAAGCTCATACCCAAGGGTATGAGCTTGAGCTCATTAAATCACCTCATGAGAATTTAGAAACAAATGTGAGAGATTGGTGGGAGGAGAGGGAGAAATAAGTGAAAATTAAAGAAGAAAATTTAATGGGTATCTAAAAACGTGGATGGGTCTTAACCGTTATATTACAGAAGTTCTCGTTACAATCCAACGAAAGTTACTACAGTGTTATCAACATGACACTAATACCCTCTCACGTGATTGAGTGACACACTTGTTTAAAACCAACTAACTGAAACCAAAATTTGTGGGAGGTAGAAGACATAAATAGGGTTTGATAGTAATTGTAATTACGAAATTCTTAAGAAAAATACGACGGCCACGAATATCGAAGACATAAATCGACGGTACATCTCAAAAAACACCATTGTGCTATATAATATATATATATATATATATATATATATTGCATAAATTTGCGAATAATTATACCCCCTAGCGAATCGGAAAAGTCTGGTACATGTACCGGAGCGTATCCCGTTTCTGGTAATTATGGCTGTCACTCCAAAATAGTAGTGCAAGAAAAGAAAGGGAAAGAATACAAAAATAATTGACAGTTTTTAGAAGACTTCCAAAATAATTGGGTGCGATAAATATCATTCTTTACATTGAAATTAAATTACTTGACTTTAAACTTAATCGTGTATGATGTATCATTGTCTTTTGTACTCTTGTGATCCTGTTGTCACGCGAAAAACATATAAAAATTAAAATATTAGCAATTTAGGAAGGTAGAAAATTCAGATGAGGAGCTGTTAGTTTTAATAACGAGCAACAAATTCTTCCTAAATGAAATAGTTAGATAATACAAATGGACTGTCAAGTAAAACGGCAGACTACACTGGTGAATGTTTTCTACGTATTATTATAGTACATTGCAAAATATGTTAAACATACATGTAAAATGTTGAACTGGATAGAACTGACATCACAAGATGTTGCTACATGAAGCCATGAAAATTCTTAGGGATAGTATTGATTAATTCCAAAACTTACTATTGTTACATCAATTGTTTTATCGAAAGAGATCGTATAGGATGCAAAGTTAACCTGGTAAAAGAACACAGAAAATAAAACAAGTTTAATTAATTATAACTTCTTTAATTTCGTTTAGTCCAATATCGTGAGACGACAATTGGTCTCTTTCACAAATTTATATGCGACTCTTCCTTTAAAGGACAATACACCATAAAGATAACAAAAAACAAAATTAAAATATATAGCTTAACGTCATTGTGCTAACAAAATATAACAGAAACACCCACGTGCATTGAAAGTACTTATCCTTGAGATCTCATGCACCTTCCACAGTATAACATTTATTTCTTCTATATGATCTTCTAACATATTGAAATATTTCCTTTGCGAAAAAGAAACTATTACGCATAAACCTATTATGAAAAAGATTTCAAAAACTCTATTTATCCCTCCGTTTTGGTCCCACCCCAACCCTCCGCTGATGTGGCGACATATCAATGGAGTATATTTTCTCACAATTCTTTCTCCAATTGCTACACGCTCAAGTGATATGTTGCCACATCGACGGGTTGGGTAAGGGACCAAAATGGAGGGATGAATAGAATTTCTCAAAAGATTTTGTTATCTAAATTTTAGGTAATTCTTTTAATGATACAAAATCCTTAAGATATGATCATCTACTATATAAATGTCTCCTTCAACTTCCTTCCCAACATGACGCACTAAAAGGTTGTATCTTTCTTCTTACAAGGGAAGCCGACATTCAAGAGAAAAGCAGTTTTCCTTTCCCATAGTTTTGTCATGCGTGTTGGCGATTTAATTACTTCCACATTAGCTATTTATGTTACATCAGAAATGTATTTTGATTTTTTCATTGAGTTATGTGCATCGGATCAACGATTTACCATATAAACGAGATGATGGACTTCAGACCGTAACAAATAATCTCTGCTATAGGTAATGAAACATTTTCACTTTATTATAGTAGTATAGACTGTATAGTTAAGCATCCACTACATTTATCCGAAGTTGAAAAACTACTTGACTAATGTCTAATGCGTTGGGTTTTGGAATTTCAGCATAAGAGATTGGTGGCAAAGCTTCAAATTGAAGATTAGGGTGTTCATGGAGGATGAATACTTTGTCAGCTTGGGAGTTAAAGAAGGGGATAGATTTCCAAAAGTATTTCCATCATTTAGACAAGATACAGGTTTGAACAGCAAGTTTGGTGTCAGTGGAAGAGAATATGAGATGGGGAATACCTTGAGGTAAATCACTAACATCTTGGTTATGATTTAGGTTTTCTCATGATAGAGCCCTAGGATATTGTTTACTGTGAAACACTTAATGTGTATTAAAAGAAAGTCTGTATGTCATTTATATTGGATGATTAATGAAAAAATGAATGAATTATACAACTGATAATGCATTTAATTATATGTAAGATATCGCTAAAATTGACATGTTGTAATCTTGTGTTTACTTTGTTATTTTCTTGTTGTTGGTTACATTGCAATGTACTTAATGAGGGTAAAAGAGGTATTCAAGTCAAATATTCCTACTCAAGAGATTCAAATGAAATATTCTCATATATATCTCCAAGATATGGATGCACTAGATTTGGATTATTCTTATATTTACGTTATTTATTTCCATCCATTGTAATTCTCTTCTAGTATAAATAAATACGGAGGTATATGATTTTCCTCAACCAAAAACCTAAATCTTTCATGGTATCAGAGCCTCGAAAACTCAAACGAGTATAATTTCGATCATATTTTGCTTCCGCTTGACCGGCGGTGGTAGCCGCTTCAATGACTATCGTCCGCCGGAATCATTAAATTTTTTTTTCTTTATCAGTTTAAATAGATCATAATCAATCGAAGGAAAGATATTCAGGATGATCATCATAATGTTACTCGGTTCATGTTAATGGTTTATTATTCAAGTTAGTTATGTGCTGGTGGAAAATCGGTATCATAAAAGAATCGTAAAAAGGGGCAGTTTTGGCAGGCGCAGTTATTTTGTTTCTTCCCAGTTCGGAAATCTTCTCGGACGTTGATTATTACTTCAGTTTTGACGCTGATTACTTTTTATTAAATGACCTCTAAACTCGTAGTGATTATGTCATGTTTGCTCGTTACAACTGTCTTAAATTACTTGGTTATTTGTGTTATCTACACCAAACAAAAGCTTCTTAACAACCAATCCATTATAATGAAATATATATCTAAGAATCGTATCATGAAGTTTCTCCCCATGAAGTTATTTCCTAAATTGTACTTTTGGTTTGATCCTCCGTTCAATTTGCGGGGGGGTAATAAGGGTAAAAGAGGTATTCAAGTCAAATATTCCTACCCAAGAAATTCAAAGGAAATATTCTCATATAAATCTCCAAGATATGGATGCACTAGAATTAGGATTATTTCTATATTTACGTTATTTATTTCCATCCATTGTAATTCTCTTCTAGTATAAATAAATATGGAGGTATATGGTTTTCCTCAACCAAAAACCTAAATCTTTCAATACTTTGATTTCAAAGAATTTTGTTGTAAATTAAATGGTAATATGTAAATTGATTCCAAAAGGTTTAATGGTTTTGTATACATTCAAAATAAACATTCATTTTCTCTTGTTAATTTTAATAGTCAACTTAAACATATATTGCTAGTAGCATTAGATAATCGAGTGAGTTGGGATTAATTGTTGTTGGAGTTTCATCGCAAAAGCACTTGTTTCAGTATGGAGACCTTCGGTTCAGAGATGAATGACTCGTCAATTTTTCTACTTGTAAAATTCGTAATGCAAAGCGCCAAAAAGATTTCAGTACATAATAATATCTACGTGGAAATTGGTAAACAATTTTTTATATTTAACGGGATATCTCCTAATTATACATTTGCTTCAAGAACAGTTGGATCATGGATTAAGGTCAAGTGTTTGGAGAGTAATGAGCATCTGAAGCCCATCTCTCTTCTGTTATTAATTTTTCTAATGGTTTATATGCAACTAAACTAACTTTTTACAGAATTACATAAGGATAAAATATTTTAACAAATCGATCATCTTTGTTCGTTAATATGATATTATTTTAATTCTAGAAGTAGTGATCAAGAGAATTTCGGGTACCAGGAAGATATCCAACATATGCAATCAATGTATATATTTAACAGTTGATAGTTGGTAATCTGATTAAAAGTAATTTGTATTCATTTACTATTTTGTTTCTTTATATAGTTAATGATCTCCATGTTTCTTGAAGTGTGGATATATTTGACCCCCACTAATATTTTCAACCCTCATCTTAACGGGTGATTTAATGAGCTCGAGCTCATAGGGGCAGACCCGTGTTTGGGGAAGTGCGGGCAGGGCGCCCGCATTGGGCCCCCACACATAAAGGGCCTACTTTTTATAGCTTCCTAAAATTGTATATATAGTGGATATCTAGTTTTTACCAAGCAAGTCAATAGATTAGTTGATAAGGAGGTAAGATTGCTTTGCTAGTGACGCGGGTTCGACTCTCTCAGCCTGCATGTAAATTAGATATTTGGGGCGGAATATAGACACCCCTAGATATTGTGTTTGGCGTCTTATTGTGTTATTGGGCGCCTAAAAGGCTAAAACTATTATTTGGGGATTATTATGATGTGATAAACACTAAAGGACAATATTTGTATTTACACCTTTAATAACCCAAATATAATAATTATGAACCCTATCTTTTTTGCGAATAGGATCTCTAAGGTTTTGAAGTTTATCCCAACACTTTCAACTACTCAGGCAATCAGGCGTTGACATTGTTCTTTGGTTTTAGAGTTTCTGTTGGTTTTGTCTCCTCTATGAGGTTATGAGAATAACTGTTAAATCAATATTTATTTTTACTCCGTTACAATTTTTCTTAAACATTTTGTTATTTAAAGTCTTTGTTCCGTCCCTCATCTGTTTGTTAAATGACAAACTACATATCTAATATGATATTACATTAAGATCCACAAGTTCGATTAAAGTTTAAAATTTCATTATGTTATTTATAGTTTTAAACTTATATTCTAAGTTTTAAGGTCAAATAAATAAATCTTTTTGCTTACCGGTGATTGTGAATTCTTAGACTAGATTTCCAATAAAAATGAATTTTAGAATGTTTTTTTTCTTATGACTACTTTGTTTGCAAAATATTATTGGGTTCATTAATGGTTTTATGTACCGACTCATAAATTAGTTTACATTTTTTTTATAATTTTTATGGCACGAAAGGCCCATATTCAAATTTCGCACAGGACCTCTGGAATCTCAGGCACGGCTCTGCATACGGGGAGGTATGAGCCCAGGTTGCTGGCCCTTGATCGTCCAAAAGTTACAGCTGCCTTCTTCCTCAAATCCAGAGACAATTAAAACCAATAATAAAATAGTCATCTACTTACCATTATTCACAAAACTGCCATTGCTCTCTACACTACAGAAAATTGTTATTGGTTTTCACTTTTTCAACCACCCAAATTTCGTCTGGAACTCATAGTTTTTCTCAACCGGTCAAGCAGTGAACATGGCCTCGAAGATATTTTTGTTTCACCATTAAATAGGGGTGTAAACATTACTTAGTCAAATCACTGAAATTTCGGTGGGAACTCATAGTTTTTCTCAACCCGTTCAAGCAGTGAACATGGCCTCAAAGATATATTTGTTTCACCATTAAATAGGGGTGTAAACATTACTTAGTCAAATCAAGTATATGTTTCTTCCAATGGGATGCCATAACATATTTGATATCTATTAAATACCATTCCTAATATCGGAATCCGAATTTAATGGGTTAATCAAATATGGATATTAGAAATTCTTAAATATAATTTTTTCAATGGGTTATGTCAATCTGTATAATCGGATCAATTCAAATAATCTTACTTGGTATATATTATAAATATATAGTATTTTTCAAAAATAGATACCATATTAAATTCAAAAAAGTAAGTACAAATAAAAACATTTATTAAAATAACAAGAAGTAATGGGAAATCCGACCTTATAACTGATGTGGTAAGAATATTTATAGCTTTTTGAACCTTTGTAGCTCCTAAAACCGTGAGGGCAAAAGATTAGCTTCATGATTTATTTTTGTTATCGCAGTATTTTTAGTTATGAGATAAATTCGATCTTGTTGGAATCGGTACCTAGCGCAAAAGTAGCTGGACCGTTTTTTCTTAATTTTATTTACCTATATTCATCAGAATCTCAAGAAAGACGTCTCGTCGAGTTCTTGAATTCAGACTCAAATTTTGTCCAAATCCGATTCCGTATGAGTGAGTTATTACAAAATTAATTTGGTACAGGTACCATTAACACTAATACAATGGAAGTACGATGAAAAAAATCAAGTATGTCGAATTCTAATTACACCTCTCTTGTCATCATTTTAAAAAAGAAAATTCAACTCTTCTGGAACACTACCGGTTGCATCTCAATTATTCTATTAGCAGGCTGCATCTTTGAGAGGTAGTCCGTTGCCTGGTTTATCTCCCTATACACATGAATGATCGAACATTCCTCTAATTGGCTCCATAAAAATTTAATTTCCCAAAACAACCGAGTTACCTGCCAAGGTGGGGGTTTAGCCAAATTCGATAAAAAAGGCATTGTTAAAGAAATCGTTGGCCATCTTAACTCGTTGAAACCCAAACTTGATTGCTAACTGAAGACCGAGTTTAACGCTTTGCAATTCATGCACTATAACTGAGACCCTTTGTGTGATATAGGCGGTAGCAACCACGGGATCACCATGGTGATCTCTCAAATGAGGAACTATTAGTTTTAATAACGACCGACAAACTCTTCTTGAAGGAAATAGTTAAATAATACAAATGGACTCTTAAGTAAA
This sequence comes from Eschscholzia californica, assembly GCF_041429995.1. Lineage (NCBI taxonomy): Eukaryota > Viridiplantae > Streptophyta > Magnoliopsida > Ranunculales > Papaveraceae > Eschscholzia > Eschscholzia californica. The sequence goes on along the minus strand of NW_028238472.1, from coordinate 13,638,098 downwards.
ACTTCAAAACGCATTGGTGAATGTTTTCTACGTATTATTCGATACATACTACATTGCAAAAGATAACAGTCACTTTATATAAACATACACATAAAATGTGAAAATGGAAAAAACGGAGTACACGCACAACTATCAATATAAAATGACATCACAAGATTTCTTTCACGAAGCGATGAAGATTCTTATAGAAAGGATTGATTAATTCCACAACGTACAGTTGTCACATCAATTTGTTTCCCAAAGAGAGAGTATAGGATGCAAAGTTAAGATGGTAAAAGGACGCAGGAAATAAAACAAGTTTAATTAAGAGTTATTTTGTAAAAGGAGCAAAGATAAGTACCGACTGATGAGTTTGGGGCAAATTTTTTGAGTTTGGGGCATGATTTAACTTTGTCTAGTTTTGACTAACTTTGTCATCCAAAAAGTAACTGTAGTTACTATATTCTTTTCTAAATGCCTCAAACACAATTTTTTTTAAATTTTTAATACCCTAAATAATAATTTCTTAAAATTGGATTTCTCTCATAACACCTGTACAGACCTACATAGGTTATGTATCAAAACCCTAAATAAATCAAAAATCCTAAACAATCAAACTCTTAAAAGTAAAAAGATTTCATATTTAACCAATTGAAAATTTTCAAACAAAATTATTTTTTGATTGAGCCAACCCTAGGTATCAAAAGAGGAATCAACACACAAAATTATAAATTAACGTAAAATATTAATTAAACATTTATTCATAATATCCAAACATCTAGAATTATTCAGTCAAAATAAGAAATGAGACGAAAAAAATCCTATTATCTAAAGAATTGAAAACTAAAACTCAGAATCCTAGATTTGATTTTATAAGAGCAGAAAAAACAAAGAAAAATGGGGAAACTAAGACCCATTATTAAGAAAAGAAACTCCAACAAAACCCCTTCGATTACAGCTTTTTAGTACTAGAAAAATGGTAGGAGATGATGTAGCTCCTCTCATCTTTCTGTTAAGGCGGGACAAAACCCCTTGGATTACAGCTTTTTAGTACTGGAAAAATGGTAAGAGATGATGAAGCTCCTCTCATCTTTCTGTTTAGGCGGGAAGAAGTTCAACTGTTTATTTCATAATCCTTTTTTAGGTTTTGATTAATCCAAACGGATTTTAAAGATAAATGCCAAAAATTAATGTAATTAATTGTATGATTAAAAGGGCAGTTACTTAAATTCAAACGGTTGAAGTAGTCAATGTCAGTCTATGCCCCAAACACAAAAGAATATAAAGTCATGCCCCAAACTCATCACCTGGTACTTATCTTTGCCCCTTTTACAAAATAACTCTTTAATTAATTATAACTTCTTTGATTTATTTAGTCCAATATCATCAGATGAGAATCGGTCTCTTTCACAAGTTTATATGCGACTATTCTTATAAATGACAATAAACCGTATAGATAACAAGAAATAAAATCAAGATATATAACTTAACGTCGTTGTGGTAACAAATATATATAACAGAAACACCCACATGCATAGAAAGTATTTATCGTTGAGATCTCACCTTCCACATTGTCACATTTAATTCTACTATACCTTCTAACATATAAAATCTTTCATTTGCGAAAAAGAAAATGTCACGCATAAACGCCCATTATGAATAAGATTTTGTTTTCTAAAATTTAGGTAATTCATTTTAATGAAAATCTTTAAGATATGATCATCTACTATATAACTGTCTCCTTCAACTTCCTCCTCAACATGAGGGGCCAAAAGGTTATATATTTCCTCTTACAAGGGAGCATTCAAGAGAAGGACAATTTTCCTTTCCCTTAGTTTTGTCATCCGTGTGGGCGATTTAATTATAATATTAGCTATTTATGATACAATACAAAAATGTATTTTGATTTTTTTAATGAGTTGTGTCTATCGGATCAACTATTTACCATATGAACGAAATTGGCTTCAGTCGCTAACTAATAAACTTTGCTACAACCTACAGGTAATGAACCATTTTCACTTTATTACTGTAGCTAAGCATCCCCGATTTATCCAAAGTTGGAAAACTGGTCTACTTGAGTACTAATGCATTCGGTTTTGGAGTTTCAGGATATGATCAGAGGCTGGCAAAGCTTCAAATTGAACCAATGGCTCTACTAACATTTTTTTTTTATTTGAATTTGTCAACGGGTTAAAGTGCCCGACACTTACAATAGAATAACTTTAAAATAAAGAATGAAGGACAATTAAATAACTACAAAAAAACTAACAAGTAGCTAATTATATCGAACTCTAATCACGCCTCGTTTGTCTTCTCTCAATATCTTCTTGAGATCCTCCGGCATTTCTGGTGGTAACATTTCTAGTATGTCCGTATTTGGTTTCATCTTCGATAGAAAGTCCGCTGCTTGGTTGGTCTCACGGAACACATGTACAATAGAGCACTCCTCTAACCTTTCCCAAAGTGAAACGATCTCAAGGTAGATGCGTAAGACTCTCCAAGATGGCTCTACTAACATGTTATTACGATTCAGGTTTTCTCATGATGGAGCCCTAGGATATGTCATTTATATAGAATGAGTGGCTTGATGATTAATGAAAAAATGAATGAATTATAAAATTTTGAATGTATTTAATTATATGTAAGATTTCGCTAAAGTTGACGTGTTGTAACCTTGTGTTTGCTTTCTTTACTTTCGGTATTTTCTTGTTGTTGCTTATATTGCAATGTACTTCGATTCCTAAGAGTTTTGTTGTAATTTAAATATAAAATAAACATTCATTTTCTCTTGTTAATTATAATATTCAACTTAGACAGGTATTGCTAGAGTAGCATTAGATCATCGATTTCGGATTGTTATTGGAGTTTAATCGGAGAAGCACTTGTATAAGTACGGAAGCCTTTGGTTCTGAGATGAATGACTCGTCAACTTTCCATGTTAAAGAAGTAACAAAAAAATTGTAAAATTCGTAATGCCAAGCGCCTAAAGATTGAAGTACATAATGATATAAACGTGCCAAACAATTCCATATATTTAACGAGATATTTCCCAACTTTCTTTTAAGTAATAATATTTGACATTAAGGTCAAGTAGTTAACTTAATTTCAACACAAAGAATTATCTTCCTTCTCAGCTATCTTCTACACCACTAGCTACCACACCATGAACATAAAAATAAGTAAATAACCACCACAACAAAACTACTGTCACCACTACCACCAGAATCAGTGTAGGGTGTACCTCCACTACCACTACCGTCATCACAATAAAACCACCACTCCATCTAGTGACGTATTCAGGATTTACTTCGAAGGTGATCTAAAAAATGTGTAAGAGCGCACTCGAACCCATGAACACAAGAGTGGTAGTGCAACCCTTCAACCATTAAGCTAAATGCGATTATTGTTATAACTAAACTAGCAACCTAAACTACTGAGACTGTTAAGATTTTTATTTTTTATCGAATATAGTATACTAAATCGTAAAACTTGAGAGGGGGGTCTATAGATCCCCTAGGCCCTACATGAATCCACCACTGACCCCGTCATACCTCCAACACAAGCACCACCTCTATCACAAAACCTCGACCACAGTCACACTTGCACCACCACCACAACCAGGGAACCTCCACTAATGCCATTCAATACACCATCACCTCTACAACCACCACACCTCCAGAAACACCATCTCCCACCTCCAAGACCAATACCACTACACCTCTAGCACCACCACTAGATGTCCACCATCACTATCAGCAAACCACCACCTTCACCACACTTCCACCAATACCACCACCTCAAATTCCAGCACCACTAACCACCATGAGTCCAACCAACTATAACGGAAGCATTACCAGTTTACCACTATTTTCACCAAACCAATTAGATCACCAGCACCGCCATATCTCTGCTACCACCACAACCGTTGTCCAACCACAACTACCATCACATAGTCATACCATATTACTACTACCACACAGGACACACCGCACTGACGAACCACCTCTACCATCACATAGTAAACACCATATCACCGTTCTACCAAAAAAAAGTTCAATGTCGAAACTAATAGATAGGGAAATTTGTTCAAAATTCCCTCTGAATCTTTTTTTTTTATGGAAAAGAATCACTCAATTTTTTTCATTCTTCAACTCCCTAAGGATTTTCGTAAATTACAAAAACTTACAAGAAGGTTTTAAAAAATATTGGGTCTTTAACTTAAAACATACAAAAAAAAATTGAGTTTTTAATCAAACAAAATACTACAAATTTTGTGTTTTTTATCAAACAAAATATAACTTAACTTTTTAACTTAAAAAAAAAACATTAAATTGTATTTTCGGGCCAATTTAAGAGTAGGCCAATGTTTTGAAATGCCTACCAGGCAAACACCAAGAGAGAAACACGTGCATTTCACATTATAATTATTTGATAAGTCACTGTAGACAAAAATTTTCGCTATTCAAAACCTATATTATAATGCAGATGGGTAGTACAAATACACATTAAAGACAGTCTCCGAGATCACATACATGACATGTTTCATGGACACTCATTTTGTCAATTATTTCTCGAAAATGTATCGTGAACACGTAATTAATAATAGACAATGGTAAAGAATTAAGGTGCTGAATTAAGGTGCAAATCTTCATTATTGTTGTACTTGTACCCATAAAATGTTGTCTTTAATCGAAATACCCATCTAAATTTTCTCTCTCCGCTTTTACCATCTCAAATTCTGCCTTTCATACACGTTAAAATGTAATCATCTTCTAGATTTCTTTTTGGTGTTAGGAATTGATAGTCTATTATCTGTAAATCTAAACTTATACTAGTACAAGATAATCTTTTTAGATTTTTCATGATTTGACAACATCTTTTTCATTGAATTTGGATGCCTATATTATCTTCCAAGGATTTTTCATTAATTAGAAAAATTTTACGCATGTTATCTCGTTCTTGATTTCTTTATTTAGGGCTTTCTAACAATTCTATAAATACTAATCTCTGAGCTCTCCTACAGTTACTTTGCTTTACCTCTCCACCCCCATCCATGTCTTTCTTTTGTGAGATCATAAAATATGAGTTTTTTGTCTCGAGGGCTATAATTGGACCTCTTTCAAGTTTGATAAGACGTACTTTGAAGAGTTTCAACAATCGGATCAACGATTTACCATATAATTTGTTCGAAAAAGACAAGCTCACTCATCATTTCGAGGTATTTATCTTCACTATAAAAAAAGCTTTCCTGACGTTAGCATTCCGTCGAAAAATGGCGTCGGAAATACTTTTCGATGATAGCCATCCGTCAAAAACTATTTCTGACGGAACTATTAACATATGCCGTCAGAACAGTGGAGGTGCAATGGTGGGAAAACAAATTATTTTCGATAGCATATACCAATAGTGCCGTCGGAAATAGTCTTTGTTTTTCGTATAAAAAATAATTGGGAACCAGAATTTAGAAAAGAAAATTAATGATATTAAACTATTACAACACAACACACCAGCTCACAAAAGTCAGTCTGAATCTCTAACACTCAAACTTCCTTTTGCAATACGACATATAAATTACGATTGTATAGATGATAAAAATAGAAATAGATTAAAACAAAGGATTGTCATTAGATATGCAACTAAGACGTGAAATCCATTTAGATGTTCTTATATATGCTACCACATGAGTCATGACATTTATGTTTATGAATATTGTATGGCCACGCTTCGAGCATGGGATTCATATGCTTAAGATACAATCATATCACAAAAATATAGTGTATCATCTAATTGAACATAAAAAAATTTCAACGTTTTTTTGTAGTGGAGCAAGGATCACCGATTTACAGTGATTGGATTCGCAGGAGAGGCGAAAACTTTGAAGATTAGGGTTTCCATAGAGGAAGCGCACCTTATCACCTTGAAAGATGAGAAAGGGGATAGATTTCCAAAAGTATTTCCATGATTTAGACGAAATACAAGTTTGGTGTCAATGGAAGAGAATATGAGATAAAGAATACCTTGAGGTAAATCACTAAACCAATCAACTTTCTTCTTCATCTTCTTCAATTTCATCTTTATGGATTTTTATTGAAATTTGGGATGTCGAATTTTTAGATTTTCCCCAAGAGAGTAAGAGATAGGAATGAATGATTTATTTAGGGAAGAAATTTGGAGAAAAACATTGAGAGGTGCCGGTGAGTGAGAGAGAGAGAACTGGGGAGTGAAATTTAAGGCATTCTATTTTCGACACAATAAAATATTCGTTGAAAATAGTTTTCAGGCAAAATATTCGGGAAAATTTTCGCGCCAAGAAATATTTTCCTTTTTCGTCGCGAAACATATCCCTGGCTGTCAGAAATAGTTTTCGAGAAAATCCATGGGCCGGAAATTTTTTCCTAATTCCATTGGAAAATAATTTATCCGCGTCGAAAATAAGTTTTTTTCCAACAGATTTTTATACCGTCGGAATTTTGTAATGTTTCCGTCCTTTTTATCATTTGGTCTGATACACGGACTAATGTAAATTTTTTCCTTCTTTCTAAAACTCCATTTATTTTTTTTTATATATATTTTGTGAATGATATTATTTTAGGGTTACTACCTACTTGGCACTTGCTCTGCATGTCGTGGTCAACTCATGATGTTGGCCCCATATTTTGACAAACTTCCACAATGGAAGTTAAACGTGAGTTGATGAAGTTTGAGAATTTATTTTTGTATTGGGTTATTTCCCTAAAGGCCCCCTGCTTTGTGACCAGCTTCCTGCGTAGCTCCCTACTTTGTCAAAAATACCAAGAAGACTTCCTTTTTCAGTTACCGTTAAATGTTTGTTAATTAGTTATCACCCTTCTCTCCTCTATCTCGCCATCTCTCTCTACCACCTCAACCTCTCGCCACCTCAGCGTCTTCACCGACAAAAGTCGCCGGCCGGCCAATTTTTCGGTCGACGACCTTTAAACATAAAAAATCCTTTTTTATCTTTTTCTTCTTCTTCTTCCCCTCTCTTCTTTATCATGTTCTCCCTCTCTCTCACTCTCTTTCTCTCTCTCTCTTTCTCTCTCTCTCTCTAATTGTGCAGGTAGTATTCAAATGAAGTAAGAGGACCATAATACTCATTGTTCTTATTTCCATTAAGAAGGCACTTGAGGTCTACACGGTGGTTATTATCATCATCGGAGATACGCCAAATACGGAGGAAGTCGGCGGAGGTAGCAAGAAGGTCGGGTTTCTGACATTCCTTGTCAAGGATGAAGATGGTTTTGGTGGGTGGGGATAAGGATGTTCCAATGAGAGATTAGGGTTGGATTTGATCTCACCGGTGGAATCATCTAATTGAACGATTTCAACACGATTAGGGTATGTTCAAGAAGAGAAGAGATAGCTGATCGGTACTTTTTGTCTCGTCGGACGCTCCTGTTCATGGCGTAGTTGTGCCATGGAGCTTCATAAGTGTAGATCTCGGATCTCTGTTTCTGTTGTTGTTGTTGATCATTTGAAAATTTCCTTTACCATCATTATTTGTTCTTTTTGTGTCATATATTTATACTAGGGTATATCTCGTGCCCTAGGGCACGGACACTTGTATCAATCAAATGTTACGAAATTTATTGTTATATTTTATTGAGAGAGAGAGAGAGATTTTTATTAGTTATTATTTGTTTGTATTACATTTGTTTCTTTTCTCTTAAATTAGTTATTATTTTATTGAGAGAGAGATTTTAATTTCTATTTTTAATCCTTGAAATTTATTTTGTTTCTTTTTTTCTTAAATTAGTTATTTATTTCTAAGAAGGAAACGATTATTGTTTTTTAAATAGGTAATTTTATTTCTACGAAGGACTATATTTTAATTTTTGAGAAGGGCTTCTAGACAATATCTCTTATTAAAAAAAGATGTTTGTCCCAGTCATCGTTTTCCCTTCTGTTTTATTATATAGATATAAGTAATTATTATTTCCTTTAATGAATCAAGAAGAATAAAATATCACTCCCTTTACTTGGCAGCGAGGGGCTACATGTGTTGAGGATTATAAAATAAGGTTATTTCCCAAAAGGCCTCCTACTTTATGACCAGCTTCTCGCGTAACCCCCTACGTTTTAAAAAATACCCAGATGACCCTCTTTTATCGTTACCATTAAATGTCCGTTAAGTTTTTTTCTCTCTCCTCCATCTCATCACCTCTCTCTACCAAGTCGTCTCTCTCGCCACCTCATCATCTTCTCCGATAAAGTCGTCAGTCGGTCGCTCGAAATTTTGACAGACCGACGACCTTATCAGAGAAGATGATGAGGTGGCGAGAGAGATGATTTGACAGAGAGAGGTGATGACATGGACGAGAGAGAGAGAGAGAGAGAAACTTAACGGACATTTAACGATAACGAAAAAGAGAATCATCTGGATATTTTTAATAAAGTAGAGGCATATGCGGGAAGCTGGTCATAAAGAAGGGGGCCTTTAGGGAAATAGCTCTATAAAATATCACTCATTGTACTTCAGAGCGGGGAGCTAGGTTGTATTGTGGATTACAACATGGACGGATGTGGAATTCACAGATGGGTCCGCCCAATAACTTCAGAAGGATAACTGATAACAATATGATTCAGTCCAAATAGGTAGCGTGGTAAATGATGATGATGACATATGACAAAAACATAAATCATGATACCACCAATTGTACAAGATGCTTGAGGAACTTCTGAAAACTCGATGAATTGATCATTTGGGAGATGATGGCACTACGAGACAGAATGGACAAGGAGCTTTCAATCCGACCATGCATTACAACTATGGAAAAATAAAAAGAACGGAAAAAACGTGAAGCTTGATAGAGAAATTGGAAAAGTGTTTTTGGACGCAAAGCTTATCGAAAGGTAAATTTTGTTCCATAATCTAGCGGGTTTTGTAGAAATCTACATAAGTGAAATTCATGATAAGGAGATCTTTAGCCTCCAATTGTTGTGGTCACGAAGACCAAACTTTTTTTTTTTGATAAAAGCTGAAGACCAAATTTAGAATGTATATACGTACATAGAATGTATTTTAGTTTGTTTTCATACGAATGCTAAAATTCTTATATATCCTCTTCATGAATTGATGTAGAAAGTCTATTTTAACCGTTTATGATTTAGAGTAATTCCTCAACAAAGAAATTGGTGTGTTGGTTTTTACCTTCCCCTTTTAGCCCCTATCTTAATTAAGGTTGTTATAGTCACTTTGTAAATACTCCCTCCGCCCTAAATTAAGAATCCTTTTTTTTTTAGATGTCCCAAATTAATTAGAATCTCATTCCTAATATATAGGGTTACTTTTCTAATAGCCCCCAACTTTGTGACCGGTTTCCTGCCTAACCCTCCTACTTTATCAAAAATACCCAGATGGCCCCCTTTTTTAAATTTCGTTATAACACTGTTACCTAGTTATCATTTCCTCTCTCTTCCATCTCATTACCTCTCTCTGCCACCTCATCGTCTTCACTGGCGACTTTCGCCGATGAAGACGATGAGGTGGCGATAAGGTGATGTGGCAGATAATTTTGGAGAAACAAGTCCTTCTTATCAAGTGTGTCAATTGTTTTGCATGATAAACATTTGTTAAGAACAAAATCATTCTACTTTCTCATCCTCTCTCTAGTTTGGATTTGTTTCTCCAAAATTATCTTCCTCTCTCTGACTCTGATTTTGTTCTTTTCTAACTTCCAGTTTTTTCTCTTAATATATTTTCACTTTTTCCATCTCTAACTTGCATTATCTTTTCACTTTTTACACCTCTAGCTAGTTCGATTTCTCTCTAACTTCATTTTTCTCCCTAATTACTTGGTTTCCTACACTTGTGAATGTTTGTTTTGATAATTAATATCACGAGTCTGAGTAAAACTGCAAAAACTATTCTTGCCTCGTACGTGTTTATTGGATCATCAAATTAATTGATACAAAATTATAACATGCATCTACAAGTTGGATTCTCATAGTTTTCTTCCATTCTATAGTGTGAAGTAGTTTACTATCCGCACTTAAATAATTGAAGACAATGTGGAGACCATTCATTACCTACAGGAGCGTGGATAAAGGGGTGCATCCGGTGCGGTCGCACCGGGCCCCCCACTTTATCCAGGGCCCCAATTTTATTATCCATCAGACTATTGAAGTACCCAAAAAAATTTTAGTTACCAAAAAAACAATAGATGAATTTGTACGGTTAGACTTCCACTCTCTCTCTTACTTTTTCTCTCTCTACCATTAAAACCAGTACCTCCCTCTCTCTAACTTTTCTCTACTTGTATATGTTATTTGACTTGTCTCCATTCCTCTTTCTCTAGCATTAATTGTAATGTACTATTCTTTCAATAATGTAATCTACTATGTGTAGAGTTTATTGTTTTTTTTTTTTTGTTGCTGAGATAAGTTTATTTTATAATTAACCTTATAATTCTACTCTTGAATAGGAGTATAATATTGGTATGTATATAGTATTTTCTAAATCTCCAACATTATCTCATCTCAAACTTGGCTAGAATTGCTTCATTTTTATTTTGTTCATCTCAAACTGAAATTGGATTTACAACTTTCTTAATTCTTTACAAGTTCTTCCTTTGTACATCGCTTTTTTTTTTAATTAATTCAATTTTTTTACAAGTTCTACACCTCTAAAGGTGTTCTTCTCTCAAAAATCTCCAAATCTAAAAGTATTTTTAATTGTCAATTTGTCATAATTGTTAGAACTTAGAAGCAAGTACACATAGTCAAAATATTGCATAAAACTTTTATTTTCATCTAAGTGTTAATTTTTTTCTTTCAATTTTTTGCAATATTGTTTTATGATTTGAATTCATCTGCAATTTGATATTTTGTTTAAAAATTTTATTTGCAATTTCACGTGTATATTTTTTTTCATTTCTTATTTATGATATGGAGGGCCCCCAATTGAATGTTCGCACCGGGCCCCCAAATTCTCGGCCACGCCACTGATTACCTATAGAAGAAACAAAAAGGAAAATAAATGAAAAATACTTTAATGATATAAACAAAATCCAAGAAAAACAATCATTACGAGTGGAAGAAACCAAGAAAAGTTTTAGATCTAGTTTTGAAGATCAACCGATTTCCAGAAAATAATAGGTAAGTAGATGAAGGAAATGGAACAAAGTAAGCAAAAAGGAAACGGAAGGATTAAGATGAAGATGATGAAGCTTGTAGTTTTTTGCAGGGGCGGATCCATGGGGGTGCGAGGGGGTGCGGCCGCACCCCATGGATCCTCCCGAAAAATAATAATAATATTAGTAAATATTTTTTTTAATATAGGTATTTATAAATCTATACATGTATCTAATGATATACAATATTGACACGAAGAAGGACTTGTCATAGTGGTTAGGGCGTGAGTTAGATTTTATTTGGGAGTGTAAGGTCGTGGGGTTGAATCCCTCCATAAGCAATTAAATTTGTTTTTTCTATAGATATATTTGTGTATTACTATAAGCATTTTTAAGTATTTTTGTTAAGTTTGTGGCCATCCAACTCAAAACCAATTGGCAATGAGTGGAGAGGACCTATACTTTATATTCTTGGTTGTTGGTTACCCATTCTCTAATGTGGGACTATTCTCACACGCCCCCTCACGTGTGGCGTTCTTTGAGCCTAACACGTGTCTTTTTTTTTTTTTACGGGTGACGTGGAGCACGTGTGGCTTTTAAGATTATCACGTGTTGGGCCTAGCTCTGATACCATGTTAAGTTTGTGGCCATCCAACTCAAAACCAATTGACAATGAGTGCAGAGGACCTATACTTTATATTCTTGGTTGCTAGTTATGAAGGAGTTGAAGGAGATGTCCTTCGACCAAGGTGACAATGCGAACAATTTGTCGGATAGGACAATTGATGTGGAAGATCATCAAGTCCGATTGATTTAGGGATCGTAGAGTTGTAGCTAGAGACCAACTACGATCGTCGAATTACGAAGTAATTCGCGACTAACTTCGATCGGATCCTACAACGGGTTACACATAAGAGTGACAAATTGATCTAGGATATGACTAGTGGGAGTGAGATATAATCATGGGAGTGTCCCATAAACATATCTTATAGGCCTAAAAAGGAATTAGGCAAAGATAGTACAAAAAGGCCAAAAACAGGGTTTTTGGGCCTAGACCGGTTCGGGTACTTCTAGGACTCGGATTGGGCTGAATTTTGGAGGGTTAGTTGCTGATATAATAAACATTATATCTGCCAATTTTCGTGGTGTTTGGGCACCTCCTCCTTAGGGAATTGAGAAAATACCAATAGTTGCTATTTTCGACTATTTCCCTAAATCTTATTCTAAAGGGTGTTTTAGGAAACCTAAAAGGAGGTGGATTCTTATTAGGGTTCTATATAAACACTCTTAGGGCAGAGAATAAGGTGTGGAATTTCTCTCTAAGCTTTCTTACTCTACCACATCAAGTAGAGAGGAGAAAGTGAGCTAATTCCCATTAACTATCTATCTAGTCAAGAAGAAAGGAGTTCTTCTTCCAACCACCATTGGTGTGCTAGCTATACAACAAGGTGGGAGATCAAATTGATTGCTCGTGTCCCAAGTAGAGGAGCTACACTTGAAGCTCTTGGTCTTCTTCAATCAATTCAACTAGTTCGAGGGAAAAGCGATTAAGGTAATCTACTATCTCCATTAGATTAATTACTAGTTTTGCATGTGATCCTGGGAATACTAGTGTAGACATTAGATGTCATATTTCCGCTATAAACACTAGTAGAAGGGTGTAAATCCCTACAGTGGCGTCAGAGCCTCTTGCCATTAACTAGTTTTTGCTAAGAATCGAACTAATTCATATGCTTAATAGTTTGAAAATTGAGTTTATAAAAGTATTTTAAAAGATGTTTTTAAAAAGTATTTTAAACTCATAATTTGATGGGATTCAATAAATTTTCAAATTGAGAATCACATTGATGATTAAAAGTGTTTTAAAAGTCTCAATTTGATTGAATTTCAAACTAATCCATGCTTGATTAAATTGATAGTTATGTTTAAAAAGATTTTAAAACATAAAATTTGATTAATTTTGAATTGGATTCAAAGATTTTTCAAAATTGATTTCAAAATTGTTCTTTGAAAAATTTCAAAAACCTAGATTTTTATCCAAAATTGGTTTGATTAAGAGTTGTTTTTAAGTTTTGGAAACTTTTGAAAAACAAAATTTTAGAATTTTAGAAGTGTTCTAAAAAGAGTAGTTTTGACTTTAGGAAGCTCTCAAAACAAATTTGGAAAATTTAAAAGTTTCTAAAAGTTTTAAAAAAAAATTTTTAGAAGTGTTCTAAAAGGAATTTCAAAAATTTAAGAAAAGTTTTAAAATTGGAAAATAGCAACTTAGAGTTGCATAAGAAAAAAAAAAAAATTTCTTTTTGGAAACTAGGGTTTTGAAAAACCCTAGTGTCCGGCCAGGAAGCTTCCTGGCCAGACCAGAAGCTCCTGGATGCGTCCTCTGGACGCGTCCAGAGCAGCTGCTGAGACGCGTCTTGAAGACGCGACCAGCAGCTGCGACAGAAGCTTCTGGACGCGTCTTTGAGACGCGTCCAGAGCAGCTATTAAGGACGCGTCTTGAAGACGCGACCAGCAGCTGCGAAGGAGCTTCCTGGACGCGTCCAGAGCACTCGACCAGACGCGTCTTGGAGACGCGTCTGGGAGGTTCTAGGTGTCTCGGACTAGTCCGAGACACCTAGTGCTGGTCCGGTCCAGTACCAGACACGTCTAGGACGCGTCTGGTACATGGACTAGCGTCCTGGCTCCGGCCAGGACGAGACCAGGCCTTGATAGGCCTCGGCCAGGACATGCCGGTCCTATGGGCCGTGCTATGTCCGGACCTTGTCCGAGCCCTTTTTGGGCTTGGGCCGGGACTTGTCTAGGACTTGTCCCGGGCTTTTTCGAGGCTTTTCGGACCACGAAAAGGGACCATCATTCGAGTGGGAGTTTTTGCCAAAAATTTTTCCGATTCCAACCAAATAATTCCAAAATCAATCCGGGCCATCCAATAGCCCAAAACGGATTTCTCTTTAAATTGATTTATGAAATCATTAAGAATCGAACCAATATTTTTTCCGAAATTGACCTGGGCTTTCTCGAGCCCAAAACGGAGTTTTTTTCTTAAAGATGATTTTAGAAATCATAAAAGATAAAACCGGAAAGCACCACTAGTAGAATTCTTCGAATTTAGACTTAAGGTCCGTAATGTGACATGTGATGTCAACAAAAGTATCTCCCAAGATAATCATGCATATATAATTCTTAGCCTTAATATATTATATGATTGCATGTGATGTGAATGCGGGAAACTAGTATGGCCATAGATTTATTTCTTTATTCTTGTTTTAAGCACGGATGGGTGCATGCTTTGTAATTAATTTTAATTTCAAGTTTATACGATCTGCGAATCGTTAGAGTCTTGTAATTAGAGTTTAGGGTCTATGAGTCCATTGAAGAAACTCGAGGATGAAATCCAAAGGCGAGTGGGAGAAATCAATGGAGGTTCAAAGATGGTGATCTAAGACGAACCAAAAGGCGAAACAAGAAGAAAACCAAGGGTGATTAGATCTTCTAGGTTAGGGGCCATACTAGGATCCATGTCTGCTTGATTTACTTTCTCGCGCGCATTTACTTACTTATTTACGCTTTATGTCGTGGATGTTAGTTAGGCTAAATAGTTCACTATAACAAACGCCAGACTAACGTAAAAGTCCCCAAAAGTAATCTTGAGTAATCGCCTATCCAGATTAAGACACTCGTTGCGCCCTTGTTCGAGGAAGGTGGGTCGGCCTTCGCAGAGTACCTCCTCTACCTTGGGACAATGCGGGTAGGTCTATAGAAGAGGCCTACACGTCTAAATGGTTCTACTCAACGAGATCAGCAAGAGAGTCTTGGATACTCGAGGCAAAAGGATAGATTAGTCATTCATTAATGAAATCTATCAACCAAGAGTCATAAGGTATGATCAGTGAAGTAGTTCGCTCACCCGGAACGACGGAGTCAAAGGGTAGGGCCTTCGTCCGCTTTACTTCGAAGAACTGGGGTCTTGGAATCACTTATTCAATCGGGGACGATTTTATATTGAATAATGTGGGAAAACTAATGTTTTTCAAAAACGATAACGAGTTTTAAAACTTTGCCATTACTTTATGTAGTTTTAAAGATGACACAAGGAAACATGTTCGACCTTGGAACGTACCTAAGGAAGGTGTTAAACGAAAACATCCATGAAGGAAGGAATCGGGAGATACTTCAAATAATGGATGGAGAGTTTAAAAACAAGCTAAATGTCTCAGACTATCCATTTTCAAAATTGGATTTTCTGACTGCTAAAGAAACAGAGCATCAAGAGGATGATCAAAAGAGGGCAGAACCAGAATCAATGACTTCTCGGTTGTTATCAGCCATGGAGGCTACTCTTAACGAGAAACCTCTGAACATGGAAGTCCCCTCCATCACTCCGAAAACTGAGGATTCAATCCGAAGCAAAGCGAGAGTTGAGAGGTTTGATGCAACCAGTAAATTATTGCGTCTGCGCCTCGAGAAAGGAAAACCAGTAGGTCCTCATGTTCGGCAAATGATAGAACTCTATGCTAAACTAGAAGAGCTGGGTTCTCCTGTTAGCCAATCGGCGGCTAATGACATGATCCTCTATTCACTTCATGAAGGGTTCAATCAATTTAAGCTGGAATATGCGATGAATGGATGGAACAAGCCTTTAGAGGAACTTGATGCAATGCTTCAGGCAGCAGAACGACTAACAATGGACTTGGAGCCAAAGAATAAGATTCTTGTGGCTCAAGAGAACAAGAGGCAGAAGAAGAAACCCGCGTTAAAAGGAAAAGGCAAACGTATTGCTAAACCTCAAAACAAAGGTATTCAATCTACGTCAAGATGTTTCTACTGCAGTAGCATAGGCCACTGGAAAAGAAACTGCCCTAAGTTCTTGGAGGACAAAAAGAATGAAACAGTAGCTTCCAATTCAGGTATAAACAGTTAACTTATCAAATACTGTAAAATTCCCAAATTATGGTATGTAATACCTAAAATTGCCCTTTCATTGTGAATGAACAGGCGCAGCTGGGAACTGAGTATTTGGCTAAGGAAGACAAGATCCAAGAGGGAGCAGAAGCCTCGACTGCTAAGGATGCTGAAAGGGATCGAAGTCTACTTTAGGCACTATTCTAGATTAATCGTTTTTCTAGTTTTTTAACATCATCTCTGTACTAAGTATTATGGAGAATCAATAAAGAATTTTATTTCTAAATTGAGATGTTAATAAGTGCTAAGTTTAACAAACTATACCAAAAGATTCTAAACTTGGTCAAAAACCTATAAGATAGGTTCATCCCAATCGAAAGGGATGAGGACAACAAGTCCACTATAACCAAAACATGAATCAAACTGACAAGAAAGAAAGCCTTGAGTCAAAAACAGAGATTGATCTTCAAACGTACTTCTAACCTATCCATATTTGGAGTGTCCAAAAGGATTAAGATGAAGAACACGAATCAAACTCTATCCTCCAAAATCCATTTAGTCTAGACATAGCTTCTCACAAAACTACCAAAATTCCGTCTAACAGCTAAGCTTGTAAAAGCATTACAAAACTAGCTAATATCTGACGCAATTTCTTTTGAAAGAAATTTGGGCTTCTTCCACAACCAATCAAGAGAACAAAGTGTTTGTTGCTCATGATAGTATTCTTCTAATAATTAGCACACCTGGTCGTCTGGGAGAAAAACACTAATTATTACAAGAATAAGTGGGAGAAAAGTACAAGTCGATTTAATTCGATCAAGAGAAAAATCATGGAGGGTCATGAAGAACAATCATGAAACTTGTACAAGACGATTAAAGTCGACCAAGAGCAACAAACTGCGGCTCCTCGGAAAAGGAAAGGTTAAAGACATGATCTTATAAACCCACCGCACAAAAGCGAATGTCATTCGCCGGAGAACTCTCAAAACAAGTGAAAGTGTCTCTAAAGGAATATCTTAAAGTAATTGAGAAAATTCCAAATTGTTGTTCAAAAGCCCTAAAAGGTCAAATCTCAAAGACACAGAAAATAAAGGTTATTTCTGAAGAGATAAAAGACCTGCGCAGAAACGGAAATTGACTCTAGATTTTGGCTAGAACCCAAAATCATCGTGGAATCCATATCTCGTCAAGACATGAAGCTTGATAATTTAAGTCAACAAAAGACCTAAATTGGTTTTCCAAAATAGAAAACTGAGAAGGATGGAAACATTCGTGTTTCCCGAAACGAGACAAGAAGAATAAAGATTCTTCCAATCAAGTTATGTCCACAAGCATGCTTCAGAAATCTATCGACGGATTAAAAGCACGCAAGAGTTAGAATCTTCGATTCAAAAGGCAATCAGAGAAATTTGATTCCTGGAGAATGAAGAAAATCTTGAATCACGAGTTTCAAGAAGGTAAGTGGGAGTAAACAAACCTTCCGGGTTCGTATGCAGAGTACATACAAAAGATTGAGTACGACATAAGGTGTTGTATAACAGTAACGAACTGACTCAATAAAGGACCACACACAAAAGGATAAAATGCCATTTTGGGCATCTGAAGATCTATAAGCATAGATCAAAAGGATGATAGGATTAGAGAGACTCAGTACGCTGAGATGCTTGAGATCCGAAACAGAAAATCTAAGAATCGGAAAGTCTAAAAGAATTTCGACCCAAAAACTCATGACAGAGGGCGTTGCAAAACTCGGAATCTAAAAGACACCGATGAGCTAGCACGCATGAGAGAGACATTTATGTTCGAAAACATAAAGTCAATCATGTTGGACATGATTAGCATTTAAACATCCGAATTCGGATTGGAAAACCGAAACACTACTTAGTACATCCTAGAAGGCTAAAGGATGAAGTAGTACAAAGTTGAACATGTCATCGTAGCAAACTTCCAGACATGGAAGGAAAGTAGGCTAAAAGTGTTTTAAGCCGGGAACTGTTGCAAATACTACACAAAGAATTAAAGGCCTTAACTCTAGTAAAGATTACTAGATATTATCAAGGTTGAAGATAGTAATCTTCAAATTAATTGATAATAAGCAAAGTTTAAAACCGACTACCACGGTGGTCAAACTAAACTGTCACCTAAGACATAGTATGAGATTCATACACAGTCTAAGGCATGAGGTATAAATTTTAAACCTCGACAAGTAAAACTGAGTGGGTAAAAGAAGTTTTATGGAAGAGGCTCAGATTTACAACTCTCGTTATCAGAAATAATAAGTATTATTTCACCAGTCGTCTAAACTTGGTTTAGTGTTTAAACGACAGTCCATCGATAATAAAACGTTCCGAATAGGTTTGTCAGATACGTGATCTGATGAATGAAACCCTATTAAGTGAACTTGGAATATTTATTATCAAAAATCCCTGGTCCAGGTCATTGCATGGACAACAATGACTCACGAAGACTAGCACGGGAGTCGATGGGATAGCGTAGTTTCATGGGCTATATGAATAGTATATTTTATTCGACTACGTGGGTGTATAAAAGGTTTATACACTGGATAACCCTCAAATGAGAAGTACATCACTCGTGATGAACGTCAATACTTCTCATAAAGACAATTGGAGAGATTCCTCAAAACATGAGTGCTCCACTCATCTTATGTAAGGAATGCCCGACTTTGGTTCCGTTAAACGCTGCGCCGTAAAAGGAGGTTATAAAGACGGATACTGGGAAGGACAGGATAGACATGAAGTTAAGTGGGAGCGCAAGAATGGATTGTGTCACCCTAATCACATTAGGTACAAAGTGTCTCAAGGCCACTTGATGAGTAGCAACTGAAAATGCGTGGCCGCGCTCAAACGGATTAAAGTTAATCGTTTGTCTTTTACAGTTGTACTCGGATATCAAGAAAGTCTGAATGACGTGACGTATCAGATGGGATACTAAATTGACACGGGAATCGAGGCATTGCACTTGTTCTAAGTCCAAGTGGGAGTCTGAAGGAGTTGAAGGAGATGTCCTTCGACCAAGGTGACAATGCGAACAATTTGTCGGATAGGACAATTGATGTGGAAGATCATCAAGTCCGATTGATTTAGGGATCGTAGAGTTGTAGCTAGAGACCAACTACGATCGTCGAATTACGAAGTAATTCGCGGCTAACTTCGATCGGATCCTACAACGGGTTACACATAAGAGTGACAAATTGATCTAGGATATAACTAGTGGGAGTGAGATATAATCATGGGAGTGTCCCATAAACATATCTCATAGGCCTAAAAAGGAATTAGGCAAAGATAGTACAAAAAGGCCAAAAACAGGGTTTTTGGGCCTAGACCGGTTCGGGTACTTCTAGGACTCGGATTGGGCTGAATTTTGGAGGGTTAGTTGCTGATATAATAAACATTATATCTACCAATTTTCGTGGTGTTTGGGCATCTCCTCCTTAGGGAATTGAGAAAATACCAATAGTTGCTATTTTCGACTATTTCCCTAAATCTTATTCTAAAGGGTGTTTTAGGAAACCAAAAAGGAGGTGGATTCTTATTAGGGTTCTATATAAACACTCTTAGGGCAGAGAATAAGGTGTGGAATTTCTCTCTAAGCTTTCTTACTCTACCACATCAAGTAGAGAGGAGAAAGTGAGCTAATTCCCATTACTATCAATCTAGTCAAAGAAGAAGGTGTTCTTCTATCCAACCACCATTGGTGTGCTAGCTATACAACAAGGTGGGAGATCAAATTGATTGCTCGTGTCCCAAGTAGAGGAGCTACACTTGAAGCTCTTGGTCTTCTTCAATCAATTCAACTAGTTCGAGGGAAAAGCGATTAAGGTAATCTACTATCTCCATTAGATTAATTACTAGTTTTGCATGTGATCCTGGGAATACTAGTGTAGACATTAGATGTCATATTTCCGCTATAAACACTAGTAGAAGGGTGTAAATCCCTACAAGTTACCCATTCTCCAATGTGGGACTATTCTCGCAATTTTATGTTTGAATTCATTCGATCCATCTATCTTTATTGGTTTTCAACTTCAAGAACTAAATGCTCGTTTTAATAGTACTGAGTTGTTCTGTTGTATGACATGTTTGAGTCCATCTATAGGATTTGCCCTTTTCGACAAAATTAAATTGATGTGTCTTGTTCAATTTTATCCGCCAAATCTCATTAGTTTTAACACTATGCTACTTAGTTCTCAGCTTGATAATTACATATATGGTATGAAGAAGAATGATGATTTTCCAAATTTGAATGGGATTGGAGCTCTTGCTAGAACATTGGTGGGAACTAAGAGAGATAAAGCATATCAGTTAGTTATTTGCTTATCACTTTAGCACTAATTTTGCCGGCTGCAACTACCTATGTTGATTCGCGGTTGAACAATGGTTTAGTAGTCTTTATTGAAATGAAATTTTTAGTAAAATTGACAATGAGTCGACTATCAGAACATTTCCAAACATGAACTCTCGTAAAGGTTAATGCGTTTGTAATTGTTGATAGATTAATATAATTAATGAATATAAGTATTTTGTTAATTACTTTGTTTGCAAAAAAAAAATCAGGTATATAAGTCCGCACCCCCTAAGTAAAAATCCTGGATCCGTCCCTGGTTTTTTGCATCAAATTTTTTAAATGAAGAAAAAAATTGTAGGAGAGAAGGATATGTAGCAACAGCGAAATAGAAATGAGATTTTCAAATCTATATGTAGAAAGTAATTATGGGAATTGAAAGAAAACTACTAATAGAGTCTACATTTTGGACTTAGAACTCAAAAATTAATGAATATAACCCAAATATTGCTAGGGGTATGAAAGGTGTAAATTGACGTGTTAATAATGAATTAGCTGATTGAAGATCAGTTAAAACAGCAAATAAGAAAATGTAAATTAACGGACTAGAGAGAAATAGATCAATCCTGTTCCAGTTGTTCTCTTTCATCTTTCTTTTCTAAAAAGGTTTTTTGAGCTTACCCCATCAAGACTAATTAGTAATTGAGTTTACCCTCTTTAGTGATTAGTAATTGAGCTTACTCCCTTCAGTTCAGAATTTTTGGCGAAAATACTAAGGGTCCGTTTGCTACGTGTGAAAATGTGAATAAGAAAGTCGTTTTCTCAGGAAAATCAGTTTTCCGCTGTTTGGTTGGCCACTTTGGGTAAGAAAATTGATTTCTTAAGAAGCAAAAAAGGGTGCAAATGGTCTAATTTTTTTCCCACCTTTTAGATGGGAAAGTTGAATTCTCACTCTTTCCCTCTTCCTATAACTCTCTCCTTCCGTAACTTTCTCTCAGGGCCGGCCCAAGTAGTTAAGGGGACTAAAGCGAAGAAAAATTTGGGGCCCTTCTCACATTTGCTTTAAAAAAAGTTAATCTTTTTGTTGTAATTGGTAATTTAGTATGCAAAGTGTAACTAAAATGCATAAACCTGAACTATATACTACACAAGAAGATCCAATATACATATAGAGATGAACGAAATATATTTTGAAAACTTGACGGCCGGTGAAGGGGGAGGGTGGGTGAGAAAAGAGAGAAAAAAGGAGGAGGAGAGAGAAGAGAAAAAGAAGGAAGGAGAATAAGAGAGAAAAAAAGAATTTATTTATTTTTTGTGTTTGAAGGTCGCCGAAAAATTGACCGGCTGACGACCTCCACCGGTGTCGACGATACGGTGTCGAGAGAGATGAAGTGGAGGAGAGGTGATGAAATGGAAGAGAGAGAGATGACGTGGCTTTTACGTTTGTGGATTAAATCTCCGAACACTTATGGGAGCCAAAACGGTGAATTGGTCACAAATTAAGAGTTAAAACGAAATTAACCCAAAAAGAAATTGATATAGTTGCCAACAAAAAAAACAAAAATTCATATAAAGAGAACGGAGAAAATATTAAGTGGAGTAATTTACTAATTTAGATTTTAGAAAGAGAGAAGTAGGGGTGAGCAAAAACCGAACCAATTGGCCGAACCAAACCAAGTCGAACCGCACCGATCAATTTTTGGGCCGAACCGATCACCGTTCGACTCGGTTCGGCCGAAAAACCGATCAAACTCAAATCGGTCTGGTTTGACTCCGACTTGAGTTTCTAGAAACCGCCCAAACCGAACCGACCGAACCCTAAAGAAAACTAAAATAATAATTTTGTAAAGTTAGAAAGTGTTGAACTACAAAGGAAAAAAAATAGAAAACCTAATCAACTCTTCCATACTATTGTCCACCATCCTTCATAGTAGTTGTTGTCGGCTTCATCAACCACAACCTATTTAACTTGATTGAATTGTTTTAGAGGTAAGTCTTCATTGTTTTTCTATGTACCACAACCTATTCTTAGTTAGTAACTTAACATTATTGGCTTTGCTTTCGCACTTCTACTTATTTTTTTGTTTGTAATGGTGCAAAAGTACGATGAAATTTTAATTTTAATTTTCGGTATATCCAATAGTGGAAAAGCAAGATGGCTACTTAATTTTTATTTTCGATATACGCAATGAAATGAATAACATTAGTTACTATTTTCTCTAAATTGTGCTTGGTTAAACCGATCAACCGAACTCAACCGAGTCGAACTAAACCGAATCGAACCATGTCGCCCGACCGAATGATCGACTCGACTTCGGCCGATGATTTGGTCAAACCGCCACTTATTGGTTCGGCTTCGGCTCAAACCAAAACCGAAAGAAACCGACCGCTGCTCACCCCTAGAGAGAAGGAAGAGAATAAACTAGGGTTTGAAAACTTCGAAGTCTGTAGAATTAAAGCTAGACTAGGTGTCTAGGTTCTTAATTGTCTTTATGGGCCCTACACTTTGATTGGTTCCTCCCAAACAAACAACAGTTCGCAAACCAAAAGAAAAGTATGGAAAGACGTCTGGTCCACTATTCAAAGGCGTTTGGCTGGCCTTTACCGATTCTTTTTTTGGAAGCGCCTTTAATCAAACTAGTATTTTGGGGCCCTCAAACAAATGAGGCCCAAAACAGCCGCTTTGGCTGCTTTGGGCCTTGGCCGCCCCTGCTTTCTCTCTTTATTTCTCTCCTACCGTAACTCTCTCTGTTCATCTATGTCCAATTAATAAATAAAACCAAATTAATAAGTAAGCTCAAATTCTAAAGGCACCCCCTTAAATTCTAAATGCACTCCTTAAATGCCTAAAATTTATATAATGGTTAAAGGCCCAATTAATAAACATTTGTCTAAAGGCACCCCTTAAATTCTTAAGCCACCCCTTTAATCCCTAACATTTATATATTGGTTAAAGGGCCAATTAATAAATAAAACATAATTAATATACATTTTTCTAAAGGCACCTTTTTTCTCACCTTTCTATTCTCACATTCTTATCAAACACCTAAAATTTGACTTTCGGGTAAGAAATCCTTTTTCTTTCTAATGGGAAAGAAAGTCGTTTTCTTACCCACATATTTTCTCGCGTATCAAACGGACCCTAAAGACATGTTTGGTAGGGGAAAATAAAAGAGTTAATTCCTACTTGGCCCCTTACTTTGTGACCAGCTTCCTTTACAGCCCACTATTTTCTGTAAATTCAAATTTGGCCCCCTATTTTCATGTAAATGTCATAACTACCACTCATATTAATATATTTTTAAAATAAATTTAATTAGTAAATATCTCACTCCACCTCACGTCCCTCTCCACCACACATGTCTATCCACCTCATCTCTCTCTCCACCTCACCTCTTTCTTCTCCTTCAACAAAAATAATTAAACTCTCATCTTTCTCTCTCTAAAAAAAAAAATCCTCCCTTCTTTCTCTAAATATTCCGGCGAAGGGGGTTCCCCTTCGCCGAATAAACCAGACCGAGATCTGGTTTAAACCACCAGACAAGATCTGTTTTCACTTCGAAACCAGACCTTCAAGGTCTGGTTTTTCCAACGAAGGGGAACCCTCTTCGCCGCAATATTTAGAGAGAGAAAGGAGGATTTTTTTTAGAGAGAAAAAGATGAGAGTTTAAAAAAAATTATGTTGAAGGTCGTCTGCTGGAAAATTTTCCGACCAGCGACCTTCGTTCGAGAAGAAAAAAGTGAGGTGGAGAGAGACATGTGTGGTGGAGAGGGATGTGAGGTGGAGAGAGATATTTACTAATTAAATTTATTTTAAAAAGATATTAATGGGAGGGGTAGTTAAGGCATTTACATGAAAATAGGGGGCCAAATTTGAATTTACAGGAAATAGGGGGCCATAAAGGAAGTTGGTCACAAAGTAGGGGGCCAAATAGGAACTAACTCAAAATAAATTCATAAATTACATCCAAAATCAATCTTTGCTAATCATATTACCGACCAAATCAAACAATAAACAGAGTCGGCCCTGGCCCAAAGCGAGCAAAGCCTCGCTTTGGGCCACCAAACATAAGGGCCACATTTAACATATAAAGTTGGCGGGTGCCTGAATTTTTGTAAATCAAATTGGGCCCAGCTAACAAATTGGACAGTAAAAGGGGCCATTAAAACCCCCGCACCATAAGACCCTACTTCCTAGTTCTTTGAATTGGGCTACACGTGGTTCCAACCTCCAAGCTACAACTTAATATTAGTTAAACCCCTGATTGTGTCTCACGACGAACTTTGACCCCCATATTTGTCTATCAATCAAATTTGGTCCCAAATTTCTAATTCTATCAGCTAACTTTAACTACAGATTTCATTTTAACTGTTTTAGTTAAAAGACTTCAAGATTAAAAACACAACCACTCATTTTTGCATTAGACTGCTTATTTTTTTACA
Source organism: Eschscholzia californica (assembly GCF_041429995.1). Classification (NCBI taxonomy): domain Eukaryota; kingdom Viridiplantae; phylum Streptophyta; class Magnoliopsida; order Ranunculales; family Papaveraceae; genus Eschscholzia; species Eschscholzia californica. Next base: position 13,613,385 of record NW_028238472.1, on the reverse strand, counting down.
TTAGACTGCTTATTAGTTGAATATCTCTAACTTTGACATGTACCATTTTTAAGATAATAATTTTTCCCTCAAAATTTGCATAGAAGAAACATTTTCTTCTAAAGTTTACAAAACACATATAATGATGTAAACATATTTTATGTTAACAGTAGACTCAGCTATTAACCAAAAAAAGAAGAAAAATAACGGAAGATCTATTGAGAGAATCATTCCATTTAGTGCCAATCTTGGAATACTATTACACCCAAAATACTAGGTGTAAAATTATTGGTCCTATATATTAATTTACACTACTACAATATGGTTTAGTATCTTGCATGATCAAATGGTTAATGCAAAATATTAGGAGCTTCTGTAAATTATGTGTGAACTGGAGAAAACTTTCACATATAATCGAACCGTAGAAAATTTGATGGAGGCAAAAAAGAAATTGACCAATGGGGTTTTGACAAAATAATCTTATATACATGCATGTACTAAGAAGTTGTGACAGAAAGAAAGAAAGAGGAAGAGATAAGGAGAAGACAAGAGAAAAATTTTACGATGACAGATATTTCAACAAAATTAGGGAAGAAGGTAGTAAGCGTAAAACACTTGATTTGTTCATACTGAATCAAACTAGTCAAACGAAATCTTTTTAAAATTTCGCTAGAATTGATAGGGGCAAACCATATTCATCGTGGTGAAAGGATCATAGGTGACTCTTTTAGCGGAAATAGGAGGCGCCTACAAACTTTTTGATAGGGGCAACATTTCTGTAACTCGCTTCGGGCCACTAGAAAGTCAGGGTCGGCCTTGACAATAAAGTAAGGTGGAACAACTACGAGGATCATATTGAAGGATAATTGCTCTTGGTTGTCACATTTATTTCACGTACGCCAAACACAACCTTTGTGTCTTTGTCAAAATAGTAAATCTAAAGGGTTAAGCTCAATTACCCATTATTGAGGGGGTAAACTCAATTACCAATTAGTAATGAGGGCGGAAGCTCAAAAAACCCTTTCTAAAATATAGTGTATCATTAGTATTATGTGTGGGCTTAGAAAAATCTGAATTTGGATAGTGCCTCTTTAACTGTATATGGGCTTCAAAAAAATTGTGTGTGCCTATAAGTTCCATAACACTTTCCCACTAAGCCTATCTTAAGCGGGTTTGGCTCAGCCCATATCAACCCCTACACGTTTGAGCGGAGAAACTTCTCTCAGTTTCTCCCTCCAGAATACTCTAGGGCCATCTTTAACCAGAAAACCTTCTTCTCTCGACACCTATAACCGCCTTCTTTCTATACGTGTCTTTCTCTCTCTAGAAAAAAAAAACGTCAGTTACTACTACACTCTTCTCCTTCTATCTCGAATTTTCTCTCACATTCTTCAAAAACCCTATAAATCTCACCCTCAAACAAAACCCTAATTCCATCATCCGAACAAGAAAATCTTCAAAGCTCAATTTCAAAATCCTCTGTTTTTTTCTCTCTCTACTTTCAAATTCCTAATCTTGAATTTCATAATCATCATCTTGAACAATGGCTGCTACTAAAACCGAAGGAAAAGCAATTGGAATCGATTTAGGAACAACTTATAGTTGTGTAGCAGTTTGGCAAAACGATCGAGTTGAAATCATAGCTAATGATCAAGGTAATCGAACAACTCCATCATATGTTGCATTTACTGATACTGAAAGATTAATTGGAGATGCAGCTAAAAATCAAGTAGCTATGAATCCTCAAAACACAGTTTTTGATGCTAAAAGATTAATCGGAAGAAGATTTACTGATCCTTCTGTTCAAAGTGATATGAAACATTGGCCATTCAAAGTTGTTTCTGGACCTGGTGATAAACCTATGATTGTTGTTAATTATAAAGGAGAAGAAAAACAGTTTTCAGCTGAAGAAATTTCATCAATGGTTTTGGTGAAGATGAGAGAAATTGCTGAAGCTTATTTAGGTCAATCGATAAAAAATGCCGTCGTTACTGTTCCTGCTTATTTTAATGATTCTCAAAGACAAGCAACTAAAGATGCTGGATCTATTGCTGGATTAAACGTTTTGAGAATCATCAATGAACCCACTGCCGCTGCAATTGCTTACGGATTAGATAAAAAAGCGTCAAGATCCGGTGAACAGAATATCTTAATCTTTGATCTTGGTGGAGGAACTTTTGATGTTTCTTTGTTAACCATTGAAGAAGGAATTTTCGAAGTTAAATCAACGGCTGGTGATACTCATCTTGGTGGTGAAGATTTTGATAATCGATTAGTAAATCATTTTGTTGCTGAATTTAGAAGAAAACATAAGAAAGATATAAGTGGTAATGCTAGGGCTTTGAGAAGATTAAGAACTGCTTGTGAAAGAGCTAAAAGAACTTTATCATCAACAACACAAACGACGATCGAAATTGATTCTTTATATGAAGGTATTGATTTCTATTCAACTATAACTAGGGCAAGATTTGAAGAATTGAATATGGATATGTTTAGAAAATGTATGGATCCAGTTGAGAAATGTTTAAGAGATGCTAAAATTGATAAAAGTTCAGTTCATGAAGTTGTTTTAGTTGGTGGATCAACAAGAATACCTAAAGTTCAACAACTTTTACAAGATTTCTTTAATGGTAAAGAATTATGTAAAAGTATTAATCCAGATGAAGCTGTTGCTTATGGAGCAGCTGTTCAAGCTGCAATTTTAAGTGGTGAAGGTAATCAAAAAGTTCAAGATCTTCTTCTTCTTGATGTTACTCCACTAAGTTTAGGGCTTGAAACAGCTGGTGGTGTTATGACTGTTTTAATTCCGAGGAATACGACAATTCCGACAAAAAAAGAACAGATTTTTTCAACTTATTCAGATAATCAACCTGGGGTTTTGATTCAAGTTTATGAAGGAGAAAGAGCAAGAACAAAAGATAATAATCTTTTAGGGAAATTTGAACTATCTGGAATTCCACCAGCACCAAGAGGAGTTCCACAGGTCAATGTTTGTTTTGATATTGATGCTAATGGAATTTTGAATGTTTCTGCTGAAGATAAAACAGCTGGAGTTAAGAACAAGATAACAATTACAAATGATAAAGGAAGATTGAGTAAAGAAGATATTGAGAAAATGGTGAAAGATGCAGAAAAGTATAAATCAGAAGATGAAGAAGTGAAGAAGAAAGTTGAAGCTAAAAATGCATTAGAGAATTATGCTTATAATATGAGAAATACAGTGAAAGATGAGAAATTTGCTGGGAAATTAGATCCATCTGATAAACAAAAGATTGAGAAAGTAATTGATGATGCTATAAGTTGGTTAGAAGGGAATCAATTAGCTGAAGTTGATGAACTTGAAGATAAGTTGAAAGAATTGGAAGGAATTTGTAATCCAATTATATCAAAAATGTATCAAGGTAGTGGTGGAATGCCTGGTGGTGGTGGTGGTGATTTTGGTGATCATGATATGCCTAATGCTGGTGGGTCTGGTTCTGGAGCTGGTCCTAAGATTGAAGAAGTTGATTAGATTTGGGAAATCCGCCATTAATAGCTATGAAGGTTAATGGGTATCTCAAAGTATTAGCCGTTGTTAGTAGTTTATAGGTGTGGTTGTTGGTGATGATCCAAGTGTGTGTGTCTCTCTCTCTCTCTCTTTTCTTTTTTGGTTCAAATGTTATCGTGTTTGTCATGTAAAAGTTGTTTTGTATTAGTGAAATGAAAGCTTGAAGTTTTAATGATCTTTGTGTTCTACCACAATCTCACTTTGGCAGTGGAAGTGTTTGGAAGAATAGTTTCACATGAGCGAAAGGGTATTTAGCAATCAAGAATATGTCTAGGCAGGGCCGGTCCTAAGATTTTCTAAATCAAACCATCTGCCAAAAAGAAAATCGAACCATCTAATCGAGTTACTCGGAAATTGGGAGGGCCCTCGCTGTCCTTAATCGGTCTCTTGATCAATAGTTGATTCATTTTTCATTTTTTCTAAATGAACCCAAAGAAATTTTTAGTTTTCTTCGTTTGGTAGTTATGGTGATAGTATTAGTTGTGGTTTGGTGGTGATAGTATTAGTTGTGGTTTGGTGATGGTTGTGGTGGAGATTTAGTAATGATTACTTGAGTTGTTTGGACTCTCCAACATGCTTTCTAGTTTCTACTGATTGAACTAAATTAGTCTGCTTAAAGATAAAAAATATGGAGGCCCTAGTTCTATCTTTGTTGCCTACATATGACGCCCTTTCCGTCCTGGGCCCCGTGTCTAGGTCATCCTCACTTATTTTAAATTGGTTTCGAGTTAGACGATTACATACTGTACTTATTTTAGACAATTCAGATTCAGACAAAAAATAAAAAAACAAACAGAACCTTAATAGTGGTAACTCTTACTCTTGCACAAGTCTAACAGAAGTCTCAGAGTCAGATTGCAGATCTGAATTAGATAAAAACAAACACGAGTATGAATGATGCTTTAAAAAAAAAGTCAAGAATCGACCTAATCAAATTTATATTCATGGAATAAGAGAACAGATCAGAGACTGAAATAACACACAAAGTTCAATGAAGTCTTAAGAATTGACAATTTCATAATTCAAATCTAAAATTTGATTGATACTGAATTGGAACAGAAACTACACACAAATTAAAAACAATTATTAAGAAGATGAAAAACTAAGCATAGATAGGGCGGTAGAAATCTGGAGGGTAACGATCGTGATCTACAGCAACAATTACATAGATGGCATAAATAATACCTGGGATATAACCTAGAATTGTCAAAAGTAAACAGATCAAGAATTCCACCTGAAAAAGAAAACCATTAAAATTCAAAGATTAGAGAGAGAAAGAGAAGGGCACTAGGCAGAAATAGAGGGTTTTTGTTCTTACAGTGCAACAGCCATGCCTCAAGCAAACACCTAATGGTGGAAGAAGAATTGCGATCAAGATTTCACAGCAGATCTCTGGACCGCTAACCATCGTTGACAGTTTCTGCAAGAAAATGGAAGTGGTGAGAGTTGGTAATTGAAGTCAATTGAGTGAATGAAATATGTAGTAAGAGAAAATTCTTTGTTAATCCGTGTATTTGTCTATATTTATTAATGAGTCCCGTATCTGTCGAAATTTATTGTTTGGACCACTAAGTTTCAGATTAGTTATTTTTCCATCCGAATATGCAAAAAAGTTGCAGGATTGTGTTGATTAGCCTTCCAGGCTACTAGTGATATTATCTTCATAGCCTCGCGGCTTCAAGATGTCTCAGTAGAACAGGGCGTTTATGTAAATATGGGCTATGTTCATGCAAGGCCCATTCGCCAATTTTCATGAACAAGGCCCATTAGTATGTCCCATACAATAAGACCATGTATAAACTTATTGGGCTAAAGGTTTGTTGGGCTCATAAAACTCATTCATGTATTGAATCTATGGACACTAACTATGTGTTGACAACAAAGCCCATCTATAAGCATGAGGTGTATAGACTAATGAGGTGCGTTGTCTTGTGTCTTGACACTTAATGGTCTAGTTGTTTGACACATAAGGGACACTTGTCTTGTGTCTTGACACCTAATGGTTTTGTGGCTTGACACACAAGGGACACTTGTCTTGTATCATGACATCTAATGACACCTAATAGACTTGTTGCTTGACACATAAGGGGACACATGACACCCATGTAGTAACTTGTACAAACTCTATGATGGATTAGAGAATTGTATAAATAGAGATGGAGAATGAGATGGAAAGCTATGCTCTTGCTCATTAACTCAAGCTAGTATCTCCATCACTAGTGCTTGAAGAATAGAAGAGGAAAAAGTATACAAGTTCATCTTCTAGTAAGTAGAGAATTAAGGAGTTAATCTTATACAAGAAAGGAGCTTATATTGGTTCAAGTTAAAAGTTATTTCTAATCTCTAGAATGGAGAAAGGTATGTAATTATTTCATGTTAATAATTACCTAATGATTCATATTTCCATATTGATTTTGTGACAAACATGAGTCCCTAGATTCTTGTGTGTTCATGAGAAAAAATTGAATTGCTAACTTGTCTCATGAACACTACTTATTGAATGTATAACATGTGGTATCAGAGCATGGGTGTGGACTTCATGTTTGTTCAAAATCGTTTTGGCAAATTATCGAATTTTAATCTATGTTTAGTTGCCATATTGGAAATATACTTTTAGAAGCTATATGAATTGATTTTGAAACTTAAAATCTTTTGTATTAAGGAACTCATGTAGTTTCATAAAAGTTCTTTTAATTGAGTTAAAAGTTATTAAAAACCACTAATGAATTTTGGTTTGATTTAAGAGAACCTTTCTTTATGTGTTTTATCGCCTTATGAATTTTCGATAAAAACTAGCAAAGGTTAATTTTAGAACTTGTAAGGAGACAATATTAAAGTTCATTATGTTGACTAATTAAAGTTTGGTTATAGTCAAATAATTGAAGTATATGAAAATTGTCTTTTATAAAAGTTTTAAATGAAAATTTGACATAAGACTAAAAGTTTAACCATGATATGTATAATTAGTGAAAAGGTTGCCAAAGTGACTTTTGAACTAATCTTACATATCTAAGAAGGTTAATTAATGTTCAAACTTATGTCGGATAATTTGCATTAAACGATTTCGATAACGTGTAATTTTTCCAAAGAAGAATTATAAGTTGATTGAATATTATTGTTAATGCTTTGTACCGTCTAATCAACTTGGTTCTTTTGCCCAAAGGTGATGAACTCTTTTGTGGTTAGACGATACACTAATGGATTCATTTATGTATGATATTTAAATGATGAATGGTATGGTATATATCTTAATTTAGACCCAAAGGATAAATTTTGATATAGTTAACTTGCTTATAGTATATTGTCTAAATGTTTGCAGTATCTGCGCCGATATCCCTACATTCGCAAGCTGCGTCTGTTCCCTTGCTTACTGGCTCAAATTTTTCAGAATGGAGCGAACATGTCAAGTTCACTTTAGGTGTTATTGATATGGATCGAGCCCTTATGTCTGATTGACCTGCTACTCTAAATGTATCAAGTAGCACTGATGAGAAAAATTTGTTTGACGCTTGGGAAAAATCAAACAGACTAAGCATGATGTTTATGCGAATGACTATTGCAAGCAATATAAAGTCATCGCTTCCTCAAACTGATAATGCTAAAGACTTCATTAATGCAGTTGAGGAGAGATTTCGTGCAGCCGATAAGTCTCTAGCTGGCACGCTAATGGCTCAACTCACTACCATAAAGTATGACGGTGTGAGAGGTATGCAAGAGCACTTAATTGAAATGACTAACATTGCGGCGAGACTTAATGGACTTGGTATGAATGTAGAGGAGCCTTTTCTTGTTCGTTTTATTATGAATTCCTTGCCTCCTCAGTATGGACCATTCCAGATGAATTACAATTCACTTAAGGAACAATGGAATGTGAATGAACTATCTAGTATGTTAGTTCAAGAGGAGACAAGGTTAAGACAACAAGAAAGTTTCTCTACTAATCTTGTTACTCAAGAAGTGAAAAGAAAGAATTGGAAGCCCAAGAAAGGTAAGAAAGTTGTCGCACCAAAGAACCATGAACCTGCTTTAGCTCCCCAGGTTCATATTAAGAAGAAGGAATTCAGATGTCATTTTTGTAGAAAGATTGGACACTTTCAGGCAGATTGTCCAAAGCGTAAGGCTTGGTTCGAAAAGAAAGGTGAGCAGTTAGCTCTTGTATGTTTCGAATCAAATCTTGTTGAAATTCCTTCTAATACTTGGTGGCTCGACACGGGCGCTAATGTTCATGTTTCTAAAACGATGCAGGGCTTTGTTTCAAGCCGAAACCCAAGTCAGACTGAACGTTTCATTTTTATGGCAAACCAGATTTCCTCTGAAGTTTTATCTGTTGGAACCTATCGTTTAAAACTTGATACTGGTTGTTTTTTGGATTTGTATAATACTCTTTTTGTTCCAACCGTATCTCGTAATCTAGTTTCTATGTTTCAACTAGATCTTTTGGGTTATAAACTGTCTTTAGGAGATCAACGTTTTGAATTGTATAAAAATAAATGTGTTATAGGTTCTGGCGTTTTATATGATAAACTTTATAAAATCAGTCTTGATAATCAGTTTGCTGAATCTATTTTAAGCCTGCATCCTAATGTAAGTTTTGGAATTGAGCATAAAATAAATGAGAACTCTAGCAACTTGTGGCATAAAAGATTGGGGCATGTCTCTAAAGAAAGAATGATGAGATTAGTGAAGGATGGGATTTTGTCAAACCTAGACTTCACCGATTTCGGGATGTGTGTCGATTGTATAAAAGGAAAGACAACAACACACACCAAGAAAGGAGCCACAAGGAGCAGAGAACTTCTTGAGATCATCGATACTGATATTTGTGGACCTCTCTCCACTGCATGTATTGGTGGAGAGAAATATTTCATCACATTTATAGATGATTTTTCACGTTATGGGTATATCTATTTGTTACATGATAAATCTCAGGCAGTAACTGTTGTTGAGATTTTTATCACTGAGGTTGAAAGACAATTAGATAAAAAGGTGAAAATCATCAGGTCAGACAGAGGTGGTGAATATTATGGAAGGTATGACGAATCGGGACAACATCCTGGTCCGTTTGCTAAACTCCTAGAAAAGCTTGGCATTTGTGCACAGTATACAATGCCAGGAACGCCTCAGCAGAACGGTGTTGCTGAAAGGCGTAATAGAACTCTAATGGATATGGTTAGGAGCATGATGAGCAACTCTACTTTACCCATTATGTTATGGGGTGAAGCTCTTAAAACTGCTGCATATGTCTTAAACCGAGTTCCTAGTAAGTCAGTTCCTAAAACTCCTTTTGAGTTATGGACTGGTAGGAAACCCAGTTTAAGGCACTTTCGTGTTTGGGGTTGCGCAGCAGAAGCTAGAATCTATAACTCACAAGAAAAGAAATTGGACTCAAGAACTATCAGTGGGTTCTTTATTGGATACCCTAATAAATCCAAAGGGTATACATTTTATTGTCCTAACCATACCACTAGAATTGTTGAAACTGGAAATGCAAGATTCCTTGTGAATCATGAGAATAGTGGGAGTACTGAACCACGAAATGTGGTTATTAAAGAAGTAAGGGTAACTGTTCCCATACCCTTACCTATTGAAAATATTGTTGTTCCTCATGAAAACTATCCAACTGTTGATAGTGAACAACAATTGATGGACCCACAATCTCATGATCCAATAGAGTTACGCAGATCTCAGAGAATAAAGAAGTCTGCGATCTCTTCTGATTATTTAGTATATCTTCAGGAATCTGAATATGACATTGGGACAAGTAAGGAAGATCCAGTTTCATTTTCACAAACAGTAAATAGCAATAATTCTTCTAAATGGATTGATGCAATGAATGAAGAGTTGAAATCTATGAAACAGAACAAAGTCTGGGATCTGGTTCAATTGCCTGAAGGGTGTAAGAAAATCGGGTGTAAATGGGTCTTCAAGACCAAACTCGACTCTAAAGGCAAAGTTGAACGATATAAAGCCAGACTTGTTGCAAAAGGTTTCACTCAGAAAGAAGGCATTGATTATCATGATACATTTTCGCCTGTATCAAGAAAAGACTCATTTAGAATCATTATGGCTTTGGTGGCTCATTATGATCTAGAGCTTCACCAAATGGATGTGAAAACAGCTTTTCTAAATGGGAGTTTAGAGGAAGAGGTCTACATGGAGCAACCAGAAGGTTACTCAGAAATGAGTAAGGAACATATGGTGTGTAAATTGAATAAGTCAATATATGGACTTAAGCAAGCCTCCAGACAATGGTTCCTTAAGTTTAATGATACCATTGTGACCTTCGGATTTAAAGAAAACATTGTTGATCAATGTATATATCAGAAGGTCAGTGGGAGTAAGTTCATATTTTTGATTTTATATGTGGATGACGTACTCCTAGCCACTAATGATCTTGGTCTACTGTATGAAACCAAGAAATTTCTCTCTAAGAACTTTGAAATGAAAGATATGAATGAGGCAAAATTTGTGATCGGGATCGAAATTTTTCGAGATCGAAAACAAGGTCTACTTGGTTTGTCTCAGAAGAGCTATATCGAAAAAGTTTTAGAGAGATTTGGCATGAAGGATTGTGCACCGACTGATACACCAATACAGAAAGGAGATAAGTTAAGTCTCATGCAATGTCCTAAGAATGACTTGGAAAAAAAAGGAATGGAAAGTATTCCTTATGCTTCTGCAGTAGGAAGTCTTATGTATGCGCAAGTTTGTACCCGTCCAGACATTAGCTTCGCAGTAGGAATGCTTGGTCGTTACCAAAGTAACCCAGGGATGACTCACTGGAAAGCAGCAAAGAAGGTGATGCGGTACTTACAAGGAACGAAAGACTATAAGCTTACTTTCAGAAGAAAAGATAATCTGGAAGTAATAGGTTACTCAGACTCCGACTTTGCTGGATGTACTGATAGTAGAAAATCCACTTCTGGATATGTGTTCCTATTAGCTGGAGGAACGATATCATGGAGAAGCGTTAAGCAAAGTATTTATGCATCTTGCACAATGGAGGCTGAGTTTGTGGCATGTTATGAAGCCACAATTCATGCTTTATGGCTGCGGAATTTTATCTAAGGACTTGGACTTGTCGACTCTATTGCCAAGCCACTGAGAATTTATTGTGATAATACTGCCGCAGTATACTTCTCTAAAAATGATAAGTATTCGAACTCACGAGGAAGCAAACACCTTGAGCTCAAATATCTTATTGTAAAAGAGGAGGTTCGGAAACATACAGTAATTGTAGAACATATTAGTACCATGTGTATGGTAGCTGATCCACTAACTAAGGGTTTGGTATCTAAGACCTTTAAGGAACATGTTGCAACGATGGGTCTTAGTAATCCTTGTATCGTAGTGGATTGATATGTATGTAAGTTTCTACAAATACTAATTGAGATCTCATGAATGTTATGTTTCCAAATTCTTGTTTACTCATATGTGCACAATTGAAATGAGTGAAAGTGACAAGAATAGTCTTGATTAGACAGGAATAGTCTTAATCAGACATAGCTGAATTGAAACAAAATCACTTGTGTACTTGGTTTTGTATCTAATCTCCAATGAATGGTAATGTTAGGAAGTTGTTAATGACGTGGTACATGGAAGGAAATATGTCGCTTTAAGACATATAACCGCTATGACTCGCACTAGTAGCCTACCTGTTAATGAGATTGTGTTCACTAGATATGAATGGAGTTATTTTTTAAATGCGCGCATATATGTTTTGAGCCTAAGCCTTAACCAATACATTTACTAAAAGTTTTAAATGATCTTTGAAAACCTAAAATTTTGTTTTCAATTGTATGGTCCAAGTGGGAGAATGTAAACATGGGCTATGTTCATGCAAGGCCCATTCGCCAATTTTCATGAACAAGGCCCATTAGTATGTCCCATACAATAAGACCATGTATAAACTTATTGGGCTAAAGGTTTGTTGGGCTCATAAAACTCATTCATGTATTGAATCTATGGACACTAACTATGTGTTGACAACAAAGCCCATCTATAAGCATGAGGTGTATAGACTAATGAGGTGTGTTGTCTTGTGTCTTGACACTTAATGGTCTAGTTGTTTGACACATAAGGGACACTTGTCTTGTGTCTTGACACCTAATGGTCTTGTGGCTTGACACATAAGGGACACTTGTCTTGTATCATGACATCTAATGACACCTAATAGACTTGTTGCTTGACACATAAGGGGACACATGACACCCATGTAGTAACTTGTACAAACTCTATGATGGATTAGAGAATTGTATAAATAGAGATGGAGAATGAGATGGAAAGCTATGCTCTTGCTCATTAACTCAAGCTAGTATCTCCATCACTAGTGCTTGAAGAATAGAAGAGAAAAGAGTATACAAGTTCATCTTCTAGTAAGTAGAGAATTAAGGAGTTAATCTTATACAAGAAAGGAACTTATATTGGTTCAAGTTAAAAGTTATTTCTAATCTTTAGAATGGAGAAAGGTATGTAATTATTTCATGTTAATAATTACCTAATGATTCATATTTCCATATTGATTTTGTGACAAACATGAGTCCCTAGATTCTTGTGTGTTCATGAGAAAAAATTGAATTGCTGACTTGTCTCATGAACACTACTTATTGAATGTATAACAGTTTAATCCCTCATGGACTCATCTCCCTGTGGAATTATTTTGTAACATGAGGATAAAATAAATCCTCTCCTCTTGATTATACATTACTCAGTACTCTCTTAACAGTGAATGAATACATTATTATATCTCTTGATTTCAAGTAATTAATTTTTTATACTCTTTGAAAGTTTCCCCTTTTTCTTTGGCTATGGACTCAATAATCATTATATCATTACATGGCACGGATACATCAAAGACATCTTGGATCCTAAAAGCTATATAACCCGTAAGGTCGGTGAGTTCTTACTTCTATATTATTTATACCAACTTCAATAACCACTCAGGTTTCCCCTTTTAAACAAATGAACTTGACAATTAGAAAAACTAGAGCTTCTTGTGAATGAAGGTCTCAACCTATTGAAGGAGAAGAAAAACTAGGTGGTTCCATGTGTCCAAGACCACATCTTTTAGTGAAGAAAAAGATTAAACAACCGAAAGAAATGTCATAAATGAGCACACATCCTTGGAATAAGACAAAGTTTAGTATTCAGGGTCAATAACATCTTAGCTACCAGAATTCCGTGCCAAATTAGGTTCAACAATACCAACAAAACCACTTCTTTGTTCAATAATATTGATTGCACCCAAAAGATTTAGTTATGGCTAACGAGTACTTCCTCGTCTTCCTCTCATCTCACAACTGTTTCGTTTGTTTTGTTTCATTTGTTCATGTCCAGGCGTTAGTACTTCTTATCTTGTGTTCATGGATTATACTAATAATATAGAGCGCACTCAAATACACACATGAAGTTACCCGTCCAACTCAAATCCAATCACAAGTTTCGACATTATTGTCATGTGGGACTATTCTCGTAACACATGTTCAAACTTCCAACCTCCAATTGTCAACAAAAGTTTGTGTCGTTGTTACCAAGTTAGTTTCCGATTCCAAACACCAATTCCTACATCTTAAAATATGTCAGACCTTTAAAAAAGTGACCACCTCAAACAATTTCACAAACCTTCAAAAGTTTTGTCAGCCAGATTCACAAAGATAAGTAATTTTTCTGCAAACAAATAGAGATAAATGTTTCTTTGTGAACAATTCTGAAGTTTTAGTTTTTCACTCATTATCATGTAAATATAATTATATACAACATCAATGAATGTCTCACCACCATTTGCATCATCTTCAATTTTTCCGAAAAAAAAAAGAGTAACAGGCTCACCTGTTCTGCTTTCGAATCATGTTAGGGTTTACTGAATGTATTAAATCAGTTTCCCTGAATATTTTTACAAAGAGAACAGAAAAGAACTAATCCAAAACAGAATTAATGGATCACATTTTGACCTACTGATTAGATGTCAGAATGCCAATATTCTAACACTGACGGAGCAAACACTGACGGAGCAAAGGAAGTTGCGTAAAGAGCTTCAACTTCAGCTTTATTATATATGAAGATCGTCGATTGACAGTTCTGAGGTGAGCATTTTCAGTTTCTGCAACTCAAAACCGAAAAAAGATTAAATGAACAGAGACATTCAATCAGCTCTCATCTATTGGTTCTCTATGCCTAGAGAAGGTCCGTATAGATGGTAATCATGAAACAGAGAAAACTCGTGCAAAAGTGAGCGAGTAAGTTTTAAAAAAAAAAGGTATATACATATATATAATTTTATACATATAGTCCGATCTTCTAAGCTGAAAGATGGTAACTCGTGCTGTAGAGGTTTGCAGAAAATGGTAAAAAATTTCTTACCGTGATGAACTGTGGGGGATCGTCAAGACTAGATGAACCAAGAACTACCTCTCTCTTGAGTTTCGCAGTAAGTTTATGGCAAACTCGTAGCTGGAAACCAAGAGCATGTGATAAGAATCATAATTACCATCATATTAAATAAAGAAAAGCATGAGAGCATGCAATTACCTCTGACCGAGTAGCTCCACCAATGATAAATATGAAGATGCGTTGCCCCATTCTTCTAAAATCGCTAGATGCGTGCCTTAATACAGAGTCACTACAAGATACAAAAGAGAAGTAGTTAAATATAATGGATCGTGAAATTTCATGATTCATCAACTGAAGTTCCATGAATGAGGAAGAAGTCAAAGATGTGTATCTAGTTTCATGTAAAAGTGGTCTTAACCTATTAATCTAGTAGCATTTGGAAGGTGTCCGACTATGGTATGATACAAATGGCAAGGTGGGAGCACCGATTATGGTGATACGTCTAGAAAACACGAAACACGAAGAATGTATGAGTAAATGGTGCATAATTCACAGAATGTCGTGTCTTTATTCTGCACACTAAATGAAAGGAAGCCGACCATATTTACCTAGAACTTCCATCGTCAGAACTACGAGGTCGAGCCCATGTGGCAGTCCGTCTTGATCTCATTGAATGAGCAGCAGCTGGACCTTGAGTTGTTCGAGCTGATGCACTTTGGGGGGTTCCTTGGATTGATGGACTTGGTTCATTCATACATCCATAGTCGGTCTTTGACAGCTCACCTTTACTTACCTTTTCAATCAATTCCTAAAATATTATAGAGATAGAGAAATATGAGAAGTTGATGCACTGAAAACTACTTGTGTGCACATGTCACTAAATAAGAGAGAAAAACCCAAATCCTGGATTTAGTCAAATCAAAAGGTGTGCATCAAGTATAGCAACACCCACTTTGACCGGACTGCTGAATCCATAGAGAAAAACTATTTTTGCTCATCCACATAGGCTGTTGAACCCTAAACGGCTAAACCCCACTATTTGGAACTTATTTATCTATCCCTCAACTTCACAAAGTTGAAGACGACCTAGAAATACGGTAGATCTTTGGTGAACTGCATACTACATAAAGTTGAGCGCTTCCCATTTGTCTTATGAACCTAAATCGCTAAATAGAGAAAGTGGTTAACAAAATAAACATGAAATGAATGCACTAGCATGTTTGAAACTTAGCTGCAGTTTCCAGTTAGGTTGGTAAAACGACCCTCGAAGTGGGATCAAGGGGGCCCTTTACAAGAAGTCAGATAAAATTAATTTCGAAATAAGGGAAAAGAAAGTCATTCAAAATAAAGAAAAATGACGAAATAATAATAGGAAAAGTGGGGGATAATGTAGTAACTAGGTAGAAATATGAAGTTGTATCTAACTTCAATGCTCAACGTACCTCTATAACAGGGTAGAATCGTGAAAGTGCCCATGTTTCTTCCTCGCCTGTTCGATCTTTCCGATTTGCATGCTTCCTCTAATATAAAATGAGGAATTTAAACAAAAATTGGTGATTGGACCTAAAGTATGCATCGAGCAAATAGATTTTGAAAAATTGGTGACTGGACCTAAAGTACCTTCTGGCCGTCAAATTTGAGAGAAAACCCCGTTGAGTTCTTTTTGGTATCTGGGGACCCTCCATCAAGCAATCTCATATTATTTACAGCATTCATGTCATCTTGGGATAACCTTGCTAACTGTTATAACAGAAGAGAAATCACTTCACATACAGACAACAAATGTTATATGCCAAACATTTGAGATTTCATTTGGTTTGTAGCTTACTTCACTACAGCATGCTCTATAGAAACATATTTTTTCTTAATCATTTAACATGAATGCTGAAACAAAAATAGCGAAAGGAGGAAAGACAGAATAAGTCAAATATCACAAAATATAAGAGATTCCATTTATGACCACCCTAGTGGTGAAACAAAATTTTCTTTTGACCAAAAGCTTATACTGTCGTTTCAATCACAACTGACTGAAAAATAAAATCTCAACAGCTTGCGTTTAAGGAAATCAGTTTGCATAATCAATTCAAAGGAGTGAAAAGACAGAAACAAAGTAAATCACATTGACCCATGGAATTGACAAGAAATTCGGCACACCTAACAACAACTTAGCCAGGGAGAGAGAGAGGGAGAAGATTTGAAGGCATGAAGTGCACATTCAACCAATGAATAGGAAATTTCAAGAACAAGAGAAAATCTCGTCTTTTTCTGGAAGATTTCAGTTGATCTAGTCATGGAAGCTTACTAATGACCTCCCAACAAGGTATCTGTAAAATTTTGTTCATGTATTCGTCAACCGGTTTCATTTACATTTAGTTGGAGCATCAACCAACCATACGGATTTTAGAAACTTTATTTCTATGGTAAGTAGGTCAATTACAGACAAAAGGATGTACCTGCATCAACTTCGAACCTTTGTCACCCTCGAATTTCTCTGGAGCAACGGCTGAATATATCATCATCAAACGCAACTTACTTTCAGGACTTGCATCCTGCATAAGGATAAGTGTTTGGATTATCATGTAAGAAAACAGTACTTAGTAGTTAGCATAAAAGTCGGTTTAATCAATCATCGCTTGTATTCTAATCTTCTAATTAAGATCACCTGCTTTGTCCTCAGAAAATTGATTACTTCCTTGGACCCAGCATCCCCGAAAACAAGATCCTGCTCTAGTTGCCCAAGATCTCTAAGACCCATTTCTCTGATAAGCCTATTAATTTTTCCAGCAATCTGCATCACAGTGGGAAGATTAGCCAATGGCCCAAGATCAGCATTCTGGCCCTTGAAGTTCCGGACAATATTTGAACATTTTAACTATTCAAATTATATTTATACTAGTTATTTATATAACAGGGTCCTAAACTAGCGACATTATTAAGGCTAACAGCTTTAAATGCATAATATGGAATTTTCAGTTTCCTTCCAAAGTTCTAGACTAAGAGGGGTCCTAAGCTATTAAATGTCATCTGCCATTCTTTAGATTATGCAGTTCTGTTAGCAACTAAAATGGCATCAGAGAAAAAGAGACCCGATGAGCATTCTCTCGACACAATACTTCATGTCTGTGCAATCAGACTTCCTTTGTTGCTCATTCTCTTTGAAGAGGTAGCAGGTAAACCATTTTAACAGACTATGTACCTTGTATTTTAATTTAGATCACTTTAACTTAATAGAAGCTAAATGACTATATTACCAAATCAAAACAGCGCCAGGTCTATCATAACCATCAGGAGGGACATAAGATTCTCCTCAAGAAACTTTAGTTTCTCCACCAAAACATGATATATTTTCTATCATCCATGAATGTTGATTACAAGAAAACTAACCTCTACATGGAGGGAAAGCTTGTCAATTTGTTCACTGTATTGTGGCAAGGCTTGAACCATCTTTTGCAAGTCTCGTGTTGACAATTCACCTCCATCTCTGTACAGCAGAAACATTTGGGTCAAAACCATCCCAAACTGGGACTTCTACCATGTCAACCAAAAATTTGTCCAATATTGATTTAGGAAATTCTGAAAAACAAGGACTGCAAATGAATTCTATCAATCAGAACCAATTAAAGAATCATCGACCTCTAAAGTAGCACTTACATAAAAAATAAAAAAAATAAAAAAATTGAAACAGACATCTAGCATAGATCAACATCAAAATTTTCAAGAGTCCTCAATCAAACGAACAAAAACAAAATAAATTAACAGATTAAATAAAACTGGTAAGAGTTTATAAGTGATAGATGTGTTGAGCGATAATATGTTTCTTATCCAAATGACAGATTTTTTTTTTTTAATTTGAATTAATTAAAAGGGAAAAAACTATGTGCAAAAGAGGGGGGAGGCTTGGATTTACAATTTCACATTATCCAAGCCTCCCAATTAAACACTACATCCAAATGACCGATTTACCAACAGCTAATTGAGAAATCCTAAAATTTGCATGACAACACATCCAAACACCGTGAAGAAAGTAAGTACTTTCAGAAGCAACAAAATTAACAAGTCCACTTTCTTATGTCCTAGACATATTGCTTGGAAATGTGTCTATCAGGGAAGTTTGGAACTACCTGGTGGCACAAGAGATGGTACTAAAATGGGGCTTATATTCAGAATCAGAGGTCATTCCTTCCCAGACAAAGGATGGACTTTTTTGAAGCTTAAAACCTGTGTTCCTGTTAATGCAATTAGATGCTAGTAATTGCTATAGCATTGGAGAGATACAGCGTGGGCTGTAAATTCCCAGGAATTCATATTAAATTCTAGGAACATGGGGTGCAGCCTCCAGATTTGCTGCATCAAAAGTTTTTCAAGGTTTTGAATGAAACATAGGATGTTGCGGGGTATACAGCACCTTACTTAAGATACAAATACAGAAGTGCAGAACAAAGTAACCCTGGACGACGAAGATCCTAGTTGTGCACTTGTGCTATGTGGAACTCTCTTCTGGCAAGCACGGTTCTGACAAGTCAAAATGGTTATCTACAACATTTATTTTGTTAAATCAATATTCTTACACTAAGGTACACTGAAGAACCTCAATAATCCCACGATTCACAACTCAGTGAACGATTTTAAGAACCAATTGCCCCCTGTCCATATATATAGTTAAAATGTTAAATGGTTACAAAAAGAAAATGTGTATTTTGTAGGTATTTGAAGAAGATGGTAAAGTTGTTGGCGTTAAAGATGGTACTAATTTTGGTTTCTAGCGAAAGAGAAAATCAAGGGAGTTTCGATTCATGGTTCGTGAGTCATGAGAAACTAAAGGAAAATTTCTTATGAGTTACGACTTACCAGTAAACAGAGCAGGAACCCAAAATTACTAAAAGAGAATAATCATAAACAAATGGTACATGTACTCGTTCTTGGTTAAAATGACCACTTACGGGCACACTTATACCCACAAAATCAACCAAGGAACTTTTTTGCATCTCTAATCAAGTAGTGTACATATTAAACCGACTTTTTTCATAATTTACTCAAGTGTTGGGCCTCTTGGCAACTGTTTCGACTTTCGACTACCAGCTAAAAGCAGAACAGAACAACCAAAATAACACATCATCAACAGTCGACCCCGATTTGGGGAAAAAAACAATTAATCATAGATGAATATGAACATGGAACAAACCTTGAACCATGATGTATTTGTGCTGCTTTGTTTTTTTGTATGAATGTTGTCATCTTCTCATGCAGTCGTTCACTAGCCTGTAAAGCAAGTTAACAATCAATATGCATCCACAACGGTTCGATATGAAAAGAAAAGTTGTACAAGAAAAAGACATGCATCTGCAATATGAGCATGGCGTAGCTCAAGCCACACAGGATCATGATCCTCCAAAAGAACGTCCTTCTTGTCAGGCTCACCACCTGTCTTACTTGGAACCTAACAAAAAATACATTTTACATTAGGTTTGCATAATAAACTTAAGCTGCGAGAGGAAGATTTTCAAGACAATAGCATACCTCATGAACATATTTGTTTCCATCCATATTTAGTAAGTCGTGGCACATGGCATCATATGTCCATTCATGGATTACTGGGGCAATCTGAAAGTGTGAATACAACATAGTAGGTAAAACTGATCTAGAGTCTGCAGTACGCATATTTTAGGAGGATATCAGACTGACCTGGTCCACAGATCTGTCCAGAATAAGCAACTCGCATGTTTCTGTCTGGGGAAAGTGAGGTATGCTGCTTTTATATTTTGCAAGACAGTTCCACACTGAAGCAGCAAGCTTTGTAGAAACTAAATCGCGAAATGTTGTCACTGTGGTTGCATCAACCTTGGCAGCACGGTAACGAACATATGGAAGCTCCTGAGGAAATGTAAACAAACAAAAAAGAAAAAGAATTTATTGATTATTAAAAACTCCCAAGTTCAGCTATATACAAAAACAGTAATAAGGCAACAAGCATTAATTGGTGGTTTTGAAATAAAAAGGAAGCCCTATAGTTCCAAATGAAGTGATATAAACTTAAAGTGGGTACCCTCAATGAATGCTTTTTGACGCATAGTAAATATTGTCCCGTGCCTTTGGAGAGTGAACATGAAAACAGACACGACGTAGAATGGACAAATCGGTTTTGACACAAAATCGTTAGGGAAAAGCTTAAGATAAGATGATGAACGTAGCTTTACAACCACGAAAATCACGCTTCCCAAAAGAAATATTATGGGGGGGAGGAAGCAAAACCACATGAAAACAAAAACAGTAATGTGGTTTTAGACTTGCAACTTCTTGTACTTCAGCCTCATAGATATAATAAGCAAAAGTCGCTTTTATATTTTAAGCATGCATGTAGTTTTCTATTGTATTTACAGATTTTCTGCTCAAACTTCATAACTAGATCAGAACACAACTAAAATTGAGCCTTGGATTCCGGTCACGACTAAAAGAATAATAACGACCATTTCCTTACAATCTACACCTACTTGTTGTATATGAAATGAAGTATTCATGAATCAAAGATTCACAATCACAAAAAATTAGAAGAATAATATAGCCCAACTTATTTAATCTGAATCTCTGTAAAGAATTTCGAGATCCATACTCTCAATGAAGCAAAGACAGTGGCTATGCGAGTTGCCATCACATTCAAACAAGCATCGTATTGGCGAGAATTCACCACATTTTCCCCAAAAAGTTCCTCTAATGCTCTCTCATTATCAGTGATAAAACCCTGCAGAAAAAAATTACGGAACACGCTACAAGAGTTAACCACTCCGAAAATAAAGCAAATGACAGTATAGAATAACAGCCTGCAACTTTTCACAGACTCTATTTTATTTTGAATATCTCCTATATGTAATATGGTCAATCTGTTTTGGTGGTTATTTGCAGTTCAGACACTTCGTTACTACCCGAGTACCTCCCTTGTAAAACTTGCATATCTATTATGTTCTTGTCATAAAGCAAAATAGTTAAGATCAAAAAAAAAAAAAAAATTGGAGACCCAATTTGATCCATAAGAATGACGTTTGTTGGCTTCCAAGTACTTTACACATAAAAAAGAAGTTTTTTTTTAAGTATGAAAACAATTACGCATGAAAAAAGATCAATAAGGTGGATAATCGGAACTGTGAGAAGTACCTGACTGTCTATCGCAAAGTACTCCAAATTCATCTGCAAGTCCCCACCAAAAAAAAGAAGGAATCACTAATATATATAATATGAAAAAATAAAGAACATACCGAGGCAAGCCCCTAAAAAGAAACCTAACTGCCAATAGAAAAACAAAATCCCAGATGTGAGTAACCAATATTATAAGAGAAAAGATAAACCTCTCTCAATGCACCGATGCGAGGTAATACACTCGTATCATTCTTAATAAGATTAATCAATTCCTTTGGGATAGGGGAACTGAAGAATACATATGCCCTGAAACATGTCACTGGAAATTAGATAGACACCAAAAAGAAAAGGAAAAAAAACAAGTTTCCAGAGATACCCTTCACATACTTCTTGTACAATGGCTCTCTCCCTGACATGTCAGACAAGAACATGACAATACTGCATGTTACCAAAAAATAAGTTAGAAACTAAAATTGTCACCCGTCGAAGACATAGTTTCTTCAAAAGTTGATTAATACGTGTATTCAGACTAGAATTTAGTTTATCGACTATGTGGCCATGGTCACTGTCATTGTAATTCTCATTAAAATCATCTATCACTAACACATTCATCATTATATATAGTTAAATGCAGACACTTTATCGTCATCAATTGTAGTCATTGTGGTTAAATTAGGAAAAGCCAAGTGTTTTCAGATCTAGAATTTTCCAGATTCTACGGATCAGAAGTTGAACTAGTGAATATATGGTCATTCAAGTCTGATGCACACTACACATCTTAAAACTATCAAACAAGGTTGGATTTCCAACAACTTTATGAACAATATATCCAGAAATTAAAAAAAGAAGAGGATGTAGATTTACTTCTCTCTCAACGGCTGAATGAAGTATATAGCATCCATGGGCAATGGTTGCCTTCGCTTGTAAAGATCTTCCACCACTGTACAAGCATTCAAAAGTAAGATTAAACAAAATAAACCAAAATTAGCACTTTAACCGTAAATAAGTTATAGCATTTTCAACTCAAAACAAAGTAACGCCCTTGCATTATCAGAAGATTCTAATACTACGGAACAGAATGAGGAAGATCCCTTGGTATGGTTGATACTTGGTTCATTAATTTATATGACAAGGACAAAAGCCTCTAAAGAAACTCTTAAGAGACTCTTGACAAACAGATAAATGCTTACAAAATAATGACATGAATAGTGCTTTCGTTTAAAAGATGACATAGAATCTTGTTTAAAGATGTGGAACACTCAATAACAATTCATAACATGGTCATCAAATTCAAAACCAGGTGATTTGCTGAATGGTAAACTAGGGCAAAGCTAGACAAGAGCATATGGCATAAGAACAAACATGAAGTGATAAGATGGACTGAAGGTTTTAAGAGAAGACATTGGCTGCTTACGTGATACTCCTTCCTCTGTGATATCAGCCATCTTGCAAGAGCAAGACATCACTTTGACCGTTACTTTGTCCATAATGAGTACCTGCATGATCAGTTAAATTTGACAGATTAGACTATAAAGTAGATGTCGAAATTTTGTAACATTATCCAGCCTTTGGATATTTAGAAAGGAAAAGTCTGAACTCTTATACATTATATACACTAGAGATGCTACAAGAAGGAAGCAACAAATGCAACGAGAGCACCAATTTATAAACCCAAAAATCAGGTGTGAGTTCTGTGAGGCTAAAATAGAACTTCATCAGTTCATCACTAATTTATAAAGAAGGAAGCAACAGTTCATCACTACTATAGACAAGGGATTCTAGTACAATAGAACTTCAAGGCTAAGACATGTGTGAGTTCTGTGAGGCAAGTTCTCTGATGTCACTTTCACATCATTACAGTAGAGAGGCATGGATCTCTAACAGGCTACTGAGACAAAATAAACCCAAAAATCAGGTGTCAAAGACAATGTTAAAATACCTTCCAAGTTGATCTTGAGTCACCTGTTTTTGTTGATCGAAGCATTTCATGTAACAACCCTGAACATATCCATACAAGAAAAACATGAGAACATACATCATGTGAACGGCTAACAGAGATTTGAATAAGCAACAACCAAAATGCTCCAATATGATGTTCCCCATGGATAATGGATTTTTTCTCAAGTTATCATAAAAGAAAAATTGTGAACAAATGGTATAAAATGCAAATGTTCTTGCACTACCTGTAGAGAAATGAGATATAAACCCTAAAAAATGGCATAAGTCCACTGGATGATATCAATTGGACCAAGATACATTCTATCTATCAATTATCAAAGCAAATAAAAAGATTCAATAAAATCAGAGAACTGCTACTTCCGCCACATTCAATCAACACATATTTTTCACGTTAAGGACCTGATGACACAACCTCGAGACATCACGTTGCACTTAAAGTTAGGGTATAGACATGCAATCCTTTTCTCTTAATCGTATCTTTTCCACGAGCAACCACGGTGGTACTTCACTAAAGTTTCAAATTAAGATCTTAACTAGAAAATTAGTGAATTGGTAATAACTAAGAGCACACCAAAGCAAGTTACAGAACTAAATAAAACAAAACAACATTCCTCCAATATTGTGCGAAATATTAAATTTTATTGCCTTTTGCCTGGTTTCCATCTAAGAAACTCCTTAAAAGTTGCTTTCTACCAAATTATGAAACTTTCGAAATTGAAGAGTTAGGGTTATTTCCTATTATCATATTTAGAACCATAGCTATAAATAAAGTGATCAATTTCCTATAAGGAATTCCTGTCAAATAACTAATGATAACAATTTTAGTGTTTATACCGTCAAGAAACTTATGAACACCACACAAAATAAGAGATCAAACACATAGACATAACCCTCACAATAAGAGATCAAAATAAAACAATTACTATGATGATCCAGAAATCCGAACAAAAATTTCAAATATCAGAAATTTGGCAAAATGAAAATACTTACTATCTCGGCTAATTTGTCTGAAAGTTTTGTACTCGCCGCCTTGAGACGACGAGTCAGAATCCGACATTGACATGATTGAAATCTGTATCCGATCCTTTGAAGAACTGAGAAAACAATGAGATCTTATTCAGTCATCGTTAACGAGGCGAATAAGAGGATAAAAATCGTAAATCGAAGTTGTTTCAAACATATTTGCAAGATCTAGATAAGAAGATGAGAACCCGAGAAGAAAATTTTTTTTTTTCGCGGATAAATTTGGGGCTTTAGATATACAAATTGATTGGAAAGAATCTCACTTGCAGAGAGAAGGAGAGAGAGAGAAAGGTGGCGTGATGAAGGATCCGGAGGGAAGAACGAGTCTCTCTCTCTTTCTCTCTCCTCGTCTCCTTATAAGAGCATGGACAATGAATACATCAAATCCATACATTTGTGGGGGTGCCCTGGTAAAAGCTATTTTGTGGAGCTTTGTTTTCATGTGAGAGAGGTATAGTTGATTTTTGAGGGGTTGGGCAAAAGGCCCCATCCTTGACCCAAAACAAGAAGCAGGTCCACTGCAGGAAAAGAATAAGGGGCAGGTCCAATGGTCAGGAGGTGGGGGTGGAATTTCCGAAACACCCTTCTTCTTTTCGAAATTTACGAAACGACCATCGAAAAATTTCTGGGAAACTCTCGAATTTCTGAGAATTAATCTGACACGCCTCCCATCATACAGTGTACTTTCCATAAATTTACAAAATTGCCACCGAAAAATTCCCGGGAAATGCGAAAATTTTTGAAAAATAGTCTGACGCACCTGACATTAAACCTTGTACTGTCCACGAATTTATAGAATTGCCATTACAAAATTTACCAACTTGCCATTTTCGTTATTTTTTCCAGATTTATTTCTTATTTCTTTTTTATTTTCTCCCACACATATTTATCTCTCCAATTTTTTTAAATTTCTCTCTCCAATCTCAACAAATTTCGTTCTTTTTTCCAGATTTATTTCTTATCTCTTTCCAATCTCAACAAATTTCTTCATTTTTGGTAGTTTTTCTTGAATTTGTACAAGGAAATTTTCTTGTGTACCGGGAATTATTTAGTGTACAGGCCATTTTTTGGATATGTACTATACATTTTGGTATTGGGAATTTTCTTGTGTACCGGGAATTGTTCTGTGTGCTGGCCATTTGGTTATGTACTAGACATTTTTGTAGTGAGAATTTTCTTGTCTACCGGGAATTGTTCTGTGTACTCACCATTCGGCTATGTACTAGACATTTTTGTACTGAGAATTTTCTTGTGCACCGGAAATTGTTCCGTGTACTGGCCATTTGGTTGAATACTGGACACTTTTGAACTGGGAATTTTCTTCTGTACCGGGAATGGTTCTGTGCACTGACCATTTGGTTATGTACTTTGATGTTTTTAGAGATGAAGAAGATAAAATATGAAACAAATAAGAATGATGAAGAAGAAAAATAAGAACATAAAACTTTTAGAGAGAGAAACACAGGAAACTTTGATGTTTTTAGAGATTGAAAGAGATGAAGAAGATAAAATGTGAAGCAAAATAAGAATGATGAACATCCAAAAATAAAAACATAAAACTTTTAGAGAGAGAAAGAACAGAAAATTTATGTTCTTGGAGATTGAAAGAGATGAAGAAGATAAAATGTGAATGTTTTCAAAAATAATGAGAGAAAGAACAGAAAATATAGTGGGCAGGATCCAAAAAAATTGCCTGAAATTTCGTCAAAAAATGGCGCCATTTTTGAATTTTCAAAAAATCTGAATGTTTCTCTAACATTACGTCATGTACGGAGAATTAATTGCTTCGCTGTCATCCGTCAGATTGTCAGAAAACACGGAAATTTCCCGTAAAGGGGTAAAAGAGGGATAAATAAAATAAAAACCAGAAAAGTGTGAGCTGTCCTGACAATTTGGACTGGGTTCTCATTTTTGTTTTAGGCTGGGGGTAATACTTATTTACCCTCCATTTTTTGGGCCTCTCACTCAAAAATCCTTGATTTTTTTGGGCTTACCCCGTCGTCATTAATTGGTAATTGAGTTTTGCCCCACAATAATGGGTAATTGAGCTTACCCCCTTGAACTTACTATAAGTGACAAAAACACAAGGGTTATGTTAGGTGTACGTGAAATAATTGACATTACCAAGAACAACTATTCTTTAATATGATTCATATTAGGGATTCTACCTCATTTTATTGTTTGGTTTGGTTAGGAATATGATTAGTAAAGATTAATTTTGTTTATGTATTATTTACTTTATGGTTTTATTATCACATACCAAACACATCCTTAGTAGTTTTGACAAAAAAACTAAATTCAAGGGGGTAAGCTCAATTACCAATTACTGAAGGGGGTAAACTCAATTACCAATTAATTGTGAGGGGGTAAGCTCAAAAAACCCTTTTTTTTATGAATAATAGCTGATGATAGTGGATGTACTTCAAAATCCTCAAAGTCCCACGTTCCATTCTCAGTGGAGATTAAATCTATGATTTATTGAAAAGGTATAGTTTTTGGGCCAGTAATTTAGTTAGACTTTATGCTCATTTCAGTAGTCAATGTCCAAACAAAGATCTACCTAGATTATGAGTTATCCAATTATACTTCTGATTGCAGTAAGAGAATGCCAGACACATAAATGAATTCTTCATGTCTTCTATATATGACAGTGTGGCATACGATTTCAATTGCATATTTCTCTTTTGTAGGTATGAAGTAATGTTCTGGTTGTCTGCTATTCTATTATCAGCTTCGGCTTCCACTTCTTCACTGTTCATAAAAAAAAAATTGGTAACGGAGATATTTTTAGAGACTATGTAAGAAAAGCCCAAGATTTGGGCCAAATATGGAAAAAAAATCCACTCGAGAATAATAATGTAAAAAAACCCAATTTTTAAACTGTTGGCAACACTTTTGAAACTGTTACAACACTTTTGAAACTGTGACAACATATATAATTATGTTCTTAATTATGTGTGAACAAAAACAAATTTGTTCATACATTTACAAAATTGTTGAGAGCAAATACAAAATTGTTGAGAGCAAACTCAGTTTTGTTCAGAAATTTTCAAAAATATTTTGTAATTTCAAATTTTGGGTTTTTTTTTTTTTTTGCTTTATTATTCCGAGTTGGGCTTCATTTGTTATTTTTACCCGAATTTTGAGCCTTATAATTCTCCTCTCATATTTTTATTTTAAGGAAGGGAGATATAACTTGAATTTTGGGAAAAATTATCGTTTGGACCAAAATAACAAACAAAGCCATTGGAATATCTATGGGTGGTAAAGGCCAAAATAAAATAGGGTTATATCCCAAGTAGCCCCCAACTTTGTGACCAGTTTCCTGCCTAGCCCCTAACTTTATCAAAAATATCCAGATGGCCCTTTTTTTAAGTTACCGTTATAACACAGTTAACTATTCCTTTTTTGGAGGAGAGAGAAGTGACGACTAGTTAACGGTGTTATAACGGTAACTCAAAAAAGAGGTCATATGGATATTTTTTTATAAAGTTAGGGACTAGGCAGGAAACTGGTCACAAAGTTGGGGGCTATTTGGGAAATAACCCAATAAAATATTCTAACTACAGTTTGGGCCAAAATAATGTGTTCATCCACTCGGATTAAGTTTACATTTTTCTAACAATGACAAAACCACCCTTCTATTGTTATATTAAAATTCAATTTGTTGTTTGTTTCTATACATTATTCTTTGTTTTTACAATTGTTATTGTTTTTTATTTTACTTATTGTGAATTTTTGTTTGTTCGTTGCAGATTGTTGTTTCTTCATTACAGACGGTTGTTTGCTCATTACAGACTGTTGTTTGACCATTGCGGAATGTATTTGCTCGATGCAAAACTGTTGTTTGTTTTCTATAAACAGTTGTTTATTCTAGAAAATCAGATATGTTCTGAGTTATGATGATATTCTTATCCGTTTTGATGTTGTTCTATGACATTTTATCTATTTTGATTTATTTTGTTCTCATTTCATGTTTTTAAATATGTTTGTGATGTCTATATTTTATTGTCTGCTCGCTGCAGACTGTTGTTTGGTATGTGATAAGTAAGAAACATTTTTTGTGAGGTATACGGAATGTGAGAAAAGCTTTGGAAGCAATCAAAATCCTAAGAATTTCACTCTTACTCGATCTGTCTAGTAGAGAGGATTTTTGGAGTAGAGTTTGATCAGTATCCCCTGGTGCCTTTGGTAGCCCGATGGTAGTATTTTATGGTTGTTATAGTTCTAGTTTGTTGTTGATTGAGTTGCTACTATTTTTTTGTCATTGTTAGGGTTATACAAAGTCTTAACAAGTTGAGCAATAATAGAGTGCTACCATTAACAAGGTGAGAAGATAAATCTAAGGCCCAAAAAAGGAGCCCAAATAGGAAATCCAACCCAATAGGGAATTATATTTCAAAAAAAACCCAAAATGTTAGATTACCTCTCTATCCCTCCAAAAGAAATTGTTCCCTCTCTTATCCCTCACTCATTTCCCGCCCAACCAGCCTCTCTCTTTCCCTCCCTGACTTGATTTGACCCGACCCATGCCACCAGCCTCTCTCTTTCTCTCTCGGTCACCGCATTCTCTCTTCATTCACACCCTTTCTTGATTAGACACAAACCCTCTCCATCTCTCTCTCTTCATTCAAATGATTCCTCTCTATCTCTCCTCTCTATCTCGATCAAACGATTCCTCTCTTCATTCATTCAAAGCTGCCTCTCCGTCTCTCTCTATCTCTTTTTCAAGCGAAACGATTTCGGCCATTAACCCCTAGAATCGAAACGTTACCGACGATTCTCTCTCTCTAGCAAAGCTATTTAAGCAACTTGATCTACTCATTTATCTCTCTATTTCACTCTCTTTCAACGAATCTTGTGCTTCTCTCTCTATTTCGCTTTCTTTCAAACACAGGTACGTCTCTGTTCTTCCTCTAACTCTTGATCCTCTCTCTGTTGTTGGTAAATTATTTGGATTGTTAGAACATTTTTTGGGTTTCTTATTTCAGATCTTTGGTTGTTGGTACAGTTTAAGGGGTGTTCGAAAATTTGGGGGTGTTTTCAAACAATTAGGGTTTATTATTTCAAGTTTAGTACTCTGATCTTGAGTTTGTGATAAGACATTTTGGGTTATTTTTCAAAAAAGTTTTAGGGTTAAGTTGCTCTACAGTTTGTGATAAAACAATTTGGTTGTTGTTTTGTGATTTCGGAAGCATTTGGGTGTTTATGGTTCTTCATCAAGCTTCTAGGTTAGGTTTGTTTTAACATTTAGGGTTGTGATCCGAAAGTTAGGTTTCTGTGGAGACATTTAGTACTTTGTCTTCGATTTTTAGGGGTCTGTCTTTGTTGATGAAGTGAATGATTTGTTTTATCATTCTGGGTTGTGTTGAAGAAATGTAGGATTATGTTTAGACATTTTGATAGTTGTTTGTGATTTCGGAAGCATGCATCTTCACAGAAAGGTCATTTGGGTGTTTATGAATCTTCATCAAGTTTCTAGGTTAGGGTTGTTTTAACATTTAGGGGTGTGATAGGAAAGTTAGGTTTCTGTGGAGGAATTTAGTCATTTGATTTGGATTTATGGGTGTTTGTCTTTGTTGATGAAATGAATGGTTTGTTTTAACATTCATGGTTGTGTAAAAGAAATTAGTATATGTTTAGACATTTTGGTTGTGTACATACATTTTGTGTTTGTTTGAAACATGTGGGTGTCTAATACAAAACATAACAAATTTTGCAGATTACAAAGATGGTTAAAGCTGCAACAAAGAAATGAGATGGCCTTGAAAAAAGACAACAGACTCCAGTGAGGGCTAGCCCTAGAAAGAGGGCTAGTGAAGAGCCATCATCTGCTGGGCCTAGCAAAAAAGGAAAGAAAGTTG